>NC_060149.1:124664735-125962735 GCF_021461385.2 Schistocerca piceifrons
TCAAATAGATCGTTTCCAATATATAACTGTACGATATCCTCGACACTCTGTGTATCTTTCGGAAATGTGTTTGGACCCGGGGATCCTTCAAATTTATTATTGATTCTCGGTAAATCAAAGTCTGACCAGTGTGCACTGTCTTCTTCGTCTGATTCAGCCGAATCGGTTGGCAACCGTAGCGTTCGCCAAATTCTTCTTGGACGCATTCCACTATCTTCCTACGATTCTACTTCACATTCATTTTTTTGACATCCAATGTCTTCTTCCCAATCGGCCAAGTCGCCCGGAACGTCAGACAAGACGTTCGCGCATTCATCGTAAATAATCCTATTGTCTCTTTCGTCCACCATGATGAAAGAGCACAAGTACTTATAAAAACAAAACACCTGTTGACGTGTGTAACTTATTGTTACTTAAACAAAACAACACAATGCAAAAGATACTAACATGCTGTCGCCCCGCGCTACTATGCTCACGACACCACTGTGGTGTCGCCGGACGGCATAGTGTTAAAAGCATTTTTATTCGGGTTTAGTCGTTCGAGCTCGGATACTCCCCTTATCGATGTCGCACTGCATCAGTTATTACAATTAATATGTACATCGCCCAGTGTCTGCACTACTTACACAGGCGTCACTTTAAACAGCATTACAAAAGAGAAACTAATGCCTTGTACGTAATACACGGAACTGCTTTTTATGCAATGCTAATTTCTTCTCCATGCTCAGACAAGACGCAGATATCAAAATGCTTATATAAAGAAACTACAGTTCCGGCGACTCTCTTTCAGTTTCTTCACAATATCATTCTACCTGTCCAAGAACTAAAGATCCGTGGGAAAAGTTACGTACTCTCAATTTAGTTCTAGTGATAGCAATGTGATGTGCGTCGTACTAAAGCCATTGTCAAAATAAGGAAATGTTTTGGTTCTGCTACAGAATGTCTTAATTTGCCGTTACAGGTAATGGTGATAGCTCAACCGTAGCACGTGGTTTCCAGGCTGTTTTCGCGCTCTGCAAGTTCGACGTCAGCGATGAAAAGCAAGTTGGAAAGAACTGTGTTAGAAATAACTGTAGATTACACTTAACCAGGCGAGATAATAAGCCTTAGTTATCACAACCCGTCAAAAAAATACACTGACGAAAAAAATCGCAAGGCCAAAAAATAACGTGGAGTAATGAAATTGCGAGAATAATTTCGTTAGGTAACATATTTAAATGATTAAAATTGCAAGGTGGCAAGTTCCCGTTAGAAAACACCCCTAGAATACCGTTGATGAATGGCAGCACAACAGGTCGAATCACCAGAGTGACAAACAAATTTGCAGTCAGGGTACATGGGATAACCAAGAGACTGCTCCTGCTGTCGCACAAAATGACAACTCAGACCATAACCCCAGATGTCGGTCCGGTGCGTCTAACACCCAGACAAGCTGGTTGCAGGCACTCAACTGGCCTCCTAACCAAAACACAGCCATCACTGGCGCCGGAATACGAACAGCTTTCATCAGAAAACACAACCGACCTCACGCCTGCCTTCCAATGAGCTCTCGCTTGATACCACTGAAGTCGCCAACAGCGGTGGTTTGGGTCAGTGGAATGCAGCACACTGCAGGGCGTCTGACCTGAGCTATACTTGACGTAATCAATTTGTAACAGTTCTTTGTATCACTGTGGTGCCAACTGCTGCCCAAATTGCTGCTGCAGATGCAGTACGATGCACCAGAGCCATACGCCGAACACGATGGACTTCCTTCCCGGCAGTGCCATGTGGCCGTTCGGAGACCGAACTTCTTGCGACCGTACATTCTCGTGGCAACTGATGCCAGCAATCATGTACAGTGGCTATATTCCTGCCAAGACTCTCTGCAATATCGCAGACGGAACATCCAGCTACTCGTAGCCCTATTACATGACCTCTCTCAAACCAAGTGGTGATAATGGCGTCTAAGTCGCATTAACGGCATTCTTGTATTACGATCAACTCACCACGTCCACTCTCAAAGGTAACTAACGCGGCTATTTAAAACAAACCTGATTTGCATCCTCATACTGGATTGCGCCACTGTTATGCGATTGGTACGAAATTGGAATAGACTTAATGTTCCAGATGTAAAAACACGCATACCAACTTTCGTTTATGCCGCACAGCTCCTTCATGGTGTGATTTTTTTCCAGTCAGTGAACATCGATTCTGCCAGAAGAATGATATTGCCCTTCAGCTTTTTTTATGTTCTCTCTTTGCTTTGGAATGAATTCTATTCTAAAGCATGAATCTCTAGTAAAATTACGTTATCGAAACTACTAAGTTCTAAATAATTCAGCTGAAAATCGACGCTATTGAAATAAAATCATTTGAAGTAGTAGCAAAGAAAATAAGACCTGAAACACGAAACTATCAGAATCTAATAAGTAACAGAAATTAACACATGGACGCACCACGAAGGGATTACCAGACCGGGACGGAATTCGGTAGATGTGATGTACGTGTGCAGACAAATGATTACAACTTCAGTAAACTGGATGGTTTAGTTAATAGAAACATCTTCATAAATCGAACAGGTCAGTAACGCTTTGGTCCATCTCCGGCCCTAGTACAAGCAGTTATTCGGCGTTGTACTGACTGACAGAGTTGTTGGATGTCCTGAGGGATCTCGTGCACAATTCTTTCCAATTGGTGCGTTAGATCGTCCAAATGCCGAGCTGGTTGGAGGGCCCTGCCCATAATGTTCCAAATGTTCTAAACTGGGGAGAGATCTAGCGACCTCGCTGGCCAAGCGGAGTTTGCAAAGCACCAGGACAAGCAGAATGAAGTTTCGTCGTGTTCGAGCGGACAATATCTTGCTGAAATGTACGCCCAGGATGGCTTGCAATGAAGGGCAACAAAACGGGGCGTAGAATATCGTTGACGTACCGCAGTGCAGTCAGAGTGCCGCGGATGGGATCCTGCTACGAAATGCAATGTCACCGCATACCATTACTCCCGGTTGACATGCCGTATGAGGGGCAACAGTCGGGTTGGAATCCCACTGCTGTCCAGGATATCTCCAGATAAGTCTTCTCTGGTCATCAGAGCTCACTTCGAAGTAGGCTTCATCTGTGAATACAATTATAGTCCAGTCAATGAGTTTCCAGGCCGAATGTGGCGACACAATTGCAAATGGGATGGTTGGCGTACAGAGGTCAGTGGTAGTCAGTGCAAGGGACACCGTGAACTCAGCCTCCTTTCTGTGAGCTGCCTATTAATGGTCGTTGTATTCACTGAAGCACCAGTTGCACGTCGGATCGATGATGATGAATCCAGCGCTTTGAGTGCCTCTCTGACGACTGTTCGGTCCTTACTTTCTGCCATCTCTCTATGTTGACTGCTTCCTTCCTGACAGTGACTTCTGCCATAGTTCATCCACTCGTACCAACATCATCGAGTAGTGGCATCGCTCCTATTCAAATGACGAGCGATATGTCGATTGCTACAACTGGCTTCTTTGAGCCCAACTACACATCCTCTCTAAAATACCGATATCAGCCTATATTCTTCACTCGCCTGTCTGAGAAGCGTAGTTACTGTGCAGCTGAGTACATGGAACGAAACTTGCAAAGACTTTATGCTCTGGTTTCGAAATGTCCCCTATTTACTATCCTTGACAGCTGCGCGGTGAAATAGCGCTGCAGCGTCACGCATTCATCCACTGGCCGCCGAAGTTAACAACTTTGCATTTTCTTCGATACCTATATGGTATCAGTTTGTGACCAATTTGCAGGACTCCTTCTGGTGCGTCTGTTTTTTATTTAATTTTTTTATTTTTTTCCGGAGAGTGTATGCAAAGGCGCCGTGTTAACTTCAAGATTGTCTCCTTATTTTATCAGCATACAAGGAATGAGAAGACATGGAAGTTTTTGTTACGCAAGAAGTGTTACGTCTTAACACGAAAGTTAATTGTATTGCACTAAAATTTCTCAGTTTTCTATCTGTAATTAACATCACTTTTGCATTGGAGACGAATGATCTTAAGATGTTTACCACTCACTAATTCCAGTCTATCTTGAGTGGAAGATAGTAACGGCGTGACTTCTGTCTTGCAATGACGAGATTAAAATTGCTGGGCTTACTTATTCGAAGTAAAGCAGCCTCTTTTTTAAATAAACTCAAAAAGAATCCTCGGCTGGTGCTGCGGCGTAATCAAATAACCAATAATACACTTCACCGTTGCTGTTTTTGTTCTATTAGATTTTAGGACGTACGCACTATTAAAGGCGCGTTTACACTGAGTTCGCAACATTGTTCGCAACATTGTTCGTGGCTAGTAATGGACTACCGATGTTCGCAACATGTTGGCAACATGTTCGCAACACAAAATCCACGGCTGTGTTGGTAGGGATCGAAGTAACATTGCTCGTGGCCTGCTACCACTAAATTCCGTTACGCAGCGTTAGTGTTCTTTTGCTCTGAGTGAGTGTTTTGGTGTTTGTTTTGCTAGAGTGTAGTGGTGCGTTTATTTTATGTCCCTTCATTTTTATTTGAAATGGAATGGTCACGAGACAAAATTTTCCAGCCGATGTCGCTCTATGAGGCAGAGGAGTGCCTGTGGAATGTACGTTGCGCAGGGTACAAAAATACTAAAATCAAACATGATTCATTTCAAAAGGTTGCTGCGGCGCTTGGCAACAGCATCAGTGACATGGACAAAAAAATTAAATCTCTCTCTGGTCTCAGTACCGACGAGAGAAACGAAAAATAGAGTAAAGTAAAAAATGTGGATGTGGTACTGACACTTTACGAAACGAAGTGGTTTGAATTTAAATATCTACGTTTCCTGGATGGTATGGAACTATTTGAGATATGGCTGGCTGTGATAGGAGTCTCCTGACGCCAGAACACGAAGAGTAACAGCAAGTCTTTGGTTTACAGAGATTGCTTTTCTGAAATTTGTGACTTTCTTTGAAACAACTTGTCCTATAATATTCAACAACATTTCAAAATCTGACGGCGACATTCTACTGAAGTTGCGAAAGCCAGAACCGTCTTCCAAATTCCGCTCACAAAGCATGTCATTCCGCCTCGTCTTCTATAGTATGTTTTAGCCCACCGACGATGACTACATCGTTTTCTTCGTCTGTTTATTTCGTTAAGTATTATTAATGCACCACCAAATGTCATTAACTCTTCCTCTTCACTTGACATAGCGTATCTCTTGATGTGAATACACAAAGTAACGTATCAGTTCACCGCAGCAGACTATGCCAATGCGTAGAAATGTTGGTCGCTAGTGTAAACGGGAATGTGAACAACGAACAATGTTGCCAACATGTTGAGGGAACAAGTTGCACACAATGTTCCGGACAAAAACATGTTCGGAGCTCAATGTAAACGCGCCTTTAGAGTCTTTAGTATATACATACGATCAAGATAAATCGCCTGCGTCAAGTTCGTACGACACTAAAAAGCGTGTTATCCTCCAGATTTCGTACCAGAACCGCGACTGCTTCACACCATTACCCCAGTACGTCTTCCAGGAATAAATTCCCAGTTGCAGTAACATTTATTTAAATCAAGGAATCTAGTCAGAGAGGTGTTTGATATCTTCTCTGGGCACCTCTTAGTAGGTTTCTACTCTAGCTTCCAGCTCAATTTTACTGCAGTGACACATCTGTTTGCAAACGACTGTATCCCGTACACTTTGATTAAAGATATGTTAGGCCAAAAGTCAGGCTATGTATGGAACTATATGGACTGTGTTGCGAAGATGGCTTCTGTTCTCTAGTATTAGCCAACGAGTGTGCTGAAGAAAGATTATAAATTAGTCCTCTGTAACTTTCCACTCTCAGCATACGCTCTTCATTACAGCATATGTCGACTATGGATAAGCGTAGCACATAGGGCCAGTAAGTCCCAGTCCATTCAATATGGTGTTGAAGGTTTAGAATCATCTTCCAGCAGCTACGTGACACCGTGACAGATCATAGACGATCAACATGCTCTCCCTGCAACGCGCAACTGGAGCAAATTTAGATCACCACACCCAACAACATGAAGCTCAGAGTGACGGCCTCCTCTCAGCGGAACTACACGAAATACTTTATTTCTTTGCCTACGTCGATTGAAAATTCATGGGTTCTCTGTTTATAACTGTAGTCGTACGGCGAAACTTACAAACACGTCAAAAGCCTCAGATTAAGTCTCGAATATGTGGCGATGCTGCTATGTTAGCTCACGATGGCCTCGCGTACTGCTATATATGTGATAGTGATTGTCATGCAGCTGTGAAACGGTAGTAATCTATTTAATCACAATTAGTGGAAATAGTTTACTGCAGGCACTATAATTCCTTCAGGGTGTTTCCGTTTTGTTTTTCTTTGTGCATCGAAGACGAGCATGCGCGGAGGAACTTCTTGAATTGGTTCACAGCCGAAACTGCGCCTCATGTAAATGCACAAACGACTGTCACTATTTTTCATCAGCAAGGTCAATGTTTTACACAAGACGCCATAGGAAATAACTGAGTGGGGTGCAAGTAACGCGACAAACCTGATGAAAATGAGATGCAGCTTGATTCGCGGCGCCTATTTTATGGCTCCTTTACGTTAGAGTGTGCCGTACACAATGCTGGAAGAGATCGAGCGAGGTTTCCTCGAACACCTGGTGGACAACGTGACTTGTTATTTGAAATTACCTGATCTACGGGGAAAGACTGCTTGACGTAGATTTTTTTATGGGAGATATAAACGTTTACGCCTAATCGTGACAATTTAAAATCATTCCAAACATGAGAGGGGTTACGAGTACACGTAGTAAATTATATGTGGTGTGTGCACAGGACTATTTTAGAAAGTATATGGGGTTAGCTTTCATTATAATGACTGATAATAATGCAATGATAATCATATATGCGAACCTGAGGAAAATAACACCACTGCACCACAAATTTGTTCAACAACATTGGAACCACTGACTAGCTTCTTGGGTTCTCAGTCCACAACTCATGACTACTTCAATCACTATCAGCTTCATGTTACCAGTGTGATGTATTGTTCAAAAATAAGTGCATTTAGAACTGATTAGGGGCAATGTTTGATGACAGCACATGCAATATAACATCTCAAGCCGTTCGGAATAACATTTTTTTTTTCTCCTTCAAACTGTCTCTGTATGCTTTACCACACTCTGTCCTCTTAATTCCGAACACCGAGCGGTCTGTAATTTAATAACTACACGGTAATACTTTGTTCTTATTAATATGACATCAGCTATTTCTTAAACAAACGCGTATGCTAATAAAAGGCGCCATTTCGTTCTCATATTGCACTTCTTTGTCAATGTTAACGTAAAACGTACGGAGAATCACATGAGTTTTAGGAGCCTTGGTGTGTTTTTTTTTGTTTTTTTTTTAATGACAAAATTTTCATATACGACGTGAAGAAAATCCAAAAACCAAAATTGAAGAAAATCCAAATACCAAAATTAATATCTCGGAAAAAGCAAAGACACTCGTTTCCATTTTCTATACCACCGCAAGTCAAGCCATGCTTGAAACTACAACAGTAACTGGTAAATGGGGTTGCAGTTTTAAATGGCAGCTATCCCATTCCACGGATAAACAGGAAATATCAAGTGTCCTCATTTGCTCTTTCGACGTGCTACATACGAGATATTGCGCCGTATCTTTGCTTAGCAGTTCCTCTTTATCGGTATATCAGTCACGGTACAGTTAAGCAAATACAGTGCACTAGTGGATTATTGTAATCAGTGTATGAAACAGAGATAACATCCAGTCGCACGAATAACTAATTTCTCGAAGGGACGTAGGATTTCATGCGTGAACGACGACAAATTTATTACTAAGCATATAGAAAAAAATACGATGAAGATGAAATAAGTTGTTTTCTTGCTTGCACTAAATAAGCCACAAGGAAGTTTTATACGTGTAACAGAGTTCCGAAACCTGAGATTCAGTTTACCTAGATAACTTCTAGTGAAAATGTTGTGATTAGCCGAGTTCACTTATTTGTGAAAGACTACGGTAGGAATATTTCTATCAAGAAATGTTTCGCCACATACTTGATACATTTGCAATTTTCTTTCGGTAGTTCCCCTGCACATATATCACTATTTTCTAGCTATAAACAATGACGTGACCAAAGTCATGGGATGGCAATATGCACATATACAGATGGCGGTAGTATCGCGTACACAAGGTATAAAACGGCAGTCCATTCGCGGAGCTGTCTTTTGCACTCAGGTCATTTGTATGAAAAGGTTTTTGACTTTATTATGACCGCACGACGGGAATTACGAGACTTTGAACGCGGAACAGTAGTTGGTGCTAGATGCATGGGACATTCCATTTCGGAAATCGCAAGGGAATGCAATATTCCGAGATCCACACTGCCAAGAGTGTGCCAAAAATAGCAAGTTTTTAGCCATGACCTCTAACGACGGACAACGCACTGGTCGACGCCCTTCAATTAACGACCGAGAGCTGCGGGATTTGCATAGAGTTGTCAGTGCTAAAAGACAAGCAATACTACATGAAATAACCGCAGAAATCAATGAGGGGCGTACTGAGAACGTATCCGGTAGGACACTGCGGCGAAATTTGGCTTTACTGGGCTACGACAGCATCTACCGACTCGAGCACGAAATCGAATGCAGCGCCTCTCGTGGGCTCGTGACCGTATCGGTTGGACCCCAGACGGCTGGAAAACTGTGGCCTGATCAGATGATAGGATTCGAGTGTGAAGCAGAGTCCACGAAGCCATGGACCCAAGTTGTCAATAAAGCACTGTGCAAGCTGGTGGTGGCTCCATAATAGTGTGGGCCGTGTTTAAATGGAATGGATGGGTGTCCGGTCCAACCGAACCTATCACTGACTGGAAATGGTTATGTTCGGCTACTCAGACCATTTGCAGCCATTCGTGGACTTGTTGCTCCCAAACAACGATGGAATTTTTATGGATGACTATGCGCCATGTCACCGGGACAATCGTTCGCGATTGGATTGAAGAACATTCTGGACTAATCGAGAGAATGATTTGGCCACCCAGATCGCCCGACATGAATCCCGTCGAACATTTATGGGACACATTCGAGTGATCAGGTCGTGCACAAAATCCTGCACGAGCAACACTTCCGTATTTATGGACGGCTACAGAGGCCGCATGGCTCAATATTTCTGCTGAGGACTTCCAACGACTTATTGAGATCATGCCACCTGAAGTTGCCACATTACTCCGGGAAAAAGTAAGTCCGACATGATATTAGCAGGTATCGTATGACTTGTCACC
This sequence comes from Schistocerca piceifrons, assembly GCF_021461385.2. NCBI lineage: Eukaryota > Metazoa > Arthropoda > Insecta > Orthoptera > Acrididae > Schistocerca > Schistocerca piceifrons. The sequence continues at coordinate 124,674,017 of NC_060149.1, forward strand.
TCATTGTACATCTACATCTACATTTATACTCCGCAAGCCACCCAACGGTGTGTGGCGGAGGGTGCATTACGTGCCACTGTCATTACCTCCCTTTCCTGTTCCAGTCGCGTATGGTTCGCGGGAAGGACGACTGCCGGAAAGCCTCCGTGCGCGCTCGAATATCTCTAATTTTACACTCGTGATCTCCTCGGGAGGTATAAGTAGGGGGAAGCAATATATTCGATACCTCATCCAGAAACGTACCCTCTCGAAACCTGGACAGCAAGCTACACCGCGATGCAGAGCGCCTCCCTTGCAGAGTCTGCCACTTGAGTTTGCTAAACATCTCCGTAACGCTACCACGCTTACGAAATAACCCTGTGACGAAACGCGCCGCTCTTCTTTGGATCTTCTCTATCTCCTCCGCCAACCCGATCTGGTACGGATCCCACACTGATGAGCAATACTCAAGTGTGCGTCGAACGAGTGTTTTGTAAGCTACCTCCTTTGTTGATGGACTACATTTTCTAAGGAAACTCCCAATGAATCTCAACCTGGTACCCGCCTTACCAACAATTAATTTTATATGATCATTCCACTTCAAATCGTTCCGTACGCATACTCCCAGATATTTTACAGAAGTAACTGCTACCAGTGTTTGTTCCGCTATAATATAATCATACAATAAAGGATCCTTCTTTCTATGTATTCGCAATACATTACATCTGTTTACGTTAAGGGTCAGTTGCCACTCTCTGCACCAAGTGCCTATCCGCTGCAGATCTTCCTGCATTTCGCTACAATTTTCTAATGCTGCAACTTCTCTGTATACTACAGCATCATCCGCGAAAAGCCGCATGGAACTATGGAGCTTCCGACACTATCACCATTGTACAGCTTGTGCGAAACAAACTTGAAACCTTTCAGGATTTATTCATGAACAAACTCTCTACGTTTGACAGGTTTTTTTTTTTTTTTCCACGCGAAATTTTCTTGCTACGCGTCATTACAAATGTGCGTCGTTAACCGTGTAGCAGACCACAGCAGTCCACTATTCCAGAATGAAAAATTGGCTCTGCAGTGGAGAGAGTGCAGTTTTGAAACTGTGTGTGGCACTGGAACTCGAATCCTGAGCCCTGCCTTCCGCAGCGGATGCTCTTACCACCTGAGCTACCTGATCACGACTCACGCCCCGGCCTCAATTCAATTCTTTTGTTTCACGAACCTCACAGAAGGTTTGATCATTGCCAGCGAAACGCAAGTTCCAAGGTACTAGTCCTGGTCCGGCAATGTTTCAGTCTAGAAACAAGTTTCACTCCCACTATTGTTTGCCGGCCGGAGTGGCCGTGCGGTTCTAGGCGCTACGGTCTGGAGTTGAGCGACCGCTCTCGACGCAGGTTCGAATCCTGGCTCGGGCATAGATGTGTGTGATGTCCTTAGGTTAGTTAGGTTTAATTAGTTCTAATTTCTAGGCGACTGATGACCTCAGAAGTTAAGTCGCATAGTGCTCAGAACCATTTGAACCCACTACTGTTTTGACAGTTTCACTTTCTAAAATATGTGTGACTTTTAGGCTTTACCCTACTTCTCACTGTAATCATTGTCACCAAAGAACCTCCTGATTTCCGATAGTCCGTACTGCTTAAGTTGTGGAGACTAAATGTGAAACTAAGACGGTAAGAACACTATGAAAAAGTGTTATTCTATTGTAAGCAAAAAGGAGCCACCAACCCCTCCCGATAAAATGATAATCATTATGAACATCACATTTTCCCGCATTCCTTAAGGCACTGCAAAGATGTCTGGAATTTAATCAGTAACTAATTAAACGATAATTCACTATAGGCATCCAAAGCGATTACTTCCGGATAAAGTGCCACCATACACTTCATTGGTGGCGAACGGATAGTTCCATCAATGTGAATGTAGTATCAGTACTTTATGACTGCTGCAACTGCTAGTGTAGCATACCGCGTGGTAAAAGGTGAAAACGAGGAATTAAATCTATAAATTAGTCTTAGCGTATCACTATTCTTGTCCTCCGGCAGTGTGGCGGTGTGGCTGATGATCTCTGGCGGATGTCAAGTTTTCTGAAGGTTCTTGAAAAATTCGTCCTTTTTCTAGACATACGTGTGACACACCACTTCTGCGCAACTTTAATTGCAGCAGCGGATGAAAACACATGAAAAACAGCGTGCTATGATGCATGGAAGATTGGAGGAAGGTGACGAATTACCTGTTTGAAGCCTACAATGAAGACTGCATGGATGTGTGTGACGTCTTTACGTTAGTTAGGTTTAAGTAGTTCTAAGTTCTAGGGGACTGATGACCTCAGAAGTTAAGTCCCATAGTGCTCAGAGCCATCTGAACCATTTGAGAAAACAAATAATAGTAATCATAACAATAACACCATAATGTGGGGTTGCTCGAGTTCCCATAGGGCGTCTTCCCACGTTGTGGGTAGGGGAATTTCTTCCAGATCGGGAGGTACTGGACAAATAAAACACACACAGGCAAACAGATACTGAGGAGTTGAGAAGAGCAGAAAGGAAGATACTGAAGACGACATCGAGCGTTAGAAAGGAGAGCTCCATTTGAAAGGAAAGGAGAAATCAGGAGCTGCAGATAAAGACCAATGAATTGAGATACAGAAGTTGGACAAAAATATGGAATGCCAAGCGAAATGCTTGCCTGAACATAAATGCGTATGCTAGCCAAGGCTGCAGGTAGCGGTGTTGTATATGACTACGAACGGTACCTGAGCAATGCCCACAATAAGCTGCAAGTGTCAGTCGTGGTCAGAACAGTGTGTGAGTGTGTGTGTGAGTGTGCGTGTGTAACTGTGAGTGCATTATGTCTCAGTTAAGCGAATTCGAACATCTACAAATTGCTGGTGCTCTTATGGTGTGTGCTTCCGTACCCAAGGTAGCTGAAGTGTTCGGTGTTTGAAGAGGCACCGTATCGAAGTATTATACCACATAAAGAAAGTGGAAATATATCATCGGCTAAGTCACAACGCGGACGAGAAACATAAGAAGACAACAGTTGCAAAAGTCACTGCAGAACTGAACGACGCACAATAAAACCCTGTAAGCACCGATACGACACAAACGGAGCTCCATAAGCAGGGAATTGAAGAACGGGCTGGGATTCCAAAATCACACATCACTGATGCAAATGCTCGCAAAAGGAAAACGTGGTGCCGTAGTCATAAAACCTGTACTATGGAGCAATGGAAGAGTCACTTGGTGGGATGATTCTTGTTTCACACAGTTGCCAACTTCTGTCCGAGTTTATGTCAGGCGTACCCGTCCCAAGCCTACAATGAAAACTGCTTGCTGCCTAGAGTGAAACATGGCGGGGCTGGGCAGACGTATCATGGTATTCCATGGGCACCGTGATTACTCTGCAAAGTCATATTACTGCCAAGGGTTATGAGACAACTTTGGCTGATCAGGTTCATCCAATGGTACAATATTTGTTCCCCAATGGGGACGACAGGGCCCCTGCTCATAGACCTAGTTTTGCAGGAGGATGCATTGTCTCATCTCCGCTGGCCACCACAGTCGGGGGTAGGTGATCCACGTCCATCATCGTTACCTGAACTTGACACTATTTTGTAGCAAGAATGATATACGATTACATTGAAAACCACACACAGGAACTGTATTTATCCATTCCGGTGCGACTGTACGCTGGACTGAATGGAAACGTATTAGGCATAGAAATGCGTTGTTGTTGTGTTCTTCAGTCCTGAGACTGGTTTGATGCAGCTCTCCATGCTACTCTATCCTGAGCAAGCTGCTTCATCTCCCAGTACTTACTACAACCTACATCCTTCTGAATCTGCTTAATGTATTCATCTCTTGGTCTCCATATACGATCTTTACCCTCCACGCTGCCCTCCAATGCTAAATTTGTGATCCCTTGATGCCTCAGAACATGCCCTACCAACCGATCCCTTCTTCTTGTCAAGTTGTGCCACAAACTCCTCTTCTCCCCTATTATAACTGCCATCTGCTTTCTGTATAAATTGTAAATAGCCTTTCGCTCCCTGTATTTTACCCCTGCCGCCTTTAGAATTTAAAAGAGAGTATTCCAGTCAACATTGTCAAAAGCTTTCTTTAAGTCTACAAATGCTAGAAATGTAGGATTGCCTTTCTTTAATCTTTCTTCTAAGGTAAGGCGTAACGTCAGTATTGCCTCACGTGTTCCAATATTTCTACGGAATCCAAACTGATCTTCCCCGAGGTCGACTTCTACCAGTTTTTCCATTCGTCTATAAAGAAGTCGCGTTAGTATTTTGCAGCTGTGACTTATTAAACTGATAGTTCGGTAATTTTCGCATCTGTCAACACCTGCTTTCTTTGGGATTGGAATTATTATATTCTTCTTGAAGTCTGAGGGTATTTCGCCTGTCTCATACATCTTGCTAACCAGATGGTAGAGCTTTGCCATGACTGGCTCTCCCAAGGCCGTCAGTAGTTCTAATGGAATGTTGTCTACTCCTGGGGCCTTGTTTCGACTCAGGTCTTTCAGTGCTCTGTCAAACACTTCGCGCAGTATCGTATCTCCCATTTCATCTTCATCTACATCCTCTTCCATTTCCGTAACATTGTCCTCAAGAACATAGCCCCTGTATAGACCCTCTATACACTCCTTCCACCTTTCTGCTTTCTCTTCTATGCTTAGAACTGGGTTTCCATCTGAGCTCTTGATATTCATACAAGTGGTTCTCTTTTCTCCAAAGGTCTCTTTAACTTTCCTGTAGGCAGTATCTATCTTACCCCTAGTGAGATAAGCCTCTACATCCTTACATTTGTCCTCTAGCCATCCCTGCTTAGCAGTTTTGCACTTCCTGTCGATCTCATTTTTGAGACATTGTTTGGGTTTTCTATATTTCTGTCCACCCCTGTATGTAATGAACGGAAGACGGCTGATGTTTGTCGGGCGTATTCGTAATATGAGTAAAATAATAATAATAATAATATTATTAATAATAATAGTAATAATAATAAGATACAAGAAAAGATACAAAAAAAGTGAAAATAGAAGGAAACAAAACCAAACATTCAACACAAACCAAAAGAAATTTTACCAGACAATAGATAACACACACATTAAAATAGACAATCCACCACACCTAACAGACATGGAACACTTCTGGAGCAACATATGGTCAAACCCGGTACAACATAACAGGCATGCACGGTGGATACAAGCAGAAACAGATACATACAAGACGATACCACAAATGCCTGAAGTGATAATTTTGCAACATGAAGTCACCCAAGCAATTAATTCTACTCACAATTGGAAAGCCCCTGGAAAAGATAAAATAGCAAGTTTCTGGCTAAAGAAATTAACCTCAACACATTCACATCTAACTATATTATTTAACAGTTACATTGCAGACCCATACACATTCCCAGATACACTTACACATGGAATAACTTATCTGAAACCTGAAGATCAAGCAGACACAGCAAACCCAGCTAAATATCGCCCCATAACATGCCTACCAACAATATACAAAATATTAACTTCAGTCATTACACAGAAATTAATGACACATACAACACAGAACAAAATTGGCTGTTGCAAAGGAGCACTAGGATGTAAAGAGCAACTGATAATAGATGCAGAGGTGACATATCAAGCTAAAACTAAACAAAGTTCGCTACACTATGCATACATTGATTACCAAAAAGCTTTTGATAGTGTACCCCACTCATGGTTACTACAAATATTGGAAATATACAAAGTAGATCTTAAATTGATACAGTTCCTAAACATAGTAATGAAAAATTGGAAAACCACACTTAATATCCAAACAAATTCAAATAATATCACATCACAGCCAATACAGATTACGCGTGGAATATACCAAGGAGACTCATTAAGTCCTTTCTGGTTCTGCCTTGCTCTGAACCCACTATCCAACATGCTAAATAATACAAATTATGGATACAATATTACTGGAACATACCCACACAAAATCACACATTTGCTATACATGGATGATCTAAACTACTGGCAGCAACAAATCAACAACTGAACCAATTACTAAAGATAACAGAAGTATTCAGCAATGATATAAATATGTCTTTTGGAACAGACAATTGTAAGAAAAATAGCATAGTCAAGGGAAAACACAATAAACAAGAAGATTACATATTGGGTAACCACAGCGACTGCATAGAAGCGATGGAAAAAACAGATGCCTATAAATATCTAGGATACAGACAAAAAATAGGAATAGATAATACAAATATTAAAGAAGAACTAAAAGAAAAATATAGACAAAGACTAACAAAAATACTGAAAACAATTGACAGCAAGAAACAAGACAAAAGCTATAAATACTTATGCTATACCAATATTGACCTACTCATTTGGAGTAGTGAAATGGAGTAACACAGACCTAGAAGCACTCAATACACTTACACGATCACAATGCCACAAATATAGAATACATCACATACATTCAGCAACTGAAAGATTCACATTAAGCGGAAAGGAAGGAGGAAGGGGATTTATCGACATAAAAAACCTACATAATGGACAGGTAGACAATTTAAGAAAATTCCTTATAGAACGAGCAGAAACTAGCAAAATACACAAAGCAATCACTCATATAAATACATCGGCTACACCACTGCAATTTCATAACCACTTCTACAATCCGTTACATCACATAACACCAACAGATACGAAGAAAGTAAATTGGAAAAAGAAAACACTACATGGCAAGCACCCATATCATCTAACACAGCCACACATCGATCAAGACGCATCCAACACATGGCTAAGAAAAGGCAATATATACAGTGAGACGGAAGGATTCATGATTGCAATACAGGATCAAACAATAAACACCAGATATTACAGCAAGCATATTATTAAATATCGCAATACCACAACAGATAAATGCAGACTTTGCAAGCAACAAATAGAAACAGTAGATCACATCACAAGCGGATGTACAATACTAGCAAATACAGAATACCCCAGAAGACATGACAATGTAGCAAAAATAATACATCAACAGCTTGCCTTACAACATAAACTTATAAAACAACATGTTCCCACATACAAGTATGCACCACAAAATGTACTGGGGAACGATGAATACAAATTATACTGGAACAGAACCATTATAACAGATAAAACAACACCACATAACAAACCTGACATCATACTCACCAATAAAAAGAAGAAATTAACAACTAATCGAAATATCCATACCCAATACAACAAATATACAAAAGAAAACAGGAGAAAAAATTGAAAAATACATCCAACTGGCTGAGGAAGTCAAGGACATGTGGCATCAGGATAAAGTTGACATTATACCAATTATACTATCAACTACAGGAGTCATACCACACAATATCCACCAGTACATCAATGCAATACAGCTATATCCAAACTTATATATACAACTACAGAAATCTGTAATTATTGACACTTGTTCAATTACCCGAAAGTTCCTAAATGCAATGTAACATATACCATACAGTTAAAAGGAAGTCACGCTTTATCAAGGTCCGCGTCATCTTCCATTTTTAACCAGACATAACGTCTGAGACAAGAAAGAAATAATAATAATAATATACAGCGTGAAGGCTATAGGATAAAATAGGATAGGTAATTTCTACAGTGTCCGCAGCTCGTGGTCTCGCGGTAGCGTTCTCGCTTCCCGAGCACGGAGTCCCGGGTTCGATTCCCGGCGATGTCAGGGATTTTCACCTGCCTCGAGATGACTGGGTGTTATTGTGTCGTACTCATCATCACCATTCATCCACATTACGGTCAGAGGAAGGCAATAGCAAACCACCTCCGCTAGAACCTTGCCTAGTACGGCGGTACGGGTCTCCCGCATCGTCCCCTATGCTCTGTCAAGGAGTACGGGACATCGACATCATCATCATCAATTTCTACAGTACTAGAATCTCTGTTCTCAGGTTAAAGTTCGAATTCAAGAGAAACTAGGTTCTAAATTCCATCTATCTATCCATCCATCCAGTTTTTGGTTCTCTGTAAATCCCTAAATCAATAAAGGCGAATTCTGGGGTGTTTCTATGGAAAGACAGCGTTGATTTCCTTCCCCATCCGAGTCCTGTACGACACAGAGCCCCGTCTCTAATTTCCTTATATTCTCATCTTCAACTGACAACGCAAGAAAATCTACTGGATGCACGTATAATGTCTCCCGAGTTCCAGAACAGACACCAACAGCGAACGATCATCCAAAAAACGACATGGAGAAACCATGTAGGTGGCGCAAATAGGAATGCGCGAGAAATGCTAGGAAGGACGCCTTAAATGTTACTGAACAGCGGTCACGACGCCTGAGTAAATGGAAATGAGACATTGTTGTTGACGTCAAGGCCAGTAACGGACTCCAGGCGACTGCAATTTGCATCATGAGCAGCTGATGTTACGCGCTTGGACCAGATATGGATACTCACAATCAGGGCTCCCTCCCGGTAAAAGTCTACAGAGGCTTTTTAGATGCAGGGAACCGATAACCATTGGGAAAAGAAAGGTAATTATAATGTGTATCGACAAAAGTTTAATCAGATAAATGTAAATGTCCTGTGATTAGGGCCTCTCGTCGGGTAGACCGTTCGCCGGGTGCAAGTCTTTCGATTTGACGCCACTTCGGCGACTTGGGCGTCGATGGGGATGAGATGATAATAATAATGATGATGATTTGGACAACACAACATCCAGTCCCTGAGCGGAGAAAATCTCCGACCCAGCCGGGAATCGAACCCGGGACCTTAGGATTGACATTCCGTCACGCTGACCACTCAGCTACCGGGGCCGGACAACCAAACACTTGATCTGACTGTACACGTATCCACTAAGGTGAAACTATGTTCCATCAGTGAATAAAACACGGTCCAGTTCTGTGTTTCCATGGATATCAACTAATGATCAAAACCATTTTCTTTATCCGGCGCCTTCAATTCCTTCGAACATTGTATAGACGAAATTTAACTTCTGCATCGCTTTGTTAGCACTACCATATGAAATCTGAGACTGAACACATGGTCTCCTCAAATTTTTGACGGCGATTGCAGCATCACATTCCTCACGTCGACCAGTTTAGCGTCCCTCAAACGGCCGGTCTCTCGGTCCTCCTCTTGTCTGCAAATGATCCGCATTCCCGCAATCGGGCGATTAATCTCGTTGTTGCTGAACTGTTCGGCATCGCGACAACCAGCTATTTCCTACGAAATGCGTCTACAAGACGGGCCTACGAATGACTGGCAAAATACTGTTCAACAATGAAAACTTGCTACTTTTGGGAAAACATGTTTACCAACCAAAGCGCTGCACAATACTGCTGACATCGTATGACCTGTACCTGTTACAATGGCGTCTTCGTTTGTTGTCGGTAGTAGATGTGGCGCTACCTTACGGTGGCTGATGGAACGAATGCAATTCAGCTCTTATTTACACATTTATTTTCTTGTGCACGAGTTTTCAGTGGCATAGTACTAGGTCTTTTTTGTGAACTATAAGAATACTTGACAGATATTCTTTGCCACCTCACTACCATTGTTCGTATGCTTACAAGTCACTACTTAAGTTTACCAAATCTTTCAAAGCTCTACTAGATGGTGTTGGTGGTTGTATTCTTAACTGGCTACCGATGAATTTCAGGATTCCGCTGTGGAATATCGAAACACGAAGCACACAAAAAGACCCTTTAATCATATGGTTTGCAAAACAAAATAAAGCATACTAAGGCAGTAGTTTCTTTCGCGACATGTTTGGAAAATGTGTGACTCGGTGGCTCAGCAGTAAGATATCAGGCTATGGATACGAAAGGCTCGGGTTCGAGCCCCAGTAAGTCAAAGGATTTTTCACTGCCATTTAATACTTCTTTCGCCTCTAGTAATTTTTGTTGATGCGAGAAGTGCAGGTATCCCTACAACAGGCTGGGTAAGTCAGGTGACGGGCGGAGGTAGACAACGGCCAACCACCTCGAACAATGCCTAGCAAAGTGCAGTGGTGTTCGGATTGACGTCACCTTTAGTTACTTATTTACTATCTGGTAATTATTTATGAAGCGCCAGACTTTTTGTCCCGTCATCACCCCCATAATCACCACTATTGTTATTACAGGACGCATATATGCACAGGCGTGAGAAACCGAATTTCTGCAGACCAAAGCAGGTAGCTCAGATCATATATCCTTTCAATGCATTGCATGTATTAAGGTACAGAGCGTCTTAACATTCGTTTTTTTTTTTTTCATGTTGTTTTTGTTGTTGTTGTTGTGGTCTTCAGTCCTGAGACTGGTTTGATGCAGCTCTCCATGCTACTCTATCCTGTGCAAGCTTTTTCATCTCCCAGTACCTACTGCAACCTACATCCTTCTGAATCTGCTTAGTGTATTCATCTCTTGGTCTCCCTCTACGATTTTTACCCTCCACGCTGCCCTCCAATGCTAAATTTGTGATCCCTTGATGCCTCAAAACATGTCCTACCAACCGATCCCTTCTTCTAGTCAAGTTGTGCCACAAACTTCTCTTCTCCCCAATCCTATTCAATACTTCCTCATTAGTTATGTGATCTACCCATCTAATCTTCAGCATTCTTCTGTAGCACCACATTTCGAAAGCTTCTATTCTCTTCTTGTCCAAACTATTTATCGTCCATGTTTCACTTTCATACATGGCTACACTCCATACGAATACTTTCAGAAATGACTTCCTGACACTTAAATCTATACTGGATGTTAACAAATTTCTCTTCTTCAGAAACGCTTTCCTTGCCATTGCCAGCCTACATTTTATTTTTTCATGCGGGAAGTATTTAATGTCAACAACAGCCGACCAAACAGGTAATGCACCTTTCTTTAGATTAACATCTGATTGCGGCATATATTTTGGAGCATTATCAACAACAACCACATTATATACGTACATACTCCACAACCCACCGCACGGTTCGCGGCGGAGGATAGTATGTACCATTACCAGTCATTTCCTTTCGTGTTCCACTCGCAAAGAGAGAGAGGGTAAAACCACTGTCTAAAAGCTTCCGTACGAGCCCTAATTTCTTGCACCGTATCTTCATGGCGGTAGTAGAATCTTTCTGTAGTCGGCTTCAAACGCTGGCTCTTAAATTTTCGCCATAGTGCCTCGCGAAAAGAGCGCTTTCTTCACTCCGGAGATTCCCATTTGAGTTTACGAAACATCTCCGTAATATCTGCGTGCTGTTCGAGCCTACCGGTAATAAATCTTGCAGCACGCCACTGAATTGCTTCGATGTCTTCTTATAATCCGACAGGGTGGGGATCCCAAACACTCTAATAGTACTCAAGAATAGGTCGCAGTAGCGTTATCTACGCCGTTTCCTTCATGAATGAGCTACACTTTCCCAAAATTCTGCCAATAAAACAAAGTCGAGGATTCGCCTTCCCTACTACCAACCTAGCGTGCTCGTTACATTTAATATAGCTTTGCAGGGTTATGCCTAGATATTTAATCGATGTGACTGTGACAAGGAGCACTCTAATAACGCTATAGTCGAACGTTATAGGATTATTTTTTCTACTCATCCACATTAAATTACGGTTTTCTACATTTAGAACAAGTTACCATTTATCACGCCAACTAGAAACTTTGTCTAGGTGACCTTGTATCTTCCTACAGTCACCCAACGACGACACCTTCCTGTGCACCACGGCGTCATCAGCAAACAGCCGTAAATTGCTGCTTACCCTGTCCGTCAGGTCATTTATTTATACAGAGAAAGAGAGCGGTCCCATATCATTTCCCTGCGGCACTCATGACGATACCATTGTCTCTGACGAATATACGCCGTCAAGGAAAAGGAACTGGCTCCTATTACTTACGAAGTCTTTGAGATGCTCCATATCTAGGAACCTAAAATGTATTCTCGAACCTTCGTCAACAGTCTGTAGTGGGGTACCGTGTCGAACGCTTTCCAGAAATGTACGTTTATGGAATCTGCCTGTTGCCATCCATCTCCATGGTCTGTAGGATTATCGCTGGCCGGTGTGGCCGAGCGGTTCTAGGCGCTTCAGTCCGGAACCGCGCGGCCTCTACGGTCGCAGGTTCGAATCCTGCCTCGGGCATGGCTATGTGTGATGTCCTTAGGTTAGTTAGGTTTAAATAGTTCTAAGATCAAGGGGACTGATGACCTCAGATGTTAAGTCCCATAGTGCTCAGAGCCATTTGAACCATTTTTGTAGGATTATCGTGCGAGAAAAGGGCAAGCTGACTTTCACACGACCGATGCTTTCTAAATCCGTGCTGATCTGTGGACAAACGCTTTTCTATCTCATAGAAATGTATTATTTTCGAACTGAGAATACGTTCAAGAATTCTGCAGCGAACCGATGATAAGGTTATTGGTCTATAATTTTACGGGTCAGTTCTTTTACCTTCCTTATATAGAGAAGTCACATGCGCTTTTCTTTCCAGTCGCTTGGGACTCTGCACTGGGCGAGAGATTCACGATAAAAGCTTTGGCCAATTCTCTAAAACAGAATTGGGATTATATCTGAATCTGCCGACTTATTTTTTTCCAACTCTTTCAGTTGCTTCTCTACGCCACGGGTGCCTATTTCTCTGTCCTTCATGCGGGAGTCTGTACAATCCTCCTGCATGAATGACTTCTCAAACGTGAAATTTTCAAACTTCGGCTTTCCTTCTGCTGTCTCCGACTGCCACCCCATATTGGTTGACAATAACCAGGACAGAAGCCTTCGACCCCCTTAGTGATTTTGCGTATGACCAGAATTTTCTCGGGTTCACGGGAAGGTCTTCCGCTACGGTATGTCGACATGTAGATAAGAATGTCTGTTAATAGTCCTCGACCAATATGTTCGACTTCTCTTTGCGGAAATCGAACATTGCAGTTCTGGAAGAACAAGAGGTGGATTACTTCCACGTGGCACGTATTCTGTGGGTTCGTGAATTCATAAAGCGCAAACGCATCTAGCTGTGTGACTAATCCAAGTACTTAAACGAGCCAGAAAATACGCGTAATTTAAATCCCTAAGTCGATGCTACGTCTCCGACAGGTTAAGGAAGACCACGCACCACTAATGCTTGCAAGCACAGCTGGCGTAGCCAGATCATTTTTCTGTTTTTCAGTGGCCTTTTTTAATTCGCTCTTGTATTGAGGCGGGCCTAATTTCGTATTTTACCGTGTCGTGTTCGAACATTTTAATTTTAGTGGGTGTTGTCGTCGGAGTGTGCTTATACCTTAACTCATACAGAAAAAAATATACGCACTTACGATATGTGCCAATTGTATGTGCACACAATTACACAGCAAATTAGCATTCAACTAATTCGTTGCAAAATGCATGGACATATAGCTATCATATTTTGCCACAGTGGCAGCACCTGGTGGTTTTCAGAAGTACACACATTATATCACCCAGATAACTCCCCGTTTCTGAGGATTGATTATCAGACGTGTTATCCGTAGACGCCAGTTAGATTATTTAGTTATTTAAACTGAAATGTGAAAACCTTTTTAATCTTCTTTACTTCTCGAGACACCTAATAAGGATGTGTGCTAGCAACAGAGACATCACTAAAGACTCAACTCTACTCCAGTTTTGAAATTTTTGTAATACTCTGTAAACTGGAACCTGAATGAGAAATTAAGAGAGAAAACGCGCCTGCCGGTTAAAAGTAAGTTATTTTATTACTGCATCGACTTCCTGGCGTTTTACGCCTAATATACGTCACATTCAAGGAATATGTGACAAAGAAGGCGCCCCAAAGGCACTATGTTACTCTGGTATTTTATTCCAACAAGCATTAACATTTCTCTATACTATCGTGCATTTCATATCAATGATCCCCCTTGCGTTATTTAATCCTTGGATAATTCAAGCGAATGCTGGGAAGGTTTCTTACAGGATTCCTCACAATTTAAACGTTCTCTGTCAGGGCAGCAGTGTGACGCATTATGAACGACTAAGTACATTATACTTTTCCTCATCATCATCGTAACAACAATAAACACAACAAATGAGATAAACACGCTGGATTTCGTATTTTATAACCGCCGCCGCCGCCACCATCACATGTTAACGTTGCTGAAAGAATCCCTCAAATTTTCTATCGATGAAGATCTAAATGAGGGCGATCGAAAGTAAATTGAGCCACGCTCCTACATATTACAAAAAACGTAATTTTGCCTTACCCCTCTCTTTTCTCTTTTCTGTCCAGTAACAACTTTTTAATCGGGTGTCCAGTAACAACTTTTTAATCGAAACGCCAGCACCTTAGAGTTTCTAACATCACCTTCCTCTCCCATCATTCGACAATATGCACTACCGACTTCTGTTGAAAAGATTATCGCCTCATCGACAACAAGCTTCGACGAGTCAAGCTGGTTACGTAGCAAAACGAAAACTTGATTTTGTTAATTTTATAATTAATACCGCATTTCCTGAAAATTCGAGGTCGACAAAGCGGATGTGTAACAGTATTATTGGCCGAGGTACTAATCATGCCGGAAGTTTCATCAATAACATTATCAAACTAAGCATATCGACTTTTTATATATAAACGATCTAGATGTTTAATAGCGGGCTGACATGGTGATTACTAGGTCGTGTACTGTTGCTGTATTCAGCACTTCGGTTCCAATTCATAATTTTTCCCTCACATTACTTCACAAAGTAGGCACTAAGTATTCCAGGGCTGAGATATTTCTGCCATGCCTCTGACTTGCTAGTTTCAGATCCTAACGATCTGCCGCAGGGAAACTGAATGAGACAGCTGGTTTGCAGCGCTCCTCAGATATTCAAGCGGGGAGCAGCAGCGGCGCGCGCACCACTTCTGAATCAAAGACTTTCCGCTGGGTAGACTCAGCCCCTGTCTGAGTCATCTCCCTGGGGAGCTAAAACGCGAGAATCCGCTGCCAGCCTCCGAGAAGCTTCCAGCGGATATTGCAGGTCTGGCAGAGCAGCCGTGAACCGTACAATCATCACACAATGAGCATCAAATACATACTGTCAACTGACAATAATTAACGAGTAGCCGACGTCTGTTCAACAGAGCTTCATTCATGATGCGCTTCAAACATCAGTTTAAGTTGTCACAAGCAATGTGGATCACTGAATTTTGCAACTGTTCCCTGGACAGACAGATCTTTAACAGTTTTCCTTCCACAAGTACCGACATGAAGATTTTCCACTCAATAGCCACCCAAATGGTGTTCACTATATCCACAACATTTTTTTTTCTCTTCGTCCAGTAGTATCAATACTACTGGATTCAACACAAAGTGTGGGTTCCAGATTTATAGCATTGTTTAGTCAAGCCAGTTTAACAGTGGAACTACGTTCACAAAATCATTGCTAATAATATAAAGAAAGTAATAAAGATTGCAATTTCTTCTCGAAATGTCAGCAAAATACATTGAAAGCTTACATAAATTCACAGAGCGAGGTAGCGCAGTGGTTAGCATACTGGAGCCTTATTCGGGAGGACGGCGGATCAAATCCACGTCCGACTGTCCCGATTTAGGTTTTCCGGGATTTCCCTGAATCGCTCAAGACAAATGCCGGGACGGTCACTTTGAAAGGGCGCGTCCGATTTCCTTCCACATTCTTAAAACAGTCCGAGCTCTAATGAGGTTGTCGACAAGACGTTGAGCCCTAGTCTTTCTTTCTTTCTTTCTTTCTTTCTTCCTTCCTTCCTTACATAAACGCAAACTGATCCGCATAACTCTACGAAATAAACTATAGTACTACAACTGCAGCATCAGTGAAGCGTTGAGATCGGTGTAGTCAGCTGATCATTTTGTCATAAAATTACCAAATATGCAGCAACCAGTCGCAAAATCATGTTTTATTTATTCACTTTTGCAAATGTGATTTCAACTGATAAACAGGCATCACCGGTGCTTACAACCAATATGTGCCCTAAGTAGTAATACTGTCTGTAAGCAGAGGTCAAACATAAAGTGACCTCTGCTTAAGACAGTATTACTACTTAGGGCACATATTGGTTGAAAGCACCGATGATGGCTGTTTATCAGTTGAAATCCATTTGCAAAAGTGAATAAATAACACATGATTTTGGACTGGTTGCTGCATGTTTGGTAATTTTATGGTTTACGGTCGCTGCACGACTTGGGAACCACATGGAGCCCACCATTCACCATTTTGTCATAGTCGTAACGATATGACGATAGCTGTAGAACCGCAGTATTAAAGAGAACGCCTACAGATGTTTAATATACGCTCTTGATTGTAATTAAAACGATGTCCTGCAACGACCACGCTGAGAGAGAGCTGGATGGTGATGGGGGTGATGGACCAACGAAGGTATGTGACGCTCGAAGTTGTTTTTGATCCCTACGTTTTGATTTGTTCTGGAAAGTGATTCAAGGTTATAACAATGAAGAAGTATTACAGATGAAGCTCGAAATCAGCATTCGCAATTTTCAGTAAAGGGCTCGTCCGTGAACAGATAAAGAACCGTGCCAGCATTTAGAGACACTGGTGGAATGCGTCACTCAATATGTAAGTGAATTGGTAGTACTCTGTTTTTTCCAAATAAGATTATTTAAGTCAGTCCCGATTTTCAGCAGAAGACTGCCTTTATTAGCTGCCTTCCATTGTTAGTTTGTCTTTCTCACTCGGAGACGTCTCATATTCAAATCTAAATAGAGACGATTGTATAAATATCACAGCCAAGCTGATGCAGAACGATTCGACAACCGAGACAATAAGATAAGAGTCATGTAATAATAGTAGAAAACTGTTCGCTTCTAATTAGTTACCAAAAGAATCAATGAAGAGGAGAGAAAAAATTAATGAGAATCATTCTTCAGCAAATGTGTCAATGCATATCACTGGCTTCCGCTCGCGTTTTGGATAAGAGCCATAACGCAAGAAATGAAGATAGATTCATATCAACAGCCAATTTTCTGTTTTTTCACTGAATACAACGGTAATTAGTTCACACAGAAAAATACCCTTCCCCATATACTAGTAAGCGGTTGATTTTTGCTTTTAGCCATGGAGTGGTTCATATCTGCAAGTGTAAATGAAATCCTGAATCTGAAAATGCACAATATGACCTACCAAGGATTGATTTCCTTCGCGATCATTTTGCCCCCGTACGTTAATATATACCGATGAGCTACGGAATTGAACACAGTGGACACAATGAAAACTGACCGAACCCATTACCTCAGTAAAAGTCATGAGAAGATACCAAAGTGGATCAAATGACGGACATTACAAGCTCTCAACGCATTTCACGGCAGGCAGATCATTACAGCCAGTGGTGTATAAATTTTACTTTTCCTGGACATCGAAGTGAGTAACGCCTTCAACATCGAAACTGCTGTGTTGGCTGTTGCTACAGAGCATATGCAGATCAAAGTGAAGTAGAGCCCTCGGCATCTTAACCTTGGACGACCAGAACGTGTGAGCTGCAGTACTGGTCACAACGACCTCGCAGTTATGCAGTAATAAGATCAGCATATACGTAGGACTGTTAATAATGTACAGTCTAAGGATGGAGAAAGGTCGCCTGGAGTGTAAAGTGTTGGTAAATATCGATGACAGGGTGAAATTATGTAGAAACGGTAATGTGGCGATGGAGACCTCTTTACTCGCCGGCTATACATCAAGTCGCAGGAAGATCAAAATCAATTGCAAAGTGATTTAGAAAGATATTTGTATGGTGCGAAAAGCGGAAATTGACCCTAAATAATGAAATTGCGAAGTAATCCACATGAGTACTAAAAGGATGCTTTAAATTTCGCTTGTACACAAATCTAAAGACTGTCAATTCAACTAAACATCTAGCAATTACAGTTACGAACAACTAAAATTGGAATGCTCATACTGAAAATGTTGTGGGGAAAGCAAACCAAAGCTGCGGTTTATTGACAGAACACTTAGGAGATGCAACAGGTCAACTAAAGAGGCTGCGTATCTTACGTTTGTCCGTCCTCTGCTTCAGTATTGCTTTGAGGTCCGGGATCCTGACGAGATGGGACTCACGGTGAACGCTGAAAAATTTCAAAGAAGGGCAGCTCGTTTTGTATAGTCGTAAAATAGGGGCGAGAATGTCACGGATATGACACGCGAGTTGGGGTGGAAATCACTGAAACAACGACATTTTTCACTGCGGCGAGATCTCTTCAGGAAATTTCAAGCTCCAATGTTCTCCCCCGAAAGGGAAAATATTTAGTTGACATCCACCTACAAAGGGAGAAATTCTCATTGTACTAAAATAAGAGAAATCAGGGCTAGCACAGAAAGACTTAAGTGTTCGACGTTTTTCCCATGCGCTGTTCAAGAGTGGAACGGTAGAGAAATAAGAGTGGGATCGGTTCGACACACCCCCTGCCAGGCACTTAAGTGTGAATTTCATAGTAGTTACGTAGATATAGAAGATCTCCCGTATGGAGAATGCTGCCGCTGGATGAAATGGGATCTATCGTGTTTCCACCTACATTCATCTCAAAGAAATGACGGACACTTAGCATTTTCTTATTGTACACCTTTTTTAGTAAATACCAGGTATAAATTTTCAGTGAATACATTTATTAATATTCACGAAAATCTGAACTGTATGGTCTGTTCTAGCTTATCAGCTTGTAAGTGTGAAGATTTAAAAAAAATGAAGCCAATAAAAGGACAAAACTACTACATGTGATTATACACTGCTAATCGATACAGACAACCAAGCAACAGAAAAATGAAGACACACATACGGACATAGGAAGAAACCTTAATAAACGGTAGGAGTATCCACGTAGGTGTAGAAAACACAGTGAGAAATTTTCGCCCAGCTGTATGAAAGTAGCTGACTGCAATACAGTTATTTAATAAACAAATCAAGACTCGTTTGTATCTAAATATGAAGATATTTACATGTTAAGAAGTTCGCAGATCGGGAATGGAGAGCAAATCATCTCCCCTACGGTAACTATGTTCAAATATGCACATACATAGGTTGTTTTATAAACGAAAAAATTAGAAAATGATCGAAAACGAAAGCTGTTCAGACGACTAATCATAACGCTATGATGATACACGAAAAAAGAAACGATCAAAATTAACGAAAAAAGAACGACAGCCGCTGCAATGGATAACCATGCCAAATTTCTAGTGATACTCCGACGGAGGGTGATACATTAAGTCAATAAATCCGGAAATTTTTGAAGACGACCACTACGTTCAGCCTGTGCGCTAGTTAATGCAAGATGAGGAAGGCGTGATCTACTGCTTGGTATGGCAGCGAAATAGTTCATATCCTGCTGCCGCCGCTACGTGTGGGGACGGATCGAGCCAAGGGAGCCGACTTACTTAACAGACGAAGGCCTTGCACTGCACGCGGCAGCGGCCATAATACGGAACAAGCTGAGACTCACAGAATACATCCACATCTTCGACAATTGCACCACTCTTCTCGAGACAATTCTACGCAGCTTCTATGCAATACTGAGCATGTGTGTTAACCGCTGCTTTCTTTGGACACTTGTATTATCGCGACGGCTTAAGTGTGACTTTCGTCCGCAAATTCTATCCAGAACGGCTACGTGACAGTACACTGCGGAAAATTCAAAAGGTGAACACTCACATGACTGCAACATTCTGGTAAGTGGTCTACTATTGTTAAGTCCTGTTATTCCTTTTAGAGTTAACGTCGTATGGATAGAGATAAGAAGGTTTCACTCGATCGGAACAAGAATATACGAATAAAGTGTCAAGTGGCTTCGTTATGCCATGCCGGTTCCCACTTGTAATTTTAGAGTAACTATAAAAATTTACCTGGCGTCACAGGACCATGATTCGAAATACTCCGCTGATGTATGCGAGTCCGTTGTCTTACCACATTGCCATTTTTCTCCGTGTTGATGGGAAAAACTCTAGCACCTTTCGCACGCCCCGCCCCCCCAACCCCCCCCAAAACACCTTTTTTTTTTAAATATATACATACGTGTTGTGTCATATATAAAATAGAAACCAAAATGCAATCCCTTAAGTTAATAGTATAACTTACATGCTACAACAGTAAGTTCTTACCCAGCGTCAAAACATAGCATGGACACTGAAGATAGGGGAGCTTGGTAGCGCTGAAAAGGATCGGGAAAGGAACCAAACATGACCTCATAAGGAACTGCATCGATCTTTACTTCTGGTGGTTACAGTGAAACCGTTGCAAACTAGGACTCTGAGTGTTCTCAAACATTCTCTGTTTCCCTGGTAGCTGAGTGGTCAGCGTGACAGACTGTCAATCCTAAGGGCCCGGGTTCGATTCCCGGCTGGGTCGGAAATTTTCTCCGCTCAGGGACTGGGTGTTGTGTTGTCCTAATCATCATCATTTCATCCCCATCGATGCGCAGGTCGCCGAAGTGGCGTCAAATCGAAAGACCTGCACCAGGCGAACGGTCTACCCGACGGGAGGCCCTAGCCACACGACATTTCCATTTTTATTAGTAGCGAATAATCGTAATACAATAATATATTAATTATTACGAAGTTGAGAGCGGTTTTGGTTAAGCCACATCACTTTCGGTAAAATCACGAACCGCTACCGTCGCCTTATCTGACAGTTCCAGACACGTAGAGGGGTAGACAGAACCCATGTACACATCTTGCAAGCCTCATCAGTACTGAGAGCCCCTAGGTCAACATGTTGAGTCGTATCTGTCAAATACAAGACGAATCCCGACCTCCGAATGCTGGTGTTGGCTATCACACTAGATACAACAATACCTCTATTTACATTTAAAACTGATGGAATATTGAATGGGGCGAAATTCGTTTCCCCTCTTAAGTTTCCAGATTTACTGCGCTGAAATCACCAGTGGAACCGGCAAGAGCAACTGTCGGTTCTTAATGTACTAAGAGTTCAGCGCAATGGGCAATTTTTTTGATATTCACTATACATTTGCGTTGCAGATGTCTTTTTTGAGCTACAAGGGAAGTAAGAAGGAAACTATCCAAATGATAATCGCAACTCTTCGATTCAAGAAATGTTCTAAATACAAATATCTGAAAACTTGTATCATATTGTAATACTTACTTTCAAAGGAACGAATGAAGCCGGCCGGAGTGGCCGAGCGGTTCTAGGCGCTACAGTCTGTAACAGCGCAACCGCTACCGTCGCAGGTTCGAATCCTGCCTAGGGCATGGATGTGTGTGATGTACTTAGAACTACTTAAACCCAACTAACCTAAGTTCTAGGGGACTGATGACCTCAGAAGTTAAGTCCCATAGTGCTCAGAGCAATTTGAACGAATGAAATAAATAATATGCTAAAATAATGTCATAAATGTGTGGGTGCGCCAGAAATCCTGAACACACATTAGAATCCCCCCCGCCTACCTAACTCGATAATTTAGTAAGCAGATTTCTGAAGAAGTACCTGATTCGTCAGTTAGTGCTAAAGTAAATTGCAACTTCACTGCAGATTATGTCTCGTCGGCTCCAGTAGTCTCAAGAGCGTATGCAATTCTGCATCATTTACCGTCAGTGAAAAACAAGGCATGGTCAAAAGCGTTCCCCTAGGGCTTAGACATCCATGTTAGTATTTCCATACTAGTTGCAATGCTAATTCAAAATGTAAAGCAATATGTTAACTACATATTCAGGAGTGACGCACATTGTGTATCTCAGTAAATCTGGAATACTCTCTCTCTTCAGTAACCACTGCGGTAGGCGGCTTCAGCCCTGGTTTAAGGATGTCCCACACCAAGCAGCACAAGTTCGTGCTTTGCGTGGATCCTAAATGTAGTTGCAAAAGGGTGATTTATGAAAATCAATTGAATGTTCGTGCGAGCAACGGTATGGAATATCGGTGAATGTGGAACAGCCAAGAACCATTACTCCTCACGCCAAGACAACCATCCGCAGGATGGGAAGAGGCAACCTCCAACCTCAACACAAAGGCTGGCTATAATTGTTTAGGTTCAGTTACACAGGCCATAAAGCAATTGTCGTCGCTCAAAAAAGGAATACCTGAACAAGGCCACACCACACTTACTCCTCACAAAGTGACACTGAAGTGAGACATCACTGCAAATGTAATATTCGTCGTGCTGTGTGCTCAGGCAGCCTTACATAAAAGTGTGGCACACTGCCTAGTACTCAGGTGCAACTGAGGGCGCACACGGCAAGACCTGTTTTATGCATGAAATGTATTCGCAGCTACGAATACGACCATCCATCAGCCGTATAAGGGAATGACGACAATGAAAATTTTTATCGGACTGGGACACGAACGTGGATTTCCCGCTTTACGCGAGTTGTAGCCTTCGATTTGGCTATCCGTACACGACTCACAGCCATACCCAAACAGTCACATGTCGTCGTTCCAGCGTCACAACCTGCACTCTTACACAACGTAATTCTCGTACAGGAGAAGACACTTTAATTGAAAGTCGCTCCCTGATATCGGCGGATAAATACGATATTCCAGTGCCTGTGTTGTTAAGAACAACGACGCAATGTTCCTTTGGACATGCATGCACGTCTTATCAGCCGTAGCGGCAGTAAATTGCACACACAAAAATTCCAAATTCCTCGTTAATCAGACTATCAGTGAAAACCGTACCAAAATCCCTACAGTGGCTCCTGAGATTAGCCTTCACATAAAGACAGAAAAATGTGACGGGGGACTTTCATAATATGCGGCGATGGGTCAAATTTCTGTTTATGTCGTGTTGCCAGTATTTTTAGCCCTGTGATCCTGATCAAGATACTGAAAGATTGCTGCAGCCATTAAAGCAGTTTACGTTTTACCTTTACCCAAAATTCAATTCAGCCACGTTCTTAGTGTAGTATGATGATCGAAGTATGCGTTCACGAGAACCATCTACATTTGTTACTAAGCAAATGACTGTAAGGTGTATGGTGGAGGGTACAAGGGTACACAGTGCATCAGTTTCATTCACCCCCCCCTCACCCCCCCCCCCCCCGCCAACAATATTTCTTTGAGGGATTTTGCAAATTTTAACACCATGATCATCATCATCATCATCATCATCATCGCGTGACTTTTATAATCATTTTAATCACTTTGAAACGTGATCTTTGAATTTTTATGCGGGTACATCGTCTCTCTTCGAACATCTACCACCGCAACTGACTAATCATTATGAAACATTCACGCTGACTGAAGAAAATCTGACTAACAGCGCAGGTTTTCGTCAAATATTTCCTCAGTCTTCCGTTATTCACTTTAGTAAAGGTCTCTCACTGACAATCAATACTCAAGAATTGTTCGAACGGAAGTCTAGTAAGCGACTTCTCGTGCGTGAATTGCATTTGCTGAGAATTCTTCCAATAAATCTGTGACGCATTTGCCTTTCGCAGGGTTAGTTTCACGTCGCCGTTCGTCCTTAAATCGCTCGGGACAAAGGGTTCTAAACACTTAAAATTTGTGAATGATTCTTGCGACTTATAGCCGATCTAGTAGTAAAGTGATAAGGAATCTTTTTCGCCAATTTCCGCTCGTCGCTTTACTTTCACTTAGATGCAGTGTCAGCTGCCAATCTTTGCACCAGACGCTGATCATTTGCAGGTCTCTCTGCATTTCGTTACAAGTATCTGACGATGTCAAATACCTGCACATAACTAAGCCGTCTACGAACAGCTTCATAAGACTACAGGTGGTATCCACCTCGCCATTTACTAAGTCGGTGCGTAAGTCCGTGCCGTTCTTCAGTAGGTTGGCGCCACTGCATTGTGAAGATTGTTTCCAGTAATTCAATGGTTTGTCTTCAATTTGGAGTTCGATTTATTTGCGAACAGATCTTTCATGTTCTTGACAGTTCGTTTTGGCAGTTTTCAAGGCTAATCAGAATGGAATTTTAGGTAGAGTAGAATGAACACGTCCGACACATTTTACTCTTCCGATTTTAATAGAAGCCAGGAGGCGAATTTGTGGTGTGTACCGGAAGGAAGTATTGCTGAGCGGACTACAAGGAAATGGTTTTCTCGTTATCGACGAAGAAAATCTGACTTGTGTTACTAACCACGTTCTGGAAGACCTCTTTTTGATGAAAAATTCCTAAAACAGTTCTTTCACAAAAATCCTAGCGAAAAGACGTGGCGGAGTGGCCGTGCGGTTCTAGGCGCTACAGTCTGGAACCGCGAGACCGCTACGGTCGCAGGTTCGAATCCTGCCTCGGGGATGGATGTGTGTGATGTCCTTAGGTTAGTTGGGTTTAAGTAGTTCTACGTTCTAGGGGACTGATGACCTCAGAAGTTGAGTCCCATAGTGCTCAGAGCCATTTGAACCATTTTTTTTGAATAGACATGGGAAGTGGCACAAATTGTGGAATGCAATCACACGAGCATTGTGCACGCTATTTGCATACACTGGCTAAGGTGATAAAGTGGGGTATATGGGTATCACATGTGTTGAGCCCCCCCCCCTCCCCCCATATATATATATATATATATATATATATATATATATATAAAATCTCAGACGCTACCAATGCCACAAAAATAAAACAAAAGATGATCCTTTCCGCGCAATCGAAACAAAGTACACGAGGTGAATGTGGATTTATGAAACAGGGAAACGATAATATGTTCTACGTCAATGAAGCGCAGTGTGACAAACTGGACCACCCGTATGTAGAAGAAAGTTAGATAATAAAATAGGAGCCTTTAAAACAATCAGTAATAGTAATTTAAAACATGAGGTCTCTTTATGATCTCGTAAAACAAATCTGTAAGAAAAACCACAATTTTTAGAGAAATCACTGCAAACGCTTCAAAATAAATAAAAGCGCATCTTGTCTAAATAAGACTTACTCCAGTCGCAAAGACGGAATATATCTCATATTAGCGGTACATGTAAAACTACGGCTACGGAAGAGAGACCTAAAAGAAAACATGTATAACGGATTTCTGTCTGCTAGAATCAAAACTTTTATCCGTTTTCAAGAACCGAACAGAAAATATAAGTATTTGAATTTACTGAACGCTTGGTAAATAGCTGCCATTACTTGTTTGTCCTCATTTCGTTCAGCTTCCGTTTTTTTCCGCAAGGGAATGGCTTTGTTTAAACCTGCTTTCGTAGTAGCTTTCTAATACTGTTATTAAACAGTGATGCGATCTTCCCCATCTGTCACCATCTTCCGTAGTGTCATATCTATTACACGGCATAAAATACGTTCGAATTTTTGACAGAGATCCTGTACGTGCTTCTTCCCAGAGCTAAATGATGTTGCTGACTGTTCACACCCTAATTGTTTTCCTACCGCATTTCATAAACTGAAGGACATTTCAACCTTTCTTAACATTTCGTGGACACATGTGAGCATTGGTGCTGTATGGTAGCTTTGTGGTCGCCGATTCCTGTCTCTACGGTCACTGAATCGGAAAGTTCGGGCGTGTTCTTTACTAGTACATCCAATGACTCTTTCTTATTTGTGGGCTGTCTTAGCGACTTTTCGGAAATTCTTTGTCACTGCCTCCCATTCTAAGTGCGTACGTGTCACTACCAGACTTTATAGAAGGTACAGTTTCCAATTTTTAATTATGAACGAAATGAAGCCAGGCCGTAAATTGATGCCGCAGTTCTCCCCAAAAGGGAGCTCATACCGTAGTGCTACGCCACTTTGTTCCATAGCTACACAGTAGATGTACTGCGTGGTTGCTATTCCGAACCGGTTCCAGGCCTTCCGTGGCACTGTTCCAAAAGCGTGCGAACACCGCTCACCACTAAAAACTGACATTCTGCTGCTTTTAGACCATTACTGACTAAACTAAGGAACAGACACGCTATTACCATCTGCATTTCCCGCCTCCTCTCTCTGGGGAGTGCAATAATCTGTACGAACATAAACTGAAGTAGCCAAAATTAGCGTACTGGAAATCATGCTTGAAATTTTACATTCGAATGAATATCTACAAATCTGACAAAGTCCTAAGAAATTGTGGTCCTATGCTAGGTCAGTGGAGGAATCAAAGCCAACCGTCCAAAATCTCAGTGGCCATAAATGACATCGAAAGGAAGAATGAAATACAGAAGGACGAAATGCTAATGTCCTTTTTCGAATATTGTTTCACTAACCAAAACCGTACTGTGGTTCATCCTTTCAATCGTCACACGAATATCAAAATGACAGATATAGAAATAAATCACCGTGGGATAGGCAATCAACTAAAATCTCCCAACAGAAGAAAGTTGACTGCCTCTGTTGACATACAGGTACCTATAGGATTCTAGACTAAGATAAATCTATCGTAGATCGCTGAAGGAGAGAAGCGTTCCCACTGATTGATAGAATGGACAAGTTATCCCAGTTTTCAAGAAGGGTCGGATTCCGCGAACAATTAGACTGAAACCCAGCTCGCTCTGTTGGTCCACGAGACCCAGAAGATAGTAGGCCTAAATATCCGATCCCAGGTGGTGTTGGCGTGTACCTTGACTTAAGGAAGGCGCTCGATACAGTTCCGCAGTGTTGCCTAATGAACAAAATACGAGCGTACTCAGTATCAGATCAGCGTTCAGATTGGACTGGGGAGTTCCTAGCAAACAAAATACTGCATGTTTTTCTTAACGGAGAGAAATCATCGGACGTAAAAGTAACTTCGAGCGGACCGCAAGGGAATGTTATAAGATATACAGGGTGTTCCGAAACTATCTGTGCAACACAAAAACAAATATATTTCGATAAATAACATATGGTCTCTGAAGTCAACTTGTAATGCTTGGGAACTATTTGTTAGTGGTGCTGAATAAAACTGTTGTGTCATCGTCACCGACTGAGAATGTGTACTGACATTTGAAACTGCTCTGTGTACGGGAAATGTGTTGCCACAACTGCTGGAGGATGTACCTCTGAATGCTATACAAAGGATGCACTCCCATCACGATCGGGGTACCAGTCCACTTCAGCATTACTGTGTGCTGTGAAGATCATCTAAGAGCCACCTTCGGGAATCTATGGGTCGCCAGAGGTGGCCCTGTGGCCTGGTCTCCCAGGTCACCTGACCTCATGTGTCTGGATTTCTTCATCTGAGCGGAGAGGGGGGAGGAGGTGGGGAAGATATGAAGCAGTTGGCGTAGTAACATGAAACTGCTGTGGAAACAGAAGACCTCGTCGCTAGAACTGCCGTCGCTGCTGGTACCATTGCGAACATGCCAGGGATCTTCAGACACGACAGTCAATGGTCCGACGATGTACTGCATGCATATAGGCCAACAGTCGTGCATTCGAGCCGTTCCTGTGACTGCCACTGCTGTAATTAGAATGCTAAACTGCCTTCTGTGTAAATCATCCCTAACATCAGAAACTGCCATCAGAGACCATATGTACCACAGCTAAATGTGTGTGTTTTGATGTTGTCTATCTTCAATATTAATTTGAATCAATAGTTTCTGAACACGCTGTATACATTAACTAGTGGAGAACATCAGAAGTTCCACGAGGTTGTTCGCGGATGATGTTATAAACAGAGAAGTCACAAG
This sequence comes from Schistocerca piceifrons, assembly GCF_021461385.2. Lineage (NCBI taxonomy): Eukaryota > Metazoa > Arthropoda > Insecta > Orthoptera > Acrididae > Schistocerca > Schistocerca piceifrons. Next base: position 124,701,478 of record NC_060149.1, read on the forward strand.
GCTAGAAAATGTTAATGTAATGCACAAAGAGGTGCATAGGATCAGTGCCTGGTGCAGGATTCGGCAGTTGACTCTCAACATAAACAAACATATGTACCATATTGTGCATACATAAACGGAAAACCCATTTTTTAATTTCTCGATTTTGAACACTCTATGGAAACAGTCACACCCATTAAAATTTGGGACTGCACGGAGCGTTTCAACGTGGAACGACCATATAAAATTAACCTAGGAAAGACAGAGGCCAGATCAATTTCTTGGAAGGATCCTCAGGAAGTATAGTCCATACACGAAGAAGACGCTTAAAAAAAGGGCTTATAAGAGGAAGTAGAGAGGATCCAAAGAAGAGCAGCGTGTTTCGTCACGGTTCGTTCAGTATGCGCCAGTCACGGAAACGCTCCGCCAATTCCAGCGAAAGACGCTACAAATTAAGCGTTTTGCATCGCGGTGTGGTTTACTGTTACGACCCAAAGAACTTACGTTCCTATAAGAACTAATGTGTAGCTTCTTCCAACGCCTACCTCACGAAAAGATCATGAAGATAAAATTAGAGAGATTCAAGCTCACACGGGGGCCTACCAACAATCACTGTATTCGCGCATCATTGCGACTGGACCACGAAAGGGGGGAAGTGATGTTCTACATAAATTACCTTCCGCTACACACTCTAAGTGGGTTTGTGGAGTGTAGCTGTAGAACATCAAAGCTCAACGTGCAGCGAACTTACAACTGTGGCGCTCTCTCCCCTCTCAACAGCATGTACGCCTGCTGTTACAAAGCTACTACAGCTAAGACGACGCGAACGAAAGCTGGCTGGAAGTCTTTAATGCTTTATGATGTCGCATACCGACAATCAACTTTCTCGGGAAACTCATCATCAGTCCTGCAATGTGACAGCCGTTTCTGATAAAAATACGCATTCCATCTCGGACCTCATACGTCTATAAAACGCGGTGACTCGGTAGCGTTCTATCGGAGTTAAGCGAACTGGATTCCAATGGCGGAAAAAAAGTGTATCACTTGGCATCTGGCCGATACGGAGAGATGACTCAGCGTGCAGTAACCAAGTAGTTTATTGACAATATCTTCGAATCGGAGTCCACAGACCTTTGCGAAATTGTTAAGCGATGTCATTTTTCCTTAATTAAGTTGTATTTATTAGTTCGCCACAATCACCTGTTCTCAGCTCTCTAGCTATTATCAAGTGATCAATACGTACAGATAAGTGGGAACTTTTTAAAGATATCTGTATATACTGATTCTCTCCCCCCCCCCCCCCCCCCCCCCCCCATGAACCATGGACCTTGCCGTTGGTGGGGAGGCTTGCGTGCCTCAGCAATACGGATAGCCGTACCGTAGGTGCAACCACAACGGAGGGGTACCTGTTGAGAGGCCAGACAAACGTGTGGTTCCTGAAGAGAGGCAGCAGCCTTTTCAGTAGTTGCAGGGGCAACAGTCTGGATGATTGACTGATCTGGCCTTGTAACACTAACCAAAACGGCCTTGCTGTGCTGGTACTGCGAACGGCTGAAAGCAAGGGGAAACTACGGCCGTAATTTTTCCCGAGGACATGCAGCTTTACTGTATGATTACATGATGATGGCGTCCTCTTGGGTAAAACATTCCGGAGGTAAAATAGTCCCCCATTCGGATCTCCGGGCGGGGACTACTCGTGAGGATGTCGTTATCAGGAGAAAGGAAACTGGCGTTCTACGGATCGGAGCGTGGAATGTCAGGTCCCTTAATCGGGCAGGAAGGTTAGAAAATTTGGAAAGGGAAATGGATAGGTTGAAGTTAGATATAGTGGGAATTAGTGAAGTTCGGTGGCAGGAGGAACAAGACTTCTGGTCAGGTGAATACAGGGTTATAAACACAAAGTCAAATAGGGGTAATGCAGGAGTAGGTTTAATAATGAATAGGAAAATAGGAACGCGGGTAAGCTACTACAAACAGCTTAGTGAACGCATTATTGTGGCCAAGATAGATACGAAGCCCACACCTACTACAGTAGTACAAGTTTATATGTCAACTAGCTCTGCAGATGACGAAGAAATTGAAGAAATGTATGAGGAAATAAAAGAAATTATTCAGATAGTGAAGGGAGACGAAAATTTAAGTCATGGGTGACTGGAATTCGAGTGTAGGAAAAGGGAGAGAAGGAAACGTAGTAGGTGAATATGGACTGGGGCTAAGAAATGAAAGAGGAAGCCGCCTGGTAGAATTTTGCACAGAGCACAACTTAATCATAGCTAACACTTGGTTTAAGATTCATGATAGAAAGTTGTATACATGGAAGAACCCTGGAGATACTAAAAGGTATCAGATAGATTATATAATGGTAAGACACAGATTTAGGAACCAGGTTTTAAATTGTAAGACATTTCCAGGGGCAGATGTGGACTCTGACCACAATCTATTGGTTATGAACTGTAGATTAAAACTGAAGAAACTGCAAAAACGTGGGAATTTAAGGAGATGGGACATGGATAAACTGACTAAACCAAAGGTTGTACAGAGTTTCAGGGAGACCATAAGGGAACAATTGACAATAATGGGGGAAAGAAATACAGTAGAAGAAGAATGGGTAGCTTTGAGGGATGAAGTGGTGAAGGCAGCAGAGGATCAAGTAGGTAAAAAGACGAGGGCTACTAGAAATCCTTGGGTAACAGAAGAAATATTGAATTTAATTGATGAAAGGAGAAAATATAAAAATGCAGTAAATGAAGCAGGTAAAAAGGAATACAAACGTCTCAAAAATGAGATCGACAGGAAGTGCAAAATGGCTAAGCAGGGATGGCTAGAGGACAAATGTAAGGATGTAGAGGCTTATCTCACTAGGGGTAAGATAGATACTGCCTACAGGAAAGTTAAAGAGACCTTTGGAGAAAAGAGAACCACTTGTATGAATAGCAAGAGCTCAGATGGAAACCCAGTTCTAAGCAAAGAAGGGAAAGCAGAAAGGTGGAAGGAGTATATAGAGGGTCTATACAAGGGCGATGTTCTTGAGGACAATATTATGGAAATGGAAGAGGATGTAGATGAAGATGAAATGGGAGATACGATACTGCGCGAAGAGTTTGACAGAGCAGTGAAAGACCTAAGTCGAAACAAGGCCCCGGGAGTAGACAACATTCCATTGGAACTACTGACGGCCTTGGGAGAGCCAGTCCTGACAAAACTCTACCATCTGGTGGCAAGATGTATGAGACAGGCGAAATACCCTCAGACTTCAAGAAGAATATAATAATTACAATCCCAAAGAAAGCAGGTGTTGACAGATGTGAAAATTACCGAACTATCAGTTTAATAAGTCACGGCTGCAAAATACTAACACGAATTCTTTACAGACGAATGGAAAAACTAGTAGAAGCCGACCTCGGGGAAGATCAGTTTGGATTCCGCAGAAATATTGGAACACGTGAGACAATACTGACCCTACAACTTATCTTAGAAGAAAGATTAAGGAAAGGCAAACCTACGTTTCTAGCATTTGTAGACTTAGAGAAAGCTTTTGACAATGTTGACTGGAATACTCTCTTTCAAATTCTGAAGGTGGCAGGGGTAAAATACAGGGAGCGAAAGGGTATTTACGATTTGTACAGAAACCAGATGGCAGTTATAAGAGTTGAGGGACATGAAAGGGAAGCAGTGATTGGGAAGGGAGTGAGACAGGGTTGTAGCCTATCACCGATGTTATTCAATCTGTATATTGAGCAAGCAGTAAAGGAAACGAAAGAAAAATTCGGAGTAGGTATTAAAATCCATGGAGAATAAACAAAAACTTTGAGGTTCGCCGAAGACATTGTAATTCTGCCAGAGACAGCAAAGGACTTGGAAGAACAGTTGAACGAAATCGACAGTGTCTTGAAAGAAGGATATAAGATGAACATCAACAAAAGCAAAACAAGGATAATGGAATGTAGTCGAATTAAGTCGGGTGATGCCGAGGGAATTAGATTAGGAAATGAGACACTTAAAGTAGTAAAGGAGTTCTGCTATTTGGGGAGCAAAATAACTGATGATGGTCGAAGTAGAGAGGATATAAAATGTAGGCTGGCAATGGCAAGGAAAGTATTTCTGAAGAAGAGAAATTTGTTAACATCGAGTAAAGGTTTAAGTGTCAGGAAGTCGCTTCCGAAAGTATTTGTATGGAGTGTAGCCATGTATGGAAGTGAAACATGGACGATAAATACTTTGTACAAGAAGAGAATAGAAGCTTTCGAAATGTGGTGCTACAGAAGAATGCTGAAGATTAGATGGGTAGATCACATAACTAATGAGGAAGTATTGAATAGGATTGGGGAGAAGAGAAGTTTGTGGCACAACTTGATTAGAAGAAGGGATCGGTTGGTAGGACATGTTCTGATGCATCAAGGGATCACCAGTTTAGTATTGGAGGGCAGCGTGGAGGGTAAAAATCGTAGAGGGAGAACAAGAGATGAATACACTAAGCAGATTCAGAAGGATGTAGGTTGCAGTAGGTACTGGGAGATGAAGCAGCTTGCACAGGATAGAGTAGCATGGAGAGCTGCATCAAACCAGTCTCAGGACTGAAGACCACAACAACAACAACAACAACAACAACAACAACATATACTGATCACTTGATAATGGCCACAGAGGCCGGGAACAGATTATTGCCGCAAACTAATAAATACAACTGTACCGAAAAATTGTTGCTGACTACGATACACGCAGAAGTGTTTCTTCTGACTTCTCCCTCCCACACAATACTTGCCTTCACACCGGCAAGCAGTGCCATCACAAATGACACAAATGTAATTCTCTTCTACATATCAGTCACATAAATTTCACTTTTATCTTTCACACAGATACACGTGAACAACACCAGTACGCATATTCCACAAACCATCGTGAGGTATGTGGCAGACTAGACGATACCGATGTATTTGTTCTTGTATTGTAACTCAGTAACAGATGCTGCTAGCTTTTTTAAATCAATAATACAGAAGTATCAGCAGCCTTACTTTCAATAGTACTACTAGTAGTATCTTTCTAGGTACATATGTAGCTATGATTGCTCATTAATGGGCCCATAAAAGGGGATAGAGCGAGTATGTTCTTTGAAGTCTATGGAAAGGCGGGTTCTTTGCTGTAAGTAGCTCTACCGTCTAGCTGGGTTTTCGTTCACCAGTGAATGTAAAATACCCTGTAACCAACGAAGCAGCACAGAGACTGTGAATATAATTAGAAATACACAAGTGACCGATCAGTCACTTTTATTCATCTTCAGATTACGAGATTAAGTGGATTATATCTCCACCGTCGGATCGGTTTACGTAAATTAACAGCACAGATGATTTGAAAAGATGATTTTTCTGGACAACGAGTGGCACTTTGTTTTTAGTCGTCATAGGCTGCTTTTCTGAATCGTACTTACATTACGCACACTTTCTATACCAAATACTATTAGGAAAAGCAGTCTGTGGTCTCTGAAAGGCAGTGCCACAGGTTTCCTACAAAAACAGTACTAATGTACTAATGTACTATGTACTAATCGCCCATAATTGTTAATTTAACTAATTAGCCATATTGGAAGCATTGTCTTCCAAACACGCAAAGGAAAATTATTTAAGTGGCTGGTTACAATTATTTTTATATTTCAACTGACACTTTAACAGTCGCAGTTATGTCTAACCTAAAATTATCGCAATTAAAAAACAGACAATCTCGATTCATCGTAGTAGTAGAAGCCGAAAGTATTAAGAAACGAAAAATACATGATTAAAAAATGTAACTTCAACAAATCCAAACGTGGTTCTAAGACGGGAAGGTCATCCTCAGAACAAATATTTAATCTTAAATCAGTAACTCGCTACAGATTACTTAATTCAAAGGACATTGTAGATATGTTTGTGGATTTCAAAAAGGCTTTTGATTCTGTTGACAACAAACTGTAGATGAAATAATTCGAGAATTTGGCGTCAAGTCTAAACTGGCAAACCTAATCGGTGACACACAGATACAGTCTGTAAAGTAAAATCTAAGGAGAAAATTCACAGCTTTTCAAAATAAAAAACTGGTGTACCACATGGTAATGGACAATCCCCAATTTTTTTAATAGTGTGTTACAGAAAACAGTGAGAATTTGGAACGAATAACTTATTGAACTCAACATATCGCCTATAAGGTTCGGAAGATGACGCAAAAAGATCGAAATCAACTGTCTTGCATTTGCAGATGATTTTGCTATAATTTCCGCAGATGTGGCATCTGCTACAATACCTCCTGGAAGAAATAGAAAGCAGAACTGGCTTAGGAGTTTCTGCAGAAAAAAAAAATTGTAACAAATGTTAAGGACGTTCCAAAATTCCTGAGAACAGATATTGGCCAAATAGAGAGGGTACGAAAATTCGAATATCTAGGGGAGATAAGCCAAGCAAATGCTTTGGAAAAAGCTGCAATACAGGAAAGATTGCATAAAATAGGGAGAGCGTATGGTTTCATCAAATACAGCTACAATAAAAAGTGCATACGCAAAAAATATGGCATTGCAACACGGTAGTAAAGCCAGAATGCCTACACGGAAGAGAATGCCTGGCATTAAACTATGATTTAGATAAATTAGAAGTACTAGAAAGGTGATTATAAGGAGAACAGTAGGACCACAAAACACAACAGAAGGTTGGAAACTACGAAGTAAGCTGAAATTTACCAAAATATATAAAATATTTCAAATGTAATAAGAAAAAGAAGACTCATGTTCCTTGGACATTTATTTCGAATGCAGGACAGTAGATTAACTGATAAAATTTTCAAATATTTGTGGGGTAGTAAGTCCACAACGAGCTGGGTCAACGAAGTAGAAAAGGATTTAGAAATAAATAATATAAAAACAGAACATATAAACAAGAGAGAAGCCTTTCGGAAAAAATGTATTGAAAATGGAAGAATTCCAAGTCAGCATAGCTAAAAAGACCAGTTCAAAATCCTCTGAAGACAGAAAGAAGAAACATAGAGAACAGATGAAAGCATACTGCAAGAAAAGAAAAGAACGAAGAACTGAAATTGCAACGCGGTCCTCAGATGGCCTATTCGCAGTAAAAATACATTACTGGCCATTAAAATTGCATCACCAAGAAGAAATGCACATAATAAACGGGTATTCATTGGACAAATATATTATACTAGAACTGACATGTGATTACATTTTCACGCAATTTGGGTGCATAGATCCTGAGAAATCAGTACCCGAACAACCACCTCTGGCCGTAATAACGGCCTTGATACGCCTGGGCATTGAGTCAAACACAGCTTGGATGGCGTGTACAGGTACAGCTGCCCATGCAGCTTCAACACGATACCACTGTTCATCAAGAGTAGTGACGCGTATTGTGACGAGCCAGTTGCTCGGCCACCATTGACCAGACGTTTTCAATTGGTGAGAGATCTGGAGAATGTGCAGGCGAGGGCAGCAGTCGAGCATTTTCTGTATCCACAAAGGCCCGTACAGGACCTGCAACATGCCGTCGTGCATTATCCTGCTGAAATGTAGGGTTTCAGCAGGAATCGAATGAAGGGTAGAGCCACGGATCGTAACACATCTGAAATGTAACGTCTACTGTTCAAAGTGCCGTCAGTGCGAACAAGAGGTGACCGAGACGTGTAACCAATGGCACACCATACCATCACGCCGGGTGATACGCCAGTATGGCGATGACGAATACACGCTTCCAATGTGCGTTCACCGCGATGTCGCCAAACACGGATGCGATAATCATGATGCTGTAAACAGAACCTGTATTCATCCGAAAAAATTACGTTTTGCAATTCGTGCACCCAGGTTCGTCTTGTCTGTGATGCAGCGTCAAGGGTAACCGCAGCCATGGTCTGCGAGCTGATAGTCCATGCTGCTGCAAACGTCGTCGAACTGTTCGTGCAGATGGTGGTTGTCTTGCAAACGTCCCCATCTGTTGACTCGAGACGTGGCTGCACGATCCGTTACAGCCATGCGGATAAGATGCTTGTCATCTCGACTGCTAGTGATAAAGAGGCCGTTGCGGTCCAGCACGGCGTTCCGTATTACCCTCCTGAACCCACCGATTCCATATGCTGCTAACAGCCACTGGATCTCGACCAACGCGAGCAGCTATGTCGCGATACGATAAACCGCAATCGCGATAGGCTACAATCCGACCTTTATCAAAGTCGGAAACGTGATGGTACGCGTTTCTGCTCCTTACACGAGGCATCACAACAACGTTTCACCAGGCAACGCCGGTCAACTGCTGTTTGTGTATGATAAATCGGTTGGAAACTTTCTCCACGTCAGGGCGTTGTAGGTGTCGCCACCGGCGACAGCCTTGTGTGAATGCTCTGAAAAGCTAATCATTTGCATATCAGAGCATCGTCTTCCTGTCGGTTAAATTTCGCGTCTGTAGCACGTCATCTTCGTTATGTATCAATTTTAATGGCCAGTAGTGTAGTAATACAAACACTAGTAATGAAAGGAACAATGTAAAAATTATCGCCTTATACATTAACTGGATGGTACACAACGGCATACAAGCTATTAAGCGTATCAGAAACAGTGAGCCCAATATTTAAGTTTCTGCAAGATTTATCGAAAGTAACTTACGAAATGCCTGACGACAGGAAGGATACATTGCTCTGCAGAGGGCACAATACACTAAGCAATATTTTCTGCAGTGCCAGATGACTGGATGTGCCTGGCCTTTCACAGTGCGGACTGGGGTACCAGCAACAGCGAGGCTGCGCTCGCTATTCGCGGCCGCTGCCAACATGCATCTTCCGCGTTGCACTGCCAGACCGTTTTCTCCTTACTTCCAAAAACGTTAAGCTGCAGTACTACGTTCGTGCCAAGGATATTATTCTGTTCGGCCTATTTTACAGAAAGTTATGTTAGAAGGTATAGTGCCCGAACTAATACATGTGCTTAAACAGGTTCTATTAACTGTATTGCAAGCAAAGGTAAACTAGTAGCGACGTATTTCCTTCGAATGAAATCCAGAAGGCAGCAGATACCGGAGATCGCGTGCATTACGGGTTTCCGTACAGATGAGTTATTTATTTATTTATTGTTCCGTGGGACCAAATTAAGGAGAAGTATCCATGGTCATGGAACGATCAATACATGAAATTATGACACGATATTAGAAACAGATAAAATGAAATATAAAACAAACATATTCAGGTGACAAGTCGTAAGTTTAAATGAATAAAATCAACAATGTAACACTGGAATTTGCTTAATTTTTTAGCTCTTCCAGGAGCTCCTCGACAGAATAGAAGGAGTGAGCCATGAGGAAACTCTTCAGTTTAGGCTTAAAAGTGTTTGGGCTACTGCTAAGAGTTTTGAGTTCTTGTGGTAGCTTATTGAAAATGGATGCAGCAGAATACTGCACTCCTTTCTGCACAAGAGTCAAGGAAGTGCATTCTACATGCAGATTTGATTTCTGCCTAGTATTAACTGAGTGAAAGCTGCTAACTCTTGGGAATAGGCTAATATTGCTAACAACAAACGACATTAAAGAAAATATATACGCTGAAGGCAATGTCAGAATTCCCAGATTTTTGAATAGGGGTCGACAAGAGGTTCTCGAACTTACACCACATATAGCTCGAACAGCCCGTTTTTGAGCCAAAAATACCCTTTTTTAATCAGAAGAATTACCCCAAAAAATAATACCATACGACATAAGCGTATGAAAATATGCGAAGTAGACTACTTTTCGTGTTGAAGTGTCACTTATTTCAGATACTGTTCTAATGGTAAATAAAGCAGCATTTGGCTTCTGAACAAGATCCTGGACATGGGCTTTCCACAACAGCTTACTATCTATCCGAACGCCTAGGAACTTGAACTGTTCCGTCTCGCTTATAATATGCCTATTCTGTCTGATCAAAATTTCGGTTCTTGTTGAATTGTGAGTTAGAAACTGTAAAAACTGAGTCTTACTGTGATTTAGCATCAAATTATTTCCCACAAGCCACGAACTTATTTCATGAACTACATTATTTGTTACTGTTTCAATATTACACACAAGATCCTTCACTATGAAGCTGGTGTCATCAGCAAACAGAAATATTTTTGACTCACCTGTAATACTAGAAGGCATATCATTTATATAAATAAGAAACAGCAGTGGCCCCAGCACCGACCCTTGGGGAACGCCCCACTTAACAGTGCCTCATTGGGACTGAACATCACTACCACTCTCAATATTGCGGAGAATTACCTTCTGCTTTCTGTTCTTAAAGTAAGAGGCGAACCAATTGTAAGCTACTCCCCTTACTCCATAATGGTCCAACTTCTGCAGTAATATTTTGTGGTCAACACAGTCAAAAGCCTTCGTTAAATCAAAGAAAACACCTAGCGTTCGCAACCTTTTATTTAATCCGTCCAAAACCTCACAGAGAAAAGAGAATATAGCATTTTCAGTTGTTAAACCATTTCTAAAACCAAACTGAACATTTGACAGCAAATTATGTGAATTTAAATGCTCCAGTAACCTTGTATATACAACCTTCTCGATAACTTTAGCAAACACCCGATGGCATAGAAATAGGTCTAAAATTGTCAACATTATCAGTGTCTCCCTTTTTATAAAGTGGCTTCACTACCGAGTACTTTAATCGGTCAGGAAACCGACCACTCCTAAAGGAAAAGTTACAGATATGGCTGAGAACTGGGCTAACATACATAGAACAATACTTCAGTATTCTGCTAGATACCCCGTCATATCCATGAGAGTTCTTTGTCTTTGGTGATTTAATTATTAACTCAATCTCCCTCTTGTCGGTATCATGGAGGAGCATTTCAGGTAACAGTCTCGGAACACTTTTTTCTAAGAGCGCTATATGATTCCCTGTTGGGACTAGGTTTCTATTTAGTTCACCTGCTATATTCAGAAAGTGATTATTAAATACTGTATATATATATATGCGCGACTTATCAGTAACACGGACATTCCCACTACGCACTGATTCTATATCCTCGACCTGTGTCTGCAGACCAGCAACTTCCTTTACGACTGACCATATGGTTTTAATTTTATCCTGAGACTTAGCTATTCTATCTGCATACCACATACATTTTGCCTTCCTAATAACATTTTTAAGCACCTTACAATACTGTTTGTAATGGGCTGCTGCATTTAGATTTTGACTGTTTCTAATGTTTTGATATAATTGCCACTTTGTTCTACAAGACATTCTTATCCCTCTAGTCAGCCACCCAGGCTGCCTGTTTGTGCTAGTACCCTGTTTTAAGCGTTCTAACGGAAAGCAACTTTCAAAGAGTATGAGAAAAGTCTTGAGAAAAGCATTATATTTATCGTCTACCGTATCAGCGCTATAAACATCTTGCCACTCTTGTTCCTTTATAAGGTTTACAAAGATCTCTACGGCAACTGGATCAGCTTTCCTGAAGAAGAGATGACTACATTTAACACGTGTTGCAGCACAAAAATCTTTTAAAGTGAAAATTTGTGCATCATGATCTGAAAGGCTATTCACCTTTTTGGTAACAGAATGCCCTTCTAGTAATGAGGAATGAACAAAAATGTTGTCTATGGTTGTTCTACTGTTACCTTGCACTCTCGTTGGAAAGAACACGGTTTGCATAAGATTATACGAATTAAAGAGGTCTACCAGCATCCTCTTCCTTGCACAATCACTTATACAATTAATATTGAAGTCACCACATATAACTAACTTTTTGTATTTCCTATAAAGTGAACCAAGAACCTCCTTTAGCTTTAGCAAAAATGTTGTGAAATCGGAGTCTGGGGATCTATAAATAACAACAGTTAGAAGTTTAGCTTCGTTAAATTTAACCACACCTGCACAACATTCAAACACCTTTTCAGTGCAGTACTTTGAAACATCAATTGACTCAAATGGGTTGCCGTTTTTCACATACATGGCTACTCCCCCACACCGCAAAGAGCTCCTCGAAAAGCTGCCAGCCAACCTGTATCCTGGTAAAGGAAGCCTCTGAATTATCTCCTTATTTAAGAAGTGTTCAGATATACCAATAATTTCAGAGTCAACATCTATAAGCAGTTCACTAACTTTATCTCTAATACCTTGTATATATTGATGAAATATACTAATTCCCTCATTACTCGGATACCTAAGCTTTGTCAATAGTGATTCCCTTGTTAGAGAGTTTTCCCTTAAGCAGGAATACCTATCAGCTGACTTCAATCTAAAAAAGGTGCAGCTCTAACACCCACTACTGCAGGAATTTTCCCATGAGTGATCCCACCAACCCCACCTATGCTATCACCTATAAGCTTTGCCAACCTCCCCTTCCCATACCTGTTGAGGTGCAGGCCACGTCTAGTGAAACCCGTCCTACTGATAGACACCACTGAAATGTGACCCATGCTTTCTGTCATCAGCGCACCCCAAAGTCTCATATTATTACGCCTGACGGCTGTATTAAGACGAGGCCGATCGTGACGCTGAAACAGTTCCACGAAATGCACATTCGTGTTGCCAGTCTGAGTGGCTATCTTTTCCAGGTCACCTTCTATGTTATACTCCCCATCCCTACCAATACTATTACCAGCTCCACCCACAATCACTACCTGATCCTCTTTAGTAAAATCCCTACATAACCCCCCTATGTTAACAGTCACCTGAGCCAACCCTGCATTAGGCTTCACAATGCTGGTGACCTGGTACTCACTCCCCAGCACTTCCTGGCCTACACCTCTGCCATGAGAACTACCTAACAGCAGAACCTTCTTCTTCCTCTTCGATTTTGCAACTGTTCTAGGCACAGTAACTACTGAGGTCTGCTGCATACTTCCTACATCTACAGCTACTAGAGATTCCTCTCCACTACACTCTAACAGTTGGTCATATCTATTGTAAACACCAATAGTAAAACTATCTGAAAATCTTTTTGTCCTAGCAGATCTCTTGCCAACAGCCAGCTCCCATTCCCCAACCCCCTTCTCCCTCCTCATCCTATCTAGCTCCTCCTGTGCATTTTTCAACTGCACCTGAAGGGCACAGATCTTACGCTCCTGCTCCTCTATCAACTTACTCTTGCTACATAACCTGCAGTTCCAGGAGAGGATCTCACCAGAATGCCCACTGGCTTCCCCACTGCATTCCCCCCCAGTGAAAATACTTCGAACAAGTCTCACACCGCAATCCACTACTCACGAACCTACGGCAAAGCCCACACTTCTCACTCATGGTAAAATTTTACTTTTTCTAAGTTCCGCTACTACAATAAGAAGATGTTAAAAACCTGGCTACAATAATCACAAACTTACTATACAAGGGAAGTAACTACTATTATTAACAGTATTAATAAACAACAAATGTGAATATAACAGAAGACTAATACAGAAAGAGTATCAAACGTCTAATGACACAGTAACGAAGCTGAAAACAGTTCCCAAAAGGTTCTTCTGAAATTATTTCACCAGAAAACACCAAGAACACCGGTTGAAGACTTAAGTTCCTAAGTAAACCACTATACACAAACAATTAATTAGTACTTAGCTTTCGATGCGCCGCTACAGCTGCAACTGGTCAGCGCGGAATGTAAACACAGGCAAGAGATTAAGTTGCTCGATACGAAACACAAACATCAGGTCACAACACAAGAAAGGCAGAGGTGAATGAAGAAACCACTAATACGTCACTTATATAGTAAATATTATCACAAAAACCGTTAAACTATGTATCTGAAACCTAAAAATATATAAAAACTTAGAGAGCGATCTCACACGCAGTCACTCGCTTATGACGTCACACCAAAGAGTGATTGAAATGATCGGTTCCTAACAAACAGAACTCGGTATATCGTTCTTAACTGGGAGATAAGAAAAACAATGTTGTGTGCACATGCTATGTTACTACTATAAGGAGCGATCAAAAATTTTCCGTTCGGAGGTGTTACACTAAAAAATCGGTAGGCCAATCAGGCACAATAACCTTGACCATTGAGGCAATCATCCTACCGACGCACCAGGTTGGAGAGCCGTCTGGTAAGACACCGTGTCCTGCTGCGTGAAGAAGTCCGTAACTGCCTCTTGCACATTATCGTCAGACAGGAATCGTCGATCCTTGAAGGCCCTTTTTAAGGGACCGAAGGCATGAAAATCGCATGGGGAGAGAGCAGCACAATACGGCGGGTGCTCAATTGTCTCCCACTCGAGCTGCCGTCACTTCTGTGTTAAGACATGAGCGATCTGGGGACGTTCGTTACCACAAAGCGGCAGCACCCCTCCACAGCACCAGTTTTCGACAGACACGCTCCCCCATACACATTCTTCATTCTCCAATCGATGTCTACCGGTGCGCGCGCAATATTCACTATTGACTTTGAATGTATATGGCTACGGAATCGGCAAAATAAATACTCAACAGTCATAGTTTCGTTCAAGTTAATTTACAAAATTTGTGTTCTATGCCTCTTTCATTGTTATTACTGATAATAGTGACGGAATGTATAAACCACCTTCACTGATTTTTGCTTTATTTCACATACATTCTAGTGAACACCTTGAAACTTTAATTGAATTATGATGTACAGTGACTGGTTCTCTTAGTTTTTGCGCGTAAAATATTGGCAGTGTCGGCATTCTGCCGTTAATATGTCACTAAATGGAAAATATGGTAAGTACAATGCATCACCGCAGACAGTGGTGTCTGGTCTGCACAAAATGCGCTTAATGTAGCTGCTTGCACGGAGAGCTCTCGTTGGTCCTGCTTTATGCAGTACTAATAGAACAGGAACGGGTATGTCAATGGTATCGTGATATTCCTTTAAAAGGAAAGTCGCATGGCATTGGCTCAAAAATGGTTCAAATGGCTCTGAGCACTATGGGACTTAACATCTGAGGTCATCAGTCCCCTAGAACTTTGAACTACTTAAACCTAGCTAATCTAAGGACATCACATTCATGCCCGAGGCAGGATTCGAACCTGCGACCGTAGCGGTCGCGCGGTTCCGGACTGAAGCGCCTAGAACCGCTCGGTCACCGCGGCCGGCTCGCATGGCATTGTCGGCTTGGAGATCCCAAGGGGCAGGTTCATGCACCTTGTCGGTAAGTGTTGATTTCCGCCTCCGATGTGGCCCTTTCCTTGTGGATAGACCAAAAGTTGTGTATTTTGGGTATTTTTGAAGTATGAGTGAGTGTAATGGAAAAGTGTATAGAGTGATATTTGCGTTGTATTATGATGACGACGATGGTAAGAGAAGGTGAACCAGGTGCCTACACAAAGCCTACTCCGCCCGGATAACACCCGGGTGCTGCCTAGCTTAACGTTCCCATCCTTCAGACGGCTCAGCGTCAACAGCGTCAAAAGCCCTCATTTAATGACACACTTCAATAGAGGTTTGGAATTTAATCTAGGATACTAGCTCACTACCGCTTGCCGGCCAAATAGCGCCAGTAAAAATTTCATCCATCACAAGGATTCGAACCGGCTTATCTCCTAGTCACGCGTCAACGCGCAGACGTGTTTGCGACCTCATCTACACAGGCGAGTAATCTTTCTTTAGTTACCCCTGATGGACTGGCGTATGTGTTCGCTAGTCTCACCATTTTGTTATGGAAAGATATGATTACTAACCGAGCACGCTTCCAACTTCTGTGACTTCTTGGAGAAATTATTCGTGCTTCTGTCGCTAATGTGGACCGAACTTGTTGGAGCTAGCAGCGACATGCTTGACGGGAAGATGTCCCCCCTTGCAACCTCGTTCTTGTCGAAGCTCTGCTTGAACTTCACGCCGAAAACAGAACATGGCTGGCTAAGTTCACACTGCTAACTGAAACTGCTGCGTACATATTTTTGCGCCTTGTAGAGGACCATTTTTCGCCTATCACTGGCTGCTTTGCGAAGTGAAGTTGCCTTTATGGCGACGCTATTGCGAGAATCCTCAGCTTGCTTGGCACTGGTCGTGGACTTCTACGACAACTTCAAAACAATGCACGAATTCCAGAAGTTGAGCAATTCTGGAAGGATATTTCGCTGAATCTGCGCACTTCGTGCCCAATATTTACACGTGTCTGCCACCTATTATATGCCATGACGTCAAGAAGTTTTGTGTAGATGTAGGCATCGTTAGAAGGAAAGATAGCGACCGACGAGCCTCAAAGAAATGCTATAAAGCCGCTGCAGCTCACAGTGTGTACGGGAGGTTGTCGAACTTTTAATTATCACTTCTGACAAATAAAATTATGTGATTAATTCGTTTGCTTGTTTGCATGTACACGTCTGCAGTCCTGGTACACACTGGGCTTCTTGCGCAACAGTGTTTCCGGACGGCGCTGGAGAAGCCAAAACAAACTGGCCCAATTCCATTGATAATGTAGAGTAAACTGACTTCTTCGAGGTGATAATTAAGGCTTTTCGAAGACAAGCATGACCTGACAGATTGTAATTCTACGAAGCTCATCGCATGCGACGTAGTTATACAGGGAGGTCAGAAACAGACAGAAAAACTTGGAGTGTTGCTGGGTAAGTTGAGCTGAGAAGTAACTGTTAAGAAGAAAAATTCGATACTTTGTACCGTTTCCGTGTTAATTGGCATTGAAGTTAGACGATCAGGCCGCAGCACGCGCAAATTCAAACGGCTCACCAGAGACGGTGTCACCAAACGTGTTCTTCGTTTGGTTTCCTAAAACAAAACAAGAGAGCGATACAAAAATTGAATATGGGACGCTAGTACGGATCGAATCCGAGCCAAAGGCTAAACAGTCTCGTGCGCCATCACCTGCGTTATGAGAACAACTGAACTAATTGTAGCTAGCGGGTTGCTCGAATTTGCGCGCGAAATGGCCTGACTGGCTACCTTCAATGTTAATTAACTGTGCAGCGACGCTACGTAGCGAAGTTTTTTGTTAACAATTATTTCTCAGCGCAACTTACCCTGAAACACATTTACAAGCTTTTCAGACTGTTTTGGACTACCCTATATATAGGGAGACGATGTCGTTCAAAACGTATTTCTGAATGTGGGAAGAGCCGCAGATGATCAGTGCCCGGTACAAAGATTGGCCTGTAAATATACACTGAAGCGCCACAGAAACTGGTATAGGCATGCGTATTCAAACACAGACATATATAAACAGACAGAAAACGGCGCTGCGGTGGGCAACGCCTATATAAGACAACAAGAGTCTGGTGCACTTGTTAGATCGGTTACTGGCTGCTGCAATGGCAGGTTCTCAAGATTTAAATGAGTTTGAACGTGGTGTTATAGTCGGCGTACGAACGATGGGACACAGCATCTCCGAGGCAGCGATGAAGTGGGGATTTTCCCGTACGACTATTTCACGAGTGTACCATGATTATCAGGAATCCGGTAAAACATCAAATCTCCGACATCGCTGCGGCAGGAAAGAGATCCTGCAAGAACGAGATCAACGTGGCAGAAGTGCAACCCTTCATCAAATTGCTGCAGATTCCAATGCTGGGCCATAAACAAGTGTCAGCGTGCGAACCATTCAACGAAATATCATCGATAGCCTTACGCCTCGCCTGGGCCCGTCAACGCCGACGTTGGGCTGTTCTTGACTGGAAACATGTTGCCTGTTCGGACGAGTCTCGTTTCAAATTGTATAGAGCGGATGGGCGTGTACGGATATGGAGACAACCTTATGAATGCATGGGCCCTGCATGTCGGCAGGGGACTGTTCAAACTGGTGGAGGCTTTGTAACGGCGTGGGGCGTGTGCAGTTGGAGTGATATGGGACCCCTGACACGTTTCGAAACGACTAACAAGTGACACGTACGTAAGCATCTTGTCTGATCACCTGCATCCATTCATGTCCATTGTGCATTCCGACAGTTTGGTAATTCCAGCAGGACAATGCGACACCCCACACGTTCAGAATTGCTGCAGAGTGGCTCCAGGAACACTTTTCTGACTTTAAACACTTCCGCTGGCCACAAACTCCGCTGACACGATTATTATTGAGCACATGTGAGATGCCTTGCAACGCTCTGTTCAGAAGAGATCTACACCCCCTTGTACTCTTACGGTTTTATGGACAGTCCTGCAGAATTCGTGTTGTCAATTCCCTCCTGCACTACTTCAGACATTACTCGAGTCCATGCCACGTCGTGTTGCGCCACTTCAGGGTGATCGCGGGGGCCCTACACAATACTAGGCACATGTACCAGTTTCATTAGCTCTTCAGTGTATTAAAAGGCATAATATCGTCTAACAAAGCGATTGGTGATTTAACTGGAATCAGTCACAACCATCAAATATCGGAGTTATTTAAGGTAGAGCAGATTGGGGAAGGTAAATGCCATACTGAGATTTATTGCCAGAATCCACGCACGAAAGGGTCACTTATAAACTTATCCTTCGAACAATTCTTGAGTTTTGTTCGTCAGTTGGGATCCGTACCGAAATGGACTGTAGTTAGCGCGTGACTGTCACAGGTATACACAACAAACTGCAGTGGGGGACGCTACAAGAAAGGCTTTGGGCATCGTGGAGAGCCTTAAAGCGAAATTGCGAGTGCCCGCATTCCGTAACGATTCAATAAACATCATACTGCCTCGCGTAACCATCATGACGATAATATCAGATAAATCGGCGGTTTTGGTAAATGGGGACAAACCGCAGGGTAGAATCCCTAAAAGGATAAGGAGTAAAAAACGTCATATGAATATACACTACTGGCCATTAAAATTGCTACACCAAGAAGAAGTGCACAGATGATAAACGGGTATTCATTGGACAAATATATTATACTAGAACTGACATGTCATTACATTTTCACGCAATTTGGGTGCATAGATCCTGAGAAATCAGTACCCAGAACAACCACCTCTGGTCGTAATAACGGCCTTGATACGCCTGGGCATTGAGTCAAACAGAGCTTGGATGGCGTGTGCAGGTACAGCTGCCCATGCAGCTTCAACACGATACCACAGTTCATCAAGAGTAGTGACTGGCGTATTGTGACGAGCCAGTTGCTCAGCCTCCATTGTCTAGACGTTTTCAATTGGTGAGAGATCTGGAGAATGTGCTGGCCAGGGCAGCAGTCCAACATTTTCTGTATCCAGAAAGGTCCGTACAGGACCGGCAACATACGGTCGTGCATTATCATGCTGAAATGTAGGGTTTCGTAGGGATCGAATGAAGGGTAGAGCCACGGGTCGTAACACATCCGAAATGTAACGTCCACTGTTCAAAGTGCCGTTAATGCGAACACGAGATGACCGAGATTTGTAACCAAGGGCACCCCATACCATCACACAGGGTGATACACCAGTATGGCGATGACGTATACAAGCTTCCCATGTGCGTTCACCGCGATGTCGCCAAACACGGATGCGACCATCATGATGCTGTAAACAGAACCTGGATTCATACGAAAAAATGACGTTTTGCCATTCGTGAACCCAGGTTCATCGTTGAGTACACCATCGCAGGCGCTCCTGTCTGTGATGCAGCGTCAAGGGTAACCGCAGCAATGGTCTCCGAGCTGAGAGTCCACGCTGCTGCAAACGTCGTCGAACTGTTTGTGCAGATGGTTGTTGTCTTGCAAACGTCCCCATCTGTTGACTCAGGGATCGAGACGAGGCTGCACGATCCGTTACAGCCATGTGAATAAGATGCCTGTCATCTCGACTGCTAGTGATACGAGGCTGTTGGGATCCAGCACGACGTCCCTTATTACCCTCCTGGACCCACCGATTCCATATTCTGCTAACAGTCATTGGATCTCGACCAACGCGAGCAGCAATGTCGCGATACGATAAACCGCAATCGCGATAGGCTACAATCCGACCTTTATCAAAGTCGGAAACGTGATGGTACGCATTTCTCCTCCTTACACGAGGCATCACAACAACGTTTCACCAGGCAACGCCGGTCAACTGCTGTTTGTGTATGAGAAATCGGTTCGAAACTTTCCTCATGTCAGCACGTTCTAGGTGTCGCCACCGGCGCCAACCTTGTGTGAATGCTCTGAAAAGTTAATCATTTGCATATCACAGCATTATCTTCCTGTCAGTTAAATTTCGCGTCTGTAGTACGCCATCTTCGTGGTGTAGCAATTTTAATGGCCAGTAGTGTGTTCCAAGGGAGATACAACCACTTAAAAGTGGAAGTGAGATACCTTTGACAGTGTAGGTTTCAATAATTGAAAGCACACATGAAAACACCATAGAACTGGAAATTTTCTGTCTGTATTTGTGTTTTGGTGGTATGGTGGCAGCGAAACATCAACACCGGTTCAGCTTCAAAGTGTGGTCGGGGTTGGTTCAAATGGCTCTGAGCACTATGGGACTTAACAGCTATGGTCATCAGTCCCCTAGAACTTAGAAATACTTAAACCTAAGGACATCACACAACACCCAGTCATCACGAGGCAGAGAAAATCCCTGACCCCGCCGGGAATCGAACCCGGGAACGGGAAGCGAGAACGCTACCGCAGGACTGTGGTCGGGGTAGTCATTGTCGAGACGCCTCGGTATGGAAATGCGGAAGTGAGTTGAAGCACCATCACGCAGTAACCACATTACCCTTCGTACCACCAAAGGCACAACTTCCAGCAGGGCAGAAGTGGCACCCACAGGAAGTGCAGATACGCCTCGCTTTTGAGGCGCTGTGGAGGAATGACTCGTTCCGCGGTCGCCTACAGTCCCCAGCCACGCACTGAAACTGAACCGGCGCTGATGGTTCGTTACCACCACACCGCTAAAATCCTAGCACAGAGATAACATTCCCACTTGTCTGTATTTTCTCATGTGTTTTCTTCCAATCATTAAACCTACACTGTCAAAGACCTTTTATCTCTCCCTTGCAGTCGGTGTACCTCCCTTCGAACGCATTTCCGGCCTTATGTCCACATGACCTTATTTGCTCCTTAGCCTCTGAGCAACAGTTTCCTGAAATTTGTCTCCATCTAGCAATATCATCCTGCATATGTAGAGGTAGACAAATATCAAACGCCAGTAGTTTTGCGGAAAATAAATCACCGCCAAAAATAATTTTGGTTGGGGTAACAACTTGAGTGCGTAATCGCGTCACAGGTATGAAAAACGTAGTTCGCCAAATTAGACGTATTTTAGTTTTTATTTGTTTCTCTAGACCATAAAGCATTTAATCTAGCCACAGAAGCAATCATACAAGGCGATCCAAATTGGTGCGGCACAATGTTAACAGCCACGCCCAGTTAAAACGTTGAAGCGAGCAGGAAAACAGTCTACAGCTTTCACCCGACGAGAAGACTTGAGCACAAATTAGAATACGCGTCTGAAGATGACGATGAGCTTATTCTCGGTATGAGTAATGTGCACAGAAGCATCTAACAAATCCGCTGAGGCATTTTCGCAATACGTATTTCACTGTTGATAACACGACTTATGAACCACTGACGACTGCATTGTGTTTCATAAACAATTCAACAAAGATAACGTTTTAGACAACTGAATGAAAATGATGGGGTATTTTCCTGCATGTTTAATAACTGTATCTACCTGGATATCGACGCAACTGCAAATAGAACAACGGCTGTCGAGAGCTCTTGAAAAGGAGCAGTCCAAGAGATTTCACAAGCGTTAATCTTTGCAGTGCAGACAATCGCACAAATAGCTTCCGAAAGCTGCTGAATAAGAAGTACAAGGATAACGACACGGAGCAATTTCATTCCTAAACAGTAGTTAAAAAAGGGTCACTCATATTTAGAAACACTCAGTTGTTTATAAAACGTCCATTTCAAACATTAACGAACGTTATATACATGGTTTTCAAGATATATGTAAAGCTCTTACAGTAAAATGTTCTAGATAATTTGCAAACATCACAGGGAAAAAGGCATTTTAGCTAAGTAAAAGCAACTGAAAACCTTTTATCGACATTTCTTAACGATTATGAAAAATTAGAATAGCGCAACAACGCTGGGTGGGATTAAAGGACGGACGACGGCGAGGGTATTGAGAGACTGAGGACAAGGTCCCATCGGGAAAGGAATTTGGTTGTGTCCTATTCAAACTAACCGTCCCGGCGCTTGCCTCAGGCAATTTAGGGAAACTACGATAAACCTATAACCGGACTGTCCAGCGAATGCGAGTCCAGTGTTTTAAACACTGTGCCACTGCTCTAGATTTGCGTATGGAAAAATTTTACATACAGATGAATACATTCATCCTATGGTAGTAGGTAAATGTGGTAATTTCATCCAGTAAATCACTGTTAATCGTAATATTTTTATATACAGGTACGTTGTTATATGACGAGTTTTGTCTTTCTTCAGTACTCAGAGTTGCAGCACCATGAAGGCAGCATACAACAAACTTCAAATGGGCATGAAATGTGTTACATGCTTGATATGCAATTTATTAGAATTTCAGCGCAATCGCACAATGTAGGAGTAACGCTATTACACCACGCGTTCAAAAAGTTCCGAGGCTGGTTTCATTTCTTGAGCAAAAAGAACGTCAGCGCAGTAACTACTGTGGCAGCTTTAAGTAATAACTGTAAACAACAAATGTGCATTCGACCACTCAGCTGTGGGCAGGCCACGCTGAGTACTGGACGTATGGCCGTAGTGTGTCACAAAATCGCAATGGAGTAACGAACTGAACGCCCCTAAATCAAGTGTTCAAGACGTTGTCCAGAATGTTTTGAAAAAGAGAAAAGCGTGTGCAAAGTTTGTTCCGCACACTGTAACTCCCGAACAAAAAGAACGACGCCTGGACGCCTGCCACGTCTTGACTGAAATGCAAAACGCGGAAAATGCTTTTCGGTAAATTAAAAAGATAAAACGCTTGGTTGATGAGACTCTGTGCTATCAATACCAATGTGCGATAAAAAAAGAAAGTGGAGATATTCGCATGAGGTCAACGACTTGACGACAAACCGACTCTCAAGCCAATGAGACGCGCGAGCTGATCATCATCAGCATCTACATGCCTACTCAGTAATTCACAATTAAGTGACTGGCAGAGGATTCATTGAATCACCTTCAGACTATTTCCCTACCGTTCCACCCTCCAACAGCGTGTGGAAAAAACGAACACTTAAATCTTTCTGTACGAGCTCAGAGTTCTCTTATTTTATTATGATCTACATCTACATCCATACTCCGCAAGCCACCTAACGGCGTGTGGCGGAGGGTACCTTGAGTACCTCTATCGGTTCTCCCTTCTATTCCAGTCTCGTATTGTTCGAGGAAAGAAAGATTGTCGGTATGCCTCTGTGTGGGCTCTAATGTCTCTGATTTTATCCTCATGGTCTCTTCGCGAGATATACGTAGGAGGGAACAATATACTGCTTGACTCCTCGGGCCGGCAGTGGTGGCCGAGCGGTTCTAGCCGCCACAGTCCGGAACCGCGCGACTGCTACGGCCGCAGGTTCGAATCCTGCCTCGGGCATGGGTGTGTGTGACGTACTTAGGTTTGTTAGGTTTAATTACTAGGGGACTTACAAAAAGAAAAGTGATACTGGCGATCCCCCATGAAGTGTTACAGACCCTCTGCTGTTCCTAATCTATATGAACGATTCGGGAGACAATCTGAGCAGTCTTTTTACACTGTTGACAGATGACACTGTCATTTATAGTGTAACAGAGTCATAAGAAGATCAAAACCAACTGCAAAATTACGGACGAAATATCTGTATGGTGTGAAAAGTGCCAATTGACTCTAAATACGGAAAAGTGTGGAGTCATCGATAGGAGTACTACAAGTAATCCGTTAAATTTTCGTTACACGAAAAACCACACAATTCTAAAGTCTGCCAATTCAACTAAATACTTGGCGATTACAGTTACCAATAACTTAATCACATAGATAATGTTGTGGAGAAGGCTAATCAAAATACAGTCATTTACTGACGGAACACTTGGAAGTTGCTACAGGTCTAATAAAGAGGTCGCCTAGACTACGCCTGTTCGACCTCTGCTGGAGTATTGCCGTGCTGTATGGGATCATTAGAGATGGGATTGACAGAGGACGCCGAAGTAGTCCAAAGAACGGCAGCTCGTTTTGTATTATCCGTGATACTTTCTGTCCTATTTCCCGATATGATAAGCCAGTTGAAGTGGTAGTCATTAAAAAGAAAAAAAAAAAAAAAGGCGTTTTTCGTTATGGCGAAATCTTCTCGCGAAACTTCGATGACCAACTTTCTCCTCTGAATGCGAAAATATTTTATTGACTCCAACCTACATAGCAAGGAATGATGATCATAATAAAATAAGAGAAACCAGACCTCGTACACAAAGATTTAAGTGTTCATTTTCCCCAAACGCTGTTCGAGAGAGGAAGGATAGAGAAACAGTCTGAGGGTGGTTCCATGAACCCTCTCCCAGGCATATAATTATGAAATGCAGGGTAGTCATGTAGACGGTGTAATTCTGTACATACAGAAAGATTATGCAGCGAGTTTCTCATCCAGAACCGGCATTTTAAAGATGATTCTTGGTGAGCGGTTTATGTTACGCCTCGTTAAGAAGAAGACACGCCTGCCAGAACGTGTCGCATTTCGACAAAGGCAGGTCAGTGACTATTCGAGAGTGTGGTTGTACGGTACACCCACAACAAGTAATATTTCGTTATTTGCTGTTTTTCCTGGAGTTGCAATTCTAATGACCAGCTATGTATATTTGTATTACACGACACAGAAAAATCAAATTAAATAAAAATACGACTGTAATGGAATGTCTAATCAGTGATATTGCAGGAAACAAAAATTCCCGGATGTACCGGTTTAATATACACTTTTTCCTGGCTGAAAATAAACTTTTTGCGTGTTAAGTGACAATACTTTCTCTCGGAACAATGGTTAAGGTTTTATACACCGGCGTTGAACTTCCCGCCACATTAGAAAACGAACCCCCCCAAGAAAAGAAACGCGCTTTAGAAAGATCTTTGATGTGCAGCAGTATGTACGCTCGTATTTTCATATTACCAAAGTATATAGTTGAATTCCACCAAACGTAGCACGTAAGTTTCCGAAGCACTGAAATCGAGATTGCGATCCGCTTTAGTAAGCCAGTCATAGCTGATGTCATGTGATCTCGTCAGCCGATGATAGCAGATATTCATGGCATAAGACACGTGACATAGCCAATAGCAACCAACATCACTGTTCCGTAGCGTGAACACACAAATAGGAAAAGTTAATGGATTAAATTAATATACATAGTGTAGCTAAAAGATAAGCTACACTTTCACGTATAATATTGGTCTTTTTTGCACGTGTTACACTTTAATATACATCATACAAATATACCAGTAAAATTTTAAATAACACAAACTTCTGTGTTCGAAATTCTTCCAAGTGGTTGGCCCTCAGAGTGTTAGGCTTTAAATGAGAATCAAACGCTCTGTAATTTAAGAAATTCAAAGCATATTCCTACACGTAACGTAATTCATCTTGCGTAAAATGAGATTTACTTTGAAAATAACGCTTTTCAACCACCATTCGCAATATTTTCCCGTGACCTGTTAGAATTCGTTCCAGCAGTTGTCACAGCGCGCCAGAAAACTGCGTTAGCGCGTGTGCGCAGCTACGATGACGTCGGAAGCCCACATGTTTTTACCTACATAGCATTAAGAGCTCTTACATATGTCGTAAACGAAACAGATCAGAGGGTACTCAAAGATCATCGGAATCTCGTAAAACAGACTAAACTGCATAATTCGGCTGAAAGTATACATTCGTATGTCCAGATTCAAAAAGACGTAAGCCCCAACCCGATATTAAGCTTTTCATTGTGGTTTTCTTCGAGTAACAGTACTATATAATGTTTGGTTCTTTATGGCATAACTTCATACGTGCCAGGAGATAAAAATGGACACTTGTAATTCAGCAAACAGTTGACACTAGCCAATAATGTGGAATGAAACACTTCGTTTCAAATAAATTGCCTGCCTCTGCGGAAAAGATTAATAAGAGCCAAATTCCTGTAGCAAATCGACAAAAATAACTTCAGTGTTCTGCAACGCAATTAATGACTGACTGCCAAAAACCTGGAAATAAAATCAGGAAACTAAATCTAACAACGTATTTTAGGCTTCCATAATTATGCGAAAGTATTTTAATTCACTTTCTAGCTCTCGGCCACAGAAATCCGTTTTGTTTTCATTTGGTGTGGGAGTTGCAAACGAAGAAGAAACAGCAAAATCTCTAAACCTAAACACGGGTCACGTGGAGATTACCACCCTCTCCACTGCAACTTAGACTGCTCTGCCCACGCGCGAATCTGGCAGCTTGGGCTCGCCAGAAGAACTTTTCCGGCTAGTGTCTGGCTGCTTGTTGCTACTGCTGATACAGCTAACAGCCGTAATTCAAGTAGCCGTAAGCGGACGCAGGTACTGCTCATACGCGACTCAACTGCACACGCGCACGAGCCCGCTGGCAACTGCTCAAACGAACCTAATGTAAACCGTTGTGACGTCACGGTCATCGGAATCAGTTTGCTGTAATCAAGTATTGCATAGTCTTCGTCCTAAAGCCTTTGACACATTTTTGTGTTAGCAGACGCTTGTGTGTGCACTGTATTTTAATGTTGGAAACAGCGCATTTCCTTTGCAAGTAAAATTTATTTTGGTTTTCTTACCCTCGTTTATGTTTTATTGTTGCAGTATTATTTTGCAGTAGAGAGCTAAAGTAAAATTCTTTCTTAGAGCATCAGTTTTTACCAGTCAAAATTACAAAAATTTAACTGAAAACTAACACAATGAGAAATTCCGGGTTTTCCCGGATGAAAAAATTTCCGTGTTTTTCCCAAATTTCCCGGTTGTCGCGGGGCGTATACACCCTGAGAAATGTTGAGTGACACTGACCTAATTAACACGCTAAGCTGCCGTCGCAGCCTCCCGAGATACACCCGCTTCAACACTTTACCGGGAGTCACTGTGTAGTGCCTGCGTAGTGAACGTCGCAAACAAAGATGTTTAATTTTCGCTGTTGTCCGAGTGTTTAAGCAATTACGCGACTACTCTCTCCGCGAGCGGCTATGCTGCTATTCCGGTCGGCTGGCCTCTAGTGCGGGCTGGAATGCCTCGAAAGTAGGGCCGCAGCGAAAGTCACCGTCATGTCCGAATGCGACATTAAATTCCAAGCGGCGTATGAGAGTTCCTGTCAGCCATCCGCGACACGGCACCACGAAGTCAAAGAGGAAGCACTTACCACTCTAATGGCACTCTGTACACAATAGCTTCCCGAAGGTGACCGGACATTTCTTGCTTGCAAATACACTAGCGTGCAAAACTTAAGGGGAAAAAAAATCTGTCGCATGGTGTGCCCCTGCCAACTAACATACCTCGACGAAACTGAGATTATCCATAGAAATAATTGTTACAGTATTGTAAAGCTAACTCCGCGATTCATAATTGACCCCTGGACATTACAAAAGGCGGGACATGGTTCTTAATAGGGTGTGTGATCAAGGACGACAGTGCATGCTCTGCAAAGTGTTCCCATTCTGGCCACAAGGTTATTAAGGAGTTCTTGTTGTAGGGTGTTCCAGTCCTCTGATGGATGGTCGTTGGCGCATGTGGAGCTGTTGCAATACGTCTCTCCAACGCATCCTGTAGGTGCTCGATGGAATTTAAATCGGGGGTAACGGACTGGCCAGTCCATTCGCCGAATATCCTCTCGCTCCCAGAGTTCCTCAACCTGCACTGAACGATACGGTCGCGTTCTGTCATCTATAAAAATGAAGTCGGAACCGAATGCACCCCTGAAAATATGCACATGGGAAAGGAGTACGGTGTCAAATGGTTCAAATGTCTCTGAGCACTATGGGACTTCTCCGCTCATCAGCCCCTACAACTTAGAACTACTTAAACCTAACTAGTCTAAGGACATCACACACATCCATGCCCGAGACAGGATTCGAACCTGCGACAGTAGCGGTAGCGCGGTTCCAGACTGTAGTGTCTAGAACCGCTCGCCCACTCGGGTCCCCAAGTACGGTGTCAGAATAACGTTGACCAGTGAGTGTACCATGTTCAAAGACGTGGAGGTCACGACGCCCATGCAACATTTTGCCTCCCCACAAAAGACCTGGACCACCGAAACGATCATGTTCGAAAATTTTCCTTGGTGTATTAAGTTTTCCCACCTCTCGCCATATGAAGGAACGTCGAGAATCCCTACCCTGCTCTCACCCAAGAAGAGCTCGCAACCCCTCTCCTCGTTGGTCCAGTCCTAGCCTCTTCGCACCATCGCAATAGATGCCGCCGAAGAGCGGGTGTCAACGGAACGCAACATACTGGCAGGCGGACAAAGAGAATGCCTCTACGCAGTCGCCGTGTCACTGTGGACCGTGAGAATGCGTGCTTTGTACTCCTGCTAAATGTTGCTGCAACTACATCCGCTGTTTGACGTGGGTCCCCTTTTGACTGTTGCACAATGTAGCGGTCACCTGCTGCTGTGGTTGAACGTGGTCGACCACCTCCACCGGGCAGCACTGCCCGTGGTTCGAAACGCTCTCTGCTTCATATTTCTCAATGATTCTTCTCCGTGTGAAGTCATCCAAAGGTCTCCGACCCATGTTGTAACGAAGACCACCACCACCACCGTGCATCCAAGCTACTCGCTGATCGACAAACACTGTCTTTCAGCGCTCCACCCACTGCCTCGTGTTGCGGGGCCAGCCCCATTTGGCGCTATAGTCACACTGAACTCACGTCATGTGACGTACCTCTTTCTGTCCGCAACTGGAAAACATATGGCAACCTGTACTTTCATTCATTTCCACTGAATTATCTGTCTCGTCCTTAAGTTTTACAGAACAGTGTACCATGCCTGATAGAGTGTTTCTTGTTGTTTCCCCAACCCCGTGTACGTACTCCGGACGCTACACAAATCCTGAGACCTATTCTAGCGGCATTCCACTGATCTTTCGGGAGCGACTCTCACCTCTCGCTACAGTGAGAACAAGCTGTAACCAAATACGCGACAGCTTAATTTAAAATCTATTTTTCTTGTTTCATCTTCATTTTCCTCTCAAGTCAGCAACAATTGGGTTCTGAAGTTTCAGGGCTGCAGAGATATCCATTTCAATATTCTGGGTGTCGCTTGTTAACTTTTATGCACTTAACAGCTAATGAACGGTTCGAGATAGCGAAATAATGTTTCACGAAAGTGACAGTAAACAAATAAAAAATATGATGTTCTTCCATGATTAATACAACTGTTTCCCTCGAGATACTGAAGTATGGGATTTTATAAATGGCACTACGTACGTCTTAAGAATTAGTCCTAAATTTTGGTAAGAGTACAATGACCGGACGCTTGTTATGGCTTGCAGGGAAGCTTAGTGCAAATGTTTCCCTGAGAACTTTTCCTAGTGTCATATCACTAAACTCCAAATTTTAAGTGCCAAATTCCGAGTGCCCATAAAAAAAGTACACAGCTACATTTGAAAAAAAAAAACTATATTTGCTTAGAAACCACAGGAAAACAAAATGTTATGAGCAATGACCTTGAAACCTGTTACTCTACGGGTCTCTAGTCGCACCTGCGAAATTTAGTTGGCAGAGCACTTGGCCGTGAAAGGAGAAGGTCCTAAATTTCAGTCACAATCCGACCCACAGCTTTAATCTGCCATGAAGTTTCAACTTTAAAATACTCTGTCCTTTGAGTACTGTAACTAATCAGAAGTTTTGTTTCCATATCTTCAACTGTTTGTGAAATGAGACGACAGATTACTCCTAGCGCAGTTTACGCAGCTGTTAAGTATTGGAGACCAGATATAAATGCTTTTTGCGGAATGTCGGGAAGCAAGTTCGAGCATCAGGTCTGCACATCGTTGGTGATTATTAAATACTTCAGCTGCTCAACTTAGGTGGGACGCCCCATTGTTATATCCGTGATTCAAATTTTTCTTCGCGGTATGAGGATCCATTTCACGCGTATTAACAATTTAAGGATATAGTATCTACGTGCACTCTTGAGATTTAAATTGTAATTTAGTGTCCGTTCGAGAGCACAGTCAACAGTATTGACTTAAATGGGCAAAGATAAGAAAAGAAGTCGGTACTCGCCATGATGAAAAAACTTATCTTACACACTCCGAAAGTAGATTACTGATGACATCAAGGCGCTGATAATCGGGAAGGGGGCGGGGGAGGGGGAGGGAGAGAGAGAGAGAGAGAGAGAGAGAGAGAGAGAGAGAGAGAATGTAAATAGTACTCACTGATAGTCTTCTTCATCTTTCTTCTTAGGTTGATAGTTTTTCACTAGCCTCCTGTAACAGAAAGTGATCACGTAAGTTTATACTCTCATTTATATTCCATACAACTACAATAACTAGCTAAAGGCATTAAAAAAGAAAGGCTCCTAAGGACGAGAAGTGCCACCGCATTTTAAATTCGCAATTGAATTAAACTTCAACGGCCCTTCAAGTGCGAGTTCACTCATTAATACATAACATACAGTGACATGTTTGTTGAAAGTAGCCTGCAGTTGCCCGATTAAAGAGAACAGTCAAAAAGCGTTATAATGATGTTACTTTATTTAGTACGTTTATTCCCGTTCTTTCCTCGATTCCAATACTAGACGAGGTCACCGGAGAGCAGGACACAGAGTCTGCAGGCTGATCTTTCAGCTGCATCAACAGCAAGTTGTGTGTGACCGCAAGTGTTCTTCCCTCCACTAGTCGTGCGCATGTGCCACGAGGTGGGTGACTCAGAGATGAGTCTGCTCCTAACGGTCTAGTTTGCTTGCGCAGTAACAAGAAAAACAAACTGGCGCAAATCTTAGAGCACGAAGAAACTTGCACCCAAGATTCTTAAGCGCAGATGATAAAGAGACCCAACCTGCGAGCAACGCTCGCCATGAAATTATGCTAGACTTTCTACACTGTCCAGTCACATTAATGTCCCCAATCGTCAAAAGAGCGAATAACCACATTATGCAGCGCAGACCGGTGCGAGACGTGCAGGAAGAGTGTCGATGAGGTTCTCGAAGGTGCCGACAGGGATATAGTGCCATGCCGACTCCAATGCCGTGGCCAGCTGCATGGGGTTCCTCGGTTGAGGATCGATTACGCGAACAGCGCGATTGATTGGGTTTATACCTGGGGAGTTTGGTGGCCAGGGGAACGGTAAACTACTACTTGTGCTCTTCGAACCACACACGTACACTGCAAGCTGTGTGATGGGTTGCATTGTCCTGCTGGTAGATGCCATCGTGGCGAGGAAAACAAACCGCATATAGGGACGAACATTGACCCTACGGACAGATGTTTACTTGTGTTGACCCTCTGTGCCTTCCTGAATGACGAGATCACCCAGAAAAAGCCACGAAAACATTCCCCAGACCATAACGTTCCCTCATCCGGCCGACGATTGTTTCAGGATGTTTGCCTTCAACCGTTTCGCGTCGGATACGCCAGTGGCCATCTGTCCGGCGGAGCATAAAACGTTATTCATCTGGAAAGACAACCTATCGCCACACAGTGCACGTGCAGTTGAGTACTGGCGTGAAAATCCAACCTTTGTCGCCGATGACCAGCAGTCAGAATGTGCGCATGAACCAGGCGTCCGCTGCGGAGGTCCATACAGAGCAACGTTCGCTGAACGGTCGTTGAGGAGACATTGTTGGTAGCCCCTTTGTTCATCTGGACCGTCAGTTGCTGAACAGTTACACGTCTAGCCGCCCGTACACACCTCCGCAGCCGTCACTCATCACTGTCATCTATGGCCCTTCTTGCACCACAGTTGCCTCCGAACCGGTTTTGGATATTTCCATTTTGTCATGCACGGTATGCTTTAACCACGGCGGCACGTGAATAGTTTACAAATTTAGCCGTTTCGGAAAAGCTTCCATCCTTGGCCCGAAAGCCAAGACCATGCCCTTTTGGACGTCACATAAGCCGCTCCGTTTCCGCATTGCGACTGCACAGTTGTCCGCGTCCCCCGACACGCTTTATATACCTTCCACTGCCAGTGCTGCCACCTGCAGTCTGTGAACGGGAATTGCACGTTGACGTCGAACACAGGCGGTGGTCACATTAACGTGATTGGACCGTGTACAATCCAATAGAACCTTCCTAAGTAGAGCACTCAACTATTCCGAAGTTGCTTTCACCACCACCATACGATGATAGATGATTGTTTCGAGAACTAAGGCCTACACTTCGCTTGTCCGTCCTCTTCTGGAGTACGGCTGCGCAGTGTGTGATCCTAGCCAGGTAAGATTAACGGAGTACATCGAGAAAGTTCAAAGAAGAGCAGCACGTTTTGTATTATCGAGAAATAGGGGACAATATACAGGATTTGCGGTAGACACCATTAAAACACATGCATTTTTCGTTGCGGCGGTATCTTTCCACGGAAACTGAATCAACAACTTTCTCCTCAGAATGCGAAAATATTTTGTTGCCGCCGACCTGCACAGGGAGAAACGATCGTCATAATAAAATAATAAATCAGAGCTCGCACGGAAAGACATCGATCTTCATTTTTTCTGCGTGCTGTTCGAGACTGGAGTAATAAGGAATTATTTTTTAGGTAGTTCGATGACCCCTGTCCCGAGCACTTAGGGTGAGTTAAAGAGTATCCATGCAGACGTAGATGAATGTAAACATGTGCAGACGCGGCGCGGGGTAGCCGTGCGGTCTGGGGCGCCTTGTCACGGTTCGCGCGGCTGCTCCCGTAAGAGGTTCGAGTCCTCCCTCGGGCATGATTGTGTATGTGTTGTTTTTAGCGTAAGTTAAAGTTAGATTAAGTAGTGTGTAAGCTTAGGGACCGATGACCTCAGCAGTTTGGTCCCATAGGACTTTACCACAAATTTCCATTTTTCCATGTGCAGACTCTAAAGGTTACTCCTTTGTTGGCAACCACAATTAGCTGAACATATTTGGAAAACACGAATCTGAAGCTTCAGTCTGATTTGTTTTGTGTCAAAAACCTCGTTTACGACGTTTTCGCATATGGTGCGATAACACGTGTGCAGTCAACTGCTAGTCCACTTTCACAGAGCTATTTCTTTTTAAAATCAAAATTGACACAGTGGAAACGTATGTGTCAAGACATAAAACTAGTATTAAAGACACTCTCTCTCTCTCTCTCTCTCTCTCTCTCTCTCTCTCTCTCTCACACACACACACACACACACACACACACACACACACAGGATGCTCCAAGAGGAATGGTCAGTATTCGGGAACAGGACAGAAATATGGACTCTAGAATGGATATAAGAGCTAAGAGTATTACTTCATCTTCGCTACTGTGAAACATCTCTTCTACTGAAGAACTGCCCAGAGCTCTTGAGGTACGCAAGTTAGAGCCCGTGTTTACAGAACTTTTTTGCTTCGAATGATCGTTTCTGTCATATCCCGTAATATTGACCATTCCTCCTTGGACACACTGTACAGAGGAGAAAAACAACCTGATGAGGTCAGAATGGGGCAGAGGATATCGAAACGATCAAAATTTGCCAGTCAACCATACGCCCGAACGCAGCGTTGTGGAGCTGTACCCACAGAACACCAGTCAGTCAGTGGCGAACTCGCGGAAACCAACACTCCTGAATATCTGGTCACAAGAATTTTTGAGGCCGCGGCCATCATTCCTAACATGCACGATGTTGTCGAGAGGGTGCGCCAATGATATCTTCGCCGACGTCAGCTTTTGAGCCAGGAACTTTGAACATTGGCTGTAAAAATGTTATTTGAAAACTATGAAATCTGTTTAAACAATTTATGTTCCACCAGTCTTGGTGGTGGTGGTGGTGGTGTGATGATGATGATGATGATTGGTTTAAAGAGACTAATCATCTAGGGTTATCAGTATCCTATTCAGTATTCCACGACGGAATCTGTGCACCCCATCTGTCTACGTCTGGAGTAAATCTCATGTGCAAGTATGAGAACATTTTCCACACGTTGGCGCAGCGCGTATTTGAGGCGGGATGTGGGTAGCGGCTCGGTATTTACCTAGTGGGATGTGGGAAACCACATCCAGGCTTACGTGCTCACTAGCTCTCGTCGCTAACCCGCAAGGCGGATTCGATCCGCGTCAGGCTCACTATCCCCCGTACCGGAAGCAGCGCGTTAACGCGCTCTGCTATCCTGGTGGAACATTTTCTTGTCATAGTTCACACTTGCTGCTCTGCTGTACTTAGAAGAATAGAAGTTCATTAATTATCTCTGTACAATCACCAAAAATTAAAAACAGTTCATTTAATTAGCAACTGAGCTCTTCAGCATAACGGGTATTAGCTGGGGAGCATGTTAGTTTAAATGCACGCTCTTTCGCGAGCTCATCGCTGAGTTATGACTGATCTTCCGAAATGGTGCAAATGGTTCAAATGGCTCTGAGCACTATGGGACTTAACATCTATGATCATCAGTCCCCTAGAACTTAGAACTACTTAAACCTAACTAACCTAAGGACATCACACAACACCCAGTCATCACGAGGCAGAGAACGTCTCGTATGCTGTTCTGACCTTATCAGGTTGTTCTCCCTCCACGCTAATGCCTGATCATGCAGGATGGATGGAGGTCACGTGCCTCTCATATTTATAAGCAATAGACAATGGGGAAAGAAAGGGAAGGGATGGATGGAAATAGGTGGCTTCCAGCCGCACAGGGAATTGTGCTGATGCATAGCGAAAGCTGAAAACTCGAACCGGACCGGGTCTCGAACCCGGATTTACCGCTTCTCATGAGCGATTCCCTAACCTCTTCGGCCATCCGGACACGATACCTGACCTACTCAAATTTTCAGCTTAACGCACGCTGCAAGGCAGCGTCCACCGACCATTAACCCCTACTGACTTCCGTAGGTGTTCCGACGATACTAGTGCACCCGCACGGAAACCGACATCAATGTGCCGTCGATCTCTTACAGAAACGTATATATTTGAGTGGTGTCTGTTCTGTTGGACATGCCCGACACAACAGAAACCACTCAAATACATAAACCCACTCATCGTTACTGAAGGCAGACGCTGATATCTGAATCGCACAAGGTTATGGAGAAGCAGTTAACAATGAGCTTTAGAGGGGTGGTGAATGAACAGTGGCAAGAAGACAGCGTGAACATTTATGCAGTACTTATACAGGACTGCCGAACGCAGGGGAGTGGGAAGCTGTCATCTTCCTAATGACAGGTACATGACTCCGCAGAATAATAATGACATTCCACTGCGAACAGATACGTTCCGAATCCTTAGTTAATGATTAATGACAGCTCGTTAGATTCGCCAACAATGGAGCGGGCACAGTTAAACATTTAGCTCGTACCCGCTCTGTATGTCAAAATGACCTTAGGTTACGAAAGCAGCACGTGGTCACGGTGAGGAGTATCACCCACGCCTGAATCCAAGCCCTGTAACTTGCCGGAGACTGTACTTGTCTTATCAAAGAAATCGGCTTCTCCTTTCGTCTGTTTAGCTCTTGAGCCTGTAACGCAAAACAGATGCGACCAGCAGTAACGTGCTGCGCAACCTCTGTTGGTCAAGGCCTGTGGTCTATCTGTGGACACACTAACAACATGCCGAATTACTATGTTTGAAAATATTGGCGATAGACTAATTTTAACACGTCGCCTACTTCACAGGCTATTATTTAGCCAAAGCTGTACTAATTTTGACAATTCTTTATTAAGGCAAAACGGTTTGCTAAAAGCAACTTCTGTCTTTAATAACCTCGCTGTCGTGGAATACTAAACAAAAGAAGAAGCAAGAACATGGGAAGGAGTAAAAAAAATTATAATTTTTCCAAGATCACAAGAAGACAGAGCAAAGAAGTCTCATTAGCTCTGAAACAAAGCGATTCTGACAAATTTTCAGTACAGTCGCACGTGGAGTGCGTGGATATGATAAGTACATGTATTCATCGGAGATTTCATCCGTGTAAGTTTACTCGCTAGCGGCCACAATACAAGCCGCGAGGCAACTGAATTATGCGTTATGCAACTGCAGAGGTCTGTAAGGAGAAAAAAGCTAAAGCTGTGCACGGCTATAGTACGAAACCAGCGACAGGCGACTAGTGTTTCCTCGGCCGGGCAGGCAAGAAACCTTACTCGCTTCGGGACTTCCGAATGCCGGATACAAAAAACTTATAGTGAAAGCGTGGGCCGCTGGTCGCCTTTTAAGCGACACATAAATAGTGCAGTCACAGGTTAGCCACGCCTCTCCTTTTCGGCTCTAACAAAACACAGCGCTAAAAGCTTGCGACACGCTTTTTTTGGGTTTATGAAGCTCATAAACATCTTTGAAACCTAATCTCAATAAACAATCTCATACAATTCTGTCTATATTCGGTTTATATGTACTTCATTTGATTAACTGCAACGCCCTTTTAGATTAAATGTACTGTTGTAAAAGCATCTTAAGTACAGCATTACCATAAATTTATCGTAAAATTCAGGCCTACCCTGACTAATTCCGATATAAATAAACGAATGAATTTTCATACTGACCAACTCCTCTAGCAAAAAACAGTGTTTTGTGACGTCAGCCCGAGTTGCAGTCACACGCTTGCGACCGGGCATTGCGTAAGAATGCAGTTTCTCCAAGGTATTCCACGTAAGTCTGCTTCGATTATATTCCACAAGGCACTGGTACTAACTTCTGGAACACACATCGACGTTGTCGTATTCGTCGTCTATCACCATAGCCAATCTCCTTCGTACTTTGAAAACTGCTCATCCCATTCTTCTTCATCCCCACGCAAAACTGAGTTACTGAATGTTTTTGGTACCTGGTTAGTCTAAGATGTTCTGACTACCCTTCATGGCTTTCGATTTTCCATCAGAATTAGGGGTGGAATCTTCCTGACTTTAATGGTAATATGCAGGTTGGCTTTAGCAGTAATGCGAAATTTGTTCAAGCGTTCTGTTCTTGAGACTCCCCGTATTCTCCTTTGAATGACTAGTTTCAGGGTTCCACGGAAAAAGAACCATACGCAACAATTCAATACACAATGTTCATGTTTTAAAACTGAGAAATTATCATACAGTAACGTTCTCATTTTGTTGAATTTGTAGTTAACTACTTCTGTTCAGTTCTTATTCGAAACCCTGATGTAGAATGCAACCGGTATCCAAACAGAAAGAGATCGTCCAGGATTCGCTGGACAAGTAGCGATTAAAGTGCTCCCAACTGACGAAACAGTATGGCTCAACGCTATACAACTTGCCGAACTTAACAATGCCTTTGGAAATATCCGCAATACATAGCATTCAAGATTACCGATGATCTAAAAGGTACACCGTACGACTGTGTCTACTTTACGTCCAGTGTTGCTGTTCATAACGTACGATGGAACACGTAACTTTTGAAGACAAGAGGTATGTGCCTGAAAACACAACCTGTTTTGCTGACATTTGTGCTAATGTAGTCAAACGTTTGTTATAACCTGAATTGTCGGCGGCTCTAGCTCACAGTCCAATATGCATTTTAGAGCTTTATACTTAACGAACAAGGGGCTTAATTCTACACGATGCGACATAGGTTAGGCACACCAGCGACGACAGCTTCGAGTTGTGCCTATTCTCATCACCTGCTAGCCGTACAGGTAAAGTCTTATCCTTCTAGTACCAATACTATAAGGCATAATGATGTGAATGTTTACCTTTCACTTGACCTGCCTGTGTGCCAATCATGCAACCGACTACACTCGATAGGTGAGAACTATGACGTTTTCTGGAAATACATTAACTAGCGGTAGCTCAAAATCACATGCAGCTCATCTTTGATTATACTTCGTGACACATACATTTCCTTCTGTCAGTTCATGGTTGCTTCAGAAACAACTAGTGACATGTGAGTACCTGTCTACAATTTTAACTGTTAATATCTAACATTATTAGTAGACCACTGTAGAATAAGCTCTAATTCTGTTCGATGATTTCCGCATAATGACGCAATTCTTTGTACAGCACAAATTATTTTGCTCGACTTGAGACTTAACAGACCGCCTTCAACAACTTTCCACGAAATGTCACATTTATTTTATAGAATCGAAAAATGGATGAAAATAGTTTACTACACCAGACACCAAATTTATACTTAGGGTTGACCTCATGGTTCAAAGGGCAAGCGTTCGTCATTTGGTGCTATCGCATCATATCTACATAGCGACAATATTTGCATTTATTGTCTTACTTCTGTAGCCAAGTACCACTCTCTGCTGTGTTATTCAAAGACAAAGGCATCAACAAAAAAGGACTACGTGAGAACCACTGCACTCTTGGCTTTCAGAAAGAAAAAATGACCTTCTACACGTCTTACTTTCTACACAAGGAAACGACTGTGCGCCACAATGGAAGCAATTCCGATTTATACCGCATACAAGGAGAGTGGAAAAACATCATCCGGTAAGTCACAATGCAGACGAGACTGTGTTGAGAGATCGTGACGCGACGGTCACTGAAGAGAACTGTGACGAAAAATAAGAGGACGGCAGCTGCATCAATCACTACAGAACTGAATGTCGCACTGTTGAATCCTGTCAGCACCAAAACAGCACGAAGAGAGCTCCACAGGTAGGGAACTACAGGGTGCGTTGGAATTCCAGAACCACTCATCAGTGATGCAAATCCCCCTAACAGGAAAACGTGGCGCCGAAGCCATAAAACCCGAACTACGGAGCAATAGAAGGAAGTCGTTTAGTTGGAGTGGTCTCGTTTCACACTGTTTTCGACTTATGGCTGAGGACGTCCCAAGGGTGAAACATCGCAGAGATTCGGTGATGATTTGGGTTCAAATAGCTCTGAGAACTATGGGACTTAACATCTGAGGTCATCAGTTCCCTAGACTTAGAACTGCTTAAACCTAACTAACCTAAGGACATCACACACATCCATGCCCGAGGCAGGATTCGAACCTGCGACCGTAGCAGTCGCAGGGTTCCGGACTGAAGCGCATAGAACCGCTCGGCCACCGCTACCGGCTGATGATTTGGGCAGACATGTCGTGGTCTCATGGTTACTCTTCAAGGTCACACTACTGCTAAGGATTATTTGAACCCGTTGGCTGATCATGTCCTTCCCATGGTATAATACTTCTTCCCCAACAGTGATGCGGTGTTCCAAGACTACAGGGCCCTTGTCCACACAGCTCGCATCGCAAAGGATTGGTTTCGAGAGTACGGCGATAAATTTTCGCATCTCCCCTTGCCACCACAGTCACGAAATCTCAATCTTATTGAACCTTTATAGTTTACTTTGAAGAGAACGGTGCGTGATCGCTATCCACCTCCATCACCGTTGCCTGAACTTGGCACAATTTTGCAGAAAGAATGGTGTAACATTCCCCTGGAAACCATACAGGACCTGTACTTATCCATTCTGGGACAACTGAAAGCTGTTTTCAATGCTAATGGTTTTCATGCACCGTACTAGGCAAGGTAATGTGTTGTTTCTGTGGCGTTTCCATATCTATATCCACCATATTAAACAAAAACGTAAGTTTACTGTAAAATACAATCACCTGAATGGTCAACATGTTGCTAAATTTTTCATTAAGAAAGTGTATTAAAATTGGAAATTAACTGACTCACCCATATAGGGATAGATCGATATTATAAACCATACAACATGCAGATACCTAGATGACGAGGGCTTGCACAGGAAACACAAGCGAAACCATTGACATCGAACGCTCGGAACCTCATGAAACCATGCTTAGAATGATACTAGATCATTAAAAAAAAACAGTGGTTTGTATGATTTCCATGCATTGTACTACAAGTGACATTGTAAGAGAGAAAAACAAATTAACAAGATATCAATAACATACGAGAGAAATTATACGTAATTCGAAGACGTCAGTGTATCATTACATTCTCAATAAACAGGGCCAAAAGCCCTCCGCTAAAAGTAATTATAATAGCGCAAAAAATACATCAAATGGTGCTTACATTAGTCCTCATAGTGCACATGGGGGATTTCGATGAAGTAAGTAAAACAAAGTGGAAGAGAACAATGTGCACACCTCGCTAAAGTCATGTTTCTACATTCAAATCCACTTTCGCATTGAAGCAGTGCAATATCAAACGCCACACTAATTGCATTTTAAAATGATGATATGGGTATGTCAATGTCCTAACCTACCCTTCGCGAAGCATACAGCAACATTGATTTATACTTTGGTGCACAAAACTGATTATAAATCAACGAGTGAAATTTGATAATGAAATAACACTCGTATGGCTTCACTTGTGGTTTGGAACATTGTAGCCTTACAAAATAAGCAATCCTCCTTATATAGCGTTTATACTGCCGAAAGAAGTAAACATCAAGAGGCTGGCAATATAGTTGTTCTTGGTGACACTATCTTCCGCTTTAACTTGCATCTAGTAGGGCACGATCTGTATTGCCTGACCAGGAATCACATAGCAATAGGATCTTTTCACTCGTTACATGTTCACCAAGGACACACGTTTCATGTGTTCTTTAGTCATTTTTTTCCATTTTTGCCTGCATCAACATAAATGTTTCGTCAACAGGCCGTTGCAAGTTTTTTTTTTATATTTGGGCCGAAAGTGCCTTGTGCCTTTTGAACACGTATGTACAACTTGTTTGTTTGTCTGCCTGTCATTGATAAGCCACATCAATTGTGTAGGCGCGGGTAGAGCTAAATACAGACTGCAACACATTAGTTATAGGGCGCTACAGTCTGGAACCACGCGACCTCTACGGTCGCAGGTTCGAATCCTGCCTCGGACATGGATGTGTGTGGTGTCCTTACGTTAGTTAGGTATAAGCAGTTCTAAGTTCTAGGGTACTGATGACCACAGCAGTCAAGTCCCATAGTGCTCAGAGCCATTTGAACTAGTTATGGGTTTCTCTCCTCAGAGATTGTGTTGATGGTAAAGACATTTCATACATACTGAGACTGACTCTGGTCACTGTTCCAAACATTTCTTTTCTCCACAGCCTGCTCTGTCATGGACATGTTCACTTCCTCTACAGACTGTTGCGCGTTCTGGCTTCACTGTTATCGTCTTCTATTTCCTTACATGAGACAAATGTAGTACTATGCCTGGATGAAATGGCATATTCAGCCTTAAGACTGTCGATAAAAGGAATCGATACTTTGAAATTTTCCAAGTCAACCATTTTAGACGCTTCTAGTGCCCACATTTGCAAATACCAATAATGAACTGCAGATCCATATGACCTTGCTCAAGCAAATTGCCATATTACATGCCCTTTTATAGTCTGTAACTGGACAGTCTGTTTCCTTTGAAACTAGCTCCTACTCACCTTTTGCTAGACACATAATTTACATTTAAGCTGCAACCTGATTTACTTTTAATGCACTTATTGCACCTCATTAGTTTGCTATAGGAATTGAAGTCATCATTGTAATAGTCCTCATAAATGTTCTCTAGTACGCTGTCACGAATATCTTCCAATACACAGACTCGACTACTTGGGTGGAGATAGTTCGTACTCACTTTGACTGAACTGTTTCTGTTGCTCTAGAAATGAATTTCGTGTACTACTTTAACACCCACCTTCAGGTTTTAATTCTTCCTGTCCTTCAAAATCAGTGTATCTATGCAGCGTAACGCCATTTATTTCTGTGTCATCCCCAACATATTTCTAATTATTATGTTGTATAATATATCAGCGAACCCTCTATCCTCGACCCCGATTTCATTTCCACATTCAGTCGTCGCAAATCTGGACCACATCCGTAGGACTAATTCTCTTCATATCACTGTAGACAGTTTACACAATAACCTACATGCTAACACTCCAAGAGACACCACATTCGTACTGCAGCAACACAATTCAAGGAAGTCGAGCACTTGTTAGTGCAGCTAAGACACGCCACGGTCTGATGGCGCTGCCACCCAAGTGCGGAATT
Source organism: Schistocerca piceifrons (assembly GCF_021461385.2). Classification (NCBI taxonomy): domain Eukaryota; kingdom Metazoa; phylum Arthropoda; class Insecta; order Orthoptera; family Acrididae; genus Schistocerca; species Schistocerca piceifrons. The sequence goes on from NC_060149.1 coordinate 124,743,257, forward strand.
TTGCAGGGAAATGACACAGACCACTGTTTTTATGAACAAGTGTTCGTCTGAGCAGGGTTTCGTGCAGTTCCGAGCGTTTGAGGTCAAAGGTGCCCGTGTTCGTGCGGATCCAAATTAAAGTAGAAACTGATGGTGGGAAACGATTTTCGTTCGCGGGAGTGTACAGTCGCTAAGTCCTTGTCTAGGTGCAAAAACTGGTAACTTTAGTGTCCCTAAAAGTACTTCTGAAACTTTCTTCAGTTTTAGCTGTAGGTAACAGCTGCAGCGCTAGATTTTACGCCATCCGTGGTGATAAACCGAGCAGGAGGAGAGAACACAGACAACGAGGTTGTCATATTTTTAAGGAAGGTGGCACCTATCTCTCATTAGACGCCTGTTGCGACTCATTACCGGCAGATGAAGTCAGAAACCACGCGGGCACGCTATAATAAGCGGTCGAGGCCCCGAGTAGAAAGCCACAGGCGGCTTACACAGTCGGCCAGTTGTGCTCCTTCTGCACCGCAGATGGCAAGGCTAGGAACACTCCAGCCAAACGACACGTCCGAGGCCCCACGCCAGTTGTTCACAAACTTGCGTAAACCATATGCATGTTATTCTCTTTCTTAAAGAAAATAGGACACCTAAGCAGCGAAGCCTACATACTCATTTTAATGCAGAAAAGACAGGAGTAACAAGTTACTACATATAAATTTTACGCTTTCTATTTTATGTGTACTGTATTTCTTGAAGGATATGAAAAGAATTTTTCAAACTAATAGGTATGTCTGAGGGAGAAATTAAAGGAGATCCAAAGAAGAGCAGCGCGTTTCGGCACAGATTTGTTTTCTAAGCGCAAAAGCGTCACAGAGATGCTCATCCAGCTCCAAGGTCAGACGCCAAGACAGGGGCAGTGTACAACATGGTAGGTTTTATTACTGAAATTCAGAGAGCTTACTTTTCTTAAAGAGTCACACAACATATTTGTTGCTTCTACATAAATTTTACGAAAAGACCATGAAAGTAAAGTCAGATAGATTCGAACACGTACGGTAGCTTACCATCAGTAGTTATCACGACAGACAGAAAAGTGTGGTGGGAGGGGGAGCGACAGTCGTACACAAAGTACCCTCCGTAACACACAATGCGTAGATAATTAGGCTTGGTGGTAAGTTCCTATGGGACCAAAGTGCTGAGGTCATCGGTCCCTACGCTTACACACTATTTAATCTAACTTTAACTTACGTTAAGGACAACACAAAAACCCCTGCCCGAGGGAGGACTCGAACCTCAAACGGAGGAGATAACTGTCATCAAGCCTAATGCACCTAATGAGCGCTCTAACGCTGGTGGGTTTCAATTTCGTTTTTAAGACAATAATCTCATAAAAACTGTTTGTACGTAAATGTCATATTTCGTGCATCTATGCTTAAATTTTACGTGATTTGAATAATTTTGAAGTTATTTAACACGAAAATATGTAAATCTTACGTCTAGCAACTTTTGTTAGATCTCATATCTGATGACAGCAGTTACAAGTTTTGACAACCAATCGTTTGAAGTGTTCAAAAATACAAAAGTTAAAAGTATGAACATTTATTATTTCGTAGCTGACCATCGAGCTTCTACAACCCCGAAAAATTTCATATTTCTTCGCACAAGAAAATCCGTAGATGACAATCGTACTCTGGAGTCAAGGAAGCCAATATACAAAACCAGCTAAATACCAGATACAAAAATTATTTAATACGAACATGTCCATATCTAAAAAATTCCTCAAATTGCCATACATATGTAGTTACATTTCTCAAAGCTGGTTTAACCTTTTGTTGAAACTAGCATGTTACAAGATGAGGAATCACGTAGAGCTGAATCAGTTCCACACTTCGCCAACAAAGAATTTTTGCCATTCCAGAAACTAGGGAAATTCGAGACGTACTATTTTCCCATTTCTAATACAGATATTTCCGCTATGGAAGTAAAATTTAGCGACCATACGAGCTGAAAGCAAAATGATTTGGTCCACGAATGTGACGTTAAACCATTCTCTTCTTCGTTTCTGTTTTGTCCATCCAATTTTTTAATCTGCAAAGATTATATGGCAGCTTCTCGTTCCAGGTAGCTTAACGCACTACATCAAAAATTCTCCTCGCATCCCGCTACCTTACACCGTTTCAGAGACAAAACAAACAGGCCTTGAAGGCCAAACGATACCGATCGAACGCCGTGTCATTCACAGCGCATGATCGTCAGTGGGTGCGAATATGGACGGACATGTGGGCAGGACACCGCTCACCCGACCGTTGTCAGTGTTCGTAACCGGAGTGGCTACTTCTGAATCAAGTAGCGCATCAATTAGCCTGACAAGAGCTGAATGTATCCCCAGACGGTCACCCATCTACGCGCTAGTCAAGCTCGACGGTGCTTAACTTCGGTGATCTGACGAGAACCGGTGTTACTACTGTGGCAAGGCCGTTGGCTCATTTCAGAGACAACAAACTGATAAAGGACATCTTGTTGTACACCAGACTCTGCACTTCACAAGTATTTAAGTGCAGCTCCTGGTGCAATACATGAAGTCCTTTATCAAATACGAAGTTTTCACAGAAAACTGACTGTACTAGGTAGACTTCTGCTTTTTCCTGGCCTTTATCCCATATCTTCACAGAGTAGGTGTATTTATTATTGGATAAGGCAATGTAAGTAGCAGAGGGTAGCCGGGTGCCCTTCCTGTCGCCAACGCTCTCCACCCAGGAGGAACTTGTGTACCCCCTCTATATGCACTTAGTTTTATCCTTGTAAAAGTCTGTGACATTTTCTACATGTCTGCGAATCATGTAGATGAGGCAGGACTTTGACACCAGCCCGGTATTCACTTAATCCGATTTGGGAAACCGCCTAAAAACCACATCCAGGCTAGCCGGCAAACTGGGCCTCTTTGTTAATTCGCTGGGCGGATTCCACACGGCCGGCCGGAGTGGCCGTGCGGTTCTGGGCGCTACAGTCTGGAACCGAGCGACCGCTACGGTCGCAGGTTCGAATCCTGCCTCTGGCATGGATGTGTGTGATGTCCTTAGGTTAGTTAGGTTTAATTAGTTCTAAGTTCTAGGCGACTGATGACCTCAGAAGTTAAGTCGCATAGTGCTCAGAGCCATTTGATTCCACACGGGGGCTGTGCGCGGTTAGCTGGGCTGGTAATTTTACTACCTAGTATTCCCCCATATTGTGTCGTGCCTATCACCGAACTAATTTTGGACTTTATTAGCTCAGTCGTATCTGTAAAGTGAAATTATCCCCCCCCTCCCCCCCCCCCCCCCACACACACACACACTTTGGGAGTGGACTCAGCTTTCGAGTAACTTTCACTTCATTCTGCACATGACGGACAGTAAAAGCCTACACAAAAGTTTATGAAGTTTCCCTTGTACTTCAGTTATCTGTTATATAATAAGCGTAGTCACTTAAGACGCCGAAGGCTTCTAACAGCTACCACAAAAATCCATAAAATCCTGGTTTCTGGGTGACTTTTCTTCAGGTCACTTTTAGCAATAGTTAACGCTTCTTTTTGTTTCTTTAGACACTATCACAGAACATAATTACAGTCATTATCTGTTACAGCCACACATTGGGACTCTTTAGAATCTGTAAGTCCTGGGCGGTATTTGGAATCTGAAGACTGCCAATGTACGGCCGATGGTGGTAACGATGGTGTTCATGTTCTTTGATTGTATCTGAAGCACAATCACTTTGTTCATAGACAGAATGCCATTTTAACATAACAGCAACTTTACCCATCTAAATCCAGCCGCAATTTTTCTTACCAACAAATAATCAGGTTTTACGCCGGCCGGTGTGGCCGTGCGGTTCTAGTCACTTCAGTCTGGAACCGCGTGACCGCTACGGTCGCAGGTTCGAATCCTGCCTCGGGCATGGATGTGTGTGATGTCCTTAGGTTCGTTAGGTTTAAGTAGTTCTAAGTTCTAGGGGACTGATGACCTCAGCTGTTAAGTCCCATAGTGCTCAGAGCCATTTGAACCAATCAGGTTTTACGCATACACAGCCCAACTCTGGAGTGTATTCTATGCATGACCTGTCTTTCGATTGAATCCCTAAAGAGCAACCAGGCATATCATACACTGTGCCATACCTATGGGACTAGTCGATTGTTAAGAAAACTTCGCTTTTAAAAATTTAAGAAGGTAGTTTGAGGTTATTACGCAAAAATAAAAAATACTAACATCTCTCCACTGGGAATAAATCTTCCACGAAAGGACACTGTCGCAATAGGCGTCGTTTGAAAGGAAGTAGGAACGAGGAAGGCATCGAAGTAACGGTAAACTACTACAAGCTGTATTACTTACGTTAAGAATCAGTGTACGAGTTAATAACAACAGACTGACATAATACGAAATGAGTTTGGTGAAACATCGGGAATTTGGCCGCCTCGACCCCATTTCAGCGAAATAAAATATACTCTGCCCAAAAGCTGTGGCCTGTTAAGGACGAATTAATTTATTTTAAATGAATCCCCGCTGGCATGTGCGGTAGAAAACATCGCCATCTATGCTTTCGGAACGCTATTATAATACAATCTTTAACATGAAACTAAGTCAGGTAACTAGAAAAATGTGTAGCTGACACAGATAAATGAAGATCTTCTGCCGCCCCGCCCCCTCTTGCACCCCCTCCTCTACCCCACCCCACCCCAGATTCACCAGCTTTTTAATGCAGATCGCTAAAGTAACTCTGAAATGCAAAGGAACGAAAGTAAATGCCGTAAACTTATTACTAAAACCAATATCACTTACGTTAAAAATTTAACACTAAAATCGAATTAAAAAACCACATGCACACACCTCTCAGAAAAGTAATTTCTAAATATAAAACATAATAAATATTTTCCCTGCGAGTTGGGCTACATTTACATGTTAGCCGCAACATCTATTACATTTTGGATTGTGTCGACTGCGAAATATTCTGAAACGTATTCGTGACGGTGATTACTGATTTAAGGCAAGTCAACATGAAAACAATAATCAGGGCGACCTTAAAAACACGACGTACAACTTACCGTACCCTCGAATGGTTCGTTCACCGGCGCTAAGCAGTTACTCGGAAAACGACGAATCCGTAATGTTGCGACCATAGTGACTTGGATGACAAACGCCCACTCTTGTTTGCGTCAGGCTCTTTCGGCTTAGCTCGTAAAGTTACGTTATCTGCCGCATTCGTGAAATAAATCACACACATGAGACACAAGTTCTGATTTCAACATTCACGACACCCGTAATACTAGTTTGACATGTCCAGTCACTTAGAAGATCAGCTGCACTGACACGCTATTATATGTATTTCAGGTTTTATACCACTATATCGTATTTTTCACAAAAGCACCACATGTTTCAACGCAGTTTTAAAACTGAATTAAATGCAAATATAGAGAATAAAACGGCAGACATACTGACAATTCGTTATTTAAAATATAGAATAAGAAGTGTGATGTTCGAGACCTGTTGAAAAAATACTATACTTTGGTATTTCGATTTGATTGCACATAGAGCCAGAAACTCAAGACGGCATGCTGAATATCAATGGTTGGCCCTTACCTTTTAAAAGGGTACAAAAGGTAACCTAGATCTTATCATAAGGCTCTGTCACATTATCTCTATAGCTTCTGCTGACAATCTACAACAGATATGCCTACACTCCACTGGTGTACACGCGCATATAGATGTCTCTGAATTTTCTAAATAAACACAAGAATTTTTATATAGAAATATCTATGTATCCTGAAATAAAGTAATCAACATTTCTTGTCAGTCCCAGTGACCTCGTTGTCCTTACCCTTCTTGACACAAATTCCACTGACTTTCGTGTCATAATTACTCCATTTCTCTGAGATAATTATTTCTACCTGAAGCATATCTCGTTGCACTTAAAAAAGTACAATACATAAAAAGTCTCGCCAGAGTTGAAATCTTGCGACTGCGAAGTATTAAGCCGTCTACTTGCGGCTTAAATCAATCCCTTTGGTCAGAATAGTGATCTTGGCGCACAAAAAAGATGTAAATTCCATTTAAACTTGCCGGTGCTGACAAATTTCTATCCTCTGATTCGTGCATACGTCCTCTAATCTTTTATTTTAAGTTAGTGTTGCATTTATATAACGTTCATTTACTTCCGTTGGAACTACTGTTCTCCAGTACTCAACTGGATTTTCAAAGTAACGTTCTTACACACAAACATTTTACCGATTTACTCAGTTAGGAACGTCTTCCTTGCACTGCTACTGTGAAAAATTTGAACCAGCAAAACTTTTCATATTGTTTGTCGAGCGAGACTTTATAGCCGGTAAGACACTGCATTATTATTTAAGCCTTAACAGCTAACACCAGTTTTGAACCCCGGCCGATCACATATATAGTTTTTCCGTGTCTTCCCTAATATCTTTTGGGGAATGCTGGCATGGCCCCTTTTATGATTCCACTTTAGAATTCCTCTCCCATCCTCGTGGAATTGCGTACCTCTCAGTCTCTAATGATGTCCATATCGACGGGACGTTAATCTGCCACCTACCTACCATCCTCCTACTACTACTTTCGTCCTTGTTCTTAGCATGCTCTCCCCTCTTCTGTTATTTAGAGGCCATCATTACTTCGAGTCAATACGTCCTTTACTTCCAGCTGTTTGGAAGCCTTTGTTTACACATCAGTACTCCATGTCTCCATTACCGTGGATTCTTTTCCGTGTTGCACGTCTCGCCGCAATACTCAATCACATAATTACGTTGGACAATGATATTTTTTGGTAACTTTGGCCCTCAGAATGGTGATGTATGAGTTACTGGTATATATAACACAGGCGCTGTTTCGTTTTGTGGATGGGGCCTCCCAGATGCATTAACGTCGGTACTGCCATTTACAAAAACTCCTCGTCCGCCCTGATCGATTACGATCTCAGTGGAACTGGTTTCAACACTTAATTGCTCGGTGGGAAAATGGGTCTGCTAAACTAGTTTCTGTATCCTGAATTTGCGATGTTTTTATTACAGTAGGTGCATCAGCAAGACACAAATACAAATCCCAGATTATCAGTACAGAATAGTTTGACATTTGAAGAATACCACGATAAGAATAATTTTAAAAAATATTTACGGTAACCCGTTTATTTCTTATTTATTTATTTATTTATTTTTTAAGCCAAGTATGATGCCAGTAACACTCACTTTCTCTCTTCCCGTCCTTTACCAACGAGAGGAGGACAGACACAAAACGACCACTTTCACTTTCGACCGAAACAATTTAGACTATAAAGCATATATTTTTATTAACAGAAATGGACATTAACAACGTACAGAATTCGATTCGTAGCGAACGTGACTGTTACTCAGATTGGAATTCGACACGAACGAAGCAGTTCAACGTCCATGACGGAGCCATAAAGGTGCTTGCCATAAAAAAGAAAAACGTAAAACCAAAAGTGACGTAAAGATCGATGGTAATTTCGAGTGAGTTCATTTTACGAAAACGTTCAGGCGCATCATCGGCAGGCTCCAACGAGACGAACATGCGGCAGAACGGTTATTTCCGTTCGCTAAATTCGTGTATTTCCGGCTCATAAGCGATTCCACCCCATAGCAGGCTTATCTCCGGGGCGCGCAGATTCCAGCCGCGGCTTCCGACCGAGGCGTGACCTGGAGTGAGAGGGGACGCCAGTGAGTTATCGGAAATTCACTTACGTCCGCCTGACGTCTGCGCGAGCACACGCGCCCTCTGACGCACAGGCGCATCGCTCTTGGAATTCACTCCCGAGCGGGTGATGCTTCTGGAAACTCACGCCAAGCGAGACATTCACCCACCTGACTGGCAACGCAAAGACGACGGAAGATAGGATTTAGCGTCCCGCCGATGATGGTGTAATTAGTGACGAAGCACAATCTCGGATTGGGGGGAGGGGGATAGGGGAGGATGAGGGAGGATATTGGCCATGTCCTCTTCAAAGGAACCATCCCGGCATTTGCCTTATGCAGTATGAGGAAACCGCGTATATCCTAAATACGGACGGCCAGACGGGGACTGAATCAATGTCCTCCCGAATGCGAGTCCAGTATGCCAATCTTAGCTCCACATTACTCTGTGCAGCGTAAAAAGGCAAATAACGAACGACTAGCTCTAAACAAGCAAGTCTTTAGTTTGTCTAAGGAGGGATTGCCAATAAGACAGGGAATAAATACATAGTGCGTATGGTAGGACGACGGGAATTTGGCCTTCACAGTTTATATCGGATGTAGTTTTAATATCGGCTACTGTATAAACAAACGCCAAAGTAATTCTTTTCGGCCGTCAATATCTAACACTTCTTCTACGAGCCAACAGACTTACATAACAAGTTATTTCTGGGCAATTAGAGAGACCTGTGACGCATTTGGTTTTTGTTCTCACTGACTTATTCAAATCCGCCCATATTGAGGCCTCATTTGATTTTATTTTTTTTTACGGTTGGCGCTTTTATTAATTTACTCTTGTAAATCGTGTATTATTATTGTTGTTCTTGCTGCTGTTTCACTCATGAAGACAAAAGTTTGTTTGATTCAGCTCTCCACTCTAGTCGCCTGACAGCTATCTTATTTCAACCTAACTCCTGCACCCGTATCACCGACCATTTACCTTATGTACTCATATTTAGGCCTGTTCTGCGTCTCTCTCCCTCCACCGTCCCTTTAACAAAAGTTTTCAGCAACGACTCCTGTAGCACGTGCCCATCCATCCTGTCTATTCGTTTCATTATGTTCTAAGAAACTTTTCCTCGCTGACTCGTCGAAGGACGTCTTCATTCTTTAATCGAACAATCATATTGATCTGCAACAGCCGCCAGTAACATTACATTTCTAATGTTATTACTCGTTCGATTTCTGGATTGCCCAGTGTCCATGTTTTGTGACTTCACAGCTGGTGCGTTCCGAAATTAGTGTCTCATGAATCTTTTTCTATTCTCAACGTTTGTACTCCTGGATATTAAGGGCAGTTCTTTTTATAGAAAGCCTTTTTTACTTTGTGTGGTTCTTGCTACTACGTCTGAAAGTAAAATTCGAACACTTCCTCAAGAGTCTCTATTCCAACTTCAATATTTAGCCATCCAGCATGTTCACGTGTTGCACATGCCATAACGTTAGCTGCTTTTTATTTATTTCCCCTGATTCCATTCCTGATCATTTTCCCCGAATACTGCTACGTAATCAGCGAATCGTATCAAGCTTACTTTCTGTCCGTAATAAACATTCCCACCATCACTGCTTCTTCAACACACAAATATCATTGCTTGCTGTGCAACTATGCATTCTACCCTTCCTGAGTTTTGACATATCGTTCAGACTGCTTTGGCTACTCCGGTCTACTTTATACAGAATATGCATTACCCTTCTATCCCTTAATCGATACCACACTGCCTAAGAATATAAAACATTTTATTGCATTCCAAATTGCCACCAAGTTTCTTCAAATCTACGCATGCAATGTACGTTCCTTGTTTTCCCTAAATTTGTTGTCTATTATTAACTGCATTGCTAAAATTCCTTCTCGAATGCTCCCGTTTCTCATAAAAACAAACTGGGGCTCTCCAGAACTTCTTTCGGTCTTCTCTTCCAATCTTCTATAAAGTGCTTTTGTGGGTATTTCTAATGCACGTAATATTGGACTGCTAATGCGGTAATTTTCACATACACCCACTTTTGCTTCATTCGGAAGATCAATAATTACACACACTTAAATAAAAACAACGCTCCACGAAGGAATTAACCAAATGGGACGGAAATCTGTAGATGTGATGAACGTGTACCTCAAATAAATGATTACAGTTTCAGACAAAATTGATTATTTATTTAAGAGAAAGATATTCAGCAAATTGAGCATGTCAGTAACGCGTTGGTCCACCTCTGGCCCTTATGCAAGCAGTTATTCGTTTGGCATTGATAGAGTTGTTGCATGTTCTCTTGAGAGATATCGTGCCAAATTATGTCCAATTGGCGCGTTAGATCGTCGAAATCCCATGATGGTTGGAAGGCCCTGCCCACAATGCTCCAAACTTTCTTAATCGGGGAGAGGTCCGGCGATCTTGCGGGCCAAGGTAGGGTTTGACAAGCAACAGAAAATCTCGTCGTGTACGGGCGGGCATCTTGCTGAAATGTGAACCCTGGATGGCTTGCCACGAAGGGCAACAAATAGGGGCGTAGAATGTTGTCGACGTACCGCTGTGCTGTAAGGGTGCCGCGAATGACAACCACGAATGACAACAAGCCTTGCTATGGAATGAAAAAACAGAGGAGACCATCGGTTCTGAATGTCAGGGCGTATGTCGGGTTGGTATATCACGCTGTTCGGGGCATCTCCAGACACGTCTTCGGCCTGGAATCTCATTTACTGGAGTAGAATATTCTTCGGTGATGTGTCGCGCTTCAAACTGAGCCCCGACGACCTGCGAAGTCGTGTCTGGAGATGCCACAGACAGCGGTGGGATAACAATCTGACTGTCGCCCGTCAGACAGCCCGACAACCAGGAGTGGTCTGGAGTGCCATTACATTTTATAGCAGGACGCCTTTGGTTGTCACCTGCGGCACCTTTACAGCACAGCTCTACGTCAACGATATCCTGGGCTTACATTTCAGCAAAATACTGCCCTCGCGCACACGGCGAGCTTTTCTACTGTTCGTCAAACCCTACCTTGCCCAGACAGGTCACCGGACCTCTTACCAACTGTGAGCGTTTGGAGCAGTATGGGCAGGGTCCCCCAATCATCTCGGGATTTAGACGATCTAACGCAACAGTTGGACATAATTTGGCACGAAATGCCTCAGGAGGACATCCAACAACACTATCATTCAAAGCCGAGGCGAATATCAGCTTGCACAAGGGCCAGAGGTGGGCATCCACATTATTGACTTACTCAATTTGTGAAGATCTTTCTGTCGAAAGAACTATAGAAATTTTTCTCAAGCTGTAATCATTTGTTTGTACATATACGTAACACTTACAAATTTCCATCCCACTGGGATAATTCCTTCACGGTACAATTTTTTCTTTCTTTATTTCGTCTTAGAGTATACTATCTCCAATATCTGATGGAACTTCGCCAGTGGCACAAATAATACTTACGACCTTGTATAGTTCTTGTTCCCTTGGTCTGATGCTCGTAACCGTTCCGTTAGTATTTCATTAACACCTAGGTATTTGTTTCTTCCGAGTTCACGCAAAGATTTCTGAAATTCAGAAGAAAGTATTGTATCTAGCATACCTTCATCTTACACCGTCCCTTCATTTTCAATTGGTCTAATTTCTCCTGGGCGGCTATGAAGTTTCTCCAACTTATGTTCCAATCTTCTCGCCATATTTTCTGCTTCCATTACCCAGTTAGCTTTTTATACTTAATAACTGCGTTCTTTATTCTGTGCTCTATCTTGTTTCTATGTTTTATTTATATATTGTTACGTAATCGCTACAAAATGGAGAACCCATCCTTCAAAAAATGGTTCAAATGGCTCTGAGCACTATGGGACTTAACTGCTGTGGTCATCAGTCAACTAGAACTTAGAACTACTTAAACCTAACTAACCTAAAGACATCACACACATCCATGCCAGAGGCAGGATTCGAACCTGCGACCGTAGCGGTCGCGCGGTTCCAGACTGTAGCGCCTAGAACCGCTCGGCCACTTCAGCCGGCCGAACCCATCCTTCCCTTTGATTCATTACATATTACATCATAGGTCGATAGCTTGAACCTATTTGCACTTTCTGATCCAAATTTGGTACAGACTCATCTATGGGTTGTTTTTCTTGCTTTCGCAATGGAAGTGTTAACAAAATTATGTGTGAAACTCCATCCCGTGCTCAATTCGATGGTAATTCTAGAACGCTGCGCGTGATTTGCGGTGACTCACAGACGAAACGATTTACTAGGTACATATATGGAGTTTATATACGTGAACTATGACGATGTTAAATATTATGGAACTTTGTGGTACGACATACTATCACATCGTGTGATAAGACACTTCAAGCAGTTCTAATATGCCTCTAGGTGTATGAAATGTACACTATGTGATCAAAAGTATCCGGACATCCCCAAAAACATATGTTTCTTACATTAGGTGCATTGTGTTGCCACCTACTGCCAGGTACTCCATATCAGCGACCTCAGTAGTCATTAGACATCGTGAGAGAGCAGAATGGGGCGCTCTGCGGAACTCACGGACTTCGAACGTGGTCAGGTGACTGGGTGTCATTTGTGTCATACGTCTGCACGCGAGATTTCCACACTTCTAAGCATCCCTAGGTCCACTGCTTCCGATGTGATAGTGAAGTGGAAACGTGAAACGACACGTACAGCACAAAAGCGTACAGGCCGACCGCGTCTGTTGACTGACAGAGACCGCCGACAGTTTAATAGGGTCGTAATGGCAGGGCGGGGTAGCCGAGCGGTCTCGGGTGCCTAGTCACGGTCCGCACGGCTCTCCCCCGTTTGAGGCTCAAATCCTCCTTCGGGCATGGGTGTGTGTGCTGTCCTTAGCGTAAGTTAGTTTAAGTTAGCTTAAGTAGCGTGTAAGCTTAGGGACCGATGACCTCAGCAGTTTGGTCCCATAAAACCTTACCACAAATTTCGAAATTTAGGGTCGTAATGTTTAATTGGCAAACATCTGTCCAGACCATCACACAGGAATTCCAAACTACATCAGGATCCACTGCAAGTACTATGACAGGTAGACTGGAGTTGGGAAAACTTTGATTTCACAGTCGAGCGGCTGCTGATAAGCCACACATCACGCCGATAAATGCCGAACGATGCCTCGCTTGATTTAATGAACGTAAACATTGGACGATTGAACAGTGGAAAAACGTTGTGTGGAGTGACGAATCACGGTACACATGTGGCGATTCGATGGCAGGGTGTGGGTATGGCGAATGCCCGGTGAACGTTAACTAGCTGCGTGTATAGTGCCAACAGTAAAATTCGGAGGCGGTGATGTTAAGGTGTGGTCGTCTTTTCAATTAAGGGGCTTTCACCCCTTGTTTTGCATGACACTATCACAGCACAGGCCTAAATTGATGTTTTAAGCATCTTCTTGTTTCCCACTGTTGAAGAGCAAGTCGGGGATGGCGATTGCCTCTTTCAAAATGATGGAGCACCAGTTCATAATGCACGACCTGTGGCGGAGTGGGATCATAACAATAACATCCCTGTAATTTACTGGCCTCCACAGAGTCCTGACCTGAAACCTATAGAATGACTTTGGGATGTTTTGGAACGCCGACTTCGTGCCAAACTTCACCGACCGACGGCGACACCTCTCCTCAGTGCAGCAGTCCGTGAATAATAGGCTGCCATTCCCCAAGAAAGTTTCCAGCACCTGATTGACCGTTTGCTTGCGAGAGTGGAAGCTGCCATCAAAAAAATGGTTCAAATGGCTCTGAGCACTATGGGACTTAACTTCTGAGGTCATCAGTCCCCTAGAACTTAGAACTACTTAAACCTAACTAACCTAAGGACATCACACACATCCATGCCCGAGGCAGGATTCGAACCTGCGACTGTAGTGCTCGCGCAGTTCCAGACTGTAGCGCCTAGAACCGCTCGGCCACCCCGGCCGGCTGAAGCTGCCATCAACGGTAAGGGTGGGCCAACAGCATATTCAATTCCGGCATTACCGATGGAGGGCGCCACGAACTTTAAAGTCATTTTTAGCCAGGTGTCGGGATACTTTTGATGACTTAGTGTATATTTTAATGTTCATGTAGTAATTTTATCATGACTCTACTGAACCACTAGAAAATCAGTTGTAAGCTGAAATTGAATGAGGAATAAAATTGGACATTAAAAGCCAACAATCGCCTGCGGGAAATGTTTTCAAAAATGGTTCAAATGGCTCTGAGCACTATGGGACGTAACTTCTGAGGACATCAGTCCCTAGAACTTAGAACTAATTAAACCTAACTAACGTAAGGACATCACACACATTCATGCCCGAGACAGGATTCGAACCTGTTCCAGACTGTAGCGCCTAGAACCGCTCGGCCACTTCGGCCGGCAAATGTTTTTCTATAACGTATACAATGCTACTGCTGCAGCAATGGAATTAAAAACAAACATTTCCACCTATTCAACGATTACAATAAAAGTTGGTTCGTTCGCTTTTCACACACCCATATCTTTGCTGCAACTTCCGATTCTGGATGAAGCTGGAATAAGAAAAAAACGTTCACATGGGAATGAGAAGAACATTCAGAGAGAGAGAGAGAGAGAGAGAGAGAGAGAGAGAGAGAGGGGTGGGGGGGTGGGGAGGGGGGGAGGACTTCTGACCATCTGGCACAACGCAGCGTGCCCTTTGAACTCGTAAGTGAATCATTCTTATAGATATCCCAAGGCAAACGCAATACGCAGTTGATAGCCAAACAACACAGGATGAGTCGGCGTTTCGATATGTAAGTCCTTGATGCTGTTGCAGGGACTTCCGTGTGGCCGACTCGAAGTAAGGAAGTTAAGGTTCAAATGGTTCAAATGGCTCTGAGCACTATGCGACTCAACTGCTGAGGTCATCAGTCGCCTAGAACTTAGAACTAATTAAACCTAACTAACGTAAGGACATCACACACATCCATGCCCGAGACAGGATTCGAACCTGCGACCGTAGCGCAATACAAATTTCTAAAAAAAATCGGTACTAAAGGTGCAGTGACAGTGGTGGCACACTGATATGGTTAATAAACTCTTACTGTATCAAGTTTCATTCAAAGATACTAAATGCGGTGGAAAGTGGTTTATGGTTTAAAGACTTGTAGACACACCCCCTCCCGCCCTCCCATCCGTTGCCCAAATGTGGGAGTCGAGTGTCTTCCCACTACGCCATTTCGCTTCGTTTCATGTGAAGAAGTTGTCGAAGTAGGTGGAGATACGATTTATGGACCTGTAGTTTGCTATTAACTTTTTCCTTAAGTGAATGTTGCTATAGAATCTTCTTAATTACACATCAACCACCTGCTATAAAAATAGACAAAATTAAGAATGCACTATGCTTATACAATTTTGTCCAAGATGTTGATTATCAATTAAAAACGTAGCAGTGGTTCCTTCCTGTGCAAATGTAGTCAAGAAAGTAGATTTGATATATTCCAAGATTCATGTGTCAAGTAATGTGTTACTTAATGAGCGCAATTCCGAACTGAGTGTCTAACAAACATCTCCATAATATACATGCATTCGTATTTACATATTTAAGCTGTATGATCATATGGCCGTCCCATTACGTAACCATTACAATGGTACATAACGTGATCAGAATGGAGCACACATCAAGTTTAGGAAGACAGTGCAAAGAGAAACTCTTTAGTGCGTGCTGGCATTGCACTGCGTTTCGCCTCTCCTCCGACGGATGTAGTGGCCGAGTTTTCCTTCCGCTCTGAAAAACAGCCGACGCTTGTGATCTCCAGAGCATGCCTTAACATGTCTACACTGCAGCCTCATGGCTGTCAAATGTGACGCAGAAAGTCAATGGTTAGCGGTATCCTGTGTTTACACAGGCTGAACACTTGGTGCATTCAACCCTTACAAGGAAACCATACATTCAACGGGTGGCCTATTATCTTTCGCACAATTGCGGTACATACTTAGATACAGTTAATGCTGCTCTAGTACCATGCCCTTCTCAAGCGATTTCGAGAAATCTAAGTTCAAAATTTTTAAAAGCCTGCTGAATACAAAACCAGAGAGCCAGCCGCAGAGCAGTCGTGTTAAGGGCAACAAGCTCAAGCGATGCTACAACTCTACCTGTACTGCATTCGACTCTCGTTATTTTCTTTTCTAATCTTCTATCAAACACTTGTACAGATAGAACAAATCACATTTCTTCTTAAAAGAACAATAATAATAATAATAATAATAATAATAATAATAATAATAATAATAAGCACCCGTATCATGTAACACAGCCACACATCGATCAAGACGCATCCAACACATGGCTAAGAAAAGGCAATATATACAGTGAGACGGAAGGATTTATGATTGCAATACAGGATCAAACAATAAACACCAGATATTACAGCAAGCATATTATTAAAGATCCCAATACCACAACAGATAAATGCAGACTTTGCAAACAACAAATAGAAACAGTAGATCACATCACAAGCGGATGTACAATACTAGCAAATACAGAATACCCCAGAAGACATGACAATGTAGCAAAAATAATACATCAACAGCTTGCCTTACAACATAAACTTATAAAACAACATGTTCCCACATACAAGTATGCACCACAAAATGTACTGGAGAACGATGAATACAAATTATACTGGAACAGAACCATTATAACAGATAAAACACCACCACATAACAAACCTGACATCATACTCACCAATAAAAAGAAGAAATTAACAACTAATCGACATATCCATACCCAATACAACAAATATACAAAAGAAAACAGGAGAAAAAATTGAAAAATACATCCAACTGGCTGAGGAAGTCAAGGACATGTGGCATCAGGATGAAGTTGACATTATACCAATTATATTATCAACTACAGGAGTCATACCACACAATATCCACCAGTACATCAATGCAATACAGTTACATCCAAACTTATATATACAACTACAGAAATCTGTAATTACTGACACTTGTTCAATTACCCGAAAGTTCCTAAATGCAATGTAACATATACCATACAGTTAAAAGGAAGTCACCTTCCATTTTTAACCAGACATAACGTCTGAGACAAGAAAGAAATAATAATAATAATAATAATAATAATAATAATAATAATAATAATAATAATAATAATAATTTGTGACGAGAGAGGCATAATAACGAACCGTGATGAAATAAATCTTTATTTGTCAATACATTCCATCTTAAACACAGTATTCATTTTTCAAAACAGGTAGAACCCGGTATAATCTCACTGCGATACGCACATGTACAGCTTACGTTATTATAATTAGGAATCCTAGTCAAATAAAAATTTATTCTGCGATACAATTATGAGCGTATCGCACTTGCAGCCACTCGAGAAATGTTTTCAGAATGAATGGAATAAAGAATGGCAAGCTCAATAGATGATTGAAGGAAAATCCAACTAGACCTGAGTACCATGGACTCGGTCTTACACGGAATTTTACAGTTACCATGGCACGGTTGATGTTCAATCACTGCCGGTTATGTACAATGGAGGTGGGGGGGGGGGAATCAGTACTTAACTCTTTAACGAAAGCAACCAGCATTCTTATTAACTAATGTACGGAAACCACAAAGAAGCCAAAACTGGATGGTCGGGCAGAGATTCGAAGCCCGCTCCTCGTACATGCGGATGCGTGACCTAAACCACGGAGCTACAACAGGTGGACAAAAACATGAAACACCAAAAACACAACACATTACATGTCCAATACGGTGTAACAAAACCGTTGGCATTGAAAACCGTTTCCACTCGTCTCGGTGTGGATAAATACAGATTCTGTATGGTTTTCAGGGGAAACTCTCCCAGCAAAATTGTGGGAAGTTCAGGTAACGATGATCAATGTGGATTGCAATCACGCGCCCTTCTGTCCAAAGTAGGCCATAAATGCTGAATATTATGACATCTAGTGACTGTGGTGGCCATCACTTTGCTAACAAAACCAGTCCTGGATGATGCGGGTTGTTTGTGGAGGGGCCCTGTCGTCTTGCAACACAGCAATGTCATTGGCGAACAGATATTGTACCATGGGATGGACCTGATCAGCCGAAATGCTTACACAATCATTGGCACTAATGTGACTTAGAAGGATAACCGTGAGACCCATGACATACCACGATATGTGTGCCCAAATCGTCACCGAACCCCCGCCGCCATGTTTCACTATTGGGACGTGTACTCGGCCAGAAGATGGAGACAGTATGAAATAAGACTCATCCACCTAAACGACTTTCTTCTATCGCTCCATAGTCCAGGTTCTATGGTTGCGGTTACCACGTTTTTCTGTAACGGGCTTGCATCAATGATGAGTACTTTTGGAATTTCAACTCTCCCTAGAAATCCCTACCTGTTGAGCTCCCTTCGTGTTGTTCTGGTGCTGACCGGATTCGCGAATGACTGCAGCTGTCGTCTTATTTTTCGTCACAATCCTCTTCAATGACCGTCCGTCTCTATCACTCAACACACACTTTCATCCAGGTTGTGATTTAGCGGTCGATGTTTTTCGCTTTCCTAGTACGCAGTATAAATCTCCCATACTGTGCCTCTTGAAACACCATACACTTTGGCTCCCTTGGTCTCGGAAGCACCCACCACTCGACCGCCAACCATTTGCCCACTTAGCTCCGACGTACTGCGCTCAACTACAGAGAACACTGCTCTGATCACAAATGTGACTTGCAACGTATTGAGTACACTACACAGGTATCGTTCGTGGTCAAATACAGGAGCGTAGCCTGCAGGCATGATTAGTACGAGTATCTGCGTTTATATTAAGCATGCATTTATCACGGTGTTCCATATTTTTGTCCAACTTCTGTTCCTCGCCCGTCAAGAGACCTCAGCCTTACAGCTTAATCAGATATTGACAATATGGCTTGTATACCTGATAACGGTGCATAGGCATGTCAAATATAACTGTAGTACACATGCAGCTTGGTCTAATGTAGGAATGCGATTACAGTACGGCGCTGACACATCGGGCGTATGATACGGCTTAATACAGCCGAGTCTTATCATGTCTGCACGAATGTCTGGAGTCATCTCTCTGTCGTATGGGCTTGACCCAACAACGTTGCTACACATGTCAGCCGAAGTCGCTAACAAATATTAATGTGCTGGTCTTCTGTCCGAAAGGAGGTTTGAGTCATAGGTCGATGGATTTTCGCCGTCAGTACTTAGCTAGCGAATGAAGGAGATGTGAGGAACAATTTACGATCAATAAACTTTTTAGATGCTCGGAGTTAAATTTCAAACCTCAGCGTAATGCCACGCGGCGTGACGCGATCTGATACTTCTGACGTTGATCCGACAGTTGCATGGGGAACTAAGATCAGAAAACTCCTCGGTGCTGTACGAAAGGATTAGGCTTTATGCTGCTACCACGTCATAAAGAAAAGTACCGACGTCCGCTGTTACTACTCGAGTAAATGACAGCTGAAATATATGCCAAGCTTTCACAATAAAACAAACAGGACACCCATTCTCTCACTTGTGACAAAATTATACTGATAATATTCGTACGGTTACTTTTTGTGACTGCATCACGATCGTAAACAGTGACCGTGGAACTGTCTTTTTCGAAGGGGCCACGAGTGATACTGAAGACTCTTCAATAGGGCATTCACTGACATTTTTGCAGTCATTTTCCATAATCCTACGTGCCGTATAGTAATTACCACACACTTTTCGGATAATATTCTGTCTACAATTTTATCCCCCCCCCCCCCCCCCCACGCGCGCGCACACGCATTCTTCCTTCCATTACCAAATGTACAGTTCAAAAAAATGGTTCAAATGGCTCTGAGCACTATGGGACTTAACATCTGTGGTCATCAGTCCCCTTGAACTTAGAACTAATTAAACCTAACTAACCTAAGGACATCACACACATCCATGCCCGAGGCAAGATTCGAACCTGTGACCGTAGCGGTCGCGCGGTTCCAGACTGTAGCGCCTAGAACCGCTCGGCCACTCTGGCCGGCTGTGTTCTCACATGACCAAACTTAGTATACACAATACTTTCGTATTGTGTTGGTAAGCTTAAGAAAGATTGGGGTTTTGCATCCCGGCAATGGCGAGGTCGTTGGAGGCTGAGCACAAACTCGCATTGCTAAAGGAAAGCGAATAAAATTGATGCCTTTGAAAACGACATATCCATTTCGACATTTCTCTTATGGGGAAATACTGATGGCAAGATAGAGAACTGAACCGTGGTCCTCTCTTATTTGGTGAAAATTTTTTCGAGTTTGGAAGAATTAACTGGCCACTGCGGTCGCATTTAACCCCTTACCGTGCTTTGACAAGTTCCGAATCATGGAACCAAATGCTGACCTAACATAAACGTCAAGAATCACACTCGCGGGAAAGAAAGTCGGGCCGCACGTTTTTCTTATACGTCGGATATGGCTCTATTCAGTACGTAGGCTATCCAAAAAACAATACATGTTAAGGGAAGGAAACATATGTTGATTACCGAATAAATATAGCAGAGGTAATGTTAAAAAAAGTCAAACTGGTATACTACGGAAAGCAAGGAAATCCATCACTAGTTTCAAAAATGGTTCAAATGGCTCTGAGCACTACGGGACTTAACTTCTGAGGTCATCAGTCCCCTAGATCTTACGACTACTTAAACTTAACTAACCTAACGACATCACACACATCCATGTCCGAGGCAGGATTCGAACCAGAACCATAGCGATCGCGCGGTTCCAGACTGTAGCGCCTAGAACCGCTCGACCACCCCGGCCGGCCATCACTAGGTGAAACACCTATTCGACTACAAGTGCATTATTGGACTCATTTCCCAGAACACATGGATCCGACGCCTAAACAAATAAAAAACAAAAAGGACGTGCAAAGTTGGCATGTAACACAGATTACGAAGTGAAACGAAGTCGGAAAGCACGGAGTATAAAGCGGCGTTAAATCTTCCACAATGCTTGCGAAATTACTATGCCGCGCATGACTACCAATGTTTCGAGTTGTGAGTTGTTCAAGAAGAGCATTTTGAAGAGATTCGACAACAAGTGAGGTGACAGTTCTGTGCCAATCTCTTTGGCAGTTTGTCTCGCTGCCCCCGTGGGTAGCTTGCTGCAATCGGTGTGGTGACTGCCAAGGGACAGGATGGTCGTCGGGATGTTGTGTCGCTCGTGGCCAGCGTGTTTACTGCGTGTTCTGTCTGCCGATGGAAAGATTGTTTCCTGGGACGGCGACTGCCACAGACTTCGTCTCCGCTGGGGCTGAATACACGAGTGATATTCTGCTTCCACGTGCAAGAGCAAAATTTTACCTCGTACTTGGTTTTCATACCCCTGATTATTTTTCGTCATCGCTATTAGTTTTGGAAACTAATTTAACGTTGACAATTTACTGTTGGTTGAATCTCTTTCTGTGTTTAACGTCCTGTAAGCCAAGGTATTACAAATTTCATCGATTTACATACCACATTATGGCCAGAGACCTTGTGTTTCGTTTGATCTGATTAAAGAGGGGAGTATTTATCTAACTTGCACGAGATATGGCTGTTGTTTTACCTGATAACGTAGGTGATATCTATTTGATTTATTTTTGACAAGTTTCCATTTTTATTTTCAATATACAAAACCATCGCCTGCGTGACAAACGTGTGTAGGACTTCCTATCGTTTTGTTTTCTGTATTATCTGTGAGTGACGTGTCTTTTTGTTTTGTTTTAATACACAACTATGAGCTTAGATTTCGTTAACTTTGGTTAGTTTTTCTGCTTCCCCTCCATCCCTTGCAACTTCATGTAATTACATTTTTCGTCGACAACATCTACGTTTAGGTGTCGTGCTATCACTTTCCTTCTGAAGAAGTCGCACGTAAAGACGTCCACGAATAAAATTTCTATTAAATTATCGTTTCTGCTTAAAAATTTATATTGTAAAGTGTTGTTAGAAATATTTTACTGCAAATGAATATAAGGAACAAGAATTAAATTAGTGTTAACGTCCACAAGAGCATTATCACGTGAAACAAACTTGTCGCTACATAACAGGTATCCGCATGTCGGGCTGTATTGGGACTGTCTGGCGCATTACACTGGCAAGTTTCGCACGCGTCGTCTCCATTCGCTCGGGCACGGGTTTCGTAGAACTAAACCAGACATCATCTGACAACAGAACACGAGGATGTGGACTGCTACTGAAACTGTATTCCGCAGAGAAGTGCTTCCACTACATCGAGATGCACATGCGCCGGAGACGACATTGGGTATAGCCGTGCACACAGCGTCTGAAACGCTAAATTTTAAGTGGCGTGATAGAGAATGACGTAGGTAACACCCACAGAGAAAAAACACTGCAATTTAGTGTCCAACAAACCAGAGGACTCAAAAAATAAAGTGGCAAATCGTTTATAGCTACACTACTGGCCATTAAAATTGCTACACCACGAAGATGACGTGCTACAGACGCGAAATTTAACCGACAGGAAGAAGATGCTGTGATATGCAAATGATCAGCTTTCCTGAGGATTCACACAAGGTTGGCGCCGGTGGCGACACCTACAACATAATGACATGAGGAAAGTTTCCAACCGATATCTCATACACAAACAGCAGTTGACCGGCGTTGCCTGGTGAAACGTTCTTGTGATGCCTCGTGTAAGCAGGAGAAATGCGTACCATCACGTTTCCGACTTTGATAAACGTCGGATTGTAGCCTATCGCGATTGTGGTTTATAGTATCGCGACATTGCTGCTCGCGTTGGTAGAGATCTAATGACTGTTAACAGAATATGGAATCGGTGGGTTCAGGAGGGTAATACGGAACGCCGTGCTGGATCCCAACCGCTTCGTATCACTAGCAGTCGAGATGACAGGCATCTTATCCGCATGGCTGTAACGGATCGTGCAACCACGTCTCGATCCCTGAGTCAACAGATGGGGACGTTTGCAAGACAACAACCATCTGCACGAACAGTTCGACGACGTTTGCAGCAGCACGGGCTATCAGCTCGGAGACCATGGCTGCGGTTACCCTTGACGCTGCATCACAGACAGGAGCGCCTGCGATGGTGCACTCAACGACGAACCTGGATGCACGAATGGCAAAACGTCATTTTTCGGATGAATCCGGGTTCTGTTTACAGCATCATGACGGTCGCATCCGTGTTTGGCGACATCACGGTGAACGCACAGTGGAAGCGTGTATTCGTCATCGCCATACTGGCGTATCACCCGGCGTGATGTATTGGGGTGCCATTAGTTACACATCTCTGTCACCTCTTGTTCGCATTGAACAGTGGACGTTACATTTCAGATGTGTTACGACCCGTGGCTCTACCCTTCATTCGATCCCTGCGAAACCCTACATTTCAGCAGAATAATGCACGACCGCATGTTGCAGGTCGCGTACGGGCCTTTCTGGATACAGTAAATGTTCGACTGCTGCCCTGGCCAGCACATTCCCCAGATCTCTCACCAATTGAAAACGTCTGGTCAATGGTGGTCGAGCAATTGGCTCGTCACAATACGCCAGTCACTACACTTGATGAACTGTGGTATCGTGTTGAAGCTGCATGGGCAGCTGTACCTGTACACGCCATCCAAGCTCTGTTTGACTAAATGCCCAGGCGTATCAAGGCAGTTATTACGGCCAGAGGTGGTTGTTTTGGGTACTGATTTCTCAACATCTATGCACCCAAATTGCGTGAAAATGGAATCACATGACCGTTCTAGTATAATATATTTGTCCAATGAATACCCGTTTATCATCTGCATTTCTTCTTGGTGTAGCAATTTTAATGTCCAGTAGTGTATATAAACTACATATTCATGAAAGATATTTTTAATAGAGGCGAGTGGTTCAGGGAAAGAGACTTGATATCTCCAAAAATTTCCTGGGACTTGACGTCTGCTCTGATGACTACCTGCCACGATTTAAATGGGGTAGAACTCTGAACAATTTCTTTAATTATCACAGGGACAGAGTTCTACGGATGTTTCGAAGCTAGACTAGTTGCTCCGTTCACGTTACAGTCGGCGGGCCACGGAACCGTCGCTACTGTGCCCACCGAACGCCGACGTACGACTTCCGCTAATCGGCATGGCGTCATGTCTGCCGACGGGCCAACTACACCTGAGACATGCAGAGCTGCAGGCTGCGGAACGAATGAGCGAGTGAGAAGCGGCGTGACGCGTGCCGCGGCAGGAGGTTTGGGCGGCGGGCCGCGGCGCGGCGCTGCGCGGCACACTTCGCCGTCTTGACATGGATCGGCCGCAACGGTACACGGACCGAGCGACCCGGGGCGCATCCTCAGGAATTCTTGCCCGCCGCAATTACTCGCGACTGGCGACCGGCGAACGGGGCCTCGCCTGTCAGCCGCGTGGCGACGCCGCTCCAGGGAGCTGTGCTGTGCTTCTCCACACGTTATCCGAGCTCTGCTCAACATCTCCACTGGCAACAGTTTACGCGGTGTGACCTTGGAAGGTGATGGAGCAGACGAGAGATACTGCTGAACAGCATCTGACCATCACCTCATTATTTCGCATTTTTCCAAAATCTACATCAACGTACATAAACTATCTGCTCAAAAATATCCGGACACCCCTATGTAATGAGGAACTCACCACTACATGCCACGAGAGGCGGACCCGCCAGTAGACGGGGATATTGTTTTGTTAGTATAGAAGCAGTAACAGCAATGGGACGGCCACGAGAGCTCAGCGTGGGCTAGTCACTGGATTTTATCTGCGTAACAGATACACCAAGGACATTTCGACCCTTCTAAAGCTGCCTAAGTCGACTGTTGGTCATGTGCCTGTCAAGCGAAGGGACAACCACAGCTAAATCTAGACCAGGCAGACCTGTTGTACTGACGGAGAGGAACCGCCGAGCACTGTGGACGGTGGCTGTAAAAAATCGCGTGGAATCGGCGGAAGGAATCACTCTTGAGTTCCAAAGTCCTACCAGCGGTCCAGCTAGCACAACTACTGTTCGTAGGGAGTTAAAAGGATTGGGGCGCAATGGTCGGGCAACTTCTCATAAGCCACACATTTCTGTAGTCAGTGGTAAGCGACGCTTAAGATGGTGTAAAGAATGATGCCACTGGACCGTGGAGGACTGGAAATGAGTGATTTTGAGCGATGAATAACGCAACACCTGCGGCAATCCCATGAAAGGGTTTGGGTTTGACGAACACCTTTAGAAAGTTACCTGCCATCATGCGTAGAGTCAATAGTGAAGTACTGATGAGGTGGTGTTACAGTAGGGTGTGGTCCCCTTACTGCGGTTCAGACAAGACTGAATGCCGAAAGATAAGGACACATTTTACAGTATTGTGTGTACTGCGTACATTAAATAAGCAATTTAGAAACGATGGCTGACTGCAATGAAATGTTCTTTGTCGTCTGTCATCCACGTTTCCGAAACGCGAAATCACACTCGCGGCCGCGACGAGAATCCACACGCTTTTGGCGATGTGCGGTGCGCGAGGCAAGTGATACGAATTATTATTCCGCGGATTTAATCGGAAACTTTTTTGCCGATCTGAATTAATTATCTTCTATGCCCTACTATCCAGATTTAATCGGAAACTTTTTTTTGCCGATCCGGATTAATTATCTACTATGCCACACTATCCAGTCAGATAAGGGTCGCCAGCCTCGCTTTCACCGCGAGACAGGGTTATATTCGTACATATATCAACTCCACAATCAATAATTTAAAGACATGTTACTATCTAAACACTTTCAGGTAAGGTTCCTAATGGACTGTGCGGCTGGTCCCGGCGGAGTTTCGAGTCCTCCCTCGGGCATGGGTGTTTGTGTGTGTTTGTCCTTAGGATAATTTAGGCTAAGTAGTGTGTAAGCTTGGGACTGATGACCTTAGCAGTTAAGTCCCCTAAGATTTCAAACACATTTGAACATTTTTTAAGGTTCCTAGATCCGACCACTGGATTGGAAAAATTCATGGCTAACAGTTCAGTAAATCAGCTTCAACTATGAGCAACGGCCTTTGATAATTACCCTAGCAATCAGATGGAAAGACATTTCAATGTTGACATCAGTCTTAGATTTTCACAAAAAAGTTACATTTACTGACCACAATTTACACTGGCCAGTTTCGTCTCCTTTGCTAAATCCGAAACACCCAAGCTACCTACTGGCTCCAAGTTTCCTCTGAGCTCTTAACTCACTCTCAGTACCCACAGCAAAAGACAGGAAAATACCTAAGCGGTAATCGACGCCCGCGCACAGCAATGAACTTTAGAATATTTTGTCGGCTTTCCGCACCAGAAATGTAACTCCTTTGACCACAGACGGTCCCTCACTCCGGAACTCCGATTGAATTTGTTTTGGTTTGCTTTAGGGCGCAAAAAAACAACTGGGGTCATACGCGCCCAAGTCCAAACTATAGAACACGAACACAGAGAGAAGTTAAACAACTATGCGTCAGTCGCAAATGACAGAATAGAAGACAGCTAAAAACAGACACGTGGAAAAAGGGCTAAAAAAGACATAATACAGAAACGGAGGTCCAAAACTAAAAATTAAATGGCCTTCGCCATATTGCTTTGGCGGATAAAAAGTAAGACGCGGTCCACAGTCCGCACGTCATTTGCTAAAACGGCCGATAACGCAGACAGCAAACCCAAACGGGAACGTAAAAGGTTAAAAAATGGACATTCCATAAGGAAGTGGCGGACGGTTAAAACTTGAGTGCAATGTGGATTAAGTGGTGGGGTAGCGCCACTTAGCAAATAACGATGGCTAAAAAGGCAGTGCCCAACACGCAGCCGAATTAAAATGACCTCCACCCGGCGGGAGGGCTGTGAGAATCGGGCCACCATATCACACAGGCATTAATCATACGTTCCATCATCTTGCATGCTCAAATGGTAAGAGAGATGGGGCGGTAGCTAGAAGGAAGGTCCTTGTCCTTACCGGGCTTAGGTATGGGTATGACGATGGCTTTACGCCAGCGTCCGCGAAATGTACCCTCTGCCCAGATGCGGTTGTACGTGTTAAGTAGAAACTGCTTGCCCGCAAGCACTTTGAATGTGGATGGCGTCCGGCCCTGGGGCGGAAGATCGGAATGAACTGAGAGCATGATCAAGCTCGCTCATAGTAAAGGCAGCATTGTAGCACTCACAATTCGGAGAAGAAAAGGGTATCACCCGAGCCGCCTCCGCTCGTTTCCGATGGAGGAAGGCAGTGCGGTAGTAGGAAGAGCTCGAAACTTCCGCAAAATGGTGGCCCAAGTTCTTGGAGATAGCAGTAGGGTCCACGATAACATCGTCTGCGACTGTGAGGCCGGAAATGGGGAAATGGATCCTGGTCCCAGAGAGCCGTTGGAGGTTGGCCCACACGTCAGAGGAAGGGGTGGAACTGTTAAAAGAACTAGTGAATGAAATCCAGCTAGCCCACTTGCTATCCCGAAGAACGCGACGACACTTTGCACGCATGTGTTTATAATGAATGCAGTTTGCCATCGTAGGATGACGGTTAAAAACGCGGAGAGCACCTCTCCGTGCGAGAATTATATCGCGGCATGCCTCAGTCCGCCAAGGGACTGGGGCACGATGTGGTAAAGAGGAAGTGCGAGGAATGGAACGTTCTGCAGCACTAAGGATAACGTTGGTGAGAAAGTCCATCTGGTCATCACAACTGGGGAAATCTTGTTCTTCGAAGGCCGCCAGGGAGGGGTAAAGCTGCCAGTCAGCCTTACTAAGCTGCCATTTGGGCGTGCACGCGGATGGGGTAGGAGTCAGCAAACGGAGAGCACACAGGAAATGGTCGCTCGAGTAAGTATCGGAAAGAATAGACCACAAGACGACGGGCAAGCTGGGCAGTGCAAAAGGATAGGTCCAAATGGTAACAGGTGCGAGGTGTCGGAAAGGAACGTGGGTGCTCCAGTGCTAAGGCAGAAGAGGTTAAGTTGGTTAAGAAGGTCAGCAAGAAGGCACTTCCTGACAGGTCCTGGGAAAACCCCCAAAGGGGATGATGCGCATTAAAGTCACCTAGTAGAAAAATGGGCGAGATAGCTGCCCAATAAGCTGAAGGAAGTCTGCCCTGGTGATGGAGGTACATAAATGGTACAGAGGAAAATAGTCAGGCGGTGAAGGAAAAAGCGAACTGCAACAGTTTGAAGACGGGTAGTCAGGGAGATAGGTTGACTATGAAGGTCATCCCGTATGAGCAACAAGACTCCCCCCCATGAGATGGAATGCCGACCTCAGGGGGAAGATCAAAACGAATCGGTAAGTAATGTGAAAGCTCAAAGCGGTCGTGAGGGCGCAATTTCGTTTCCTGAAGGCAGAGTACAGGGGGATGCTGCGATGCTAAAAGCAGCCGTAAATCCTCTTTGTGGGACCAAGGCCACGAACGTTACATCGGAGGACAGTCATTAGGAGGAAGAGATGTAGGGGTGTCACCTCGGCGGCCGCCGAGTGACAGCCGGTGCAAAGTCGCTACTACAGAGCACAGAAGCAAGGGGATCCTGCTCCATGGGGTCCACATAAGTATCGGGTTGCTTTTGCGGTCGCTCCGTGGAGTCCAACGCTAAAAAACAGTTGGAGGTGCGCACCGGCGAGACAGAGGCCGGCCGGGCTAAGGTATTACGTGGCGACACCGTCGACAGGATCTTCGAGTTGGCGAAGGGAAAGACCGTTTGCCTTTGGTGGACTTCTTCGAGCCTTTCCAGTGAGAAGAAGACTCGAGTGTTGTTTGGCTGGAGGGATGGAGGAAATCGTATTCACGGGAGTACTCCTCCTGTCCTTTCCTGCCTACTGGTTGTGTAGCTGGTGGCTTCGCCCCTTGAGGCGAGAGTTTGAAGGGTTGTTACACAGAGAGACGGGGGGATGGCGATGCTACCTTGACACTGGGGATTGCACAACCTCAGAGCTGAATTTGAGGTCGCATGTCTACGTGGCCATGTCCTTCATGGAGCGAGGGGTAACAAGAACTGAACTATAGGTGCCAGACGGGAGAACACAGGGTTTGCAACTAGCCAGTAACTTGCGAGCTATTGGGTAAGGCATTTTTTCCTTTACCCCAATCTCTTGGACAGCCCGCTCACCAAGATACACGGGACAATCCCGAGAGGAAGCGGCATGGCCGCCATTGCAGTTGATACAGCAGGGAGAAGGAGGCGGACAATCGCCCTCTTGAACATCCCTACCCAAGTTACACATTTTGCTGGGTGTCGACAAGACTTTCTGGTGTGGTTGAAACGATGACACTGGTAGCAGAGCTTTGGGATGGGAATGTACGGCCGAACTGTGATAATTTCATAACCTGCTTTCATCTGGGATGGAAGCAACATCCAATCTAAGGTGATAAAGAGAGTGCAGGTGGGCACTGAGGAGGAATCTACTTTTTTCATTACATGATGGACGGCAATGACATCCTGATCAGAGAGGTAAGATTGGATTTCGGCTTCGGTTAGATCGATGAGCAGCCTGGTGTAAATTACACCACAGGAAGAATTCAAAGTTCAAAAAATGGTTCAAATGGCTCTGAGCACTATGGGACTTAACTTCTGAGGTCATCAGTCCCCTAGAACTTAGAACTACTTAAACCTAACTAACCTAAGGACATCACAAACACCCATGCCCGAGGCAGGATTCGAACCTGCGAGCGTAGCGGTAGCGCAGTTCCAGACTGTAGCGCCTAGAACCGTACGGCCATTCCGGCTGGCTAATTCAAAGTTCGATGGGCCTTGACACAAACAGGGTAATCATGGAGAAGCGAGGCAGTAAGCAGTAGTCGTGCTTGAGAATCATAAGTGGTCTCCAAATTCGAAGTGTCATTCCGTAAACGAGAGCAGGATTTCACAGGACCGGCAATTACATCAACACCTTTCTAAATAATTAACCAATTTACCGTGGCGAAGAACTGACTGTCTTGAGTACGTGAGACCACAAGGAACCGTCGTGCAGCGGGAAGGGTCTTTGAATCATCACTACGTTTATGTTTTGTAGTCGCTGAGTGGGAAGATAATTGACTCATCGCGAGGAAATCCCCCATGACTGCCAGCGTCTCCGATGGCGCGCTCCTTCCAACTGGGGGCTCCCTTCACTAGGGGGCGCCGTAGGTGATTGTTTACACCTCAGGTCACACTTCCCGAACAACTGACGGCGGGACCAGTCGGCAATTTGGGAAGGTTACAGCTCTTGCAGTCACCCCTCCCTGGGCCTGGCCTGCACCAGGGGTTACGTGCGAACCCTACCTGTCGATCCAGGGCTATGAATTACGCGTTACGCAGTCACCTGTTACGCGTCAGACGCGTGGGCCGGCCTTCAGAAGGGCACAGGGAGGAAGAAGAAAAAGAGGATCCTCAAACGCCGAAGCAGAGGAACGAAAGGAGAAGGGAAGTATAGAAAGGAAAAGCGAGTGAAAAACAAAGGTAAGACTGTTCTAACGTCAGCGACAGAATGCAGAACATTGCCAGAAACATCCCAGACATGTTCCCCAAGGGAGGGGAAAAAGAATAGCAAGAGGACAGACATGCAGCACGGAAGGGAAAAATGCTGCCAATGCTGGGGCGCCGTGGTTGCCAAGCGCGAACCCGCCAGAGAGTGGTGAGCCCCCTGGGGGGGAATCAGATTGATGCCTTAAAACACGAACTCCGCCCCACAGCGCTCATGACATGACACCCTACGAGAGCTGAAGACCGGCTACTCGATTTCGTGAGTTCCCCATCGCCCCATGAAACTGTTTAATATATTAGCCTTTCAGCCAATGAGGAAACAGGTGCAGAACGTAGGCACTGTCATTGGCCATTCTCCTGTCCCTACTTATAGTGCTCCCGTAACGTGCTGTCCTCTGATAGAACATTTAGAACCCTTTCCGCGACGGTCGTCATGTGGAAATTTCTCGCCCTATAAAACCAATCGTTTAAAAGGATGGGGAAGATCCAGCGCATCCTCTTCAAGTCGAACAAAACCTTTCCTACGGTTGCTGGAAGCTAGCTGAGGCGACTACCATTCCGAAACAGGCTTGGAAATGATATGTTTCGGTATCAGCATCACATTGCACCCTACCATAAAGCAACATCTGCGAGACAATGGTTTTGCAGACAATAGCATTCCCGAAATGGACTGGTCTAGACCAGAACCTAATGGAACATTTTTAGGATGGGTTACAACGAGACTTCACTCCAGACCCCAGCGTCCAACATGCATGCATGGCCAGAGGAACTTTGCATCGTAATTCGGAATAACACAGGCACTGCAATATCTTCTTTATTTGTCGACACCGGCAAGAGACTTTCAAGTAAAATGTCTCCCCTGTACGGGAATTCACGAGGATTGACTGAAAATTAATGCCTCTACCTTCGTAACTCTTAACACTTGGCAGCATTCGTATGCGGCAGGTACTGGCTTGTTCCGTAGCCTCTTCTCTACAGCTCCAGTTGGCGGGAAGCCTTAGCATTGAACGGTTGTGTTGTTACAGTGTTCAGTATGGAACCCTGCGCAGATGGTCGGTCAATGCGATTTAAGCAAAGTGTAGTCACTGAATTCTTGACAGCAGAAGGTGCCACCCCGAAGGAGATTCATCAGAGAACGAAAGTAGTTTATGGTGATTGTGTTGATGTGAGTACTGTGCGTCGTTGGACGAGTAAGTTTAAAGATGTTGAGGCGGAAACATCTGACCTGCGTGACAAACAAAGAGTTGGACGTCCTGTGACAGCAACCACCGAGTTTCACAAGCAAAATGTTGACAGACTGATTCAGGACGATCGTCGTATCACTCGTAGAGTAATTGCAAGCACAATCGGCATTTCACAAGAAGTTTGCTTTCGGAAGATGTGTGCACGATGGGTACCCCGGGTGCTGACTTTTGAAAGCACACAGACTTTAAATTTGACAGGAACTCTTCTCGCGTTACGAGAGTGAAGATGACGCCTTTCTCCATTCAATTGTGACAGGAGAAGAAACGTGGGTACACCATTACGACCCAGGACGAAACGTCAGTCTATGGAATATCGACGCAGAGACTCGTCCCAGAAAAGGAATAATCATGGCCACAGTGTTCTGGGACACAGATTGTGTTATCCATGTTGATTTCCTTGATCGTGGAACAACAATAAATTCAGAGCGTTACATCACAGCGCTGTGAACTCTGAAACGACGGGCAAAAGGGACTGAGAGGAAAAGGGAAATGTTTTCCTGCAGCATGATAATGCCAAACCACACATTTCACGTGCCACCACAGCAGAACTTCAGAGGCTGAACTCACCACCGCACGGAATCCCCCATACAGTCCAGATTTAGCACCGTCTAACTTCCATCTGTTACCGATAATGAAAGACGATCTGCGGGGACATCATTATGCTTCTGATGAAGACGTTGCGAGAACTGTGAGACTGTGTTTGCGGAAACAGTGTGTCGACTTCTTCCGTGACTGCTTCTGAAAACTTTATCATCGTTGGTAGAAATGTATCCAATTGGCTGGTGATTATGTCGAAAAGTGAATATTGGTAACTAAAGACCACATTGTAAGGATTATTTCTGCGTTCGATTTATTAAAATATTCTCGGCAAACCCAATTAATGAAGGTGGAGGCATTACTTTTCATTCAACCCTCGTACATAATGAATGTACGAGTAGAGGTTGTAGACTCATACTTGACGACGTATGGAAGTTTGGGTCTGGCCGTGAATCGTGTTCGAATAGCCAGGTGGCAAGGTGACCGCACGCGATAAGCGGGAAACCCGGTTTCCACTTCCGGTCCGGCATCAATTTTCATTGTTGTCATTCCACTATACAGTATATGTTTGTCCATATTCGCAACTGCGAATACATTTCATGTGTCTCTAAACTGGTTCGATGTCTTCCTGTAATTCAACCTGGTGATAGCCCAAAATACTCTAGCCTATTAATTTTATTTTCACTTTACCCATTCGAAATGGTTGGTGAAAAACGAGCTACAGAATAAAAGGAAACTTTGCATCGACGAAAACAGTATTGTATAACGCCAACTGAAGGTGGATGAAAGCCGAAGCATGTCTCGCCATCAACAAAGCTACACAGTCTGCTCAAAAAATTCCGAGACTGATTTCATCCCTGACGTATTAGTGAGATCCAGCGCAGTAACTACGGTGGCAGTCAGTTGAAAGCAGGCAGTGTCAAGTAGTGGGCATGCGACCGCACAGTTTCTGTGTTGTGCCAGAAATCGCAGTGACACTATATCTCTAAATCAAGAGTTCGAGACATTATCTAGAATGTTTTGAAGAAGAGAAAAGTATGTGTAAAGTATGTTGAGGATTCATCATGTGGGGAACAAAGTCAAAGTGGACGCCTGCAGCGACTTTATCCAAATGAAAAGCTTACGACAAGCCGTTTCTGGAAAAAAAATCAACACGGATGAAACGACTTGGTGTTATCAATACAAATCTATCACAAAACGACTAAGTGCAGAAATTCACATGAAGGATTAACGCTTTGACGACATAACAGACATTCAAGTCAATGTGACGCGCGAGTTGTACATCATCCCAAAGAAGGCCTTCCTAACAGTTTCACAAGGTTGTATGGACGTTCTGTACGTTGCGCTCAAGTGGGGAATACCTTGTAATACACTTGAAGCATTAAATGGACTATATTAACTTCTCTCTGTTTTTATTACTCGAGTCTCTACGTATCTCAACTTTTTGGACTGGCGGGGGTGTACAAAAAGTGACTGGTTGCTGCATTTTTTCAACTGACTCAAGCAGAATTCAAGAATGCGTCACACAAGCATTCTGTACAATGTCTCTTTTTAGACGTGCGTTACACTTTCCCATAACTCTCCCAGTAAACCACAGTTGATCATTCGCTTTCTCTGCAAGTGGTTCCATTTCAGTCCCTTTGCGACTCATTACACGTATATGATTAATCTATGTGATTTAGTCCCACAGCATACCATTAATACTGTCTTCATACATTGCAGGAATGTTTCTTCTACCCATCCACGTTAACTTAGGTTTATCTACATTTAAAGCAAGCTGTCACTTGTCGCTCAAAAAGAAGTCCAAGTCACCGCGAATCCCCCAACAGTCAGTCAACAACGACATTTCCCTATACACGACTGTGTAATCAACTAACAATCTCACATTGTTGCCCACGCCATCGTTTATGTACACGGACGAGAGGGGTGGTCCTATCACAACTCCCTGGGTCACTCCAGACGTTACTTTGTTTCTGGTAAAATAAACTGGTATGGCATGATTGGCTGGGAGTTCCTCAGGAGGGATGCTCTACCGCCAATTGGCAAGTGACTTGAGCACTCTTAACAGCGGAAAGGGAACCTACAGTTTAACGTGGAGTCTGAACAACGTGTCGTTCCTGGCATATCTTCGCATTACTGACAAGGGAAACTCCCCATCTCACCCCCTCAGATTTATTGTTAAGATACCCCAGTGGATAGCCAGTGAAAAACTGAACACAGATCAAGCATGAAAACGGGAAGAACGCGTACTGAACTGTGAAAAAAGAAGCAAAATAGAAACTAGAGACAGAGAACGCTCCAAGCTAAAGATGAGCAACATCGAGCGATTTAAAAGCAGCACGGCGTCATGGTTGTTTGGTTATGATGTTGAACTACAAAGCGGCAGTTTCGTGTTCAAATCTCTATCGTCCCACCCTCTCTTTTTTTTCACTAAATTATAAACTGTCCGTGCGGTCATTGACGTGGCTACGTACGTCTTACCCCTTGGTGTTGCACACGGACGTTGCACTACGACACAGACATAAATTCGAATACAGCGAACAGATACGTAAATGACAGGACGGACAGTTCATAATTTTGTGAAAAAAAAGGGGCACGAGGGAGATTTAAATACGGACCTCCCCCGTCGCAATCCAATACCGTGACCACATAACCACGACGCCGTGTCTATTCAAATTCGCTGGATGATGCAGATCTTCAGCTTTGACTTTTCACTTTTTCTATTTTGCTTCTTTTTTCACAGTTCAGTACATCATCTTCCTGTTTTCAGGCTTGATCTCTGTTCAGTTTTTGATGGGCTATCAACTGAGCCAGTTTACCCTTTAATCTGATGGGGATGCGATGAAGAGTTTTCCTTGTGGGATGAGAAGTCAAGCCCGTTACCACTTTTTTCGATCTGTTTCTTCGTCGTTCTTTCGCCAGTGGTTCTGTGCAGATTTCACATGATTTCTTTCAAATTTCATCGATGAGAGCACCATTTTTTTATTAAAAAGGTGGCCGGTCCCCTGGCCGAACAAGCTGATTTCCTGTACCGGTCATTAGACCATCAACCTGATGAACACTCGCCTTCTAAGACAAAGTACTAGGTTCCAGTACTCAAACAGTCTTCGTTTCAATCAGATATAAAACCCATGAAACCAGTAACAATACGTTTTCACAAGAAACTCCCTAGTGCAGGGGAAACCAGATACCAGTTACGACTACCGACACGGCATCCATCCATACGAACTGCAAAACGTTGCAAGTTGGCGACGGCATTTTTAATATTGATAATAAAACTAAAAAGTAATCAGAATGGTTGACAGAGTTTAGAACCCCACGACTCTAAATTTATATCAACAACGGAGTTCAACTCCCCAGATAAAGAAAAGCATACCATTATAAATACCTCGAAGTGTGACCACATTACTAAGCAGAAACTATGTCGATCAAAAACATTCATTTCATTACATAGGACTTCCTACGTTCAGTATCAAACGATTTCTTGAAGACAAGCTACGAAAAGTAACTCTGGAAGGTACTAGCGCAATTAAGAGATTATATGATTATATGATTACAAAATGTTTCGTGGAATTGTCATTCTGACACAGGCTCTTGACGCAAATTATGAATTAGTTCATGTCTGAATTACGTTTGGTCAGACATTGTTAAGTAAAGGTTTTGAAGTGCTGCATTCTGCGTATATCGTGGTGCGGGCATGAATACGTTCATGTAAAATATCTCCCATTCCATCCGGCCGAGTGGTGCAACAACCGTATAAAGATTATTCTTGGATAAAAGTATTTCGTAGCCAAGACTGTTTTATTCAGGACTTCATTTATGTATGTACTGAGTACTCTGCGTTGCCCGGGTATGTATTTATTCTAATTCTATTAGTCCATCTCCTCCTTCCCCCTCTTTCTACTCATCACCTAAGCCCAGCACACACTGTCCGCCTTCTCCCGCAATCTTTATCCACATGCTTCCCCCCCCCCCCCTCTCAACGTTCGTATGCTTCTCTCGCCCCTCTCTCCGTCTGTATGTTCCTCCCCCTCTCTCTGTCCATCTCCTTCTCCCCCCCTCCCTCTCTCTGTCCATATCCTTCTCCTTCCTCCCTCTCTCTGTCCATATCCTTCTCCTGCCTCCCTGCCTCCCCCCCCCCCGCCGTACGTGTGTGTGTGTGTGTGTGTGTGTGTGTGTGTGTGTGTGTGGTTAGCACGTCTGACTGCCGTGCAGCGGGCCCGGGTTTCATACCAGGCCAGGCCGGAGGTTTTCTCCGCTCGGGGACTGGTTATGTTGTCCTTATCATTTCATCATCATCATCATCATCATCATGACTTGCAACTCGGCGGCCGAACTTCCTCTGGTGGGGACTCTCGGTCGCCAATGCCATACGATCATCTCATTTTTCTTTTCCTTCCCCTGTCTGTCCGTGACCTCCTCCCCCTCCCCCACTCTCCACTTTATCAGCCCAATCCCAATAAGAGGGTGCTGGTTCTTACCACCACAGTATTTCTTTCCAGGTCATAACTAATATACAGGGTGTACAACTTTGCTTCCGCCGTTTGCCGATAGGTGGCGACAACGGTAGGTAGCGGTCGAAAAAACAGATCGCAGATGTCAGGTAGTTAGCTTGGACCTCAGTCAACATAATCTCATTCAAACAGTAGTTTGTTTCTGCATCATAAAGTTGCTCTTAATCGAAAATGTCAATTTACGAGCCTAATTCTCGTCATTTGCGGGAAGTGTTACTGTTTTGTTTCAGTAAGAGGAAAACAGCGGCTGAGTCTCATCGAATGCTCTTAAGTACGTATGGTAAGGACGCTATTAGTGAAAGAACGTGTCGCGAGTGGTTTCAACGCTTCAAGAACGGCGATTTTAACTTCATAGACCGGCACAGTGGAGGAAGCGAGAATGTTTTCGAACATGCAGAATTGGAGACATTGCTGAGTAAAGACTCGCATCAAACTCAAGAAGAATTGGCACGATTAGTGAAGGTGACACAGCAAGCCATTTCAAAACGTCTCAAGGCTATGGGCATGTTTCAGAAAGATGGAACTTGGGTCCCGTGTAAGCTGAAACCAATAGACATTGAATAGCGTTTGTGAACAGTTGCTTCAGAGGCAAAAATTGAAGGGATTTCTGCATCGAATTGTGATCGGGGACGAAAAATGGGCTCATTACGATAACCCTAAACGCAAAAAATCATGGGGATATCCCAGCCACGCTTCCATGTCGACGGCCAAACTGAATATTCACGGCTCCAAGATTATGTTCAAAACCAAGTGAAACAATCACAGGTGCTTGTTATCGAACGCAATTAATGCGTTTGAGCAGAGCATTAAAAGACAAACGGCCGCAATAGAGCGAGAGGCACGATAAAGTGATTTTGCAGCACGACAACGCTCGACCCCACGTTACAAGAGGTTGGGCTGGGTTGTCTGGGGGAGGAGACCAGGCAGCGAGGTCATCGGTCTCATTGGATTAGGGAAGGGCAGGGAAGGAGGTCGGCCGTGCTCTTGCAAGGCAACCATCCCGGCATTTGCCTGGAGCGATTTAGGGAAATCACGGAAAACCTAAATCAGGGATTGAACCGTCGTCCTCCCGAATGCGAGTCCAGTGTGCTAGCCACTGCGCCATCTCGCTCGATGCAAAAGAGGTCAAAACGAAGTTGGAAACGTTAAAAATGGGAAGTCCTACCCCACCCGCCGTATTCTTCAGACATTGCTCCCTCTGACTATCACCTGTTTAGATCAATGGCGCATGGTCTGGCTGACCAACACTTCCCATCTCATGAAGAAAATTGGATCGATTCGTGGACCACTTCAAAAGATGAACATTTTTTCCGACGCGGGATTCGTACACTGGCCGAAAGATGGGAAAAAGTAGTGGCCAGCAATGGAAAATACTTTGAATGATACATGTGTAGCCAATTTGTTTCATTAAAGCCTCAAATGTTGGAGAAAAAACGGCGGAAGCAAAGTTGTACACCTTGTATGTACCCAGTTTGGTTGAACTCGAGGAGATGCGGAACGTCGTAAGAAGAGCACGTGTTCTCTAAGAGTTACTGTACATGTCCCTACATGCATTAGTTTTTCTTTCAATAAAGTAATTATACGAACAACAAGAAAGCAGATATTGAATGAGATTAGTATGCGTAATGATTTCGTTATAGTAATGCACTGGTAATGTTAGGTTTAGTACATAGGACCCGAATTAAAGCTATAGTGGTATACCGCAGATGGTCATGTGATCTAATAAGAGGACAGACAGCCAGCCTGAAATGTGACAATGGAACTAACGACAAATGATTTTGGGTCACTCAATACGAAAGCACCTTCGCAATTCTAAAGACGTTATCAAGACGAAAGAGTGAACCGACGCTAAGTGTAACGAAATTTCTTGACACGAAATGTGTCTACAAAAAGTCTATTCATTTTGCTACGCAGCTCATAGCCAAGAGTTGGTTGCAGCTACAGCTGTAATATCTGACTTTTTCCTGCCTAAGTCGGAAAAGAACACGAACTTCCCAAAATAGAGGCAGCCCTTTATCTCGTTTCATTAGAGATAGGAAGCGCTGGCCGCCTGTAATGCCTGGAAAGGACTCCAGCAGCGCCACGGTATGTTGTGCTGCGCTCGTTGACCACGCCCCGTGCCGTGCGCTCCCAAGGACATTACCTCTCGGCACGAGACGCCGAAACAGGAACGTCCGACCAAACACTTCCTCGCCTCTGCCCTTTTTATACTGTCTCTTCCTTTCTATTCTGATTATCTTAAAACAGGAGGAGGATCAGGAACGAGATGTTTTATTACCTGCCGATTTTCTACCCTGCGAGGATGGGTTTGGAAATGGACCACTGAGCCTCGTGAAGGTAGCTCTGAAGTGCTTGAGTATAAACAGCAGAAACAGTGACACAAATGCTGTAGTAGTGGTGTCGAGTCCAGCGACTTGGACCAAGCCGTGCGTCAGGCAGTTTTATGACAAACAGTTTACTTCTTAAAGAGATGCCCGATGAAATGTTTTAAGTTCACTCTCTTCAGGCATGTGAAGATGGTATCTAGATGGCGACGAAAGGACTTGGGTGAGGCGAAAATGGCTACATAGTATGATATGAGATCAAGTTGTGATAGTATCCCACAAGAATTCTATGTACACAAAGGTATGGAAATTTTGACGAAAGTAGTACTTACCACAATCATTCACGTGCTGAGCGAACAAAGTGGTAGCAATGAACGCCGTGATTTCAAGTCCCTCAGACCATGAGGTGTGAGCTACGATAGGGGCTTTGTAGGTGATATGTTTTGTTACTTGTGGCATTCTTAAAAGTCATTACAATCTATGACGAAGTTGTTTTGAATGTGGTATTACAGTTTAACGATGGACGAACAAATGTCCACGAGGTTGGTGGATCGTACCCACCTTCCTCAACACACATGTACTGACAGAAAATGCATACCGAAGCTGTAAAAGAGAATGAAATTAGTGAAATGCATCATTAATGACAATGACGACCATCAATAGCCCGTGGTTTTATCGAATGATGACTCCTTGTGTGACTGCATAGGTGTAGTATCTCTGTTCTCATTCCGATGATTCGTAAGAGGTGGGATTAGAGAGGGAAGAGGTAGGTGTGTGTGTGTGTGTGTGTGTGTGTGTGTGTGTGTGTGTGTGTGTGTGTGTGTGGCGCGCGAGAGAGAGAGAGAGAGAGAGAGAGAGAGAGAGAGAGAGAGAGAGAGACCATCCGTGTTCCACATGGATAACTACGGAGTGAGGTAGCAACTGCGCATTGCTGCGTGCTTGTCACGCAAACGCCCCGCTGAGAAAGTGTCACTATCTCTCCACCCAAGCCAAGTCAGCTCTTGACATACATGATTTCCCCTGAGTTATGATAAGAGGTCTGGCCTACCAGCAGTTTCATCAGACTTCTTACTGGATACCGTTCCGGTCTTAGCCTTGGATAGACTTTCCGGTCACGCTAAATCTGTATTCTCAATTCTGCCGACGGGACTTCATAATGAATTGCACCATATCTTCCCAGAATAGCACATCTACGCGAAGAAATATCAGAATATACAAAAAAATGACGAAAATATAAATTAAGAGACATAGTGTCTATGAGTGAATTAACCAAAAGGAAACGTCCCATACTGACAACACAACAACGTATTTCAGAGAAACATAGCAAACCAACTGACACAAAAGAAACGATACTGATCGTATTAGTGGTTACTTATTTGTTAAAGTGTATTAGTACGTGAACTGTGACCTTGTACTGCGACAGTTTTCATGGAATCTATCAACTCAGTGGTAGTGGACGAGAATTTTGCTTCTTGCTGTCTGATGGAAGGCGAAAATGGCGGAGCACCTTCACAGCCTCATGTAACACGTCGCTCAGAATTGTTTTGTTCAATGGAAGGAATTAATCGCGAGAACCACTAATTAACCTCATTTATTACTTACACAGATTTGTAAGATAAGAACATGAAAGTAGTTTCGTCCGTGCTACTGAGTCTGCTTATTCTGAGGAATCTCGTGATAGTTAAGAATGCAGTTCAACGTCGAAAATCTATGGCGCAGTAGTACGCCACGAGAATTTTTTCTTTTAGTTATTTATTCCCGTTACTTCTGTGTTGAGGTACTACTACAGGCCTATAAACTTTTAAGGAACCTAACATATATATCCCCTTCAGCCCAAATATTTTCGAGACTGGACTAATAAAAACTTGAGGAAAGTTAATATGGGGGTTTTAATGCTTCAGGTCTTCTACATAGTGCCCCCTCACTTGAGTACTGGTACATCAAGAAACAAACACAATTTATGGAACATAGTACTTTATAGAGCAACACGCAAGATACAATGAAGTAAAGGTTGTGCGTAGCACTGAACACATTGTCTAGAAAACAGTAATACATGTTTCTTTGGCGGATCACCAGAGTGCGCCAGGATGCCGACCTACTTGGCGCCTCTAATCGGGCCTGTGAACTATATGGACGCGCGATCTTTGAATCTCGAGCGTCATGAATGAATGAAGGTACATCAAGTGCAACACGGAACTTTCAAACCACCATTTGAAACTGTCAGGAAAATTTAATAATTTTTTCATAATGTGGGGCCACAGTCATAATATATTTCTTTAAAGTCAGTACCGCCATTATACTTTTTTATTTGCATTGTTACATTTACACGATCATGATTTCGGCTTTAAAGTGCCATTATCAAGTGTTTTAATGTTACACAGTGCCTAAGATGGCATACTGTCGTATTTAAAATACACTATTAGACACATTGTCTAAGGGTCAATATTTCTGGTAAAAGCCTACTGCTTTGTTTTATCACCGAGTATACCATCTTGACTGAATTCAGTGATAAAACAAAGCAGTAGGCTTTTACCAGATATACTGACCCTTAGACCATGTGTCTAATAGTGTATTTTAAATACGACAGTATGCCATCTTAGGCACTGTGTAACATTAAAACCACTTGATAATAGCACTTTAAAGCCGAAATCACGGTCGTGTAAATGTAACAACGCAAATAAGAAACAGTCTAATAGCGGTACTGACTTTAAAGAATGTGTCAGGAAAATACTTCTTTTTAATGTTCTATTTGCTCGTCACAATGGCAGGATTGTCGGTTATGTCGTCAATGCGTTGCCACTCGGAGTGAATGTCTGCGTTTTGTCATATGTGTTACATTCGTATTTATAACACTAGGTCTCTTCACCTGTAATGATTTTTTCCAGGAAAGAACTTCGTTTTGCATTTGAATGAAGTCGCGGCAGGCGTTTACGCGTCGTTTCTGTTCGTGAGTCACGGTGTCCGGGACAAACTCTGCATACACTTTTCTCTTCTTCAGAACATTCTGGAGAATGTCTTGAACACTTGATTTAGACGTTTCTCCACCACTTAACACTGCCTGCTCGCAAATGACTGGTCGAATGAGCATCAGTTGCTTACAGTTGTTAGTTCACGCTGTCATCACGATTACTGTGCTGACGTCGCTTAAGAGCCGGGGATTAAATCGGTCTCTGAACTTTTTGGACTGAGGGTGCAGGAATTTTAATCTTTTTAGGGACAGCAAACGTTGCAGGTGCCAAAGTCACTAACGGACTTTTGTAGATTTAAAGCCGAGTAAGAACAAACGATGTCGCATTGTAACTTTCCTGCTGAACTGTGAGAGAGTAGACATGTGTGTAAAGCAGCAACTGTGTGACCACCCGAGAAGTGTGACCGTTATCCCTCCCGTTGGATCCACGTCACTCTTTCCACAGGACTATCTGCGGTACACGGGAAGAGCAACCAAGAAATATAAGTGGAAATTTAAGAACGATACTCTGATATGCGCTAAACAGAATATATAATTAGTATAAATCGTGCTATGAAGAAAATCAATATTAGTTTAAAAAGAGAATCCTCAAGTACGAAGGCAATATCTGACACGCTAAGATATTTTTTTCCTGTGTTACGTGTTACACACACACGTGACAGATATCCGAGATGAGGTGATATTTAGAGGATAAAAGCACACTCATCAGAAACGCGAACGGAAATTCAGTGTTACTAGTGACAAGTATCAACGATAGTGTTATTGAAAAATGTTACTTTTTATAACTCGATAAAAAATGGAAGCCAACGGCCTTGCCGCAGTGGTAAACACCGGTTCCCATTATATCACCGAAGTCAAACACTGTCGGACTAGGCTAGCACTACGATGGGTGACCATCCGGTCTGCCGAGCGCTGTTGGCAAGTGGGGTGCGCTCATTCCTTGTGAGGCAAACTGAGGAGCCACTTGACTGAGAAGTAGCGGCTCCGGTCTCGTAAACTGACATACGCCCAGGAGAGTGGTGTGCTGACCACATGCTTCTCCATACCCGCATCCAGTGCCACCTGTCGGCCGAGGATGACACGGCGGCCGGTTGGTACAGTTGGGTCTTCATGGCCTGTTCGGGCGGAGTTTAGTTTTTATAAAAAGTGGAAAGAATAGTGAACTCCTAATATACTCATTTTGAGCAAACCGTCAGTCTTCTTCTTCTGTAGTGGTCAATCCAAGGATTGGTTTGCAACAGCTACAATGGCAGCTTGTCTCCATTATGTGCGTCTTTCAGCTTTTCTCTTCATTTCTTTATAGGTGTTACATCCCACATCTTTCACGATTTGACCCATGTACCTCAGTCGTGGTCTTCCTCTTGGTCTTTTTCCCTCGACATATCCCCCTATGGTTGTCTTCAGCAGTCCTTTATGTCTTAATAGATGGCCTGTAAATTGCACTCTTCTTTTAACAATGAAACTCCAGAAGCTTCTCTTCTCACCTGCTCTTGCCAGAACCACTTCGTTAGTGACCTTGTCGATACATTTTATTTTGAGCATGCGTCTACAGCACATTTCAAAAGAATTTAGCTTCTGCTCTTCCTCTGTCCCGAGAGGACATGTTTCACACCCATAGCACGCCACACTCCATATGATTTCAAAAATCTTTTCCTGATTTCAAGGCTGATGCTCTTAGATGTTAAGATGTTTTTCTTCCTGTTAAAAAGCAGCCTTTGCTTGAGCAATTCTACTTCTCACTTCTGCCTTGTCCTTCCATCCCTCGTAATATTACTGCCC
The DNA here is from genome assembly GCF_021461385.2 of Schistocerca piceifrons. Lineage (NCBI taxonomy): Eukaryota > Metazoa > Arthropoda > Insecta > Orthoptera > Acrididae > Schistocerca > Schistocerca piceifrons. Next base: position 124,786,724 of record NC_060149.1, read on the forward strand.
AGATAAGTAAATTTATCAACTTGTTCAAGCAGTTCATTGCCTACATGAACTTGGACTTTCACTTGATCTTTTTTGTCGCATGCCATTACTTTTGTTTTTGCTTTATTAATTCTCATATTATATTCTTCCCTCATAACTTTATCCATTCTATTCAGTAGGACTATAAGATCTTCTTCACTTTCAGCCAGGACAGCTACATCATCGGCATATCTTATATCTATTCGTTGGCCTACTGTTAACCGATGACTCCGAACCATTGGGGAACTCTGTGTTTTCCACATACGACGTGTGTCTTACGTGCCTAGAATTCCTTTTCTGTGGGCGAAGTGGCAGATTCTTCTACCAGGCACCTCTGCTGCACATTTACCTGAATGAGTTGACCAACCGTCATCCATGCAGCAAGTGTCACTTGGATCAGAGTACTTTTTTCATAAAAGCTGTTTCACATATTCGGTGATTTTGCAGTTGCAGACGTGACAAAACAACGCGCTAACACATTAAGTATTGTAAAAGTCATTATAAGCAACAAAACGTAATATGTGCGCCACAAACCAAACAACAATTGAGCCACTGGACGGCTACATACTGTAGTTATGAACGAAGTAAGTCAAAAAATAAAACCAAAGGCAAAAAAAAAGATACGAATTTTTTCCTCTACGATACCACAGTTAACATGCAATTTTATTCAAACGTAAAAAATCGATTTCGTAAGACCTGCGTTGTGGCAGTCATAGGTCACGACAGCACTCTCAGTCACACAGCATTGAGTGTGTCAGTTTTTTTTTATATAAAAAGAATGAAGACTTTTTCGCAGCCAGCCTACTCGCCGGAGCTGGCCTCCAACGTAATATTAGTGTTCCCTAGAACGCAAAGGAAACCAACTGCGAACAGTTTAAAGGACACGGGAGTGGTGAAACAAAACTCGCTGAATATGTGAAAACAAACACTTCAGCGTAACAGGAGCTTCTGCGCTAACAGCTGGTCAACTCATTCAGAACAGTATACGTGTAGTAGAGCACTTAATGGAAAACCAGTCACTATCACGCCTATGCACGCAGGAATTTCATTGTAGTTACTCTACTGTGCTCCCTCAAATATAAATCACTGCCAAAGATAGGAACTCATAAGACAAAATTTCAAGACCGACCTAAAACCACGATTGCTTGGATTTGTGGTGTGATACTTACAGTCACCGACACACATTTTTGAGCGTTTGTCCACTAATCGTGCGCTGAGTGCTATGGTGCGCAGAATCTGATACAGAATGAAGCAACACCCTGTCAATTTATGTTGTGACAGACAGGTACTGAAAATGTCGAATTTGATATTAAATATAAATCTATCTTTTCCGCTTTAAACACTGTAATATATGTACTGATGGCAATCTGCAAGACTAGTTACACACGTAACCCAAAAATATGAGAAAAAAACCGTAGACGCTTATTAAAACGTTGTTTAATATCTGTTCTGTTAGTATACAAAACTACTCTTTTAAAGCAGTTTTTCATCATTTCTACCGCCATGATCATTACCCACCTAACAGCGAAAAATAATATGCTGTATTATTTCTTGGGACACTAGAGCGTATCCAGATCCAGGGGCTTCGGCAGTCGCAGCAACCATATTCACGTGCGCGTGTCCATTAGTCGGATGAAGTAAAACCTTCGCGTGACCCCACAAAAATTCCATGAGCGTCATATCTGAATGGAATATCATCGCCACGGCGAGTCCATAGCTGCCAAAATTTTATATCAAGTGCGCATCGAATTTAAAACCAACATAATCCTATGAATTACTAGAATCTCTTCCAGAAATAGTGGGAGCAAATTTTCACGTCACTTTTGGTAGACGTCTCCGTTCCGTATCTCACATAACGCAGTTACTCGGTAACGTGCGACTGTAGACCTTGGATTCCTTGTACGAAGACTGCTCGGCAAACATTCATGAGCTAGCTCTAAGCGTTTACAAGATTATACTGGTGAGGTACAGAGAGGAAAAAATGAGACCATAGGCGTTCTAATTACAAAGTGGTGCAGTATGCTATTGGTAAGTGTCTGTGTGACAAAACTCTAGAAACTACAATGCTAACCGCGATCAAAAGAACGCTGTCTACGAAACCAAACACAAAGGAGAAAGAACTAAGCATAAAGTGACAGGCGATATCAGGAAAAAGGTTCAGTTTCACATAACAGATGCAGTGAATATATGATAACAGAAAAAAAACACAGTTCGATGTTTCTCTAACAATAAACTAAGAGTGATATACTCTGACGATATATAGTGAAAATAATTTTCTTATGATACTCGCAACGTCGAAAAAAATACTCAGTGGCTTTCAATGAAACAATATCGATGGCCACATCCTGTCAATAACGCCCATTACTGGGTTACTTGGCCCTGGACGAACGCTAGTAGTGAAGGCGTGTTTACAAGAATAAAAATATCTAGTGAGATTAGTACAGACTCAGAATGCGAAATAATTTAGGTGGAGATATGTGTTAACTGTGGATCAAACGTGATGATACGATGCTTTTATAGGCCCTCTCCCTCTGCAACGGTAGGGGCAGAACGGTTGAAGTGGAGCTTTTAGAACATTTCGCGTCAATTTCCTGGCCATGTCAATAGTTTTATGCGGCGATTTAAACTCACCAGCTATAGACTGAGACGCGTAAGTAATTAAGATGGACAGTAGGGATAGAGAATCAGGTGAAATTGTTTTAACTGCCTTATTCGAAAATTACCCTGAGCAATTAATCAGAGAACACACTCGTGAAGATAACATCTTAGGCCTGTTGGTGAAGAACAGAACTGAACTTTTAGACACAGCGTAGAACAGTGTATGAATGATCAGAAGGCTGTTACAGCATCACTGAATACGGCTGACGGAACCGCACTCCTGCTACGGTCGCAGGTTCGAATCCTGCCTCGTGCATGGATGTGTGTGATGTCCTTAGGTTAGTTATGTTTAAGTAGTTCTAAGTCTAGGGGACTGATGACCTCAGATTTTAAGCCCCATAGTGCTTAGAACCATTTGAATACGGCTGTAAACAGGAATACAAAGAAAGGGAGGAAGATCTTTCTGTTGAGCAAGAGTGACTAGAAACAGAGTTCAGATTACCATCTCTAGCATTGAAAATGTTGAGCATAAATGGAGACCGTACAAATCATCGTATAACACGGTTTACACAAGTATTTATCGAGCAGAATTGTGAAAGATGGAAAAGACACACCGTGGTTTGACAATCGTGTTAGGAAGATGCTATGAAAACAAAGAGAGCTTCACTGCAAATTTAAAAGAAGCCAAAGCCCCACAGAGAAATAAAAACTTAAAGGCGCAAAAATTAGAGTAATAAGTGCTAGGCGTGAAGCGTTCAACGAATGCGATAGTAAAACTTCTTTCTACTAGCAACTTGACAGAAAATATTAGAAGGTTCTGGTTTTAACGTTAAATCAGTAAACGGATCGAAGTCATCCGTCTAGGCACTCTGTGACCGTAATGGTACTGAAACAGTATAACACAAACAGTTAGGAATATTAAACGTCTTCTGCCAAAACTATTTCACAGAGAAATATGACACTGTAGTTTCTCTCTAAATCGTCGCTCGCACGACTAAATGACAAATATTCACGTGAGTGACAAAGTGCTAGGGAAAGCAACTGAAATTGCTCAACACAGGAAAGGCCACTGGACCTGACGGAAGTTACCAATTCCATTCTACACTGAAGTATGCGGAAGAACTTGCTTCTCTTGTTGCAGCAGTGTATCGTAGGCCTCTGGCGGGGCGAAGTGTTCCTGATGATTGTTAAAAAGCACGGGTCATTCCACTTTTCAAGAAGAGTCGAACAAACGCACAAAACTATAGACCTACAATTCTGAAGTCAGTCTGTTGTAAAATTATAGTCCATGTTGACGCTCAGGTATTATGAGATTTCTGGAGATCGAAAATCTCTCTGCGAGCCACCATCGGTTCGGGAAAAAACAATCACGTGAAACCCACCTTTTTCCTTTCGTACAGGTAATGACGTGTTCCTTCACTTGCGAAAGGCATTCTATTAAGTCGCGCACTGCCGCCTAATAAACAAAATGCTATCGTATGAAACATCAGACCAATTGTGATTAGACGATAGAGTTTCTAGTATACAAAACATAGTACGTAACACTGAACGGAGAGAAATCTTCAGACGTGAAAATAAATTCGGGGGTGCCCAAGGGGGCTGGCCGCAGTAGCCGAGCGGCTCTAGGCGCTACAGTCTGGAACCGCGCGACCGCTTCGGTCGCAGGTTCGAATCCCGCCACGGGCATGGATGTGTGTGATGTCCTTAGGTTATTTAGGTGTAAGTAGCTCAAGTTCTAGGGGACTGATGACCTCAGATGTTAAGTCCCATAGTGCTCAGAGCCATTTGAACCATTTGCCCAAGGGGAGTTGGTTCAAATGGCTCTGAGCACTATGCGACTTAACGTCTGAGGTCATCAGTCCTCTAGGCTTAGAACCACTTAAACATAACTAACCTAAGGACAGCACACACATCCATGCCCAAGGCAGGATTCGAACCTGCGACCGTAGCAGCAGCAGCGCGGTTCAGGACTGAAGCGCCTAGAACCGCTTGGCCACAACGGCTGGCCGAGCGGCAACTGATTCCCAACATAAACAAATGTAATGTACTGTGAATACATAAACAGAAAGCTCCTTTATTGTATGATTACAAAATTGCAGAACAATCGCTCGAAGCAGTTACTTCCATAAAATATCTAGGTGTATGCCTACGGAGCGATTTGAAGTGGAACAATCACATGAAGTTAATCGCGAGCAAGACAGACGCCAGGCAAATTCACTGGAAGAATACTCATGAAGTGTAGTCCATCAAGCCGGCCGGAGTGGCCGAGCGGTTCTAGACGCTAGTCTGGAACCGCGCGACCGCTACGGTCGCAGGTTCGAATCCTGCCTCGAGCACGGACGTGTGTGATGTCCTTAGGTTAGTTAGGTTTAAGTAAATCAATTTCTAGGGGACTGGTGACCTCAAAAGTTAAGTCCCATAGTGCTCAGAGCCATTAGAACATTTTTTTTTTTATTTCAAAACTTTATGAACCGTCCGTCCGGGCCCTAAAATGTTTGTTCTCTTGCTGTAGTATTGGCAGTTGTCATACTAAACATTGGTTATATAATGTAAGTCATGTGGTAAGAATACATTACTGTCTCCAGTAAATGTGATAAACAGTGAGAGCAGGAGAGAGAACGCATAGCCGTCTCACAGAAATTAAAACACCACATAAACGGATGTGAACTATGTTACAACAAAAGAATTCAAGAGCCTAAACTTGAAAAACGGAACGCAACGTAAAAAACATACGTTTTGACAGAGCACAGAAAAACTGTGAGAGTGTGAAACTTGCGCTCATCTGTTGCAGCCTATGTGACAAACTATTATGTTTTCATCATTTTCTTGGGAGTGATCACATTCATACGAACACCTAAATCGGGCAAGGAAGCATATCTCTCTCTCTCTCTCTCACTCACCAAGCGTACAAATTAGGTCCTAACATACGACACTAATGTCACTAATGCCGTGTATGACACACCAGGCGTGTTTCCGGTGGAGCATTCGGTTGACTTGTCGCCTTGTCATCAAGGGTTTGCGGTTTCCATTCGAAAGCCACTTCCTTTCGGCAGCTAATAGAGTAGTTGTGCAGAATCAAGTTTCATTATAGGTCCCTTCCTTACACTTAGCTGTTGCAAACAGACGTTACACATCGACACAGACACAGATTTGAATACGGCGATCAGAAAAAAAAAAGAGGACAACTGAGCTTTGAACACGTCTCGCCCGTTTGGTAGTCCAATACTGTGACAACCACGACTGCATTGCTTCTCTTTCTCGCTCAATGTTGCACTTGTTAGACTCGGACCTTCCACTTTTTCTATTTTGCTTTTTTTCACAGTTCAGTACACCTTCTTCCTGTTTTCATACTTGATCTGTGTTCGGTTTTTGATGGACTCTCTACTGGGCCCTCTTTCCACTAAATCTGAGGGGGGTGCGATGGGGAATTTCCCTTACGAGGGGTTGTAGTGTTAGTGACTAATTTGTCACGGTCGTGGGCAATCAGATGACGCTCAGACGCCTGTCTGAGTTCCCACTGCTTTAAGTCTACAAGCAGTAACTGTGCTCTGTTTAGAGATGAACAGTGTGTGCAGCATTCATTCTAGGGTACAACCATACCCCACCGACGAGTACGTACTCCTGTCGAACAGCTTCCGCTATTTCAGCGGGGTCGCATTGTCAGCATGTCGGATGCTGCATATCGATGGACCGCTGGACATGTTCGGCACAATGCGTCGCTCGTGTGTCGCTACTTGCAACAGTGGTCGGTGGATCATCCCCGCATCTGTGGATCAGGTTCTGTACGTCCGCGTAGTACAGATTCACATCGAGATCTACGCATCGTACCAGCAGTGGCGACCGACCGATCATCATACAGGGACGAAATACAGGCGCAGGTTCCGCGTGCTGTGTCATCAGGGACCACTGAGACCAGTCTAACTCTGGCCGGACTACCACTGACACCACAACAACGCCAAGCACGGCTACTCTGGTGTCCTGAAAGAGATGACTGGCGAGTGGAATAGCGCTCTGGTGTCTTCAGTGATGAGAGTAGGTTCTGTCAGAAAGCGAGTGACGGATGTACACTTGGATGGCGCATACCTGGTAAGCGACGTATTCAAGAGTCCATTCGCACACTACACACAAGTTCCGCCACAGGCTTCATGCTTTGTATGTGGCTTTTTTTTGGGAGGGGGAGGTGTGGGGGGGGGGAGGTGGAGTTGGGAGAGAGACACAACAGTACTCTCGGTCACATTTGGTGTTATGCAGAGTGAAGTAACCAGTGGCCGCGCAGACAACTGTTGCAACGCAACGTGTTCTTAGGCTCGTACAACAGCCCTGACCAGCTACATCACCAGATCTTTCGCCAGCTGAACACATATATATGGTGAAGCGGGAACCTTCATGTGCTCCAGGGTCTTCACGAACCGTTGCCGAACTGCAACAAAAGGCGCAAGATGCTTGGAACAATCTATCACATAGAGCCATTCAGCACCTTTATGATCGTTTATATGTGAGATCACAAGCCTACGTTGACGTCAGAGGGAGGTACACTGTGTATTGATGCGACTGTTTGGCCACCCTTAATTGGGGCATGTGTGTTTCATTACGATGATAAACTACCTGACATCTCACCAGTAAATTGATGATGTCCCTGAGAATGCTGCATTTTTGCGGCAGCATATAACACTAACTGAATACGTGAAAAAACAGCTAAAATCGGAGATTCTTGCATTCTTATTACTAGAATCCAACACAAAATGAATTCCAATTACCTAGCATCGCTCGATGTCTCTGTATTTCTTCAAAAAATGGTTCAAATGGCTCTGAGCACTATGGGACTTAACATCTATGGTCATCAGTCCCCTAGAACTTAGAACTACTTAAACCTAACTAACCTAAGGACAGCACACAACACCCAGCCATCACGAGGCAGAGAAAATCCGTGACCCCGCCGGGAATCGAACCCGGTAACCCGGGCGTGGGAAGCGAGAACGCTACCGCACGACCATGAGATGCGGGCTCTGTATTTCTTCATTACTTTTCTGTGGTGACGAATGCACCAAGAACGCCACTAAAAACATTATCAACGCCAACCATAACTTGAGAAATTTTATAACATTTACAGTATCTTCTTTCTCTGTGTACAAGCTAGCCCTTTCGCCTTACTTAATTTTTTCCTCCACTAAAGAGATGCATTTAAGCAAAAGAGCAAGAAACACCCTGTCCGCTAGTTCAAATACGACACAGGTAAGAAATCCGAGCGGTCTTTGCGGTGCTGCGGTGTTGTTTTCGACTTCCCGTCTACAGCTGACTGCGCGAAACTGAATGCCTCCCGGGCAGAACAATAGGTCACCGCCAACACGTTAAGCAAGTGGCTCCGCGAAAAATTACAACCTGTGTCGTGCAACGGAAGGATCGTCTCGTAGCGAAATTATATTCATTTTGGTTTCATTAGGCTGTAAACGTGTGCAGAGGATCCGCATGATTACAGACCTAGTTGCACCATAACGTCCGTCACACTAAACTGAAGACGATAATTTTCCATCCACCGCAACCCATTTGCATAATGGAGAGTCGAAAGTACAATTCATCTCTTTCGGATGTGTGTCACAAACGTTGGACGGAGGAGCACACATTTATTTTGAAATGCACCAGCTTTTGTTGGTTATTTGGCTATACTATAACTACAAAAGGCTCGCTCGTACAAACCCCTCCTTCTCTCTCTCTCTCTCTCTCTCTCTCTCTCTCTCTCTCTCACACACACACACACACACACACACACACACACACACTATGCTCGTAAGTATGAGATAGTATCATATCTGCCTTTACAACCATCGTCCTAGCAAATCATTTGGTCAGAACAGTTTCACACTTGTACAACCTTTAATTACTATTTGATACAAACCGTTCAGAGGTGTGTGACCTTCAATATATCATCACCGTTAGGATTCAGGCAATAAGACGTTAGGCCCAGACCTTTACAGTTCCATACGAATCAACCAGATGAACAGTTCCTTCAACCTTAAAAAGGGGAGAAATGTTTGAGTTTAACGTCTGGTCGACGCGGAGGATGTTAGAGGCCGAGTATGAGCCAAATTTGACAAGAACGGGGCAGGAACTAGATCGCTGCCGTTGTGAAGAATCATCCCCGTAATCGCCTAAAATAATTTAAGAAAGCCCAAATCATAAAGGCTGAACGGAAATTTGAAACCAGTTTGTCCCGAACGCGAGTTCAGTGCCTACGCAACCTCACTCGGGTAATGGGGACAGTAATACACTGAGGTGATAAAAAGTAATGGGAAAGTGATACACATGTACAGATGGCGGTAGTATCGGGTAAAAAATGTGTCAAAGGACAGTGCATTGGCTAAGGTGTCAATGGTACTCAAGTGATTCATGTGAAAAGGTTTCCGACGTGATTGTGGCCGCCACGACGAGAATTAAGACTTTGAACGCGGAATGGTAGTTGGAACTAGACGCAAGGGGCATTCCCTTTCGAAAATCGTAACGGAATTGAATATTCCGAGATTCACAGTGTCAAGAGTGCGCCGAGAATATCAAATTTCAGGCATTACCTCTCGCCACGGGTAACGCAGTGGCCGACGACCTTCACTTAACGACCGAGAGTTGTCAGTGCCAAAAGATAAATAACACTGTGTAAAATAACATGTAACATATAACATTGTTACATCTAATGACCAAGATACTTCAAAATTTTAAAGCTTCACTTATCTAATGATTTCAGTTAGCTAGCGAATCAGCAAAATAAAAGGTTTTTTGGTTTCAAGAAAATACCGCACAACACTAATTCTGATACTTCGTATGCAAACCGTGTTTAAAAGTAAAAATCTATGTTCCATTTTCTGTAACACTGCTCTTGAAGCAGAAGTAAGACATTCCATAACAAAAAAAGCACTTTCTTGAATCTCCTGAGAATAGCTCGCATAAAACAGACGCAAGTCATAAATGCCTAAAAGAGATGACAGGCTAATATACGACAATTGACAGTATTCTGAGAGACTTTTAACCTTTTAGACATTACAGTAGTAGTTCATTTTACATGTTAATCAAGTCAAGGTCAGAAAGCAATGGAATAAATCTCGCTGCAGTAGGAGAAAAAAATGGGACAGTGAGAGTTGGGTGGGAAGACGGAAGAGACAGTGGAGGTTCAGCGGATGGCGGCGGCGTGTGGCTGAGAAAGACGGGCAACTGAAATAGAATATTCTTACGCGACTATCGCAAGCGAAAACTTTTCATGACCTTGAGTAACTACATAGCATGTAACATAGCGTATACGTAATCCCCTGCAAACACTCGCCTAAGACGACCTTCATTATGAAAGCGACAACTACACACCACTTAATTCTCGGCGGCTCCCGGCGTCACTTAACCGCAAAGTTTTTAGATCGCGGGAGAGCTTAGTTCGAAATATCACATAAAACAACATTACGACTGAAGTATCTTCTGAGAGACATGGCATGCTTCCACAGTTAGAAAAACGACAGAAGAGCATCGTCGAATCTGATGTATAGCACAAGAATTTATGTAACATTTTTCTCCCACGGAAGCCAACAATAATCCGAGAGGAAATCCGAGCACCTTTTCATTCGTGAAGAAGACACTAGCTAAGAATCAAACTTCAACATCCTATCGTGCACCACTCTGTGCTGCCAGATGCCACTAACACAATGTTTTCTCAAGTCACTCAACTGTTGGAGATTCAAGGAGACATTCACAACACTGTTACCTCACTACCTTTTCATAAACAATAGGAATCCGGAAATTTCAATGGCAGCAGTTGCTGCAAAATGTCACTATTCCAAATCACTTGCGAAGTAATTTTAGTTAGTAAATTCCCAGAAATAGTATTCAAAACTCCCAACTTCTGCATCTGAAACGCGCAACACGATCCGTAAAACAAAAACCAGATTATCAATTTTAAATTTGTTGCAGCATTCATTCCTTTTCCGAGGAACTAATCTGAGTCTGAGAGCAAAAATCAGTACCACATTTACGACTGTGTGAAAAATTACTAATTCATTTTTCTCTTTACCGCCATTATTGGTCTTTCATTCAATACCAACAACGGCTCTTTGAGTAGTACTGAGGACATATTCGGGTCTGATAAACATGCTTTTCAATGTTTTCGTCTCGCAAGACTGAGCAGTGTAACAAAGAGAGGGACCGTGTGGTTTGCTTGACCCGGACTCCTACCGTATTGGTCTTCTTTCTTGAGGTATCTAGTTATTTTTCGCATCCACGTAACTCACTCCCCATTCCCCACTCACATGCAAAATACATAAACATGTTGTTGTTGTTGTTGTTGTTGTTGTTTTCAGTCTGAAGACTGGTTTGATGCATCTCTCCATGCTACTCTATTCTGTGCAAGCCTCTTCATCCCCGAACAACTACTGTAACGTACATCCTTCTGAATCTGCTTACTGTATTCATCTCTTGGTCTCCTTCTACAGTTTTTACCCTCCACACTTCCCTCCAGTACTAAGTTGGTTATCCCTTCTTCTACTCAGGTTCTGCCACAAATTTCTTTTCTGCCCAATTCTATTCAATACCTCCTCATTAGTTACGTAATCTACCCACCTAATCTTCGGCATTCTTCTGTAGCACCACATTTCAAAAGCTTCTATTCTCTTCTTGTCTAAACTGTTCATCGTCCATGTTCCACTTCCTTAGATGGCTATACTAACATCTATACTCGATCTTAACAAATTTCTTTTCCTCAGAAACGTTTTTGTTGCCACTGACAATCTATATTTCATGTCCTCTCTACTTCAGCGATCATTCTTTATTTTGCCGCCCAGATAGCGAAACTCACCTACTACTGTAAGTGTCTCGTTTCCTAATCTGATTCCCTCCGTTTCACCTGATTTAATTCGACTACATTCCATTACCCTGGTTTTGCTTTTGTTGATGTTCGTCTTATATCCACCTTTCAAGACGCTGTCCATTCCGTTCAACTGCCCTTCCAAGTCCTTTGCTATCTCTGACAGAATAACAATGTAACTGGCAAACCTCAAAGATTTTATTTCTTTTCCCTCGACTCTAATTCCCTCTCCATATTTTTTTTTGGTATCTTTCACTGCTTTCTCAATGTACAAATTGAATAACATCTGGGATAGGTACAACCCTACCTCACTCCCTTCTCCATCACTGCTTCCTTTTCATGCCCCTATACTCTTATAACTGCCTTCTGGTTTCTGTACAAGTTGTAAATAGCCTTTCGCTCCCTGCATTTTACACCTGATACCTTCAGTATTTAAAAGGGAGTATTTCAGTCAACACTGTCAAAAACTCTAAGTCTTCAAATGCTGTAAACGTGGGTTCGCCTTTCCTTAAGTTCTCTTCTAGGATAAGTTGTAAGGTCAGTATTGCCTCCCGTGTACCCACATTTCTCTGGAATTTAAACTGATCTTTCCCGAGGTCGGCTTCTACCAGTTTTCCATTCTTCTGTCAAGAATTCGTGTTAATATTTTGCAACCATGGCTTATTAGACTGATAGTTCGGTAATATTCACACCTGCTTTGGAATTGGGATGATTGTATTCTTCATGAAGTCCGAGAGTATTTCAACTGTATCATATATCTTGCACACCAAATGGAAGAATTTTGTCATGGTAGGCTCCCCCAAGTCTATCAACAGGTCTGACGGAATGTCGTCTACTGCTGAGTCCTTGTTTCGACTTAGGTCTTTCAGTGCACCGTCAAATTTTTCTCCCAGTATCATGTCCCACATCTCCATCTACGTCCTCCTCCATTTCTATAATATTGTCTACAAGTCCATTTGCTTTGTATAGACCCTCTATATTCTCCTTCCACCTTTCAGCTGTCCCGTCTTTGCTTACGACTGGTTTTCCACCTGAAAAGTTGAACAATTCTCCCGAGTCGCAAACCGGTGGCGCACCAAATTTCTTCATCTTAGATTGGTAGAATATGAAGTTATAAACGCAACCATTTCCAAATCAGTGAGCTTGCAATGAAAACGAAACGGCGGTTAGAAGAAAACAAAATTTCTGAAGATGGTTGGTTCCCAGCACTTCCTGTACTCATTTAACTCAAGTAAATTGTTTCTTATATAAGTGAAAAAGCAGTAATTATATGGGGCAGTCAAATGAAAACGAGACAGACAGAAAAAGATTAAGCGAACTGTTTATTATTCAAAAGTAATCGTTATAACTGTTAATAGAGTTATCCCACTGGGAGACAGTATGGTCAATGCCTGCACGGGAAAACGTTTGCGGTTGCCTACAGAATCATGATAGCACCCAGCTGTGTACCTCTTTGTCCGAAGCAAACTGTCGACCACAAATGTCTTCCTTCAGGCTTCCAAAAATACGGAAATCATACTGAGAGAGATCGGGACTGTACGGAGGATGTGTAAGAGCTGCCCAGCGAAACTTCTGCAGTGTAGTCGAAACAACAGCGACGCTAGTTCCAGGGAAGTCATGAAACCTTTTCCTTTGACTTCGAAGACCCGCTGTTCATTGACAGCGTGGAACGAGGCGCCAAAATTAACGCGCAGCGGTACTAGAACACTTTGCAAAAAGTGAAGCGCACCAGTAAGTCAAACTCCCAGGAATATTGACGATCGACGTATCATTGTGTTTCAAGTTAATGCCTAGCCACGTGTTGTCCAGGTTGTTCCGCTGGGAAGCCCTTACACATCCTCCGCACTGTCCCGATCTCTCCCCACGCGATTCCCATATTTTTCGAGCCCTGACGGAAGACCTTCGTGGTTTCCATTTGCTCCGGACGAAGAGGTGCACGCCTAGGTACAATCATGGTTCCGTAAGCAATCGCAAATATTTTCCCACGAAGTCATCGACCGTATTGTCTCACAGTGGGATAAATGTATTAACAGTAATGGCGATTACTTTTGAAATTAGTATCAGCTTACTTACTTTTTTCCACCTGCCTCGTTTTCATTTGACTGTCCTTTATAAAAAACTAGGTGTATCCGCAGACATGCTACCAATTTTCGCAACTGACATTTCTTGGGGTTTCTTTCGTCCTTAAATTTGCTATCAGCGTTCCGGAAAAAAAAAATTAATTTCATGCATGGCAATACTGTGTGTATGCGAAAACTGCAAAAATTATGACGTCGTTCCAATTTCAGATTGTACTTCTTATTTGTCCGTAACGAATGGGGGAGCCGATACTCAAGTCTGTGGAAAGTGAGGGTACTCCACCTCTAAGAAAAGCATGTCTATAGAAGCACTCCTGTGTTCAAATCAATCTTCAGGTTTCCAGTTGCTTTAGTTTCCCTGTACGTTACTTATATTTCGCTGCTGTACTTACTACGCCGTCTGTGATCTCACTGCACCAGAGGTCGCTAACTCTCGCCAGTGTGGGGGCGTTCAACCGGCAAACAACCGGTTCTAATACTGGTGTGGAAACACTTTTGTCACCAGCAGTTTGCCGGCAAAGGTAGGAAAAGTGGTGGAGTATAGTTTCGGATTACCAGATAGTGCAAAATCTCTCCGCAATGACTCGTGGAGTGGTAGTGTATGACTGCTGGTCATCCGTCTATAAGCGGCGCTCCTGGTGTTATTCGAAAGTAGCTGTTTATATACAACATTTTTACTAGGTGATTGTCGACAGCTATAAATATTTGAAGAAATTCATAACACGCTGCCTTATGAGTATTTCCTTTATTACGACCACTTCGGCCACTGACTATTATTATAAAGTTTCATCACAATATGTTTTCTTTGCACAGATCTTGTCCACACAATGTGAAAAATTCACAAGTCTCATACATCAACTGCGTATTGTATGTACTTTGTAGCTCCAAAAACCAATTACATGTAATCTCTGTGTTTTAGAAAATGAGAAAAGCAAATAGAATTGACATGACATGATTGAAAGCATGTTATCAAGAAAGAAGTTAGAAGACGTTCTAAAAAATTATAAATTGCGTTACACATTTACAGGTAAACAGGCGGAAGTAGTGTCGCATGTAAAACCACCTATGGACTGAATTAACGCGTTGACGGAAATTTTTGTAATCTTAGTGTTCTATTTGTCCATGTGGATGTCGTGATGATGGCCAATGGCCGAAACCGAGCGTAATAAAGCAAGCACTCTGAGAGAAGCGTGTCATTACTTTCTTTAAATACGGTAGTTTATATGTTGACACCGGATTTTCTATATCTTCTTTCTTTCACAGAGTCTTCATACATAACAACAGGAGTACTGTACAACTGTTGTATTGCTCTCTTAACAAGAAACCAATGACTATTTGATGCGTTACGGATAGAACCCATCCTCAGATTGTCAAGAACATCTTGTTTATCAGATGTATGCAGACAGTAACAAAAAAAGCTGTCTGTATACATCCCATCACCAAGATGTTCATGAGAAACTGAGGATAATACATAATAATAAATCAAATAAAGTCACTGACTTGTCCGCTGGTGTCTTTTTATTTAGTGACCAAAACAGCAATTGTGCAGTACTCCTATTAATTTGCAATATGTACGCATCCTTCCTGTGTGACTATGTCACGATTACAAGTCTTCATCCACAACACAAACGCAACTCTACACTGAACTAGCATTCACTCGTCGCAGGCATGCACTCCAAACTGGTGTTAAGGTTGGCACACTACGCCAATGACGAAAGGGCGATCAACCCTTGTTATTTCAGCAAATCCAACAAGCACCGAGTATGGGGTCACAACGGTCGGGTATCAAATAATGACCAGACAACATCGCCTGTAGTAAAGGAAGTTCGACGGCATCACTTTAAGCTAGACTTGCATTCCCCATTCAATACCTTTCAATCAAAGTCTCGCACTACGTCAAAAAAAAAAAAAATTCTGCACGCCTGTCTACATCACCAAATGTATTTCATACTACTGCTGCTAAAGTGTATGTCGGTTCACGCAGTCTCTTTTTCAGACGGAACAGTCTCCCACGATGCTTCTCCCTGGAGCCCGAAAAATTTACTGCGAACTACAGGGTGCAATTATTGAACTATATGAAATAAAATCGTCGTCACTTCTCAACGATTTGCGTTAGGACGTTCAAACTACACGGTTGGCCGCGGGGCATGATGTGAATAGTATGTGAATATGGTCTGATTTAGCGACGAAGCAAATGTGGCTTACCTGAGGGACTGAGAATCCGCATTCGCCGTCGAGAATTCTCTTCACCCTCAACGTGTGACTGTAGTGTGCAATGACCAGTCACAGGATAATCGGTGCGATATTCCTTGATGGCACGGTGACTACCGAACTGTACGTGAAGGTTTTGACAGATGATTTTATCCCCATTATCCAAAGAGACCCTGATTTCCACAAGATGTGGTTCATGCAACACGGAGCTCGACCCCATAGAAGCAGGAAAGTGATGTCTCGGAGGAGCACTCTGGGGATCGCATTCTGGCTCTGGGGTACTCAGACGGCACTGGCATGGGCCTCGATTGGTCGCCATATTTTCCGGATCTGAACACATGTGACAAGGCGTACAGCCATCACCCCAAAACCATTGCTGAGCTGAAAACAGCCATTCAGAAGGTCATCGGCAGTACCGCTGTTCCGACACATCAGCGGGTCAAGGAGAATTTCGCTATTCAACTGCGCCACATCATCGCCAATGACGGCAGGCATATCGAACATGTCATAACCTAAATCCAGATATCAGTAGTGGCGTTTACATGTTGAATAAAGTGTGCGCACACCGTAGTTTATACCTAATTTAGTTTTTTTTCATATAGTTCACTAACTGTCACCCAGTAGTTTTTGTCTTTTGAGATATAGTGATAAACTGTTAAGTCTATACAGATGTAAGACGCAAAAACTGAGACCAAAAGGCATTCGGATTTACAGCTGCAGTGGCGAGGCGAGGGGCGGCGCGGTGCGCGTCTAACTGCTTTCACATGCACGTCTGCCACTTTCTACTTGCTGCGACCGCCGCTCGACTTGCACTGTGTGCGTCATATTCGCCCACACTGGCTCAGCGCTCGCAGAACCCTACCCGAAAACTCATCATATGAGAGCTTCAAGATTTTTTTCTTTTCGTTGAGTAGCATCTTGCTTTTTAAACTGATGGACAGAGATAACACGCTGTTCTAGTCGTGAGCATTTTTTGTTAACACCGTACATAAATGGCATTGCGAAAAACATTTGTGACCGCATATTCTTGATTAATTTGTAAAATATAATTTCCTTACTTCTGTGAATGAAATCTCGCTATAAAATTTTCCAGCAGTAGAAAATTAACTTGTTTGTCTCAAGAAACGTAAGATAAGATGGTTATAAAACTGCAAAGATCCTTTTTTTTTGCCGTCATGAACAAAGGCATTCTTGTTTGGAGAAAAATCAACTTAAGTCGATCACAGGGGTGACACAGTATTTCTGAAATGATGATTGTAGTAAGCTCTCAGTACACAAGGATTGTAGCTAGGATGTCGAAAAGCTGACTACCTTCTCAATAATTATCCAAAAGACCTAATGGACCTAGAAAAGGGAATGTCGGAAGACGAGAGGGCAAAGATTGCAGGTGCCAATGGAGGTCGACTGAGAGCTTCCACGAAAGCTTCAGTGACTTGCAGCTTCTAACGGGTCGGTTTGTCTTACTTCCATCCTCACAGCCCCCGAGTGAACACTGAAGCACAGTTCGAAAATCGTTCATTTCTGCGGCGTAAAATAAGGCACCGATAGAGAAATTTTCGTGGAGTCTGTTACGTACCGAATATCGATAGCACTTATTTATTTATTTATTCCAATGAAAGGCAATTTCCTTACAGTTGTATTTTTTTATTTTAATTTCATATTTACCTCATGTGTTTACATTCAATTTCTAGACGACAATGTTTCATCTTTAGATGCCTGTTAGACGTGCGTCATGAATCGAATCTGTAAGTACTGTAAGGCCCATTTCACATTTGTCCGGTAGCCATTTAAACGGCACAGTTTACATGTGCACGCAGCCTCGGCAGTTTCACATTTATCTGGCTGCTGTTGCGCAAAGCACGGTACCTCCCTTCATTTTATTCGTTCCCAGTCCATTATCACACTCTAGTGTAATGAAACGTGAAAAAATTTAGTTTATCGTACCTTAAAAAAAAAGGAACGGAATTCATTGAATTAAAAAGAACCGAATGCGGCATTTGACGCCCTGCTCAGAGACCTCGGTAGGCATTTTGAAAAATGCTTCAAGTACTTTCGAATGTGTACATCAACAGTCGATGAACTACATGAGCGAATGAAGAATTCGTTACAGCGAAAGAAAACATTCTTCGGGGAATCTATTCGGCCTATAAAATGTTGGCTGTCGCCATGGTACATCTTAAAGCGACTGAATGACTAACTTAATGTATTCATTGTTCTCTGTCGTTCATCTTTTAAAATTCACGCAGTTCCTCGAAAACATCCAATCCACGCTTTTTTTGTATGAATCCCGTCGTCATAATTTTGTAGAGTTTTGTCCCACAAAACTGGCCGCTCTTCCATTGAGGAAATTAATCGCTCAGTCTATTTCCCAAGGAATGCTTAGGGCTGCAAGAAGAAATTACGAAAACAAAAAGAGGCAAATTATAGTAGAACAAATGAAATTATGTACACGCTGTTGTTGACTCTAAGACTGCCGTGCCGAACCTTGCCTGAAAGATGCCAAGGCACCAGTGCTTACTAAGCCCCCACTACTCTGCACGGCACCGTGCTACCTGCACGGCAGCCGTTCAATGCTATGGGAGTGTCAGGCATTTCAACTGTTGTGCGCCGCCATTTGGACGGCCACCATATGGTTTTCCGTACCGTAGACGGCTGCCCAACAAGTGTGACGTGCGATTAACTGGCATCGAGGGATGCCCCTATAAAGCGCGAGATTATAGGCGCCTCCCTTGATGGAACTACACTGTTACAGTACTTACGGCATTCAATTCCTGAAGCACGCCTAACAGGTACCTGAAGATGAGGCATGGTTCAAATGGCTCTGAGCACTATGAGACTTAACTGCTGAGGTCATTAGGCCCCTAGAACTTAGAACTACTTAAACCTAACTAACCTAAGGACAACACACACATCCATGCCCGAGGCAGGATTCGAACCTGCGACCGTAGCGGTCGCGCGGCTCCAGACTGTAGCGCCTAGAACCGCTCAGCCACTCCAGCCGGCGAAGATGAGACAATACTGTCTTGAACTCGATGAGATAAACATCAAAACAAAAAATACACCTGTAAAGAAACTGTCTTTCATTGGAACAAATCGACAGAGAAACAGTTAAGATGTTGAACTCTTATTCAGGAGGGGCGGGTTTCAAATCCACGTCCGAACATCATGACACAGATTTTCCTTGGTTTTCCGCAATTACTTGAGGTGAATATCATGGCAGTTCCTTCAATAAGTTACGGACGTTTCCTGTGTAATTACAGATTAGCCTGGATATACTCGTACACATTTTCGAAAATATATTAGCCTCACTGTGACGACCATGATTAGATACTATTACATTTAGTCGGCACTAAGAACGCTATATTTTCTACCCGTCTCTATAATTATGCAGTCAAGGAAAATACACTCAGAATCTGAAAAACAATTTGTCATAATTTTTCTTGTAAGAATGAGAGGTAGCAGAGGAAATTACTAAATATTCGTCGGAACTTTTTCCTGAACGCTAAGGCGAATCAGGTAGCGACAGTACCGCTGATCAGCCTGACTGTAATTTAAGAACAAATTTCTAACCGACTTACGCGTTGATTCTGAATAAAGAATATATCATACGTGCAAAGAAACTACGGAAAGCACGCAAAATAAAGATAATTGCATGAATTCAAGTTATGTGGCAGCTCCCATCGTAACAAAGACCTAATCGAAGTTCCTAACTTCCTGTATAACTGTGAAATAGATCTGACTGTGGAAAAGAAGCAGATGATGATGATAAGAAGAAGAAGAAGTAATGGTGGTGCGCACCACATGGAGTCGTGGCAAAGACAATGTATATGAGGATGACCCACCGCCTCTGAAACCGAGCCGCTGTCTTTCGCGAAAAACGCTCTTAATGACCAAGTTATTTTGGCACTACAAGAAGAAATCTTCATACTTTAATTCTGTCAGTATCTCTCTTCAATTCCTATGCCCATGGGCTGGAAAAGTCATTTTCTTCCAAGAGTGCTCGTCCATCAAGGTATGTAGGAGAGCTTCCATAAAGATCACAAATTAGGAGAGGCAAACTGGCACCATTGAAGCTGTGAAAGCGTCTGAAGGCGATACGAACATTCCGAATGGAGGGCAAATTCCGCGTCCCCGTTCCGCACGAAGTTTCAAGCGACAGGACGTTTCAAAGTGCAGAGTGAAACATTAATCCTAGAACAATATCCTAGATGTTTCCTATTTAAACATATTTAGCATTAATTCAACTTTCCGAGAAACTCCGATTTCAATATGTATGGTACAGTAGATAACGTAAATTTACGAAAAAGTATTTGAGTATTATTATTAGATTCCAAAGAAATCTACCTATAACCCCTTTGGTATAAAAAAAAATTCGTATTTATTAAAATGGAACTCACTAATTTTTTCATCGGATCGAAGTAACAGAGGTATTTGCAACATAATGAGAATCTTGTACAGTTCAGGTACATAACATGAGAGAGAATATTTTGAAAACGGTTCCTCTTAATGTTAAATTTTAGCTTCTAGATTTCCCATTCTAGACCAGAGGGTTACTCGCTATGTGTACAGTAAATGAATAACATTACACTTCCTTTCGGATCACAAATAGAGGTCATGGTTGTTTTTTAAACATGTCTATGGGATTAACCACGGGCATGGAACTGTCTTCAACTAGGGTAGAGATTGCAGAATTGTGATGTGTCTCATATTAGTCATCTATCTATTTAAAGGAAAGAATTGGCGCTGCAACACGTCTCAAATGATAGGTATTATTGCAGTAGTGGGCTACCAGCACTCCACCATGAAGTTTGCGCAGCGAGAGATAAGTCTATGTACAATCAGTAGACAAAACACAGTAACTACTCGTCTAACAAGATATAGAAGCAGCTTTGTTATTCTTAATCGTTTCAGTCCTCTAAATCAATGCGTGTTTAATCCCTTATAACGACCAATGACCTTTTATGCAGGGTGTCCAGCGAAGGTGCTCCTCATTTCAAAATTAAATATCTCGAAAAGTAAGATCTACGTACGAGTGCAACAACCGATCCCATCTTTCGAGATATTTAATTCTCAAATCAGGGGCTACTCCGTCAGACACCCTCCCTGTACCATTCAACACAGAATAAATGCTGAAACGATAGCATTCAAGTCCGGCAATTTTTGAAGCTCAGGGAAAACTGAAATTATTAATGTCGAGATCAAACCACCAAACTAGAAGATATCCTCTCGGAGGAAGATATAAAGTTAATAATGAACCCCATTACAAATCGCTGTTGGAAGAAGGCAGGGTAGACTGCCTTTTCTGGTTTTCTCCAAACGTAAGGGAGTCTTATTGTAAGAAGTAGTATAAAGATACAAACTTTTATCATATTACCTACTTGAACTAGACAATATTCCCACTTTCTGTGTTCTTTGTACCAGTGAAGTCTCTTTTTGCATTCCTATGATTCATAAAAGGTTTAGGATTATCAAATCTAACATTAACGTTTAATTCATGCAGTTACCGATGCACTTGTTTGTTCACTGGCTGTTATATAGTTCAATCTTAAATTCAACCGTTACGCGGCAATAGTGTCCTCCTTGGTTCGATTAGGTTTTCTTCCACTAATGTCAGTAGTGTATTAGCAGACTAGATTTCCCATGAAAACCATACGGCTCCACGAGGGATACAGTTGTTAGCGAGAACTGAAAGATATGCGACGGTTCACAGGGATGCTGCAACTAGTATCTCGTAACACACAGATGTTACACTGAGGTGACGAAAGTCATGGGATACCTCCTAATATCGTGTCAGATCGCCTATTGTCCAGCGCACTGCAACAAATCGGCGTGGAATGAGCTCAGTAAGTCGCTGAAAGTCCCCTGCAGAAATATTGAGCCATGCTGCCTCCAAAGCCGCCCATAATCGCGAAAGTGTCGCCGGTGCAGGATGTCGTGCACAAACTGACCTCTCGATTATATCCCATAAACGTTCGATGGGATTCATGTCGGGAGATCTGCGTGGGCAAACCATTCGCTCGAATTGTCCAGAATGTTCTTCAAACCAATCGGGAACCACTGTGGTCCGATGACATGGCGCACTGTCATTCATAAAAATTCTATCGTTGTTTGGGAACATGAAGTTCATGAATGGCTGCAAATGGTTTCCAAGTAGCCGAATATAACCATTTCCTGTCGATGATCGGTTCAGTTGGACCAGAAGACCCAGTTCATTCCATTTAAACATAGCCCACACCATTATGGAGCCAGAACCAGCTTGCACAGTGCCTGGTTGACTACTTGAGTCAATGGCTTCGTGGGTCTGTGCCACACACTAACCCCATCATCAGCTCTTACCAACTGAAATCGCGATTCATCTAACCAGGCCACGGTTTTCCAGTCGTCTAGAGACCAACTGATACTGTCACGAGCCCAAGAGAGTCGCTGAAGGCGATGTCGTGCTGTTGGTAAGAATACTCGCGTCGGTCGTCTGCTGCCATAGCGCATTAACGCTACATTTTGCCGCACTGTCCTACCATATCCGTTCGTCGACGTCCCACATTGTTGTCTGCGGCTATTCAACGCAGTGTTGCTTGTCTGTTAGCACTGACAACTCTTAAGCAACCGCCGCTGCTCCCGGTCGTTAAGTGAATGCCGCCCGACACTGCTTTTCCCATGATGAGAGGTAATGCCTGAAACTTTGTATTCTAGGCACACAATTGATAATGCCGATGTCTGATTATTGAATTTCCTAACTATTCGCAAAACAGAATGTCCCATGCTTCTAGCTCCAACTACCATTCCGCTTTCAAAGTCTGTTAATTCTCATCGTGGGCCCATAATCAGGTCGGACTTCTTTTCACAGTACAAGTGACAGCTCCACCATTGCGCTACCCTTTTAAACCTCAGGTACGCGATACTGCCGTTATCTGTGTATGTTCATATCGCTATCTCATGATTTCAGTCACCTCACTGTATATCGAAGAGATGTGATCACAGCTTTTTGTTCATCCCCTGCACACTTTGTTTGAAGGGGAGACAAAATTTGTCGAAAGGCATAGAAGCGGCCAAATTTTCAGCGCGTCGCACAAGGCGTGAAATCACGGGCTGGAGGCTGGCGGGCAGCGCCCTCTGGCCGGCGTTGGCGTTAATTCCAGCGGCTAAGTAGCAGCCGAGCCCGTGCGTGGGCGAGTCGCCATCTGCGGCTTCCTGGCTCGCTGTTCCTACTCTTAACTCTCCGCCGCTTCAAGACTTCTCTCATATGAATAAAGCACTGATCGCCAGTAATGGAAACACTGTACTAGACAGAAAATACTTTTTCCCCAGAAGCTGATAGGATACAATCGTTCACTCCGGCATCCATCAGCTGTCAAAGCGTTTTCCATACAATACAGCGTACTTACGACGGCTGTCACGAACTCTTTTTTTAAAAAAAAGAAACGGGGTTTAAGGCTGCATCGCGAAATATACATTTTGCCGACTTTCACAGATGGCATGTAGTGCTGGAGCATGTTTATCCAGGGCGCCATGTATTCGATGTTCCGAGGCGCGGTAGGACTAAATGTATGGCGTCGGTATACCTTTGCCTCTCTTCGGCTACTGAAGTGACCGACTCAGTCACTTACAGGAGGGACCTACAATGTGACGTGGACTTCGGACCACGGCGCAACTACGAGATTTTCGCATATTAAAATCGGTGCCTGAGGTGAAATAAGCATCACATGACAAAAACCATTGGACTCACTGAGGATGGAAGCCTGTAGTTTTTGAGTTTTAGTCTGGCACCCGCTTAGCCACCGAGTCACACTATCAAGGGTAAAACAGAGACAGGACAAACAAGCAGTCAGTCAGAAATTGTTCAAATGGCTCTAAGCACTATGGGACTTTTAACATCTGAGGTCATCAGTCCCCTAGACTTTGAACTACTTAAACCTAACTAACCTAAGGACTGCAAACACACCCATTCCCGAGGCAGAATTCGAACCTGCGACCGTAGCAGCCGCGTGGTTCCGGACTGAAGCTGCTAGAACCGCTCGGCCACAGCGGCCGGCACAGTCGGTAGAATGATTTATTTGCAAGACCAGATATCGTTGAGTGAAGGAGATAGAGCGGTCTGTACAAGTTGTTATTTTAATAGTCTTGATCGCAATAAAACACAAAATTACAACTTGCTGATTACCGGTTTCGCTCGAGTAAGAAGCATCATAAGTTCATGTAACTAACGAATCAATACTTATGGGTAATGTTGGCCACACCACCTTCGTTAAGCCGTCCTCTCCCAGGAAAACGCACGTGGACTAGGAAGTGGTGACGGAACAGCGTGGAATTGCACGTCCCACTACGCTGTGGAGCGTGAAACACAGAATCTGGCATGCCAGATTTTGGCCTTGTAGAGAGGAACGTGGCCAATGAGATGCGACATGGTTTTACGTAACTAGCAGAAAATATGAGTCGCTACACTTTATGGCGTTATCCGTCTAATCGGTGGGTTTTCTTCCTCAGAGAGTACATGGTATGAATATAAGCTGTTTCAACGCTTTTTCTCGAAAAAACCGTTGTTTCAGCTACGATTTTTTATAGTAAGATGACAGGCAACTACGTATCAGTAGTTAAGGCTTCCTGTTGTTGAAGTTTTTAGCATTATAACTTCTGTGTTACGAATGTATACTGTTTCAATCCTACGGCACAATGACGATCTTTCAAAAGCACGCCATTTTGGTACAGTTTGCATAGTAAACATCAAATAATGACATTTGTACGCAGTGTGTGTCATATACGGAGGCCTAGTTGCGATGTCGGAGCTTTAGCGCAGTTGGTAGAGTCGTGAGCTCGAAGTGTAAGGTAGAAGATTTCCCGAGAAATCTTTTTTTTTCTTCTTATCTTTTGTTCTCTAAAAGACTGGACATTTTTGATTCATTTATCAGAATCATTCACTCAAAAGCTGATGTTCGTTATTACAAAATGTATTTGCTGCAATTCTTGTTGCAACAGCGAACAGCTGGACTAGAATGTTTCCCCAGTGGCCAGAAATCTTGACTGCCAGTCTACATCTGAAAGTAAACGCAAGTTGCACACTGGAAGTTTTTGCTATTATGAAATTTTCTGTAAAACTGGACTGGCTCATGTTTGTATCTTGACGGTAAATATCTCATCTTCCATTTGAATGAAACTATGAAACTAATCTCGATCTTGGAATCTGTTTGATGAAGTACGTTTTTTCTAAGTGTTGGATATTATGCACGCGCAAACAGACATTAGACGCTTTACCTTAATTATATTGTCACGTAGAAGAAAGTGTAATTAGATGAATGACGAACACTAACTTCACTTAACGAAGGTTTCTTCAGTACTTGTACATACAAGAGCGCGGAGCGAACTGCCTCCGGCCACAACACATCCAGTATATATACATACAGTTATAGAACATTCCAGTACAATGATTCTTGACATTTGTGGATACTTCTGGAATATACTGGAACCGAGTATGGAAATTACAATTTTACACTTCAAGTGAGTTTTTAACTCACGACCTTCCATGCGACAGTCTAGTATTATAATCACTACACCACGGTGACTGTGCTATTCAGCTTCTTCTGTGGCAATATCCAATTTAAAAGCGAAATGGGATGAAAATTCAATTGAGTTGACGAATAACTTCTACTACTCGTGAACAGTAAAAAGTTGTAACTCGTGAACAGTAAAAAGTTGTAACTCGTGAACAGTAAAAAGTTGTAACTCGTGAACAGTAAAAAGTTGTAACTCGTGAACAGTAAAAAGTTGTAACTCGTGAACAGTAAAAAGTTGTAACTCGTGAACAGTAAAAAGTTGGTCAAAGCATGGCCATTCATGTATAAACTAGTCTTCTGATCGTTTTATTCATGAACGGCCTACCTAGTCTTATGATTATTTTATACGTCTACAGCCATGCTTTGGCCAACTTTTTTATTATTATTGATGAGTTACACTTATTAAGGATGATGTGGCCAACATTTTACTTAGTACAGATTCCTTAGTACGCAGGCTACAAGTTGTACTCAGTAACGATGGTGTTGTAGCCGACACTGTGCTCAGATACGGTTTCTTTAAGAAGCATGATCAGACTTATACTTAATAGTGAAGATGTTGCCAACATTACACAAAATACTGATTAGTTAGTAAGCGTAATCTGAGGATAGTTGCTAGTTAAGCGAAACTAGTTATGAGCAATTTGTATTTTATGTTTTATTGTGACCACAACTACTAAAATTTTTGATGAATTACTTGTAGTTGAGAGTAATCACCGAATAAGGAAGTGAGCTGTTGTAAATGCCCGTCCGAATATAGCAAACGACAGTGACCAGTAAAGTGCAATTAACACGAATAAGAATGTATTTTCACGAATATAGTTTCACAGGAGTTTCATAAAAAACTTGCCTTGGTGTATCATTACAATGCCGAAACTCTCTGCCGGACCCAATGTTTGTGATACAATGAGTACTACACACTTATTAGCACGCCCGGCTAGCCGCGCGGTCTCACGCGCTGCTACCCGAGTGGGAAGGAATGCCGGACATTTGCCACACTTGCCCCTTGGCCAGGTAGCGATCCCTGAGGTAAGGGACGCCCTTCCTCGTACTACTACTGTCCGCTTTCAAACCGCCGTCTCCACATCTTACTCCATACAACCAGTAGGTAAGGGACCGTCTTCTTCGACATCTTGGCGAAATACAGAGCTTCTTTACCGAAATCGAAGTATTTATAACTTTTGGGAAACGAAAGCAATACCGACGATTATGTCAGTATGTAATTAGTTCTGCCAAGTATAAATATAGATCCCTCTGTCTGTAGGGTAGCTTCCTATCACGCATACTGATTGCGATAGAAACAATCCATCGGCATGGGAGCAACAAGAAAGGAACGATGTAAAGAGAATGCGAATGTACACTAATCATTTCTATTTGATCACTGCATTTGTGCCTACTTTAATTACTACAACTGCATGCCCAAAAGACAATAAGGAAAGAAGAAATGGGAATGTTTGAAAAGAAGAACGACATACTCCACATTAATTTACTCTCGAAAATCCGATATCCCTTGCGGCGAAACATTAGTTAGTAAAGTGTAGCGGGACCATATTCAAAACATGACTGAAAATACGTTCACTACATAGAGATAAGAACATCTATGATTGACATGTCATCTAAAGTCGACGTACAATTTTAAAATGTTAGAAATAAGGAAATGAAGTAATACAGAATGCTATGCTTGTAACGCATGCTGTTGTTCTACATTGTTTAGCTCTAGTATTTACAGGGTCACAGAGAAAACATCCTAGGTTTTGGAGGGAAAAGCCGTAATTGTAATGATCTGCACTACAACGGAAACAAGAATCACAACTTAAGGAAAAATAATGTAATGTGTGTTTCAGCTCACAAGCAACATTGAAGCAGGCAGTTCCTGAAACTTCCTGGCAAATTAAAACTGCATGCCGGATCGAGACACGAACTCGGGACCACTGGGGGCCGAACCGTACAATAACCCTGGGTTCGGTGTGGGGCGAGTGGACTGCT
Source organism: Schistocerca piceifrons (assembly GCF_021461385.2). Classification (NCBI taxonomy): domain Eukaryota; kingdom Metazoa; phylum Arthropoda; class Insecta; order Orthoptera; family Acrididae; genus Schistocerca; species Schistocerca piceifrons. Next base: position 124,813,987 of record NC_060149.1, read on the forward strand.
GTGGCCTGTTGTGGGGTTGTGAACCACTGAGGGCAACGGCGGTACGAAGCATTTCCGTCGTTTCTAAGTCCCCGGTTCAATAAACATACTTATTGCTGAATGGGAAACAAGCCAGAAAACAAAAATGTACCTAACGTTCACTGGTACAGAAGACAGCGCAATGGTTAAACATTGAACTCGCATTCGGGAGGATTAGGGATCTAATCCACGCTCGTCCATCTAGATTTAGATTTTACGTGGCAGGTGAAAGAAGGGATGGTTCTTTAATGGGTAACACGGTCGATTTTCTTCCCGACCTGGAACTACCAAGCCTGCCCCCCCCCCCCCCCCCCCCCCGCCCCGGTCGCTCATCAATTCTTCGATGGGACATTCTAGTCTTCCTCCCGTTGCCATCGAGGTCACGTGAAGCGGAGCTGCGAGTCAGCTAACTGCGAATGAAGAAGTTGTAACCTTGCTCTAATTACCACTGAATGAATCACCAAATAATGAGGGGAGACTAAAACTCTGTGTCATAAGTAGAATGGGATTTTAACTCTGTTCCGGGAGGAAGCTATTTCACTGTCTTACAGACTGCGTAAGCTTACTCGGCAACTGGTAAAGGCACGTATGCTCTGACGAGACATTTTTCACATTGTTTGCGATTGCACGTGGGTTAACTTCATGGAAACTGGGCAATGAATATTATGCTCCGACTGCGTTTCTTTTAGATTGAAAATAAGGTCACTGTGCCAATCATGGAGTATCACAGAGGAAATAGTAGCTTCACTCAATGCATCATCACAGACTGCAGCAAGAAGCAAATAGACTCTTTAGATAGTAAGATGCCAGTAGTATCTTGAAAATGCGTGTCAGTTCATATCAAAATACTATGACTGGTATATAGTGTGAGTGTGAGTGTGTGTGCGTGTGCGTTTGTGAGGTTCTGTAAAATGAAGGATACAAAAACGCTTCAACACATCTAACCTAAAATTCGAGTGCAGGTTTTCATTATGATTAATATGTCCACTTCCCAGAATGAAATTTTCACTCTGCAGCGGAGTCTGCGCTGATACGAAACTTCCTGGCAGATTAAAACTGTGCACCGGACCGATACTCGAACTCGGGACTTTTGCCTTTCGCGGGCAAGTGCTCTACCATGAAATAATATGGTAGAGCACTTGCCCGCGAAAGGCAAAAGTCCCGAGTTCGAGTATCGGTCCGGCACACAGTTTTCAACTGCAGAGAGGATATGACGGTGCACTGCACTAAAAAATCAGGTCAACACTCACACGTAGCCATCAAACTTATGTATATTTAAACCTCACAGGGCTTAAAACTTGATTAAATTTCTGAAATACATCGGGTTTGGCGCGCGAAAAGAACAAGTGATGCAGTGATTTTGCTATTTTCAATCTGAATTACACAGCAGCAGCATTTTTACATGATAATTTATAGTGGACAAAATGTCCGATTCTTTTCGTAAAGAGCTCGTTTCACACTTCGTGCTTTTTTTAATAATACTGGAACAGTCTATTAGCTGTGGCCTTATTTGAAGTAACCATGAATATATTCACCTGACATGACTTTGAAAAATACAAAATGTGAATTTTAACATTCGAAAGATGATTTGAACCGCACTTTTCAAGGATAATAGCAGTTTTTTGAACGATTTCGTGATGCCTTCAGCTGCCATCCTTTTTATTTCATGCACTATTGTAGAATTTCGGTATTAGGTGCTTTTCAAGTATTTTATAGATGATTTTTAGTCGTAAATCAAGCCATGCATCTTGTTGCTCCTATGATTTCGTGTCATGCTCGTAAAATGAATTAGAGAGGTGTTTTAGGAGCACGTTACTTTCGAGCAGTTTGCAACACTACTAAAAATCATCCATCAAATACTTTACCCAAGGTCGAAATAGTACAATCGTACATGAAATAAAGAGAATGGCAGCTGAAGGCATCACGAAATAATTCAAAAAATTCATCGCAGCTGCAAATCCTATAGCACTGAAAATTATAGATAATAGTAGTGTCTTAACAACTGCGCCACCTGTCTATTTACAAAACTACGGAAGTGTGTATCTGATGCTTTGAGCATTAATGACGCGGTGTTCTTTTGGTCACATTACTATAACTGCCCATGGTAAGTAAAATAATAATAGTATTGCCGATATAATTCAGGAGAGAAATTGCTGAACTCTATATGACGGGTCTCAAATTTAAAAGATTAAACGGCTACGGGAAAATATGAAATAGACCATAATGCACTCTGATGTACAGAATCAATTTATCATCATAATTCGGTTCCCGGCCCCGAATACGTAGTGTCGCTAGTCCTGGAATTCACGAGTGAATAATATGAGCACCGCCATGTTTAACGAGAATAAACTGATCACCAGAAAAATCTAAGAGATCTGATTTAACAACGGCCTGTGTGATTAAAATCCTGTAACTAAAACATCAATATATGACCCGACTGCATTACGATCGTATTCACCAAAAGTTATTTCCGGAAATAACGGCAGGCCTGAATATGGAGGGCCAGAGGACTAATTTACACGATGCGCCCTGCCGATAACACACTAGTGTCTTCACTGCCTCTCTCTCTCTCTATCACATTTCGAAGCGAGTACTAAGAATTGAGCAGAATAAATGGCAAAACTAGGAGGAGGGGACAAATAATGCTGAAACCTAAATAATGAAACGTCTACAATAATTTGGAAGTACTCTGGAAAGTGGCTGACGAGGAATTTAATGTAATTCTCGTTGTTGTAAACTTTTCCAAGCATGGTTAAACCTTGCCAACGCGGAGGAAGGAACCGAAACCAGTTAACTGTACCTTTCACGAATCCGTCTAAGATAACCTTTGTTAAGATCATACAAAATTATTGAACAACAGTACTGATCACGAAAAATGAATCACAAAACTATGTCACTTAACATAAGTAAAAAATCAGTTGTTAAATTTTTTAATGCAAATAGGCAGTGCATAATGTATGTCCCATACAGAAAATTTAAAACGTTTGCCACATGACAATTTTTGCTCACACAGAAAATTATATTAAATACTATTTTCAAGCACTACAATATTGCAAATAATTAAATATGTGCTGTGCCTAACAATAGCTACCTCTAGATCTTTGAGAGTAAGATACGTAACTATATGCGAAGAAAGATGCACACTTAACAAGCTTGAAGTTAGTTAAAAAAATAATTGCTTTATTTGACATACCGCAGCTTCCCGGCGTACTCCAACTCGATTGTACAGCGATCTCGGATGAAATGCCCATATTTTTCTAAAAAGTCTATTCCTTTCTGCGTGTGGAGAGATATATTGTCATACTGATCCTGGAAAGAAAAATGCGTGCGTCAGTAACACAGCCAGAGGTTATAATGGCACGTGGTAAAAGAATAACAGAATTAACAATTTCATAAGTTAACTATAAATGATTTATCAACAAGGCCTACATATTATTACTTAAAAATACGTTTTCTGCGAAACGAACGTATCTGAGCTAGACCTATTCGCCGACGACAAAATATGATGTGCCTGTTCATCGTCTTTATCTCACAACAGTGGTCGAGACAGAATTATTTTCCGCGTTGGAAATGTTGGCTGAAAAAGAATACATGCTCCCTGTCAGCAGCTTCTATAAATGCCAATGTGTATGGTCTTTCAGGTAGCATCACTACCTTTTACAGCAAAGGAGACAAGCTACAGTTTTGTCTTGAGCCCTGAAGTGGGTTTTAGATGAAGTTACAGCATGTGCAGGAAAGACCGATACAGATATCTGCGAAAGCGAGTATGAGTTACATGCGAATTCCATAAATAATCCAACTTGAAGCCATCGTCCCGGTTTACTAGGTTGTTTACCAGGCTTTTTCCATCGCTTCGATGACCACCGAACCCCTACATGATGAGGGCGAAACCAGGTTCTGCACGTAATCATACCGCGTAACATAGTTTAAGAAAATGGCCGCATGTAAAACTGTTACGTTAGCACTATTAAAATGCACATTTGCGCTCTTTTACATATGCTATCCATCTTCTGAATGTACAGGGTGACCCAAAAGTCATAACATTTGAAAATGCGCTAATTCACGGAACAATGTACGTAGAAAGGAAAAACTTTACACACACTCCTGAAATGACTTGGTGTTTTACTGAAACCAACGAGTGCAAAACCCGGCCAACAGATGGCGCTGAACAGCAACCAGTCAGTGACGCCGCGTTACAACTCCTTAGCCTGGCTGATAACACCTGGAGCGTATGACTTTTAAGCAGGATGGCGCTCCACACCATATTGCTCCACGTGTGGAAGATCTCTTGCGCACATGAGCCGCCACTTCCGTCAGGCTTAGCCTCCCAGGTCCTTAGACCTCAGTCCGTGTGATCATTGGTTGTTGCGCTTATGTCCATTTTTACCTATCTACCTACATTATTTTCTGGCGTATTTAATTTTTAAATGTTAACGCACTTCTGCGTCACCCTGTAGCACACAAACAAAAACTTAAATATCCACGAACATGAACATGATGCAAGGCAATAAGAGAATTCCAATGTTCATCCAGTAAGAATACCAACTTTCTATATTTCCATTACAAATATTGCGATACAAATATACAATAGTCTTTCACATGAAGACAATATTTCATCGTTCTCACTTTTTTGTAAAACCGTAAGAACAATCTTATTACCTCACTGTTTCTGTTCAGTAGAAGCAGTTTGTTGCAGGTCGCTGGAGCAACGAAGGGCGCCTATCGACTGGAAAAAAGTACAGACCATTCCCGTTTTCGAGGAGTAGTCTAGGAACAGATGCACATAATTTTAGGTTTACATCGCTGGCGTCAATCTGTTATAGAATTATGGAACATGTTTTATGCTCACGTATTATGACGTTTTCGGAGAACGAAAATCTCCTCTGCAAAAATCAACATGAATTCCGCAAAGATGGGGGGTCCACTGGGGGCCGAACCGCACAATAACCCTGGGTTCGGTGTGGGTGGACTGTTGTGGGGTTGTAAACCACTGAGGGCTACGACGGGACGAAGCCTCTCCGTCGTTTCTAGGTCCCCAGTTTAACACACACACACACACACACACACACACACACACACACACACACACACACCGTTACTGTTTACACTATGTATAAATAATGTTGTGGATAACTACATGAGATGGTTTGCAGATGATGTAGTTGAGTGTAAAAAGGAGCAGCGTGAGGACACTGGCGAAATGCAGGAAGACCCGCAGAAAATTGATGAACGGTGTAAGAACTAGCAGTTGGCTCTGAATGTAAATAAATGAAACACACTGCGCATACATGGGAGAAGAAATCCACTACTGTACAATTAAAACATTGGTGACAAACAGCTGCAAACAATAACCACGGTATAATGCCAACTAGTAATCATCCGGAGCGACAGTAAGTGGAGTGACAACATAAAACGAATATTAGAAAAAGCAGATGGCAAATTGAGATTCATGGGAAGAATCTCAAGGAAATGAATTTCATTCACGAAAGAAGGTTTGTCTGAGCAGTTCTTCAATTCATGAGCATCGCTAATCAGTCTGGGACCCTCACAAGGATAACAGAAGAGAGAGACAAAATGAAACGAAGATTGGCGTGTTTGTCACGTGATCGTTTAATCGGCGCGAGAGCGTTACACAGACACTCAGCTAACTCCAGTGGCATAAGCTACAAGAGAAGTATTGTGCATCACGGAGATATTTGCTACTGAAATTCCGAAAGAGCATGTTCCCGGATGCGTCAGACAACATACAGTACTTCTTCCTCCTACATTCGTCTTACAAAATAACTGCAACGAAAAAATTCGCGAAATTAGAGCTAATACGGTGATTTAGCGACAATCATACATTCCAGGTGCCATTCGCGAATGGAGCAGGGAAAGGGGGGGGAGGGGAGGGGAGGAAGGGGAGTGTTCAGATAGCGGTACCGGAAGTATATAAGTATCCTACGCCACACACCGTCATGTGGCTTGCGGAGAATAAATGTAGATGTGGAATACAAGAGATTAGAAACAAAGTCCACAAGGTGCTGCTACTATAAGTACTGCACGCTCTCTTGAACACAAAGTTGAAGGTCATTTATTTACTGCCATACTGCTGTTAAATGTTTTGTACCTGGTGTAGGTGCGTGTGCGCACATCCATACGCAATATTGCCAAAGGAAGTATGTATCCCACAAATAGGAAACATTTTTGAATTAATACGTAAATACCGAATTTCGCAGGAACTAGGTAGTAATGTAGACAGCAATCTTACAATTCACAGGTTTATGTTCCCTGGGTACGCTTACACAATCTCACTCACTCCAGGACGGAGAGCGCTCTTGTATGCACATAGATTCGAATATTACACGATATACTTCCATTAACCTGATAAGCATCTTTTCGAAAACACGAAGGTAATAAAAAAATGTACGCCGAAAACAGGGCATGAAACTGCGAATTATCCATTACACTACACTCAACAAACATCTGCGAGGCCTTCAATGTGCCGATGCTTTAAACTAGCAAATCTACGTCCCGTCCGAGGGCGGCATAACGCTTCGCAACTATGCACCGAGATGATATTCAGCGTATGACTCGTCCGTGCGAGGACAGAATATTCAGCTTCATTTCAATGAAGACGCTACTAGTGTCTTGCGTTTGTTCCTGAGTCACCTGCTTCCGGATCGTCGGTGATCTGAGTCACGGTACAGGTCAGTGCTGAAAACTCTTGGGCAACCCTAACTGTGAAAGACAAGCGCGTCACGGTTTCGAAACCGTCGTGTGAAGTGACTAAGTGGCGCTTGTACAGCGCCTACAGAGTAGGCTTCCACGCAACATTAGTGGAGTCGCAGGAGGAGTACAAATAAGGACACTCAGATTTGGAATACGGAAAAAATCTCACCTACCTCCTGTTCTTTTGGTTGTCGCATTTATTTAACAAACTCCCGTCGACTGCAAAGCCTGTCGAGAGAGAGTGCCGGTGACATTTTGACTTAGTTAACGGAGAAAGAAAATTCTGCCTTTTTTTAAGCAACGAAACTTTCATCTGACGCGAGCTCGAGACAAAAACTTTGGGCGATAAAATTCTTATGCTGACTTTAGTTACTGCGTAAAAAAGATACCTTATCTTTCTATTCAAGAATACAGTAATACTCTGTGTATACTTGCGTTCACCAGAAGCAAATTACACTTTTGTAAAATAAATTATTGTGTCGTGTCGTTAAGAAGCAAAATGGTCCACGGCAACACAGCCTGGCAAGAATTAATACCTTTTTTTTCTTCGAGTAATGATTGATAAGCAGATAATTTTCAACTGTACTGAAATCTGGTACTTTTGAGAACACATTAAGTGAAGCAGCAGCGTTTCTACTAGGCTACATCACATAATCAACTAACTGCAGCCAATTTGTCGTAGAAGGAAATCGCTTTTGACAAAGTTATCTACTGCGATGTGTTTCTCATAATTACAATGGAACTGGTGAACCAAAATTACGAATTAACGCATAAATTGCGACACCACGTTGTTCTTCGTTCCTTCAGTTTTCTTCCTGGAGTTTACTTAGAACTAGGAACAAGGACGGATGTGTCTGATGACGACAAACAGCTGGGTAGGAAGTATGTGCAATGCCGTGAAGGAAGTACCGGAAAATGTGACGCAGCTATCGTCATGCTATCGGCCGTTCTCAGATGGGAAACTTGTCCCTGGCCACCGCTGCTCTCTGCGTGCACTGACCTCTTTTTGACATTTTTCTCTCAATTGTCGTTTTTCTCCCTTTCAGTGGAAGCTTCAGACGGACTCCAACATACAGCGTGTATATTAAAAATATAAATGTGAGTAATCTGATCCGATTGTCAATGTTGCAAACATATTTAATTTTTACTGAGCAAAAACTTCGGAAATTGAAAATATATAATGTTAACATACCTGCACTGGCTTACGCTGCTCAATGGAGTGTACTTTTTATTTTTCATTTTACTGGCGGACTAGTATAGGGAACATGCCCGTATTCAGAGGCATCTGCGTTACAGGAGACAAACTACCCAGTACAATACGTTCATCTCTAGTGTATAATGTGTACGAGCTAATGTGACTTCTGTCTTTTTTACATATAATTTACTTACCGCATATGGAAAATAACGTTCTTGTGAGTCTCCAGTTATACGTATTTGGGGTTATCAATAAATAAATTTTTCATACGTAATATTTGCAGGCTGCACATATACAAGGCACACTGCAGAAATCTTACGGTTCGCAGTACAATGCAAGTAAACTTATAGCATTTATTTTCGACTGAACTGTATTCAGCCGAGTACTCACAGCGCAAATTATGCAGGCTATTCTACTAAAATGTTTTACACACATACACACACTATGGGTAGATTAAGACCGTTCCACGACTTACTGACTGCCGTCAATTTACTGCGAAATTACTAATGCGTCTCAAAATCCTGCCTCATCTACAATCACCAGACAGAGAGTACTAACGAATAAATGTATCAAACTAGAGGACTTGGTTGACAACGTTGTCATTAATACTTGACATCCATTGCTCGTTTGCAGTCGTAATAAAAGACTTTTTTCTGTTAGTCGAGCTGACCAACCGATGATGTTTTCTGTTCGGGACCAGCACTACGGTTTATTGCACATGTAAGGGACTTCTCAAGTGAGGCTTACAAATTTCATAACATATGCAATGATCTACACTCTAAACTATTTTCTATTAGACTAATTGTATCAGATATGGTGAAGTTACCATATAAATCTGTTAAGATCATCACTGTCTCACGAGCGAAACTCGTGAGGTGTTACGTCAGAGCAACAGGTAAGCAAAGTAACCACATTACTATTCCACTCACTACCGGAACACATCCGTGTGTTCTCCTTTGACATCAGGATCAGTTTGGTGAGTTCCATACAACCTACTAATTCGAGACAATGCTTGAAGAGTTGTCGCAAATATTTGGTATCTAGTTTGCAAATGTGCGCTTCATTGAGACAGACTCAGATAACACAAGCGTAAGCGGCTACTTCGGAAACTTCCCACTACCGTCTGACAAGAGCAGATATCAAATGCACAATAAATCGCTGCTGTGGATATTAAAAAATCACCTCCCATACAAAGCCAGTCCCAGAAGCATTAACTGCAAATAGCACAGCAGTTCGTTACACAGAGAATGGCAAATCTTTTTCACCATTCCTCACAAATCCAAGCCAAGTGTACCAACCTTTAAGACACCGCTGTCGGCAGGATGCCCAGAGTAGGATCTAGATGGGCTCACAAGAATATAAGTATGCTTTGTAACTAACCCACCCCCATTTCGCTCTATATGGACGCAGTAACAATGAAGCACAGAAGCACCTTAATGTCTCAAGGTGCAGCACATTATGAAAATGTTCGAGACTCCTGCAGAAAATGCGCAGAACGCATACGGCTTCTCTGTACACTTCATTCAACTCATCAGAGCACATTATAGCTTTATAGCCATTGAAAATTCCTTCAGAATTACAACGATCCAGTCCAACTATAAATGATTTTCTTACGTTGCCTGATTGTTAAGCAGGACCATTCTGTAGTTAGGACGTAAATGATACTGCCATACCACCGGTGTCGCCTGGATCATGTTTTATATCTAGTCGAACTGATAGACAATCATCCTACTTAAAAGACGAACTGTAAACGTTTAGTTCACATCCCATAAACGCAGAACAACTGTGATTAAAGCTGAAAGACTTCATAAACTGCGGTCTAAATAAATGCACACCAAGGATACTAGTAAAAGACAGCGAATACCCATCTTGGTTTAACAGTACCACCAGACTACTACACTCTCGCTATAAAAGAAAATACGAGAAACCTCATAGCGAAAACTTGATAGTAACTCTTGTATCCGTAAGAAGAACCACGCGTGAAACGTACAATAATTTTCACAGTGACATCCTGGCGAAAGATCAATCCCAAAATTCTTAGAAGTTCTGCACATACGTAAAGTTAATGGAAAGGTTCAAGGCTTGCACTCAGTGGGTCGTGGATCCGCTTGGTGCTGAAACTAAAGGTAGCAGATAGAAAGTAGAAATACCGTATTTAAAAAGGTAATCCCAATGAGGATACTAACGTACGAATGTCTTGAGCGCTGCATAGACTAACAAATGAGAAATATTGGTATTAGTACCCCCACCTCCCCCCGTATAGAAAAACAAGCGGGACTACTTAAAGTGACGAAGGCATCAGGCCCTCATGGAATTCCAGTTAGATTTTACATATATGAAGTTGTCGAATTTGTTCCTCTCCTAACTCATATTTACCGCTAATCTCTTGCACAACCAGTACTCCCGAATGACTCGGAAAGCAAGCACATCACTGTAAAAAGGGGAAAATATAGGAGGCACGAAATACAGATCGATATCGCTGACGACCGTGTGTTTCTCGACGATCATCATGTTCTTGTGTCTTTGTCCCGCATAGATGCAGGGTCGCCAGGTTTATTAACTGATCTGGCGCGTTAATTAAAGGGGTGCCCCAAGCTCTTGCTGTCGCCATCCCCACCTTCCCTCCACCGCGACGTTATATGTGTACCCCAACTGACTGCGTGTGTAATAGGGTTATCCATATGAAAGTGAACGAAAGTTTTCTAAATGTCTGCAAATCGTGTTAACTGAGGAAGGACTTGGGTACCAGACCGGTATTTATCTAGTGGGATGAGGGAAACTAACTAAAAACCACATCCAGGATGGCCGGGACAGCCGACCCCCGTTATTAATCCAACGAGCGGATTCGATCCGGGGCGGTGCATCTATCCGTCACGGAGGGGGCACTTCAACACGCAGGGATATCCGGGCTGCTCGTAAGTTGCAGGATACTAGAGCATATTCTAAATTCAAACATTACACTGAGGTGACAGAAGTCGTGGGATACTTCCAATATATCGTGTCGGACCTCCTTTTTACCCGGTGTAGTGAGCAACTCGACCTGGCATGGACACAACAAATCGTTTGAAGTCCCCTGCAAAAGCACTAAGCCATGCTGCCTCTGTAGCCGTCCACAACTGCGAAAGTGTTGCCGGTGAGTGGTCAAATCATTCGCTCGAATTGTCCAGAATGTTCTGACATGGCGCACTTTCATCCATAAAAATTCCATCGTTGTTTGGAAACATGACGTCCATGAATGGCTGCAAATGGTCTCCTAGTAGCCGAACACAACCATTGCTAGTAAATGATCGGTTCAGTTGGACCAGAAGACCCAGTCATTCCACGTTAACACTGCCCACACCATTATGGAGCCACCAGCTTGCACAGTGGCTCAGTGGCTTGTTGATAAATTGGGTCTGTGGCTTCGTGGGATATGCACTGCACTCGAACCCTACCATCAGATCAGATCAACTGAAACCTGGACTCCTCTGACCAGACCACGGTTTTCCAGTCGTCTAGTGTCCAACCGATATGGTCACGAACCCAGGAGAGGCGCTGCAGGCGATGTCGTGCTAAAGGTACTCACGTCGGTCGTCTGCTGCCATAGCCCATTAACGCCAAATTTTGCAGCACTGTCGTAACGGGTGCGTTCGTCGTACGTCCCACACTGATTTTTGCGGCTATTTCGTGTAATGTCACTTGCCTGTTAGCACAGATAACTCTGCGCAAACGCAGCTGTTCTCGGTCGTTAAGTGAAGGCAGTCTGCCACTGCGCTATCCGTGGCGAGAGGTAATGCCTGAAATTCGGTATTCTCGGCACACTCTTCACACTGTGGATCGTGGAATATTAAATTCCCAAACGATTTCCGAAATGGAATGTCACATGCGCGTTCAGAGTCAGCCACAATCACGTCGGAAACCTTTCACATGAATCACCTCAGTTCAAATGATAGCTCCGCCAGAGCACTGCCCTTTTACACCTTGTCTACGCGACAATTGGGCCAACTGTATATGTATATATCGCTATCAAATGGTTCAAATGATTCTGAGCCCTATGGGACTTAACTTCTGAGGTCATCAGTCTCCTAGAACTTAGAACTACTTAAACCTAACTAACCTAAGGACATCACACACATCCATGCCCGAGGCAGGATTCGAACCTGCGACCGTAGCGGTCGCGCGGTTCCAGACCGTAGCGCCTAGAACCGCTCGGCCACTCCGGCCGGTTATATCGCTATCCCACGATTTTTGTCACCTGTGTGTATGACGTTCCTGGAGGTAGAGCAACTTCTGTCTATGAACCAACACGGATTCACGTTATGGCACTCGTATGAAGGACAGCTTTCTCTATTGATACACAAATAGCAAGCAATAAATGCAACCGAACCGATAGATTTTTAGGTTACTGGCGAAAATGTGTACGATTAAACATTTTCCTGACAACTATTTTTTACACTTACATTAATACCACTTCTCCCTCATGTCTTTAGGATACCCCTTGTTGTGTAGTGCTGGAGTGTACTTTCGCAACGTCGCTGCGTAGGCAACACATAAATCCCATAGACTAGATGTTTCATAACTGGAACAGTATAACGAAAGATTTTAAATTTGAAGTAAAGTGTCTCCCGCGTATGGGAATATATATAATGGATGTACGAGTACAGTTCGTAGAGACATGGCTGACGACATGTGGAAGCTTCACTCTGGCCGTGAGTCGTGCTCGTGTAGTCAAATTGTTAGGCGGCCGCTCGCGATAAGCGGGAAATCCGGGTTCGAGTCCCGGTCCGGCACAAATTTTCATTGTCATTCCAAAATAAAACTGATGGTTGTCCATATTCGCAACTGCGAATACATTTCTTCCATCATATGCTGTTGCTTCACGACAGAGCATTTGCAGCTCGTTAAAGCAGAAGCTGTGTTATTAATCTGAATTATAATATACATTTCCTTACTATGAGCACGTCTGTTTACACCGACCAAGAAAGGGCTTTGTTCTGTGAAGTGCGACTCCATTAATCGTCTCCCCCCCTCCAAAAAGAATGTGGGCCATTTGAGCGGAGAAAAAAATTGCTCATCCGATTACGCTGCCGAACTTACCTACATTCACATCTGTACTCCCCAAGCAACCTCACCACGTGTGGCGGAGGGTAATTCCAACACCAATATCTTTCCCACCTTCTCTGTTCCATTCATGAATGATGAGTAGGAAGAATCACTCTCGATAAACCCCATTGAGTTCTATTTTTTCTCATCTTTTCCTCGTAGTAATTTCACGAAATGTATTTTGGGCGACGCGACTGCGATTTTCTTTTTGGTGCGAAGGTGGAGATCAACTGCATGACGAATTAAGATCGCCTGTGAAGTAAGGAACTACTGAATTAAGATCATCGGCAGATGTTCTACGACAGCCAGTGATCCGTTTTGCGCTCATCAAGATGCAATGGCTTGCCTACTGCATTCATTATTCTCTATCTGCTTGGCGATTGTGACAATATGTGACTAAGAAAGCGGCGATCCGAAGTCTTACCGACTAAGAATTACTAGATGAGATTTTATTTTCGTCGGCGGAAAATATTAGCAAGAGCTACAGTTCTCGTATAGTTTCAATCCATGGCGAAGATGTCACGAATGTTGCTAATGTCTGTACGGAGTTTTACATTTTAAGAATGGGTGAAAATTTGTTGCCGGCCAGTGTGGCCGAGCGGTTCTAGGCGCTTCAGTCTGGAACCGCGTGACTCCTACGGTCGCACGTTCGAATCCTGCCTCGGGCATGGATGTGTGTGACGTCCTTATGTTAGTTAGGTTTAAGTAGTTCTAAGTCTAGGGGACTGATGACCTCAGACGTTAAGTCCCATAGTGCTTAGAGCCATCTGAACAAAAGTATCTAAACGCGGTTTTTGGTAAATGACAGTACGCAAAAGGTGCAAGCTCTTTTTCATCACTGATTTACATCCCTAGCTTTGTTATCTTTCGAAATGCTGAAGCAACTAAGAGTTTTTCTTAATTGAATATACCTTTTGGGACAATTCGAGAGATTTGCAACCTATATATATATATAAGGGTATATCCCTCAAAATGTCTGTTTTCGGAAATCAGATGGGAATCTGGCACTAAGCGACGAAGAAAACTGTGAAGAATTAGCCAAATATTTTGAAACGCTACTAAACTGTCCAGAACCAACAGAAGCTCTTCCAATATCCAGCACTAAAGCCCCGCAACAGCAAGACTCTGTCCCGCCAACTGAAGAAGAAATTATCAAACACATAAACAAACTCAAAAATAACAAAGCATCAGGAGAAGATGGAATTGTAGCCGAATTTCTCAAAAGTCTAGGGTCTAACTCAAGAAATGAGCTAGTTAAAATTATTCAAAACATATGGGTTACTGAAGAAATACCAGAAGATTGGAAATGTGCCCTAATACATCCGTTACATAAAAAAGGGGATAAATCGGATGTGAACAACTATAGAGGAATCTCCTTACTTGCCGTCACATACAAGATATTATCAGCTTGTCTTCTTGAAAGAACACAAAAACTGCTAGAACCCAAAATCTCAGATTTCCAAGCTGGTTTCAGACCTAACAGATCATGTCCAGAACAAATTTTAAACTTGAAATTGATTACAAGGATGAGACAAATGCGAAGGAAGCCTACAGTATATGTCTTTGTCGACTTTAAAAAGGCATATGATTCAATTCACAGACCCACACTATTTAAAATTCTTGAAGAACAAGGACTGGATAAGAAGACACGGAACATCATAGAGCAGACATTAACAAATACAAAATGCAAAGTGAAATTCATGGGAAAACTTTCAAAATCATTTGAGATAAAAACTGGGGTTAGACAAGGTGATGGATTATCACCTCTGTTATTTAACTTAGTTCTGGATAGAGTCATGGCAGAATGGGAAAAAGAACTCAAAAAAGAAAAGTACTGGAAACCAATATCACTGGGAACCAAAAAAGATGACCTACAAATCCCCTACTTAGCCTACGCAGACGATCTTGCAATAATGGCAGATTCTAGTGAAATGGCAGTCAAACAGATAAAAACCTTAAAAGAGTGTGCAGGAAAAGTTGGCCTACAAATATCTTTTGAGAAAACGGTGTTTACAACAACAAATCTAGAAATTTCTAAGTTACAAACCAAATATGGAGAAATTAAGAGGGTACCATACTTTAAATATTTAGGAGAGATAATTTCTGAAAAATACTCACAACAAGAAAGAATATTAAAAGCTCGTAGGGGTCTAGGGCTGGTCCAAAACATTTACAATAAAAAATGTCTATCTATAAATACAAAAATTAAACATTATAAGTCGGTAATTAAACCAATAATGCTATATGCCAGCGAAACCTTGACACTTAAAAGGAAAACAGATATGGAAAACCTGAAGAAAGAGGAAAGGAAAATCATTAGGAAAATTCTGGGACCAAGATGGACCAAAGAGGGGTATAGATTACAGAAAAATTCTAAAATTGAAGAATATTCTAACATAGAGATAGACATGAGGAAGAGGCGTCTAAAATTCTATGGCCACATAATGAGACTTCCCGATCACAGACTTACAAAAAAAAATAGTAAGATACGTAGCATCCCTTGTTAATGGAGGAGAATGAATCAAAAATGTAAAGAAAGATCTGGAATTAGCCAACATTACTACTGAAGACATGAACAAAAGAAACAATTTCAAACTTAAAGTTGACAAATGGGAGGTCAAACCAGAGACAAAAGCGCCGAGAACTGGAACAAAATGGAGCGAAGAAAGAAAAGCTGAATTCTCGCAAAGAATGAAGACCTGGTGGGCAAACAAGAAGAATAAGAAGCCCCAGAAGTGAACCATCTTTACTTAGCGTCTTCCATGTTGGGAGCTTTACGACTAATAATATATATATATATATATATATATATATATATATATACAGGTGGATGGTCTTTCGTATTTGCAGCGAAGATATTCGCCAAAATATCCGGGTAATGTATTAAATGTGAGGGGCAAGAGACCATTCCGAGTTGACCTACACGATGATGACATGACAAGAAATGTAGATCTACGGTTTGAACAGTTCCCCACTGCAAACATTGACTATTACAACGACATATTCTATTTCTTTTCTGAGCCCTCGAACGACGCGAAAAAGGGGGATGACTCATTTTTTTAAAAACTTTCTGAGTACGGCGACACAGCGGGGCTCTCGTTCCTTTTCTGTCTCCTTTTTTTCCTTGAGCCTTTCTTTGGTATTTTTAGATTAGTGAAATATTATGGCTGACTAATGTTACTCCTGTTGCATTCGCGAAGGATGTTTGGGAAGAATGATGGTCGCTAAAACCCCTATTTGTTCCATTTTCTGAATTTCTCGCTGTGATCATTTCACGAGAAGTATGTGGAAGGAAGTAATATGTTGTCCGACTCTTCGCGGAACGATGCAAGAGGCCTCTCTTGTCTCGCCTGCCACTGGAGTTCGCTGATCATCTCCGCAACGCTCTCGTGCCGAGTAAACTACTGCACGGCGAAATGTGCCGCCCTTCTTTGAATGTTCTCCAACTCTTCTATTGATCCTACCTGATACGGGTCGGTTCCAGATTGATGAGTAATTCTCAAGAACTGGTGGAAAAAGTTTTTTGTAAGTGATCTGTTTCGTGGATGATTTAAACTTCCCACAGATTCTTCCAATAAATCTCAGCGTAGCATCTGCTTTTGCAACTATTGCTTACGTGGTCATTCCACTTCAGGTGATTCCAAATGGTTAATCCAAGGTATTTTACGGTAGTCACTGTTTGCAGTGATTTGTCGCCAATAGTGTAACACAACATTAGTGGATTTCTTCACGTATTTATGCGCAGTACGTTACATTTATTTACTATGTATATACGCACACTGAAGAACGAATGAATATTTGTAGCAAGGCCAGGACTCGAATCCAGGTCTTCTGCTCACTAGGCAGATGGCGTTAACAACAACGCCATCCTCGCACAGTGGCTTTGCACATTGCGCGGAGTACCCTAGCATGTCTCTCTCCTCAATCCAAGCCGTGCGGCGTAGCTGCGCCTTGCCACGGTTCGCGCGGCTCCCCCCGTCGGAGGTTCTTGTCCTTCCTGTGTGTTTTGTCTTTAGCGTAAGTTAAAGTTAGATTAAGTAGTGCGTAAGCTTAGAGACGTCCGCCCTCGTGGTCTCGCGGTAGCGTTCTCGCTTCCCGAGCACGGGGTCCCGGGTTCGATTCCCGGCGGGGTCAGGGATTTTTCCTGCCTCGAGATGACTGGGTGTTGTTGTGTCGTCATCATCATCATCATTCATCCCCATTACGGTCGGAGGAAGGCAACGGCAAACCACCTCCATTAGGACCTTGCCTAGTAAGGCGGTGCGGGTCTCCCGCATCGTTCCCCTACGCTCTCTAAAGTAGCATGGGACTTTATTTCCATTTCCAAGCTTAGAGACCGATGACCTCAGCAGTTTGGTCCCATAAGACCTTACTATAGTTTTTTTCCCCTCAATCCAAATTCCAATTCACGCCTTGGATTAAGAAGGGAGACGTGCTAGGGTAGTCCATGCGGTTTTGCGAAGCTACTGTGCCCGGATGGCGTATTGGTTAGCGCATCTGGCTACTGAGCAGGAGACTGGGTTGAGTCCTGGCCTTCTTACAAATTCTCATTTATCGCTTCAGTCTGCAATATACATAGTTAACGTCTCACGTTTTACAAGGTTTCTGGAACAGTATAGTTTAATTTAACATTTATTTACGTTCAGGGCAACTGCCAGTTCCATCCCCAATCTCCGATTCTGTGCACGTCTTTCTGAAAATCGTTACCATTTTCTGTCGTTGTTACCTTTTCCGCATCACCTTTGAACAGCCTCATGGGTATTCCAACATTATTCACCACATCATCTACACGTATTACAAATTAAAGTCCCCCGCCGCGTTTATTCTCTCTCCATGTGAAGGGTAATTTCATGAACCACCGTAGGGATTTTGATATGGTTTTCACTGATACACAGACTAGTTCACGAAGAACGTTTCTGTATATAATTTATAACTAGAGTAGTAATGAGTATGTAATACATGTATTGTTATGTGTTCCATATTAAATTAGCGACTGGACTGACATCACGTGGCAACCATGGGGGCTACGAGATAGTGATCTAAAGAGGCAGCGGTATCTGGAGGGAAAAGCTGTAAACAGCCGCCGCAACTCCAGAGAGCAGCGAAGCTTGAAAAGAATCTACACATGTCTTCTACACATCTTATTCGCCGAGGTGACGAGAGTCATGGGATACCTCCTAATATCGCGTCCGAACCTCATTTTGCGCGGCGTAGTGCAGCAACTCGACGTAGCATTGACTCCACAGGTCTTTGGAAGTCCCCTGGAGAAATATAGAATCATGTTGCCTCTATATCTGTCCGTAAATTCGAAAGTGTTAATGGTGAGCATTTGGTGCACGAAGTGACCTCTACCTGGGTAACCAAATCATTCGCTCGAATTGTCCAGAATGGCCTGACATGGCGCACTGTCATCCATAAAAATTCAATCGTTGTTTGGGAACATGATGTCTATGAATAGCTACAAATGGACTGCAAGTGGCCGTACATAACCATTTCCAGTCAACGATCGGTTCAGTCGGGCCAGAGGTCCCAGTCCATTCCATGCATCCACAGCCCATACCATTATGGAGCCACAACCAGCTTGCAAAGTGCCTTGTTGACAACTTGGATCCATGGCTTCAGGGGTCTGCGCCGCACTCGAACCTTACCATCAGCCCTTACCAACTGAAATCTGGACTCATCCGACCAGACCTGGGTTTTCCAGTCGTCTAATGTCCAACCGATACGGTCACGAGCCCAGGAGAAGCCCTGCAGACAATGTCGTGCTGTCGGAAAAGGCACTCGCGTCGGTCGTCTGCTGTCATAGCCCATTAACGCCAAATTTCGCCGCACTGTCGTAACAGATGCATTCGTCGTACGTTCCTTTGTTAGCACTCACAATTCTACCCGTACTCCGATGGTCTCTGTGGTTAAGTGAAGGCCGTCGGCCACTGCGTTCTCCGTGTCGACAGATAATGCCTGAAATTTGGTATTCTCTGCACACTCTATCTTTACAGAATATTTAATTCCGAAAGGATTTCCGAAATGGAATGTCACCTGCATCTAGTTCCAACTACCATTCCATGTTCACAGTCTTAATTCCAGTCATGCGGCCATAATCACGTCGGAGACCTTTTCACATGAATCCCCTGAGTACAAATGACACTTTCACCAATGCACTGCCCTATTACACCTTATGTACACAGTACTACAGCCAGCTGTGTATGTGCATATCGCTATCCAATGACTTGTCACCTCAGTGTGTATTGTGTATTGTACTGGGGACCTAAAAACGACGGAGAGGCTTCGCCCCTGCCATAGCCCTCAGTTAGAATTATTTTAATACCTTCAGCTGTTGACGGGCGTTGGTATATATCAACGGGGACAGGTGAAAATGTGTGCCCCAACCGGGACTCGAACCTGGAATCTCCTGCTTACATGGCAAACGCTCTATCCATCTGAGCCACCGAGGGCACAGAGGATAGCGCGACTGCAGAGGCTATCTCGCGCACGCCTCCCGCGAGACTCACATTCTCACCTTGTATGTCCACACACTACATTTGTAGTGTCCCGCCCCAACACACTGATTACTCGTGGAAGACATTCTTACAAAGTCCCATAAGAGTTCGGGGAATAAGTGTGCATCCGCACAGAAGGAGGAGGTCATGGCCGGTATTGCCAGAACTATATACTTATACGGGTATGGTGTCTGTTATTTCGGACATGTTCGAAACAAAAGACACCATATCCATATAGCCCTCAGTGGTTCACAACCCCACAACAGGCTACAGCAGTCCACTCACCCCACCGCCGTCCCACACCGAACCCAGGGTTATTGTGCTGTTCGACCCCCAGTGGACCCCCCCTGGAAACGTCTCATACAAGACGGGGGTAATCCCAAATGTGTGCGTGGTAGAGTAATTATGTTGTACGCGTACGTGGAGACAGTGTAACTGAGGCGGAATAAGGGGAATCAGCCCTCATTCGCCGAAGCAGATGGAAAAAAGCACTCCGTCTTCAGACCACAAGTGGCCCATCGAGACCATCCGACCGCCGTGCCATCCTCAGTTGAGGATGCGGATAGGAGGGGCATATGGTCAGCACACCACTCTCCCGGTCGTTATGATTGCTTTCTTTGACCAGGGCCGCTACTATTAGGTCGAGTAGCTCCTCAATTGGCATCACAAGGCTGAGTGCACCGCGGAAAATGGCAACAGCGCATGGCGGCTGGATGGTCACCCATCCAAGTGCCGGCCACGCCCGACAGCGCTTAACTTCGGTGATCTCGCGGGAACCGGTGTATCCACTGCGGCAAGGCCGTCGCCGAAGCAGATGGAAAACCGCCTTAAAAACAATCCACAGGCTGGCCGGCACAGCGGACCTCGACACTAATCCGCCGGGTGGATTCGTGCCGGGGACAGCGCGTTAGACAGTCGGGTAGCCGGGCGGGCTTCACCTCAGTGGGCACTGGTTTATTTATTGTAAACAGTAACGTTTTTATGACTTATTTGGGGTACTCCTGAAATTACTTCTGCATCTGTCGATTTCGTTCCGTTATGAGGAACGTGTTGAGTTGTATTTGCAAGCAAGTCCCGAATCAAATCAAATATCTGGTCTGATACTCGGTCGTATTTTGTTGACTAAATGACGCAGGACTATATCAAATGAATTCCTTCCATCTATAAACACGGCTTTTTTTAGGAGGTGAGTGCTACCGGTGTTTGGGGGCGGGAGGCAGGCAGGTAGAGGCGGCGGAGGAAGAGCAGCAAATGGAGGTGCGGGCGGCGTGGGCGTGGGCCCGGCCGGCAGCCGGCAGCAGGCACGTGCGGCCCGCCGGCCAATCGATACGGCGCGCCGCCCGGGCTGACTCAGCCGCCGCCGCTGCACCGGCCACGCACCTCCGCACGCTGCCTGCTCTCCGCACGCCCTCTGCGCATCAATTTTATGTACGTCCACACGCTATCTCCAGCCGTCAACATCGACACTGCGCAGGCACTGCTGTCGGAGTCACCAGTCCAAAGCCCGGCCTCGTGCAGCTCTCCAATAAGTACCGTACTTACAGTAACGAGAAGACTTCGAAAAATAAGTTACACATTATTATGGCAGGCCAAGTAAAGTTTACTGAATACTGCACATATTAATGGTCATTAACATGGGGTGGGTCCGCCCCTCTCCATTATGACGGCATAAACACTATTGAGGACAATTTCAATAAGGTAGGTTGGTTGGTTCGTTGGTTGATTTGGGGGAGGGAACCAAATAGCAGGGTCATCGGTCCCATCGAATTAGGGAAGGATTCGGAAGGACGTCGGCCGTGCCATTTCAAAGGAATCATCTGGCATTTGCCTGAAGCGGTTTAGGGAAATAACGGAAAACCTACACTACTGGCCATTAAAATTGCTACACCACGAAAATGACGCGCTACAGACGCGAAATTTAACCGACAGGAAGAAGATGCTGTGATATGCAATTGATTAACTTTTCAGAGCATTCACCTACACCTACGTGGCGACACCTACAACGTGCTGACATGAGGAAAGTTTCCAACCGATACCTCATACACAAACAGCAGTCGACCGGCGTTGCCTGGTGAAACGTTCTTGTGATGCCTAGTGTAAGCGGGAGAAATGCGTACCATCACGTTTCCGACTTTCATAAAGGTCGGATTGTAGACTATCGCGATTGCGGTTTATCGTATTGCGACATTGCTGCTCGCGTTGGTCGAGATCCAATGAGTGTTAGCAGAATATGGAATCGGTGGGTTCACGAGGGTAATACGGAACGTTGTGCTGGATCCCAACGGCCTCGTATCACTAGCAGTCGAGATGACAGGCATCTTATCCGCATGGCTGTAACGGATCGTGCAGCCACGTCTCGATCCCTGAGTCAACAGATGGGGACGTTTGCAAGACGACAACCATCTGCACGAACAGTTCGACGACGGTTGCAGCAGCATGGACTATCAGCTCGGAGACCATGGCTGTGGTTACCCTTGACGCTGCATCACAGACAGGAGCGCCTGCGATGGTGTACTCGACGACGAACCTGGGTGCACGAATGGCAAAACGTCATTTTTTCGGATGAATCCACGCTCTGTTTACAGCATCATGATGGTCGCACCCGTGTTTGGCGACATCGCGGTGAACGCACATCGGAAGCGTGTATTCGTCATCGCCATACTGGCGTATCACCCGGCGTGATGGTATGGCGTGCCATTGGTTACACGTCTCGGTCACCTCTTGTTCGCATTGACGGCACTTTGAACAGCGGACGTTACATTTCAGATGTGTTACGACCCGTGGCTCTAACTTTCATTCGATCCCTGCGAAACCCTACATTTCAGCAGGATAATGCTCGACCGCATGTTGCAGGTCCTGTACGGGCCTTTCTGGTTACAGAAAATGTTCGACTGCTGCCCTGTCCAGCATATTCTCCAGATCTCTCACCAATTGAAAACATCTGGTCAATGGTGGCCGAGCAACTGGCTCGTCACAATATGCTACTCTTGACGAGCTGTGGTATCGTGTTGAAGCTGCTTGGGCAGCTGTACCTGTACACGCCATCCAAGCTCTGTTTGACTCAATGCGCAGGCGCATCAAGGCCGTTATTACGCGGCCAGAGGTGATTGTTCTGGGTACTGATTTCTCAGGATCTATGCACCCAAACTGCGTGAAAATGTAATCACTTGTCAGTTCTAGTATAATATATTTGTCCAATGAATACCCGTTTATCATGTGCATTTCTTCTTGGTGTAGCAATTTTAATGGCCAGTAGTGTATTAATGGTCATTAACATGGGGTGGGTCCGCCCTTCGCCATTATGACGGCATGAACTCTGCTGGGGACACTTTCAGTAAGGTAGGTTGGTTGGTTGGTTGGTTGATTGATTTGGGGGAGGGAACCAAACACCAGGGTCATCGGTCCCATCGGACTAGGGAAGGATGGGGAAGGAAGTCGGCCGTGTCCTTTCAAAAGAATCATCTAGCATTTGCCTGAAGCGATTTAGGGAAATCACGGAAAACCTAAATCAGGATGGCAGGACACAGGTTTGAACCTTCGTCCTCCTGAATGCGAGTCCAGTATGCAAACCACTGCCCCACCTCGCTCGGTGTGTTTTTATTAATGAGTATTGTAGTCTACATGAAAAACGACCACACCAGAAAGATACTGCGTACTGGTGACAGATTACATAAATAATATATGGTGCACTGATCTACAAAAGTCAACTTAATATTTCATGATATCTATGAGGGTCTTTACAGCGATTTGATATTTAATCAGTTTCTTCCTCGCTTGTTTCATGTAGCCGCATGTGACGTAATCGCTCGGTTTTGAATAAGGTTGTAACACTTAAATCGATTAGAAGTACGTTTATATTACATAACTGTGTATCCGCAATTTATGAAATGTGTATTCTGTGTTGTTTTAACTCCTTGATCTATGGCAAGAAAATTAGAGTTTTGTAATGTATATATGAAAAAAGCAAAAGAATATGTTGAAATGATAATTTATTATACTATGAGTATGTCCATAAAAGGAAAATGTTTGTTAAGAGCTGGTTCATACTTAGAACAATTGTATTTGTAGCATGTAAAAGCTATAGGGAAGTCCCTCCGCAACGGAAGTGGCATGGCGCGATGTAAAAGGTGGGTTTGGCGGTCGAACTGAGCGGCTCCTTTGCGTGAACGACACCCAGTATGCGGCTAGTCTTAGCACGGTACATTTCGACGGTGCTAAGAAAGGCAGCTGGAAGCTGTATTATAAAGGATTTACCTCGGATTACTTGGTATTCGCCGCATGATGGAATGGCTCTAATATATTGAAAATCTGACTCCAAGAAGAGATTTTATAGAGCATTCGTGCATCAGAAGCCGTGAGTACAGTCACC
The DNA here is from genome assembly GCF_021461385.2 of Schistocerca piceifrons. Classification (NCBI taxonomy): domain Eukaryota; kingdom Metazoa; phylum Arthropoda; class Insecta; order Orthoptera; family Acrididae; genus Schistocerca; species Schistocerca piceifrons. The sequence goes on from NC_060149.1 coordinate 124,837,859, forward strand.
CGCCATGTCGCCTGCCACCAATTTTCGCCACTGCTTCACAAACTTCATACATTCAGTTAATGTATATGGGCATGGACCAGTTAATGTGTGTATGTTGTTTCAATAAGAATCATATAAAACCTTAATTCGTGTCCGGAACCATATTTTCAATCCTCATCACGAACCTACACAGGTTCCTCACCTAAGTGCTCATTTATGTTGTTACCACTTTCATTAACTCCGAAGATTTAAGTCCGTTAGGTTTTTCTATTAATTTCACCTAATTCGATATTATAGCTCGGCAGCCAATCACTAGTCCACGTTTGAAGTCACTGAACTCTTCTAACCGACTCGTTCTGCTATAACTGATTACCTACTAATAATACTACCAACCTCCTTTTATACTTGCGGACCCGCCATTCGTGACAGCTAGTGGACAACTGCGCAGAGCATAGATGTGTCCGGATACTTTTGATCACATTGTGTACACGACACTATTTTTCAACACGTTCGCCAAATCCTATAAACACCTCTCTAGGCGTTCCACCAATCATTCAGTTCTTCGACGAAAGAAATTCGCTCGTTGGTCAAAGAGCCATTCGAGGTTGTAAAATCAGCGATTAGAATGAATCCGTTATTCGGGTACCTGGACATTATTGTCGACGTCGATGACCTTCCTCCCACGACTAAGCAGACCTGGTCAAACTGTTGGTCCCATTTGACTACGGCTTGGCGCGACACTGCTTTAGTCCATATACCGCCAGAATTTTCCGGCGAATCTGTGTACAATTTAAATGTTTTGCGTACAAGAATCGTACTGTCCCGAGCAGTTCAACTTTCCACTGCGTTTCCAGCTGTCGCGTCATTTCATTCCCACACTGTGTTAAGGTGGATGTGTGGGGTGACACGAAAGGATATATACTAAGGAATGAGTACATCAGGGGAACAGTGAAAGTGGGGCCCATAGGGAAGAAGATCCAAGAAAGTAGGCTAAGATGGTATGGACATGTGCAGAGAAGAGTGGAGTACTAAGTGGGGAGAGGAGTTGAAGATGTAGAAATCGAAGGATTAAGGAGAAGAGGAAGGCCGAAACTGAGATGGAAAGACAGGGTAGCAGGGGACCTACGGGAAGTAACGATGCCTCAGGGAAGAAGCACTGGATAGGCATTTATGGAAAGCAACGCCGACCCCACATTACGTAGTAAAAGGCTGAGATGATGATGATCATCATCATGATCATGATGATGACTGTGATGCATCTATTATCCGTACTGAAGCAGAGCTGCGTCTGGAGGAAGCCCGGAACCTGTACTCCATTCCGATAATGCGCCACTCCTGTTGCGCATAGTGTTGGCGTAGGACAGTGTGTCTAACTTGCTTTTTTGAAGTCTCTTGGGCAGTTGATCTTTGTACTATATTCAAGCCTTGATCTTCTTCCCACTTTCATTACTAAATTAATTATCCTTCGATTCTTCAGGAGTGTACTATCAATCGATCGCTTATTTTGGTGAAAATTGTGCATTTATGAATTTATTTTCTGCTCGATTCGGTTCAGTAGCCGGCCAGGGTGGCCGAGCGGTTCTAGGCGCTACAGTCTGGACCGCGTGACCGCTACGGTCGCAGATTCGAATCCTGCCTCGGGCATGGATGTGTGTGATGTCCTTAGGTTAGTTAGGTTTAAGTAGTTCTAAGTTCTAGGGGACTGATGAGCTCAGAAGTTAAGTCCCATAGTGCTCAGAGCGATTTGAACCATTTCGGTTCAGTACCTCTTCAACACACTATCTAGCCATCAAATCTCCAACATGCTTTTTTGGTACCACATCTGAAAAGCATCTAGTCCCTTCTTGACAGATCTGTTTTTTATCTACTTCCACATATAGCTTCACTTCAAATATTTTCTGAAAAAGACTTCCTATGGCTTAAATTTACATGTTAACCGACTTACTTTTTTCAAGGAAGCTTTTATGGCTATTGCCAGTCTACATTTTATTTCTTCTTCATTTCTTCCGGCATCTGTTACTCAGCTACCCAAAAGCAAAATTTGTCCATTACTTTTATCTTCTCATCTGCTAACCTACTTTCCTCAGCATCACCTTAACGTAATTCGACTTAACTCCACCACTCTTGTTTTCCTTTACTGGTTTTCATCGTGTAACATGTTTTCGGGGCATTATCCATTCCGATAAAAATGGTTCAAATGGCTCTGAGCACTATGGGACTTAACATCTGAGGTCATCAGTCCCCTAGAACTTAGAACTTCTTAAACCTAACTAACCTAAGTACATCACACACACCCATGCCCGAGGCAGGATTCTAACCTGCGACCGCAGCGGTCGCGCGGTTCCCGACTGTAGCGCCTAGAACCGCTATCCATTCCGATATACTGATCTCTTAGGTCCTTGCATTTCTGAAAAATTACACTGTCACCATCAAGCATTAAATGTTTATTTCTTCACCCTTAACTGTAGTTGCATTTACAAATTACTCCTACGTTTCTTTTATTGCTTGCGCAACGTACAGACTCAACAATATTGGCCGATAAGCTACAACACTGTCACACTCCCTTCTCAGTAACTGTCTCCATTGGATGCCCTTCGTTTCTTCCAATTGCAGACTGGTTTCGGTAAACACTGTAGATAACCTTTAGTCAGTGTCTACGAGAGTGTACAGACGGCAAAAACGATCCTAAACTAAGTACTTTGAAACAAGGACTCAAGTGCTTACATATCAGGAACAACTGCCTGCCGCATCGACTTTGGAGGCGCTCCCTTGAAAAACAATACGCAATCGTAGTTAATGTTGTGATACATTTACTTCACTACGCTTTAAGCTATAAATTAAAATAAATGACCTCTGCGTATATCAGAGACGAGAGTGAGACGGAAATTACTGAACATTATTCCCTCTTTACGGTAGTAAGTTTGGTCCAGGTTAATTTAAGGCAACGCCTTTCAGACTAAAATTACTGGTGGTCAACAAAGACAGCAATGACCGTTAAAGAAGCTCAAAAATGTTCAAATGTGTGTGAAATCTTACGGGACTTAACTGCTAAGGTCACCAGTCCCTAAGCTTACACACTACTTAACCTAAATTATCCTACGGACAAACACACACACTCATGCCCGAGGGAGGACTCGAACTTCCGCCGGGACCAGCCGCACAGTCCATTAGTTAGAGAAGCTCCATGAGTTGAAGAAAGACGCCAGCAGCGCAGGGATACATTATTGTGAGGTAGTTAGCGGTTAGGACGAGCCAGCTAATAGCATCCTAACATATCTGGAGAGCTCCCTCAGAACTCACTGGTAAGATACAAAGCTTTTTGGAGGAACGACGGTTCAGGGTGGCAAAAGAAAATAGTGCCCACCGTGACAGTCTACTGTTTTCTTCCTGGGACCGAGTTTTTAGATGGCATGGTCACTAAGACTCAGTTCTGTCGGTGTCCTGCAGCAGTGAACACGTACCGTCCTTGCCCATCACAAATGTCCTAGTGGAGAACCGCCAGCCGCCGTCGGCACAAAACGGCGAGATGCTATAGCCAACAGGCTATACTGTTGTTCCCAACTGCTAGCATTTCTCACTCTCGCTCGTCTTAACCTTCTAGGGACTTACTTACATTTTTTAAACTTTAATTTTAACTGATGCTTGATAACACATTAACTTGATATTTAACACTTGTTCACTCTGCCTCTTGATTTCAGTGCTTAATATTAATTTCTTGTTTGCTTTGTAAATCTTCAGTGCAGAATACAGGGTGTTCATAATGTCTTTACAACTTAGGATGTTAACAACATTAAAACTATACTAGATATTAATAAATGGTTTTCAACGTGTAATACGATAACTCGGGGGTTTTCTTTTTTGCCATCCAGGTGACGCACTTTTTACGCAAAACTGCACTTGAAAACCTGATAAAATGTGGACGCCCAGGAGAAAGCTCAGCGTTTGGCCTGGTACATACACACGACGTCCGATACCCAACGAAACTTTCGAACGCAGTATGGAAGGCAACCACTGTCCCGACCAACTATTAGGGCTTGGGACACGTCATTTATGGAAACAAGTAGTGTTCTCCATAAAAAGAGGGCGTTTTGCCCAGTTGTTTCAGACGTCAACGTGGACAAGGTACGGCAGGCGTCTGCAAGTAGTCCGACAAATCGGTGCATACGGCGGCCAGAGTTGGAAATGAGACGTTCAACAGTTCACAAGTTCTGGCGTAAGAGGTTACGGCTACATTCCTACAAGGTGCAGCCGCTTCAAGCATTTTAAAGCGCACAGAAAACGTCAGAGCGAAAAGTTTGCAGTGGATATGCTACGCAAGACTGACGCAAACAATGACTTTTTGAAGAAGAAGGAAAACATAATAATAACTGTTTGACGACGGGGCATTATTTGTTACAAGAACTTGGGAGATAACCATTTAATTCATTGTACAACAGGATGTAATGCGTGAAAAACAGAACGAATGAACAGAAAAAATATTCGCAACAGGTGTCATCCTAATTGGAAGAATTTTATCGCTTCTGTAGAAACTGAGTCTTTCAAGACAAACAGCTCAACAGAGAACTCTAGTAAGAGTTTTAGTTGGTGGTGTTGGGCTGTGTTCAGCAATAAGCACTCAAACCTGTTTGAGAAATACACAGTTCAATTAATACCGTGAGGGAGTAATGGTGAAGCAGCAGCTACGCCCCCATGCATGCAATTTGGCGAAATGATTTCGAGCCCAGACCTCAGCTCCGCTAATGGAGGGCGGTTCACACGTTTATGCACCGGTGTGTAAGATGCCATGTGTAACTTGATGGATGTATGTTTTGCTCTACTGATGTGATCACATTTTAGCTTTTTACTGAAATGTTTTTAAATAAGAGTTACACTTCAGTTTGGGATATGTCCCAGATACAGTATCTGCCACACTTATGTATTCTGGTCTATAGTACTACACATTTGTTCTTTATAAGCGTAGTTACCTCCGCTTCTTTCGGTGACTTTGGACTGCCCACTGCGATGAGATTCGTGATGGATGCATGCAAAGACAGGGGCTTACTGTGGAGTGTACGCAATCTAATGCTTAAAAGAAATTGTGTCATGTCCCGGCAGCTAATTCATCTTCAACAATTTTCATTTCTTTCCATTACAGTTTCGCGGTTGTGCATTACTCACTCTACTTCCATATCACTAGTCACTGTACGGTGCACAGCAGATGGTACATGGCAACAATCAGCAGTCCCCCAACCACTTTTCTATTATATACAAGGTATCCCTGGGGGAATGATCAGTATTCAGGAATATGTAAGGAACGATCATTCGAAGAAAAAAAGGCTAGTAAACATGTGCATTAAAATGCATACCTTAAAAGCTATGAGCAGTGGTTCCGTGTAAGAGATGTGTTTCACAGTACCGAAGATGAACAAGAGCTCATAGCTCTTAAGGTATGCATTTTAGAGCCCATGTTTCTAGACTGTTTTTGCTTCTAAAGATCGTTCGTGTCATATCGCTGAATACTGACGATTCGTCATGGGACACACTGTATACAATGCGCGCGGAAAACAACTAATTATGTATATCCGTAATACGTATGATTCTAAAAAATGGCTCTGAGCACTATGGGACTCACTTCTGAGGTCAGTAGTCCCCTAGAACTTAGAACTACTTAAACCTAACTAACCTAAGGACGTGACACACATCCATGCCCGAGGCAGGATTCGAACCTGCAACCGTAGCGGTCTCGCGGTTCCAGACTGCAGCGCCTAAAACCGCACGGCCACTTCGGCCGGCGTATGATTCTAACACAGGGGTATTTGTATTATACATATCGGGGGACGTTTCGGTAACCAGCCACATAAAACATACAAACCGAGTAGCTCCTCAGGCGTTCTCACTTGCTACGACCTCTGCAGGTGAGCAATACTCGGGGATGGATAATATGAATCTCTGGTAAGCTGCTTCTATTGTACAGCAGAGAGAGAGAGAGAGAGAGAGAGAGAGAGAGAGAGAGAGAGAGAGACTCCCCAGAAACCACCAAGTTAGCTACGTTTGGGCGCTCGCTTTCCTCCTGCAATTTTCCACGCAATGTCACTTTGGACAGACGTATAACGTTATTTGAGGTGTGCCAAGAGTATTTACCACTGATTCTGGAACTAAAAGAAAAAAAAAGTAAAAAAAGTAATATCCTTATTCTTGCACTGCATTTGTTTACGCGTTGTCAAAGACGACGGAACTGCCTGCGATTCATTCTTACAGAAATATCGACTTTGTTTACTATTTAACACTTAATAAGGCTTAACAGACGTTAGGTTCGTCTGTACTAATGACTCACCGTCTATAACTATATCTCACAAGAAATCTTAGATTTAGCAGCGTATGCAGTCTGATACTCCAAGCGCGTAGTGAAGAACTGTATGAAAATCCTGACGAAAGCATCGTTGGTTTTGGCAGAGAAAATGGTTATCATTCCGAAAGATGACATTCACGTACAAAGAGGTCAACGGTATAGACATTTTATGAATCTGCCTTATGGTCTTTCATAGCAGCGTAAAAAGCTAGGATGTTACTCGACTGACCTATGGAAAACTGAATCTTGTTTTTAGTGCAGTTACAGCATACACTACATCCTGGGTGACATAAGGTGTTATATAACGATTGTGCTGACAGGGGACAATACAGATATAAAAGGAAGCGGGAACGCAAAAAAACCAGCGCTGCACGTTGCCGGCTTCTGACCAAGCTTAACGTCCTTAAACCATTGATGAATCACCAGCCAGTCCGCATACCTCTCACTTCACGACAGAGTTCTTTTACAGTTAACCCGGAAGGTCAGCGCGCACCTTGTGGTGAAGAACTATTGGCCATCACATATGGTAGTAATTAAAATCATCTTTATTGCGTAATCCAGAAAACTTCAAGAGTTCTAAATAAGCATTTGAACAGAAATCTCTTGTTCTTTATCTCTGACTCTAAGTAAGGCAGGCAGTTATGTGCCAAGATGACGGTACGATTTAAGGTCGATATTAATTACAAGACGAAATGTTTATAATCATGAACTACTTTTGAAACCTCAAATACCTCCGAGTCACGAATTTACAGACGTCTAACGTAAGAAACATATATACTGTCTTCTGCTATATTTTCCTAACAGAATCATAGCTGTACTACCCAAGTTGAGGATCCAATGAACTTGTTTGGTGTTTTATCTTCGGCCGAGTTACTCTATTCAGAGGGTGCCCCGATGCTACTAAAAAGAATATGTTTACCAAAAATGTCACTCATTAACAGTATTAGCAAAACGAAACATCCGTGAAACTTCCGAAACTATGATGACACCATCGACAACCTCGCTATGCAGGGCATACGCCGAAAGATGGGACGCCCGCTGACACACACACACACACACACACACACACACACACACACACACACACACACATACACATATATATATACTCTTTCATAACACTACCCTAATAGCTGGAAGTGCGTGCCAGAATCTCCGTATTATTATATTCCATAGGATGACCGGTGCCAAGGCAGTGTTCTGGAATAGCCGATTCGCTTCGTTGTTTTAAGCGTATGTGACGCTTATACTCAATAGAACAGCCCTCCACAGTAATTGTGGTCTGACATGCCACAACTGCTAGGAATACGATAATCCCCGCCTTACGCAAACCAATATCACCCTTTACCGGTCCTAAAAGAGCCTTAATCTTAGAGGGTGGTCGAGAAACACATTTCGAGTCATATTTCCGCAGATTACGAGCAATCCTATTGGAAATACTTTCTGTGTAACGCAAAATGGCTGTAGACTTTGATGCCACCTCATATTAGCTTCGCTCACGGTTGGTAGCGTCTGATCTGTCTTTCGCTAAAGCCATTCCGACGAAAGGTGACTTCGAGATGGGCTAACACAGCTGACAAACTTTCAGGGTCTGGGGTGATGTGGGCCTTATGAACCAAGCTATGAAGTACCCCTTTCGTGCTGAGCCTGATGGTGACAACTGAAGGTCTGTAGATACAAATCAGTGTCAACTGGTTTCCAATAAACGGACTGTCCCAACGCACCATCAAGCTTGCCCTCCTGAGCAACACATCAACGAAGCGAAGGCAGCCTTCCTTTCCCACCTTCATCGTGAAGAGAATGTTAGAGTGGACTGAATTCGGATCTTCTACAAAGCCTATTAAATTATCATTTCCACAATCCCAAACAACAAAAGAAACGTCTACATTCCTATTCACTGCAGATAACTTCTAACGTTGGACATCTTTTAACCGAGGTTTTAAATGCTATTGCAAAGCTCTCTCTCCATCGTTGCATATGTACCTTTAAAACGACAGGGCGTGCATCTGTCGGAATACCTGTAGTTGCCGAAGACGTCATCCGGCTGCATTCTCGAAAGTTATTTCAACATTTTAGACGCCGTTATTTCAACATTTTAGACGCCAGGAGAAACTGAAGTTTCGCAGGAAAGAGTCAATTATCTTAAGTCTTCTCTTAATTTACTAACTGTATGAGAAGTAGTGAATCGAAGGCCTCGCTAAAAACCATTTACTATAACACGTAGTTTGAGTCACAAATTTTGGATTCAAAATAAATGAAAAGTTAAGTTTCACGATGAAGAGTGTCTAAAACATTGTTACCTACATTTTCTCGTTTCCGTCATCCTGTTTATCGGACCGTATGGCGGGCGACAGTCAGGTTGGAATCCCACCGCGTCTCCAGACGGCTCTACGCTGGTTATCGGGGCTCATTTAGAAGTGGGCCTCATCACTGAAGGCAGTTTGACTCGAGTCAATGAGATTCCAGGCCGAAGACGTGTCTGGAGACCCCCGGACAGCGGCACGATACCAACCTGACTTTCGTCTACGGTTCGACAACCAGGAGTAATGGTCTGGGGCGCCATTTCATTTCATAGCAGGATCCCTTTAGCTGTCACCAGCAGTACCCTTACTGATATTCTATGCCCGTTTTGTTGCATTCCATGGCGAGCCAGCCTGGGCTTACATTTCAGCAAGATAACGCCCGCCCGCACAGAGCGAGAGTTTCTTCTGCTTGTCTTCCTGCTTGCCAACTTGAGTTTGTACTACTGTATTTATGAGTAGCCGGCCGTTGTGACCGAGCGGTTCTAGGCGCTTCAGTCCGGAACCGCGCTTCTGCTACGGTCTCAGGTTCGAATCATCCCTCAGGCATGGATGTGTGTGATGTCCTTAGATTAGTTGGGTTTAAGTAGTTCTAAGTCTAGAGGACTGTGATGATCTCAGATGTTAAGTCCCATAGTGCTTAGAGCCATTTGCACCATTTTATTTATGAGTAGTTTCGAAGTGAAACCACTGGGTCAGTATGTAGTTTTCATACAAAATTAATTTTAACCCCATTTTTGCTTATTATTTAGGCATAATGAGTTGATGGAAGTTTCGAGATGTGAGACTGTATCTAGGAAAATTGCTAATTTGCTTTCAAATATATCACATGAAATGATGGGTGGTTGGAATATTGTCAGTTTCGAGTAGACCAGCGCAGTATCTGCAGCTCTGTGGCAGTTTCAGATAAACAAGGCCAATAGCACTCATACAATTCGAAGTGCTGTTAAACTGTATGTCCCCGCGGTTTCTAAGTGAAACCATACCCTTCAAACAATTGATTGTTTAAATTTTGCCCATTTGTTCTTGTATTCCTTGCTCACTATGATAATGAAGATTAATTTTATGAAAAATTTTAGAAGTATATACTTTTTCAATATTGTTTGGACTCAAAAAGTTACTAAAACTTGAGAGGAAGCACAAGCCGCCATCGCTCCCTCAACTGAGCCGTCTCCAATGAAATCCATGCGCAAAACAGCAACTGAACTTCAGCTACAGATCAGCAGATTTGAGAAATGAAAGGGTTTAGGCCGACGTCTGTCAATGAACAATTTGACAACGCCACGAAGCACGGAGCTGCAGTGTGCCGTGCTTTGTTGGCATTATTTCCGAATGCCGTCTCTCTCAAGAGTGTTATCTCTGACGAAAGTGAGAGGTATCTAGTTCAAACGGGTGGAACGCCATTATCTGAACTACGAAAAATCCATATTACGTGAAAGAGTTCGAAAGGACCCAGCCTTGTTTTATGATGTGGACTGCGTTGTCATCACGGTACCTGTCGGGGCCTCAAGCCCGCCAGAAATCTCATTATGGGGAATAATCAAGTTTATAGGTCAATGTCGGTACAAAACTTAAGTATTTCGTGAAAGTTTTGGAAGACGGCTTTCGAAGCACAACTTCTGAGGTGCGCTGTGATATGAAACCAGGAAACGGAAATGCAAAGATCTCTGTGTAACGCGTAGTGGTGCACATACAGATCAGCCGGATACATGTACTTCAGTACACAATACTCCGTTTTGACCTAGGGGTATGGGGGTCTTTTCGGACGCATACCGTGTACGAGTCCAAAAGTTTAATGACTTTTCAGCATATTGCGAAACAAGAAAGGGTATCTGAAAATTTATATTATGAACTCAATTTCGCAGCTCGACTTCTTTCTGATTTAACAACAACTGTGCTCGTAAAAAATTATCTTCATCCGTAAAGTAAACACTCCCGTCTCCAGAAAGTAATTGGTTGACGCAGCTATAGCGCCAAAGGATCGCTCTGAAAAGCTCATATTTAGTGCATCTGGTTTTTTAATAAAAAAAATAGGGCGTCCTTCAATAAACGATCACAAGTATTCTGTAGGAGAGAGTTGCCCTGTTCTGTTAGGAAAGCAGTATGCAGTCACTGCCGACTGATATTCATCGTCACGTCCTTTCTCTTAGTTCATACTATAATCCGTTCATCATAAGAATAAACCTGATGTAAAAATTGCAGTATGTATTCTTTCGCGTTTGCTGGTGCTTCATTGGATTTCCGTTTCACGTGGGGCTGCAGCCAAGCTGTCTCAAATACTGTCAAGTGCGACAATAAAGGTACGTTTTGTGTTGTGCGTTAATCGCACCTTGCTTTGGCGATAATACAGGAAAAAAGCTTTACAGGCGCATTTAACTTTAACAGCACTGGCCGGTCAGCTGGTACAGCTAATCTGCAGTTACGTGGCCAGCTTACACGTAAAAAGAGACGAGCAGAGGAGCAACACGGCTTCGAATGTCATTTAATTTTTAAGCAGAATGAAATAATACACTGCAAATCTCACACAATACGCTCATTAGACGACTAGACGAAAACCGCAACACGTTATCGTTTTTAGCTAACGTACTATTGTAATTAAAAACAAGAATGATGAAAATTCCTGACTTAGCCACAGGGTAATTTTTCTGCATAAGCTGTGTGTAACGTAAGAGTATTGACGGATTTCACCGTATAGTTAAATATTGAAGCCATTGAAGGTATTACCTACAGTCAGATGTTTGGTAATTAATCTCTTAGCTCCTTCCTTATCCGAATCCGAGAAATACATTTCATTTCTGGAAGTGTCACCTGCTACGTTGATAAAGAGTCCATCAACAACAGAATCCACGAAGCCAACCAGGCGCAGCATTTTCTCTTCTTCTTTTATGACAAGCCGTTCTATATCCCCCCCCCCCCCCCCCCCAACGTTCGGCAGTGACGTGTGAAAAAGCTCCATGCGTTAGTTCCAGTACGGTACGTCTGGCATCTTAAAAAGTCTTGTTACTTCTCGAGCCAAATTACGCAGCTTGACTCCAGATCAGTTCTGTTGGGTTCATATCGTAATGGTACAGTAGCAAATGTAAAAATGCATCATTTTTATGATGTACTCGATGCTCTAAAAATGATTGTTTTTCATATTTCTACGATACTTATCTACCTCTGTGATATAAAACGATGGACATGGCCCAGATAAAGAGGATTTGGTTTTCCATTTTTGCCTTAAAAATTAAATTATGTTTTCTTAATTTAAAAAACTTTTATGAAGTCTTTCATAAAACATCGATAATTAAGAACTTTGAAATGGATACAGGAATTTCGTAATATGTAATTAGAAACAAAAATACCTGCATTATTCATAAAAATGATGATGAGTTTTATAATTACGAGACGTAGGAATTTAAAATAAAACGAGAAAAAAGTGGGGAAATTTGAACCAACGCACGAAAAAACGCATTAGATTCACATTCCATTACACAACCATGTGAGTATCTTCAGATCAAATGCAGTATATACAGCGCTGGGAAAACTTCACAGCCGATTACCTCCGTAAATTCATGAAAAACATTAAGAACAGCCTGTTTCTCGGCCCTTTTTAACCGTGTTCCACGCGCATGTTTCACTAAGGAACAGAAAACAGCCTCAGCCATTTTCATACTGCGCATTAACAACGCGATGCTCAGAACACAACGCTGCAGAGGCTGTGACTGTACACGGTTTTTGAAATAATAACTACGTAGCTAAAGTGTAATTACGAAAAACATTGATGGCTGTTAATACATTTGAATATCTTAAAGTTTCATTTAATGTAACTTAGTCATAAGACATCTAATACATAAGTTGGACCTACTTCCAAGAGCGAACAACACCAGTGTACATGTGCTGCGGCTTCTGACCAATCATCGCGTTTGTGTTTGTTTACATCATGTTTATTCTTATGATGAACGGATTATAGACGTTAGGCCTGCCTCAAGAGTCATTACGTGAACAGTATACACACGGGACGACAGAAATATACCGCCCGGTAATAAAGCAAGCATGTGTGTACACGGGAGCAAGTGACGCAATAAACAATCTTAACGCGTACGCTCTCAGATTTTAATGTGAACACTACTAGCACTTTTTAATTTTCACTTGCGCTCTAGTAACTACTGAAGATAGAGCCAAGAGCAAAATTTATGGCAATTCACACAGTCTTTGCGCCGTTTAAGCGAGTTATAGGGCCTAGATCCGACTAATAATAATGTCCATATATTCCGGCCAGAACGATTTCGGTGAATAATTTTCATTTGACTGCTAGCGAATGAACCCCTCCTATATCCGGAGACGGAGACGTCACTTTCAAACACCGACCGCATTCTACCACCACCAACTTACATCTCCGTAAGGACCGCGAAGACAAGGTAAGACATATTGGGGCTCCTATGGAGACATGTAGGCAGTAGTTTTTCTCTCGCTCCTTTTGCGAGGGGAACAGGAAAGGAAATGACCAGTGGTGATACCAAACACCTTCTGCGATGCACCATATGGTGACTTGCGAGCTATATATTTATCTAAGTATGTATGTAGATGCAGACCGCGTACATCGTGGGCGCTCAGAGGACATCGGCCGGTTTGCGTAGTTCCTAGCCGGTATTTCAAATACTTCTGCGCGCGCCCTTCCAGTCCCCTCCACGTTCGTATTTATCCTTTATGCCGAACACGCGCAAAACGTGTTTCAACAAATCTTACGTTCGTCTGCACTAAAACGTCCCGTTACTGATAGATCTACGAGATAAATGTAGACTAGTTAATCTTTAATGATCCGTTATCTGGGAGTAATAGTATAATTTATTTTAACAGCAGCATTTCTTTGTTATAACTCTTCATGCAACATAACTAGGCACTTTCATCATCACAACCGCCACGATCCCTTAACTATGAAGCCGTTAAACTTAGTCTCCTCCTAAAGAATAAGGAAGTCTTCGTGCTTGATTTATTAATCTAGACAATCAGTCTACTTTTCTCTCGCGGAACACAAGTTTTTATTCATTTACATACCTTCGTTGCACGAGGAAGAGAAGAGGGAACATTACAATCACAGCACAAGAGCCGTTAGGAATATTTCAGAGCAACAGCTAACCGCAACCACACACACCAAAAAATTATGACCACCTGCCTAATACCATGCCTGTCCGTCTTTGGAACGAAATACATCACTGGCCCTGTTAGATGTCTACGCACAGGTCACGTAATTCGCGTAAATAATGGGCCGCTGATTTGCATACGCTCTGATGGCGCCTGATAGCGACTCAGTTGGGTCCCATAGGATTTATATCAGACGAATTTGGTCGCAGAGACGTCAACCGGAGTTCACTATAATGTTCCTCAAACCAATGTAACACAATTCTGGCTCCGGGGCACGGACTGTTATACTGCTGAAAGACAAGATGACATTGTCATCGGGGAAGAAATCAATTTCAGGTGGTTCACGGATGTCAGCGTGTCTGCGATTAGTACCACAGGCCCCATGCTAGCCCAAGAAAATGTCTCGCATAGCATAATACTGCTCCCACTAGGCTGCGTCGGAGGCGCGCTGCACATTATGAGCCGCCGTTCACCTCGATGACGGCGTTTGTGGAGACGACCATCGACCTAGTGTAGCAAAATGTGGTTCACTCGAAGAACCGAAACGTTTACACTGATCGACGGTAGAATATCAATGGTACCGTGTTCACTGCAATCGTAACTGACGATGTCGTTGAGTAAACCTGTGAACACGTAAGAGTGGTCGACTATGTACGATGAACAGTGTGCTCCGAAAAACTTGTGCGTGCACCAGCATTGTGCTCTTTCGGTAGAGATACCACATATCACCATCTATCCTACTTTACAGAGCAGAGAAGCCTCTGAACACCACGTTCTGTGAAGAGTCGTGGACGTCCACCCATTTATCGCCTGGTGGTAGTTTCACTGTCCTTCCACCTCTTTCCGTACATGCTCACGACAGTAGCACCTGAACATTCGACCAGCTTCGCCGTTTTCGAGATACTTGTTCACCGGCTCTGCGTAATAGTAATCTGCCCTTTGTCAAAGTCGCTCATCTCAACAGATGTCCCCATTTGCAGCCCGTATCTTCGCTAGGGTCATCTCCCGTCCGTGTCTGCTCCGCTTACATACTATTGCTACAGGATCATGTACCCGCAACGCCACCAGGCGGCATCCAACGTCGCGATGGGCACTGGTCAATGTTTTGGCTTATCAGTGTTATACATACATGATGAAAATTAATAAAACCAAAAAACTGCAGGGACCGACCCCTTACTGAAAATGGGGTAAAAAAGGGACTATGAACATGCGTCTGGAAATGCATCGTTGCCACGGTAGATACATCTACATCTACATTTATACTTCGCAAGCCACCCAACGGTGTGTGGCGGAGGGTGCTTTACGTGCCACTGTCATTCCCTCCCTTTTCTGTTCCAGTCGCGTATGGTTCGCGGGAAGAACGACTGCCGGAAAGCCTCCGTGCGAGCCCGAATCTCTCTAATTTTATATTAGTGATCTCCTCGGGAGGTATAAGTATGGGGAAGCAATATATTCGATACCTCATCCAGAAACGCACCCTCTCGAAACCTGGACAGCAAGCTACACCGCGATGCAGAGCGCCTCCCTTGCAGAGTCTGCCACTTGAGTTTGTTAAACATCTCCGTAACGCTATCACGCTTACGAAATAACCCTGTGACGAAACGCGCCGCTCTTCTTTGGATCTTCTCTATCTCCTCCGCCAACCCGATCTGGTACGGATCCCACACTGATGAGCAATACTCAAGTGTGCGTCGAACAAGTGTTTTGTAAGCTACCTCCTTTGTTGATGGACTACATTTTCTAAGGAATCTCCCAATGAATCTCAACCTGGTACCCGCCTTACCAACAATTAATTTTATATGATCATTCCACTTCAAATCGTTCCGTACGCATACTCCCAGATATTTTACAGAAGTAACTGCTACCAGTGTTTGTTCCGCTATAATATAATCATACAATAAAGGATCCTTCTTTCTATGTATTCGCAATACATTACATTTGTTTATGTTAAGGGTCAGTTGCCACTCCCTGCACCAAGTGCCTATCCGCTGCAGATCTTCCTGCATTTCGCTACAATTTTCTAATGCTGCAACTTCTCTGTATACTACAGCATCATCCGCGAAAAGCCGCATGGAACTTCCGACACTATCTACTAGGTCATTTATATACGAGGGGCGTTCAGAAAGTAAGCTCCGATCGGTCGCGAAATGGAAACGACTATGAAAATCCGATAAAGCTTTGCACAGATGTGTTGGGTAGTGTCTCTAGTATAACCCCAGTTACCATCACGTCGCTCTTCTCATTTCTGAGCTCGCAGTGAGTGCGTAAAGATGTCTAGAAAATAGTGTCTGCCGCCAAGTACGAGGGTCTGGTGAGAAATTTCGCCTGAAGCTATGCAGCTAACATTACATAACTGTCGTGCTGTTTCTTCTTCAAGACAATTCTCAGCCACATTCTGCAGGGGCAATGAAGATGCTCCTGCATCGTTTTCAAATGGAAATGTGAGATTACCCACAATACAGTCCGCAATTGTCTCCCCCTGAGTTTCATCTCTGGTCACATGAACCGCTGTCTTTGAAGACAACATTTTGACACAGACAACGAGGTGTAGGCCAGCGTGGAGAATTGGAGGAAAGCACTGGCGGCTGCCTTCTATGATGAGGCTATTGAAAAGTTGGTTCAACGCTATGACAAACGTCTAAGTCAGAACGGCGACTACGTAGAGAAGTAGCTGAAAGGTGTAGCTAATTGTTACAAGTAAAACATTTCTGATATTCACTGTGGTTTCAATTTGGCAATCAATCGGAGCTTACTTTCTGAACAGGCCTCGTATATTGTGAAAAGCAATGGTCCCATAACACTCCCCTGTGGCACGCCAGAGGTTACTTTAACGTCTGTAGACGTCTCTCCATTGAGAACAACATGCTGTGTTCTGTTTGCTAAAAACTCTTCAATCCAGCCACACAGCTGGTCTGGTATTCTGTAGGCTCTTACTTTGTTTATTAGGCGACAGTGCGGAACTGTATCGAACGCCTTCCGGAAGTAAAGGAAAATAGCTTCTACCTGGGAGCTTGTATCTAATATTTTCTGGGTCTCGTGAACAGATAAAGTGATCTGGGTCTCAAACGATCGCTGTTATCGGAATCCATGTTGATTCCTACAGAGTAGATTCTGGGTTTCCAGAAACGACATGATACGCGAGCAAAAAACATGTTCTAAAATTCTACAACAGATCGACGTCAGAGATATAGGTCTATAGTTTTGCGCATCTGCTCGACGACCCTTCTTGAAGACTGGGACTACCTGTGCTCTTTTCCAATCATTTGGAACCTTCCATCCCTCTAGAGACTTGCGGTACATGGCTGTTAGAAGCGGCGCAAGTTCTTTCGCGTACTCTGTGTAGAATCGAATTGGTATCCAGTCAGGTCCAGTGGACTTTCCTCTGTTGAGTTATTCCAGTTGCTTTTCTATTCCTTGGACACTTATTTCGATGTAGCCATTTTTCCGTTTGTGCGAGGATTTAGAGAAGGAACTGCAGTGCGGTCGTCCTCTGTGAGACACCTTTGGAAAAAGGTGTTTAGTATTTCAGCTTTACGCGTGTCACCCTCTGTTTCAATGCCATCATCATCGCGGAGTGTCTGGATATGCTGTTTCGAGCCACTTACTGATTTAACGTAAGACCAGAACTTCCTAGGATTTTCTGTCAAGTCGGAACATAGAATTTTACTTTCGAATTCACTGAACGCTTCACGCATAGCCCTCCTTACGCTAACTTTGACATCGTTTAGCTTCTGTTTGTCTGAGAGGTTTTGGCTGCGTTGACGAATGAAAGCTCCTCTGGCCGAGTGCCGTCTGTTCCTTGCGTGTTGCAGGCTGTGTGATTGGCGCAACGTACTGTAAGCAGAAGAATGGTCCAGTATTCATGTCGGGATCAAGCCGAGGTGGTGTTTCTATACGGCAAAGCAAATGGAAACCGTCGAGAGGCAGCACTGCTATACCGAAACAAGTACCTTCTCACACACACCAACCACATTACAACACATTTCGAACACTTTCTAGTTGTTCGTGTGATCACAGGTCCTTTCTGACAGACCAATGTGCAGGGACGTGGCGTACTCTCCGTACGCCAGATTTGGAAGACCAGGTTCTTTACGATACGGAGACGAACCGCGATACAAGCTTCAGGCAAGAGACCCGCCAACATTGTTGTGAAAGAGTGCGGCAATCCATGGTGCGATGTGTGAACGCGTGTATTGCATCCCATGAGGATAATTTGAACATCTGTTGTGAGGTGGATGCGATGCAGCTCAGTACTGTATTCCGGGACGATTTGTTGTCGTTGCACGCACACCGTCCATTTCCGGACACATGTTCAGAGGACCGTTTTTCCTCTGTTTACAGTCAGGAATCCGTCCCTGCAGTTTGTCGGTTTTATTAATGTTCACCCCGTTTTCTGTCTGTCTGCTGATCTCAAGTACTACTGTAGGGAATTTGATACGTCTTTCACTACCAGGATGATTCACGAGAAAGGTTTGTGTACTTATTATCACTACTCCCGAGAAGACGTCCGGCTGTACATACAACTGTTCGTCGACGAAAGATCCGTACCCAAAGACTGGAAAGTTGCACGGGTCACACCAATATTCAAGAAAGGTAGTAGGAGTAATCCACTAAATTACAGGCCCATATCGTTAACGTCGATATGCAGCAGGATTTTAGAACATATATTGTGTTCGAACATTATGAATTACCTCGAAGGAAACTGTCTATTGACACACAGTCAACATGGGTTTAGAAAACATCGTTCCTGTGAAACACAACTAGCTCTTTATTCACATGAAGTATTGAGTGCTATTGACAAGGGATTTCAGATCGATTCCGTATTCCTGGATTTCCGGAAGGCTTTTGACACTGTACCACACAAGCGGCTCGTAGTGAAATTGCGTGCTTATGGAATATCGTCTCAGTTATTTGACTGGATTTGCGATTTCCTGCCACGGAGGTCACAGTTCGTAGTAATTGACGGAAAGTCATCGAGTAAAACAGAAGTGATTTCAGGCGTTCCCCAAGGTAGTGTTTTTGCTGTTCCTTATCTATGTAAGCGATGTGGGAGACAATCTGAGCAGCCGTCTTCGGTTGTTTGCAGATGACGCTGCCGTTTATCGACTAATAAAATCATCAGAAGATCAAAACAACCTGCAAAACGATTTAGAAGAAATATCGGAATGGTGCGAAAAGTGGCAGTTGACCCTAAATAACGAAAAGTATGAGGTCATCCGCATGAGTACTAAAAGGAACACAAACTTTGGTTACACGATAAATCAGTCTAATCTAAAAGCCGTAAATTCAACTAAATACCTAGGTATTACAATTACGAACAACTTGAATTGGAAGGAACACACAGAAAATGTTGTGAGGAAGGCTAACCAAAGACTGCGTTTTATTGGCAGGACACTTAGAAAATGTAACAGACCTACTAAAGAGACTGCCTACACTACGCTTGTCCGTCCTCTTTTAGAATACTGCTGCGCGGTGTGGTATCCTTACCAGATAGGACTGACGGAGTACATCGAAAAAGTTCAAAGAAAGGCAGCACGTTTTGTATTATCGCGAAATATGGGAGAGAGTCACAGAAATGATACAGGATTTGGGCTGGAAATCATTAAAAGAAAGGAGTTTTTCGTTGCGACGGAATTTTCTCATGAAATTCCAATCACCAACTTTCTCCTCCGAATGTGAACATATTTTGTTGACACCGACCTACATAGGGAGGAACGAACAACACGATAAAATAAGGGAAATCAGAGCTCGTACGGAAAGATATAGGTGTTCATTCTTTCCGCGCGCTATACGAGATTGGAATAATAGAGAATTGTGAAGGTGGTTCGATGAACCCTCCGCCAGGCACTTAACTGTGATTTGCCGAGTATCCATGTAGATGTAGTTACTTAATGCTATCCGCAAAGCCGGGCCGGGTCGTTAGCGTAATTCTATAACAGATAGATGTATTAGACTTTGTACAAAGCTCCGGCTTTCAAAATGCGTGGAACGAAATCGTCAAAATACCAGCAATTTGTGACATGCGTGATCTTCAAAATTCTTATTTACATTATAGCTACTTGCATTCGGAGAAAGTAAATAATTTGACACGCCCTGCATTATTTTGTGGAAGTTTCGAGTAAGCATGACACAGCCTCTGAGCGAGAAACTGTTGGGTGGAACGAAGGACGTTGGGCCATAGCGTGAAGGTTCGTTAGGCTTGGCTAGCCAGTAAAACCAAAGCAGACTTTCAAAATCCTCAGAGGAGACAATTACGGCTGCTGAATGTTCAGATATTCAGACACAAAACCGAGATGGGTCCAAAGTTCCTTTCGCTCACTATCACAAATCATGTTAGAAGTTAATATGCAATAATTTTCCATTTGGATTAACGATCCCATTTCACGCTGACGCATATGATGTCTACTGGAACCTTCAGTAAGATAACACACGGAGTGAAGCACGGTGCGACCAAAAGTATCAGGACACGACACTGAATCCACTCTGTGGACCGTCCGTTTATGCATTTGACAACAGGCGAATGCAGGCCAAGTGCAGATCCATTTCTGTCCGAATGAAGCTCGAATGACACTCTACATCATGCGAAGGTACGTCAATGCACTACACAATTTATAGCAAATGACGAAATTCACGTCAACCGTCGACTTTAACATCGAAGGAAATATATTCTCGCCACGATTACTCACGTTATAGCAGTGAATTACGTTGTCCTGTTTTCATTTTTGTTTTATTGCTTCGTTTTCGTGACACACCTACATCTACACCATACTCCGCAAGCCATCTAATGGTAGTGGCGGAGGGTACTTTTTCTACCACTAACTGAGCCCTCCAACCCTGTTCCACTCGAGAATAGTGCGTGGGAAGAATGACTGTCGGTAAGCCTATGTATTGGCTCTAATGTCTCAAACTTTCTCCTCATGTTCATATGTTCATGTGGGAGGGGGGGGGGGGGGGGGAGTAATATGTTGCCCGACTCTTCCCGGAAAGTGCTCTCTCGAAATTTCAATAGTAGATCTCTTCTTGATGCACAACGCCTCTCTTGTAACGTCTTCTGATGGAGTTCGTAGATAATGTTTGTAGAGGTTACTGTAAGGACGCGAGATATATTCATACAGAACGTGGCTCAAGAAGAAGCCTACATTATTTATAAATAACACAGTTAAAAGGACTATAAAGGTCCTTCTTTAAAAAATGCTTCAATAAAAAATGAAAGCTCCATTGGGGAGAGAGTTTTTTGGAAGTTATTTAACAATTAGAAAGAAAATAATTAATGTAGTTTTGAAAGATCTGTGTGTCACTTTTTATATACTGCAGTTGACCGCAGATTTTAGAATTTACAACACTACTATTTCAGGAACATCCAAACATTTTGCTTTGTTCATTGATAAATTCTACAACCAGTGGTAGTTCGTTAGTGCTGACATTATAATCCGACTTCCTGTAGGACAGATGATCCCTCAGTATTTAATACTGATAAGTACGGCGTTACGCGGTTTCACGTTCCGTCTAGGGTGAACACGGTATCACGTGCCATTCCGTGACGCGACGTTCAGATCGCGTCCATTGTGAGTCGTCCTTGAGTCATCGGAGACAAGTAAGGTAGAACGGGCCATCAATCCAGGGGTCAGGAGGGACCACGTGTCCAGGTAGAACGGGCCATCAATCCAGGGGTCAGGAGGGACCACGTGTCCAGATCAAGTTTTACTGGTGTTCTTGTGAAATGATAAAATCTGGGAAGCATATAACCACTGCACCGTCCTGAAAGACCTAAGAAACTAACATATCGACCATCGAGCTCTAAGGCTAATTTATCCAACAGCCAGATATAGTTGTGAATTATTGCAGAGGAATTCAGTTGCAGCTCATGTAGAGTGGTCGATAGCAGAACGCAATGTCGGGAGGCGATGAGCCTGCTATCCATAAATCGCTATCTTATGACCGAATGTGAGACATCACTTGGACTTTGTAAGCAACGCCGTCTTTGGTCAGTGGAGTATGCTTGTATGGAGTGATGAGTCACGGTACATGATGTGGCACTAACATCCGAATGGAATTTGTAGATGCTTGGTGACCGGTATTTACACGAATGTGCTGTGACGTCAATTGAAGTCAATGGGTATGGTGTGATTGCGTGGGGCTGTTTTTGCTGGTCTGGTCTCGGTCCATTAGTTTTAATGGATGTTACAGAGAAAGAGCAGCTTTATGTGAGAACATCCTCGATACTGTGTTTTTCACACTGTGACAATTGCACAGAACCAGGCCATTTCTGTATAAGTAGGGTACTGCTATTTACAAAGCAATGATTATTGCGCTGAGGTTCCAAGATTATCAAGTTGAGTCATTACACTGGCCTGTTCAAAACCGAAAGCTAGTGAACATATTTACTATGAACGAGAGCATCGGTTGTATGACAAATCAACAAACGTAAGTGTCTCGCAAACAAATTTTCATCAGTGTTAACGTACAATGGGGACAAAATTCCGCTTTTACAGAGTTGAGAGCCAAGTTAAGGGCCGCACGTAGGCATTAAATTCCGCAATAAATGCTAAAGAGACTCTATACACAATGCGTTGTACATTCGTGTCTTTAAAAAGACCAGTAATGGGTTTCTGGACACTTTTTACTTGAACAAAAAGCATATCTCGAATTTACTTGTCGCATAGATTTTCCATCTACAGCGTACATGTTTCCTTACTGCGAGTAATAACTGAAACAGAACGCTGACGAAAGCGCAGATTATCATGTTCAGAAATACTATCAAATCTTGGAAGTTTCCTCACATGACAGCAATCTATGTCAACAAAATAACTAAACACAGAGATTACACTTTGAAGCGCATGTGAGATAAAGTAAAATTACTGACTCGTGGTCTTGTCCGAAGTTATTGTGCTTAATTACAAACTGAAATGCCAGTTTTGTTTTATATAAGAGAAGCAAAGGATGAGCCAAACGATGGCAATATTGTAGAGCTCTAACGATGTGAAATACGTAGATATCCTTCAAGGTCTGCCTTTACGGAGCCGTGAGAATGCCGGAATTATTTAAAACGTCACATTTCCTTAAAAACACATTAATTTCAAAACCACGGCTTAGATAAAATCTAAAAGGGGTCTTACGAAGATGAGACTTTTATTAATTACATTTCATTTGTTCTGTACACATTCCATATTAATTATTATTCCTACGCATCAAACAACTTTTGGTTTTGGACCATTTATTTCACCACATTCACTAAATTTATCCACTGTTGCAGTCAGTCCCGCCTGTATCAATTAAGTATTTCATACCTCTGTAGACGCTTTCGTGGTGACGAACCATCCCGTGGTCTCACTCTTAACAGCAGCGTTCACTTATCACTGGAACCCAAGTCAACAAAGGCAAGATAACATTCCACGGCAGCAACAGCTCACACAGAACAACGTCCAACACAGACGGCTCATGTCTCTCAGATGTCGCTACTTCAAACTGCAGTTATGTTACACACACTCACGAGAGAGAGAGAGAGAGAGAGAGAGAGAGAGAGAGAGAGAGAGAGGGGGGGGGGGGTAGGAGTACTATGCTGAGGAAAGAACGGAGATTATGACCTAAGGCGCTCACTTAACAATGGCTGTTGCACGTAACTGAGCATTTTCATCGCTGAAGTGATTCAGCCTTTCAGAGAAACAAATTCTAAATTTTCTTTATCGTGATGCCTCCAGCCTATGTTAAAATACTTTTGAAACCAACACAATCTCATAATTCCCATAAACTACTGCTTATGTGACAAATGAAGAAGAATTTGTTTGTGTGAATCATTTTGCAGTAATTAACATACAATGCTAGTTTCCACAAATAACGTGAAAAAATTTAAAATAACTTTTAGAACTACGAAATACTGGCTACTTTGCGTTAATTTGGCTATCTTCCACGTACATAATAGTCTACGACGTCAGGCATACGTATAAAATATCAAAAGATCAGTCCAAAACCCGCTGCACTACAACTATTACTACAAATGTGGCCTCCACCATTACAGAATTATCCCGAATAAAGTCCTGCACTTCTATACACTACCTACACTACCGACTGTTGACAATGCCTTACACAAAATATCAATCGTACTGACTGGCAAAATTATGTTTTAAGCTACAAATCACTGATGTCACACAGCCTTTTACATTTCAGCTACCAAATAATTTCTCACTTGATTGCAAGTTCTTCAAGGACACCAATAGAGACCACAGCGACTTCCACCAGCCGATCTCTTTCGCTGTAAACCCAAAGAAACTAATGTTATTCGAATAAAACATCATCATAATCAACTAACAAACATGACAAATTTAACCAGATTGCTCTACTTCTCTCATGGCTTGATCACAAGATTAAATCCTAGACGGAAGTACGCAGCTAATTTTGACTTCTCTTAACGAGATTCCCACTGTTATTCTTTATCCAACAGAAGCCATTCCATTGGCTTCATGCGCATGGGCAATCAAGAATCAGCCTACAGTTCTTTACTGGCTTCATGCCGTCATCGGCTAATGCCTGATGTAAAACGTAGCTTGGGTGCTCCATAAAACCGATTCTACTCCACTGATACGCCACAATTTCGTATTGTTACGGTGAGCTCCAAATGGCGGGGAAGCGATAGCGAAGTCTGCCAATCGCTTCACATTTTCTCAGTTTGTTTCATAGATTTAAAGTGTAACTACCTATTTACATAAATCAAGTCTTTTTCGACGTCTTTATATTATTTTCCACATTGAATGCATGTAACTAAAACTAAAAGGTGTAGAGGAAAAACAGAAAACTTAACTCGTCTGCCTAGAACATTCTGACAATGTAGTAGGTTGTGGCCAATTCCTAACAGCCTGCAATTATAGATGTGTAGTCACATTAGTTAGTCATAATATATATGAATAAAGCAAGCTGCGAATTGTCCAGGTTAATGCAAACACCAGACTGGACGAATAAAAAAATAAAAAAAACAACTTTTTCCCTACCGTCATTTGAAATACACTGCAATATCAAAATCCCACTGTATTAATTACGTCTTATTCATCGGAAACTGACAACATATTTTCAAAATTACATTTAATATCCATTTAATTTTGTATTACATGCATATAGTTCACTTTCGGGAATCACCAAATTTCTTCAGATTTCATTTTTTCCATTCACTTTGTGTCTTGACAATGGTATTCATTTTCTGAAGACTCAGAACATCGGCATGTTCAAAGGAATTTTATCTTGCGTACATTAACAGCAGGTCAACCGCGTTTCAGTTCCTCGGAGTGCGTGAAAACTGGTTCCTCTACCACTTCGTCTTCGTTTTATTCCTCTACCGAAATACTTTATTCACTATAACCAATTCACTTAGCTGCTCGAATTTTGATTTATAGGCATCGATATTCGACAAATCGCAGATGTTTTCGTCATCGACACCATCACAATCAAAAATTGTGTATCCTAAGAGAAAATAAGCGTTCTCATTACGACCGACTACCTCCGCCTTTGTTCTATGTTCGGCTAAAACGGCGAACAATAATAGTTGCAGGCTGCCTATATGACGGTTTTCAGGGGCACCAAAATTTTATTTTCAATATTTCATATAATAATCGACCGAATTAAAATATTTAAAATGCTGTCGTAATTTATCCATTAAGAGGTACACACTGCGATAGCGATATGCACATATACAGATGGCGGTAGTATCGCATACACAGGGGGGCATGAAAGGGCAGTACATTGGTGGAACTGTCACTTGTACTCAACTGATTTATGTGAAAAGGTTTCCAAGGTGATTATGGCCGCACGACGGGAGTTAACAGACCTTGGACGCGGAATGGTAGTTGTAGCTAGCCGCATGGGACATTCCCTTTCGGAAATCGTTACGGAATTTAATATTCCGAGATCCACAGTGTCAAGAGTGTGCTGAGAACATAAAATTTCAGGCATTACCTCTCACCGCGTACAATGTAGTGACCGACGATCTTCAGTTAACGAGCCGGCCGCGGTGGTCGTGCGGTTCTAGGCGCTCCAGTCCGGAGCCGCGCTCCTGCTACGGTCGCAGGTTCGAATCCTGCCTCGGGCATGGATGTACGTGATGTCCTTAGGTTAGTTAGGTTTAATTAATTCTAAGTTCTAGGGGACTGATGACCACAGCAGTTGAGTCCCATAGTGCTCAGAGCCATTTCTTCAGTTAACGACCGAGAGCACCGGTGCTTGCGTAGAATTGTCAGTGCTAACAGACATGCAACACTGCGTGAAATAACCGCAGAGGTCAATGTGTGACATACGACGACCGTATGCGTTAGCGTGGCGAAATATGGCGTTGATTGGCTATAGCAGCAGACGACTAACGCAAGTGTCTGCTAACAGCACGACATCGTCTGCAGTGTATCTCGTGGGCTCGCGACCATATCGGTTGGACACTAGACGACTGCAAATCCGTGGCCTGGTCAGATGAACCCCGATTTCAGTTGGTGAGTGCTGATGGTAGGTTGGAGTGTGGCACAGACCCCTCGAAGCCACTGACTCATGTTGTCAACCAGGCACTGTGCAAGCTAGTGGTGGCTCCAAAATGGTGTGGGCTGTGTTTACATGCAATGGACTGGGTCCTCTGGTCAAGTGAACCGACCATTGAGTGGAAATTGTTACATTCGACTTCCTGTAGACCATTTTCAGAACAGTCCGCAGCTCGTGGTCGAGCGGTAGCGTTCTCGCTTCCCGCGCCCGGGTTCCCGGGTTCGATTCCCGGCGGAGTCAGGGATTTTCTCTACCTCGTGATGACTGGGTGTTGTGTGATGTCAGGTTAGTTAGGTTTAAGTAGTTCTAAGTTCTAGGGGACTGATGACCATAGATGTTAAGTCCCATAGTGCTCAGAGCCATTTTAACCATTTTCAGCCATTCATGGAAGTCATGTTCCCGAACAACGATGGAATTTTTATGGATGGAAATGGGCCATGTCACCAGGCCACAATTGTTCGCCATTGGTTTGAAGAACATTCTGGACAATTCGAGCGAATGATTTGCCCACCCAGATTGCCCGACATGTGTTCCATCGAACATTTATGGAACATAACCGAGACGTCAGTTCGTGCACAAAATCTTGCACCGCCAACACTTTCGCAATTATGGACGGCTCTAGAGGAAGCACAGGTCAATATTTCTGCGGTAGACTTACAACTTGTTGGCTCGATGTGGCGTCGACTTGCTGCACTACGGCGGACGAAAAGAGGTCCGACACGATGTTAGGAGGAATCCATGACATTTGTCATCTCAGTGTAATCTTACGTTCAAGGTTTAACATAGTATATATAGAGATGGTATCTGTTCTTTCGGACATGTCCGAAAAAATAGATACCATGTCCATATGTAGTTAAAGCTAACCGGCCATTGACCTCCTGTGCGGATGCACACGCATTACTCGAACTCTATCAGATTGTCTGCCGCGAGTAATCAGTGTAGTGGGGTGGGGCACTACGAATGTAGTGTGTGGACATTACGTTGGGAATGTCGGTCTCACGGGGAGCGTACAAGGGATAAATCCTTGCATTCGCACTATCCTCTGTGCCCTCGGTGGCTCAGATGGATAGTGTGTCTGCCACGTAAGCAGGAGGTCCCAGGTACGAGTCCCGGTCGGGGCACACATTTTTAACTGTCCCCGTTGATGTATAGAAACGCCTGTCGACAGCGTAGGGTCTTAACTATCATTTCTTCACATATTAAGTCGAGTATTTAAGTAACTTTTGTGTCTTGAAGCAGCGTAGCTGACGGCACGCCAATTACCGAGAATTTATTATCCAGCATTTGAGAACGAGAGCATTTAGCGACGTCTAACAAAATTTACACATGGTTTCAAACCTTTCCGATTCTTTTTCTCGCTAAAATCTCCAACAAAATAATGAAAGAATAAAGTTTATCGTTTTCTACTTTTTCGCCGTTCATGCACTACAATTTCAGCATCAGGCGTGACGTTTTAATTTATTATTTCTTTACTGCTAACTCTATTCCCAGAACATTTTGCACATAGTATTCACGTTACACATTACACTGAATGTACTTGCGAAGTTGTATCATTGTAGGACACATAGTTCAGCAGATATGATGTTTCATACGTGGGATTTCGATTCTTTAAAGAATCTGTGGTGAGGATTTCTGGTACAAGCATAATCCGCAAGTCGGACGATCAGCCTACGGATAATCGTAAGCTTAGTGAATAGGTAGCACTTTCAGTCCTATAATATAGAGACACAAACTGCGTCAAACAACAACAATGACAGCAGAAATACAAGAGTATCGGTAATTAGTATTCGCGTTGACAGCTTCCCGTCTGAAGCACTGGTTGACTAAACGCGGCGTTTAAATAGTACCAGATTGTGTGAGATCTTAATATGATAAAACCGGGATTTACGCAATTTTCAACAGCGCCGAGCGAACCACCGCAGTCTTGCCAAGTAGTAACTGTACGGGAAGTTCTCAGATTTCGACTCGGGTAAGAGGAGGCATCTGTCGAGGGGGGCGGCAGGAAACACACGCCGCATTCACACCGCAGCTGCTGACGCCACAAGCAGCCACAAACCAGTCCCACAATCCCACTGCATTTCGACAACATTAAATAAGCCTCGTCAAAAAATTTAAATCCAGCAAGTACCAGAAGCGCTTTAACACCTATCACTCGACGATAACGAAAAACATACTAACGTAATACTATTTTGTCGAGAATTGATATGGTGAGACTGTAAAGGTGTGAAAATACAGGTTAATTCTTACAATTAAGTAAAAACAGTAACCAGCCATTGTTATTAAAGCTGTAAGTTTAGTGAAAACAGTACCGTTAGCGGTTTGAAACCAATGGTTCATCATCAGAAAGCTGTTCACGTTCGAAATTACATGTAGCCTATGCTGTACATGCAATGTTGGTCAGTTTTCGTCGTGGCGAAAGTTTGGTGGTGCGCTACAAAAAAATACAATGCAAGATAATGACAACCTGCGTAGTAGCGTAATCTGATGTAGGTAACATTCACCACAGCACAGACAGTAACTTATATTTTCATTTGCGTTCTGTAAAGCAGTTGCTGTTTAACTTATCACTGGGGACGTATTCCAGTTTCCAGCATTGCAGCAATATTGCAGGCCCAGAAGAACTCTATGGCCGCTTTAGTTAAATTTAATTCATGCCCACTTTCACAATTTTTTTCTAGTTTCTCCGTTTCCCAGTCTATTCCTCGCCACAGTTTTTTTTTCCCTACTGCAGCAAAAGCGTTAGCGGATGCTGAACAGTAACGGTGAAATTGCTGATCTCCATAGAAATTAAATCACAGCCCACTTACGCGCTGTCAATGTGCCCAAACAACACAAGGGAAAAATTCTGAAGACACGCAGTCAGAATTAAACCAGTCGATGTTGTATCGCAACTCTTTCGACGAATACCAGGAAATTAAAGGTATCGGAGTTTTGTTAATTGCAGTAAGCAGCATTCGCACGAAGAGTGAGTCAATATACGCATAACCGGTACTTTCTGCATCAGCGCGAATTAATACTCTTGAAACTGTGTCCCTTCAGGAAATGCCAATGGCAGTAGCAGGCAACAAAACTGGTTTCGTGGCATTGGCCTGTATTTCCGACGACCTGCGCAGGCGGTAAAGTAATCCTCCGTATCTAGTAACAACACGCCGTGTAAAACGCTGTTTAAATATTTCACAAGGTCTTTTTTTTTTTCAGCCGTCGACTGAAATGACTGAAACAGAACTTACCATACTGCAGCCGCTTGCGTTCGCTTTTATTCCTTCCAAGTAGAGTTTGGGACGCCAGTGGAATTTCACTTACGCAGTATGTAATTTATTGGCATCTTTGCTACCGTCGAAAATAGTTCTCTTGGTTGTATGGAACATTTCCATTCTGTTATTATGGTGCGGATTTTCACGAAACGCTAGAACCGACAAAATACACACAGGCCTTACGGAAACCACAGAGCGAGGAGGAACAGTGGTATGACATTGTACCCCGCACACGGGAGAACCTGTTCGAATCTCCGTACGGTCATGTAGATTTACATTTTCTATAATTTTTCACGATCACTGAAGGAAAATGAAGCGATGCTTCCTTAGAGAAGGACGCGGCTGGTTTTCTTCTCCATGCTTCCCCAATCCAAACTTGTGCTACAATCTCTGATGATTTCGCCTACGATGGTACTTTAAACCGTCATCTTTCCTTCTTTTTATTGAGGGAAAACCGCTTGTCTGGCTTCCCAATGTAGGAATTCCCAAGGTACATCACCTATAATACAGTGCAAACATGTAAACTGCAAGGAATTAGCTTGTTGAACGTTTTACAGCAGCGGTGTGTCTCGCATTCTGGTTATGAGGTTCACATCGTCTATAGAAGCCCGACGCTTATTCCCGACCAATTAAAATATGACAGCTACTTACGTTTTCTGCCTGTCCGATTACAATTTCACACCATCTGTCGACATTATGCAGTGAAGAAGAAATTAAAATTAGTAGAAAATGGCTGATCATTTCGTTTATAAAACTTCAAAATTGTTGGCTCTACAATATGGGATCTGAGAAGTTTCTTCTTATATAAAATGACCTATGTGTTGCTTGAAGAAACAACTGACATTTTACAAGACAGTTCCGTATGCTATATTACAAGAGCAGACAACACCTCCGCTACCCCTTCTCCATGGATTATAGAGAGACAGTTATTACGTACACTGCTGAAAACTTCACACACGCGCCAGAGACCCAATAGTTTGGAGCAGCCTTTAATGCTATCCAAGTCTCAGATGAGGTGAAAGTACCACAAACCGCCGTGCATCGAATCATGGTACTTTGGGCACGAGATAAATGTGACCGAAATTCGCCCCCAAGAAAGCGTGATCGATGAGCAGAAACAAAACTGTGTGCCATTGCCCCAGTTCTTAAGATGGATAACAGTTGGGTTCTTCTTCACAACTCTAGAACAAAACTATATAGCTCATAGTGACACACATAGGCGTCATTATTAAAATTTCAGAAAAGGGTTAATACAGAGGGATCAAAAAAATTGTATCCACTGTTTAAAAGTCCATAACTGGCAAACTAACTGACTGAGATGTCTCATTTTTGGTGAAAGTGTAGCTTAAAGTCCAACTTAAAGATATCACTGTAGGTGTTCGAAATGGTCACCATTAACATCCACACACATATGATCCCGCCGAACTGCAGCACGAACTACTGACTGCAACGTTTTCAGATAGATATTTGCACATGAATGTACGATGGATTCTCGAAGTTCATCCAATGTGCGTGGTTTTTGTCGATAAACGACGTCCTTTAGTGTTCCCCACAGGTAAAAGTCGAGAGGAATTAGGTCTAGGGAACGTGGTGGACACTCCACAGCACCTCTACAGCCTATCCATTTTCCCGTCATATGTTACAACAATTCACTCGCTCACTACCAAAGTCTGAGAGGCAGTGTGCCCGTGAAACTGGAGTGAGTCGCTCAAGTGTTAGGCGAATTTTGAATACAGCAAAGTGGAAGTGCTACATCCCACGATTGCTACACGCAATGAACGAGGATGACCCAGATCGTAGACTGGACTACTGCGAGTGGTTTACTAACATGGTGCGCAACGATGAAGAGTTTGCAGAGATGATTGTGTGGTCTGACGAGGCACAGTTCAAACTCAATGGTACAGCAAATCGCCACAATTGCATCTACTGGGCAGCCGAAAATCCGAACGTCCATGTAGATAAAGCCGTGAATTTTCCAGGAGTAAATGTGTGGAGTGGGTTGTCTTACCGGGGCTTGATTGGGCCATTCTTCTTTGACGGCACAGTTACCGGTGAGGTGTACCTTCAGAAGCTTCAGACATCCATTTTACCTGCCATCCGAGACTTGCATGGAGACGCAAGAGTTTACTTTCAACAAGATGGTGCCCCAGCCCACTACCAAAATCATGTTAGGGCGTATCTCGACGAAAATCTACCAGGAAGATGGATAGGCCGTAGAGGTGCTGTGGAGTATCCACCACGTTCCCCAGATCCAACTTCTCTGGACTTTTACCTGTGGGGAACACTAAAGGACGTCGTTTATCGACAAAAGCCACGCACATTGGATGAACTTCGAGAATCCATCGTACATTCATGCGCAAATATCCAACTGAACACGTTGCAGTCAGTAGTTCGTGCTGCAGTTCGGCGGAATCGTTTGTGTGTGGATGTTAATGGTGACCATTTCGAACACCTACAGTGATATCTTTAAGCTAGACGTTTAAGCTACACTTTCACCAAAGATGAGACAACTCCGTCAATTAGTTTGCCAGTTATGGACTTTTAAACAGTGGATACGTTTTTTTGGGCCCCTCTGTATATCAGCACTAACTATTAGGAATTGATCGCGAAGAAGGGAGGAGGAAAGTAACATTATCTTGTAATGTCCTGCAACGAAACAGTCATTAGAGACTCAGCACATGCTCCTAATGCACAAGAGTTGTGCAGGAAATATGACATGGTCTTTTCAAATAGGCCATACCGGCATTCACCTGATGTTATTTACGGAAACCAAGAAAAGGTAAAATCAGGATGACAGGACGGGAATTTGACTCCTGCCCTTTTAGAATTAAGTCCAGTGTCTTAGTTAACTGCTGTGCTACCAAGTCTCATTGTTCGCAAAGAATCTATGTCACTAGGCAGACAAATTTATCTTACCAGCAGCACCTTTTCTAAGGATGAAAAGGGTCTTAAAGATTCCACCTCACATCGCGTGACGTCTAAAGTGTTGCGAATAAATCATCTGCCATAACAATAAATGAAGTCTATGCGGACAGAGTGAATTGGTGTGTGCCGAAGAACATTAAAACGACCTCTATTCTTCAACCGCAGTCAACAAAGACTAGAAATTGAGCTGCCCCCCTCCTAACATACAATACCACTCAAAATGTACAGTGAGCAGGACGAGAGATCACTACATCCTCACACACACACATTTGCTTCACATTTACGAAGACTTGATGAGATCAGTACACAAACAGATGTTCTGCGGCGAGAAAGAAATCGTTACTTTTGAAACACAAGGACAACACGTCACTTGTCTCGACATTAATAATGTAGCGAATATTGCACCGTTCTGTACATCAGAGTGAAAGCAAATAATAATGACACACAAGCGGACCTGCCCAGATGCCACATCGTTCGTTCAATATCGAAAACAGCGCTTTCTAACAAGTCTGGAAGCGCGATATCGATGTTGGTTTCACTAGAACCAACTTTCGGACACACACTTGTGTAAAACGTAAATTTAAACCGCTAAAGACAGATGCAGCGAGTAGTTCTCAATGGAAAGAAGAAAGGAAATGACTGCCGAAAATAAAGTGTCCTTGCGTTCCATCGGCGTGTTCTTTCCCACATGCACGGACTAAAAATATACGGGCGCAACAACCGAATTTGCAAACACAGCGCCGGGAAGGTTGTGTCTATAAAACACTTCATTTCTATCTCTGTGTGCGAAAATATTAGTCAAGTTTTGAAAGGCGAAAACGAATTGAGTTCTGAAGGACAGAAATGCTACACTCGTGTTACACATTGACAACTATCATTACACTGACTACAAACTACGCAAACTTAATTACATTTTGCTTTCAAAGTCCTTCCCTAATTAGAAAGCTCTAAGTCCTTGCGTGATGCAAGGATGGAAAACTCCTCCTTATTTCCTACAAGTATTTCCCAATTCATTTTTGCATATAAACTGAGCAACATCGTACATTGTAACAGGAGCTCAAGCTAGTAATTTTGAAATGTACAAGTGAACTACGGAATTTAAAAGGTGATCAAAAACAAGGATTTAGTGTCGCGTTAATTCCACACAGTCAAATTTCGCGCAAAATACCGGGGACTTCTCTCACGAAACAGTGAAATTTTGCGCAGCCAGAATGTCGTCGTATCGGTTCACCTAAAACAATTTAATCTCCCACAGTGGTGAAAAATAAAACTGACCCGGAAAATATTTATCAGACTGACGCGGAAGTGACCCTTGCTAATTAACAGGAGAACTGCCCATTAAAAAAAATGCTAGACATCGAGATTACAATGCACCAATCGGTTGGAACCACATTCCTGCGAGTACGCATCTCCTGCATGCTTGTATACTTTGCGGTGTCATTACATTAAATGAGTGAGGGGAGTGTCTCGAACAGTTTACCGCAACAAAAAATTATGACCACCATAAAAGAGGCGAGAGTTAATTGCCCAGTGTTATACGAAGCACGATTCGTGGAAAACGTGTGAGAAGATTGAGACTGGAGGTGTTTCGACAAAACCTCCAGCAAAGTCTGCAGTGCAACATTTAGTGGCAAAATGGTGCGAAAAGGGCTCTGTAGCGAGTAAGTATCGTAAGGATCCGAGAAGGGTTCGAACATACGAAAACACTGGTCCAGTGAAGGAAAGACTACAACAAAGTCCGGCGAAATCTCACTCCTAATATTAACCATTATGCCCCAAAACTGTGTATAAACTCACAGAAGATGATCGATTGTATGGATGTTCTACATCTAGATATACGAGGGCGGTTCAGAAAGTAACCTCCGATTGGTCACAGTGCGGGTTGTGGGGGGAGTAGCGACGCCATCTGTGCGTTCACGCACTCAACAGGTCAGTCGGCATCAAGCCGTGGTCGAGTGAACGTCGTACCTGCGCTAGTTTAGTTTTTGTGGCAGTTTGAAATGTGTGCTGCAATAGAAAACCCCGCCAAATGTGAAGTGCGTGCTGTCATAAGGTTTTTTACAGCCAAAGGATATTCTGCAGCAGCTATTCATCGTGAGCTTTGTGCCGTGTACGGACCAAGAGTTATGAGTGAAGGAGTTGTCCGTGAATGGGTACGTTTATTTAAAAGTGGACGAGAAAACGTTCATGATGAAGAGAGGAGTGGTAGACCATCATTGGTGACTGACGAACTCGTTCAGACAGTTGATGCAAAAGTTCGTGAAAATCGACGTTTCTCAATGTCGGAGTTGTCTACTGGTTTTCCACAGATTTCTAAGACTCTCTTGTACGAGATAGTGACAGCAAGATTGGGTTACCGTAAGTTCTGTGCACGATG
The DNA here is from genome assembly GCF_021461385.2 of Schistocerca piceifrons. NCBI lineage: Eukaryota > Metazoa > Arthropoda > Insecta > Orthoptera > Acrididae > Schistocerca > Schistocerca piceifrons. The sequence goes on from NC_060149.1 coordinate 124,872,653, forward strand.
GGTGCCCAAAATTCTTACCGACCACCACAAAACTCAAAGAATGGCCTCTGCATTAGACTTTTTGTCACGTTATGAGGACGAAGGAGAACCATTGTTAAACAGAATCGTGACCGGTGACGAAACCTGTATTAAGTACGTGAACCCTGAGACAAAAGAACAATCAAAGATGTGGGCACATTCAAATTCGCCTACCAAACCAAGAAAAGCCTCGCAAGATTTTTCTCCCAGAAAACTGATGGCAACGGTGTTTTGGGATGCCAAAGGGGTGTTGTTGGTTGAATTCATGGAACGTGGTACGACCATTAATCAAGACGTGTACTGTGAAACAATAAAAAAGTTACGACGGGCTATACAGAACAAACGCCGTGGTATGCTGACTTCCGGTATCGTTTTTTTGCACGATAACGCCCGTCCTCACTCTGCTCGCAGAACAACGGCCCTTCTTGAGTCCTTCAAGTGGGACGTTTTCAACCATCCACCTTACAGCCCAGACCTGGCGCCAAGTGATTATCACCTCTTCATGCATTTGAAGAAATGACTCGGGTCACAGCGGTTTGATGACGACGACGAGCTCAAAGATGCGGTCACAGGCTGGCTCCAGGCACAAGCGGGTGATTTTTATGCAGAAGGAATTTCAAAGCTTGTGAAGAGATACGATAAGTGCCTCAATCGCTATGGAGACTATGTAGAAAAATAGTGCAAAGATGTAGTTGTAAGATGTATATATTAAAATATTTTTATTTAACTTGGTGTATTTTTTTAAATCAGCCGGAGGTTACTTTCTGAACGCCCCTCGTATATATACACTTCGCAAGCCACCGTAAGGCGCGTGACGGAGGGTACCCCCATACCACTGCTAGTAATTTCCTTTCATGTTCCACTCGCAAACAGCGTGGTACGGGTATATGCCTCCGTATGAGACCTAATTTCTCGTATCTTATCTTCGTGATCCTTACGCGCAGTGTATGTTGGCGGCAGTGGAACCGTTCTGCAGTCAACTTCGACTGGCCGATCTCGGAATTTTCTCAATAGTGTTCCTCCAAAAGAACGTACTTTCTGCAAGACGGAGCAACAGCATACACCACATTGACAACTTTGTCACGAGTGCATGAGATGTTCGGTGAGGAGAGGACAATCAGCTGGGGGCAATGGACTCTCCTTGCTGCCTCGATCGCCTGATCTCTTTCCCTATGATGTTTACCTGTGGTGCAAATTGACGGGCCGAGTGTACTCAAATAATCCTCACATGGTGGAAGAGCTACAACAGAACAATGAAAACACTGTTACTGCTATCGCTCAAGCAGAGCTGTTACACATGCCTCACAATCTGATAAATTGTGCACAACGCTGCATCTGTTACCTTCATTAACAAGGGTGGGTTCAGGTCAGTCTTATTGTAAATATTTTCCAGGCCAGTTTAAATCCGCCCATCCTTTATTCGTAACGCGGTTGTATGCGCACACCACGAATTTCTCTCAATGCACAACGCAGTCTGTGCAATGGACTCGCATTCGGGAGAAAAATGCTTCAGATCCCCGTCAAGGCATCCAGATACGTTCCTGTACAATGCTCAAGGTAAATGAACGGCTAGTTCCTTCGAAAAGGGCTTTGCAGATTTCCTTGCTCCCAACTTCCCTACTTCAAGCTAATGTTGCGTCTCTGACCTCGTCGTCGACAGAACGCTATAATCTAAACTTCATTCCTTCCATTGGATACGGAGCTCTTAATCGATCATACAATTTTGAAAGGGAAAATTATTGTGACCTTATGTGGGGTATCCTCCCCGAGAACCATGGACCTTGCCGACTTGGGAGTGACTTTTGTGCCTTAACGATGCAGACAACCGCATCGTACGCACAATCACAATTATGGAGGGTATCTCTGGAGAGACCAGCCAGTGCTTCCTGAAGTGGGGCAAGCAGCATTTCCAATATTTACAGGGGCGACAGTCTGAATAATTGACTCATCTGGCCTTTTAACATTGGTACAAATATTACGAACGGCTGAAAGCAAAAGGAGACAGAAGGGGGGGGGGCGAGAAAAATACAGTCGTGATTTTCTCCCCCACCCCTGATGACGTGCACCTCTACTGTACAGTTAAATCACGGTGTCCTCTAGGGTGAAATATTCCTAAGGTATAAAAGACCCTCATTCGGATCTCAGGTGGGAACTACTCAGTAGAATATCATAACCAGGAATAACAAAAAATGGCATTCTACGAGTCGGAACGTGGGATGTTAGACCCCTTAATCGGGTAGGGAGGTTTGAGAATCTGAAGATGGAAATGGAAAGAATGAAGTCGGATACAGTGGGAATTAGTGAAGTGTGCTGGTGGAAAGAACATGACTCAGGGTCAGGCCAAATCAGCGTTATCAATACAGAATCAAACAGGGGTAATAAAATAGAAATGCGGGTAAGCTACTAGGATCACCAGAGTATACGCATTAGCGTAGCCAAGATACGCACGAAGCCAACACCCACCACCGTCTTCATAGTGGGAAGCACGTCAGAGGGGATTGGGGGAGGGAGGGAATTGTGATTTCGAAGCCTCATTGTAACCTGTAAGACATTTCTGGTGGCAGATATGGTCTGACCATAATTTTCTCGTTACGAACTCAAGATTAAAACTGAAGAAATTGCAAAAAGGTATGAAAATAAGGTGGCGGGACCGGTGGATAAATTGAAGGATACAGAGGTCGTTGAGAGTTAGAGAGATAGATTTACGCAATGTTGGACTGAAACAGAGAAGAGGAATACAATAGAAAACATATGGGTAGCATTGAGAGACGAAATACAGAAGTCAGCAGAGGATCACATAGGTATAAAGACAAGGCCTTTTAGAAATGCCTGGGTAACTCACGAGATTATGAATTTAATTGACGTACGGAGAAAATATAAAAATGCACAAAATGAAGAAGATGAAAGGGGAATACAGAAGTCTAAAAAATGAGGTAAAGAGAAAATTTTTCCTCAGCAAACTGTCAAAACAATTAAGAGCTCCGTATCCAATAGAAGCAATACAGTGTCCTGTCGACGACAGAAGCTAACAGCAGGCGCATTCAGTGTATCAGGCGACGAGGGATATGAGCGGTACTTCGTTCATGAGGTAAACTGAACAACAGAAGCCGCCATCATATAGCACAACTCTTGGTAGATGTAAAATGCAACCGGCTTCCAGATTTGCGTTAAAATGCCCGTAAAACGACCAAAGGGCTCCTGTGGTATGGAGTACGAGCCTTGCACTTGCGACCCTAGTCATGTCAAACTGTAAACACCCCGGGGAAGGATATCTCAGATCGTGCGCGCAGATTCTTACCCTTCGAGATCTTAAATCGTGATAGTTGCTGCTAAACTTTTTTCTGCTTCCAGAAATGAAAAAGTGTACTTACTGGTCACCTAAACCCTGGAAAGGCACCAGTTTTAAAAATAAACAACTGCATCTTGGAACGTAAATTTATCTACATCTACATCATACTCCGCAAGCCACTTAATGGTGTGTGGCAGAGGGTACTTTCTCTGCCAATATATGCCCCCCCTCCTCCAAACCCTGCTCCACTCGCGAATAGTGCGTGGAAAGAATTATTGTCTGTAAGCCTCTGTATTGGCTCTAATTTCTCGAATTTTCTCCTCGTGGCCAATACGGGAGATGTATGGGAAAGTAATATGTTGTCCGACTCCTCCTGATGGGTGCTGTCCGGAAATTTCAATAGTAAATCTCTCAGTGATGCACAACGCCTCTCTTGCAAAGTCTTACAGTGGAGTTTGTTTAGCATCTCCGTAACGCTCTCTCGCCAGCTAAAGGATCCCGTGACGAAACGCGCCGCTCTTAGTTGGATCTTCTCTATCTCCTCTATTAGTCCTACCTAATAGGGATCCCAGATAGATGAACAATACTCAAGAATAGGGCGAACAGGCGCCTTATAAGCCACTTTTTTGTGGATGAGTTACATTTTCTTAAGATTCTTCCAATGAATCTGAGTCTGGTATCCGCTTTTCCCCACAATCTGTTTCATGTGGTCATGTCACTTAAGATCGTTCTGGTCACTTAAGATCGTTCTGGATAGTTACGCTTAGATATTTTAGTAGTGGACTTCTTTTCCTATGTACGCGCAATATTGTTACATATCAAAGTTAATGGTGGCTGAGCTCCGTACCTGTGGACTAAACAACTTGAAGAAATGTAACAAGTCAGTTGGATTTAATTAAGCTTTTGTTTATACTAGACACGTTTCGGGTTATCACTCGTCTTTGAGTTATGTAACACATTTCCATGTTGCTCAGTGCAACATTTTTGTCTACTGCATGTTGAACGCTGCAGCTGCCTTTTATCCGGTAACTAATACACGGAATTTTAGCTTCAATGGTGCTCTGATGCAGCGCAACATTCGCTAAATGCGGAGCTACAAGTTACAGAGTACTAGGCAACTGCAGCGTTCAAAATACGGTCGGCCGAGAACACGTTGTTCTGATGAAGATATCAATGTACTACGGCAAATGAAGGTGGGTGAAAACATGAGACGCGTCTGGCATAAACAAAGCTACATAAAAGGTGGCTGATTGTTATAGTTCAAGTAACTCTCTGAAACAGAGAAGTTTTTCCCGACTAGGCACGATTGTGTGGGACTATACTGGAGGAGGAGGGTGAAGAAAATGGGCGATCCGGGTTGCGGGTCGTCGACTGGCAGCGCGTCTGGACCAGTAGCTCCTAAAAAGGCGGTGAGCAAGGTCGGAGCTCGCCCACTGCGCCCAGCGCCGCCACCGCCTCGCCTTCCTCCGCTCGACTCTACGCCACCGCAGCTACACGGCCCTTCCAATCCTCTGCCGCAGTCCGAAATAAAAAGAAACGCCAAAACATTGCGTTAACATTGCTAAAGCCTCGTTTAATTTCCAACCGCTTCGGCACGGTGAAATACACGAGCAGCGACGTGTCTGTGGGTCCAGGTCCGGCGTTTATCTGTTTCCTGTGTCTCAGTGGTGCCACGTCACGCGCCGGATGTTACTGTGCCCGACCTCCCATTTCGAGGAAGCGCCTATCGCATCATCTCAAAAGACAATCTTCCGTGACCCACCGCCAACAAGCTGACTTTGAAGCAGTGTCACTATCAGTCACTAAAAGCCAACTGCGCTGCACTCCATCCAGTCCTAGCTTTCAATGTCTTTTTATCACTCTAATCTAATCATACAATAGTGGCCATTAAAACTGCTACACCACGAAGATGACGTGCTGCAGAAGCGAAATTTAACAGACAGGAAGAAGATGCTGTGGTATGCAAATGATTAGCTTTTCAGAGCATTCACACAAGGTTGGCGCGTGTGCGACACCTACAACGTGCTGACATGAGGAAAGTTTCCAACCGATTTCTCGTACACAAACAGCAGTTGACTGGCGTTGCCTGGAGAAACATTGTTGTGATGCCTCGTGTAAGAAGGAGAAACGCGTACCATCACGTCTCCGACTTTGATAAAGGTCGGATTGTAGCCTATCGCGATTGCGGTTTATCGTATCGCGACATTGCTACTCCCATTGGTCGAGATCCAATGACTGTTAGCAGAATACGGAATCGCTGGGTTCAGGAGGGTAATACGGAACGCCCCGCTGGATCCTAACGGCCTTGTATCACTAGCAGTCGAGATGACAGGCATCTTATCCGCATGACTAACGGATCGTGCAGCCACGTCTCGATCCCTGAGTCAACAGATGGGGACGTTTGCAAGACAACAACCATCTGCACGAACAGTTCGACGACGGTTGGAGCAGCATGGACTATCAGCTCGGAGACCATGGCTGCGGTTACCCTTGACGCTGCATCACAGACAGGAGCGCCTGCGATGGTGTACTCAACGACGAACCTGGGTGCACGAATGGCAAAACGTCATTTTTTCGGATGAATCCACGTTCTGTGTACAGCATCATGACGGTCGCATCCGTGTTTGGCGACATCACGGTGAACGCACATTGGAAACGTGTATTCGTCATCGCCTTACTGGCGTATCACCCGGCGTGATGGTATGGAGTGCCATTGGTTATACGTCTCGGTCACCTCTTGTTCGCATTGACGGCACTTTGAACAGTGGACGTTACATTTGAGATGTGTTACGACCTGCGGCTCTATCCTTCATTCGATCCCTAAGAAACCCTACATTTCAGCAGGATAATGCACGACCGCATGTTGCAGGTCCAGTACGGTGCTTTCTGGATACAGAAAATGCTCGACTGCTGCCCTGGCCAGCACATTCTCCAGATCTCTCACCAATTGAAAACGTCTGGTCAATGGTGGCCGAGCAACTGGCTCGCCACAATACGCCAGTCACTACTCTTGATGAACTGTGGTACCGTGGTGAAGCTGCATGGGCAGCTGTACCTGTACACGCCATCCAAGCTCTGTTTTACTCAATGCCCAGGCGCATCAAGGCCGTTATTACGCGGCCAGAGGTGATTGTTCCGGGTACTGATTTCTCAGGATCTATGCACCCAAACTGCGTGAAAATGTAATCACATGTCAGTTCTAGTATGATATATTTGTCCAATGAATACCCGTTTATCATCTGCATTTCTTCTTGGTGTAGCAATTTTAATGGCCAGTAGTGTATATCTTGTATGACGCGAGATGAGATTTATAGTCCTACACATCGTCGACGATGGTTTTCAGGGACACACTGCCGTAATTTTATGTTGGTAAAAGTAACTAACGCCTCACGCTTCAGATCCTCCTCCTGCTGCTGCTGCTGCTGCTGCTGCTACTGATGATGATGATATTCGCTTTTTGGGGCGCTCAACGGCGTGGTTATCAGCGTCCGAACCAATTCTCAGTCTTCTCAAGCCCAGTTTCGTAACATGCCTGATTGATGATGAAATGATCAGGACAACACAAACACCCAGTCCCTGGGCGGAGAATATCCCCGACCCGGTCGGGAATCGAACACGGGAGCCCGTGATCCAGAGGCGGCAACGCTAACCACTAGACCACGAGCTGCGGACGCCTCACGCTGCACTGTACTGATTTTGATGTTTCATTTCACACTGTCAATTTTGGGATATGCTACCCCATCATCATCATCATCGCCGCCTGCATATCTGAGACATAAATCGAGGATAAGATACGTCTACTGTGGGAATCTACGAGGAGACTTCAAAAAGAAAGTTACACATTATGAAGGCAGGCCAAGTAACTTACTGTACATGGGCAGGGAAGAGGCAAGGAGGTTATTGCAACCGGCTTCCGACGGTAATGTACAGGTCGAGCCGTCTGCACATGTGAGTGGGCATCCAGGTCTGCCGTTAAATGACAGCACAGAAAATTAGGTAAAATAAAGAGAATATATTTCAGTTTACGGAATACAAAGAGCGCGTAGAGTCGGAAGTTAACTGGTTCAAATGGCTCTGAGCACTATGGGACTTTATATCTGAGGTCATCAGTCCCCTAGAACTTAGAACTACTTAAACCTAACTAACCTAAGGACATCACAAACATCCATGCCAGAGGCAGGATTCGAACCCGCGACCGTAGCAGTCGCGCGGTTCCGGACTGAAGGGCCTGCAACCGCTCGGCCACCGCGGCCGGCGGAAATTAACAGGTTTAGGCCAGTCTAGGAGTTTGAACAACTGAATAAGTGGGCAATGGATGTGGAGGCGGTTCATGTTAATTGATGTTGATGGCCGGTCATGACGTCTGTACTGTTCGAGGTCTGGGTCACAAGCGAGCGAGGTAACTGTGTTCTGCACTGCAGACCGCTCCAACGTCCACACACGTGACCTGTACCCCACGCACGCTATTGGCTAAAACCGATGGCGTGAATTCACTAGCAATTTAAGCGCAGCGCTCAAGGCGTCTCTTGTCAGCAGCTTTGACTGGACAGATCTACCTCGGTTCTGAACGGCAGGCAACTTGGTCACGTAGGCACAACGGAAGTTGCTCTGAGAGAAATCTTGTAAAGATTTCACTGTCCCTTTGAAACAAATTTTTAAACGAATTCTCTAAAATATTCCTGGACTAGCTGCCACCCTGTACATTACATTGAATGATGCACTACGCTTCAAAGCGACACAGATGTATGATGATATTTTCCAACATAGTCACAAAGTGTCTGTAATTAACGGTCTGAACGCTCTATCAATCGTTCAATTCCTCGACCATAGAAATCCGCTCCTTCGTTTCGCAGCCATTCTCGAACCGCTGTGAGGGCGTTTTCATTGTAGGAAAACCTGCCTGCGATCGCTGCGAATCAGTTCCTCAACTGGCTGGATATTATTGTATGTGGTCGTCGGTCTTACTTCCCCATCAGCATCACCGACGTCTGTGCGGCTAATGTCAAATTGTTGGCATAATTTAACTACCCTGGACGCGACGTTGCGTTTGGTCCGTGTAACTCCAGAATTTAACGGTGAATCTCTGTAGAATTTAGACTTCTTGCCACAAAAATCTCACCGTCCGGCGTAGTTCAACTTTGGAGTCGGTTTCCGGTTGCTGCGCCGTTTTAGTCCCACACTGTGGTGTACCTGTTATTGGCACCGCAGCAGAACTGTCTCTGCAGGAAACCCGGAACATGTACTCTCTTCTGACAATGCGCTACTGTTGGTGCGCAACGGTCTTCGTGTGGCACGACATGCTTAGTTTACTTTTGTAAGTCCCTCATACCTACAGATCTTGTCACCATTCATACATCCCATTATACTAAAACTGAAAACCTGCACAACTGCGACACCATCCAAACTCAATCGCCTCACTAACAGGCCGATTTTTTGCAAAAATTGACATATCGTTGAAGAAACGATACCGTGTTTTTTTGGTTATGGTTTTAGGGCGCAAAACTGCTACGGTCATTAGCGTCCGGTCTGTGACTTAGGAAAAGGTAAAAAAAAATAACTGGAAACCAGCAGCAATGGGAGCGAAACTAAAAAAAGTGGGGAAACTAAAAACGGAAGGAAAGCTTAAAAAACACTACGGAAGGGAAACTTCCTGGCAGATTAAAACTGTGTCCCGACCGAGACTCGAACTCGGAACCTTTACTGGCAGAAGTAAAGCTGTGAGTACCGGGCGTGAGTCGCGCTTCGGTAGCTCAGTTGGTAGAGCACTTGCCCGCGGAAGGCAAAGGTCCCGAGTTCGAGTCTCGGTCGGGCAAACAGTTTTAATCTGCCAGGAAGTTTCATATCAGCGCACACTCCGCTGCAGAGTGAAAATCTCATTCTGGACTACGGAAGGCGGTTGTTTGTCCCCAAAAAGAGCTTCAAATGACTGACGTCATCTCACTGACACTAATAAACTCGAGAACGCGATCTCCTGAGGGCGTGTCATCTGCTAAAATGGAAGATATATCAGGCGACAGCTGTAGACGGGCGCGTAACGGAGTAAAATCGGAGCACTCAATTAAAAGGTGTCTCACCGTCCACAGTTGAGAGCAGTGGAGACAAAGCGGGAGAGGATCGCCACTTAAAAGATGTCGATGGCTAAAAGGCAGTGCCCTATCCGGAGTCTAGTTAAAATTACCTCCTCCCGACGACGAGTTCGGGAGGAAGAGGTCCAAGCACAGGGAAGAGCTTTCACGTCCCGCAATTTATTATTGGGAAGTGTCGACCATTGTGCGTGCCATAAAAGATCAACACTACGACATAAAACACTCCGTAGATCTGAGAAGGGAACCATGCGAACAGCAGGCTGAAGAAGAGAGACTGCAGCCTTGGCCGCTATATCGGCCCTCTCGTTTCCACAAATACTAACATGTCCTGGAATCCAGAGGAACGCCACAGAGACGCCACCCAAGTGGAGCAAGTCGAGGCAGTCCTGAATCCGGTGGACCAGAGGGTGCACAGGGTAAAGATCTTGGAGACTGAGGAGAGAGCTGAGAGAATCTGAGCATATAATATACTGTATCCGCTGATGGCAACGGATGTATTGGACAGCTCCGCAGTAAAAACCGAACACTGGTCGGGAAGCCGAAATCGATTAGGGGTGTCACCAACAATATAGGCACTCCCAACACCAAATGATGTTTTTGAGCCATCAGTGTAAATAAATGTGGCATCCTTCATTTGTGCTGATAGAGCAGCAAATGCCCAACGATAAACAAGAGAAGTGGTACCATCCTTGGGAAACTGACAAAGGTCAAGGAGCAGGCAGGTACGGGGCCGGAGCCAAGGCGGTGCTGTACCCCAAGTTGTCAAGAAAGTTTTAGGAAAGTGGAAGGAAAGAGAACGTAGTAGTAGACGGAAGCGGGCGCCCGGTGGTAGTAGAGAGGAAGGGCGGCCTGCATACCCTAGATCCAAGGAGGCGTCGAAAAAAACTGTCATGGGCCGGATTAGCAGGCATGGAAGACAGATGGCTAGCATAACGACTCAGGGAGACAGCTCGCCGATTGGACAGCGAAGGTTCAGCAGTCTCAGCATAAAGGCATTCCACAGGGCTGGTGTAAAAAGCTCCAGACGCTAAACGTGATCCACGGTGGTGGACAGAGTCGAGACGACGAAGAATACACGGCCGAGCTGAGGAGTAAACTATGCTTCCATAGTCCAATTTCGAGCGCACTAAGGCGCGATAGAGGCGGAGAAGGACCACTCGGTCCGCTCCCCAGGAGGTACCATTCAGGACACGGAGGGTGTTGAGCGATCGCAGACAGCGAGCCGAAAGATAGGAAACGTGGGAGGACCAGCACAGTTTTCTGTCAAACATAAGACCCAAGAATTTAGCGACGTCTGAAAACGGAAGGTTGACAGGTCCTAGATGTAAGGAGGGTGGAAGAAACTCCTTACGTCGCCAAAAATTAACACAAACGGGCTTACTGGGAAAAAAACGGAAGCCGGTTTCGGTGCTCCAAGAGTAGAGGCGATCGAGACATCCTTGAAGACGTCGTTCAAGAAGGCTGGCCCGTTGAGAGCAGTAGTAGATCGCAAAATCGTCCACAAAGAGGGAGCCCGAGACGTCCGGAAGGAGACAATCCATAATTGGATTTATGGCAATAGCAAACAGTACAGCACTTAGCACGGAGCCCTGGGGTACCCCGTTTTCTTGGGAGAAAGTACGGGAGAGAGTAGAGTTCACCCGCACTCTAAATGTGCGCTCTGCCATAAATTCGCGAAGAAAAAGGGGCAGCCGACCTCGAAAGCCCCAAGAGAACAGTGTGCGGAGGATGCCTGTCCTCCAACACGTATCGTATGCGCTCTCCAGATCAAAAAATATTGCTACTGTTTGGCGTTTCCGGAGAAAATTGTTCATGATCTAAGTGGAGAGAGAAACAAGATGGTCAACTGCAGAACGATGCTTTCGGAAACCGCATTGGGCAGGTGTTAAAAGACTGCGGGACTCCAGCCACAAAGCTAAACGGCAATTCACCATACGCTCCAAAACCTTACATACACTACTCGTGAGAGAAATGGGGCGATAGATAGAGGTGAGATGTTTGTCCTTTCCAGGTTTCAGAACAAGAACGACGATAGCTTCCCGCCATCGTCTGGGAAAAGTACTGTCGGTCCAAATTCGATTATACATGCGAAGGAGGTAATGCAGACTATGGGTTGATAAATGCAGCAACATTTGGATGTGGATACCACCCGGTCCTGGGGCGGAGGAGCGAGAAGAATAGAGTGCATGTTGGAGTTCCCGCATGGAGAAAACAGTATTATAGCTTTCGCGATTTTGAGAGAAGAAAGCAAGAGGTTGCACTTCCGCTGCACGTTTCTTCGGGAGAAACGCTGGCGGGTAATTTGAAGAGCTCGAAATCTCAGCAAAGTGTTTACCCAAGGAGTTAGAAATTGCGACGGGATCCACTAACGTATCACGCGCGACAGTGAGCCCAGAGACCGGGGAGAAACTAGGCGCGCCTGATAACCGTAGAATCCGACTCCAAACTTCCGAGGAGGGAGTGAAGGTGTTAAATGAGCTAATAAAGAATTTCCAGCTTGCCTTCTTGCTATCGCGGATGACGCGACGGCATCGCGCACGGAACTGCTTATAGCGGATACAGTTGGCCAAAGTAGGATGGTGGCGGAAAACGCGAAGAGCACGTCGCCGCTCACGTATTGCGTCACGGCATGCCTCGTTCCACCAAGGAACTGGGGGGCGCTGGGGCAATTCGGAGGTGCGTGGTATTGAACGTTCCGCAGCTAGTGACGGTCATCGAATGTCGCTAGAGACCAAAGAAGTGTCCAATCGGCTTGGGCAAACTTCCAGCGTCGCGGGCGCATATAGGGCAGTTGAGGCTGCAGTCTAAGGACACATGGAAAGTGATCACTCGAGTGTGTATCATCAAGGGCGAACCATTCGAAGCGCCGAGCTAGTGGAACAGTACCGACCGAAAGGTCCAAATTACAGACATGTGTCGTAGAGGCAGACAAAAATGTAGGGACCCCAGTGTTGAGGCAAACTAGATCCGCTTGGTGGAAGACGTCTAGCAATAGTGAGCCACGTGGACAAGGATGTGGAGATCCCCAAAGCGGGTGGTGGGCATTGAAGTCCCCAACCAGCAAATAGGGGGGTGGAAGCTGACCAAGAAGATGGAGATCAGCTCGTGCCATTGGTGTGGACGATGGAATGTATACAGTAAAAAGAGAAAAGGTATATCCAGAAAGGGAAAGACGGACAGCGACAGCTTGGAAGGAAGTGTTTAAGTGGTTGGGTGATAATGGAGAGTATCATGGAGAAGAATCACAAGTCCTCCATGGGCTGGAGTGCCTTCAACAGAGGGGAGATCAAATCGGACGGACTGAAAATGGGGGAGAACAAAGCGATCATGGGGACACAGCTTTGTTTCCTGAAGACAGAAGATGACCGGCGAGTAGGATCGTAAGAGGATCGACAATTCATCCCGATTGGCTCGAATGCCGCGGATATTCCAGTGGATAATGGACATAGGGTGAACAGAAAATGGAGGAATGTGACCAAGGTTGCCATCAACTCAACGACTGCTCAGAGCTTGCGACCGACAGCATGGAATGGCATTCAGCGGAAGGCAGAAGATCCTGACCCATAGGTTGTTCAGGAGCAGCTCCTGCCACCAGCGATCGGCCGGTTGATCGGCCGCCAGCAGTGCGCCTCGGCGACACAGAAGACGGCCGAGGGCGATTTCCGCCAGGTGGTGCTGTAGATGAGACACGCCTTGGCGGAGAAGGAGATGAACTGGATTTCTTATTAGCCTTCTTGGAAATATGATGTTTAGATGAAGGAGGAACGGATGGTTGTGAAGTTGGGGTACGTGAAAAATCTTCACGAGTATGCTCTGTTTTCGAAGTCTTGGTGTCTGACTTTTGGGCTCGAGATTTAGCAAAACCTGATGAAGGGTGAGCCATAGAGTGGGCAGGCGAAAGCGGTGAGGTTGAACGGGCGATCTTTGCGCTGGCCGATCTGACGACCGTGGCACAAAAGGTGAGGTCGCAAGTCTGCATGGCCGCCTCCTTTGTTGGCCGAGGAGAAGCAAGGACAGTGCTGTATTTTCCTGTCTGAGGCACGGTGGGCTGTCGACTGGCGAATAATTTTCGAGCAGCAAAGGTCGACACCTTTTCCTTCACTCTGATTTCCTGGATGAGCTTTTCGTCTTTAAAAATGGGGCAATCTCGAGAGGAAGCAGCGTGGTCACCCATACAGTTGATGCAGCGAGGGGATGGAGGTGGACAAGCACCCTCATGGGCATCCTTGCCACACGTAACACATTTGGCCGGATTGGAACAGGACAGGCTGGTGTGATTGAACCACTGACACCGATAGCAACGCGTAGGGTTTGGGACGTATCTCATAGCCTGCTTTGATTTTGGATGGGAGTTGAACTTTGTCAAATGTCAAGAAGACAGTGCGGGTTGGAATAATGTTCGTGTCAACCCTTTTCATAACTCTATGAACAACCGTTACGCCCTGGTCAGACAGGTAGTGCTGAATTTCGTCGTCAGACAATCCATCGAGGGAGCGTGTATAAACGACTCCACGCGAGGAATTTAAAGTACGGTGCGGTTCCACCCGGACATGGAAAGTGTAGAGAAGTGAAGTACGCAGCAATTTTTGTGCCTGGAGGGCACTGACTGTTTCTAAAAACAAGGTGCCATTCTGTAATCTGGAACAAGACTTTACAGGACCTGCAATTGCGTCGACACCTTTCTGAATAATGAAAGGGTTGACCGTGAAGAAGTCGTGACCTTCATCAGACCGAGAAACAACAAGGAACTGTGGCGATGGAAGAACTGTCTGTGGCTGAGACTCAGTGAACTTACGCTTGTGAGCAGACATAGTGGAAGGTGAGGAAACCATTGCGGAAGAATGCCCCATGATTACCGGCGTCTCCGATGGCGCGCTCCTCCTTTGTGGGGGCCCCTCTCTGAGGGCACTCCCGCCTTAGGTGATTGTTCACACCTCAGGTCACACCTCCCGACAAACGGACGGAGGGACCAATCGGCACTTTCGGAAGGTATCAGCTCGGGTTATCACCCCTCCCTGGGCCTGGCCGTTACCAGGGGGTACGTACTTGTCCTACCTGTCTACCTGGGGCGGGGTATTACGCGTTACCCCGTCACCGGCTACGCACGAAAATGCGTGGGTCGGCCTTCAGACACGCACAGGGAGGAAGAAAGAGAAAGGTAAAAAACAAAGAAAGGGAAAGGAAAGAAGAGAAGTCTCAAACGCTGCAGCGAAGAAAAGGGTAAAGAGAAGAGGTAAGGAAAAGAGAAGGGACAAAGGAAGGATGAAGACATACCAGCAGAGAAGGCGTCCGTCTCCGGATGTAGGCACAAACCATACTCCCAGAGGGGGAGAAAGGGAAGGAAAGAGCCAGAGGTGAGGGGAGGTGGGGGGGCGAAGACGGGGGAAAGGGAAGGATGCGGAAAAGGAAGGTATGCAGCCCGGAAAGGAAGGAGGGTCACATTAGCTCGGGGTCATCTGACGGCCACTGGTGTTACCACTGCGGCAAGATCCTTGGCGTATATACACTGGGCAACACAATTATAAGATTACTTTTTCCAAACCCTGTAATTGTTTCCTATTGCGACATATAAGTTTGAAATTTGGATCAAAAGGTGCCTACAATCTTCGTCTGTAATGGTGCAAATGCGTGGCGCTCTGCGACGTCACCCTACGACACGGCGACTCTTCAAACATCAAGGTGTCAACACATGCTAAGGAAAGGCCATAGCTCAGAAGTTCATGTGAGGTGTAGGGGGGATTAATGATGTTACGTTGGCACCAAATTTCACCACAATTCTTCCCAATCACACCGTGGTCGTGTCACACGATGAGAAAGTCATCGCACGCCCTCTTTACCCCATTTCACACCTTTTCGAGGACTCCGCAATGGAGGTTAGAAACGCGACGCCCAGAGTTTAAATGGTTCAAATGGCTCTAAGCACTATGGGACTTAACATCTGAGGTCATCAGTCCCCTAGACTTAGAACTACTTAAACCTAACTAACCTAAGGACATCACACACATCCACGCTCGAGGCAGGATTCGAACCTACGACCGTAGCAGCAGCGCGGTTCCTGACTGAAGCGCCTAGAACCGCTCAGCCACAGCGGCCGGCCCAGCGTTTAAATCACGCGGTTTTCTTGTTTCTGGCCGAGGAAAAGGTTCCAGACACACCGCCGTTCAGAATCGACACGAAAAGGTCTAAGGGGGTGGCATAATGGGCGCTATGAAGCCACTCATGCCCTTTCAGTGTTTATTTCCACACATTTCGCGGTCGAAAACAGCTCGCAGTGCGATGAGCAACAGGACACGTTCTTGAAAATCCGTACGGACGCTTCACCCTCTCTCTAAGGACATCGTTGGGCTGCAACCCCAATGAACATGATCGCACCCCTTTGGAGTCCACTGCGACAGCAATATTTTGCTCTGGTGTACAATGTGGAACCTCTAGCGACCGTTCGAAATCATTCGACAAAATGAATGTGATCCGAAGCAGAAAATGGTGCTTATGCTTTTCCAGCCCTCCTGTTTCGCGCCCTTGACACTCCTCCGATCCTGCAGGCGGCCAGGGCCCTCTCACGGGTTTTATCTGTACAGGTGCGTTTATAAACTGTCGACAAACACGGGCTGGTGGTGTTGCTGAAGTGGGGTGCGGGGGGTGTCTTTATTTATGCACGTGTCAATGTCGCACCCCTCCGTGATCACGCCGCAGGGGAGCGCGAAACAGAGGGGCTTAAAATCCATAAGCATTCTTTACTACTTCGTACCGCGTTCAAATTTCGTCGAATTGTTTTGTACAGTCGCTACAAATTTCACCACGTATACCACGGTAAAAACAGCGGTAGCACTGCATTCCAAAGGGGTGTCATCACATTCAACGTAGTAGCAGGCCCACGATGTCCGCAAAGAAAAGTTTAAGCGTTCGTGGAGTGTCTAAGATGTCTAAGACTGTCAAATGGTTCAAATTGCTCTGAGCACTATGCGGCTTACCTTCTGAGGTCATCAGTCGCCTAGAACTTAGAACTGCTTAAACCTAACTAACCTAAGGACATCACACACATCCATGCCCGAGGCAGGATTCGAACCTGCGACCGTAGCGGTCGCTCGGTTCCAGACTGCAGCGCGTAGAACCGCACGGCCACTCCAGCCGGCGTCTAAGACTGTCAAGAACGTCGTCCTGATGCTTATTGCACTGTCTCGTTTTCGACCGAGAAATGTGGCAATTAACGCCTCAAGGGATGGGATGGTTTCATTGACGTCCTTTGTGCCGCCCCCTGTGGTCTTATCGCTTCGATTCTGAGCAGCGGTGTATCTGAAGTGTTTTCCTCGGCCACACATAAGAAAACCGCGCGATTTAAACGCTGGGCATCGCAGTTCTAACCTCCATTGCGGAGGCCTCAAAAGAAGGAGTGAAATATGGTTCAAATGGCTCTGAGCACTATGGGACTGAACTTCTGAGGTCATCAGTCCGCTAGAACTTAGAACTACTTAAACCTAACTAACCTAAGGACATCACACACATCCACGCTCGAGGCAGGTTTCGAACCTACGACCGTAGCGGTCGCGCGGTGCCAAACTGTAGCGCTTAGAACCGCTCGGCCACCCCGGCCGGCAGTGAAATATGGTTAAGAGGGATTGCGACGACGTCCTTCCCATCTTGTGATAAGTCCACGGTGACGTTGGGCAGAATTATGGCGAAAGTTGGCGCCAGTATGACATCATTAAACCACATTACCCCTCACATGAACTTGCGAGCTCTGGCCTTTTTGTTCGTACGTGTTGACGCCTTGCCTTCTGAAGCGGCTCCGAGACCGAGGGTGACATATCAGAGCGCCACGCTTTTGCATCATTATAGAAGAAGGTTGTAAACACATTTGAGCCAAATTTCAAATATGTATGTCGCAATCGGGAAACAAGTACGGTGTTTAGAAGAAGTGGGTCTTCAACTGTGATGCGCAATATATTACTAATGATATATCCGTAATTGATTCCATCAAACCATATTCAGATCTGAAGAGCGTTACACTGAACCAAAATGGGCCATAGCATTTTAAACACTTGCAATCTACACGGACAATAAAATGTTGTTATTCAGTTTATAGGTGGTGAGGTGAGAAGATGACATTGCAGCTTTTCATTTTATGTCTGATGCAGCCTGAATGATGACAAGATCTATAGGCGGATTCCACAGCAGATACACTTTATTTTCTTTCAGTGTACATAAGTTTCATGGACCTGCCCGGGTAGCCGCGGGCGTTAGAGAAACGCTTCCCAGACGGGGAGGTGCGCCTGTAACACTTATATCGATTAGTTGCAGGTTTATATTAGGTAACTGTATCTACGATTATGGAGTGTGTGTTCTTTGCTAGTTAAGGTCATTGATTTGTGACAGGAAATTTAAAGTATCGTGACACACACACACACACTATATATATATATATATATATATATATATATATATATATATATTATATATATACAGGGTGTTACAAAAAGGTACGGCCAAATTTTCAGGAAACAATCCTCACACACAAAGAAAGAAAATATGTTATGTGGACATGTGTCCGGAAACGCTTACTTTCCATGTTAGAGCTCATTTTATTACTTCTCTGCAAATCACATTAATCGTGGAATGGAAACACACAGCAACAGAAAGTACCAGCGTGACTTCAAACACTTTGTTACAGGAAATGTTCAAAATGACCTCCGTTAGCGAGGATACATGCATCCACCCTTCGTCGTATGGAATTCCTGATGCGCTGATGCAGCCCTGGAGAATGGCGTATTGTATCACAGCCGTCCACAATACGAGCACGAAGAGTCTCTACATTTGGTACCGGGGTTGCGTAGACAAGAGCTTTCAAATGCCCCCATAAATGAAAGTCAAGAGGGTTGAGGTCAGGAGAGCGTGGAGGCCATGGAATTGGTCCGCCTCTACCAATCCATCGGTCACCGAATCTGTTGTTGAGAAGCGTACGAACACTTCGACTGATATGTGTAGAAGGTCCATCGTGCATGAACCACATGTTGTGTCGTACTTGTAAAGGCACATGTTCTAGCAGCACAGGTAGAGTATCCCGTATGAAATCACGATAACGTGCTCCATTGAGCGTAGGTGGAAGAACATGGGGCCCAATCAAGACATCACCAACAATGCCTGCCCAAACGTTCACAGATGTCAACACAACCACCGAAGTCAACATTACCTTCCTTCAATTGGGCCAACTGGCGGTGAATCGAGAAAGTACAGTACATACTGACGAAACTAAAATGAGCTCTAACATGGAAATTAAGCGTTTCCGGACACAATGTCCACATATCTTTTCTTTATTTGTGTGTGAGGAATGTTTCCTGAAAGTTTGGCCGTACCTTTTTGTAACACCCTATATATACGAGGCCTGTTCAGAAAGTAAGCTCCGATTGATTGCCAAATTGAAACCACAGTGAACATCGGAAATGTTTTACTTGTAACAATTAGCTACACTTTTCAGCTACTTCTCTACGTAGTCGCCGTTCTGACTTAGACTTTTGTCACAGCGTTGTACCAACTTTTCAATAGCCTCATCATAGAAGGCAGCCGCCAGTGCTTTCCGCCAATTCTCCACGCTGGCCTACACCTCGTTGTCTGTGTCAAAATGTTGTCTTCAAAGACAGCGGTTCATGTGACCAGAGATGAAACTCAGGCGGAGACAATTGCGGACTGTATTGTGGGTAATCTAACATTTCCATTTGAAAACGATGCAGGAGCATCTTCATTGCCCCTGCAGAATGCGGCTGAGAATTGTCGTGAAGACGAAACAGCACGACAGTTATGTAATGTTAGCTGCATAGCTTCAGGCGAAATTTCTCACCAGGCCCTCGTACTTGGCGGCAGACAGTATTTTCTAGACATCTTTACGCACTCACTGCGAGCTCAGAAATGAGAAGAGCGACGTGATGCTAACTGGGGTTATACTAGAGACACTACCCAACACATCTGTGCAAAGCTTTATCGGATTTTCATAGTCGTTTCCACTTCGCGACCGATCGGAGCTTACTTTCTGAACGCCCCTCGTATATATATAAAGAAGAACAATTTGTTCAAATAATGAAATTTTATAATATATTTATGTTTATAAAGAAAAACATTGTATATTGGGAACTGGTTCATGCTTAGGGCACCTGTATTGTAAAATGTAAAAGATGTAGGGAAGTCCCTCCTCAGCGGAAGTGGCTTGGCGCGATGTAAAAGGTGGTTTTGGCGGTCGAACTGGGCGGCTCCTTGGTGTGACCGGTACGCAGTCGGTGGCTAGCCGTTGCACGGGACATATCGTCGGTGCCAAGGGAGGCAATAGGAAACCGCTTTGCTAGGAATTTTACCTCGGATGTGGATTTGGCTGTTGCGTGGTACTCTCGGCAATAAGGAATGGCTCTGACACATTAAAAATCCGTCGCCAAGAAGAAATTGTATAGAGCATTCAAACATCAAGAGCCGTGAGTACAGTTAGCCGCCACGTCGCTTGCCACCACAACTTCGTCATTGCCCCACCAACTTCATGCAAACAGTTATGTATCAGAGCATGGACCAGTTAATTTGTTTGAGTGATTTAATAATAATCCAAGTGCTATCAAACTGTGTTTAGAAACATATCTTTTGTCCTAATCATGAACCTATGCAGGATCCTCTTCTAAATGTTCAGAAAACCGAGTATCCTGTTTCAAATGAACCAGTGATTTATTTATGTTTGTCAAATGTGCAAGGATTAGGAAGAATTGTAGTTAGTTAAAATATTGCTAAAGTGATCTCAGTTTATTGCAAAGTATCGTTTTGCAAAAATTCAATGCAAGGACTGTGTAAATGTACTGTCTAAAATACCTGCTTCGCAAGTGATGAAAAAGGCACATACGTTAAACTTATTTGAAACATAACTTAACCTTGATTACAATCATGAACGATTTTTTTTAAGTTAATTGAGCTCAGTGCTGAATAATTTGCATTGAAAATAAAAACTTTAAATATTTCAAGTGAAGCTAAGAATTAAATTTAGTTGAATTGAACTTTGCTACTGAAATACTCAAAGTTTGACTAGTGATACAACATCAGTTTATGGGTCCCCATCATATTCTTCACATATTAAAAAGATAAATGGACTATTATTACTACTAAGGAAATCAGATATATTTTTATAAATGGGAGTATAAACAGTGTGATTGTGGTATTATTTATTTTAATTGTGGTATTTATATGCCAGACAAGTCGGAAGCCTCTCCTGGACAATTTTAGTTCTGCATTTCTTGCAGGAACATTTCAGTAATGATCCAAGTAACAATATTGAGTATAGCTCTTCTTAATGTGAGTTTGGTACGATTTTGTTTCCTATGATTACTAGTAGGCGCATAACTGGTAACTACTGCTGCACACAGCTTAGAGTGCCCTGTGTGCTATTCAAAGTGAATTTTAATGAAAGTCACTTCAACAACTAATTTTCTTAAACATATATTTTCAAATTAATGTGCCTATTTCGGCTGGCGACCGTTCATTTTTTCATTCGTACATGAAATTTTTACTTCCATTAAACCCCAAAATTTAAAGCCGGTTTAGTTTTTCTGTTAAATTCAGCATATTCAAAATTACTGCCCGATAACTTTATCCGTTAGACACACGCGCGGTCAAAATTATAAATCCTCTCAAAGGGTAACATTAGTTGTGTCACGACAGGCTAGTGTTATACGCCGGCCCCGATCGAATCAGCGCGAGGCACCCTGGATGTGGTTTTTGGGTGGTTTCCTAATCTCACGAAGTGAACACTAGACTATAACCAAAGTTCCGCCTCAGTTACAGAATTTGCAAACCTTTAGAAAACTGTCGCTCGCTTTCACATGAATATTATTCGCAGATGGTTGGGGGCAAACATATTCCGTCCCAGGGGAGTGGTGTACTGAGGTGGCGATAGCAAGAGCATCCGGACACCCCTTAAATCTGCCACGCCAAATCCATTCCTAACCATGGCAATCCTGCTCCTATGCAGGACAAAGGCACAAGAAAATGAAGATTAACAAGTAGAAGAGGGAATACTTTTGCTTCATGGAACAGCTGATGATGAAGTTCCATGAATCGACAATCTGAAAAAAGTAATAAAATCAATAAAGTGCGGACCGAGGAGTCAGGTTAATCAGACAATGGAAGGTGAGAGCACTACTACAAAGAAGACTGAGTTCCTTGCAATGGACGGTACATGTTCTATGTAATACAAGAAACTTCGCTTGAAAGTGAAATGAAGCATCAACTGAGAAATTGAGAGTACCATAGCAATTACTGCAAAGGGAATAATTTGAAGTGTTACACGTTTACCTTCACACAGGAACTTAGAAATGTGGAACAGTTGCCGAACTACTAGAAAGTGAAATTTTTTTAGTGTCTTACGCAAGAGCGGTCGTATGCATACCGACCAAATGGATACTAAAACGCTCCTCATAAAGCAATAAAAACGAAAGGGCGTGTATTATGATTATTTGTATTAGTGTGCCATTTTCTGTACAACCTCCGTAGCTGAGTTGTCAGTACTGCTGACTACCATGCAGGGGTCCCAGGTTCGATTCCCCGCCGGGTCGGAGATTTTGTCCGCTGAGGGACTGGGTGTTGTTCGTATCACCATTTCGTCATAGACGCGCAAAGTGGTGTCAACTAAAAAAGACTTGCACTAGAAGACGAACAACCTCGAATGTGATCTCCAAGCAAATGACGAAATACATTCTTGGCATTCTTCAAGCTATGCTCATCACTGTACATTGCTGGACGATCAAACAGATTGCACAGAAAAAAAACTTCAGTTTACTCAGAGTATAGGGACGAAATTCAGTTACTAAATAGTGCCAAGTTGACGTATGCAATGGTAGCATGAATTTGAAATCAACAGAATAACTTCGTCGGCCCTGTCGTATTCTGAATATAAACTGCTGAAGAGATGAAAGATCCTGATGTTAAAACTGATTTTTGGACCGCTAAACGACTTGAGACTGTTTTTCTACCAACATCCGAGTACGACTCATTACCACGACTCAAGAGCTTCGATCTGTCCACAAACATCTCTCGGTCAATTGTTTTATCGTTGCCCGTCAAAGGCAAAGGACTAGTTTTGTTTCGAACCTAGGTCCAGCACCCAGTTATAACGTAATGAAAAGTTTTATCATAGCGTATGCTTCACAGCACTAAGTTTCATTATCAAAACTAAATATACAATTGTTCACACAAGATTTTAGATCCAAATTGTCAGAACATTTTTGAAACTAAAGTTAGTACCATCATCATAGATTTACCACGTGTCTCAGTGTTCTGAGAGCGCTGTTGACCTCAGCGTTTAGCACCCCCTACACTAATCATATCAAATCAGTGCCCTGTATAGAAAAAAAAAAAATCATCTGTTGTGCTCATAAGCTAGCTAGTGTCTTGTTTTAGGTGGTATTGGTTGCTGCTTGATTTGGAGTTAAGGCACTAAACAGCAAGGTAATCAGTCTCTTGATCCAGGGGTAGTTAATCTGGAGTTAGTGACGTCCGAAAGGAACGCAGAAACGGTAAAGTCGAGGCACTGAAGACAAAACTGATTTCAGAGTTGAGAAATAATTTACGGAGAAATACGAGAGAATATGGGTCGAGCCGGAACGTAGGTCAGCGCAGAGCGGTATCTTCTGTAGAGAATCCAGAACGAACGACTGTCCATGCAGGAAGTGCACGTATAGGGAAAGTGGGGGAGGGGGAAGGTTCAGCTTACCTCCCGACCGGAAAAAGAAGTCCTACAGAGACCGGCCGTTTCGCTATACAAGGACCAGGGACAGCAAACAATGGCTGCAGGGAGGCAGCTGCAGGCTCCAGGCTCCAGTTTGTGGCCGAGAAAGAGAGAGAGACAGAGAGAGAGAGAGAGGGGGGGGCAGGCTTGCTTACACAAATGTATGAATGCTTACACAAAGTTCTCTTCTACTTGTTTATGACTAACACTGACGAAAAATACGAAATGGGGCAAAGGAGGACTATCATGGTTTAACGTTGCGCCGACGACTAGCTTGGTAATGACCCAGTACAAGCTCGCACTGGGAAAGTACGCGGCAGAAATCGGCGCCAAGCGATTTAGGGAAACCACGAAAAATCTCAACCAGTGTGGTTGGACGGAGATTTAACCGCTGTGCTCCCAAATGCGGCTTCAGCGTCTTACTTCTGCGACACCTAGTTCAGTGAGACAAGGGGCTTGGGAGAGAAAAAGAAAGAGATACTGGAAATGACATATGATGTTGCGACTCAACAGCTGCATGTGGTGGTCTGTATCTCTACAACGTCGTAAAATTGACAGGGAGGCCGTAATTTAGCTTCACAAGTTTCAAAAGACTCATTCTATTGTAACAGCAGAGCAAAAAAACCTATTATCTTCTTCATACCGTAACGTTCACATCCGTCGCTTAAATTTCGCTCGCAACTACTGTTACGGTTCTGAAGGCAGAAATTTCGAAGAAAGGCAGACTAGCCTTCAACGTCTCGTCAGTGACAAGGTCATTGGAGACTGAAATTTCGGAACCGCGTGTTCTTATTCTGGTAATATGGTTAAAATCGTTTTTATACAAGATATTATCGTAATATTTTAACAGATAATTTAGCATTCAACATTGTGCAATCACGTAATATCTCAGATTCTTCGGCTTTTTCCTCGTTTATCCTTTTGTTTCTGTTCACGTTGTGATTTGTTTGAAACATGCCTTTTACAGCTGTATGGGATATACGGACGTAAGCCGTTTCTTAGTGAACTCAAATAGCTTAAAGGTACGTAATTTTCATATACTGTGTTCAGATTTTTATTCAAAGCACACTTATCAGTCATCAGTCAAACATTCCTGTTACAGCTTCGTCCCAATGTCTAAATGGTGTCAGTTGTCTTTTTCCCTCCTGCTACTCCTCCCACATCAAGGCTCCACTCCGTAAGCTACTTAGAACTGAACCAACTTATGATAAACTTTCCTCCACTACAAAAACCGGCGATAGATACAAATCACCGAGACACACAGCCGCACATATCCCGAGGCACATCATCTTCGCGTGTCGGATTACAATTTGTTTCGATAAACCATCATGTTGGTTTGTAACTAGGCCCGCTGTTATGCCTTTTAGAAGTCTGCTGCCATACGAGTTTTATAATAATTAACGGCCACAACAATTAATGTATTACAAATCATTCACGAAGAGCATACGCACTCGTCAGTGCAAAAACTTGATTAAAAGAACGAAGGGCAACATCGGAAGCTTAATATGTAATACCAAAGTCATATCGAATAAGGGATCTCAAACTCAGTAATCTGGCACCACGAGCAATATCTACCTACACAAAATGGACGAAAAACTTGCTAAGATAACGCCTCAGGAATGAACCGTCACTATCTTGCAGGCGACTGTGGTGATAGGACGAGTGACTCATCGGATAATTCTTGCTGTTGGGTAACATGTAATCGTGCCTTTCTCCCAACGGCTGGCGCTAATAACATCTGTGTGCAGCATCTGTTGTGGTCAGAGTAATAATGAATAGGATAAAAGTCCGACCAGCCCTATATTTCTCTGCTCCAGTCCCTCTTAGTCGCCGGTGGTATGACGGTACTACAGAATATTGGAACTGCTATATACATGAGAGAGTGTGCGGGTGGAGGGGATTGGATGGTAAAGCATGAACCGCTAGCGGCCTACCGCTAGAATTTAGCGCCGCTGTGCATTTTACATGTGCTGCGGTGCGTTGTGAATGCTTCCACGCTTCAGGGCAGCTGATGCTGACATGCACAGCATTTAACTGATCGTGCCATAGAACGTGGCACACACTCAGGTCTAACAGTATCTCCACAGAGAATCGGCTACGACCTTTGGCGAAGAATTTTCACGCCGTGAGCATGGAAGGACTTCAAAAACCTATGGAAAAGGTACGCAACGCATGTATGGATGCCAATTCAGTTTCTGTAGGCGTTGCAATTAAGCAATAAGTTCTGAAGGTTTTCACAGCTTTAAGACTGTTGATTATTATGAAAACCGACTAACTTCTCTGCACCCTTCTATTACCTACCATAAATCTGAAAGTGGAAATTCACACTGGCATTTAAAATCCACAGGAAATAGAAGTAAATGGAGACTGAACACTACGTTTGTGTTGCAACTTTCTGCAATAAACCGGCTCATTAACTTCTTTACCGCTATAAAATACCCGATCTAAAGTATCAGAACACCTACTAGTGGACATTAGTTTGGGCTGTGTCCATCGGCCTAAACTCTGCTGGGTATACTTTCAGTGAGATGCCTGGAGGTCCCTGGAAGAATGGCAGCACCTTCTTCCTCAAGAGCCGAAACGAGGGAAGGCAGTTATGTTGGGCGTTGGGGAATGGGGGAAAGTGGAGTTCTAACTCCTCCCAACAGTGTTCCACTGTGTTCAGGTCGAGACTCTGGACAGGCAAGTCCATTTCAGGGATGTTACTGTCACCAAACCATTGCCTCACATATGCTGCTTTATAACAGGGTGCGTTGCCATGGTTATACAAACAGTCTCCGAAATGCTCCTCTACTGTACGCGGTAACAACGCTGTAAACTGGGTTCATATCCTTCCCATTTAGAGTTTTCTGAAGCGCAATTAGGGATCACACCCTAACAACGAAAAACACTCCATACTGCAACATCACCTTCTCCGTATATCACTGTAGGCACTACACATGATAGGTAGCTTTCTCCCAGGTACTCACCAAATCCAAACACATCGGATAGCCACAGGGTACAGTGTGAAGCATCTCTCCAAATCGCTCTTTTCCAGTCATCCACTGTCCAGTGGCGTCGTTCTACGCCATCTCAAGCATCGCTTAGCATTGACTACAGAAGATGGAGCGAGGTAGCGCAGTGGTCAACACAGTGGACTCGCATTCGGGAGGATGACTGTTCAAACCCGCGTCCAGCCATCCTGATTTAGGTCTTTCGTGATTTACCTAAATTGCTTCAGGCAAATGCTGGGATGGTTCCTTTGAAAGGGCACGGCCAACTTCCTTCCCCATTCTTCCCCAATCTACCGGGTGATCAAAAAGTCAGTATAAACTTGAAAAGTTAATAAATCACGGAATAATGTAGATAGGGAGGTAAAAATTGACACACATGCTTGGAATGACATGGGGTTTTATTAGAACAAAAAAAGTTCTCAAAATGTCCGATAGATGGCGCTGGACAGGAAAACGTCAGTGAGTGCGCATGACAATCGTGTATAAAAGGAGCTGTAATGAGACAGATAATCAGATACGCCAACAGTCGCAGCATGTTGACGTTACCTGCAAAGACGCTTTTAGTGAATCTGTATTATCAAACGCGTGAAAGATCTCTTGCGCGCGTCGTTTGGTGGTGACCGTGTGCTCAGCCGCCACTTTCGTCATGCTTGGCCTCCCAGGTCCCCAGACCTCAGTCCGTGCGATTATTGGCTTTAGGGTTACCTGAAGTCGCAAGTGTATCGTGATCGATCGACATCTCTAGGGATGCTGAAAGACAACATCCGACGCCAATGCCTCACCATAACTCCGGACATGCTTTACAGTGCTGTTCACAACATTATTCCTCGACTACAGTTATTGTTGAGGAATCATGGTGGACATATTGAGCATTTCCTGTAAAGAACATCATCTTTGCTTTGTCTTACTTTGTTATGCTAATTATTGCTATTCTGATCAGAGGAAGCGCCATCTGTCGGACATTTTTTGAACTTTTGTATTTTTTTGGTTCTAATAAAACCCCATGTCATTCCAAGCATGTGTGTCAATTTGTACCTCTCTATCTACATTATTCCGTGATTTATTCAGTTTCCAAATTTATACTGACTTTTTGATTACCCAGTACATCATACTCCGCAATCCACCTAATGGTGTGTGGCGGAGGGTACTTTCGGTACCACCATCTGACCCCTCCAACCCTGTTCCACTCGCGAACAGTGCGTGTGAAGAATGATAGTTAGTAAGCCTCTGTATTGACTAATTTATCTAATTTCCTCCTCGAGGTCAATACGCGAGATGTATGGGGGGGGGGGGGGGGGGGGGAAGTAATATGTTGTCTGACTCCTCCTGTAAAGTACTATACCACAATTTCAATAGAAAAATCAAAAATCTTTCCGTGATGCACAACGCCTCTCTTGTAATGTACCAATCCGATGGAACTGATGACCTCGGTGTTTGGTCCCAACCAACCCAACCAACTACAGAAATGTGTGGCTTATGACTAGCTGCTCGATGATTATATCCCTTTCTTTTTAACTCCTTACGCACCATCAGTGGTACTACCTAGACTCATAGCACTTTGGAACTCACGATTCATTCCCTCAGTTGAATACACGCGATTTTTTTATGCTCTGCGGTCCCTGTGCGTCAATACATGTTGTCTGCCTGGTCTCGGTTTAGCTGAGGTTGTTGCTTTGCAGTTCTACTTCTCAATCATAACGCCAATAGTTGACTTCAGCAGCTTTGAAAGGTTGAAATATCTTTGATGGATTTGCTACTCAGGCGACAACCAATAACTAGTCCACTTTCGAAGTAATTGAACTCTCCCCACCCTCCCATTCTGCTGTTACTGCTTCCCTAGTTGCCATACAATACTCCCCGCCTCCTTTTATACTGACGGTTCCACTTCTCGTAATATCTAGTTGTCAGTTCCACATAACGTACCCGTGTCCAGATACTTTTGATCAAATAGTGTACGTGGCTCAGTAGTTAAGTGCTGGACTACAGATTTAAAGGTGACTGAAGTTAAAATCTTCTGGGTTATTAGGCCGCGCCATGTTTCTTCTAAAATGTTCGACGTTTCGACCCCTCTGCTGGGATCTTCCTCAGGATCTTTTGGCGTCCACTACTGCTAGAACACTGTCAGAGAATCTAGCCACTGATGACCACCAATCAATAGCGGTAGCAGGCATTCCAACCAATAACCCTTCTCTCCAGCATAAGTTTGGAATAGTGCCTTTCTGTCCAACGACGATGACCGCCAATGGTATCCACAGGAGATGAGCTACCAACGCCCCTTCTTCTGCATTAGCCTATGACTGGTAGCCATATGGTAGCCACATGCATTTTAACCAATACTATCTCTACTCCAGCACGAACGCCAGAAAACTACCCCTTTATAAGTGGACGCGACACTCGTCTCTGACAGTGTTCTAGCAGCAGTGGACACCAAAAGATCCTGAGGAAGATCCCAGCAGAGGGGTCGAAACGTCGAACCTTTTTGAAGATATATGGCGCGGCCTAATAACCCAGAAGATTTTAACTTCAGTGACAACGGCCACGAAAGCCTGCAGACTTACATAGATTTAAAGGTGTCGGGTTCGATCCACGTTAAATCTTAGGATTTCTGTGTGACCTTTATCACTTCATTCAACTCTGGAAATGCTTTTTAATGTGCAGAATACATAACTCTATTGCGGTTTGGAGTGCACGTTAACCTGTAGGTCCCTCCAACAACTGGCTGGCTATGTCAGTCATAAGGTCGAAGTAAAAACGGCATACCACCACCATTACAGCCGTGCCTTGCAAAACTCTGTGGTCTTCAAATCAACGTTCAGGCTGATGGCAGCTTTACCTTTTATGTAGCGTAGAAAAACGAAAGGAACGTACACACAGCGAGCGAATTGCTACCAGCATAGCCAGAAAAAAATCAGTAATTTTATTTTCTTAGTCTGATATCCGCAAACAAAAATTCGACGTGGAAAGGTGTTACGTAGAATGCAGAAGGAGTCTTTTAAAAATGTCGTGGGCAGGTAGGTGAAACATCAAAGACCTTGTGGCTCTCGTCGGGTCAACAGCCTTATACTGACACAATTCAAACTAGTGTGAATGTTGTCAGATTTTGAAGCCGAGGAGCTCTGTAACAAGTCTGTTCCTTAGCCATTACATGCAACACAGCTATGGAGCTGGTCAAGCCCAAGCGGTGGTGCGCTCGTTAAGATCCCGACTGGCCTTCGAACGTGTTCCGGCACAGGATGCTTGCCATTATGCATAGACAGGCGCACAATGACGTTCAGTGAGGAATGCCGACCTCTGTTGCTGTGCTTACGGGCTCCACCATCTTACAGACACTTGCCCGTGCTGAATCCGTGCTCCATATCGGCGGCTGGTCCAGTTCTGCGCTACCGACTCTAATGTATCGCATTTTTTAGCAAATAAAGCGTATCAGTGGCTTTTAATTTGAACACTGACGTTTCGACGAAAACCATTTTGTCATTTCTGGGGTAAAACTGTGTCACTAACAAAGCATGAACATAGAGTGTTGTCTGCAACACTTACAATTTCCCAAGCATACGAATAACACCTGCTACTTTAGCCATTTTCCTAATTATTTAGCAGGCGGAGCTGCGGGATGTTTTCGTCAAAAATAGAACATATCCTCCATCTGATAAAAGGTTTAGCTTATACATGGACATGGGCTGAAATAAGAGTCGAACAGACAACAGAACACCGAAACAACTGTTCAAGCGATGTTTGTGTTCTCTTTTGTTGTCTTTCACGTCACCTAACGTTGCCCAGTAGCCAATCATCGTGCTGTTCCCGCACAAGTAAGCCTACTGTTTGCAAAAGAGCTCATATTAATCTGTAACAGTGTCCAGCACTAAGGTGACAGACAGGGGATAAAGTGCTGGCTCGTAGATGGCCGATCCGTGGTTCCGCACACTTTGGGGCCATATTTATTCACGTTTTTCCTGGTCGCCTTTGTGTGTCATGACACATTCTTGACTCCTCGGGTAAACATATTCAAGCACCATTCTTTAAAATCCTCGGTCCAAGCAAGGCAATTTCTTGCCATAAAAGTTTAGTGTAAGAAACATGTTCATAGTTGCTGCTAGATTATTTCTTTAAAATAATTAGTAAGAGGATCAACGATGAGTGAATTACAACTAATCTCCAGAGGAAAAATCGAACTGAATAAGAAGTGGTTACTCTACTGATCGCGGAGGTAACAATTCATACGTTCCTTTGTTGTTACCAGCAGTGAAAACAACGTTAATCCAATACGTGAGAAAGACCTACGAAGACTTGTTTTGGAAGTACGTCATAAACATTTAAATACATTCCAAATGGAAAACCACAATCTGAAAGTTGCTCATGTGTACTAACAGTTCTCATTTCATTGCTCCAATTAATCGCTAGGTTATTAACAAGAATAAAAAAGATAGCTGTTTCATAAATCTTCCATCAACTACGCAGAGATCCCACGACCATAGTCTTTTTACATTTTCGTGGTAATCCCTGCGCAAGGGATGGTCCCATGTACTTTTAGCTAATGAAACCAAGACATGTATTTCAGAAGACCGCAATATAAGACAATGAATGATTACCACACTTAGAATTTAATCACTTAAATTAATCTGAGTGTCGATACGACAATAAAAAGACTCGGGTCTAGTATTCTGATATTCTTTTCATTTAGCTCTAGATTTAAAAAGTTCTCATTTGAATGCATATCATGACGCAAATCACGCTTCCACAACCGTTACATAATCCTGCGGTTTTCCTTTTGGTTTGTGTTCCTTACGGCTACCGCCAGAGCCCAGGCTAGAAAGTGATCATCATAGAGGACTTTACGTACGGAATCTTAATCTTTTCGCCTAGTTTTCCGATTTTTCGAGAGAACAGTGATAGGTACAAATGGCTAAATATCACGTCTTTACTTATAAATTTCCAATAACAACGAGCTTATTAGCGCCTTCCAATTTTTGCACGTCCGTATAGTGGAATGAATTATATACGAGGGTGTATGAATAAATAGTAAATGTAGAAAACTAAAGAGTAACTAAAATGAAATTGCGTGTGAACAGCGTGGTCATTTCAGACAAATTAATTCATCGGATTTTATGACAATTCTTCTATAATTTAGGCACGATAAAGATCAGTCACACCAGGACGGTTCAACCAGGATTCGACAACGGATTTTAACGTGACAATGCATTACCGAACGGTCAAGTACCGCTAGCATTTTTTCACTGGACAGAAAATATATTTGTGATTTCTAACGTTTGAGTGATGGCATAAGTTCTCGTTTCCATACAAGATGACGTTTCAGTTTCTACGCACGACATGAAATAACCAAGCACATCTGTTGTGATGAAGCAAATATAATCACGAAAGGAGATATGGCATCATAAGCAAAATGGTGCGGGGCTCCAACGTTCTAAGACAGTATAATTAAGGAGTCAATCCACATAAGGATATTGTTAAAACCATATAAAATGCGACGAAGGTTTCAGCTTACTAACTCCTGGAATACGAAAATCAATCTACTAAGAACCTGCCAGCCAGTTCATTCATCAGAGCCGGAGACCCCGAGGGGAATAACGGAATGGGCAAAGCACGGCTAGTGCTTTGAGTCTAACTCTGCTATAAACATAGGCGCGAAACCAACAATACATCACAATTCGGTCACCAAACGCCCGAAGAAGACGGTTGCCGTTGAATTAGTGTGCACGAAATTGGATTCGTCAACTGCGATGAAAATTCTAAAACAAATCATCACGTAATCACTACCTCGAGAAACAATGATCGAAGTTGAATTAAATAAAAATTATTAAATGGAGATACTATACCACGCAATACCAGAATGCAACAACTGTCAGAGTCGGAAGACAATTACGAAAGTTTGTTATGGCTGCTGACGTTTTGTCAAAACTATTTAACTTAGATACAATCATTTCAACAGCTACATGAGAATTATTGTTTACGAAAATTGGAGAACCTGAATCTGGTTGGCTAGATCACGATTTAATCTCGTTTGTCGACAAACGATACACCGTTGAAAATACTGCCACGTGATGTACGCCGTCCTTCTTAGTGTAGCGGTTATAGCCACTGGCTGGCAACGTCAGAGTTAGAGTCCCATCTCATGGAATTATTTATCATTTAAGATTTGCAATTTCCGGAAGGTTCTGGGATTTCATTTATGAATATTGAAATTTACTAAAATGTATGTATTAATCAGCAGCACGAACTACTGAGACAAGCAGTTCATCTCCAAGTGAGCTTAATAAACGTACTTGCAACGTGCAATGATTGTTGTTGGTGGTCTTTTTATTAGCATTTGATTCCCTATTCTATTTCGCAATATACAGGAAAACTACTGAATTTATCTATTGATATCAAAAGTGAATTGCTGAGATAACTGTAGTCTGAGTAATATTTGCTACTTGACACGGAGAGGGTCGTCTGTCTGCAGTCTCAATTTCCTTATAGGGCATCCTCTAGAGTCAACAGCGATAACTCGTCATACGTCTTCTGGGAAAGTTAAAGGCCAGGTAACACCAACAGCTTCCAACACCTTTCCGCTGGCTATTTCCGCCAGAGTCTTGAAATTTTGTATGAACTGTAGATATCCTGGAGTATTTAAGAAATCTGGACGATTGTGACATAAGAGTTGGAAGTAAACATTTTACATGAACAACCGCTAGTCTTCCCACACAGCGAAACAGTCGACTGATCCCCGTTTAGCTGCAGTCCTACAGTACCAAGAATTTACAATATGCACAGTCTGCCGTGCACTCCAATGTGAGGCCGACAGCACCAGAACTGATTTAAAAACTTTGTAGTAAACACAGATGAATGATACTGCTGGGTCAACAAGTTTCCGATAACGCTCTCCTGCAGAAAAGACAAATCTTGCAACAAGCAATGTAGCTACTACACGCAGTATAGGCCTATACGCTCCAGAAGCAAAAATAGCATTCCGTCGAAGTATACGGGTGAATTTTCCCGGCACCCTTTCCCATACAAGTGAAACTGTCCACTTATACGATGTACATGCTGGTCTTCTGTAGAGTGTAGGCGTGTCTTAGCACTATAGGAGGGAAAAAAAATGGTTCAAATGGCTCTGAGCACTATGGGACTCAACTGCTGTGGTCATAAGTCCCCTAGAACTTAGAACTACTTAAACCTAACTAACCTAAAGACATCACACACATCCATGCCCGAGGCAGGATTAGAACCTGCGACCGCAGCGGTCGCGCGGTTCCAGACTGTAGCGCCCAGAACCGCTCGGCCACTCTGGCCGGCCATAATAGGAGACAAACGAGTAAAAGGCACAATGAAGGGAAAAGGAAAACTGTAGTTTAATGTCCTGTTGGCGAGGTCATTAGGGAGTGAGCACAGCTCTGCAGTGACACGAGTGAACGCAGAAATCGGCAGTGTTGTTTCTAGGGGAACCAATCCCGGATTTGTCTCAGTCTACTTACGGAAACTCCGTGAAACATACTTCAGGCTGGCCAGGCGGGGAGTTGAATCCCGCTCCTCCCGAATGCAAGTCCAGCACCTTCACCATTGCGCCAACGCGCCAGTCAGAATACAGACATACATTTTAAGTCTTGTTTCATTTGTTTCTCTTCCAGATGGTCCTTCATGTTCCTCCAAACATAGATCAAAGTATTCATGAAAGTAGATTACGTCATGCTCACGAGTGTGTCCACACACAAGGGCAGTCAGAAATACAACGATACTTGTTTCACGGAACTGTATTACTTACAACAAAACTTCTTGGTTGGCTGGTCGGTCGGAGGTGGGAGGGGAGCAGACAACGAGGTCACCGGTCCCATAGCGTTAGGGAAGGATGGGGGAAGATAGTCGGCCGTGCCCTTTTAAAGGAACGATCCTGGCATTTGCCTAAATCGATTTAGGGAAATCATGGGAAACGTAAATCAGAATCGACGGACGCGAGTTTGAACCGTCGTCCGAATGCGAATCCAGTCAAAACTTATTACTAGTTTTTATTTGCATCTAATAAAATGTACGGCAAGCAAATTTCTGTGTTTGTATGCAGTGTGAAAATCTCACTGCAGCGACTACAATATGCAGTACGTTGATTCTGTATGTACTTCATCTTCCC
The DNA here is from genome assembly GCF_021461385.2 of Schistocerca piceifrons. Classification (NCBI taxonomy): domain Eukaryota; kingdom Metazoa; phylum Arthropoda; class Insecta; order Orthoptera; family Acrididae; genus Schistocerca; species Schistocerca piceifrons. The sequence continues at coordinate 124,906,899 of NC_060149.1, forward strand.
ACAGATACTGAAAAACAACCAGAGAAAATGTATCGAGATTCGCGCGACAGTAACACAAAAGAGATGCATATGTGAGCAGTGTTATCTGTGTATTTTTATGAGCATAACATGGAGTCATAGGGGCAACAACATACATGACATAATTTACTATTAAAAATCATCCATAAAATACTTGAAAATGGCCTAATTTAATTCTAATTCAGAGTCAACATCTTGCAGTTTCTTCGCCTACAGCGTTCGTATTTAGAAAGGGAGTGTTGTTAAAGGTAACTGCAAGCTTTTAATTTAAATGGTTTGCCAACGTTGCGATAGTTACACAAATCGAGCTACAAAAATTTTAGAAAATGTTCCACGAAGAAAGGGGTATTTCTTTACTCGGGAATTATCATAAAAGACCATTGTGAGTAAATGTGAATTTTATTGCTAAAACGTTTTTCTGGTACTGTATCACCATCAGTTATTTCAAAATAGTTGTTGACATAGCACCACAAGGACTGAGGGACTTGACCAGTAACTATAAAAAAAAAAAAAAATCGGCAAGTGTTGCCGTATTTCTGATCAGCGAAAGTGAGGTAGAGAGCACCCACGTACTTTATTTACATAGCTTTTTAGTCAAATTCATGCATCGAACTTTTTTCACAGCTCCTTACTACATACAACTAAATGATAAACTTTCGTTATCAGGTGCCTGTTCAGTCGGCATGTAGTAGAAAGATGCCCTCTACACATCTACACCATCGAAACCGTTAATTTCTGAAGAACGAAATTTCGTGGTCTAAAATAGCACTCTATTAACCTTAGTCCTTCATCCGCTCAAATGAGGCATATTTAACAAATTTCAGCCATATATGAACATGGGCACTTCCGCACGAAAACCCTGCACGCCGCCGCCACTTCTCTATGCCGAAATGTGACAAATCTCACATATTACAAATTTAGAGTTATTAAATTATTCACAACTATTAATAATGTGAAGATGAAGTCTAAACATCATGTTCTCCTCTCGTAAGTGACTTTATACTCTTTCAACGTTCTGGCTTTTTTTTTTTTTTTTTTTTTTTTTGCATACCGCATATCATAATACGTACCGCTTTGACTTCAATTCGAAATTTGCGATATTTTTAAGGAAACGGAAACGTTGTAGCATCAGTTTCATATATAATTACATCTAACACGCTCGAGCAAATGCAAGTTAAGGGTATTCACAATACTGCTAACTCAGCACCAATCGCACAACTCGTGAAGTGGTAAGAACAACTATTGCTATTTTTTGACGTTAACACGCCCTTTTATTGCAAAAATGATATCAATATTGATTTTACAGTCTACTGGCTTATTTTTGCAAGCATCTCCTATGCAAAATATTCAGATTTCTAGCATTATAACGGATGCGGCGGAACCTTTGTTGAATACGCTGTTGATGGGCCAATTCAGTGCAAGCCGCAGATAGATCAAGAAATATCCAGTTTCGGGCGTAATAATCTAAACGATCGAAAAATTTTGTGCGTGTGCTACAGCTGTTAATATGTCTTAGAATAAGAGATCCTTATGCTGACTATAACTTGGCGACTGAAGTATAAAAACACGCAAAGTCATTTCATTGAAATGTGACTTTTTGGTGAGATCTCAGAGTGCGACATTCACACATCCTAGTAACTTTTTTAATTACTCTAGTAATGAAATAACGCCTCAAGAAGAGAGTGACTGTTCCTTCCCTGAATATTTGTTCCCGAACACGGATGTTGTGTGTCTGATGACTGGCACGTCGACAGCGTCTTTGACACAGGCGCAACCACCGGTGAAGATTGGACCCGAGCCAGGGCATATGAATGTTTCGTAAACTTCATTCTGCAAGCCAAGGCCGGGACCAGACGAAGCTTAAATAAATGACAATAGAGCTGGAAGGAGGTCGGTCACCATTGTGACAGACGTCGGGTATAGTATCCTTGAAGAGGAACGACTGAACATTACTATACAGTCAGTCAGACAGCCTGAAATACCGAGATGAAGCTGGGTACAACAACAGAAACGAGTGGAACCGTAAATTAAAAAGGAATCCCGAAACTTCAATGAAAAACAATGATAACTACGAAAAAGAAATGTGATTTTCGACTATGTTACCACACAGAAGTGGTTAAATTAAAGTTTTCCAGTTTTTGTAATAATATTTTTCTTTTTACCCATGTAGACACATGCAAGACACGGAAAAGGTGGTACAACATTCTTCTACAGAGATATAGAGAAACCTTCTAAACAAGAGACAGGCGAACGACTAACTTGTTATTACGTGGCTTGGTGGCTGCGTGTAAAATAAATCTAAAGGGTCACGTTTCATTCCCATACTGATTCAAAAGAAAATTCTGGTATTTACACTTATGGAAATGATTACGTATGTGAGAAACTCTTAATTCCCCATGGGTACGATTATACATCAACTACAATACATCTAAAAATGGCTGGGTGAGCCGTTTCATAGTACGATAGAAGAGAACGGCAAACCAATATCAGCAGAACCATACAGTGATGCTTAGAATTTTCGTTTGCTGACTACTTTGCCATTTTGTATCTTATGCAAATTATTCCCCCGTCTTTTCATTGCTGAACCTTGCGCATGAACCAAAATCTTAGAAACAATACCTTATTTTCACCCTCTTAATTTTATACGTCTAATGGTTATTTTAGGTGGAATCAGAGACTTGACTAATCATTCGCTAGCACGAGTATACAATCAGGCTGGTCGGAGTACGAAACTAGGCTCCTGAAAGCGAAATGGCAATCCCAATTTACCAAGATCGAAACTTACTATTCTGTGACTGCTTAGCACGTTAGAAATAAATATGTTACGCCAAGAATTTACGAACGCAAAAAATCTCAAAGCAAATGACGTCTGCGAGAAAGAGGAATAAGTATATTTAATCATAAATTTTAAAACAAAACAAGAACGTCATCTGTGTTGTAGCACTTTTCCTATGCAGCAAACAAGGTAACGTCAGTTCAAAACCGAACACCTTTAACTACTGAAAATCAAACACAGACATGGCCTATTGTAGCCGATGTGTCAACAATAGCCGCCAAAAATAAACCGAAAGTCGAAGTTCAGGATTTACCGAAGTGTCGACGAAGTCAGTGGATATGGAGCGCAAACTCTGGACAATAGTAAGGAAAGAAATCGACCGTCGCCGTCTGCCATCCCGGTATTCCAGTTAAGTATTTTACGGAAAGCAAAAAATTAAAAAAAATAAAATAAAAAATAAAAAATCTGGATGGTCACACGGAATTTGAAGCTCGCTCCTCCTGATTACGTCTCCATTGCCTTAGCCGTCACCCCCTTGCTCGATTACTGGTAAATGAAATAGCAGATTCTGTTAAACGGCTTATCTCTTTCCAGAAAGTGTCTTTCCCTACAGAGCAGCGAAGCAGTATCTTACTATCAGCGTGGAGTTAGCCATAATACAGGGTGTCACATAAAACTGCTCTAGGTTTTGTTCGTTCTCTAATATATTGTGTAAAAAAACTTCTGTTCATTGCTTAATGTTAATGAAGTTCAATACCTGCCTCGCTACTACGACCTCCCCCGAGGATCGAAATCACAAAAACAATAGTTTCGAAGAAGTCCACTGCTATCGAGGAATGTATTTTACCACATCCTAGTCCCTCAACGAAGCTACAAAACCCTTACTTTTTTTGTCCATTTCTCGCTACATTATCACTAAATCACCATATCGGTAGTCTTCATCCACTCCATTGTTTCTCACATGCTAACTGCGAGCATGTCCATCTCTCTCTCTCTCTCTCTCTCTCTCTCTCTCTCTCTCTCTCTCTCTCTCTCTCTCCCATGCAGCTACGACAGCGGGTTACGAACCACTACTCTGCACTTTTATTCGAGAGACATCGCAGGCGGTTCCACGCGACTAAATATTCCAATTTCAGTCTTAGACACCAGAAATATCATATCAGTTACCAGGAAACAAACTCTGAGTTCTTTGGCGTGACAAGATTCAAATACATGTCAGTCGTCCTAATTTGAGTTTCTCTGATAACTAGAAGCGAATGCGGGAACTGGTTCGCTCAACAACACAATCTCATTTTTTCCCATAAATTTGAATACACAATGTCGTCCGAACTTTTACCGTCAATTTTCTTCTGCCGAACCCACAATGTCGTCCGAACTTTTACCTCCAATTTCCTTCTGCAGTACCCTCCACTGGTGTACGTCATCACCATCTACAGACTGCTGAGATGGTTTCATAAACTGACAATCGCAGTAGTTACGCATCTGCATTACCTTCAACAGATGTACACAGGTTGGTTTAGCTGGCGACTACTTAGGCCGTACAGGGTACAACATCGAAAGCAACACTAGCTCCGACAGACACATGGGTGGGAAGAAAAGTATTACTGCCCTGAGGGAACCATCCCGTCATTCGGATCAGAACAGCTGACGTGTATTCGAACCTCGCTACGCCTGAGAACTTTGAGTAATTGAGCAGTGACGTCGTTACGAAGAGTGAAACATATCTGGTAGCCTGAACACATGTTAACTTTGGGCACAACATGACGCACGCCGATACACAGCAGTAAGAGAGACACGATGGCATACCCACACAAATAGATATACTTCCATTCTTTGAAACATGCAGTTCCAGTTGCACTGATTACATACACTTACATTTAATTAATTTCAAGACTCTAGTTCATCAATAGGAAACGAAAGCAAGTCCCCTGTTTACAATAACACTGCAGCACTTAATATTATAGTATGTCTTATCGGTATTTCACTTTAGACGAGACTATTAGCCCCGGATTAGCTTGGATGAAAGTGCAAAACAGAGTAACATATACGCGCAGACAAGCAGCACCTTCACAGGATTTAGCCGCTGGGCAGCTATGGATTTTCTACGTTGACTCAAACGTAATCTGCAGGCGACCTACATGTTCGAAACGAAATTAAGATGTCTAAATTAGCAACGAAGTAGTACTCAAAAAGATACTGTGCTGGTCGAATTGTGTGGCTAATGTTTCAGTTCTAACCAGATATGTCACCAATATTTGGCATTTCGTGGGTTTTAATACAAGGCACGCAGCGATGCCGCATCAGGCTGCCCCAGCAACAGCTTCTGGTAAGCCGGTCGAGTTCTCGGCAAAGCGGCTTTCACGCGATCGATCGAGCCTCGTGTCTCCTTGATGCGGACGCTGTCCTCTGGAAGAATGCTGCCAAGGCAATTTTTTCCCCCCGCTCCTCGTAGAGTGTGGCGTGTACGAGCTTCGCCGTGTAGCAGATTTCTCCGACCTCATCGATCGCAGCACGCCGATATACATCTCAGCTTCTCGAGTTCCTACAAGAAGGTAACTCCACGATTCAAATGGTTCAAATGGCTCTGAGCACTATGGGACTTAACATCTGTGGTCATCAGTCCCCTAGAATTTAGAACTACTTAAACCTAACTAACCTAAGGACATCACACACATCCATGTCCGAGGCAGGATTCGAAGCTGCGACCGTAGCGGTAGCGCGGTTCCAAACTGTAGTGCCTAGAACCGCTCGGCCACCCCAGCCGGCTCCACGATTCCGTTTATACAGTTTAATCCAGAATACAAATAGTTAGTGCCCTTATAAATTATTTTTCCGGTGATAATGTACATTTGTACAATAATTAATTTGAACTTTGTTGATTATATTAGAATTACTTACTCTGTATTAGTGACGTCTCCTTAGTGCAGCACGCTGAAAGCCGACTGATTGCATTCAACATCTAATCACAGCAGTGAAAATCAATATTTCTTATACAGGGTGTTACAAAAAGGTACGGCCAAATTTTCAGGAAACATTCCTTACACACAAAGAAATAAAATATGTTATGTGGACATGTGTCCGGAAACGCTTACTTTCCATGTTAGAGCTCATCTTATTACTTCTCTGCAAATCACATTAATCATGGAATGGAAACACACAGCAACAGAACGTACCAGCGTGACTTCAAACACTTTGTTACAGGAAATGTTCAAAATGTCCTCCGTTAGCGAGGATACATGCATCCACCCTCCGTCGTATGGAATCCCTGATGCGCTGATGCAGCCCTGGAGAATGGCGTATTGTATCACAGCCGTCCACAATACGAGCACGAAGAGTCTCTACATTTGGTACCGGGGTTGCGTAGACGAGCTTTCAAATGTCCCCATAAATGAAAGTCAAGAGGGTTGAGGTCAGGAGAGTGTGGAGGCCATGGAATTGGTCCGCCTCTACCAATCCATCGGTCACCGAATCTGTTGTTGAGAAGCGTACGAACACTTCGACTGAAATGTACAGGAGCTCCATCGTGCATGAACCACATGTTGTGTCGTACTTGTAAAGGCACAGTTCTAGCAGCACAGGTAGAGTATCCCGTATGAAATCATGATAACGTGCTCCATTGAGCGTAGGTGGAAGAAACTAAAATTAGCTCTAACATGGAAATTAAGCGTTTCCGGACACATTTCCACATAACATATTTTCTTTATTTGTGTGTGAGGAATGTTTCCTGAAAGTTTGGCCGTACCTTTTTGTAAAACCCTGCATAAACACACTGACCATAGTGGTCAGCCGACTGCGATTTAATGACTTTGTTTGTAACGTACAGAAATATCTATGATCTTTTAGAGGCAAGAGGTGAGGTTATTACGCCAGGCAACATCTGAATGTCGAATAGAGACTGGATGCAAGCCAAGCTGGACAAGGATAGCAGAACGAATCGGCACTGCTATTGTATAAGGAATCATCCCGGCATTTTCCGTAACTTTGGCATAGAGAAAGATTAATTAAATTCGAGTAAAAAGTTAAAATCAATGGTCCTAACTCTTAAGGCATGCACCTTACAGCCCATGTTTTCTAGACTTTTTCTGCTTAGAATGATCGTTCCTGTCACATCCCTGAATATTTAATATTCCTCCTGAGACATCGTGAGTATCATCATCATCATGTGCGAACAGTCTCCTGGTGCTTCCGAAGTTATCCATAGGTCATTTACACACAGAGCGGTCAGAAACAGTGCGAAAAGCTTGAAAGGGTGTTGCAGGGTAGGTTGCGCTTAGAAATAATTGCTAAGAGAGAAATTCGATACGTTGCGCCGTTTCCGAGTTAATTAGCATTGAAGTTAGCTTAACATCCCGCTGCACGCGCATATCCAAGCGGCCCGCCAGAGACTTTGTCGTCAAATGTGTTCCTCGTTTCGTTTCCTAAAACCAAACAAGAGAGCAATATAAAAATTGGACACGGAACGGTAATAACGATCGAACCCGAGACAAAGGTTCAGTAGTCTCGTGCGCCATCACCACGCTATCCGAACAACTGATACTAATTGTAGCTGGCGGGACGCTTGAATTTTCGCACGCAACGGCCTGACTGGCTAACTTCAATGCTGATTCACTCGGAAACGGCGCAGCGTATATAATTTTTTCTGATTTATTCCTACCCTGCAACACCCTTACAAGCTTTTCAAATTGTTTCTGACTACTTTGTATATTGTAAACAGTAAAGATCTCCTTTAGAGCATACCTGAAGCTACTTTTGCGTCTGAGGGTTTCTCTCCATTAAGAATGGCACAAAAATATTTGAGTCCAGTCAGAAAACTTGTCTGCCATTCCACACACTAGTACTTCGTTCACTATGCGACAGGGCGGAAACTTATCTAATGCCTTCGGGAAGTCAAAGAACACGGCATCAACCTGATCGCCGGTATCCACTGCCTTCTGGGTTTCGTGGACGAACACATCTAACTGCATTAGGGGTGACTTTTGTTTTCCTGGTATAGGCGCTGGTCTAAGGCATATTTATCTGCCTAACGTTTCGTGTTCCAGTACTAAGCTTGTTTGAGATTCTGAGTCGTTATAGCTTCTGATGTCTCCTCCAGCACTGGAAGACTAAACGTTAGGAAGAGAAATATGCCTTAGACCACGGCTTAATGGCCACAAAACCAATATCACCAATAACGTAAATGTCAGCAATGAAAGCCTACACTGTATGATTAGCTGGGTTCCGCACTATGGTTGTTTGCAGAGTCCATGTGGAGACCTACAGAGGAGATTTTCGATCTTCAGAGCATAAAAGTTGTCCCTCAATGATGTAGGTATAGCTGCGGCCATGTGTTCGACCTTTCGTTCTCCCAGTGACCTACGACTGCTGCTAGAGAGGAACACGTTCTTCCGCATCCGCCTGCGTTAAGGAAGTTACAGTATTTTTCGCCCGTAGAAATGAAGCAATACCCAGAACTGGAGCTCGGTGCTCTGCACGGGGCAGCTGCGGAACACGGAAGAGGCGTGCGCGTAACGAACAAAGCGGGTAGCCGCGCCTCCAAGGCCGGCCGCTGCGCGCGTGCCACAAAGCAACCAGCCTGCATTCTCAGCCGCCGTCGCCAGTCTGCGCAGTTTCGTCCCCTCGCAAGGAGGCCACGCTCTGTTACGCTCCGCACGGACCAACCTCGACACCACGATCCAAGTCCTCTCTTCCCAAGTGTCTCGGTATACTGGGTAACCAATCTTAATCTTGGGACCGGCGTGACCAAACGGTCCGATAGACTGAAAGCAATCGAACAATTTCGCCTCATTTCCAGGTTTTATTTTCATTAAGTCGGCGAGGTGAAAAAAAATTGAAGAGCATACACGCAGGTAGCAGGCGAAGTAAAGAATATTTATCCCCAATCCTCCCTCTCTCTCTCTCTCTCTCTCTCTCTCTCTCTCTCTCTGTCCCCATGTCCCCATGTCCTTCATTCGGTACCTATTACACTATTCCGCATCAGATGAATGAATGAGGGTTAAAAGTTTAATATGCCGTCGACATCGAGGTCACTAAACTCCCAATACTAGCTCGGCTGGGAAAGGATGAAGGAGTAAAGTTGCAGTGACCCTGTAGAGGGAGCCATACCAGCATTCTCATGAAGCAAATTATGAACCCCAAAGAAAACTTCAATCAGAAGGTTCGGATAAGGACTGCAATCTCAGCCGTCATGAAGATGTATCCACTAACATAACTAATCACGTCGCTTGGGAACATCAGTCGACCAGAGTGACCAGCCAGTGAATAAAATACGAGCTTGGAGAATAATGGACCAGCTTTGTGACCGAACAGAAGAATTCGTAGCAAACAGAACTCAGCAAGTCATTCTCGACGACAAGGAAACGTCGGCCGTGAAAAACAGCTTGGACCTAATGTCAAAGGCAGTGTTGTAACAGAAGATCCAATTTTACTTAAGAACACTATGTGGCCCAACAAGTTTCCAGGTTGCATTAATAATAATAATAATAATAATAATAATAATAATAATAAAAGAAACGTTTAGATGGTGTTTTTAATGCTACAGGTGTTCTATGTAGTCTCTCCCCACCCCACTCCAAATTGAATACAAAGCACAAAACATCCATACAACTATGTGAAACTGTGAGAAAAGTCATCCTTTGGAATGTTGTTCAACTCGCGCGCCATACTGGCTTTAATGTCGGTTATGTCGTCAAAGAGTTGACTTCTCATATGAATTTCTGCACTTCGACGTTTTGTGGTAGGTTCGTACTAATAACACCAAGTCTCGAACACCCGTGATGATTTTTTTTCCAGAAAGGAGTTCTCCACGTTTCGCATTTCAATCACGTCGTCCTCGTTTTTGTTCGGGAGTCAACGTGGGCGGGACAAATTTCGCACACGCTTTTCTCTTCCTCAACACATTCTCTAGAAGTCTTGAGCACTTGATTTAGAGATGTTGCTGCATTCTGATTTGTGACGACAACGTTGACACACTACGGCCGCACGTCCACTACTTAACACTGCCTGCTTACAACTGACTAGTCGAATGCACATGTGCTATAAGTTTTAGTTCAAGCTGCCACCTTAGTTACTGTGCTGACGTCGCTTATACGCCTGAAATAAAATCAGTCTCGAAACTTTTTGGACGAATAGTGTACACACATGAACTAGACACAGCTGCTGTGTCCGAGAGGGCGGCTAGGGAGGGGAAGGAAAAGGGGGGAGGGCGTACGAAGGGGGAGAGCGCACTCCAGTCGTCACTCCAAATGACCAAGTACGGCGTGACTTGTGACTGGGAGGTCGTCATCTTGACCTGGTCATCAGCATGAGGAGACGAGCGTAAGATGGTCAGCATCCGCGATAACAACATACCCGATTGCGGCCATCTACATCTACATACACACTCCGCAATCCACCATACCATGCGTGGCGGAGGGTACCTCGTACCACAACTAGCATCTTCTCTCCCTGTTCCACTCCCAAACAGTACGAGGGAAAAATGACTACCTATATGCCTCTATACGAGCCCTAATCTCTCTTACCTTTGTGGTCTTTCCGCGAAATATAAGTTGCCGGCAGTAAAATTGTACTGCAGTCAGCCTCAAATGCTGGATCTCTAAATTTCCTCACAAGGGAACCTCCCCATCGCACCCCCCTCAGATTTAGTTGTAAGTTGGCACAGTGGATAGGCCTTGAAGAACTGAACACAGATCAATCGAGAAAACAGGAAGAAGTTGTGTGGAACTATGAAAAAAATATTAGTAAAATATACAAACGTAGTAGTCCACGCGCAAGATAGGCAACATCAAGGAGAACGTGAGCTTAGGATCGCCGTGGTCCCGTGGTTAGCGTGAGTAGCTTCGGAACGAGAGGACTTTGGTTCAAGTCTTCCCTCGTCTGAAAATTTTACTTTCGCAAGGTTATGATCTGTCCGTTCGTTCATTGACGTCTCTGTTCACTGTAATAAGTTTAGTGTCTGTGTTTTGCGACCGCACCGCAAAACCGTGCGATTAGTAGACGAAAGGACGTACCTCTCCAATGGGAACCGAAAACATTTGATCGCAAGGTCATAGGTCAACCGATTCCTCCACAGGAAAACACATCTGATATATTCTATACGACACTGGTGACGGCATGTGCGTCACATGACAGGAATATGTTGTCGACCCACCTAACTTGTACACTTAGCGAATGGGTAAAAAGATTCTTCTACCTTGCCCGATTTAGGTTTTTTTTGTGGATGTGATAATCACTCCCAAAAATGTGATGAAATCACAAGAGTTTGTCTCATAAACTGAAAATAAAAAATTAAACTTTCCACTCGAGGGAAGATTTGAACCAAGGACCTCTCGTTCCGCAGCTACTCACGCTAACCACGGGACCACGGCGCTCCTGAACTTACATTCTCCTTGATATTGCCTATCTTGCGCATGGATTACTTAGTTTGTATATTTTACTAATTTTTTTCATAGTTCCACACAACTTCTTCCTGTTTTCTCGATTGATCTGTGTTCAGTTTTTCAAGGCCTATCCACTGTGCCAACTTATAACTAAATCTATGGGGGGGGTGCTATGGGGAGGTTCCCTTGTCAGTAGCGATTCACAAAAAGAACGCCTCCTTTCCTCTACAGCCTCCCACCAGAGTTCCTGAAGCATTTCCGTAACACTCGCGTGATCATCAAACCTACCAGTAACAAATCTAGCAGCCCGCCTCTGAACTGCTATGTCCTCCCTCAATCCGACCTGACAGGGATCCCAAACGCTCGAGCAGTACCCAAGAATAGGTCATATTAGAGTTTTATAAGCGGTCTCCTTGACAGATGAACCACATCTTCCCAAAATTCTACCAATGAACCGAAGACGACTGTCCGCCTTCCCCACAACTGCCATTACATGCTTGTCCCCACTTCATATCGCTCTGCAATGTTACGCCCAAATATTTAATCGACGTGACTGTGCCAAGCGCTACACTACTAATGGAGTATTCAAACATTACAGGATTCTATTTCCTATTCATCTGCATTAATTTACATTTTTAGAGTTAGCTGCCATACTTTACACCAATCACCGTTCCTGTCCAAGTCATCTTGTATCCTCCTACAGTCACTCAACGACGACACCTTCCCGTACACCACAGCATCATCAGCAAACAGCCGCACATTGCTATCCACCCTATCCAAAAGATCATTTATGTAGATATGAAACAACAGGGGACCTACCACACTTCCCTGGGGCACTCCAGATGATACCCTCACCTCCGATGAAGACTCACCATCGAGGACAACGTACTGGGTTCTATTACTTAAGAAGTCTTCGAGCCACTCACATATTTGGGAACCAATCCCATATGCTCGTACCTTAGTTAGGAGTCTGCAGTGGGGCACCGAGTCAAACGCTTTCAGGAAGTCAAGGAATATGGCATCCGTCTGATACCTTCATCCATGGTTCGCAAGATATCATGTGAGAAAAACGCGAGTTGCGTTTCGCAGGAGCGAAGCTTTCTAAAGCCACATAGTGGTTGCCCGACTTAAGGTACATCAGTCTCCGAGATTGGCAAAACACAGTATTTTTCACGTGGTATTGTCACGGGCGAACCGTACTACTTCGATTTGGTAATAAAAACCTGCGCAGCTAGTAAACTGCCGAGGGCAACAGTATGTTGTTGACCGTCGACTATAGCAAACTGCCACAGTGCAGCGGAACAATCGCCAGGTAAGTGCTGGACGGCGACACAAGCAGTGAGCAGCCATACCTTTCAGAGCCGCCACCACCACACTACGGTTGTAAGAAAAACACCACCTTCAACCTCTGTTCACCACACATCATTTCACAACGATTAGCACGGGCGCTAGAGGCAAAGACAGTCTGATAAGTCGCGGTAATAGCTGGTACACACCAGTGGCAGTACACTAGTACTTCGAAAACAATATGAGGCAATGGTAACCAATCGCCACCTGTCACCGACCTGGCAGGTAGTGGAGGTACCATCATTTGAAGCATGTTTACAACTGATGAAATGGAACACATCATGAATCTGCCGTCGTCTCTTGATGAAGGAATCTACTTTTCGACCATGTGGGCCTGTTCGTCCGCCTACAACACGCAGTCGACTTATATATCACGTAGGACAAAGATCCGTGTTTGCGTCAGGGTGGTTTCAGAAATATCAGGAGGGCATATCAGATCTAGTTTCGCTTCCCAGGTCACCTTACCCGAGTTTTGTTAAGCACCACTTACTGGTGGTGCCATCTATCGAGTAAACGCGTCTTGGATCCAGATCTGGTGAATCTCGGCCAGCGATTGGGTGCTCATAGACCAGCATAGCTTCCAAACGCTTTCGTCGTCTCGGGGAGTCCGTGTCACGATTGTGTGCCTACATCAAGACAGCGGAAGTGGGTGCCGTACACAACTAGGTAGGTGTGCCTAAGTCATACTCTTATAAAAGTATACGACGGCGCATTAACACATTTTGTCCATGTCCCAGAACTGTCTTGAACGAATATATTCTTAAAGAGTGAACAGGCTGCGTAGGAACTTCTGGACAGTCTGTACGTTAACAGACACATTTTATTCGAGAGCGTAACCTGAGACTAGTTTAATTAGAGCATATCCCCATTGTCCAAAAACATACAACATGCAGAACAGTGATGTCAAAATATCCGCCCCACATCTGGTGCTTTTGTTAGAGCGCGGGACTCTAAAAGACTACTAACTACCGTGTGGTTACTTTCAGCATATTCCGTACAGTCAAGAAACCACCATTATTGGAACAAATATTTCAGCACATTTCTTCTTGCTTTTATGATGGGTACCTTACATTGTCACACAAAATAATGACTCATCATGAGCGTGCTTACACACCCACTCTCACAGTTTGTGTATATTAGGGAGGTTCCTGCAAAATTAACAATTTCATGGAAGAATGTAGGAAAAACAGGAAGGAATGTGCTCATTAAAATTAAATATAGGATCGTGTTACTGGCTAGGATATCCCACGGGGTGGGCTCAGCCGCCTGGTCGGAAAGGGTGAGTTTCATTGGCGCGCACTGGCACCTTTTCTTGCTGATATGTGAGAGTTGCGTCGTGTGTGTATTTGTAAAGTGTAGATGTGTGTAATAGGTGCGTGTGCAGCGTAATGCTATGTTCTTGTTGATGGATGATGATGAGGATGGATGATGATGATGGAGGAGAAGGTGAAACTCGGTGCCAGCACATAGCCTACTGCTCTCGAATAGCACCAAATTCACCGCCGAGCTTAACGTTCCGATCACACGGACGGATCACCATCACATGCCCTCACTTCATGAGACACTTCGCAGATGTCTGGAATGTAATCCAGCGAATTTATGCATAGACTGGTGATCAAGAACTTGACGCCATCATCTCTCTCCTTCCCTTGACAGCCAAATACCGGCAGTGAAAAAAATTAATCCACCCCAGGATTCGCACCGGCCTACCTTCGAGTCGAACTATGGAGGGGGGAATGTGCTCACTATGCCTGTTTCGTATTGCTAAGTCTTGCTATGTACAGACGCGACATGATCGCTGCCTGACGTTTAATCAGCAATGATGTCACTGTACTTTATCCGCATTTGATGAGTGAAACATCAGTAGTCTTTCAGGATGTCTGGGCACACTGATGTGTGTCCAGTGAGAGCATTGCACCGTTTCTCCCTGTTCAATCAGAACTTTCCTGCAGTGATGGCGCTGGTTACCTAGGTTTTAACATCGTAAGCAGCCTGACATCGTTTCATTAGCTGCCTTTCTGCTCCGCCTAGCTCGAAAATGAGACGCAATTGGCTACGGATATGCTTAATGAAGCAGCCTGGGCATTCGCCTGTGGTGGTTTATGAAAGCCACGGACGGTCTCCTTTAGGCTGGCCGGTATAGCTGAGTCACACAGCCTCGTGCTTATTAGTCATTGAACGCTGGCGTGTCCGGAAGAATCCGATAGGAAAACGTGCTCCCGACAATGCTCGAAGAGAATCTGGAATGTGATCACCCAGTGTCTGAAGGAGACGTTCGATGTTCTTCTGTATAACAGTCATTTCAATGGCTTTCGTTGCATCTGAGGAGTCTACAACCCATAAATACTGGTTATTTCTTAATTTTCACTATTAGCCAACTCACTCACTTGCCGATAATCAAAGTCTGTAGCACTGCACAAGAAGCTATGATTTTCACTACGGCACATTAGTAATCTACAGGGCGATTCATTTAACATCAGAACTTCTTTAATGAGTAACAACATTTCAACCAATAATGGGACAGGCCTGCAATTGGGAGGTCACAAACATACATACATACATACATACAAAGCCCTCCCAGCAAATGTTGGAAGTGCCCTCTACCAGCATCGCTGCACAACTGTACTCATTTCATTTCATTTCTCAATATTCCGCGACGTTCTATGAAGTGTAACCACGCCAGTCGCTTATTTCGTGTGCAATGGCCTCACTGAGTTCTGCAGTCGTCTGTGGCCTGTTCTTGTAAACTCAGCTTTAAAGATAATCCCAGAAAAAAAATCCAGTGGGGAGAGGTTAGGTCAGGTGATCGGGAGTCACTATTTTTTTGAGATCATTCGGTTATCAAAGAAACTGGTTACAAGTTGCACACTGACGCCACGCACCACACTCCAATCTTTTCATCATGCAGAGCTGTTTAGCGGATGTTATTGGGGTTTACACCAGCCCAGTATATGCTGTTTTGTTTGTTGATGTAACCTGACAGATGGAACCATGCCTCAACTGTAAAGCAAGTTATGGACAGGATGTCTGAACTCTGAATAAGAAACACCAGAACCATCGACAGTAACGCATTCTTTTCTCGTCATCTGTTTCTTGCAATGTTTGTATCATGAGCACTCTGTATGGTCGCAAAGGAGTTTTCTTCGCAGCGCTATGACATGGGCCGTACGGGATGCCTGTATCCTGGCTCAATCGACGCAACGATTTACTTTGAGAGTTCTCCAAGCATCTTAGAACATTATCAACAACCTCTGCACTCTATGACGGTCTATATTTACCACTGCCACTGTTTAGTACATCAACTGTTGCCAGCACCCTTACAACAATCGATAAAATTGCTGTGTTTGTTGGAACATCGCGCACATTGAATTATCTCCGGAATGCCCGATGTGTTGTAATAAATGAATCTGTCTTCCAATACGTTTTCACAATAAATACCCGCTCTCGAAGTGTGTACTGCGTGTTTCTGCCAGCTGAAGACTGAGAACGAATCTGTAATTTGTTCGTTATTGTCCCGCGGCCCGAACTTCACGCTCGCACACTTCACAAACCGCGAGCGACGAGCCTACGAAGGAAATAACACGCACCGCGCAAGCTTCTAAGAGCTTTCGGAGGGAAAAAATGACCCCTTGAAGTAGCTCAAGTTCATATGGATCGTCCTGTGTTATTTCTGTAGCATGCAACTTCCAAAACAATTTTATAAAGCGTTAAAATAAGTGAATTTACAACACTACATGACATTACGGCGAGTCACTAATCGTTTGTGCTGCTATTGACCTCTACACGCAGTTGCAAAATTCACTTTTTTTTAGCGACACAAGGTCGTAAACAGGCAGTTCATTACTCACAAGAACCTTGAGGATGCTTCTACAACTTCAACTACTTATCATCAAATCGTCCGCTGGACCTTTAAAAGAAATCAAACTGATCCACCACTGGAACGCAATACAGCAGCGAATCTGCGTGGCATGGCTTCGACAAGTCCTACGTATGTGGCACCAGATGTCTACGCACAGGTCACACAAATCCAGTAAATTACGATCGGGTGCTTTGTGGACGCGGAGCTGGCGCGAGATGTGTTCCAGATGTGTTCTTTTGGTTTTAAATCGTGCAAATTTCGTGGCCACGACAACAACGTGAGCCTATAACCAGCTCCTCAAACTACTCTAGTACGATTCCGGCATTTTGACAGTGACAGTTATCCTGTTGGAAGATGCCATCGCCGTTGGGGAAAATACCAACTATAAACCGAGTGAGGTGGCGTAGTTGTTAGACAATGGACTCCACCATTCGGGAGGAGGACGGTTCAATCCCGCGTCCGGCCATCCTGATTTAGGTTTTCCGTAATTTCCCTAAATCGCTCCAGGCAAATGCCGGGATGGTTCCTTTCAGAGGGCACGGCCGACTTCCTTCCCCGTCCTTCCCTAATCCGATGAGACCGATGACCTCGCTGTCTGGTCTCCTTCCCCAGACAACCCAACCCAACCAACTATAAAGGGACGCAGGTGTTCTGAATCAATTTTCACGTAGTCTACAGCAGCCACGGTGCTTTCAATTGCTCCGTGTCCCAAGCAGCCATTTTAAATATCCCCTATAGCCTAATATACGCCCACCTGCGTTCGTGGCGCGGTGCATGTTTCGAGTAACCTTTCACCTGGATGACGGCGTAACTGGACACGGCTACCGACATGGTGATTCATTCACTCTACCAGGTGACACGTTTCCACTGATCTACGTTCATACTCTATGATCTCCTGCCTACTGCAATCTTAACTGACGATGTCGTTGGGCCAATATTCCGACACTAGGAATCCGTCTGCTACAGAGCCCCATGTTCAACAATGTGTGCTGAACAGTGTGCTTCGAGACCCCTGTGCCTGCACCAGCATTGTACTCTGTAGTCAGATATGTCAGAAATCGCCGCCTATCCTGTTTTATTGAGCGGGCACACCTCCGATCTACTCGTTCTGTGATGCGTGGACGTCCAACATCTTGTCGCCTACTTGTGGTTTATTAATTTCAACCACATAGATACTTACGACTTTAGCACGAGAACAACCGACCAACTTTGTCCTTTCCAAGGTGCTCGTTCCCAGGCTCCACGCCGTAACATTCTCTCCTTTATCAGAGTCGCTTTGTCAGTGGATTTCCTCACCCGCGCTAAAATAATTCCCTATTCGTCTCTGCTTCGCTTATGTACTTCCCCTGCCGCGCCACATGCCCGCAACGTCACCAAGCGGCATTCATTCTCATCGTGGACGGTAGTCATGACGTTTTGGTTTACGAGTATTTCTGCTTGATTGTGAAATAATTTAACTATAATTTAATCAGTCATTCTACTCCAAAGACTTCGCCATTTACTCACAACAATCAAATGCTGAGGGAAATTCAAACAGAAAGAGATATCACGCAAGGAAGTTCCACGTCACCGAACAATACTCGGAATGTAGTTTTCAGATCCAAAACGTGGGACTATGAAGATAAATGGAACATGACTTACTACCTTCGTTTTGCTGATGAGATTTTAGCGTCTGACTCTATAGTAGATGAACTTCAATAATAAATTAAGCAAGTTTCGAAGCAGGACAGCCAACAATTGCAATACGACCAAAATAATGGTGAGTAATAAGCACAATGAAAATTACAGAAATTAAGAACGATGTCATACAACCAGTTGAGAAGTTTCTGTATTTACAGCAGCTAAGGACGACGGCTGACCGGCCATGAAAATAAACAAACAGAAGAGTAAAAATCTCAGAGAGTGATTTTGTAACCTGAGCAGACATTTCAAAACTCCGATGTGCTTGAAAAGGAAAATGTAGTGTCAGTAAATAGTTTTACCAGTTCTGACTTGTGGAGTAGGACGTGGGATTTCTATGCGAACACCATTTAAAATTTAATGGCTGCTCAGTGAGTAATGGTGAGATACAGGTTGGGAATTGATAGGAGAGATAGGGAAAAAAGTGGATCGGAGAACGAGACAGAGTACAGGACGTACTTACGACTACAATGAAAATAACAGGAAGTTGGATGAGCGTACTGATGGTAGTTGGACCTTGGAAGTTTACTGGATTCCAAGAGAGAAAAAAAAAACACCGAGGTGACAATCACATGGAAGCCACCAGAAAACACGCAGGAACAACATTGTATGCTTACATCTGAAAAGCGCGAGGAAAGGAAAAGTCAGGTCTATACGAGGGGGGGGGGGGGGGTGCTGGTTACTCAAAGACGACGAATCACTGGTTAAAGAACATATCAGAAAGTTGAGTATAGGAACAACAACATGGCACGTGGTATGCGCCCAGGGACGCTGACCAATTAACTAAATACTTCAGTCGCGGGAACAGACACAGAGGAATATGATCAAAATGAGTTAAGCAGAAAGACGTACTATGAGAAGCAGGATAACCGTCACGCAACTCGACGACGAGCCACTGTAGGAGGAATGTAGGCGCGCTGGGATCAAGCACTCATTCACATGCTAGGGTGATTGCTGTAAGTGGCTGGAGAACGCGAATGACCTTTTTCCGCCCCCTTGCGTAGTCTCATCAAGGGTCACGTCTCGCCCCATTCTAACAGATCATTGGAAACCTTCACTGAAATCACTGCAAAAGATTGAACCTACACCACGCGCTAATTAAAGTTCAGTCTGTTACGTACCTTGACTGTCCACATAGCTGAATATGATTTAATGTACTGCCACTCTTTCCTGCATCTGTAAAGGTAACAGCAGCGAAACAGTGATCATGGTCCTTTAACTGTTCAGGCTGCTCGACTATTGCTTTTAAAGTGATTTGATCTGAAGGTCCAGCTCTTCGGCCCTTTAATACCGATTGAACACTGCATGATCAGATGACTAGTACGATCCCTTAACTGATCTCTAGAGACTGATACACTCGTTACGTATCATACCATGCCAGAAATATCTTGACTGGTTAACAGGGACTTTCCGTGGTACCTCTTCGTCCAGATCAACGATACTATCAAACCACAATACTTGTCTGTCAAGGTTTATTTTAATAAGACACCATAACCGATATATTTTTCACGGAACACTTAAATATAAAATCTGGTAACAATGGATCTATTATGTCATATTTTGATAGCGTGTTAACTGTGAATTAATGGAGTCTAGTAGGTCACCTCCCTAGTTTGGTGCTTACAGTCGCTTGCAACTGACTGAGATGATAGATTTTATTCCAGATAACTACATATGATTTTTTATGATAAAAAGTTCTGGAACTAACTTCTCGCGACGTCTTCACATAAACAGTGACATCAAGGAGTCATATCTAAAGTCTTATCTGGCATCTGTTTGTATTCCAAACCCAGTCAGGTGTCAAAAGCTCAAGTCGACTGTGTGTCTGAGGATGAAAATATCACTTTACTGTATTGATTTCCGTTAGTATGAAATTAGTATAATTATTAATTACTGAAAGAAAACGAAAAATGGCAAATGTGACCTTTTGTAGATCTCCCCGGAGGAAGAGTAAAAGGTAGAAACGACAAAAACGTCCTGAGTAAAATGCTTCGCGTAGTTCCAAAACGTATAGTTGTCCTCCCAGGTAAACACTTCAGTCCATCGGACTACAGGTGTGGTGTTTCGGAATACATTAATAGTAGGGCGAAATTTGGAAGATAGTATTTCCAGTTTCCCATAAAACTTCAAGCTGGGTGCTGTTGCCTTTCGCCGTACGGCTCCCATTATACTTACAGTGTACTACTCAATAGTGTAATTTTATTTCTTGCAGTAGGGTTGAATTTAAGGCGGAACAGGGTAGACTATATCAGTTTCGCGTTGGAGACAATTACAGTGATTTGGAGTACGTGTGCAACAAAAATCTAAGGTTTGCTGGAAGGCTATGAACACTAAATTTGCTCGTTTGCGAAAACTAGAGATTGGGCATTGCTGACTTCAGATGAGTATTTGGAAATGCGTGAATTTTGTTACAAATATGGAGCGTCCCGCAAACTGGAAAGTTTATTGTTGACTCCTCTCCAAACACTGTTAGAAGAGTTGCACGAATTATAAGGGCCGCCTCGCCATAGATGGAAGTAAAACGTTGGTCTATAAAACCACGCCCATAGGGACTACAATTCTAAAGCTCTCCCAACTCCTCGCCCGTATCATCAATTGTGTTCTCTCCATCCCACATTAGAATTCTCCGCCCTCGACAGCATGCATTTCTTTACGAAGCAGTTGCCTCTCATCCAGAAATGCTTCATTCAAACTTTTCTGGTTGCAAAATTGCGCATAACTTCTCCGAGAAAGGATGGCAGATGTACGCAACGTACAATACCCTCGTGCAGTTTTTTGTCTGTAGTGTAGTGAATTTGATCTGACAGTTTATGCGACTCGAGATCACTGCTTGAATAGCAGTTCCATGTTTCGAGGAATAGGGTTGTTTTTCCTTCCTACTGATCGCCATTCCTGTGAGTGTTCCCTTTCCCATTAAAAGATATTTCTGCTAAAACTATATCTTTGTACTCTGTCTAGAAATTCACGAGATATCACAAAATGTGCATTACCACAGAAAGAGAATATTCAGATTCACTAATTTTTGGCAGAACATGATACTGTATTTAAGACTAGTTAATCAGCCTCAAAATATAAATTAATTACAAGATTGAAAGGAAAGCTATCTCCAGTACTGTGCTTCGTGTTACAATGCGATGTCCTTAGCGTACTGCTTTGGTACCGCAACTACATTT
This sequence comes from Schistocerca piceifrons, assembly GCF_021461385.2. Taxonomy (NCBI): domain Eukaryota; kingdom Metazoa; phylum Arthropoda; class Insecta; order Orthoptera; family Acrididae; genus Schistocerca; species Schistocerca piceifrons. The sequence continues at coordinate 124,928,127 of NC_060149.1, forward strand.
CACGTGCGGCTGTAAAACTTAGCCCTGTGTCTAGCTCAGTAACTACGAGTCTGATCTTGATATCGTGCAAGGATAGAAATTATTCCCGGCCCTCTTCCTGAAGCGTATTCTCAAGCCGATTCAGACAGGCGGATGGCCTGCGATCTTACGAGACGGTGAATGGGTACTTCTATAAACAATATCGTAGCCTTGTGGGGTCATTCTTGCTTATATTACACATTAATTCCTCCCAAATATTGCAGAATGAACATACTGTTAAAATTAATAAAATTGAGGTTATACACAATCCTACTGTCTGTCTGTCTGTCTGTCTGTCTTTCAGTAGATGCGAATGGAATAAGAATGGAGTAAATGACTGTACCCTCCCCAATGGGAGGACATGCGTTGATAAATGATTTCTATCTGCTCAAATAGTGGGTAACGGAGAGTGGTGTTAGGTATACCGTGTGTGTCTCCTAGGAGTCGTCACGCGCATTTTTCTCTGGTGTTTCGGCAGATATTTGCAGTTTAGTTTTTGCAGTGCTTATCTGGAATCGGCCAACACAAAAATTGCTCTAACATCTTTCATACGATGCCCAATCTAAACTAAAAGCGCCGGTGTGTTCCCGTTACAAATAAAGTGATTTTTACGGCTGAATTTTGCGTGCCCATTCGATAGAACGGCACCGAATTACTATATTACGATATTCGTTTTATCGATATGTATTGACAGGGACACTAAAACAGTAAGAATAACCAGTATTCCAGCAGCGACACATGTCCTGTCCCGGCCCGCACTGTCTGCCATCCTACGCAGCAGCGCTAGTCTGTCGCTGTTGGAGTACTGGCCATTCTTTCTGTTCCCTGTTCCTGTTAAAACACATCGATAAAAAGAATATCGCACTGGACTAATCTAGCACCGCTGTATCGGATGAGCACGTAAAATTCCGCTTCAGATATAATTTTGTTTGTAACAGGTAACAAACCGGCGGCTCCCATTGACAATGCGCGTCGCATGAAACATGCGATAAGCCGTATTTATTTCCGTCGATTCCTCCTACACATTGCAAAAGCGAAATTGTAAATATCTTCCGAAATACCAGATTAAATGCGCGTGACCGACCCTTAACAGGGACCCTGTATATGAACGAAACAATTACGTAAAAATGTGCAATAATATTTGGTGTTGCTGAGTACAATAAAAACAGAAAGCGATCGCCCTGAAGCACCTACAAAACAAAAGCAGTTTTTTTTAAATATATTTTCCACTAGTTTCGTTATGACTCCAGACGAAGGTTTTTAATATAGTCACAGTCTATTCCCCCCTTTTCCTTGTCTAAAATTAGGGACTACTCTACATTTAATATCTGTCTTGTAGCTACGAGGTGAAATATGTACCGAATTACTTACGTGACAGAAAGAAAAGCGTTATATCACCGAAGTATCAAAGAACTTTAGCTCCATGTACAGTGAGCCCGTCACGTAACGGGAATATAGCGCTCGGGCCTTACAAAGATCTTTTAGTATGAGTGTGTAGCTAAAATTCAAAATACAGAATAAGTTCAATTGCGGGTAACGTCACAGCTGAGTTGAAAGAAAGACCTCAAGAGGGAATAAAAAGGTGGAGAGACGGGAGGGGAGGGGAGGGGGTGAGAGCTTGGTTGGGGTTGGAAGGAATCTGAGGGTTAGTAAACACTTCTTCCACTGATTAAATGGCACGTGCGTTGGTAAAGCACAACCGATAGTTATCGTCAAACCAGTTTTCGATCATTACTCAATGACCGACCACTTGGATTGTTCGCCTACGTAGCTGAGTTGTCAGTGCGGCTGATTGACATGAGGGTTTGATTTCCGGTACTGCCCAAGAATCCCGACAACGATCGGGAGAGCGGTGTGCTGACCACACGCCTCTCCACACCGCATTCGACGACGCCATTGGTAGAGGATGGCACGGCGGTCGGTCGGACCCAGTTGGCTCGTCTGAGTCCACAACGCGGAACTTTAACCACTTTGATATCATTGCCAAGCGTGACGAAGTTTCTTCAAGTATTCCTCGAACTACTCCGTTTGCTCCGCCAATATCAGTTTCTAACAAGACCTTTCTGCAGCTGCAAATCTGGTATTACATATCACTCTGGAGAGTGACATGTAACTATGTTTGCCTCTCCGACGAATGATACTCGTGAACGACAGAACGAAATCACGTATTATATAGGTGAGCACGACTACGCTGCTAATTTATTGTTTATTTTCATTGGTCACTCATGTCGTAGGACGGTGATCACAGTAATTTTGCGAGATACCTGCGCGGGCGTTGTGTGTGCGCTCTTTGTATCGCCGGCCCGCGCTGAAGAAGCGCACCGCATCGGGAATAAACATCAAAATGAACAACGATTTTTCTCATTTCTATTATGATGCTGAAAGTATTTGTAATGGGTAGGTTCTTGTACTGAGTAGTAAGAATGCATTGGAATACACATACATTCATTTTATGCTCAATCCATTGCCTTCCAACATATACTGCAGACTCAGAAAACGTGGTGCGAGCTTTTTAGTAACCACGGTCTATGAAGAAAGTGACTAATAACAGTACAATATTTTTAGTAGTGAATGCTTGTGAAAAATCTAAACTTCGAGAGCAACCGACGAGTATCATTACAAGCCACAGGCAGCAAGAGCCTTTATTGCAGCCATTATTCGCAGTAAGCGTGAGTGTCAGTGCCTTGTCGCTGGCGGCAACGCTGTCTGGTGTCCAATGCCATCGATTTATCAGACTATGCGCACTGTTTTCAGAGCGCCGACGGGGACGCCGGCTGGTTGGAGGTCGATCAGCGTACGCAGAGCCTCCGGCGCTTGCCTTACTTTCCGTGGAAATCAGAAATCTTGTAAGAAAATATTCATATCGAAAGCTCATCTTTATCAGTAGAAATTAACAGACGCTGCAATACTTTCGCTACTGCCTTTTATTTGGACTACGTCTCCGCTTAATATTAACGTTAAAATTTTTGGTATGACTGTGTTAAAGCCATGTGTGGGGCTGGCACTAATTACGTGCTCTCCCAAAACAACGTCACCTCTACCTTTCCAGCTTCAGAAAAAAAATCGTATGTTTTCTTTGTATTCAATTGAAAATAGTCTTCTCCAATACGGTATGCAACAGTCAAGTGTTGACTTATCTTGATAATTAGGCCTAATGAAGTACCAACAATTAACCATCTCCAAGCGAAGAACTGAAAGCTCCAACCGTTGATAAGCTGCTTCGTTATACTCTGGGTTTTGCTTCCCCAGGACACTTATGGAAGAATAGATTATGTATGTACATGCAGCCATTGCTAACAAATTATCTGTTCTCCAAATCATTACGTGGAAATTTTAAGGAGGAATACTCATAGGTGTCGTTACGTCTTGTTTGTTAGTGTGTAACGCCTCGTCAGCAGAGATGTCATTAAGGACGGAACACTAACTTCACCGTAGGAAGACTGAAGGCCTTCGCGACCTGTCTTATGGAACCGTTCTGCGCTTCGTCTGAAGGATTCAGGATAACTATGGAAAACATAATTCAGGACAGACACACCAGGATTGTACCCTAATCTTGAATACCAGTTCTCTGTTTGCCTCTGTGCTATCTTGCTTTATTGTGATATAAAGTGTACGGTATTAATGTCAGACTTTGACTGAATATTAAAATGTCATTCTGAGCAGATATTCAAAGAGACCAAAAGATCTGAAAACAACCAGAACCAGTTATTTTAACAAAGTAACGTCTACAGCGTATTCCAAGTAAGGTAAAGCACGCCGCCGACGTATTAACAAACACCGGAGAGACGGAGAACAACTTCAGCATTTCCTCCGAAAACGCTTAACACTGGTAGGCATGCACAACAATAATCTTCTCACAGGATAACAAAAGCTACTAAAAGCAACAACATATCACATAAAGAAACATAAAAATTAGCTATTCAGTCATTGCAGCATCTACAAAATTGCTTTACAACTTGTTGAAAGAAAGAAAGAAAGAAATAAAGCGTAAATGAAGTTTAGCGCTTGGTCATCGTGGGGGAAAAGTAGAAGGCGGGCTGGAGTCAGTTACTCTTCGCGAAGTCCACATATACTAGACAGTTTTAGCAAACAAAACAACCGATCGTTCCGTAAACTGTAATTACAACATATCTGCAGTTAAAGACGCCAATTTCTCCGGACTACAAATTTTTCCTTGGCTATTGTTACAATGAAGTACAGAAAAACATTAAAAATTCTAGAAACAGTAACCTACTTAATTTTGTATTTTTTAACACCCGGCGAAACAGTTACATTTTACCATACAGGTCAAGAGAGTGTCACATCTTGTCAGAGTAAACTTTCCAAGAGTATTCTTTTCAGAAACTAGGTGTTACAGCTGCTGACTATGGCAGAACTATAAGATCAAAAATATTTGTTTACAGAGAAAGATCTGCGTAACTGTGCTGCTGCCATTTAGAAGTTCACGGACGCCACTAAATGAGGTTACCAGATGACAGTCTGAGCGCTGCTGCTTCCGAAATTCCCACGTCATGTCGCTTGATAACGAAACACCTGTCCAATGGTACGACTACTTCGTGTGATGAGCAGACCAAGTATGGGACTAAACATCCCTCCGCTTTTCCGTATGCGTCAAAACGAAAAATAATTGCATTAGACGAATTTTAGGTGTCATTCCACACTATCATCGGAATCCAAAAGCTACACATGATACTACCAGAAGAATGCTTGTTACCTTGTCAGAGAACGCATGTACGTACGAAGTATGACGACAGTGCACACACTTTTTAAAATATGTAATTGCTATTTAACAAAAATCCGTAGTCGCTTGCGACTTCAAATCGGGATGTTCGAGCATGATGAAGTCATAAGTATAAAGCCTTTTTTCGTATCTCTATGAAGCCTCGTCTTCAACCCAATGCTCCGCAGGCATTGGTCAAGGCAACCATCGTGTCTGAAGTTCGCTGTACGAGTTCACTGCCGCATCTTAATGAATTATAACGGCCGAGACAAGTTGGTGATAAGCAGGGAACAGTTTGTAACTTTTGGTATTTAACTGTTTACAAGAAACCTCTGAAGGTAGAAAGAAATTTTGCCCCTGATGCAGCTCCTGGAGTCTGTAGTCGTTATTGCAATATGTAACTTCAATCCAATTTGAGGAGAAAAAAATGTTAATTCAAAAACATGTAAAACTATATGGTTCCATGGTGACACGTCAAAACCAGCTACAGATATGAACCACTCGGTCACTTCAACGACTGTGACACCTATAACAATTTACTTTTATATCAGTCCTGTTATAAAAACTCAAGTAACATACACTCTCGAACATTATTATAGTTTCATACGATACCTTCAAAATTTACGCATCGCGCGTAATGTGGGGTCATATCGGTATGCAAGGAGGAACTCGGCAACGAAGCTTCCTGCCATTTTTTAATCTTCGCTATCACTAAAGATGGTAGTGATAGTTGCAAGTGCAGAGAATTTGTGGCGGTCGCGCAGCATCTGCCGGCAGCCCGCTTTGGCCAGCCCTAACAGTACGAGTACAGGTTCTCTGGCTCCTGACAACCGTTATACTCTCAGCTCAGACGCAGGTTGCCACCGTCTGCATTTAAGATGGCCAATAGCATTTTTCGTGCTCATCTCATAAGATTGTCTCCTAGGCGAAGACACTCTGTACGTGAACAAATTTCTTGGAAAGTGAAGTTTATCAAAGAAATTATCGGCGAAAATCGATTGCACACAATATTTCTAAACAACATGCAAAACATTATTTTACTTTTACATTGTCCAAATCAAGACATACATCTATCTACTTTTATTGAGCATTTGTTGCGCTAACACGTATAACAAAAATACCATAGGTACTCGTGTCTTGCAAGTAAAATACGCGAATAACCTGTACAAACTAGCTACCGGTGGCTATGCGTGACCCGAAAGGCCAAGCTATTCCAACCCCCGAGCGAAACAGCAAAGCCATAATGTGTTAGGTTCTGAATATAGTGGACAGCAGTTTGCGTCCCAGCGTGAGTTTCGCTTAGTTTCCCGCGGCACTTTGGGCGAAACTGAACATGAATTTTTCTTAAACTCGTTCCCCTCCCACGCGATTGGCTTTTGCTCCTTCACTGACGACCGTTGCCGTATGCGCATTAGAAATTATTCCTGGCAAGACACCTTCTAATTCACAATAAAAGCGGCAATGTTATGACTTCGTAAACGTTCCTTGCGGAATAACTTTTGATATTGTGCTCTTCTCGGGTTTGCAGCCGGATATTCAAGTCAATTCGACAATATTTCGGCGGACCACCTTTTTTTTCTCTCTCTCTCCAGACGAGCCGCTGCTGTTGTTGATTCCGTTCTTTCACTTCTATGAAAATCTCACTTGAAAATAACGGCCAGGTAGACCGTCGAAATATTACGTCAACTTGACTTGTAGATCCGGCTACAAAACAACTGGCAAGTGGCAATGTTCATTCAGAAAGAATGAATGAATGAATGAATGAATGAATGAATGAGTGAGTGAGTCTGAGGGGTCGACTTTACAGCCCGTATCTGTCCCAGAAAAGCCTTCACAATAGTTTAAGGACAGAGTATGATACGAATACGACGGGTAATAGAACGATGCCACATGGAAACTTGTTACTCTCAACATTAGGGATGATTACTGAGAGAGGTGGTGCAGAGTTTGGGCATTGGACTATCATTAGAGAGGATTGTGGTTCAGATCCTGATCGGCCATCCAGATTGGGGGTTTTCCGCGCTGTCACTAAATCACTCAAGCCAAATATCAGGATGGTTCTTCTGAAAAGGCCAGGGCCAATTTCCTTCTCCATTCTTCTGCATCCGAACCAGGCTGGGCTCCATCTCTAATTACGTTACGTCGACGCCATATTAAATTCTAGACAATCCTTCCAATAGTAACGGAGCACTTATCTACTTTGAAAATTCGCCGAGGAAGAAATTATGCCCTCATGTGATGAATTATCTTGTTGGTTAGCTGCTGTACAGTCACTGACTGAAAGATGTCTTCCACTTATTTTCTAAGAACACTTAAAATAACGCTTTAGGCTGCTGAGATGCAGCAATACGAATTAATTACAGCAATAACCTGTTACATCGGCAAGATACTCATTTCCGTTGCTTATGACAAACACTTGAGTGCACTATCTTCTAAATCAGCTTAAATTTGATTCAAATTATGTGTTGTATTCATTATAGTAGTCTTTGTTGAGACGGGTCAAATGGTTCAAATGGCTCTGAGTACTATGGGACTTAACATCTATGGTCATCAGTCCCCTAGAACTTAGAACTACTTAAACCTAACTAACCTAAGGACTTCACACAATACCCAGTCATCACGAGGCAGAGAAAATCCCTGACCCCGCCGGGAATCGAAACCGGGAACCCGGAAGACGGGTCAATGCAACAATTTTTCGAAAATGGTGTATTTTGTGTGATGGAATTCTGTCACAACGAAATACTATTTACAACATGAATTCCAGAACAGTACTCATCGGCATCAATGCTGACTTCAAAAGCAGGGGATTTATTTTTTCTTTTTCGCAGAGGAACAAATTTTCTTTCACGGCACGTTTAGATTGTGCACTAACATAATTGCAACGCCAAGAAGAGTAAAGTCGAAACTGTACACGTTCACAGACTTTGGGAATTCTGTATGGTGTGCAGCCACCAAATGCTGCTATTAGAGCCTCTAATCGTGGTGGTATAGTCAAGGACGGACAAGGCATGTTCTTGGGGAGTCTGCAGTCAAGTTCATAAATCAACAGTAATCGCTGGAAGACAGTGACAAATGAGTTACCGACGAACCACATCACAGATATGTTCCATGTGACATTTGCAGGCTAAGGAACCAGTGGTATGCACCCTTCTTCAAAGGAGACTTGCAGATTTCTAGACACTCGTGGCCAAGAATTGTCCTGCTCAAATACTACTTGTGGAGTTTCCTGAAGGATAGGTGGTACCTTAGACTCCTAAATATCGCTAATGTAGCTGTTGTTCTTCGCATTGCTCATAAGAGTTGAGTCAAGAGGAATGGCCATAGTAAAAAATAAATCATAGCTCTCATCGAAAAATTTGGGTGTTCTTTTTCCCCACGTGCTATTCGTGGGTGGAACGGTTTAGAAACAGTCAAAGTGATTCTGTGAACCTTTTGCCAAACACCTAACTGCGAATTGTTCAGTAATCACGTAGATGTAGAAGATAGCACGCTGCGTCCAACAGTGCTCTAAAAACATCAAACTTGGCGTTTCTCCACTAAGCTGCTCAACAATGCAGGCTGCTATGTAGACATCACCACAGTAGGAGTTAACATGCATGTGAACATCACTGTAGAACTGTTTGCAAAGGGGCTCGCCGAGGTACATTGTTTCGCCAGTCAGCACACCAACGACAAGGTTAACATGCCCACTGGTGTCCGAATCGTTTATGATCTCTGGACAAGTTAAGTCCATACAACTGTATCCGTGTCAGCAGACCAGCACACGATGTCTAACTATAGAGGCACATAGCTACACATAATTTGCAATGTTCTAGCGATGGATCAACTCCAGACTAAGCTATGAGATTATTTATAGCCACGTGGACAGTACTGCGGTCGTATTGCACTCGCCCATCACTTCGTAACAATATCTGTTCACTAATTTTGTACACACCTCTGCCGTAGCAGCACAGTCATAATTTAGTTACGCGGCAAACTCATTTCCCGGAAACTGAATGCTCCGCCGCGTACGAACTTACTGGTGCTCTGACGCCAACGAAGGATTCTGGCACTTGATTTCAGACATCCTAATCGTTTCAACCGTCTTCACATGCTGCGCCTTGGTAAACACTGAATTTTCAATTAAAAAAGAGCGGGAGGGGCAAGGAAATCAGGGTTTTACGTCCCGTCAACGACGAGGCTATTTAGAGAAGAGCACAAGCTCGGGCAGAAAAGGGTATCGGCTTTAAGTGCTTTAGAAAAACCTCGGAAAACCAGAATTTGGATGGCAAGACGGGAATTTGCATCACCGTCCCACATAATGCGAGTCTTGTGCTGACCTAACCACTACGCCCAGTCTCGCGAGACAGTGCTACTGAGCCTCTGTGTATGCTACTGCTCAGCAATCACTTGCTATTAGCACACCTATCTATACAACCTCCTAGTTTCGATGACATTCATTCTACGTGTTGCGCAATATTTACTAATGTTGTGTACTAAGATACCAATGCAAGATCTCGCTGTCTCCTCGGCCCTCTCCAAGCGGATATCCCATTTCACTGCAGAGTTCCTGCCTGATGAGTCTTTGCCCATCGTGAGCCTGCAGTCTGGGTGTAAAGGTCCTGTTCCTAATGCCAAACAACATTCCGCCACCCACATTATGGCCAAGGAATGTGTCTTTAAATGTTAACTCTGTTTCGTGTGTTTCAACGGCTTACGTTGGGTTTCTGAGGCATGGATAGGAAATTATGACCGGTTTTCTCCTACAAATGTGCAGGCAACACCCTAAAAATCACACACAGACTGACCGACAGCCACCAATCCGGTGCATGGGTTCGCTTGAAGTATGGTTATCTTACATTTCTCGCGTTGCACTGCACTAACTCAGGCTGTTGTGTTGTGTGATGTCCTTAGGTTAGTTAGGTTTAAGTAGTTCTAAGTTCTAGGGGACTGATGACCATAGATGTTAGGTCCCATAGTGCTCAGAGCCATTTGAACAAGCCAACTCAGGCTGTTGTTAATATTCCAGAGATTTCAATCCTTACTTTACTTCTTTTTGTTAAGGTTTAACGTCTCGCTACGAAGTATAGGGTGAGTAACACGAATGGATTTAGCCAGGAACTTTACCACTTCCTTCCTTAAGGGATTCTACTAAGCGTATGTAAATGTTCATTTACGGAAAAAGTTTAGCACCCACAGACACTCATTTCATATGACTAACAGGTATAGATTTTCTTTTGGGTGCAGTTAGACGCTTTAACAGAACAGTACTTTATAACTTGGTTAGTTCAAATGGCTCTGAGCACTATGTGACTTGCCATCTGAGGTCATCAGTCCCCTAGACTTACGTTAGAACTACTTAAACCCAACTAACCTAAGGACATCACACACATCCATGCCCGAGGCAGGATCCGAACCTGCGACCGTTGCGCATTTGGTTAGTTAAGACAATCCAAACTATTAGAATAATAATAACAAGAGGAAGAAGAGCTGTTCCGTCTAGTCAACCATTCAAGCAGACATACCGAGAATCGCCTATAATAAGAGATCGCCTGCAGAACTGTGCCGGCAACGGAGTATTGACTGACCCCGTATCCTGGAAGCACCCAAGATTGATATTTGGACTGTTGAACCTATGAAGACAAAAACCTGAAACATCGGTCTACTTTTACCAACACGGTGGGCTACAGTGCTAACCGCAATGTAGCATACAGAAAAACGCCCAACTTGCTTGTCAGTGTCATGGTGCAGCATTCGACTGAGGTTTAGTTAAAAATTTTCCACCATCCACCGAGCAACTGAATTTCATGCGCAATAATGCAATGCATGCCAGACAGCAATATGCTTGCGTAGTCACAAGTACCTAGTTCAACAGTGGGAGCAGAGAGTTTGGTAAATTTCATAACCTAGAGAATTAAGCAACGTGATACATTGACAACTTGGTGTGGGGTCCAGATTCAATCCCAGTACATAACTATATTTCGATTCATGTTCTTTGCTTTCCATTTGAAATGTCGCTTAAGGCGTCCATCGATGTTAACATCAGATTGTATATACGTATTTACGGGTGTAAACGAAAATGTGATAGTTCTCGCTATTGAGAACTTTAAAACATTCTAAGAAGAAAATGACAGTTTCATCTACAAAAACAAGCGTTTCCGATACCTTCTCTTCTCGTAAATAGTGCATAATGTACTTTACGAAGAATTTAAGCCCGAATAATTACATATCATCGTTAAAACTGGCAAGATATATCGTCATATTCTCCTTCGAGGAAAAATTACTATGAACACGCTAACATTAGTAAAACTTTTAAATGATTTGAATTTCATGATGTAAACTCTTGAATAGTGGCAACTTGCGGTAATTAGTTTTAACAGCAACGAAATTAGGTGTCACACAACGGCATCATTGAAAAGAAGAAAAAAGCACACGGCAGAAGACATACTTTGGGCCAGTTTTTAAAACGGGTCACAAAGGAAAGTGGGTGCGCGGCATATTTCGATGGTAATGTATCTTCACATGTTTCGCCGGCTACGTATGCACGATAGGTTACCACCAAGTCTCATCTGAATCTGGCTCGTAAAAATTCCCTTCATTTATTTTTTCTGTAAAGCTCCATTTATATGAGCCCTGATTTGGTTTGGTTTTGTTTTGCCTTAGGGCGCAAAAAAAAAAAAAAAAAAAAAAAAAAAAAAAAAAAAAAACTGAGGTCATACGCGCCCAAGTCAAAACTATAGAACAAGAAGACAGAGGGGTTAAAAAACGACTATACGTCAGTCCCAATTAACATAAGAGAAGACAGCTAAAAACGGGCACGTGTAGAACGGGCTAAAAAAACACCATACAGAAACAGAAGTCCGAAACTAAAAATTAAATGGCCTTAGCCATATTGCTTTGGCGGATAAAAAGTAAAACGCGGTCGACAGCCCGCACGTCATTTGCTAAAACGGCCGATAACTCAAGACGGCAAACCCAAGTGGGAACGTAAACGTTTAAAAAATGGGCATTCCAGTTTCCCCTCAGCAATGGACACGGGCTATACGCCTGTACTGGAAATTAAACAATAATGTTATTGCATATTTTCTCTTTAGTGTGCTGTGTTTTATAGGATTTTTTTTTGCAGAAATGAGGCCGGTAAAACAACATATTGAATACTTATTAGAGGCAGCTTTCCATCCAGAAGTTCTAATATGAACCATAGAACCTCTTCGCCAGTTCAGCAAGGTCATCAACACAGACCATAAGTTTCACGTCACTTTTAAGTCTGAAGATTAGCTGTAAACAGCACTATTCATAAATCTGGTAATGAGGCCAACAAGATTTGTGGTTAGCTAGTCAACTCCGTGAAGCTATGAGGTGGCGAGTTTCTAAAAATCAATATATTTCACAACATACCGCCAGTCAATATTATAAGAACATTTCCAGAACATTCTGGTGACTTAAGCACAATTCCGTAAGAAAAAACACACTGGATGCATGTTCATTTATTTCCCGAAATTCGACTATGTAATTAACAGAATGGAAAAAATACTCTAGTAACGTCTTCAGTATGAGAGTTCTCGTAAAAATTTCTTACTGTACATCTCTAACATCTACCAGCTGGACAACGATGCGTCAGCACATCATTACCGGCAGGTGGAAATAATGTCGTACTGAGAAACATTTTAGCTAACATCGCGAGAAGAGACGCCTGCGGAATTGATGCGGAGCCTATTTACTCGAAATGATGATGTGCATAGTGATGTTGCAATCCGAAGAGCTTGAGAGCAGGTTGACAAAGCTGGTGAAAGTCATCTTACTGCAAATTTAGTTTCAAGAGTCATAGAGCGAACACGTTTTCAACTTTGTTTTTCCTTTTGCGACGTACTTTCGCGTCAACAATAAGATCGTTTGAGACTACGTCCAGTTTCTCTCAAGAGTGGATCGAGGATGTGGGGTAGGGATAGAGAAGGATGATCCAGGGGTGAAAGGGTAGCACATTGTAATGTTAAAGGACCATTCCAGATTTGCAGACAAGTTTGAGAATGCCGAGAAAAACTCAGACTGGAATACGAGCCAAAATTGATTCACAAGTCCAACATCTTATCGTTACGCACCTAGTTTCGTGCAGATTGGCAAAAGATACATAAAACTTGGATGAAGCTTCAGGAACTATTATTACCTCACATCAGTGGCGGTGATGGAAAAAATAAAAACTGAATAAATTGCCGAAATTGCTGGCAGCAACTTTTACATTATTCCCCATCCCCCCCCCCCTCTCCCTCTCTCTCTCTCTCTCTCTCTCTCTCTCTCTCTCTCTCTCTCTAGAGAGAGAGAGAGAGAGAGAGAGAGAGAGAGAGAGAGAGAGAGAGAGAGAGACCACGCGCCAGACAGATACTTCAGAGATATGCCACACCCAGCAGCTGCTCGCTGGGCACCTGGCAGCGTGGATTACCCCCAGCTTCCCCCGTCCCTCCACAAGACGCCTTCCACTCGTCGAAACACTTCACAGTCCACGCAGCCGCGAAGGGGGCGCCTGCCAGAGCTGTACATCGCCGGGGCAATCTACGCCTCACGACCACCATCTCCAGTCGCCACAAAACAGCTCTTCTTTCCCTGTCCGTCGGCACGATTTACTGACGAAACTCTGTAATCAGTATTCGTTGCACGTTTGCCTCACGTCCGCTTTCGCCAAGCTATACCTGCAGCCTGAGAATAATCCCAGCGGCCTGTTTCCGGAGTCGGATGCTCTGTAACACTCGGGAGCACCCAAGCCTGGAAATCTCTCTCCCTAAGTTACAAATAGTGTAGTCGAATTTCTTAAAGAATAAAAACAATTTCCAACAATGTTCACTCTATATTACGAATATTTTAATTTTGTCCACTTCACAAATAACTAGTTTCAGCAGTTAGCATCATCCGATTTCTTACAATCTGTGGTAAAATATAAGAACATTGAAATACAACAGTGTCCAACTTCCTAAACGTTCATCTTGGTACACCTGATGCACAATTATTTTTTCATCCTATTCTATCCATATTTTAGTCCAGATTGTGACGATAATTTGATTCCATTTTAACAAGATCGTAAAGTAATCATGTAGGTTTCTCGGAAAGATATAGGCCTATGAAGAAGCATAAAGAGATTAACATCTGGTTGACGTCATTAGAAATGGTGCACTACCTCGTATTGGGAAGGAAATCGTTTATTCGCTTGTTGAAGGAAAAATCGCCTGTATCGATGTAAGAAAAGCACGAAATCTAAACTATGATGGACCGAATGGGAATCCCAAGTGCGCTCCTTCGCCACCGCCTGCACAATCGTTGAGAATCTCCGTGCATCTCTCTGGGTGATTTTATACTCTCGATTCGTCGCAAAACGGAAACTAGATATGCCATAGATACAAGAGATATTGTTGAGGATACCCCGTGTTATGAGATTTAGCATCTAGTCTGCAGCTGCATCTGGCATCTACATTCGCGAAACCAAAGACATCTTCCATTCCTCGGTGTTGGCGTCCATCTTTTAATGTCAAAGTAATAACACAATAAAAACATTGATTTCTTGCTTGATACAACAATAACATTTTGTTTGCGTCTACGAGAATAAAGTCACTCGAAGATGGCCAGATGACACAATAACACTATATTCATACAAATAAGTCTACCCTTACTCGAGGATTGCATTAGTCCCCTCTAGTAGGCCTATAGAGTCTCGAGAACTAACTTGCCTGGAAACTGATTGTTTCGTCAATTACCAGCGTACTGAATGTAACTTTGTTACGCGTACTAGGATTATACGGAATTCTCGATATCAATGCAGTACCCCAACGCCAGTCTGAAGCAACTGCCAAACACACTTCGACATGGAAATCCGATGGGAAAAATCCTTTACAAACCTATACAGTTGTCGTATTTATGTGTGTCAATATTTCTTCCTAAGCAGACTGATTCTACATGTTTCGAAGTTTTAACTATTTTTTTCCTTTAGGTACATTAGAAATATTGAGCTAGTTGTTACTGGCTTAACTTATATAGGCCTACACATCAGTGTGATCAACGAAATGCTGATTTGATCAACAACAATGTGTGTTAACGATATCTAGATGATTTATACGGTACGGGGTGGTTACCATCATTAATTTTCTTGGGTAACCTAAATCACTTCTGGTCATTGCCTGACAGTAATTCGGATGTGATCACAAATTTCTTCAGTGTAATAACGCTTCGTACAGGATGACCTACCAGCTGTGGGTCATTAACCAGCACTCGTGACTGCACGCATATTCTGCAGAAAAATGTCAAATTCGCTGTAAAATTAGAAAGAATCATAAAAAGCCACTCTGAGCTGCGTTTTTGCGAACGACTCTG
Organism: Schistocerca piceifrons; assembly: GCF_021461385.2. NCBI lineage: Eukaryota > Metazoa > Arthropoda > Insecta > Orthoptera > Acrididae > Schistocerca > Schistocerca piceifrons. The sequence continues at coordinate 124,943,197 of NC_060149.1, forward strand.
CTGAAAACAAGGCACACCAAGGAAATTTCTCTGTAAAATATCCAAAGCTTCTTTCATGTCAAAACTTAGCACTGCTACAATCGAAATTTGTCTATCGTTTATAATCACATTCTGTCGCTGTAATATATATACTTATCGCTGTGGACCACAGCATTACACCAAACCAGCTGTCTGGATTTCGTGAGAGACGACCTACATGGTATGTGACGTATGTACTGCATCAACGGTTTTTCTAACAACTGTAAAAGAAACCGGTAGGAACGAACTTCTGCGCGTCCAAGGGCGTCACTCAGCTGGCTAACGAAAAACGTATACCCAATGTAGATCAACTGTATACTTGCTATCTACATCAGGGGGCAATTATCACCACGCCGAAGCCTGTTGCAGTTTACACAAATGTCAGGCGTTTGTGAAACGCCGGGCAATGATCCATACAACAACATTTAGGCGTGGAACTGTTTGGGTTTGTTTGCTTAGTGCTTAATTCACTTCATACTTATCATCATACACATTTACAGTAAAAAATATAAAAACTTGGGACCTGTAATGTAGTGAATGCTTCGAGTTACAGTTCCGAAAAAAGTGCAAAGCTGGTGGCATTCTAACAAAAAATCTGCTTTCTCGACTAGTGGAAGCTACACCTGACACGAATTCATGCTTGTGTTCACAAGCGTCGTCTACTGACAAGGCGTAAACAGTACGTAGCAACATTTGTTCGAGTGGATACATATGATTAAAAACGATCAATTTACTTTCTTTCCACAACGACGGATCATGGGGCAAATATAGTCAATTAACGTGAGCGCAAGCATTTATTATTTGAGCAGCGGTATGTTGGTACACATTTTACCGTCCTTTTTTTTCGTAACTGGCGTTTCTTAAGACACATGCCTTGTAATGGTATATCAAGTAGTGAAATATTGTAATTACTTTTCTATTTATAAGATTACTGTTCACTAATATAAACAGAAACATGTCGAATTGAAAATATTTTGCTATCAGTCGCTAGGTTCGTATGCGAAAATTCACGGTAATCTGCACGTAACTATAGCAATAGCAACAAGCGTCACGACATAAACAAATGCATACTGTCTTTCTATTACGCCGGATCCACGCCGTTGAAGTGACAATTTATTCATGGACGTAACTACATATCGCTAGATTTTGAATGAAAACTGAAAATGCTGAAACTAGAAAGGAAGCTTCCTTCATTTTTTTAAAGTTATAGAACACACAGATAATAAGCAAAACAAATACCTGCGTCACAATAATAATGTCAAATTTAATAATAAACAACTAATCGTTAATCACACGAATATTCCACAGGAGTTCGTGGTTTTCGTTTTGTATGTCAGAATGCAGATAAATCCACGACACTGATGCTGCCGAATACCATAAAAGTTAGTTCCACCTGACAGGTAAGCGATGAAGAGGAGGGGGGGAAAAAAAGTCATACGCCCTGTAATGTTACCACAGTTGTGAGGTACATCACATGAAGAAAATCGATCACTGTGACTGATACCATAAATAAGACATGGTACATTACAATAATACTTCTAAATAAAACATATACTGCAGATATTTTGTATTTGGCTCAAACATATACCGTGCGTTTTCTTCGTTTTTCTAAGTATAAGGCTTACCCATAGTTCCGTTCCCCAACTCATTTTAGTGACACAAATCCCTATAGAAGATAAAGTACTACAGCACCACTCTTCTTAGCTCACACACACTGATAAATAATGCACATAACCACTACGAAGACGCAATAAACGACAACATGGCTGCATTTCTTCACTCCATTATCACTACTCTCCACGAGTGTCTGCTACAGACTGCCCGTAGCTCAGCTTTGGGAGTTGCTTTCGCACAAAAGCACCATCTTACAGCAATTCCTCGAACGAGTTCCACCTATCGACAGTAGATGGCAGGAGAGTACGGACGGAGGTCGTCGATAGCGTATTTAGCAAAGAAGCCGGCTGCTCGTTTGTGACAAGAAGTGGTTAATGCTGCACATAGGTTAATAGGAAAACATTTTATATGTTGCTATCAATATTCGTGTGGCGCTGTAGCCTAATGGAATCCTCTCCTTTCCTTTTTTACAGCCAAGTTACTACCGTATTTTACCGTAGTCATTAAAATTAAGTACGGTACACACAAGCCGCAGGTATAAGCTTGCGAAAATTGCTCGGCAGTCACTGGTAAGAAACTAAAACGTCGGTACGATGAATGCAATATATACAATAGCACTAAATTCGCCCACTTTTCGTGGGATCTGTAGTGTGTGCATGGAGAAAGAAAATTTTTATGGAGAGAGATTACTAAACCAACCCTCCCCCCCCCCCCCCCAAAATAATCAAATTTTAGTATTCCCACTGATACACATAGCATACTAGGAATAGAAACAATCTCCATAACATACGTCCCATCCCTCCTGTGTAGTTGGGATGAATGTACATGGAATCAGATCTAGCACAGATTGTGTTCCAGTTACTTAATCCACTTTCCTGAATTAAGATCTCAGCGAGAAGAAGCAATCAAATACATAAGAAATATCCATTTTGACAGCAGAAGTGTACTTTTATGAGAGTTTTCAATTCGTAGGGTAAAAAAATAAGATAACTAGTTTATTTTGGAAGAAAAGAGAAAATAACAATTTACAATTTGTGGCAAACAGCTAGAGAGAGATTTATAACTGACTTTTGTCATATTTTCTTATTAGTTGCAATAGTATACATTTTTATGTTACACACCAGATCTAGTCAGTGGACAAATTTTTAGTTCGTTGAACACAGGTCTATTTCTGGTTCGTTAATGTTAATTTTATTGATAACTGGTGATTTTTCAGCAGCTGTGGTGTATAGCTTTTCAAATTAAAATTCATTTGTCACTTGCACAATTTAGGTGCAAAAAGATATTCCAGTAGTGCAGCTGAAAATGGAATTTTATATTGTATATCATTCATCTTTATGCTTGGACTGTATGCCCGAGAAACAGTAGAAAACTATGAATACTGCCCCATCTGTGAGCTTACCCACCATTGCTAACCATGAAAATGTAATATTCTCAAAATGAAATTTTTAATTTTGAAGTCATTCCTGGTTTGTTTAGAAGTAAAAACTGAATTGATTGCATGTTATAAACTAAAAATATATCCAATAATACAGTATGTCATATTGTTTTTTAAGCTGTGAAATGGTACTTAACTGTGTAGTATTTTAGACTTAATACTAAAAACAGTGTTTGAACCATCTGCATTAAAGAAAGATTTTAATTTCTATCCAAAATCACTGGTATTTGATAATGAAGATGGTGAAAAGAAATATGGTGTGTGTGACTGCTTGATACACACTACCATGCTGCAGCAATTCCCTTAGATATTTGCATGTGAACTGGTACATTACAGTGTAAATAACTTGCATGGATCTGCAAAATGTGGATGTCAATATGCTATTGGAAACATAATGTACTGTTTTTGTTTGGTTATGAAGATGGCCAATGTTAACAGCTTTCCAGCAGTACCTACTTAATCAGTCACAGTCCATTCTGAAAGTTAAAATGTGATACATGTAACAGTTTGTTAGTTGAAGTGGGTACTCTTTGCATCCTTTAAAATGTATCCTTGAAGATTGTAACGAAGTTACCCCACAGTTTTGTGAAGCATCACACCTTTTGCATGTGTAGGCTTCTCACCACTGTATATTTAAGTGTGCCAAATTGTGTTATATGGTACACTATGTGATAAAAAGTATCCAGACACCTGGCTGAAACTGACTTACAAGTTCGTGGTGCCTTCCATTGGCAATGCTGGAATTCAGTATGGTGTTGGCCCACCCTTAGCCTTGATGACAGCTTCCACTCTCACAGGCATACATTCAATCAGGTGCTGGACAGTTTCTTGGGGAATGGCAGCCCATTCTTCACGGAGTGGTGCACTGAGGAGAGGTATCGACGGTTCGGTGAGGCCTCGCACGAATTCGGCGTTCCAAAACATCCCGAAGGTGTTCTATAGGATTCAGGTCAGGAATCTGTGCAGGCCAGTCCATTACAGGGATGTTATTGTCGTGTAACCACTCCGCCACATGCCGCGCATTATGAACAGGTGCTCGATCGTGTTGAAAGATGCAATTGCCACCCCCAATTGCTCTTCAACAGTGGGAAGCCAGAAGGTGCTTAAAACATCAGTGTACGCCTGTGCTGTGATAGTGCCATGCAAAACAACAAGGGGTGCAAGCCCCCTCTATGAAAAACACGACCACACCATAACACCACTGAATCTGAATTTTACTGTTGGCACTTCACACACTGGCAGATGATGTTCACCAGGCAGTCGCCATACCCAACCCTACCATTGGATCGCCACATTGTGTTCTGTGATTCATCACTCCACACAACGTTTTTCCACTGTTCAATCATCCAATATTTACGCTCCTTACACCAAACGAGGTGTCATTTGGCATTTACCGGTGTGATGTGTGGCTTATGAGCAGCTGCTTGACCATGAAATCCAAGTTGTCTCACCTCCTGCCTAACTGTCATAACACTTGCAGTGGATCCTGGTGTAGTTTGGAATTCCTGTGTGATGGTCTGGATAGAGGTCTGCCTATTACACATTATGACCCTCTTCAACTGTCTGTGGTCTCTGTCAGTCAACAGATGAGGTTGGCCTGTATGCTTTTGTGTTGTACGTGTCCCTTCATGTTTCCACTTCACTATCACATCAGAAACAGTGGACCTAGGGATGTTTAGGAGTGTGGAAATCTCGTGTACAGATGTATGACACAAGTGACACCCAATCACCTGACTGCGCTCAAAGTCTGTGAGTTCCACGGTGCATCCATTCTGCTCTCTCACGATGTCTAATGACTATTTAGGTCGCTGATGTGGAGTGCCTGGCAGTAGGTGGCAGCACAATGCACCTAATATGAAACATGTATGTTTTCGGGGATGTTCAGGTACTTTTGATCACATAGTGTATATGGGCAAGTATGACTTCAGCCACAGTGTACAGTCTTAATGAAGGAGCCACAGAGCACAATAACTTACCAAAATCGTTGCAGTCTTACTCCTTAGTAATTTGATAATTGTGTAAATCATGATACTAGTTTATTATACATGAAATTGCAAACTCATGCTGGAGGAGGTTCTTAGTATAAGTGAAATTTTAATTTAACTTGTGCACTGATGCAGCTGCTTGGAATGTTGTCCCAATGCACCACATTCATGTGGTTTGGCTTAGAATAACCAGAGAGCTCTGTTAGCACAGCAGAAGAAACTCCAGGAGGAAGCTACAAACTGATCACAACACATGAAGTAAATAAAACTATGCCAACTAGACAAGACAGGAGGGGCACCAGGGATGCAGCTGACTTTGTCCAGCTAAAATGCTACCTTGATTTACAAGAAACCAACTTTATTAGCGTTAGTATATATTTGAGAAGTAGCAGTCTGGCTCCAGACCAAATGGATGCTGTCTGGCCTTCTGAAGATTAGTCTGAGGTTGCTGTCGAACCTTAGGTGGCTGCCTAGTGGACTGCTGAGTTTGTCACCATATCCACTGCTTTGCTGGCTGTTACCACCGAACTGGTCATTCTTGACACTAAGTCAGTAACTTTGTTAAGTTTGGAAATTAGTGAAAAGTTCATATAGTATAGGTTCAGTTCTTTGTTTACTTTTGTTTTGTAATGTAAACAATACAGATATAATCATTTCTATTTATCCGGAAGTTTTGAATATTAACTGAGTAATCTAGGAAATTATTCTTGTTTAATTTAGACTAAAGCTAAAATTTGTTTGACATGAGTGAGAAATGTATCATTTGTGTTTTACTTCCACAATGTGGTGTGAGGGTTGTTGCAGTTTCTTTCATGTGGCTGACTGTAGTGGCATGGGAAATGGAGGAATAAACAAGGCTCATTGGTTGTGTAGGATTTGCTGTAGAGATAGGAAGATAGTGGAAGAGTAGGGCAAGATTGCTGCCCTTCAGACAGAACTTGATAAGGCAAAACGAGATCTGGAAAGGTTAAGAGGGAGAAGGGAAAAGAGAGGGGGAATTGACACCAGTTTATAGAAAAAATGGGGATAGGACTTTCTCTGAAAAACAGGTTCAATCTGTTGTCACAGTTGTAAACTGATGAGCCACAAGTAGATGTAGGAGTAGAAAGGACACAACAAACTTTCAAAAAGTATTTGAGAAGTAAGAAGTCAGAAAAAGTTGTGAAGAAGAAAAAAGTTTTGTTGTTAGGTAGTTCACATGTTAGAAGTGTTGGCCAACTGTTGCAGGATGAACTAGGATCACAAGTTTTTTTTAAACTTAGTGCAAGTGTGGATCAGGTGATAGAGGCTGCAGGTTCACTTTGCAAAGACTTCACAAAGGAAGACATCGTGGTAATAGTGGGTGGGGCAGGCAACAGCATATACAGGCGTCCTAATTATTCAGTTGAGGGAGATCTGGTAAAAATAGCTTCGGCTACAAGACACACTGGTGTTCGGCTTATATCTGTTCTGAGGCACCATGACCAGCCTCTTTTAAACTCTTCCGTTAGGAGAGTTAATTTAGAGATGGAACAGCTGCTGGGATCAGGTATGGGGTCTCATATCTGTGTGGTTCCTGTTGGCTCTATCAGTAGGTTGGACTATACTAGGCATGGCCTTCACCTCACTATGAAAGGGAAGGGAAAACTGTCTGGGCTGATAGCAAATAACTCAAGAAGGCGGGAGGGGGGGGGGGGGGGGCACTATCACAAGTGGTAAAGTACCAGTGGTTACAAGTGACAGAACAGCAGTTTTTAGGGTAGGGAGGGTAGAAAAAAAAGATGTTCAGAGACAGGCTTAAAATTACATTCAAATTGAAGAAACAGGCAGCCAGAAAGCAAATTTTAATGTACACAATTCATGCAGACAGCCTCTGGTTGAAACTGGAGATATTCAAAAAATTGATGGAAAAATTAGGTTCAGCCAGTGCACAAAATCAATTATCCTTATTGCCTCAGTATATCCAAGGACTAAGGGCTAAGTTTAATGAGTTGCTTTATTAGTGTTGAAGAATTAGAGTTGAGCAAATCAGTTGATATAATGTGCCCCTCTGAACATGGTGTGACAACTGGTATAGATATGTTAAATGTTACATGATTCAAGTTAGCTTCTTTCTTCTGTAGAGAAAATATGGAGAAAGGAGTTGCCACATTTGTCAGAAACTGTTTTGATTTCAAGAATACTGGTATTAATAAATTTTGCTCAGAGCATCACTCATAAGCTTCTGCAACAGAAGTAGTATTTCTTAATAAGTCCTTTTTAATAGTAAGTATAAACACAGCACCTTCCGAAAACTTTAACCTCTTAATAAAAAATCTGGAATCTCTGTTGTCCCACCTCGCAGTAAAAAATAGAGAAATAGTGGTTGCTGGTGATTTTAATGTGGATTTATTGAAAAGCTCTGTCAGCGAACAATTATTGCAACCAGTAACACTGTCATTCAATTTAATTCCTATTGTGAACTTTGCAACTGGGACAAGTAAATGTTCTGAGACTGCTATTGATAATATCTTTGTAGACAGATCTAGGAAAAAAGTCATACCTCAAAACCAATAGTAAATGGGCTATCTGAACATGACATGCAGCAGCTTGTGTTAAACGTTGCAACTAGTCTGGATAAAAAAATCTATTCAATCTCCGTACAGGAGGGTAATAAATCAGTCAAAAATTGAGAAGTTTAGGAGATTGCTCAAAGACACGAACTGGATAGGTGTTTACAGTACTTCAGACTCAAATGTAAAATACAAAGCATTCATTAATAAAGTTACTTCCTCTTTTGAAGATTGTTTTCCCCTAAAGGTAACTCAAATCAAACAGAAGTCTAAAAATAAACCATGGATTACACAATGAATAAATATATCGTGGGACAAAAGGGAGACTGTATATACTATCCAGGAACAGCTCTATTGTTAGCATTGAAATGCATTACAAAGAATACTGCAAAATATTGAAGCAAGTAATCCAGAAATCTAAGCAGCTTTATTATGAGAAAAAGGTAATTACACGACGCTACAAAATAAAAACTATATGGGATATAGTGAAGACAGAGACAAGTAGGGCCAAAAAGAATGAGGAACAGATAGCTCTAAAATAAGTGAGACATTGGTAACAAGTGCATGTAGTGTTGAAAGCCTGTTAAACAAGTACTTTGTTTCTGTTACGTACAGCTTTGGGTTATCAGGTTCGGTAAACAGTGCAATTAAGTCTCTGAGATTAATCTTTACAAATAGCTTCAGTAAAATGGAAATGGCACTCACATTTCCCAAAGAAGTAGTATACATAATAAAATCCTTAAGACTTAAGTATTCTAGTGGTTTTGATAATATATCAACAAAGTTAATTAAAGAGTGCTCATGCAAGTGGAGCTCTATCTTAAGTTATTTGTGTAAAGAATCTCTTATCAGCAGAACATTTCCAGACTGGCTAAAATATGCTGAAGTTAAGAGTTCTCTACAAAAAGGGTGATAAAGATATACCATCAAACTGTCGACCAATTTCACTTTTGCCACCATTATAAAAAATATTTTAAAAGGTTGTGTTCAATTACCACCTTAAGCATCCAAATGCAAATCATATATTGTCCAACTCACAGTTTGGGTTTCATAAGGGTTCTGATGTAGGGAAAGCTATTTACATATACAGTGAGAATCTACTTAACTCATTAGAAATAAATTAGAGGCAACTGCCATTTTCTGTGACCTGTCAAAAGCCTTTGACTGTGAATCACAGCATTCTATTAAGTAAATTAGAATATTATGGTGTCACTGGCAGTGCTGTGAAATGGTGTGAGTCTTATCTAACTAAAAGGAAACAAAGGGTGTCGTTGCAAAATACCTTTGCAGCAAGCAGTCAGTGTTCATGTGATTGGGAATTAATTATATGTGATATTTCTCAAGGCTTCATCTTGGGTCTGTTGATTTGTCTTGTGTACATTAATGACTTCTCATCTGTTACATTGCCAGATGCTAAGTTTATTTTGTTTGCAGATGATGCAGACATTGCAATAAGTAGCAAGTCAAGTGAAGATTTAGAAATGGGTGCTAATCAAATTTTCACTGATATTAATAAATGGTTTAAAGCTAATTCAGTGCCATTAAAGTTTGAAAAGATTCACTGTATTTGTGATTATTGCACGTTGGCATCAAAAATATGCAATGGTCACATTTATGTGACTGGATTGTGTAATTTGTTTACCTGTTTTCTTGTTTTACAGAAGTTATGTTCACTCACAATTGAGTTTTTGTTATGTTTGAATGCCACCATAAATTCCATTGTGGCTTAATTCAGTTTAAAACAGGGACTGTAAAATAACACCCATTAGTGCACCAGATCCAGAGGCATTAACACTTGTTAGTAGTGGCATTTTTAACATCTAGAGCTTAAAGTTTGTGTTTAATTTAGGTTTTTATGTTTTTTTTTTGTTGTAACACTACCTAATTATGGACATAATTCTTCTACTGCACTTTTTGCTGCAAAAGCTAGATTTACAAGTGGAATAATGGGGGATTACAGCTGTTGTGAAATCGTGATGGAGGAACTGGCTGCTGTCTGCGAATAACTGGAACCTGCATTCACAGCTGTCAACCAGTTTCAGATGACCACTGCAAAATGTGCTTTTGATGGGATGGCAGTGTGGCCTTGGGTTAAAAATGCATTGTGGAGCTTTCTTGCTACTCATGTTGCTGGTGCGATCTGCAGAGAAATCCAGTCTGACACGTGCTCACTCAGGGGTGGCTGGCAGGTGGTGTCCAAATCTGGAATTGTTTCATAGGGAAGGTTGTATGTGGCAAATGGCCAGAAGTCTCATAGCTCCACACTTATAACAAATATATTTGCGGTATTACCTGTCACTGGTAATGAGATAGAGTTGGCAGGTCATGCCCTGTGCTCTTTCCTCTTTTGAGGTCTGGCAGCCCACAGAGGAAAGGAGGGACTGTTAGTTATAGACAGTTCCATTGTCAGGTGTGTGATGGCCCCGTTCAAGGAAATAATGTCAGGGGAAGGGAGCAAATCAACTGTCACTTGGTATGTATCCTGGGAGGAATCATCCACTAGATGGAAGAGGATATGCCATGATCAACTGAGGTTGCAGTCATCTGCAGATCATTGCTCAAGTCAGCAATGATCATGTCTGAGGTCTGGGCTCTGAGACCACTCTTGATTCTTTGCTGACTCTGATGGAAATGGTGAAGAAAGTTAACCCAAATCATGAGGTCAGCCACGCACTATACACCAGAAATGACCATTTGGATGCCAGAACGTGTGTGGAATCCACTTCTTTTGTGGACAGGTGAAACTTGAATAGCTTTAGTTGAAGCAATTACAATGACAAATGAAGTAGCAAATGTGGATTGTGAGAAATTAAACATCTTAATTGTTAACTGGCTGACCATTCACAGCAAAGTCCCAGAACTTCTGTGTCTCCTAGTAAGCAGTCACTCCTACATCATATTAGGAACTGAGAGTTGTTTGAAGCCCATAGTAGGGAGTGGGGAAATTTTTAACAACACTTGGATAATATATCAGAAAAATATATTAGATTCTCAAGAAGGAGAAAGAACATTAAGTCTAGTGTGGTCAAAAATGTGAAGAGAGTGGTTGCACTTGGCAGGGTGAGTGGTGGTGACAACAGGTTGGGAGGCCCAGTGAATGCGCTACTGACAGACAGAAATGCTTTTATTCAACTTTAATTACACATTTTGTGATTGACTCAATGAGGCAGATGCCTCACTCTGGTGACCCTGTCTGGTGCTGGCTCATGGACGGCTGCTTGCATTCAGTGAGGAGATGCTTGTGCAAACACCCTGTGATGCTGTAGACAGGCTGGAGGATGGTTGGCAGCCTCAGTAGGCATTGACTGTGGTGTAAGTGACACGGGATGCTGTGCTGTGACTGATTTCCTCTGGGGAACGGCCTCTCCTTGCAACTCAGCCTTGCACATGTTCACCGTGACAGTGAGTAGAGACTGTTGTGTGCAGGACAAGACGCTGCCCGCTGGCAGGAGTCATACGACGGCTGGCTCGGATGGCAGGTCAGAGGTGCTGAGGCACCAAGTCCTGCAAGGCACTCAGTGCTGGTGGTGGCTGGTCCAAGTCAGTCTCAAGCCCGTGGCTGCTGCTTCTGGTGCCCAGTCATCTCATTGTACAGCAGAGCCCTGATGATATGGCGAAGCTGCTTGACTTCAAAGTGTGTCTGCCTCAATATTCAGACCTATTTATACAGCTCTTGTGCACAGTTGTTACACCAAAACTTGGAACCCAGTCACTGGTGACATTGATCCACCCGCTACGGCAATTACTGCTGTGCGGTGCAGTTTCCTGCTGAGTGCAGCTAGTCTGTCTCGCAATCCTGCGTACATGTTGTTCTGACCCACATGTCATCGTGCTGCAGTTACCAGATTGTGCCTGCTTTTGCAATAATTCACAGCAGCATTCTTACCACTTCTTATTAACTTCATTAAAAACTGGCTAGTGACACTATAAATGAATCCATATGCAAATTGAGTAAACAGAGTTGGTGGACCTATATTAATAATCAGATGTTTAACTGGCAAACTAATTCAAACATATAACTCATTAAATCATCCAAAAATAGCTGAAATTTAACATCACAGAAGTATCTTGAGCGTATACTAGTTGTAGGTTGCAACTTTAACTAGACTAATATTGACTGGGAAACTTGACGCATATATTATTGACAGTGACAATACACAGTCTTGTGAAATAATATCAAATACATTGTCAGACAGCTGCCCTGTACAGCTAATACAACAGCCCACATATGAAAAAAAAAAACTTAAAACCTTCTGACTACAAAGAGACCTGACATTTTTGGGAATGTCACCAATGAGAGGAGTATATTACTAAAGGAACAGTGGTGACCAAAGACAAAAATTTTATCAAGAATGCTTGGGGAGTATTCGTGTTTGATGAGATAGACAGCCAGTAGTAGCATAGTGTTACTTAAAAGACAAAACAGAACATTCAATTGAAATCTGACAAAATATATTTTGGTTAAAGCTCAAAGACATCAGAAACTCCAGTCTAGATAAATATATACCACATGAAATAAGAAAAAGTGGCATTGATCCCCATTGTTTAATGGTACCATTTAGAGAATGTTGTGAAAACATGGACTGTTGTACTCTTGCTGCAAAAAAGACTGCAGGGAAGCTGACAGAACCTAATAGCAACTCATGTATCTGTAAGATAGGTTGTGCATGAAGTCTACAATAATTTCCACATTCAAAGCCAGACAAAAGATCTATCAGAAAATGCAAGGAAGTTCTGGTCATATATAAAGACAATAGACATTTCCAAAAATTACATTCAATCTCTTGTGGATCAGTGTGTTGTTGAAAGTGAAAACAGCAGCCAGAATTCTTAATTTCTGCATTTAAAAATGTATTTATACATGACAATACTACCATATCCATGTTTGATCACACTACTGATGCATAAATAAGAGACATTTATACAAGGATGCCCAGGATTGAGTAACAGTTAAGACTACTTGAAACAAACAAGGCACCAATCATTGACAGAATTCCTGTTTGATTTTACATTGCATACACTGTGGACTTAGCCCATTTTCCTAGCTCATATGTACTGGGAATGTTTTGGACAATGTGACTGGGAAAGAAACCACATCAATCCTATTGACAAAAAGGGTAAAAGAACAGATGCATGTAGGTACAGACCAATGTCACTAACATCCAGCATCCTAGAACAGATTCTAAGCTCAAACATTTTGACATTTCTGGAGCAAACGAAGCTTTTTGTCATAGAATCACCACAAATTCAGTAATAACCACTTTTGTGAAACAAGCTTGCGTTGTTCATACACGATATTGTGAAAATAGTAGATGCAGGTGAAGATCTAGATTTCTTCTCCCTAGGTCTCTGAATGGTTGTTGACACTTCACTCCAATTGTGCCAATTCCTTCTTCCTAGGTCTCTGAATGGCGATTGACACTTCACTCCGATGGTACCCAGTAATCAATATATTATCATATGAAATATCTCCACAGATACATGAATGGCTTCATAAAGTTTTGAGTAATATAACTCACTATGCTGTGCTGGGAGGCAAATGTTCAACAGAAACAAATGTGACATAGGAAATTCAGTATGGGAGCTTCATAAGACTTCGAATGTTTTCAGTATACATCATTGTCAGATTGTTCACAGACCATGCTGTTGTCTACAGGAAAGAGTAAGCAAATGTAGGAAAACTAGGAAGAATTTGCACTTGGTGTAAATTAATGACTGACAGCTGTATTTGCATGTGGAAAAAGGCGAGATGATAACTATAACAAATAAAAACAATACAATAATGTGGGATTACAAGATTATAGTGAACATTTGGATCATGTCACATCATTTAAACGTTTAATGGTAATATTAAAATGAGATGAACATTGAAAATTTATAATAGGTAAGGTGAGTGGAAGACATATTTGCTATTAGAGTTCTGGGAAAGTGCAGTGCTGCTGTAAAGGGCATTAGAGGGACCAGCCCTAGGGTACTGCTCGAGTGTTTGGAATCATTGTGAAGTAGGTATGGCTGCAGACATTGAATGACATCATAAACATCAAGTTATGATTAAGACATGCCAATGTAGATGATACAGAAGTGTAACAGAGGTACCTTGGAAACTTAGACGATGTTCTCACGAAACCCTGTTGGGTAAATTTAGAGAATCAGTATTTGAGGAAGAATTAGCAACAGTTCTGCTACCACCATTGTATACCTCACACAGGGAATCATGAGATTTAAATAAAAGAGATTAGGATGTGTACGGAGGCATACAGGCAGTCATTTTTTCCTAGATACATTATGAGTGGAATAGGAAAGAACCTTGTTAATACTGGTATGTAGTACCCTCTGCCACACAATTACAAGATTATAGTGAACATTTGGATCATATCACATCACTTAAATGTTTAATGGTAATATTAAAATGAGATGAACATTGAAAATTTGTAATGGGTTTGTGGGTTATACATGTAGATGTAGACATAGATTCTGCACAGCTAACAGTGTACTCATTTATGAGAAGCATGGCTGTTCTGATGGCTCAGGAAGAATATCACAAATAGGGAGAGCTGCAGCACTGCTACAAATAAGCACCATAAAATATGCTTGTTGTCTGTATCCTTTTTATCCCTTTCCACAGTTTAGTTAATTCTGGCAATACAGAGTGGTTCCTGCACAATGTAGGATTAAAGACTCACTAAATGTGGTTAATTGGGGAATGGATAAAGTTTCAGTGAGTTACAGAAGGGGTTATTAAACTTATACCACACTATGCTACTGCAAAAGTCAGGAAAATAGTATTATTTAATGTAATAGTGAGAGAATTGTAGAAATCATTGCCCATAGGTGAACACTGAAAATTTATTTTTCAGGTGTGAATATTACCAGACTGTCAGCTTAGTAAGTCATGTTTGAAGAATACTAACAGGAATTCCTTACAGAAGTATAGAAAACTGGTAGAAGCTGAACTTGGAGAAGATCAGTTTGGATTTCGAAGGAATGTTAAACACGTGAGGCAACGCTGACCCTAAGACTTGTCTTAAAAGGTAAGTAAAGGAAAGGCAACCTACATTTATTGCTTTTGTAGATTTGTAGAAAGCTTTTGACAACACAGACTGAAATGCACTTTTAAAGTTCTGATGGCAGCAGGGATAAAATACAGGAAGCAGAAGTTTATATACAACTTGTACAGAAACCAGACATTAGTTATAAGAGTCTAGGGGCATGAAAGGGAAACAGTGCTTGAGAAGTTAATAAGTCAGAGTTGTAGCATGTCACAAATGTTATTTAATTTGCACATTAAGCAAATGGCAAAAGAAATCATAGAGAAATGTGAAGGAGGTGTTAAAGTTCAGGGAGAAGAAATTTAAACCTTGAGGTTTGCTGACGACATTGTAATTCTGTCAGAGGCAGAAAAAGACTAGAAAGAGCAGTTGAACAGGTTGGACAGTGTCTTCAAAGGGGAGTATCAAATGAACACTAACAAAAGCAAAACAGGGATAATTGAATGTAGTAGAATTAAATCAGGTGATGCTGAGAGAATTAGATTAGGAAATGAGACACTAAAAGTAGTGGGTGAGTTTTGCTATTTGAACAGTAGAGAGACTGATGATAGCCAAAGTAGAGAAGATATAAAATCTGGATTGGTAACAGCAAGAAAAGCATTTCTGAAGAAGAGAAATTTCTTAACATTAACTGTAGATTTAACTATTGGGAAGTCTTTCTTGAAGGTATTTGTCTGGAGGGTAGCCTTGTATGGAAGTGAAAGTAAAGTGTAACAGATGTGCCTTGATAACTTAAAAGGAAAGGTGATGTTCTCACGAAACACTGTTGGGTAAATTTAGAGAACCAGTACTTGAGGAAGAATTAGCAAATGTTGTGTTGCATACCTCACATAGGGAATCACGAGAATAAAGTAAGAGAGATTAGGGTGCATACAGAGGCATACAGGCAGTCATTTTTTCCTTGGTATATTATGAGTGGAATAGGGCAGAAAATTGTTAATATTGGTATGTAGTCCCTCTGACACACAATATGCATTAGTTTGTGGGTTATACATGTAGATGTAGATTCTGTGCAGCTAACAGTGTACTCATTTATGAGAAGCATGGCTATTCTGATGGGTCAGAAAGAATGTCATGAATAGGGAGAGCTGCAGCTCTGCTACAAATAAGCACCATAAAATATACTTGTTGCTTGAATCCTCTTTTGTCCCTTTCCGCAATTTAGTTAATTCTGGCAATGCAGAGTGGTTTCTACATATTGTAGGATTGAACACTCACTGAATGTGGTTACACAAATGTGTAGTGATGGCTTGCATCTACTGAAGAACCTAGAAAAGCTGAGAACTGAGAGGAAGGTTGGAGTCCCAATGAGAATCATTCTGCAACCCTTACCTTTGCATTTAAGTGCCTTCACTGGGGTTTTTTAAATCTCTGGTGCTTTTTCCCCTTCCAGATTTTGAAAATGGCAGCTATGCAACATCAATCAAGCAAGTACCAACTGCTATGCATAGTTCAACTTCAGGTGGTAGTAAATACACAGACATTTCTCATTAAGGTATGCAAGAAGTTCCAGTGAGTTACCAAAGGGGTTCTGAAACTTACACCACACTTTACTACTGCAAAAAATCAGGAAAATAGTATTATTTAACATAATGCTGAGGGACTTGAAGAAATCATTGCTCTCATAAAAAAAACACAAAGTTGTATGAGTTCATGAGTGATGAAAATGTAATCAGAACTACCACTCATGATGCAGAACTTCACACTCTTGAAACATTTTTGAGAAACTTGCTGGTAAACTTATATTATGAGGGTGTGCTGAAAAGTAATGCCTCCAGATTTCGTATGTGAAAACTCTGAAAGCTTTTTAAATAAAACAAATGTTATTAACATTCTACATCATTATTCTTCACACCTACATATTTAATATGTATTATTTTTGTAACAACGTGCTGTAAATGCAAAAACCTATACTATGTAACAACTGTAAGTTGCTTTATGAAGTTCTGTACCATATATTGCCAGGTGCATCACCTGTAATGGCTTCTTGTACACGTGAACTGCAAATTCCTACTGTTGGTACAAAAATTGTTTAAAAATGCTATGATGTTTGCAAAAGTCACCAATTGGTGACCATATGCTAAAAAAGATAATAAATAAATAAAATAAATTAATTTCTCAACATGGTAACCTTAGTGATGAACTTCTTTCTCCCTATGAGAGATCAGTTTGTTGATACCATCACTGTAGGCTGTTTCACTTTGCTAATGGAGCCACAATCTCACCTCCTCTGATTGCACTGCTTCATTACAATCAAAGTGAAGTTCCTGAAGGTGTTTTTTTTTTTTTTTGGGAACAGTGAAAATTGGATGGAGCCAAGTCAGGACTGTATGGAAAATGACTGATGGTGGTGAACCCAATGTGTTGGGTTGTCAGAGCATTCTTGTGTGGTCTGGCACTGTCATGCAGAAGGAGGGGGTGATACATGTGTGGACAAACTCTTCAAACTCAAAACTCAGTTACAGCATGCTGTTTCTCAAGCCCTGACATAGTTACAGTACACACTGCCATGTTATATGCTACAATTCGGACCCCTTTAACAGCAGAGGGCTGCAAATATGTGGAAGTGAAGAGTAAATATGTAGAATGTTACTAACATTTGTTTTATTTAAAAAGCTTTAAGGGTTTTCACATAAAAATTCTGAGCCATTACTCTTTAGCACACCCTTGTATGATGTAAGTTACGATTTCCGAAGATGCTACAAGTGGCAGTGTTCACTACCATAGCTTTGCTGGTAACAGATATAGTAATGCCTAAAGAAAAGTTGAGTGTCTTTAATGCTGAAATGGTATAATACTGATGTAGATGAGTCAAACAGAGGAAATGCAGCACTCCACTCTATAATAGTTGTCAGCCCCAAGATACATGATTGTCAACATAGACACCCCTAAACCCAAGATAAAATGGGAAGAGGTACAGTAGTAACTGCTAAACCAAAATTTAGATGTTCTGACAATTGGGATGTACTTCCCATAAATGTAATCTTTGTAGGTCAGTATGCAGCTAACAGGCCCAAATTCAGTATTACTGGTCAAGTTAAGAGTACAAAACATTCAGACTTTTCTAGAAATGTGATCATGATTTTAAGAGAAATACAGATGACAGCTCCAATTGGGCATTGAATTAAATTCAATGGTGACAAGTTATTGTGGGGCATCGGGACCTGAAACTGGATTTCCTGCTTTACATGAGTGGTTCCTTAACTGCTTCATCTATCCAGACATGCCTCCCTTCCAGTCCAAATTCTCAACTTGGCGCATACTACACATGTAGCCTCCACCATTCATTATCCTCACTGACTGCAGTTTTACGACATTCCTGCAAGAGTTCAGACATATTGTGCATCCACACTGAAGTTATACTTACAAGAACTGCACATCAGATCAAAAAAACTTACAAGTCCAGTTTGTTTGTCTCAGAGAGGGACATCCAGTTACATTGCACTCGACCCCCACCCCACCCCCTGTGTCGGTGGCAGGGGGCCATTTTATTTTATTTAATTAATTAATTAATTTATTTATTTATTTATTTTGCAGATTACGATTCTACAGCAAAATCTACATATGTTTTATATGTTCTGCCACATATGGTGCTATAATCGGAGGATAGGACAGGCCAGTATTTCGTAACTTCTAATTGGAAACCCCATTTGCAACATAGTATTCCTCCACACACAGGGTGGGTGGGGGGTTGAGTATTGATATTATTGGATGTCCTCATCTGAGATAAATAAACTGGAATTATAACTTTTGTTGATCCAATGTGTAGTTCTTGATATATTTGAATGTTTTCAGTTAAAATGAACATGCTGTATATTATGTTCTGTTATACATGTCCTTAACCACTTTGGGTACTTGACCGTGTCATCCTTCCAACCCAAACACTCGACTTGCCACGTACTACACACGGAGCATCCACCATCCATTATTCTCATTGCTCACAGCTTTACTTGAATCCTGCTTGAGTTTTGACATAGTGTACATCTGCATTGAAGTTATCTTTACCATCAAGGTGCATTTATATTATTGTATGTTTGGTGTCTGTTATGTTGGACATCTCCGATAGAACAGATACCATTCTTATACTGTGGATGATTTTAAGAGAAATACCAACGTCATGTGTAGTTGGCCATTGAAACTGGCCTTACATAAGTGGGCACCTTAACTCCTCTAGCTATCTGAGCATGCATCCTTTCCATCTCAAATTCTCAATGTGTTGCACACCACACATGTAGCATCTGTCATCCATTTTCCTCATTACTGGCAACTTTACCTGACTCCCACAGGAGTTTGGACTCAGTGTGCATCTACACTGAAATTATCATTACCATCAAGGCAACCACTGGCAGAAAGCAGGAAATCTGGGTTGGAGTCACAGTCCAGTATGGATTTTCACTTGTTGCCATTGAATTTAATTCAATACCTAATTACGGCTGAGATCTGTATTTCTCTTAAAATCATGTATGTGTATATGGCTAGTATATTGTAGAGGTAGATGGGTGCATTTCTGTTTAGGTTCTACAGACAAAATTACCAAACTGTTGCAAACCACTTTCAAATAGCAGAGAAATCCAAATAAACAACATACACAGTCCCCTAGTCTCAAATCTCCTGGTGGAACCAAAGCTGGTGCCATGTTGGGTAATGCACTGATCTCTCATTGCAGAGGGGAGACCTTATTGTTGTTGAGATGTTAACCTCCAATCTTTCTTCCTATCTAGAAGTATGGCTACCACATTACATCATGTTAGCCAGCATGGAAGTTCAAATGGCTCTGAGCACTGTGGGACTTAACTGCTGAAGTCATCAGTTCCCTGGAACTTAGAACTACTTAAACCTAACTAACCTAAGGACATCACACACATCCGTGCCCAAGGCAGGATTCGAACTTGCGACTGTAGCGGTGGCGCGGTTCCAGACTGTAGCGCCTAGAACCGCTCGGCCACTACGGCCGGCCAGCATGGAAGTGATATAGGAAGGAGGGTTGGTTATAGAAAACCTGAGATAACAAACACTGCCAATCTGTGTGTGTCAAATAAGTATTTTTACACTTTTTAGGAGAAAGCAGTGATGATTTTTAAACAGTTTGTAGAGTTATTTGTTTTGTAAATAATTACTGCCTTCTTTTGCTGCACTGTATTTTATTTCTGCCAGATGTATTTCACCTTTTTCACTTTAAGGCATATCCCTAGCTATTCAATATGAAAGGCCCTTTGGCTGCAGTTCCCATTATGTAGCACACAATTCTGATGGGAAAGGAACACCTGTTATTCGGAAACCATGTCACATTCCACATCACTTTAAAACAGGAGTGGAATAATACATTGTATAGCAACTACATGACAGCATTATAAAGGAAAGTAAAGAACGTGAGGCCAATCTGTACTAATAAAACTTTTTAAGGTGACTTTTTATGGCTGTTAAGGACTTTGGAAACAGAATATTTGCACCACCAACTGTACAATTGTGTATTTATTGTCTACCAGTTTTGGTTATAATAACCATCTTCACTGGAGAAAAGTAATGTACATCAGTAGATCAAAAATATAGTTTTTTCAAATATGACTCAACCAAATGTAGAGCAGTAGAACATACATAACTATTGTAAGAGTCTATCTGAACATAATCCATATAAACATGCTGTGTATTACCACAGTTACAGTAATGTGTACTTGCTGAGAACTTCACGGTTACTAACTGATACATTATTATTTTTAAGTGTGAAGTTCTCACCAAATATAAATTGCTGTAATTGTGGTAATGCAAAGCTTGTTTATATAGATTATGTTCAACCAAACTCTTCTGGCTGTTATGTATGTTCTACATCTGGTTGTGTCATATTTGACAAAAAAGTATTTTTGATCCATTGATGTACATTGTTTTTCCCTTGTGAAGATGGTTGTTATTGCTGAACTTGTAGAGAATGAATATACAGTTGTACAGCCGATAGTGCAAATACGCTTTTTTCAAAACAACGTATAGTACATGCACACGATAAATGAGTGTATGGAGCCAATACCAACCACTTGTGATCATATGTCTGAATAAATGTGTAAGAGGTGATGATTTGATTTGATTAGATTAGATTAAGTTTTCGTTCCATATACCCAAAAAATGAGGTGATTCTCATTGGGTGTGGAACATGTCAGAAATTATAACATAAAAACACAAAAGATTTGAATATAATACTTACTACCCTGATCATTTGTCAGGAGATAGTCGAAATAGGTTAACACAATGCAGTAAACGGGAACAGCTAATATTTACAGAATCAACACAGTGTCAGAATGAAACACTGTTATGCACTATTAATAAATTTATCATACACAAAATACCTAATCTTGATTGTTGTGACCAAGTGCTGTCAAAGCTGAAATCCAACAGATAACTTCAGCATATTTTAGCCAGTCTGGAAATGTTCTACTGATAAGAGATTGATTGCACAAATAACTTAAGATTGAACTCAACTCGCATGAGCACTCTTTGATTAACTTTGTTGATATGTTATCATTTCCACTGGAATACTTTGATTTTGAGGATTTTATGATGGATGCTACTTCTTTGGGAGATATGAGTGTCATTTCCATTTCACTGAAGTTGTTTTTAAAGACTGGTCTCAGATACTCAATTGCACTGCTCACCAAACCTGATAATCCCAAGCTGTCAATAACAGAAATGAAGTACTTGTTTAAGAGGTTTGCAACTCTACATGCATTTGTTACCAAAGTCTCATTTATTTTTAGAGCTATCTGTACCTCTTCCTTTTTGGCCCCATCTGTCTCTGTCTTCACAATATCCCATACAGTTTTTAGTTTGTTACCTGATGTAATTATCTTTTTCTCATAATAAAGCTGCTTAAATTTCTGGATTACTTGCGTCAACATTTCGCAGTGTTCTTTGTAATACATTACAATTCAAACATCAGAGCTGTTCCTAGATAGTATATACAGTCTCCTCTTTGTCCTACATGATATCTTCATTCCTTGCGTAATCCACAGTTAATTTTTGATTTCTGTGTGATTTGAGTTACCTTTAGGGGAAAACAATTTTCAAAAGTGGACACAACTTTATTAATGAATGCTTTGTATTTTCCATTTGAGTCCGATGTGTTGTAAACATCTATCCAGTTCATGTCTTTGAGCAATTTCCTGAATTTCTCAATTTTTGACTTATTTATTAATCTCCTGTACTCAGATTTAATAGATTTTTTTTATCCTGATAAGTTTCAACATTTAACACAAGATGCTGCATGTCATGTTCAGATAGCCCATTTACTATTGGTTTTGTGATATGACTTTTTTCCCTAGATTTGTCTACAAAGTTATTAGCAATAGCAGTCTTAGCTTTTACATATCCTAGTAGCAAAGTTCACAGTAGGAACTAAATTGAATGATAGTGTTACTGACTGCAATAATTGTTCACTGACAGACCTTTTCAATAAATCCACATTAAAATCTCCAGCAATGTTTATCCACTTTGTAACATTATTTAGACCCTAGATAATCTTGGACCATGCCTTTTCTTTGCCACTATGGATTTATATGCGTGTTGTCACCAGTTGGAGGTGGGCCCAGAGGATCATCTCGAAACCATGTTTATAATATTCTACAGACACTTTCAGTAATCTAGGGAGCCTTTTGGGTTAAAAAAATACACTAGTGATATTCAAGCATCTGGCAGACAAATTTTTACTGAAACTAAATCTTGTGCAAAGCGTGGTGTAACTTACTTATTTGCTTACTTACTTAACCGGTAATCAGGGCGTTGCAGATCATGCACTGACCTGAAAAACTGTCTGTAACAGTCCCGGTCCTGTGCATCTCCCTTCCAGTTTCCTGTAAATCCTAATTGTTGCAGTCTTTCCATAGTCCATCCTTCCCTCTTGTTCTTGGTCTTCCCTGAGGACACTTTCCCCTCTGACGTTCTTACCGACACTAGCATCATCTGTCATCTTTGCAACGTTTCCAGCTCATTTTAGTTGCTTAAGCTTTGCTTTTTGTGCAGTATGGGCTGATTTATCATAGCATATATTTCTTCTTTTTTTTTCAGTCTTGTTCACCCTCTCCTTCCTTCACTAGCCCAAAAATCTTTCTCAGGATCTTTGCCTTGTGTACCATCAGTTTTTTTTTCAATTGCTATTGCTGTTAAAAAATACTTTATACTATGGGCAGCCACAGTTGTGGAAATACATTTGATAAATGAAGAACCACACCAGCTTTTAAATAATCCCTTATTGAAATGACCAGTTCTTCAATTTATTGCCGCATCCTCAGGTACACATCTTAGTAGCAAAATGGGGGAAAAATAAAATAAACAATATTTTCTATACTCCCAGTTTAAAAACGATGTATTAAATAACAGATAAAAGTACTCACAATCAAGTCAAGTTATACGGATGACCCAACATTCTCAGTCAAATCAAAGTAAGACATTCATCAAAGGAACAGTAGTCAAGTAATAAAATCAGCAGAATGATGGAGTTGACCTCTCCATATTGTAAGGGATCCTATAACAAAAAATGTCAAGGGAACTGATAGGGTCTAAAATCAAAGGTTTGGAAATGTGGGATTAAAATGAATGTATTTAGAAAAATTCACCATTGAGAGAGCAATATAGTGTGGAATAGACTTGTGTGGGAGTAGAATACGGCGGTATCCAGGCAGAAAAACATATCACATAAAAATGGTGATAAAACAGGAAACCTGATATAAAAATAGAGCCTTAATAGCCAATAAAGACAGGTCGAGGGGAAATCAGATACAGAGAAACTGACTAACCAAAAGATGGTGAAAAATGGAAGAAGAAAAATATTAAGGAAGTTACCATAATATAAACTCAGTGGTCACATAGCTGGAACCAACACAGGCCAGAAACGGTGGAACCCTAAGCACACAGGAACAAAGAAATGACCAGAAAGGCCAGTGCACATAGGCTAGGTAATAACTGATATCACACGAGCATGAGAGAAACAGTAAATGCTATAAATGATTGGGCAGAAAAAGTAGGGTGGCATCTTTACGTAGCTGATAATACAAAGGTGGCAAAATAATCAAACCCGGAACATGAAATGATCTTGATAGAAAATAAAAGACATTAAATGTAGCTAATAACCATCAGCTTAATTAAAGAAGATGAGAGGTTTAAAGGAATCTCAATAAGAGAGGGAGTTGGAGGAAAATAAAAAAGGGATTGGATAATGAGGAAAGAGAAGTGAACCAAACATAAGTGGGAGGGGAAAAAAAAAAGGAAATAGGTCTGAATTTTATATGAACCGATTGTGAATACTCTTATCTGTTATTTACTACATTCTTTTTTTTTAACATGGAGTTTAGACAATATTGTTTATTTTAATTCTCTCCCCCCCCCCCTCCCCCCGCCCCCCTTTTGTTACTTATATATATATATATAAGGATGCAGCTATAAGCTGCAAAACTTATCATTTCAATAAAGGATCATAGCTGGAGTGTTTCTTCATTTATTGAGATGCTATTGATGTTACTCAATGTTTCTATGCCATATAACAGTACTGGTATAATTAAGTGTATGATGTGCTTTAATTTTAACTTCTGTTGAAATTACCCTTAATTTCATGATTGGTTTTAGGTTGTAATATTATCTGAAATCATTAATGATTCATTGGCCAATTTCTAGCTCAACATTATTCCTCCAGTTGAAATATGATCCCAAATATTTAAAGACCTAACTATCTTCAGTGTCATCTTTTCCACCTGTAAATCCCCAATCACAATGTGGTCATCCTTCTACTTACTTTCATCACTTTTCTGGGTTGATTCTGGAGCCCACATTCCCTGCACTACTGCTCGGGTCCTCTATGGTTTTTATCATTTCTTCACTTGACTCTAATGTAGCTACCATATCATCTGCATATAATAACATCTGTAGATGCCCATTCAAAGCAATGCCCATTCCTAATCTCAAAGACACTTATGCCAAAGCAACAGAATGGCGAAGAGGTGGATGTTGTGATGTGGACCAGAACAAATGAAGGGGGTGACAGATGCAGCAAAGTAGGCGATAGATGAAAAGAAAAAGAAGAAAAGAAATTGGTTTAATCAAACATGTGAGGAAGCAGTAGAAGAAAAAAATTGATAAACAACACAAACAAAGAAAATAATAGTGAACAATACATGAGAATGAAATGAGAAGTACAAGAATAATGAGGCAGAAATTTGATTTTCATGCTCAAAGAATAGCACATGAGAATTGTATTCCTCACAGTCACATTGTATCTTTGCGCTATCTTAGTCTGATGAAGTTTATTTGCCTCAATGTATTGTTGTGTTGCTCTTACTTATTTGTTTCTTCCAGTACTGCATTTGTAGTTTGATTTTCCCAACAAGTAGTAAGTGATCTGTGTCCCCATCTGCTCCTCTATATGACCTTACATGTTCTATGCACTTCTTATGCTTCATGTTGACTGTTGTACTAGACAAAATAATGCTCATTGGTACGGTTTTGGGCTCTTAGCTATACTCATGGAGGGGCCAAGTTGGTACCTACAACACGTAAAATATTAGATCTTTTTATTGTAATATGAACAAGACAAAATACTTAACTTTGATACAAACCATGCCCACACTAATGTCATGAGTATTTATTACTGTCACAGAACATAAATGTATCACTTGATACAAACCATGTCCACACTAATGTCATGAGTATTTATTACTGTCACAGAACATAAATGTATCACTTGATACAAACCATGTCCACACTAATGTCATGTGTATTTATTACTGTCACAGAACATAAATGTATCATTTGATACAGAACAAGATACTAGTATCTTGTCACAGAGTACAACTGACTATAAACTTTTGTGCAGAGTTCTGTCTAACACAATTGCTGAGTGGGCTGAGCTGCTCTATACTCTGATATAAGTAATCGAGGGGATGCAGTGGTGTATGGAAACTCTTCTGGGTATGTCTGTGCCACCATCTGTCATTCATAGTTGCTTCTGGCAGCACCTATGTTTATTTGTGGTTCTGTCACAACATACAAATCTTGCCATGGCACCTCACTCTTTGCACGACACCACATTCTCCCCTCTGTCATGTCCACCAAACCTCTGCACCATCGCCTCATAGTGCTGTGTCGCATGATGTCGACAGGGGAGGGAGTGGGGGAGGTCTGAAGCCAGACTTTTAGATGAGAAGACGGAGCATAATTACAGCCAATGGCAGCTCCCTGTCTGCACCTTGATATCCACCTTGCAAGTGACTGGGAACACTGGCCAAAAACCGACCACAGGTTGTGTGCCCACATCAAGTGATACAGATGCCGAGAGTGGGAAGGCAGCAAGGGAATCTTCTGGGGTGGTGTGATGGCTGTCTGGTGCTGATGCCTTCATGGCCATCACCACAGGGTGCAGAATGGGTGCCGACATTAGTGGCAGTGGTAGCTGTGGATTTGGCGGTGGTGGCTGTAGCCACAGTCTCCATGGGCACCACTCTGGACAATGGAACCATGACTGATATAGAGGTGGAGATGGCTGCTGCAGTAGCATAATCATAAGAGTGACGTAGCTGGTTCTGCTGATGTCAGTGTAGTGCAGTAATGACACAGTGCTCCCAGCACTGCTTCTTGCCAAAAACTTTAAAGAAGACTTCATCTTGTGGCTCACATTTTTTATGCCCCAACAGATTGAATTGTTTCTGTGGTGGCCACAGAAGATGAAACAATGCACCGTACCTTGTTCCATCTTCTTGTCATGTGGCAAGTAGGAGGAAAGAAAAACTTTAAGGCCTACTCCCATGTGTGGGAAGAACTGAATTTCTCCATGTGACTTTTGAATCTGCAAATGAATCATTCAGCTTCACTGGTAGACTGAGGGTGAAAAGGAGCAAAATCACATGGTGTATGCCATTGGTGGCACAAAACTGTTAAAAACAGCTGATTTGAGTTGTAGTCCATTGCCTGAGACAAGGACCTCAGGATGACCTCAAAGATAAAAAAAATAGAAGACTTGCTGTAGTGGAGGATGTAATGGGGACAACAAAATGAAATTTACTGTGTGCATCTACCATCAAAAATCATCACATATTCCAGAATGGACTGGCAAAATCAATATGGGTGCATTGATAGGGTCTGGATGGATGTGGCCACTCAAAAAGCATTGTGGAAGAACAGATTAATGTTGCATACAAACAGTGAAACAAGAGGTCATTCGCTCAATCTGAGCATCCATGCCCTGCCAAGTACAGTGATGTTGGGCGAGTTACTTCATGCAAACTACGTTCCAGTGACCTTGATGCAGTAAGGACAAAACTTCTTGCTGGAAGGAGTGAGGAATCACAACCCATGTATCATCATTGTATGCAAAAGCAGAGCACTTGCCCATGCAGGTAGTGTGTTACATTGTGAAAAGCAGCAATGTGCCAGGGGGTGGGGAATTTTTTTCAGACTGCACAGCCATCCAACAACCTGCATAGAAACAGTTGCTGCAGCAATACATCAAAAAACAAGAGGAAAATTTTAAAGACTTTCAAAATTGTGAGTATCGATTTGATGACATGTTTCTTCAGGCAAATCTAATACTGCATCGGTACCGACCAGCAAGCAAGACATAAAGTCGACATTCGAATGTTGGGCAGTCGGTCTGTACAACAACTCATACTGATAATTAGACAATATCAGAGTCCAGTGTTGCAATATTTGTGCTGTCCATGATGAGACAGAATTGGAAAGATTGAACAAGCCCATTAAAGGCTGATGATCTGTAAGCAAATAGATCTTCCTTCCATACAAGTATTGGTGGAACTTGGTAACACCATAGAGAATGGCAATTGCCTCTTTTTCAAGCTTACTGTAATTACATTGCACATTGTTTTGAGTTTTCAAGGCAAAATTAATAGGCCTGTCAGAAGCACCAATTCTATGGGAGAGCACAGCTTCAATCCTACAAGAAGTTGCAACCACAGGTAATGCAACAGGCTTTGCTGGATCAAAACTAATTGAACGATGATGACTTAATAATGCATCCTTCAATTGCTGAAATGTGTCCTGACTGTCTTGGGACCACACAAAGGGAATACCGTTCCAGCACAACCAGTTCAGCCGAGCAGCAATTTGCACAGAGTTTACAATGAGTTTAATATAATAGGTAATCTTTCCCATGACAGCTTGAAGATCCTTAATGTTAAAGGGCACCAGCAGGCATTTAATTGCAGACAAAGAGTGCATTAGCAGCATGAATACCCTGAGCGTTTATAACATGTCCTAAATAGTGAAGTTCTTTGTGGAAGAAGGAACACTTTTCCTAGTTGCACTTAAAGCCAGCCACTGAAAGAACTTGAAACAAACAGTCTATATTTTCCACTGTTCAGTAGGTTATGACCCACAGTAACAATATTGTCCAAATATTTTGTACAAGAAGGAACTTTTGCTGTTAATTGTTCCAGGAACCATTGAAAAATGGCAGGAGCTGAAGCAATTCCAAACATCAGTCATTGAAACTAGAACAAACCCTGTTGAGTGTTGATCACAGAATATTGTCTGGACTGCTCATCCAGCAGCAACTGTAAGTATACCCCATGTAAATCAGTCTTAGAGAAGAATTTCCCCTGTCTCTATCTGTCTATTAATTTGTCTGGTTGCAGGAGATGAAATGAATCCATGACAGTTTATGGGTTTACTGGGGTTTTAAAATCTGCACACAAATGCGACCCTCCTGATGGCTTTTTGAGAATGACCAAAGGTGATGCACGTTGACTGGCAGAAATTGGTTGGATAACTCATTGTCTTTCCATCTTCAAGTACCTAAACAATTTGCTCATGCACTGCATGGGAGACAGGCTTTAACAGTAGTGCTGGGCACTGAAACACTGGTTTGGAACATATTGTCTTGTGTGCATAGGTTGAACAAATCAAACAAGTCTAAACCAAAAATTTTTTACACCCTCCATAGATCTGAGTACATGAAACAAAACACGTTTCATAACTTCATGAAAAGTTGTTGGCAAACTGCACACGCCAAGTACTGATATTTCGTGGCCCTTATAAGCATACAAAATAGAAGTAGTGTTCTGTGGCTGTGGACTACTGATCATTTCATACATGTCTTTATTGATAAGGGAAACAGAAGCACTTGTGTCTAACTGAAATTTATCTTTTGAGCCACTCTTAATTGGACAGAAAGTTTGTTCTCCTATCTGTGTACTACTGCAGAAGATTTCTGTGATTTGGAAATGCAAGTCTTCCTTTGTGCTCACTTTGGTGGCAGTGCCAACACAACATTGACCATACTTGTTGATTGCTTTGCTGAAGCCATGCACCTGGCTGGTGCTGCTGGACCTGGCCTGAGCCTGGGCTGCCTTGTAAACACACTTAATATGACCTTTCCTACCACACTGGAAACATTCTCCATCATGACAAGGACAAGCATTTCTGTTGTGATTTGAAAAGCACTGAGGACAACACTTCCTCACTGTATTCTGTAGCACAAGTCATGTACCACAAAACATAAATTTTTTATCTCTAACTTTACTGTTAGCCTGAGACCTGTTTTTATTCAGTTTAACATTAGTGTGAACTTTAGACTGAGTGCCTTGAGCACTTTTACAACAGAAATACATGGAGCCTCAAAATCACCTCCAGTTGTGTCCACAGTAATTTGAGATTCCACAATAGATAGAAATGTTTTTAGATCAGGGTCTGGCAATTTGAGGATAGCATTGCAAATACGTGTGTCTGATATTTGGCGTAATTGCGTTATGTAACATGATATCACTATATCTGAGTCCACAAGAACACTTAAACCTGCAGTGTCGTGCAAGCCTTTTCAGTTTGGCGGTTCACTGTTTTAAAGTTTGTGCAAGCTGCTTCTTGAGACAGAAGAATTTAAACCTTGCTGCAGCAATATGTACCTGAGCATCATAATGTTCATTGACCAGCATAACAAGTTTGTTGTAGTGTACAGTTTCATGATGAGAATTGGGGCATAGTTTTAAATACAGATGGTGCACTGCAGCTGTGACAGCTGAAAGAAAAAAAAAAGCATTGCACACCATTACTGTAATGTTGTGAGCTGTGAAATGGGCCTCTGTCTGTGTCTAAATATTCTGACCAGTCCTCTTCATTAATATTGGATGGGCCAAACTTGGGTGTAACAACCGGTAACAGTGCTGAGTCATCTGTTAGACACTGAGCGTTAGTTATTCAATCTGCTGCACTTGAAACTGAACAACTTCATTTGAATACTTTTTCTGTGACAGCTCAGATATGGTTAAACACTTTATATGAGACACAGAAAATATCAAAATACACAAGGCAAGCCCTGGGCAGATGATTCACAGAAACAACATGCACACATCATTACAGACTTTGTAATAAGTTGAGTAAAGTCTATATAAACTACCAGACTCCTCATCACTTGTCATACTGGATGACATAACACTCATCAGTACTTTCAACACTGCAGCCCAGTCAGCAGTCATGATAACCTAATATATAAGAAACTATCAGCCTCAATTGCGGTAATGAAACCAACCTTTACCTACTACACACACTACTGGAGTAGTGTGTTTGAACTTAGGTAAATCCATACATAGTTTGTTACATTTTAGTCATAACCTGGTGCAGAGGCTTTATGTTTAAGATTTTCAACCTTTCTATAAGTTCCCCGCCATGTTGTTCTGCAGCGCATTGTCTAGTCCTACTTAGTTTCACATGAGCTACCAAGGCCCACCGCACAGCGTCCATGGAGACGAGGCGAACGCCAGAGCTTAAGTTAAGTCTTGGTGTTGACTTAGTACTTACGTACCGCATTTTTAAAATGTGACTTCACTTATTCAGGTTGTTTTAGTTTTATTTCTAGACCATGCACTCTTAGACAAATTATAGATTCTGGTATATCTTCTGCAGAAGGCTCAATTATTTGGGCTGAAATCTTGGTAAAGGTTGGTTCCATTAGCGCAATCAAGGCTGATAGTTTCTTATATACTCATCAGTATAGTGTTGGCTTCTTAGCTTTACTTCTGGGGGTACTGAGCTGATACTACAACATGTAAAATATTAGATCACTTTATTATAACATGAATAAGATGGAATACTTAACTTTGTTACACAGGAATGTCAGGAGTATTTATTTCTCACAGATTACAACTAACTGTAAACTTGTATGCAGAGCTCTGTCTCACACAATTGTTGCACTGTTGGCTCAGTAGAGAGACAATGCAGTCACCTTCAGTAGTGATTGCTGACTGGGCTGAAGGTGACTGCACTCAGATGTAAGTAAGCAAACTGCTGTGGTGGTGTATGGAAACTCTTGTGGGTGTGTCTACACCACCATCTCTCATTTGTATTTGCTTCTGACAGCAACTTTGTTTAGTTGTGTTCCATCGCAAGGTACAAACTTTGCCTTGGTATCTCGCTCTTTGAACAAGATAACATTTACCACCAACAAGTGTTCAGTTTGGCTTATAGTTTTCCTATCTGGTGGTTTCCAAGCACACTTTATGAATGTTCTTATGGTGGAACTGATTATAAGATCTTGAGTAGCTACAAAATAGATCAGTCTTAACCCTTTCTCATTCAGTTTCTCATGTAAGCTCTCTTTCCCACTATTCATTCTGTATGTAATCTCTTGCCCCTCTTTCATAATAAAATCACAAAGTATAATTTTTATATTTATATTATTCCCTCCTACCACTGTGTTGTCTAGCTCCTCATAAAACTCATCTTTTTCCTCTTCTTTGCTCACTTCTGTTGGTTAACAAATGCTATGTCCCCATATTTGTGTGTAATAGTGAGGCATGACAGTCATTTATTAACTGCCACAAAACTCTTCACTTCTGTTACCAGGCAGTCATGTATTACAGAATGTGTTCCACATTTGTATTTGTCATTTTTTGCATGTCTATGGAATATTATCAGCATACTCTTTCTAAAGCAGTGATTCCCAACCTTTTTTGACTCGCGAACCCCTTCTACAATGATCTGAGTTGGGTGAACCACTGACTTTTAAATATACATACAGTAGACACGCATAAAATTTAATTCCAAGAAAAAGATTTAATAACCTTAAATTAACTTAATCCTTGACAGTTAAAACCTAAAATTACTTGAGTTACATCTTAAGAGTTAATTGCAATAACCGAGCGAGGTGGCGCAGTGGTTAGACACTGGACTCGCATTCGGGAGGACGACGGTTCAACCCCGCGTCCGGCCATCCTGATTTAGGTTTTCCGTGATTTCCCTAAATCACTCCAGGCAAATGCCGGGATGGTTCCTCTGAAAGGGCACGGCCGACTTCCTTCCCCATCCTTCCCTAATCCGATGAGACCGATGACCACGCTGTCTGGTCTCCTTCCCCAAACAACCAACCAACCAATTGCAATAATAAATACACACTGTCATTGTAATTTATCACCTCTTTGTTGGAATTCAGTGAGAAAGTTGCACCTGCTTTCCACGGCACAGAGCTCTGAAGTCAGGAACCACAGAAGTTAAATAAAGTCTCAAATCACTTTCAGCACAAAGTTTTGTCTGTATTTATTTCTTAAATAGTCATATGAAGAAAATGACTTTATGCACAAATGTGAGAAGGAAAAGGGTAATAAAACCATTATGGCTTTATTCGCTAGCACTGGGAATGCCTTTAAACTTAACCAAAACCCAATTAATGGCAAAGATTTATAACTTTTCTGTAACTGAAAATCAGTGGGAAGTTCAAGAAGCTGCTCTTTTTCATTTATGCTTGATGTGGATTATAAAATCATTGACTCTTATTATTGGACATAACAGGAAAACATTTTCTGAAAGTTTTTCCAAGTCCCTTCAAATGTTCTTTAACCATGTTGTTGATATTTTTGTCAAAGAAAGATGATTTTTCACTAGGAAGTCATGAAGGATATCAAAGGACTTGGTTTGATACCCATTTAAACATGTGTCCCAAGAAATAAGTTTTTAATGAATGATTTGATATGGTCTGATATGGTCTTGCACAGTACAAATGTTATATTTGAACTCTGGAGAGATAAGTTTAAACTATTAATTTTTGAGAAAATGTCTGCCAAATAAGCTAAAGTTTGAAACCAGATTTAATCTTCCATTCACTTTGCTTTGTGAAGAGCACAGATGGTGAGAAAAACATAAACTTCATCTTTAAGACTATACGGTCTGGAAATAGTTCTACCTCACGATAACCACCTTACTTCAGTGTGAGACAATAAACACTTAAAAATGCTTCCCATTACCTCACAAAGAACTTCAATGATGCAGGAATTTGTAGGTCAAGCCTTAATAAAACCAATTATTTTCATTGCATCATCCAGCACAGATTTCAATCCATCAGGCATGTGTTTAGAAACAAGAGCCTGTCTATGAATGCAACAATGTGTCCAGGAAGTGTTCGGCTCTACCGATTTCACTTTGGCAAAAAACCCAGCATAACACCCTGTCATAGATTTCACACCATCTGTGAATAAATGCCTACACAGAAAGTCCAGTCTATTAAGTTTCCATGGAAGTATTCATTGTTTATCTTAAATACATCTCCTGTAGTTCTCTCTTTTAAGAGTCTGCAGAATAGTCGTTCCTCTTCTACAGACTCCCCATTAATATAATGGATGAAAAGTAATAAAAATGCCTAAACTGGTAATACATCCATATCTACATCCATACTCCGCAAGTCACCTGACGGTGTGTGGCGGAGGGTACCCTGAGTACCTCTGTTCTATTCCAGTCTCGTATTTTTCGTGGAAAGAAGGATTGTCAGTATGCTTCTGTGTAGGCTCTAATCTCACTGATTTTATCCTCATGGTCTCTTTGCAAGATATACGTAGGAGGGAGCAATATACTGCTTGACTCTTCTGTGAAGGTACGTTCTCGAAACTTTAACAAAAACCCGTACCGAGCTACTGAGCGTCTCTCCTGGAGAGTCTTCCACTGGAGTTTATCTATCATCTCCGTAATGCTTTCACGATTACTAAATGATCCTCTAACGAAGTGCGCTGCTCTCCGTTGGATCTTCCCTATCTCTTCTATCAACCCTATCTGGTACGGATCCCACACTGCTGAGCAGTATTCAAGCAGTGGGTGAACAGGCGTACTGTAACCTACTCCCTTTGTTTTCGGATTGCATTTCCTTAGGATTCTTCCAATGAATCTCAGTCTGGCATCTGCTTTACCGAAGATCAACTTTATATGATCATTCCATTTTAAATCACTCCTAATGCATACTCCCAGATAATTTATGGAATTAACTGCTTCCAGTTGCTGACCTGCTATTTTGTAGCTAAATGATAAGGGATCTTTCTTTCTATGTATTCACAGCACATTACACTTGTCTACATTGAGACTGAATTGCCATTCCCTGCACCATGCGTCAATTCGCTGCAGATTCTCCTGCATTTCAGTACAATTTTCCATTGTTACAACCTCTCGATACACCACAGCATCATCTGCAAAAAGCCTCAGTGAACTTCCAATGTCATCCACAAGGCCATTTATGTATATTATGAATAGCAACGGTCCTATGACACTCCCCTGCGGCACACCTGAAATCACTCTTACTTCGGAAGACTTCTCTCCATTGAGAATGACATGCTGCATTCTGTTATCTAGGAACTCTTCAATCCAATCACACAATTGGTCTGATAGTCCATATGCTCTTACTTTGTTCATTAAACGACTGGGGGGAACTGTAAACAGTCAATTCATCAAGTTGAATCACAAAAAAAGGACTGCCATGAACTCTTCCCATAATTTTTGACATAGTTTGATATGTCTTTAATCTGGCAATTGATCATATTATCAGACAATGATACCAT
Organism: Schistocerca piceifrons; assembly: GCF_021461385.2. NCBI lineage: Eukaryota > Metazoa > Arthropoda > Insecta > Orthoptera > Acrididae > Schistocerca > Schistocerca piceifrons. Next base: position 124,977,622 of record NC_060149.1, read on the forward strand.
ACTGACTTTTTTGTGAAAGATTCTTCAAGCATGCACTGTGCTACATTATTTATACATGGCTGCACTAAATCTTCAGCTGCTGAATGAGGTTTTATAGTTTTAGCAATTCTGTAGGTAACACAATAAGACTCTTCAAGATGATTCTCATTATCACTGTTTTCAATGGATAAAAAAGTAGTTAAATAGTTTTTCCACTTGTTAGCTTTTCATGTAAAAATATCAGCAGATTTGTTTACATGGGTGGGGTGTTTGGTTTCTAAATGGTGTTTAAGTAGAGAAGGTTTCAGACTACTGTTAGCAAGAATGTCACCTCAAACACCACACTGTGGTCTTGGGCAGCCCTTGCCACCTACATACAAAAATCTGAACCCACTGTAACTATGACTGTACATTCTTTTCTTTACATACAGTTAATTTTTGTCAGATTGACACACATCACTGGAAGTTGAATCACTAATTTGTGATTTTGTTAAACTCTGTTTCCCTCTCAAACTTCCACTTTTCAACCAGTTATCCATTTTAACGTGATCAGAAATGATTTTGATACACAACTGACAATTTATTGCATTAGCCACAAGGAAAGAAGTAGACTATTGTTGAAAATCAAAGGCCTGACCACCATATAACTGTTCCTTAGTGTGGTCACATTAATGTTGTTAGTATTGTTATAATATAAAGAAGCTAGCAGACTAAATTCCCACTGTAGTGGAATCAGATGCATTCCTAACGTTGTTACATAACTGTAAATCAGGAATTCATGGTAAATATTAATTTATTGTGGAAATAATGTGATAAATTGCTGATTTTACACACATGTAACAAGGGGCATTAATGTAATTTAATTTAATAATCACAACAATAATAATAATAATAATAATAGTAATTAATAATAATAATAATAATAATAATAATAATAATATTATGACAGTGCTGCAGAAACAAAGGAAACAGAAGTAGGCCTAACCTCAAGACTCACCATTATGGAAATGAGTTTTGTGAATCCCTTAAAATATTTTGCTAACCCCCTGGGGCTTCATGAACCACAAGTTGAAAAACAATGCTGTTAAGGTCACCTTCACAATTCCACCTCATTTCTTGTAATACAATCGGATCAAATTTGTACCTATTTATTTGTTCATATTACTCAATTAGTAGCTCTTGGCCTGTATAAACTTCTAATATTCCATGTCCCAACTCATATACCAGTTTGTTTTATCCAGTATTATCTTACAGTCTAACAACTTGCTCTGAGGCTCATTTGTAATTATTTTAGTTGTAGTCAAATGTCCCTGGCCACATTACAGGCACTGTGCAAGATAAGCTCAGTAGTGGGACTGCTACTTCACTGCTTCTGGACCAGCAGGGTTTGAAATTGGGGTTTTCTCCCCTAGGAGAGCAGGGTTTACCTCACTTATAGAGCCCCCCCCCCCCCCCCCCCCCATTCCCACCGCATACCCTGTACTGTAGAATATTTAAAAAGGAAGGGATGGTAAAGAAATGAAGACGATGGGTCATTGTGTGGAACACTTTGTCTGGATCGTCTGATGAGACCTCTCTTATATATTCAATCTGCCAGTAGATATGCTACCACGAATATAGCTCTCAGCTTCATTGGAATACACAAAATCTCTTGCCTGCACTGACAGTGCTACAATAATGCAGTGCCCCCTGGTGTAACTAAACAACATAAATGTGTTCTCTGAAGATATCAAAGAGCATGTAACCTGACAGTACTTTGCTCAGGAATGACTAATGGTCACACATGCCACACTGAATTTGAAAAGTATCACAGTGTACTTAGGAAAGTATATTTAGTAGCTACTTTCAGGCAGGACAGGATCACAGAGCAGGACTTTCAATCCTTCATATGTCTTGCAACTTATTACCAGAGTTCTATACCTGAATTCATTAGGTTTATAAGCCTCTTATACACTTCCTGAAGAGCAGAGTAAAAATCATCAGGACAGTTGAGGGTGAGGAAGTCCTAACACAGTTAAAGAACCTAGTAATGACAAGAGATATTCTTGTCTACCCTTAAACCAGAAACCATTTATTCTGTCATGTGAGACCAGTAATTATGTGTTGTATTATGTCTTAAACTAAGAAATAGATGGACAAGAAAACTTGACAGTGTACAGTTCCTGACAGTTGGACATATATGAACAGAATCACATGACCTGTGGGAAAAAGTACAGTGGTGTGGTGCTCAAGAGGGGGCATTTCATGGTAATTACTGACCATGTTGTACTCAAATGTCTATTTGCCTTGAAAGATCCAACTGTTCAACTACGTGGGAGTTGCATCTCAGTGAGTTTGCCTTTGAAGTAATACACTGGCTTGGAGAAGCACATGTTAATGCTGGAAAACTAAGTTTCAAAGTATTTGCGATAGTTTTATGATGCTTTAGAGAAAGAATGAAAATGTGTAAAATCCAAAATGTCAGCTGCTTTCATTACAAGAGCAATTAATCAGTGACAAGTAAATGCCATATAAGCAAATGTGTGCAGTGTGATGTATCATGATGCCATGCTACTTACACTTGAAAATTATGAAACAATTTGAAGAGTCAGTACTGCCTTGAAATGGAAGTCAATGAGCTACAGACTGATGAGTTGCACCCTACTACTGGTGGAAACACCACAATCAAGGTACAGTGCAGTATATCAGAGACTATGTGCTACACAAAGATTGCTGGTAGCGTTTTTCATTCCAGATTAATGAGGTAGACACTGTGTTTTGTTTAACCAAAAACCACCAAAAAACAATATCTGGGACAGTCTAGTGTAACAGGATGGCTGCATCTACACTACAGAAGAGGATGATTGCTCACAGGTCAAGCTAACAGTTGCAAATTGAGTCATCACATTAGCCATTCTAACCTAATAAGGTGGTAAGGAAATAATGGGTGCTGTTGAGCAGGTGTCTGTTTGTTTAGCTTAAAAAGCTGGCTGATGTGCTGCTACTGTTAATCTGTTATACATTTTTCAAAAGTAGTGCTACTGTTCCAGACCCATGTAATACTATTTGGGCTTTTGGAATAAACACACTTTGAAGAACAGTCAGAGGTTATTGGACAGTCTCCATCTGTTGAACCTGAGAACCTGTTGCTGGAACAATAACCACCATGCAACCGCTATCGTAGCCACACTGCTGTGTGGGGCTGCCGATATGCGAACTCAGTCCAGCCCACTGGGTGTAGGGTAGCCTACCATACCTAATAATCAAGCTGAGTTTGAGTCTGTTGCATAGCTAATGGGAAGCAGTTCCTGATGATTCTGCATATCTGTGTAGCAGTACTAATATTTTGGTAACTGCTACCAGCACAGTTGATCTCCACACAGCACAGCTTCATAACTGAAGCATGTAGTGTTTTTACACAGTTGGGTGAGTGAGTAGACTATTGGCTATTGTAGTTGTTTTTTTCCTATTTTATTGGTAAAGGGAATGGAGTCTAAGAAAGTGATGTATAGGGATTTGAGGGTTATGTTTGTACAGCTAGGGGAACTGGTTGATCTTTTGTAATTCTGTGGTAATATGGAGGAGCATTAGTTATGGCCTGTGAGATGTGGTCAGTGTAACTTGTGAGAGCATTTTGCACCAAATGCAGGGTCAGTACCAGTAATTGGTGTTGATTGCCATTGCTTTGAGTATATGCTTAATAGTGCACAGAGTTAGGATGGATGATGATAAGACCTAAGATGTAAGTATGTATGGAGTCATACAGCCTGTTGTGAGTGAATCTTGTGTGCCTTAGGCTATATTGGAGATTAAGGTTCCACAATGACAAGTCTCAAACACAGGGTGTCACTAGTCGGGTAGCAGTTCAATCATTGGTTAATGAAATGGTGCAATTGAGATCAGATAAAGCAGACTTGTGTAATAGGCTTGTGGTTAGGGAGGAAGTACTGGAACTAGCTGAGAAACCTACTCCTTTATTAGATGTAGCCACAGCTAGTTTGACCACACTTTTATCTGAAAAGTCAACTGACAGTGTAATGTCTTTTTTGAATGACCTTTAGTTAGCAGCTAATATTGAGGGTTGGTCACAGGTTCATTATTACAAGTGACAAAGTTACAATTAGTAGGGGAAGCCAAGATGTATGCCGGATGTACAGAGGGACTAAGAGGCACTCAGACATTTGGTGATTTGAAAACAGGCCTGCTACAAAAGTACAAGAAGCAAAACTACTTGAGTCTTGTTTGTGAGAAGTTGGGTAGTGTGTCAAAGAAGCATAATGAGTCAGTAGAGAATTTTACAGACAGATTACAGAAGGTGAATGTGCAGACACATGAATTAGGGGAAAGCGATGAGGCAAATAGAATCATATTCTGTGAAGCAAAACAGAGAGCATTGGTCACACTTTTGAAGGGCTTGTCACCTGATATGTATAGAAGGATGAGGATGATTACCCCAGAGGACTATACTCTGTGGTCAAATCAGCCACAAAGTTTGAAGAAGTTGATGTAGCAAAAGGAATACGGGATAAGAGAAGAGTATTTTTCACTGACATGAGGTGTTATAGACGTGCGAGGATGGGACATCTGCAAGGTAATGTTTCCAACCTCGGTATAGTAGATGTGTTGTTGTTGAACAACACCAGTGTGACTGTAAGGCGAAAAAGGGGTTGGATAAGCTGGTGTTAAATGCAAACAGAAACACCATGCCCACCATGTGGAGCTCCAAATTTTGATGCAAAAAATACGGATGCAGAGGTGAATTGTAGTATAGTGGGGACAATGAAGGGTAGTGAAGGGTAGAATGTACAACTTTTATTAGACACAGGGGCACATGTATCAGTAGCAAGTATGCAACTTGTGGGTCAGTGGTGACTAAAGCCTCCACAATATAATTTACGTGGAGTTGGAGATAGTGATGTGGAGTCTTTGAGTTCAGCAATGATGGATTTTCAGTGTGGGACACAGTGTTTTAGGCAACGTGTAGAAGTCATGCCCTGCGTAAGTGATGGCTATTGCATGAACTTAAAGAATTGGAGTTTATGACAACACAGCATGCCAAAGTTGACCTTAGGTGACATATAATTGAACTTAGGGAGACAGTCACCAGTGAAGAATGAACGCAATGTGCACTAATCTTAAGGGTGAACCAATTAAACTGCAGTCAGCAGCAGTAAGGATTAAGTCACATGTTAGTGTGTTGCAGGGTACCAGAAAATTGGCCTGTTAATGCATAGAGCTTGGTAGAACTGGTAGAAAATGATGTGTTAGACTCATCATGTTGCTTCATAAGGAGAAGCTTACAAGGGAACCTCCCCATCGCACCCCCCCTCAGATTTAGTTATAAGTTGGCACAGTGGATAGGCCTTGAAAAACTGAACACAGATCAATCGAGAGAACAGGAAGAAGTTGTGTGGAACTATGAAAAAATAAGCAAAATATACAAATTGAGTAGTCTATGCGCAACATAAGGAACATCAAGGAGAGTGTGAACTCAGGAGCGCCGTGGTCCCGTGGTTAGCGTGAGCAGTTGCGGAACGAGAGGTCCTTGGTTCAAGTCTTCCCTCAAGTGAAAACTTTAATTTCTTATTTTCAGTTTATGTGACAAACTCTTATGCTTTCATCACTTTTTTGGGAGTGCTTATCACATCCACAAGAATACCTAAATCGGGCGAGGTAGAAGAATCTTTTTACCCATTCGCCAAGTGTACAAGTTAGGTGGGTCGACAACATATTCCTGTCATGTGACACACATGCCGTCACCAGTGTCGTATAGAATATATCAGACATGTCTTCCTGTGGAGGAATCGGTTGACCTATGACCTTGCAATCAAATGTTTTCGGTTCCCATTGGAGAGGCAAGTCCTTTCGTCTACTAATCACACGGTTTTGCGGTGCGGTCGCAAAACACAGACACTAAACTTATTACAGTGATCAGAGACGTCTATGAACGAACGGACAGATCATAACTTTGCGAAAATAAAGAAAGTAAACTTTTCACTCGAGGGAAGGCTTGAACCAAGAACCTCTCGTTGCGCAGCTGCTCACGCTAACCACGGGACCACGGCGCTCCTGAACTCAAACTATCCTGGATGTTGCCTATCTTGCACATGAGCTACTCAGTTTGTATATTTTGCTTATTTTTTCATAGTTTCACACAACTTCTTCCTGTTTTCTCGATTGATCTGTGTTCAGTTCTTCAAGGCCTATCCACTGTGCCAACTTACAACTAAATCTGAGGGGGGTGCGATGGGGAGGTTCCCTTGTTAGTACATGTACAGTATAATGTAGCAAGTCCTTAGAATGCCGTTTTTACCATAAACGAAGAGATCAATACAACACCATTTTCTTCACGTTATGATTACAATTCCAAATTTACACCAAATCAGCTGTACAAACATACACTAACAACTTTGTCAGTGCATGGAGATATAATACACAGTGTAACTAAACCAATTTTATCACATAATAGAAAAATGCCGTTCTGTGTAAAATAATTTATCTAAAATTTTTGTATGTGCAGAGGAAAAGTAGAATGGGTTATAACTTTATTTAAATGTTTATTAGTGCATGCAAACTAAAGGCATTTTTGCACAACTGCATTTATATTGCTAAATCACTTCTCTCACACATTGATTCAAAGATAGAATAATCACCAAATTTGAGTAGCTTAATTAAAGACATAAAAACACCAATTTTTCTCATGTTTTCATTTATCTGCTTTATTATAAAAAACTAAATACAACTGAACAAACAATTGTACAATCAAAGGTATTAAAACAAAATTGATGAACTGACTTGTAAGTGTGGTGTACATACATATCAAAAAGCATCTGTTTTTGTGTACAAAAAGAAAGGAAAAGTGCTTTGTCAGTTGATCAGAGAGAGAGAGGTCAGTGGTCGAAGCTAATAGCTTGTTATGCTTTGATGCTTGGCAGTGTAGTACAGCAAAATGTCTTTTTATAAATTGTGTTTGATATGCAGCAGAACTGAAGAGATAATGTAGCTTTTGGAAATAAACAAATGGAAAACATTTTGTGACCAGATTAATAATCAAACAATCCTCTGCCCAACTTTTGGAAACAGCTGGAGAAAGCAGAAACAGATTGGCATTCCAACCAGACAAGTAGCAGAATTCAAATTCTTAAACTGAATGTATTCCTCTTGACATATAACTACAAACACTGATACATAAACAGATGTGCTGTCATCATTGTCATAGAAGCTATTGAGCAATCTAATACTGTGTGTATATGAGAGGGGTTTACAATGGAAGGTATTGGGTGGGAAGGTGATGCCCATGAATTCAGACAGTTTTGGTGCTGATGGGGTACAGCTCACCAAGGGAATGTTGGTAGTTAATTTGGAAGTCCTGCATGATGTGGATAAGGACTCAACCCATGTGCACCAGGGTAATGTGCAAACCACCTATAGAGTTGCATTGTGTAGGAAGTTAGAGCATCTTAGAGGTACAGATAGATTGGGAATGGAGAAAGTATTGTTTGAATTTGAGGATTTTATCCCTTGAGAATCTTTACCAGCAATACCTATAAAGCAGCATTGGGTCCTTACAGGAACTGAATCACTGGTATATTGTAGACCTTACTGTACTACATGATGCATGCAACAAGTATTTGAGGAATTCATTGAGCAACTGCTAGTGGATGGGATAATAGAGGAAACCACTAGTCTGTTGAGTGCAGCCATCATTGTTGTACTGAAAAAGTCACCAGATGGGACCAAAAGATATAGATCCTAATGTGACTACTGACATCTTAACAGCAGAATCATAACCAATTCATATCCAATCCCGAACATGACTGAAACTATTGACAGTTTGAGGCAATGTAAGTGCTTCTCTATCTTACATCTGAGCTGAGGAGTGTGTCCCCATCAGATAGATATACACCCAGATAACCATCCAAAAACAGCATTCTCAGACCCCTGGGGCCATTTTCAGTATCATAGAATGCCATTTGGGTTGAAAAATGACCCAGAAACATTTCAGCAGTTGTTGGATGGAATGCCAAGGGGACTGAAACCCTGAAAGTGCGTGGGGTACCTGGATGATGTAATCATTTTTGCGAAGGGTATGGCAGAGCATACGCAATGTATGTGAGAGCCTTTTAGAATATTACAAGCACTAAATTTAAAATTAAATGTGGAAAAATGTCACTTTGTATTAGAAGAAGTTATGTATTTAGGGCATATTATTAGGGGTTAAGATGAATCTCAGGTTGATATGGCCAATATGGGAATTTCCAGTTCCCAGTAATACTGAGGATTTACAATCTTTTTTGCATTTAGGGAATTATTGTAGAAAATTTGTAGAAAGATTTACAGATATGGTGAGGCCCCTTACAAAACTGTCAAAAAAGGGGGCAGACTTTGAATGGGTAATGCCAAGACACATTTGAAGAATTAAAGAGAGCACTTACATAAGTCCAGTCCTAATTTTTCTAGGCTACGAGACAGAGTTTATCTTGTCAGCTGATGCTTCCAATCAGGCTACAGGGTATGTGTGTTCTCAGTCAAGTGGTAAACAGTGAGGATCATCCAGCAGCATGTGCCTCTAGGCAGTTGAACAGAGCAGAGGAAAACCACTTGACAGCAGAAAAAGAGATGCTTAATGTGGTATATGGAATCATATATTTCACATGTTATTTGTATGGAAAGAACTTTAAAGTAGTAATGAACTGTGTAGTCTGTAGATGGTTGTTGGGGCTTGAGGACCCTTCCAGTAGACTGCCTAGATGAACATTAAGGTTCAGTGAAAAAAGTAGCAGTGATACAGACAATGGGTCACACACAACCTTGCAAAATGGAAAGTGGTGCAGCAGGCAGACTTGGGATGTAAACAATATAAGTCACAGCCGCAATTCACTGTGTGGGACTGGTTATTGTGTAAGACAGTTGTGTAAGGATGGAACTGCAGATGTTGGTGCCAGTGAAGCTAAAAGAGAAAGTGCTGAAAGAAGTGCACAACCATCTGTTGTCAGAGCATCGGGGTTGTAGAACAATGAATTGGTAAGTAGCAGAGCGCTACTGGTGGAAGTCTCGAAAAGAAGATATGGATCAGTTTGTAAGAGGTTGTGTGCAATGCACACAGTGGGCAGATATGAACCATAAATTAATACCTTTGCAGAGGTTACCAGAAGCAACGGAGTCTTTTGAAATGATTGGATTGGATGATTTATGTTAACCATTATTGATCCTTTTTCTAGATATGTGGCAATGATTCCAATCCCTAACCATCAGGAGCAATGGTAGCACAAGCATTTGTCAACAGCTGGGTTCTAAGATCTGGAATACGAGAAACTATGATCACTGATCAAAGGACAAACTTTATGTCTGATTTATTGAAGCATCTGTGTAATTTGCTAAAGGTTAAGAAGTTAGGTATTAGACATTGTACCCTCAGTCTGATGGTAGAATGGAGAGGGTACAGCACATTGTCAGAAGGATGTTAAGTCATTATGTGGGTGTACACCGTAACGATTGGACCAGGTATTTATCTTTTGTTGTGAGTGCGTATAATTCAGAAGCTGATTCTGTGACAGGGTTATCGCCATATGAGATAGTTTACAGGAGGTGCATGCCATTGCCATTCGACAAAGTAAAGTTGAGAATTGGCATGGAAGGGGAGCCTGTTAAGGATTTTGCTAAAAAGTGAGGGAAATTTGGAAGTATATTCAGAGAGCTAATGTCAGAGCCCTGGAATATCAAGAGCAGTTGGGAAGTCATGAGGGCAAATTACCCAAATATAAAATCGGTCAGTGAGGTAATGTTATCAAACTCTTATGTTCCAAAGGGTAAGACCAAGAAATTTGTAACTCATTATTGAGGGCCATATAAGGTAGTTGGGGTAACACACCAGTGAACATCAAGCTTCAGTTACAGACTCATACAACTGTTGTGCATGTTGGGCATCTGAAGCCATTTTGTAGCACTCCAAATGCTTCGACACAGTTGTTATCATCCATTGAGGGTAGGAATATGAGTATTAGGAAGAAGAAGAAGAAGAAGAAGAAGAAGTAGTAGTAGTAGTAGTAGTAGTAGTAGTAGTAGTAGTAGTGAGGAAACCTCCTTTGTCCTGTATCGGAGATTCCATTTGGATTAAAACCAAGCAAGTAGGGGGGAAGAGTTTACATTTAGCTTAGAATACACATGTCATTTAGGGGTGTAAAGGATTAGCATATCAGTAGAGGATGAGGATAGTTGAAAGAAATTTTGTTCATGGTATATATAGGATAATACTTTTATATTCATTTGTGTGTAAGTTAGGTATTCAAGGGTTGAGTTTACCTTTGTATGTCTGTACAACAGCAGACCTCTTGCAGGTTGGAGGGGTATGATGGGAGTTCCCTGTTCCCAAATTGCCATAGGTTAAAGTAAAAGATGAGTGGAGTCCTCACCTTAGCAGTGTTGCACCTCTTTGCAGGGAGCATGGTGGAGGTGTTGCAGGTACTGCCATAGGAAACCAGATTACTTTTTACAAGGCAAGAGGATGTGGTACTCACAAGCAATCTTTGGGCACTTTAGCTGACTCTGAACTTTGATTAGATTCAGCCAAGTAAGAACACAGGAGGTTATGCTGATCATGGAAGATGGTGATAGTTATGCAGTGATGTTGCTAACTAAACTGAAACATTGTCAGAGGGAGAGCGTTACTATTTTCCCAATCTGGGTGGTGCTTACAAGTACCAGCATGTGCAAGATGCAGTTTTACTTAGATAAAGCAGATCAGGATTGTTCAAGTGATATACTGAAGCCATGACCCTATTTTCAGCAAGCAGGTTCATACTGGATGTTTTCTGCAAACAGTACCGAAGTGGTAGTATAAACTACTAAGAGCGAGGTAAGCTCATGGGAGCTGAACATTTGGCTCTGCACAGGAGTGGAATACTTATTAATGGGACAGTCTGTGACATAACGCGGCCAGTGTTTTAGCTATCAGCCTCTGTTACATGGGGGAAAAGTGGAAGATTACACACCGAAAATTGTGCTGGAGAAGCCACTAGCAATGCTTCCAGGGAAAGTTTGACCTACCTGAATGAGACATTGGATGCTAACTTAATCCTGTCCTTAAACCAGCTAATAGACATGTAAGAGTGGCATGTTTCAGTAGAACAAATGCTTTCATATGTTCAGCAATATCAGGGGTAGTGACACATGAGCAAAACCATAAGCATCAAAACCACAAGCAACGTGTTAGTGTTCAATCCGTTTTGTGCACACTTCCTCTACCTCAGGCAAAGGGCCACTTTCCTATGTGATCCTCCAGTACATGCAATACTACTGGACTGGTTAACCATTTGTAAATGAGAAGGTATGATGAGTGCAAAAGCTAGATATATTAATAAGAGAGTTATGTTACAGGATGTAATTAGTTGTGATTCAAAGGGCAAGCAACCTTGCATAGTGTTAAAACAAGCATTGTTGCTTACCTTATGAAGTGCCACTAGGGTGTGACAAGGGGATATTCATGTAACTATTTGTTTAATGTTTTGGAAGGGTTAATGGTTAAGAGGTTGCTTAAATGGGTCTGGAGGTTTTATGTAGCAGCATAAGGACCAGTGAAGCCAGTGGGCTGAGAATTATAGGAAGAATGTGCACCACTTTCAGTGCTTTGTTGCTGGATGTAAGAGGAAAAACTGTAAAATAACCTATGTCATAACATTGTGGTGAAGTCTTCTGTTGCAGTCTAACCATAGGTTCAGACCTGGGGTCCCGGTCTTCTCAAAGAGAGGAGGTATGTAATGCTGTAATTTTGGGCATTACTGAATTAAAGCAGTTTCGTTGCAACCATGTGCAGGGCAAGCAGGCAGGCTTGGAGGCACCTGTATGTAATTTCACAAGTGAGCCTGCACATACACTGCAAGGTGGCCAGGTAAAGCCACGCAATCATAGTGAAATCGCAGAAAGGCCAGGCAATAATAGGCTGGCCTGCAGTATATTTCCGCACGATTGGGACACAGAGGTGTTAATATATAGCGCAATTTGTTAGCAGCCTCCAAGACATCACATCAGATGAATTCGCAATTGTGAATAAGGACTGCAATCAGCTGTAGACTGAAATTATGACAATGAAAATTTGTGCCGGACCAGGACTCAAACCCAGATTCGTCAACCACATGTCTTCGACCTGTACTTGTACATCCATCATATATATTCCTGTAAAGGTCAGACGTTGTACTTGAAAGTCACTTGCCCACTATGGGCAGATAAAGACGATATTGCAGTGCCTGTTGGCCCAAGTTCCTTTGCATGTCCAAAGGAACTTTGCACTGTAATCAGAATAACACAGGAACAGCAATATTGTCTTTATCTGCCAGTCCTGGACAAGCAACTTTCAAGTACAATGTTTGACCTGCATGGGAATATACGTAATGGATGTACGAGTACAGATTGTAGACGCATGGTTGACAACATGTGGAAGTTTGGGTCTGGCCATGAGTCGTGGACGGATAGCCAAATGGTAAGGTGACTGCTCATGATAAGTGGGAAATCCAGGTTCAAATCCTGGTCTGGAACAAATTTTCATTGTCCTCATTCCATTCTACAGCCAATGGAAGTCCTTATTCGCAATTGCAAATTCATTTGATATGTTTCATAACAGCTGTGGTCACCACAGTGCCTGTTCCTTTGGACATCCATGCATGTCCAAAGGAACTTTGCGTTGTAATCAGAATAACACAGGCACTGCAATATTGTCCAAGACATCAGGTCCATGTCAGTTTCCAATACACTATGGGCCAGCGAGCAGCTGAAGGTGGTCTCAGCAGCCAGCTGCACCAGTTCAGTGTATGATTTGAAGTCCATCCTACAGCCTTACATTTCATAGTTGGGAGCCATCCCCCATGTGCCACAGCAGCACCAAAATTCTGCCTTGGGGGGCAGCAGTTTGCAGTTAAAAGAGTATTGCCGCCATACCTTCTGACCAGAGTGAGCTTGTAACCCAGCAGCTGTGACTGCCTTTGGGAATTTAGTGGACGTATGTGGCACTGGCATTGTGCACTCAGGGTCACATACAATTGGCTCAGGTGTGCACTGCTGAGTGAGGTAAACAGTGTCAGCAAAGCAGGATGTGGATGTCAAATGGCCACCCACTGCTGCAGGCTTCTGATGTCATCAGCATCCCGGTGGACCACGTGTCTCCAGAGGGAGAATCCAGGGATGTCACAACATACCGGAATTGTAACCCAAAATGAACAAAATCTATTTTATCTCGCAGCAGAGTTTTCCTGGCCATCCTTGGCCAGCACCATCACCTCCACAACTCATCATTCCACCACCTCTACACCACAGTGGTCCTGCTTACCCTGGGTTGCTGTAGTAGTAATATAACTAATAATAATTTTTATATAAGAGTTGATCAGCAAGTTTCTTTATGAGGGCATTGCTGCTGTGTATATGCAATGTAGGGCAACTCCAGTGTGGGTATATAAGCACTGACATGTAGGAAGGAATCAGTGTGGCATTCATGTCTTTCTGACTTGCATGCAGTAAATGGGGAAACATGAACTATGGAGACATTATTACAAAATGCATCCAAACAGGACCAACATAGTGTTATTCTTTTCTTGGCTGCTGAAGGAGAAATGCTGGTAGACATCCATCAGAGAATGAATAATTTGTATGGGGGCAGCATGTCTATCAAAAACCTTCATTGTGGAATTGTGCACAAAATTACGTGCTGGCTGCAATTTGACGCAAGACACTGGTCAGACTGGAAGGCCAGCCTCATCCATTGCAAGTGGGCAACAGTCAAGCAGCCACCCTATAGTCCCCATCTCTCCCCATGTTATTATCAGGGCTTTGGTCCCTGAAAAACGACCTTGAAGTTTTGACTATTTCTGTCACATGACGATGTGCAGCAGGCAGTTATGAACTACTTCAGGCAGCAGGATATGGTATTTTACCAAACATGTATCTTCAAACTGGTTCGCTGGTGGGGTGATTGCTTTGAGGGTCATGGCAATTTTGCCTGGTTGGCATATCGATTCTGGACTGTATGGCCCTCAAATGGAAACTTTTTGATTGCTCCTAGTATAATAACTGACATGTAAAATGTAAAAACGTACATTTTCTTGAGGACTGCATGTTCATTAGGTTCGTGGCAACACTTTGACTAGTAGTCAAAGTATCCCCTCTACACAAAAAGAACCATTTCATTGGCATTTCTTGTATTTTATAGCACCTGTGACAAAGCGAGTTGTCTACCATCATTCTACTCTTTGTGCAGTCTTATTTCAGGTATCAAGGTCTATATAACATTTGTGCTAACTCACTTTTAAAAATTTGGATGTTAAAGTTCCTAAATGAAGCATACATTATGCAAACTGTCAAAAGTATTGAAACGAATTCACTGCACTAAACTTTATTATTTTATTGTTTAGTTTTTTGTTCTGGTTGCAGTGAGCCAATTAGTTTCATCAGAAATGATGGCCATCAAAATTATTGCATTTATAAAAATTCTTATGTCTAGCCATAGGGAAAATCTTATGAGCTAATAGGTAAATTTGGATAGAAAGACCACCTTAAAATTAAGGAGCTGTTTTTCCTCTTTTCATACTGTATTTACATTAGCCCAAATGTAACCAGTTAAAAAGATCTTGTTAACTAAAGATTTCTCCATGTCCAAATTTTCAGTGCCAATTATAGCCAAAATTTCAGGTATCTGCTGATATGCTTCTGATGGCCTGATCTTTCTGAATCAGTTGACACCAATATTAATGAACAAGAGTCCGTAATAAAAATTCGTAAATTTTCAGTATCTAAATTTCAGTATACATGATGAATCCCATGGTCATAAACCCGGGATTCTCAACAGTGTAAGCACAAATTAGTACTTAGATGCTGATCATGAAAAATAATATGAAAATGAAATATAATGACAAAGTCAATAGTCAATAAAAGACAAATGTTCTCAAGTATAGAATTTATAATCTATCATAAATTAAAGAAGCTGAACAATATCCTGGAGCTCTCCTGCTCATCCTGCTGTCATTTTGGGCATTCGGCTTTTAGTCTTTGTCCAGCATAGCTTCAGGCTAGCTAGTCTGCATTTTAGCCCAGCCTTGGGAACTGTTTGTGTTGTCTTTCCGTTTGTTTAATTCAGCCTAAGAGAACATATTTTATAGTTGTGAACAGCATACATCAAAATGTATGTGTTACCATTAAGTCGAATAATATTTGCAACTATGGTAACAGTTCTGTGACTTTTCTACTTAACTGCATGTGAAGCAGTGAGTGATCACATCATCTGTACTGTGTGCAATTTTGCTTTTTGACAAAGTAAGAACTATTAAGCTCCTCATATGTCTGTACTAACTACCTATGCGTAAACATTATTAGAGACCATAACAGATGTGGTCATTACCAGTATGATCTTAAGGATTCAATGAAAGATTGATGAACTTCCGATTTTGAACTTAAAAGGAGGCTTCTAGCTACTCATTTTAATAACAGATCCTACATCAGCATTTTAGGTGGCAATCCAATGAAACTGTGCAGCTACTGAAGGCTTATACCGCAACAGGTAGGTTTAGTTATGTGAAATACTGTATTTTGTGCTCTCAGGGAGTAGGAATGTGAAGAGAATATGCCAAGAAATCATAAAAGATTACCTTCAACAAGAAGCTATAACAATGCTACTCCAGAAAATATCCAATTAGCATTAAATTAAAAATGGTACCATAATGATAACTGCAGCTTCTAAAAAAATATTATATAGCCAGAGGAACATTAATTAATAGGCTTCACAACTGGGACATGAAAAATAGTTTGACAAGCCCACTGTATTTTGAAATGAAGAGGAGACAGCTTTGGTGCACCATGTTGCTGTTGGTTTACCTTTTGTAGAAGCTATGGGAAACCATGTTGTTGTTGGTTTCCCTTTTGCAGAAACTATGTGAAATGAAGTTCATTGTAACATCCTTCATAAAACCAGGTGCCCCCACGTATGAGGTAATAAAAGACTGCAAAAAAACTATCCTAGTTGCTAATGGAAAATTACGTCATTATCTTAATTGGAGAATCTAATGATATGTATAATAACAGTGCAAAGCAGGCTGCCAGAGCAACAGTGAAAGCCCTCAACAGGCTACCAATGTAAATGTCATCTTCTCCAGTATACGCACAACCTATGATTTAATTCCTACTTTGTGTCTTAACAAAGAAATCAGAAACACGAATGGGAAACTAAATAAAATGTCTTAAGTGTTTTCGAATGCATCTTTTCATGAATTGCATGCCTATGAAAGAACCATGGAACATGGCATGCACTTAAACAACACAGGTAAAATATTTTTGTGCCAGAAAATAAGAGAACACATCAGTAATTTAAATAAGAGAACCAATCCTCAAATTTTTTTGAATATGGAATAAGAAGAACAGACTAAAACACATTCTTATGCTGATAATGTGAAAGAGAAACTTGTTCACCAGCAGCCCAACAAGTGGATATACAAGATTCATCTAAAATTACCTCATCTATTGAACTTGTGATCTTACCATCACAGAGGGCATCATCTGCAAAAGAAGAGGGAACATTGTCTGCAAAGATTAGCTATCAATCACAGGATCGGTAGTATTTCCAGCATCAACAGCAACAGCAGTGCAAACATCAACTGTAGATCTTGTGACAGCTGCTGGAGCAGCTCATGGATCTATGGGAATAAGTACCAGGAACAAAAAGTCCACGCAAATGGACCAAACATTTTGGTACCCAGAGGTAGGGAAAATGCGATATAGTATGGAGAGCAATAGATTTTAAAAAATCAGTTTAAAAATACTGCATCAAAAGTCCAGTGTGCCTCTAACAAATCAGAATATTAGAAGTCTTATTAGCTGCTTAAGTAAGCATTATTTTCATAATGACAGAGCATGGTTTAAAGCAGAGTGAATTAAAGGTTTTCAATGTAATGGGATGCAAAAATGTAGCATATTATTCCAAAACTGAGCATAAAAGTGAGGAGTAGCAATATATGTAGACAGCAAAGAAGAGGACTGCAATCCACAAAAGATTTCAAATTGCACAGATTTTTGATTTGAAGCTGCAGCAGTACAAAAAAGTTCATGGAGGAAAAATGGCTTTTAATAGGAATATATTGTTCACCTAGCTCAAGCATTAAAACTTTTTATTGCAAGTTAATATGCTACTTCATAAAATCATGAAAAAATACATTTTTTATAATGATAGTAGATGACTTAAATATAAATACCGTATGCTGAAAATCAGTGGCTATGCAAGAAGTTTTCATAACATTATGACATAAAATCTCCAGTTTTGTGTAAAAAATCCAACAAGATATACAGAAACATCAAGCACTTTAATAGACCATGTTCATCAAATATACCTACACACAGACAAAAAGTTCAGGTTTTGAATTCTATTGTTGCAGACCATTTTGGACAAACAACTGAACTGTGAGGACTACATAGTGGCTGAATGTAGTGGACTAGAAATTTTACCAAAAGCAGAAAATGGGATGATGTGTACATAGAGGCCAATGTAGAAAGGAGCTGGGAATCTTTCTGTGGTGTATTTAGACACTACACAGAAATATGTTGACCTAAAAAATACAGAACTATTATGGGTAAACAAACAGAAAATGGTACACCACAGAAATTAAAAAAGCAAGGGATGAACTGACTGAGTTAAGTGAAAATTACCAGAAAGATAAATGACACGACAGCCATGAGGCTTACAGGTGGAAGAAGAAAGCACACACTAGGATGGTAAGAGAAACAAAGGCTAGCCGCCAAAAACTTTAAATACAAACGTATAATACCTCTAAAATGTGACTCTTCAAGCTTTCCAGGCAGATCTCTAAAATGGTCTGTAATTATATAAATGAGAACAGAAAAGAGTCACTTGTTTAAAAGATCCAAGTATAATATTGACAAGGAAAGGAGAAAAAGTGACAGATCCACAACAACTGCAATACAGTGAAACTTTGATTTTACATTCTTCGATTTTACGTTTTTCGTGATTCAGCACCATAAATTCGTACCTCCTGTGAAAAATCCATGATTAATGCCAAAAGTTCCCCAATTTTACATTTCTTCCTAGTAAGATTTACCTCAATTCTAAGTTCTTACTCAATGTCTCACTTGACTTTGTCCCGTTTCCTTCCTATTGACATCTGATGTGACTAAAAAAGTTATAAGTGGCTCAAAATACAGATGGTTTGCTCTATGAGTGGTGGCAGAATTAAGGAAATATTTTAGCCCATTTTGGAGAGGGGAGACACGAGAGGTGAAATGCTGACATAATCCACAATTGGTGTTGCTAACACAATTTGCAACATTTGGCTTTACAGCAAAATTATGGTAAAACTATTGCCAGATTGCAGCGGTAATGGAAAGTGTTGTTCACCAAACCAATACATGATGAAAGGGTCCAGCCACCACCTTTTCTTGTGCCACTTATAACTCAGTCTCATCTTTTTGCATGTATTTCTGATGTACTGTATTCAGCAACAATATCAGCTGTCAACCTTTTAAATTCACACACAGAGTCTCAAAGAGAATGCTCTGTCGTAATTGAGGAAACTTCACCCATTTCTGTCTAGTGAATTCTTATTGGTTGGTGACATGGAAAGTCACCCAATAGCCAGCACAGCCACCACAGCATGCTAAAAACACATAAAATGAGCCCACCTACTGGGTGTATGGAGGAGGGGAGGGGACCTTCAGTGGCAGGAGTGCAGGTAGTGGGGAAAGCATTTTGTGAAGTCCTGAAAATATACTTATTGTGCAGATGATGTGCTATGACAGAGATGTCAACTGGAAATAGAACATGGGTTTTTAGATAGCACATTTTAAAGACTTCTCTGGTCAAATCTGACGTGATACAGTTGTAACAACTACATACGCTACTCATGTATGTACTTTGCACGACACACTGTAGATAGTAAAAGTATTTAGTGAGTACTTTGACCCTTTGAAAGCTTTTTGTTGTGTTTGCCTTTAAATTCTTCTAAACAACTGGACTTTTATGGCAGAAGAGGAAAAGCTGCAGACATAATAAAAACCTTTCTTGAAAACAGGCAACAGTGTTGACATAAAAGTTTTCTAGGTCTGGTACCGTGTCATAATGTAAAAACTACTGCAGCTATAAAAAAACCATCGTTGGTTTTTCTATAGCAGCAGTAGTTTTTAGATTATGACGTGGTACCAAACCCAGAAAACTTTTATGTCGACTGACTCTGGCCGTGGAAGCCTACGCAATTATATTAGGCAACAGTGTGTTGAAATAAAATACAAATCCAGAAATACAGAGAAAAATGTCTACTCTGATTTTCTGCAGTTACAATATGGAGTAGCACAGAGTTCAGTACAGGGACATCTGCTTTTTATCTTGTACAGGGTGTCCATGATTAAAATTCCAGTTTCAAAGCACTGTAGGAAGAGACCCGCTGCTTAAACTGACATAAAACTTGAACAGAATATTATTGACATGGGGGGGGGGGGGGGGGGGACAAAAATTTAACCAATAGGTGGTGCTTTAAGCATCAGAATATACACACCAACAGAGGGGTGGCACATGTCTGTTCCTCAGTTTACATCCAAGATGTCTAACAGTACTGCCTCCATGAAGGATGCTGCTGTTAAAGCCCTCTTACAAGAACAGTGACTGTGCACCAGTAGCCCTGCAGAAGTTCCATACACTCAAGGGTATGAGAAAAGGCACTGGTCTGCTGTCTGCTAAGGGTCTGGAGAAAATGATAACAAAAATAAAAAAAATAGCTTCTTTTGTAGTGCAATGTGACAGAGGGAGGAAAGCAGTTGATCCCATGTATCTGGAAGATGTGGCCTCAGCACTGTAGAAGGGCCCAAGTGGTGGTGTGCAAACATATAGTGCAGGGGGGATTGACTGAACATTGGACATGCCTGTGAGCAAGGCGCGTAAAATCCTGCAAAACATCCTGCGTTGCTATTCACACGAAATCACCCCTGTGAGGAGCTGCTTCTTGCTGACGTGCCAGCAAGACAAATGTTCACTCTGGATTTTCTTGCTCACATGATAGTGGACAGTGAATGGCCTTGGAACATTCTGTGGATAGATGAAGCACATTTCCATCTCCAAGGACATGTCAATACACAGAATTGTAGAATATGGGCTACAGAAATTTCTGCATGAACATCATGCCTTGCACAGCCAGTGAAGTGGTTGCAGCAGAGGCATTTCAGAAATGCTGGAATTATGAGCCGTCATTTCCTTACAGCCTGGTTGTCCAGGTCACCTGACCTTAATCTATGTGACTCTGGTTGTGGGATCATCTGAAAGATGATGTGTCCAGTGCTCCAGTTATGAATGTAGCTGAATTGAAGGCACACATTGTGCAACGCATTCTGAATGTGACCCCCAAGACACTCTGGAAGATGCTGTTTCTTAATATCAACTTATGGCAGAAAACAGTGGATAGCATGTTGAACATGTTTTGTGCCAGTCTCACAACAATTAGAAACTGATGTCATTTTGATTTTTATGCAGTTTTTGGTGTCAGGACAGTTAAAAACCAATTTTTTCCATGCGATAGGGTGCGACTTTGCCATAGTGGATGGGCTTATGTAACTACGTTAACAGCTGTTGACTGTCAAAATTGTGCAGTCATGGATATTGAAAAATAAAGATGGTGTAATTTACAGTT
Organism: Schistocerca piceifrons; assembly: GCF_021461385.2. NCBI lineage: Eukaryota > Metazoa > Arthropoda > Insecta > Orthoptera > Acrididae > Schistocerca > Schistocerca piceifrons. The sequence continues at coordinate 124,998,237 of NC_060149.1, forward strand.
TAAATCATAGCCATTGTATCGCAATTTATCTGTTATTTTTAGCTGACCTTATTTATGTTACGACACTTACAGCACCAGCTATTGTTAAAAACTTCTGTTATTTTTTCCCCCATGACGTTAACCACTGCATCAATAATATACTGTTCAGATTTGATATTATTCTGAGCAGTGATTCCCTTTCTAATATGTTCTGAAACTAGAACTTTAATTATGGACACCCTGTGTATAAATCGCATGACCACCGCAGAAAATGAAAAAGTAATTATGTATTCTGATGACCCAACTTTACTAGTATGTAGTGACTCAGTGAAGGATTTGGAAAAGAGAGCCAGTGAGACTACGCATATGGCAGAAGGGTATTTTAAAGAAAATAATTTATCAATCAACAGGAATAAAACAATGTGTACAAAATTTGAAAGACACAGGACTAACAGCTCAGAGGAGTTTCCTCTGAGCATTGGGGATGCAGACTTAGAAGAAGTGGACTGTAATAGTTTTCTAGGAATAGAGATAAATTTATGACATGGAAAATCACTTTGGTAAGATCGCATCAGAAATAAGTAAAATATATTCTTAATGAAGAGAATGAGCTGTATGATGGACACTGAAAACTTGTTAAAAATGTACTACAAACTTATCTACCCAGACACATTTTACTGTATAGCAATATGGGGGAAGCAGCAAATCTACACATTTGGATAATTTTAAAACTTCAAAAGAAAGCCAACAGATGTACAGCACAACTATTGCAATAGGAATTAACTGTGCCAAGCGTGTACATACATGAGACAAAACTTTTTTTAATGGTAAATTGTATAGCACCATTAAACAGAGATTTTCGTGACCACAACACAAGAACTAGAGAAAATTATGTTATGAACTCAGTAATTTTAAACACTTTATATTTTGCATTTCATACAGAAATATCACTCAGCATGGCTAACAAGGCCAGAGTGGGTGTTTCTGATCCCTGATTTTCAGACTGTTATCTCACTCAGTGGTTACATGAGGTGGAAGATATTGAATAAAGTGGCGCTGAAACTGCCAACAAAAGTGATCCTGAATGCAACGGTGAACACGATATTGAATCAGAGCTGGATATATCAGAAAGTGATGAGTGTGAACGAGTTAGAGAAGAAACAAAACAGAACACTTTCTATGGATGCAGCCGCTATAAGTGGTCAACAGTGGAACCTAAGAGAAATGTTCAAACGCCTGCTCACAATATTATAGTACATCTTCCTGGACTCAAAGGGAATGCGCAACGTCTTGGCCATTCTTATACACCACTACAGGTATGGGCATGCCTTTTTTCAGAGGAAATGCTAACTGAAGTTGTAACACACACAAATGAGAAAATCAAACAATATACGAGGTGCATTCAAGTTCTAAGGCCTCCGATTTTTTTTCTCCGGACTGGAAAGAGATAGAAACATGCGCATTGTTTTAAAATGAGGCTGCGTTCATTGTCAATATGTTCCAGAGATGGCAGCACCGTACGGCAGATGGAATTTTACCGCCAGCGGCGAGAATGAGAACTGTTTTGAATACTTAAAATGGCGACGTTTTCCTTACTTGAACAGCGTGCAATCATTCGTTTTCTGAATTTGCGTGGTGTGAAACCAATTGAAATTCATCGACAGTTGAAGGAGACATGTGGTGATGGAGTTATGGATGTGTCGAAAGTGCGTTCGTGGGTGTGACAGTTTAATGAAGGCAGAACATTGTGTGACAACAAACCGAAACAACCTCGGGCTTGCACAAGCCGGTATGACGACATGATCGAGAAAGTGGAGAGAATTGTTTTGGGGGATCGCCGAATGACTGTTGAACAGATCGCCTCCAGAGTTGGCATTTCTGTGGGTTCTGTGCACACAATCCTGCATGATGACCTGAAAATGCAAAAAGTGTCATCCAGGTGGGTGCCACGAATGCTGACGGATGACCACATGGCTGCCCGTGTGGCATGTTGCCAAGCAATGTTGACGCGCAATGACAGCATGAATGGGACTTTCTTTTCGTCGGTTGTGAGAATGGATGAGACATGGATACCATTTTTCAATCCAGAAACAAAGCGCCAGTCAGCTCAATGGAAGCACACAGATTCACCGTCACCAAAAAAATTTCGGGTAACCGCCAGTGCTGAAAAAATGATGGTGTCCATGTTCTGGGACAGCGAGGGCGTAATCCTTACCCCATTGCGTTCCAAAGGGCACTACGGTCACAGGTGCATCCTACGAAAATGTTTTGAAGAACAAATTCCTTCCTGCACTGCAACAAAAACGTCCGGGAAGGGCTGCGTGTGTGCTGTTTCACAAAGACAACGCACCCGCACATCGAGCTAACGTTACACAACAGTTTCTTCGTGATAACAACTTTGAAGTGATTCCTCATGCTCCCTACTCACCTGACCTGGCTCCTAGTGACTTTTGGCTTTTTCCAACAATGAAAGACACTCTCCGTGGCCGCACATTCACCAGCCATGCCACTATTGCCTCAGCGATTTTCCCAGTGGTCAAAACAGACTCCTAAAGAAACCTTCGCCGCTGCCATGGAATCATGGCGTCAGCATTTTGAAAAATGTGTACGTCTGCAGGGCGATTACGTCGAGAAGTAACGCCAGTTTCATCGATTTTGGACGAGTAGTTAATTAGAAAAAAAATCAGAGGCCTTAGAACTTGAATGCATCTCGTAGAAGTAGATATGCGGATGAAACCAGACAGAATGAAAGATGTTTCACTGATAGAAATGAAGGCCTTTATTGGATTACTGTACTATACTGCAATTTTCAAATCCAATAAAGACAATCTTGAATTTCTCTTTGCTACCAATGGTACCGGTCATGATATATTTCGCTGCACAATGTCATTGAAACGAATATGGGTTTACTAAAGACAAGACCCTGGTTTCATATCTGCCCAAGAAAAATAAAGCAATGGTATTAATTTCATCTATGCATCACTATAAAAGCATGGGCAATGAGACAGGCAAACCTTAAATAATACTTTTTTATAATGAAGCAAAGATTAGATAAAAAATGTATGACCTTTTCAACTAGCTGGTGCACCTGTCATTGGCCAATGGCAATGTTCTTTGGAATTCTTAACATTGCTGGTGTAAATTCACATGTACTTTATTCAGCCTTCAGGGACAATAAACCCCCCTCAAGATTTGATTTCTTAAAGGACCTTTCAAAGCAACTGTGTGAGATGTACCTAAATGACAGGTTACTCAATTCAAGACTACCTAGAGAACTCAGAGGTTCTATTGTACATATTCTCAATAAGCCATTGCCTTCTTCAGTGCAAAATGTTGGTCCAGTGAAACAGTAGAGGTGTTTCCTGTGTCCTCAATCATTGGATAAGAAGACTGAAGTGGTCTGTATAAACTGCAAATGACATATTTTTGCATCCTGTAGGCACTCGATCTGTTTCGAGCGTATGAATGAATGAAAATTTGCTCAAGTTTAGGGTTTGTAGAATTACATTAAATTAAACCTTACCTGATTAATCTTTGTTTTGTTTGATATTTTGAACACTAATGCACATAACTGAACTGCTCTTAATTTCCAAAATCATGTTTTAAATTTTTTTCAATAATTAACAGATACTTTGCAATTTAAAGCTGGTGAGCTAAGGAGGTATTAATTTTTAAAAAGGCCATTGTTATGTTTTGATTTTGCAAAGCTGTTTTAATGGCAATAAAGAATAAATATCAATGGGAACAGCCTGTATTCATTACTTTATATTTATGTTTAGATGCCTGTCTAGAAAATTCGATGAGTCTGGGGTATGTAAATACCCCACGACACAGTTTACTTCATAAAACATTCACGACACCGACTGAGGTTAAAGAAATATTGGAGACACGGTTTGGATGACTGGAAAAATGCTTAAAAAAGGAGATCACAAATTTTGTCAAAAGATAGTTTCCTGATATTATTAACAACCCTGTATGATAATATCAAAGGCTCACAAGAATGTGAAACTGTAAGCTAGAATCTTCTTTAAGGATTCAGAAAATGTACTATCTCTATCTGGCCTTTTAATCCAAAGCAGGTACTAAGCCGCCTACCTGTACAAAACAACTCTGACTTGGATGAAATTAAACCTATGGTTTCCAATGCATTGATAGATATTTTGAAATCCATGAGACATGAGGGAAACACCCAACCTCGCAGAGACCATTCCAAAGTAAATGTCACAGCAGGAAAGAGTTTGTGCATGAAGGACCTTGTAGACGATCCAAATTCCTCGTCCAGTGAGGACAATGTTGCAGATTTTTATTAATTAAATACAGTTAAATTCATGTATGACTGTATAATATATACTAATTTTATTTTATTTATTTATTTATTTATTTATTTATTTATTTTTTTTGCAGCTGCTGATGATGTGGGAAAATTGTCTGAACATGCTGCTGAAATTCTGGGGAATTCAAGAATGGCTCAACCAAGTGTAAAAATCAATGACTTGGTGATTATTTGTGTGCCAACAACACACAATGCACACATGTACTTTGTGCGTGAAATTCAAGAGATAAATGGCTCAGAATTTCTTGTTAGGTTTCAAAGAAAACAGAAAAATAAGTTTGTGTGGTCAGAAATGTTGGATGAAAGTTTAATATCATGTAAGCAAATAGCTTTATTACGTAGTAAACCAGATGTTTTGAAGTGGGGTTTATGTATCTCAAAAAAAGGACTTGAAGACTTTTCTCTAAATTGAATTGTTTAGGGCGGTTACTGCCAGGTCATATTGCATTAAGTTCAAATTTAGATCAACATGTATGTATAATATGTTTACCACAAATGATAACTGTGCTATAGCTTCATTGTGGATGATTAAAATATTTTTTGAAATACAAATTTGTGTTTACATATGATGATGATGATGATGATGGTCTATTTACACTTTTCATTAATCCTGTGGCAACAGTCAAAACTACCCCAACCATGGATTAATTTTGATAGGTGAGAAAAAAATTATTTCCCTTGACGTGTATGCTTTTAAATAAAGTTGGGTATATCGTTCAGTAGCTAGATGGCTATCCCATAAAATACCACATTCAGTTTGGGGAAAATATTTACATATGTTTTGATGTCACATTTAAATTTAAAATATTGCACAAAGTTTCCCCATTTGACGGTAGTGATACTGGAGTCATCAGCACCATATATATGCATGTGCACCCCCCCCCCCCCCCCCTCACACACACACACACACACACACACACACACACACACAGTTTCACACACAGTTAGAAAATATATCTTTGCAAACACCAAATACACACACAACAATAGTTTTGGTCACAGTTAAAAAATATATAATCTACAGTTGTGCATACATACAGTTGCCAGCACAAGATCTTTACATGGTTTTATATGGAATTTGTGGCAGAATCTCTTATTTAAGGATTTTGTATATGGTACTTGGTTCTAAGAACTACCTTATGCTGTAACAATAGACTGAGACTAGGTGACATTTTAGTTTTTGTTTGAATGCAAACAGTGTTCATAAGTTCTTGATGCTGCGTGGAAGTCCTTTGTGAAATATGCATCCAGCTTTTTCAGTATCTTTGTTGCTAAGTTTAATTGTATATATGTGGTAATTTTTACATCTTGTGCTGTTGTTCTGTATATTTTTGTTCAGCAAAGCTGTACATTTTATTTGCATAATTGCTTCATGTGTGTACAGTGCAGGCATTGTCGGTATTAGGAATTCCTTAAATCTATTTCTGCAGAACTGTCTTAGTGATAAATTTCCAATGCACCCAATAGCTTTCTTTTGCAGTTAAGGTACTCTACGTATGAGTATATTAGCTGGACTGGGATATTAATTATGAGATATGTGGATAAATACCATATTACACATTTAGTTGCATATCATTGCTGACAGTTTGTGACATTTTTCTCAGGAGAAATAAGTTTTGATAATTTTTGAACAAATTTTATCTATTTGAGTCCCCCATGATGTGAAACTGTCCATCATTAAGGCCAGAAACTTGCTGTAATGAACTTCCGAAATAACTAAGTCCCTAAGCTTGATACCAAATTGTGTAGTTTGATTGCCTGTTTTCTTGTATTTGCATTAAAGTTGCTTTAATTCCGTTTACAAAAAGGTTGCACCACCAAAATATTTGTATGCCCTCTCTGTCTCTAAACATGTCATCATTTTTAGGTCATTTGCTAATTTGCTGTTGACTAATAGAGATGTGTCATCAGCATACATGATCACTGTTTCATTTATATCTTCTGGCATGTCATTTACGTATAGAACAAATAGTTATTGTCTCAATACTGAACCTTGCAGTACATCGTGTTTTACCTCTTTGAATGTTGAAATCACACATGGCTTAATAATATTTATTGCTCTGCCTCTTATCCCATACTAGTTTAATTTTTCTAATAGAAGTCTGTGACACTCACAATCAAAAATGTTTGAGAGAGCGAGGAATAGGCTACAGACTTGTTCCTATTTTTCCTACATCTTGACTACATATCCTGTGAAGTCTGCAATTACTGTCTTTGATGATCGACCTCTTCTGAAGCCATGCTGTGCCTTACTTATTATGTTATGAATTTCTGTGAAATTTACTCTCCTATCCTTTATGGCTATTTCTAAAATTTTAGATACTACAAATCAATTTCAAAAAATGCTGAGGAAGCAAAGGCTGTTGCACTCTTAGTTTATAAGAGAATGTGCAAACAATGACAGGCAAAAGTTAATGGAAATTTGCACGTCTCTAAAAAGATTGATGTGCATAGCTTACAACAGCTACCATGATCATACCTTAGTAATAGATCATGCCGAGAACCTGAGGAAATTCTGGTTGTACGTAAAATTGCTAAGTGCATTTAAGGCTTCTATCCATTCAGCTGTTGATCAGTTTGATGTAGCAGTAAAATATAGCAAAGGTAAAGCCAAAGTTTTAAATTTCTCATTTAAGAAATCATCCATGCAGGAATATCATACAAAGATACTGTTGTTTGACCATCGCAAAGACTCCCATATGGAGGATGCTCCACTGGTGTAGAGAATAACTGAAAGAGTTGAAAGCAAATAAGTTGCCAGATCCTGGTGGAATCCCAATACAGTTTTACAAAGGTACTCTACAATATTGGCTCCTTACTTAGCTCATTTATCATGAATCTCTCGCCCATCATGAAGTCCCAAGCAACTGGAAAAAAGCTCTGGTGATTCCTGTATATAAGAACGGTAAAAAAATGGACCTGCAAAATTACAGACCAATATCTGTAACATCAGTTTGCTGCAGAATCCTTGAACATTTTCTCAGTCCAGATATAATAAATTTCCTTGATAGGGAAAAGCTTCTGTCCACAAATCTGCATGGCTTTAGAAGGCATCACTCATGTGATGAAACTCAATGTGCCCTTATCTCACATGAGATTCTGTGAGCTGTGGATAAAGGACAACAGGTGGAGTCCATATTCCTAGATATCTGGAAAGCATTTGACAAAGTACCACATTGCTGACTGTTAACAAAGGTACAAGCATACAGACTATATTCTCAGATATGTGAGTGGCTCAGAGACTTCTTAAATAACAGAACCCAGTAGGTTGTTCTTGAAGGCAAGTGTTCATCAGAGACAAGGGTATCGACAGGAGTGTACCAGGGAAGTGTGATATGACCACTGTTATTTTCTATATACATAAATTATCTGGTAGACAGGGCATGCAGCAGTCTGTGGCTGTTTGCTGATGATGCATTGAGACGATGTTATACTCTAATCTCCTTTTCCTTCTTCATTGTATTAACACTGATCTAAGTAATAAATCCAAAGTGCAGATTAACAGAAATAAAAGCGAAGGAAGGAAGTGGTCAGTGTATATAAAAAGAAGATGCCATGAATTAAAGAATGCAGACTTCTAGTTTCAAATAGTTGTGAATTTTTTAACATCATATGGGACAATTAAAAGTGACATAAAAAGCAGAATAGCTCAAAACAAGAAAACATTTTCAAAAGAAAAATCTATCAAGAGTACTGAGAAATATTTGTCCCAGAACGAGAAAAAGCCTTTAAGCTTCCTGAATGAGAAAAATGTTGTCCTATAAAGGCACTCAGAGCTGAAGCTCGAGCAGTAGAATGCTCATGTGAACTGATCCCTCCAAGCACAGGTTTGATGAGAGTGCTAACCTCACTCGACAGTTACAGTTTTGAGTTCCAGACCTGGCCAGATACACAGTTTAAATTTATCAAAAATTTTACTACATTGTGTACTTTGCTTCCTATGTAATATCTCTTCTCTACACCTCTTAAATGCAGTATTATAATCTCCACAGTAAGAATTATGAATGGTTTCCTTTTGATGATGTGAGGCTACACTAGCCTAATAATTATCTTATGCAGACTAGTGTGAATACATTTACAAGTTTGTGATACTTTTTTGTATTAATTTGTGAATAAAAGGTGTTTACAATTTAGGCTTGTTCCAAATCATTCAGAACCATGTCACTTAGTACCTATGGAAGCAACATCAGTGTATCACATATTTTGTAGAAATTTATTATGCACTTCTGTTTTCCCAATTTGTTCCACGTCGTTGAGGATCCCTTTGTAAGGGGTCTATGGAAAACACAGTGCACCTATACTATTTTTTATTTTTATTTATTTATTTATTTGGTCCTGTTGATTACATATTATACAGCCAGTGTACAAGTAATATAGGACAAGCCAATTGATGCAATTACAGTTGTACATTAACATTTATACATCACATTGCATAGACATTGGTTTATTTTACAAGAACAATTACGTGCATGCAGTATTAAAGCCTGCATTGTGCCAAAAACAGTTTAAGTGATTGTTTAAAATAGTAGAGTAAGTGGCAGTGCATATTTTTATGCTACTGACATATATAAGGAAGTAAATTTTCTTCATGGTCATGGTTTGAATGAATAAAAGTTTTAACTGCATTCCTTAAGAAGAGGTTTAAGTGAATGCTCAAGAGAGTGGGATACATGGATGTTCACATTTTCTCATAATGAAACAGATAAATTTGCATTTTATCACCACAATTTCAGTTAAACTACAAGTAACAGCATCACACTTTATCTTTAAGGGAGTGCTTTTCTTATGCAGTTTCCCCCACTCCTGTACATCATAACTCTAAGTAGTCATTCATTTTATAGAAAGTTTGTTCGATGAGAAATAATTTTAGTTTCCTTTTGAAAACCTGTACATTATTTATTTCCATTTTTATATTGATGGGGAGCTTATTGAAGACCTTTATACCTGACTCAGTAACTCCCCTATATACTTTAGTGAGAGATGCAGAGCCTTGATGAAAATTTTTCACCTGCCATGTGTTATGGTTGTGGATGTCACAGTTTTTCTGAAACAGTTCCCTGTTGTTGGCTACAAATAACATCAGTGAGTATATATATTGACCTGTGATGGTAAGTATCCTGAGAGATTTGAAGAGACCTCTGCAAGATGTCCCATTAGGGACCCTACATATTAGCCTCACTGCTCGTTTTTGTATTCTGAAGACTTTTTCAACACCTGTAGCATTTCCCCAGAAGATTATGCCATAGGAGAGAACAGAATGGAAATATACAAAGTATGACAACAACATTATTTCTCTGTCTACTAACTGATGGAGAGCTGTTAGTGCAAAGCACGATGAGCTAAGCTTCTTGATCAGCTGATCAATTTGTTCTTTCCATCTTAGGTGACTGTCTATCTGGATACCTAGGAATTTTATATGTGTGGTTTCATTAATTTTGTGATTTTTAACATGTATTTCAGGAGCTTTATTTTTTTTTATTTTTTGTCAGAAACTGTATCATATTGGTTTTTGAAATATTTAAGGTTAGGTTATTCACAGTGAACCATTTGTGTACTTGAGTAGAGACTGTCATGGCTGTATCCTGCATTGTGGAGTTGGGTCCTATTACGAGGATACTTGTATTGTCGGCAAACATTACTATTTTTGCTCTGTTGTTAATTGTGATTGGTAGATCATTAATGTACAGCAGGAAAATTAATGGCCCAAGAATTGAGCCCTGTGGGACTCCATACTTTATATTTCCCCAGTCTGATGTTAATGCTGTTCCTGTCCCCCTTAAAACAACCCTTTGCATCTTGTTCGCAAGTATGATTCTAACCAAGTCAAAGATTTGTCTTTAATGCCATAATGTGGAAGCTTTTTTAAGAATGTGTTGTGATCTACACAATCAAATGCCTTGGAAAGATCACAAAAAATCCCCACTGGATACCTTTTGCAATTTAGTTCACCTAAAATTTCATCTGTTAGGTTAAATATAGCTCTGTCAGTGGAGGAGCCTTTACGAAAGCTGAACTGTATAGGAGCCAGTAAGCCAATTTGTGTAGTGTGACTATAAATCCTATCATACACTATTCTCTCCAATACCTTCGAGAATACTGACAGCAGGGAGATGGGCTGATAGTTGGATATTTCATCCCTTGCTCCACTTTTGTGGATTGGCATCACTACTGCATGTTTTAATCTATCTGGGAACACACCAGTTTCCGTAGATTGGTTACACAAATAGCACAATATATACCTGATTAAGTCTGTACATTATTTTAGAATCCTACTTGATATGCCATCGTATCCACAGGAATCTGAGTTTTTGAGTAATTTTATGGTTTTTTCAATGTCTTTAGGGGTTGTACTTCTGAAATGAAGTGCTACTTTAGATGTCATTTGCATGTGGTTAAGTAGTTCAATAGCTTCTGTGTGAGCCTGTTTATTATGGTTCACTATTTTTTCAGCCACAGAGAGAAAAAAATTGTTGAAATCTGAGGCTGCAGCTTCGTGTTTATTATTGTCAGGTTTTATGTTCCTATTTGTCTCACTTTTTATGATGTACCATATGGTTTTTATTTTATTGTTTGAATTGCTAATTTTTTGTGCATAGTGCAACGTTTGGCCTTCTTGATTACACTTGTTAGAATTTTACAGTATTTCTTGTAATGTAACTTTACTGCTGGGTCTGTACTAGTCCTCTGTTGTACATGCAGATCTCTCTTTTTGTTACATGATATTTTTATGCCAGTAGTTAGCCACTCTTTCCTTTTACTACAGGTTGGTTTGATTTTAATCTGTCTTTGGGGGAAAGAAGCTTCAAAATGTTTAAGGAACAAGTTCAGGAATGAGTTGAACTTCTCATTCACTGTGTCAGCCTGGTATACTTCTTCCCATTGTTCATGGCATAAACTATTTCTGAACAAGCAAGTAGATTCAGCATTTATTGATCTAACATGTTTAACTTGGTTACAATGGCCATGTGTTGTTTTTCTGTTGGCAACTTTTAGGGTTGTCATTTGACCGTCATGATCGGACAGACCATTTGTTACTGTCCGTGTTATCACTTCATTGTAATTTGTGGGATCTGGGAACATATTTTCAGTCAGGGTCTTGCTGTGCCCATATACTCTTGTTGGGAATGAGATCATGGGGAGCAGATTGAAGGTTAACAGCAGTGATTCTAATAGTTTCTGGTTCTTATTTTTTGTGAGTAAGTTTATGTTAAAGTCACCACATACAATGACATTACTATTGTTTCTATAAAGTTTAGTAAGAACTGTTTCTAGCTGAGAGAGAAATTTTTGAATGTCTCCCATAGGTGACCTGTAAACTGTTGTTATGGTCAGGAACTGTGTTTCAAGCTGTAATTTGACTGTACAACATTCAAAGTGCTGTTCAATACAATATTTAGATACATCTATAACTTGTGACCTAATAGTATTGTGTGTGTAAATTGCCACTCCGCCTTGTCTTAAATTGCTCCGACAGTAGGAAGAATCAATTTTATAACTATTTAAATGTAGCTGATTAATTTCTGTGGCTTCCAAGTGATGTTCACCTTACATGCTGTGTTAGACACAGCATTGGCATACCTTGTACTTGATGCTACTTGTAGTCCATATACCCTTGTTTAGTAGAATTGTTTATTAATATTGCTTGAAATATATTTTGTTTACCCTACACATCAACACAAACATAAAGTTCTAAGTAGTAACAGATTTAAGAAAACTGATGAAAGCTATCGAGACCAAGCAGTAGGAGCTGTAGCTAATAGTTATGACGACCAACGGTTTGAGCAGCTGATGGACATCAGAGTCAATCTAACAGAACCAAGCAATCCTTCAATCACTCCCTGAACTATCACAGGCTCTCCACGTTCTTGGAAAGAAAAATGGTGTACAAAGTAAATCCCCATCAGTAAAATGGCTTCATTTCCCCAGAGGAATATAATTGTGTTTAGGATTATTTAGAAGAAATAAGACTTCCTGCTTAGAAAATATGCCTAACATTTTTTTTCAATTCAGTCAGATTGATTTCAATTGGCAAAGTATGTCTGTGTGCAAATTGCAGTTTTGTTTATAATAAATTCATTTTGCCTGTTTTCATTGATTGTAGCAACAGTCTCAATGTTGAAAAAGCGTCCTTCTATGTGGATGATTAACAGAACATCTTATCTCTCTTTCTCACTTCCAATGTACAAAAGCATGTCTATGTACGGCATAGGGAAGTGTGACAAGATGAAGGTAGAGGTAATTGCGTAGGGCAGGTTATGGGCACCTGCTCTGTCATTTGGTTCAACATGAGCACTGCCAAGCATTGTGAGTCACTGTCAAGCAGCGCGTGGTACTGACTAGTGTGAATGTCTGCATGGTATCCATACCCATTTTGGTTTTTTCTGTATCTCTAACCATGATATAACACCCCTCACCCCCATTAATGGCCTGTAAGGGCAATACCAGTGGCAGTAATTAGAACACAGAGAGACATATGAGTATACAAGTCAGTGGCTATTGTGTGAGGACTTTTGGTTCAGTGTCAGCTACTGATTCACTGTAGTCTGGGGATTTGGGTGGTGGCAGATGGACCTCTGGCTCTGAATAGTGTGGGTCTTGAGGCAGTTTGGGAGGGCAGCCAGTTATACACTTCCATCAGTTCTCTGTTGTCACTGGGTATGTCCATTTAGTGGGTGTCTTAGATGGTTTGCTGAGACAAGGCAGAAGGTCATAGTGGGTCATCAGAAGCAATGGTGATAACACCCTGTCCTGGGGTGTCTGTTGATATCCCAGGTGAAGCTGGTTCATGTGTCACCCCACATTTGCCCCACTGATCTCCATCACATACAGGGTGTCCATTGAAAGAGCTCCTGATTTCAAAATTGAATATCTCAAAAATTAAGACTGATAGATGAATGTAGTAATGTTTATTGTGAAAGCTGTCAGAATTTTATACAGAAACTCTCCAGAGGTTTCAAAATAGTTCAAAAAGCTGCTAACAGATGGAGCTGTAGTCACAATGTGTAATGCCTATAAATAGTGCACCAAACCACCATGAAATGTGAAATAAATTTAGTATACTGAAGGAATAGGGTAAAATCATGTATTCCATTGAAAAATGTGTCTTTCTGGTACTGAAATACCACAGGTTAGAACACAATCCTATGGCAATAAGGCATAGTTTTCATACATGATTTAATGTTCCCTCTGGATTTGTTGTGAAAACTATTTACATGCTCTTGGTGAAATTCCAGTGGACAGGCAGCATGTCTGATCATCTAGCAGGGAATGTTGGTCCCAGGTAGACTGTAGTTATTGCTGAAAATGTCACTGTGGTTTCTGGAATTATTTAGCAAAATCCAGGTAAAACCATCTGATGAACTGCAGTAGAGAATGGTTTGAAGCATTGCAGCATGCAGAAAATACTGAGATAGAGCCAACACATATTTCCATTCAAAATCCAAAGCCTGTACAAATTGTGCAACAGAGGGCTGACTTTACAAGCCAGATTCTCACAATAATTGATACTGCAGGTTTAAAGTTCGCTGGATCTGGTTTACAGATGAAGCACACTTCCATCTGGATGGAGTCATGAATAAGCAAACCGGCAATTTTGGGATTCCAAAAATCACCTTTTGTGTGAAACAAAACCACCGTAGTCTCCCAAAGTTACTGTTTGGGCTATGGTATGCAGCAGAGGCATTATTGGCCCTTTTTTTCATGTGAGAAACGATCACTAGTGAATGTTAAATTACATTTTGGAACAATTTGTTGCCATACAGCTAGTGCTGGAGGACCGATCAGGCACCGAGTGTTTAATGTAAGATGGAGTCAGACCACAACACACTAAAAAGGTGTTTTTCTTTCTTGATGATGAATACTTCAGAAATAGTCATTGGATTGTATTATTGCAAATTTACTTGTGCAGGGATGGACTGACCTCCATATTCACCTGATCTGACTCCTTGTGATTACTTTTTGTGGGTCTACTGAAATTATCTCACCACACTGGATGAATTTGAGGCAGTGCCCATACACAGCCTCGAGTAGTGTGAGCAGTGGTGGCAGCTAGTGCAGCATTCTCACCGGCTGAACTGATTGTGCTTAGGACAGCCGAAGGCTGTACGGAATTCCATGGGCAGCCCAAAAGCATCAAATCTCAGACCCTGAGACACTTGGCTAGTGAGTGGTTGGAGGCGCCTTCTGTTGTGACACACAGATCCACAGCACTCTGTCACTGAACTATTCACTGACCCCTTCACTGCTGGTAGGCAGCTACTTGTAGTATCCTCACACTGACATGTTATGCTCTGGCAGCAGTGGCATACATAGCTGATTGATGCAATGCTGCTCAACTTGTCATTATCAAAGTCTTGCCATATGCTGACGTATTGTGTGGGGAAGTTTACAGGTCTGCTGTGTCATCAGCCATGTGCCTTCACAATGTTAAGTGGATCACTGTGTCCTTAAATTCCTTGGTGTCAAGCACTGCAACATACCTTCCCTCTTCAGAGAAATTCAGTCCCTGAATTTAGTGTGGTGCTAATCTGTCTAGAGCTAACTAGAACTCAGACACTCGGACACATTTAAGAAAGACATGTATCTCTACAGTTTGACAAGTTCTAGTCAATGGCTGGTTCCAAAAACTGTGTACATGTGCTGTGAACATAAATTACGATAACTGACATGTACACTTTGATTACTTCCAATGATTACTTTCACCCAATGATGACTGTCCAATGATTACTTTCATCCATCTGTTCATGCTTGCATTCACTTCTTAAACTGCCTACTCACTGCTTCATGCAACACTTCCTGTGCTGTCCCACTTAGTCTCTAAGCAAAGCTATTTCATGGAACACTGATAGCCCACAGCACTGTTGACCAGTTCCTAGGGATGGGGTTTTAGGATACCAGGAGGTTTTTATATGATTTTTTAATCCCTACATCATACCTATTTGACTTGTCTCTAATTACAGAAAATTACAGAATTACGTGCCCACACATATCTACATAATATTCTCTTTGAAACTATACCTATCATCATAACCGCGCCTCTCATTATCAATATTCTGCACATTATATGTCATCCTGTTAACCATTTATGCCCTATTATTTAACAAATATGAAAAACATAGAATGTATTCGCAGTTGTGAATATGGACAACCATCAGCTGTATAATGGAATGATGACAATGAAAATTTGTACTAGGCCAGGACTCGAACCCGGATTTCCCACTTATCATGAGCAGTCACCTTACCATTCTTTTCTCTTTTCTTTTCTTCTCTCTTTATTTTATTCATCATTGCTCTCATCATTTAGTCTGGGCAGACGGCAAAGGACAGCCTTTCAAGTTGATCATTGAATACTTCACTCAGCTTTTTAATTACAGAGGGCAGCCAGCTCTCTGACTGAACACACTGAGCCACTGTGGTGGCACCATTAGGCTATCTGAGTATACTTCACGGCCAGACCCAAACTTCCATATGTCATCAACCGTGTTTCTGCAACCTATGCCTGGACATCCATTATATATATTCCCATACAGCGAAGACATTTTAAATTAAAATTGTTGCCTGGTGTCCATGGATAAATAGGACATTCCAATGCCTATCTTGTTCAGAAATACAGGGTGATTCAAAACGTATACCACAACTTTAAAAATGTGTATTTAATGAAAGAAACATAATATAACCTTCTGTTATACATCATTACAAAGAGTATTTAAAAAGGTTTTTTTTTCACTCAAAAACAAGTTCAGAGATGTTCAATATGGCCCCCTCCAGACACTCGAGCAATATCAACCCGATACTCCAACTCGTTCCACACTCTCTGTAGCATATCAGGCGTAACAGTTTGGATAGCTGCTGTTATTTCTCGTTTCAAATCATCAATGGTGGCTGGGAGAGGTGGCCGAAACACAATCTTTGAAACAAAAGATTCATCTGTTTCCATTTGAGGAAGGATAAAATAACAGAAAGCGATTCTTTTAATCTTATCAGCTGCAGACAGTGCTTGAACCAATTTCAGACGATAAGGTTTCATAACTAACCTTTTTTGTAGGACTCTCCATACAGTTGATTGTGGAATTTGCAGCTCTCTGCTAGCTCTGCGAGTCGATTTTCCTGGGCCGCGAACAAATGCTTGCTGGATGCGTGCTACATTTTCATCACTCGTTCTCGGCCGTCCAGAACTTTTCCCTTTGCACAAACACCCATTCTCTGTAAACTGTTTATACCAACGTTTAATACACCACCTATCAGGAGGTTTAACACCATACTTCGTTCGAAATGCACGCTGAACAACTGTCGTCGATTCACTTCTGCCGTACTCAATAACACAAAAAGCTTTCTCTTGAGCGGTCGCCATCTTAGCATCAACTGACGCTGACGCCTAGTCAACAGCGCCTCAAGCGAACAAATGTACAACTAAATGAAACTTTATAGTGCCCTTAATTCGCCGACAGATAGTGTTTAGCTCTGCCTTTTGTCGTTGCAGAGTTTTAAATTCCTAAAGTTGTGGTATTCTTTTTGGATCACCCTGTATAATGCAATGTTGCTTCAGACATTTATGCATGTCCGAAAGAACAGGCACTGTGATTACTACGGCCATTATGACTTACATGAAATTTATTCACAGTTGTGAGTATGGACAAAGAAAATTTGAGCCCGATCAAGACTCAATCCCGGATTTACAACTTATTGCGAGTGGTCACCTTTCCATAAGTCTACCTGAGCACACTTCATGGCCAGACCTAAATTCCCATTGTTGCCAACCATGTCCCTGCAACCTGCAGTTGTACATCCATTGTGTTCACTGATCAGCCAGAATATCATGACCTCGACCTACTGTTGATATAAACCCATCCAGGCACTAACAGTGTCACTTGGTGAGGAATGACTGCTAGTCAGACACATGCACAGGGCATGTAGTATCAATAAGCGTGTTGTCCTTGTGCAGAATGGGGAAGGTGCATTATATATATGAGTTTGACTGAGGGCAGATTGTGATGGCCCAGAGGCTTAGCACGAGAATTTCAGAAACTGCACAACTTGTTGCGTGTCTGAGGAGTGTTGCGGGGAGTATCCTAAACATGTGGTGAAACCTAGGTGAAAACATGACCAGACATCATGGGCTTGGGCAGCCACCCCTCATTCAGATGTCAGATGTCATAGGCTGGGCTGATGGTAAAACAGGACACATGGCGAACTGTGGCAGAACTAACATCTAACTTTAAAGCTGGGTAGAGTACAAGTGTGTCTGAACACACAGTGCACCAAACACTCCCAACGATGGGCCTCTGCAGCCAACAAACCATGCATGTGCCAATGTTAACACCATGATATTGGCAACTATGACTGAAATGGGCACTTGACCATAGGCACTGGACGTTGGCACAGTTGCAGAGCACTGCATGGTCTGATGAAACCTTATATCTTCTTCATTATGCCAATGGAGGGCATGAAATCATCTTCCAGGAGAACAGCTCCTTGACAACTGTACTGCCAGACAGAGACAAGCTGGTGACAGTTCAATTATGCTCTGGGGAACATTCATGTGGACATCCACAGGTCCAGTGGAACTTGTGCAATGCACCATGATGGCCAAAGTGTATCTTACACTGGTTGCAGACCATGTACACCCCTTCATGATGATCATGTTTCCTGATGTGCATTGCTCGTATTTTGAGAAAGGATCTCCACAGCTACCAGCAAGCACTTAGCATCTTTTGTGTGTAAAGCAAGTGCATCTCAGTCTTTTGCTGTCTGTTATACTTTGGTATTCGCTTCACTAATAAGGAAATAAATTGTTATTGCCATCTACTTGTACTGCTGACAGATAACTTGTTATTTTATGTGGTGAATCCTTTCACAATATGTGAAAAGGTATATTTTAAAAGGCTGTTCTTGTATAATTAAGTATTGTTATTACTTCATATTGAAATTTCGAAGTTGTGTGATTCTGTGATACACATGAGAAATTATTTTCTCATGATAGGTGCTATGCTCACTGTCCCCAGGACCAGGCAAGTAAATTGCTAACTGCAAGACCAACCTGGTCAGCCAAGCTCTGTGATAAAATCACCAGGGTTAGCAAGATGTAATCTGATAGTAGTTCATTGCACATCTATTACAGAAGTAAAATTGTTTCTAGCCATTAACTATTTTGTGGTTTATACTCATTTTTTTGAATTTCTTAAGTTACCTCAGCTGTTATAATCTGGTTTGGGTCAGGGTTGCAAATATGCAACTCACAAATGTTTAACACATATCATTAAAAAAGGAATGGAATGCATATGTCCCCATCATCATTTTCCTCAGAATGAAATCACTAGGAGTCAATATAACACTTGCAAGCAAACCTCACTTGCACCAGTATTTTACATTATTTAACGGGTAAATAAATTTAAATCATTTTTGCTATACACAGACATGTGAAATCCACTATTGTTTCCAATAAAAATACATTTTGATATTATTGAATATTAGTTACATTACATGAAATTTTTAATAGCAAGATGAAATACAGAGTGGCATATTACAGGAACAACAAACATGTTTCGTCCTTTTTTTCACTATCTTTTGTGCTAAAAAACATATGCTGCCTCCTACTCTTTTGCTCCTTTGGAATATAACTTCCTGACTGCCTCTGGCATTGCAGTGACACCCTTCTTACTAGAACAAAACGTAGACAGTGGACACTTCTTCATTCTGGATGAAAATCCATTTAGCAACTGTCTTGTTAATCTTATTTGAAAATACAGCTTACCTGTTTTTCATCTTGAGAGTTGAAATAATATATAAGAATTGCCACTGGCTATGTCAACAAAAAATATAATGGTTAGTGCCACCATTTCACTGATCACCTGCTGATCATGCATTTTTTTCTTAGCAGGTCAAAACAATCTACCGCATCCATACGACCATTATAAATATGTACTAGTTCACCATGTGAAATGCTATGTGTGGATCCATCCTTCAATTTTTTTTCTGATGAATACATCTTTGAGGTTATGTGCAGGGGAAAGGAGACAGACTGCTTTGCTAGCTCACTGCTTAACAGCAGCAACACCAGATTTGGCAGCAAATGTGTACTCTTTAAGGCTTAGATGAGGCTGTCAACTCACCAAAAATTCCGGTAGGCCTCATCTGTTTCCTCAGACTATAACACAACTATGAAGGCTATGTTTTCTCAGTCCTTTCATTAGTCTAGTCCGTCCCGATAGTTGAGTGGTCAGTGCAGCAGTCTGTCATGTCAAGGGGCCCAGGTTCGATTCCCGGATGGGTCAGACATTTTCTTCACTCAGGGACTGGGTGTTGTCTTGTCCTCACTATCATTTCATCATCATCAGTGGAAGGCAATGGGAAACCACCACTGGAATCACTTCCCTAGGTGCTCATGCGGTGGACCTCTCTGACGAGGCTTCCCCCATGACAAGACCTGCCGTAAGGCAGAACACAAAGTTTTCATTAGTCTAAGTTTTATAAAGAAATTGTCAAAAACAACAGTTTTATTGGATTTACAGTTTCAGCACTACTCTCTTGCACGTCTAGCAGTCCTTGAATGCCCCTCCACTGGCAGCAGATTTACCTATGTAAATTTCAAAGTTTGAAATGAAATCTGTGTTTGAATCAGCAGGGAACCAAATTCTGTAATCTCTTTTTATAGGTTTCATAGGCATGTACCGTTTAGAACTTTTTCTACCTTTCAATGTTACCACTGACTCATCAACAGCAAGTGAAATAGAAGGGTGTTAAGACTTTAAAGCAGTCTTTGTTTAATGCCAAGATAAGTGGTCTGATTTTATGCAACTTTTCTTAACTTGGCTTGTTTGTTGGTCTGTTGCTGGCTGAAACATATTATCATTGTAGTGAAGGATTCTATTATTTTCTTATAGTGATTAATTGCCATAACATTGGATATTGCATTTACATTTAGATATGGACCTGAGCTCTAGGTTCTAAGTTTTTAGTTCCTGAACTGTGAGTTCTCTCCTTTGTGTACTATTCGTCTGCTCAGCACACAAATTTTTTGGAAGCTAATCTGTTGCATCAGAGAATTTTCAAATAAGTTTACAAAATAAACATATACATTGTCTGTAAAAAGGGATGTTTATTGTTGGTTTTTTGTTCAAACAATGGAGGTAAATTTAGCCCTTCAAGATGTGTTACATCATAATCCCAAGCAGAGTCTGTAGAAGCAGTTTTATAATTTTATGTAAAGCGAAGGTGGAGGGGGAACAAAGAAAAGGAAAAGAACTAATGATATCATGTGCACCAGGACTTTATATGGAATCAGTGGTGATGAATGAAAATGTATGCCAGATTGGGATATGAACATGGGATCTTCTGCTTACCAGGCAATTGCATTAACTACTCCACCACCCAGACAAAGTGTTTATTGCAAATGTGTGAACTATCTCAGCATGCTCCCCAGCTGACCCACGCTCACATCTAGCACCACCTATCTGCAGTCCCCTTCCACGTCCTCCTTGCTCGCTAATTTTTTATTCCCGCTGGAGACCAATTTACATAATATGTACCATAGCTGTGGATTCTGTGTAGTGTCTGTTCTTTTGGACATATTTGATAGAACAGACAGCAGATATTCATATATTTGATCATTTTGGTCATAACTCACTTGCAACACAGGTGTTTTCATCTATCAATGAATCACCATCTACATCATTCTTGTTAATCTGTTCTATAAAATTTTCTGTCCCCGTTTCTAATGGGGTGCTTGGAGTAGAGACGGGCAGACCACTCCTGATCTGATTCAAAGAGCCAGATCTTTCTAAAGAGTGAATGATGGATAGTTTGGAAAAAATGAATGGTAGCTCATCTGATTTCAAAATGCATCTCTGTTGGCTCTCCTTAAAGAAACATTTCCCAAGCTACAAAAAATGAATACACCATGTGCACATGTGGATTTACATACCTTACTAGTATATAAAGCTTTTCTCTTCCATAAAGACAGAAAATAAAGAAAACTCCGGTTGTTTTTTATTTATTGGCTGGCAGTCAGTATCCATTTTGATGATATGAAAGTAAACACAACATTTTACTCAGTCTCCGAGTGGCAAAAAAATCTTCATCCCAATTGGGATTCGAACATGGGTTCTTTCACCTCACAATCCACTGTGTTGACCATTGACCATGCAGCTACCTCTCCTCCTCCTCCTTTTTTTTTTTTTTTTTTTACCTCAATAAACCACCACTTCGGGCATTGGCCCCTATCTAATCCTACTCCAAGTACGACTATCCCAGAGGTATCATGGGGCAAGAAAGGGTAAAGAAAAGGAAACCACAGGGAAGCCATGAAAATGTAACATAATTAGTACTTTTGTTTTTTATTTTTATTTTGTTATTTTATATATGAGGGCCTTGAGTAGCGGGTCCTGTGTTAGCCAGCATGTCCAAACATGTCTTCTCGTTGAGTGAGAGTATATTCATTTATCAGTTCTGTTTGGTTTAGGTAGGATCAGATCAGTCCAGATAAGTTTTCAGCTTCTCATGGCTTCGGCATTCCAGCTGCAAGGCAGATCATTAAAGGTGCTCCCTATGAAATTGGAGAAGTATTGCTTATAGTGTAGGCTACATGTTAGGATGCAGTGTAGTTCACTGAGATAATTCCAATATCCTAGCACTGACTTATGGTCAGAATTAAAAAGACAATGCATCTTGGGGGCCACAGTCTAGTTCATAGAGTGAGTTTTGGTGGTGGGGTTAAAAGTCCTCTCTGGGAATAAAAGTGTGAGAACGTCGATCCGAGTGGGTGTTTGGTGTGTAAGAAATGCCAAAATATGCTGTGCAAGTGTCCAGACATCGGACACTGGACTACAGTGGAACCGGTGGTCGTCAGTGTTGTCCACTCCACAGCTAGTGTAGAGGGGCGAGTTGGCTAGATGGATGCAATGCAGTCGATATTGGTTAACTTGTTGGCCATTCACTGTGATATACCAAGCTGACTGGGCGTCAGATTCAAGAAAGTGCGCATGGACCACTTTCCATATGTGCTGCCCCACATACTGGGGAGATGCAATTTCAATGGGGTTGGGTGGGCGGCACTGTTGTAACACTTGGTAAACTGTTTTCATCTGAAACAACTGTGTAAGTGGTAAAGAGTGGTAGACATAATTGAAGTCCAGGAAAAATGGCCTGATCTGATAAAAAGGGGGTGGTATGGTCAAGAGCAAAACTGCAGTGGACAAAGAGACCAGCACAAAGTCTTGGAATAGGAGTCCAGCAGGCTCTGTGGGCAATGATGCCAGAGTTTGAGTTGGGAGCTAGTGTACAGTGCTGTGACTCTGGTCAGCACATGTATTAGTCCCACACCACCACGGTTCTGAAGTGCAAGGGAGTCATACTGCACTTTGAATAACATCCCTGAGCTAATGAAGGAGCCCAATGCCATCAACAGACAGTGGGCCAGGAGGGTTTGGACTGGTAGTACCTGAGCCACATGTGGTGAATGAGAGGCATGACAGATGTTCACATATTGGGCATGTTGGATAATGTTGAGGGCTCTTAGCCGGTGACCAGCAAGGCTAGCTCTGATGACCTATAGCAGACCCCTACAGTTAATAGCTGCTGATCAGGACAGATCGGCTGTGAATTCAATGCCAAGACATCAAATCATGGTGGCAATGCTAAAGGGGCGACGGTTCTCTCCTTTAGGCCGTCATGGATTTGGACACGTTGAGGGAGCTGCCCAATGCTTGCCATAAGTTGCCACATATGTAAGGGCTGCTTGAACTTCATCCTCATTGCACAGATAAAGAACGAGGTCATCTGCTGCTGTGTACATAGTTCCGCACAATCAGCGCGAACACAACTTTCCCACTAGAGCGCGCCCTGCTAAGCACAACAGCGCAGGCACAGCACTCATCCGTCTCCGCACTACGAGATGGCGCTGCCATAGAGATGGACCAAATTCTGCTTCCACCAATCTGCGTATTAATATGTAATGCAGCCAATGAGATTGCTGCTAACGTAGAACCTTTTCTCCTCGCGGATCACACTCGCGCAGTGATACATGAATGCGCAATGTATTATAACATGTGTACAGACCTCCGATTAGTCAGTCTGCATTTTTCTGCACCAGTCTGTACCAGTCTATAGTCAAGTCTCAGTCTGCGCCTAATAAGATTACCATATTCCTGTACATAGCCATGAAGATAAATGTATAGACACTTTTGTCAAGTATCAGAAATAAATGTGAGAATAAGATTAACGTACCAATACCAAAGGAACTTCAGATTGTCAATTGTAAATAGCATCCAGAACCAAGTTAAGTAATTTTTATGCTTGTTATTATTTTAATAAATGTGTGTGAAAATTAATCAAGTTCTGTTTAAAGTTGGTCACCGTCAATCTGCTACTCTAAGCGTGCAAGTGACCTAACGGCAGAAGATAAACACGCCACGATAAGACCACGAGACATATTGCTGACACTCACCTACTTTGTTAGAGCAACAAGTCAAATAATCTGATGGTGTGTGTACTGAACGTCTTACAGTACGCACACCACTCTGCATAAGCCATATAACAGAAACGGTGCCCATGCAGCGATACCTTCCAAACATTGGCATAGTCCCTGGAGCAGTGGTTCTTAAGCAATAAAAACTGTGTCTGGATGGAAGAGTAGTTAATGCAACACCCTGGTAAACATGAGATCCCATGTTCATGTCCCAGTGTTCCATACATTTTCATTCATCACCAATGAATCATGGAAAGGGGGCAGCTATGCCAGACAGATTGTGCTATGACCAGGGGCGGAGTGAGACGGCTGTTGTACATGATACTGGAGTTCACGCCGCTTAAAAGGAGCAAAATTACTGTGATAAAACCGTAGGGGAAACCCATATGTTGATGAACTGCCTACAAATAGGAGTGGTCTGCATACTCTAAGACCTGACTAAAGTCCAGCGATCCAACGCACCAGGGAGACATTGGTGACGAGTAAATGCTATCACGTCTCAGTAAAGGCAAAGAACAGTACAGATATTGGTGTCACCTACTATGAAAGTCTGGTCCTGGAGGTGATGTAACGTGCGACCTTGTTGAGTCATGATGTCGGCAGCTGTGTAATCTGGAACTGCGCTGCTGCTATGGTTGCAGGTTCGAATCCTGCCTCGGGCATGGATGTGTGTGATATCCTTAGGTTAGTCAGGTTTAAGTAGTTCTAAGTTCTGGGGGACTGATGACCTCAGATGTTAAGTCCCATAGTGCTCAGTGCCATTTGAACCATTTTAGAAGCAGTCAAAAATGGACAGCGATTAAGTTCCGCAGCACTCTATTAGTCTCCCCATTCTGTGACAGTTCGAACGTTTGTGCATTCAGTTTTCGAATCCTGTCTGAGAAAACCTCCACAGTCTCATTTCTCCTCATAACTAACGCACTTAATTTTTCACGAAAAACCTGGTACTATTCTGTTTCTGGTACCTCTGGCGTAACCCAGCCTCAAGCTCTGAGAACGTCCCCACATTGCTGACGCCGAAGACATGTGGCAGTCATTTACTGTCAGAGCAGGGGAAGCAGGCGCTGTGACAATAGCTGCGACAGATCTGTCGTCCTCATGGCTGTGACAATAGCTGCGGGAGATTTTTCGTCCTCATGTACTGGCAACATTGAGCTTGTGTTCTGGATTGAGAGTTGATTCATTGCAGGAGGGGTGTCAAGAGTGGTTGTACTATGTGACTGGATGCAGTATGGAAGGTCACCGTCAGACGTACGGTCATTATCTAGTGGGGCCATCTCAAGGAGAGCATCATTTGAGGGTGTCTGTCGGCATTTCTTGCACTCCCTGGGCGACCACTGTTTCCTACTATGTTGTTCCGAATGAGAATGTGGTCTCCCAGCATCCGACGATATACCCATCTGGATAAAGGCAGCAGTGAGCATGAGATCTAGTTCGATGTCCACGGTTCAGACGGAGTCGTCTGCCACGGTCCTGAGAGTGAATGTTCTCGGTGCAAGCACTGAGGGTGACGCCATGCTGGTCTTGTGGGCATGTTGTGTTGGTATGGGTGGCATTGATGAGGCTTCAGGCATATCATGAAGTGTTGAGGCACCTCGAATGGGAGCTCAAACGCCCGCAAATTTCGGACACTGAATCCCGCAAGACGTTTCTGTATGGCTGGAAAGTGGCAATGACCACTTATTGAGGCACCTCGAATGGGAGCTCAAACGCCCGCAAAGTTCGGACACTGAATCCCACATGCTCCACTATCACTGCAGCTACGTGCCATCAGAGACTAAATTTTAGTCCAGCAGCGTGTCCTTGGACAACTTCAGGTCATAGCGCCTCCGACGACATCTTGATGTATACAACACTTACCGCGATGGAAAAATGTATTCCGATCACATCCAGAGGGTGCAAACGCAGATCCCCTCGTATGAACTGTTAAACTTCAAAAGCTCTTGATCGTGGATGTTCTACCTGAAACGTTACTTTGATCATCACGTGGCGATACGTGTGCACCATGAAGTACGGCAGTAGTGGACTTTATAAATACAAGTACCGCGATGCGGAAGTAAATAACGCCAAGAGCGGAGAGCTGGCCGGCGTACAGGGCAGTTCCACCCGCTACCACGGCTGAGAGCCGACTGCTACCGAGGCGAACGAAACAGAAGTGCATCAGTACAGCAAATTAAGGCAGAAAACACTTCCAGAACCATGTTTCCACTCTTGAGTTCAAAAGAATATCTCAAATTTCAGAAGTTCAATAAACGTTTACATACTTTTGAGCGAGCTGTTACTTCTTATACTTTGACTTAGCACCTCGCTCGGAATGTGTTGCCAGCGATCATAAAAGCTGCGGTCTTCATACAGCTTGCGGTCGGAGCGTATTGCAAAGGGATCCAGGAATCACTCCCCTCCCAACAGCTAATGCTCCCCACCACTCTTACTGATCAGACCCTAGGCAGTCTCCCACCACTCTAAGGAATCAGATTACAAGACAGCTCTCTCGCTCACTACTCCCCACCACTCTTATGGATCGGATTGCAAGCTAGCTCACTGCTCCCCATCAAGGCAACTAGCTCTCACGGACGAGGTCGTATGGATCAGACCACACAGCGACTTGAGGCGTCACTCCATTGTCTGCATTCTTGGCACAGTGATACAGCTTGCAACTCACTTTCTTGACCTCTCCATCCGAGTTCAGCTCTTTATTCTTTGTATCCTTGTTTGATTTGTTCTCGTCTTTTTGTGTTGTTGCCTTTCTGTTTTCTAGTTATGTGAGTGTTCTTGTTAGGTGTACTATTATGTCTTCTTCTATGTCTGTTGCATTTATAGTTGCTGTTGTTGATGTGTTGGTAGTCTTTATGAAGGTTTTAATTACTTTGGATGTATAAAATCTAGATATAATAGTATGTATAATGTACTGTTGCGGGGCCAGTGGTTGGACCTGGGACTACAGATGGCAGAGCTGAAGCTGGGACCCACCGTGCCGTATTTCGTCAGGAGGCCGAGCAAGTTCAAGAGCATCGAGGGGCAGTACAGAGTGATACAGCAATATTCGGTAGCATTTATTTATTCAGCTAATTTACAGTATTCGATGGGTGCAGCGCAGTGTTGGCGTGCTGGCCACAGCGCTGTCCCACGAGTCCAGCCGGCTCAGCAACTCCTGGTATGCCAACACTGCTGCTGTCATCAGCAAGGCCACTCAGCTGGAAATCAGCCGCCCTCTCCTCGGTCGCCGCCCGCCGATGCGTCGCGACTTGTGCCGTGCTGCTGCCCGCAATTCCAGAGACTGCTACAGTCCCTGGTCCTCGCCGCCGTCAGCCCCGTTTGGCCTGCTCTGTCTGACCATGGGACGAAGGTGGATATATAATGGTCACCCATGGCCCTTGAGCCGCCGCTGGATGCTGTCCTGCAACTTGCTGCTAGTGGTGCTTGCCGGATGGCAACACACGCCGCCATCTCTGGCATTGTCGCAGCACTTCTGTGCCTCCTGCAGCGTACGGATCCTGGTACGCCAGGTGGGAAGCGAACGTGGCCCGTAGACTGGCGTGGAACCGAGCCCCTTCGTGACCCACTGCAGACTGCTGTCACTGCCCTCTTCAGGCAGACCGTGCGATCGTCAAGTTCCAGGCTACTGTTCCGTCCCGCCCCAGTGTTGTGTCCCCAGAGGCGGAATATAGCCAGCAATTACATAGGAACAAAGTACAAGTTTATGTCGAATACTTATAACATTGCTGCCAGACTGGCCCCTATAAGCGTAGACCAGCACAGGTCCGTCCTGACGCTCGTCTGACCTGGCACACTCTGTCAAGCTAAAATTTCCCGTCTATTTATATTGGTTTCTCCCTCGTTTCCGATGTAGTGTCACAGAGAGACAGAAACTATGGCAAGGATAAATTCCCACATGTCAGCCATTTACAAATCGCCACTCCTGGCTCTGACCTACACACCGCCTCATACACTACTGGCCATTAAAATTGCTACACCACGAAGATGACGTGTTACAGACGCGAAATTTAACTGACACGAAGAAGATGCTGTGATACGCAAATGATCAGCTTTTCAGAGCATTCACACAAGTTTGGCGCCGGTGGCGACACCTACAACGTGCTTACATGAGGAAAGTTTCCAACCGATTTCTCATACAGAAACAGCATTTGACCGGCGTTGCCTGGTGAAACGTTGTTGTGATGCCTCGTGTAAGGAGGAGAAATGCGTACCATCACGTTTCCGACTTTGATAAAGGTCGGATTGTAGCCTATCGCGATTGTGGTTTATTGTATCGCGACATTGCTTCTCGCGTTGGTCAAAATCCAGTGACTGTTAGCAGAATATGGAATCGGTGGGTTCAGGGGGGTAATACGGAACGCCGTGCTGTATCCCAACGGCCTCGTATCACTAGCAGTCGAGATGACAGGCATCTTATACGCATGGCTGTAACGGATCGTGCAGCCACGTCGCGATCCTTGAGTCAACAGACGGGGACGTTTGCAAGACAACAACCATCTGCACGAACAGTTCGACAACGTTTGCAGCAGCATGGACTATCAGCTCGGAGACCATGGCTGTGGTTACCCTTGACGCTGCATCACAGACAGGAGCGCCTGCGATGGAGTACTCAGCGACGAACCTGGGTGCACGATTGGCAAAACTTCATTTTTTCGGATGAATCCAGGTTCTGTTTACAGCATCATGATGGTCGCATCCGTATTTGGCAACATTGCGGTGAACGCACATTGGAAGGGTGTATTCGTTATCGCCATACTGGCGTATAACCCGGCGTGATGGTATGGGGTGCCATTGGTTACACGTCTCGGTCAGCTCTTGTTCGCACTGACGGCACTTTGAACAGTGGACGTTACATTTCAGATGTGTTACGACCCGTGGCTCTACCCTCCATTCGATCCCTGCGAATCCCTACATTTCAACAGGATAATGCACGACCGCATGTTGCAGGTCCTGTACGGGCCTTTCTGGATATAGAAAATGTTCGGCTGCTGACCTGGCAAGCACATTCTCCAGATCTCTCACCAATTGAAAACGTCTGGTCAATGGTGGTGGAGCAATTAGCTCGTCACAATACGCCAGTCACTGCTGTTGATGAACTGTGGTATCGTGTGGAAGCTGCATGGGCAGCTGTACCTGTACACACCATCCAAGCTCTGTTTGACTCAATGCCTAGGCGTATCATGGTCGTTATTATGGCCAGAGGTGGTTGTTGTGGGTACTGATTTATCAGGATCTATGCACCCAAATTGCGTGAAAATGTAATCACATGTCAGTTCTAGTATAATATATTTGTCCAATGAATACTCGTTTATCATCTGCATTTTTTCTTGGTGTAGCAATTTTAACGGCCAGTAGTGTACTATAATGTCATCTAGGTAAACCATACATGTCTTTGGTTTCAAACCCCCTAAAATCCCATCAACAATCGCTGAAAAGTTGCCGGTGCTTTCTTCAACCCAAACGGCATACGTATATACTGATAGTGCCCCCCAGGAACAGTAAAAACTGTCTTTGCCCTATCCTCTGGCGTTACTTCCACCCGATGGTATCCACTCCGTAAATACATAGTCGTAAAATACTTACATTGTCCCAGATTGTCCAATGTGTCAACGATATTCGGAATCGGATACGCGTTCGAAATGGATTTCGCATTCAGAGACCTATAATCACAACAAAACCTATAGTTCCTTGTACCATCCACCTACTTCTTAGGTACGAGAACTACATTGCTTGAATATGGACTATCGCTATGATCTACGATTCCACCCCGTTGTTGTTGTTCTATAAACTCCTTGCTCCAACTCCACGTGTCAGTATATGAACATAAAAGTAATAACATAAAAATAAATGTTCATGAAACCTGAAAGAAAATCAGTCCATAAGTTTAAGCAAACGCTATCAGCAATACAATGAGAATCAGCTTAAGTTTTCAAGGAACTCCTCGACAGAATAGAAGGAGTGACCCATGAGGAAACTCTTCAGTTTCGATTTGAAAGCGAGTGGATTACTGCTAAGATTTTTGAATTCGAGTGGCAGCTTATTGAAAATGGATGCAGCAGTATACTGCACACCTTTTTGCACAAGAGTTAAGGAAGTCCGATCCAAATGGAGGTTTGATTTCTGCCGAGTATTAACCGAGTGAAAGCTGCTTATTGTTGGAAATAAACTAATATTGGTAACAAGAAACGACAATAAGGAATGTACATATTGAGAGGCCAATGTCAAAATACCCATCGTATCGGTCGTATTTTACGGAAATATGATTTGAAATGTGTTTTCCGACCTCCATCTAAAATTAGAGCACTTTTCAGTTCCGTTAAGGATGATCTAGGACTGCGTAAGGCGGGTGTATATCGTATTCCTTGTAGCTGCGGCATGGCATATATTGGTCAAACTATCAGGACCGTGGAGGACTGATGTACTGAGCATAAACGGCACACGCGATTACAGCAGCCAAGTAGATCTGCTATTGCCGAACATTGCTTGGATACTGGTCACCCCATGTTATATAACAACACCGAGATATTGGCATGCACGTCCAGCTATTGGGACAGTGTTATTAGGGAGGCAGTTGTGATTAAATTAGCGAGCAACCTCGTTAACAGGGATGGAGGTTTCTGTTTGGAATCCGGCTCTCTCCCTTGTCAAAAAACAGAGGGACAGAGTCAGTGCTACCTCACCTGCGAATTCATAGTCTCACTATCGATAGCTCTGACTTTGGTCATCTTTGGTGGCACTAGTGCTCAGTGAGTGTGTTATCTTTCCTGCTTCAGTCCGAGAACCGAGGTTTTAAATTTGCATGTACGCCGCCTGTCCGTTGCAGTTTGCCTTGAAAATGGCGGGGTGTTCTCCCGCCGAAATATCGGCGGTCGCTGAAAGTGTTACATGGCTGAATTCCCGGAAGTTATTTGAAAGTTGCATACGCCAGGAGAAACTCAGGTCTCACCCATCATGTTGATACCACAATCTGTTCCTTGTTCCTAAAGGTATTTCTTCCAATAACAGACCTAATGTTTCTTGCAGGAATGTGGTGTACTTCCTACCATTAAGATTTCCTTCGATGAAATAGGTGCCTATAATTCTGTCCTCCAGAATCCCACACCATGCATTCACCGACCACGATTTTTGGTGTGCAACTTGCCACAGCCAACAAGGATTTTCATTTGCCCAGTAATGCATGTTATGCAAATTAACATTTCCATGGTTTGTGAATGTTGCCTCGTCAGTAAAGAAAATCAAATCAATAAATGTGTCATTCCTCTGAATCTGAAGTTGAGCTCACCGGCAGAATTCAATGCGGCGCGTACAATCCGTACCAGTTAATTCTTGGTGGAGACTGATATGGTAAGGACTATATTTATGGCGATGCAGAACACGAACAACACTACTCTGGCTCATGCCATATTCCCTTGCGATTTGACGTGAACTAACACAAGGACCTCGAACCATAGTGGCAAGAGTACCAATTTCCGTTTCCTCGTTAGTAACTTTCCTTTGCCGGATATGTTTCAAATGGCTCTGAGCACCATGGACTTAACATCTGAGGTCATTAGTCCCCTATAACTTAGAGCTACTTAAACCTAACTAACCTAAGGACATCACTCACATCCACGCCCAAGGCAGGGTTCGAACCTGCGACCGTAGCGGTCGCGCGGTTCCAGACTGAAAAACCTAGAACCGCTCGGCCACAATGGCTGGCCCGGATATGTTTCCGATGCGTTAAAGACCCAGTTGTTCTCTATTTATCATACATATATTTAAATGTACGATGTGTAGGTTGGGTACGTTGAGGACATCTTTCAGCGTGTAAGTCTCCAGATCTCACTGAATTTCATTGGCATTCTCCGTAAATGAGAAGCATATCGACTTGTTCTTCGAAGGAGTACATCATTCACATTCGCTTGAATCGACGATACTAGCCTTACCGTTCCTATTAGTGTTGTATTGCGAAACCGTCGAATGGTGTTTACATGTCAATGGCGCGTTAGATGGATACGCTGTATTCGGCGAATATTTACTATTTGCACGACATATGAGAGAGAATTGTCAGAGCATGTGCTTCGATAAGTGCCGATGTGACAAGGAATACCACTTCATTCCATGATAAGAAGATTGCAGCACTGCATTGATACCTATGGTCATCACTTCGAACACCTTCTGTAAATGGACGTTCATGCCACCCCTGTGACCTTCGCTGACCTTCAAAGACATTACTGTTATACATCTTTGGATTCGTCTTGATAACTGCTATCAGAAAATAAGTACCAAACTATAGCATCCCATTTAAAAAAACAAAGTTGACCTTCATATCTCTGATGCGACCCCACCTACCAGCAAAAAACCAACGTCATATAATGGCCCCCGTTGTCCCGTGCAACATTTTTCACACAAACTTTTCAGCTCCTATCCTACTTTCGGAGTTATTCTAGGTGACAATAGTTAGTGACTCACCCTGTAGAATGTGCTGCACGTATATTTTTTTTCTCGCTTTAAGCTTTAACAATTTAAAATGGCGGTGTTAATAGCAAACATTTTAATTTTACCAGCGCACTTTTCAGTGCTGCACAAGAATATGTCATCCACATTACTTTCGCCTACGAGAATTACGAACGATGTTCGGTACCATTTTACCAAAATGGAAGACAAAGGAAAATGCGGCTACTGTCAGCAGATAATTGTCTGAGTTATAACCTGATGAGACCTGAAATTGGTCCTGTTGGAAAACACCCCCTGGAAAGCTGTTCAAGCACAACAGGTCGAATCACTATACTGACATATAAATCTGCAGTAAACATGCATGAGATAAGCACGAGAGTGCTTCTACTATCACACAAAGTAGCACCCCAAATCTTAACTCTAGGTGTAGGTCCAGTGTGTTTAGCATGCAGACAGGTTGGTCCTCAACTGGCCTCCTAACTGCCACTCGTTCATCACTGGCAGCGAGGGAGAACCAGCTTTCATCGAAAACACAATAGAGCTCCACCCTGTCCTCCAATGAGCTCTCGCTTCACACTACTGAGGTCGCAAATGATGGTGGTATTGGTTCAGTGGAATGCACGCTACAGAGCGTCTGGCTCGGAGCTGTCCTTGAAGTAATTGATTTGTAACGGCTCGTTGTGTCACAGTGGTGCCAACTGCTGCACAGACTGCTGCTGCGGATGTGCCGAACACAGTGCTCTTCCCTCTCCGTAGTGCAAGTGGCAGTCCAGAGCCAAGTCTTCTGGCGACTGTACTTTCCCAGAGCCACCACTTCCAGGAATCATGCACAGTGGCTTTATTGTTGCTAAGTCTTTCTACAGTATCACAGAAGGAACATCCAGCTTCTCGTAGCCCCATTAACGACCCCATCCAAACTCAGGGAGGTGTTGATAATGGCGTCTTTTTTGCCTTAAAGGCATTCTTGACTAACATCAGTTCACCACGACCAGTCTCAAAGGCAATTAACGCTTACGACAGTTACAGCGTGTATTGAAAGCAAATCTGATTTGCATCCACATAGTGGCGCTCCTAACGCCACTCTTAATGCGACTGCCGCGAAATGTGAATACAAATCATTTTTTAGATGTAGAAAAACGCTTATTAACTTTCGTTTATGTTGCACGACTCCTTCTAGGTACTGCGATTTTTTTTCCAGCCATTTATATGATTGTCTAAATACGATGTACCAAGGACATAGCCAAAGGAGGGGGGGAGGGGGAGCCCAGGGGATCCAGACCCCCCTATATCACCTAAATGAAATTACACACGACGTAGTTGCTGTGGAGTGAAACTGAAAAATATTTTGATTTTCAATCATACAACGAAAAAGTGATATGCACTGTTGATAGTCAACAAGGACATCGATAGATTTATACTATCGATATATTGATAGTACTATCAACTTTCGCCCATCCATACTTTAGCCAAAACCAACTACTGCACACTGTTGGTCTTAATGGAACTTACTTGCTATTTTGTTAATCAGTTCAGTCCTTACTTGCAGTTGACTTTAATATAAGTGCTACCGTTTATTGCTTTTGTTTTGTGTGATGTTGCGATAGTTTGTAATTACAGGTAATTTTGTAACAAGAAAGAAAAAGAAAAGGAAAACCAATTTTGATTCGTCCACTATTGCCCCCCCCCCCCCCCCCCCCGCCCATGAACCATGGACCCGGTCTTTGGTGGGGAGGCTTGCGTGCCTCAGTGACACAGATGGCCGTACCGTAGGTGCAACCACAATGGAGAGGTGTCTGTTGAGAGGCCAGACAAATGTGTGGTTCCTGAAGAGGGGCAGCAGCCTTTTCAGTAGTTGCAGGGGCAACAGTCTGGATTATTGACTGATCTGGCCTTGTAACTCTAACCAAAATGGCCTTGCTGTGCTGGTACTGCGAACGGCTGAAAGCAAGGGGAAACTACAGCCGTAATTTTTCCCGAGGGCATGCAGTATGGTTAAATGATCATGGCGTCCTCTTAGATAAAATATTCCAGAGGTAAAATAGTCCCCCATTCGGATCTCCAGGCGGGGACTACTCAAGAGGACGTCGTTATCAGGAGAAAAAAAACTGACGTTCTACGGATCGGAGCGTGGAATGTCAGATCCCTTAATCGGGCAGGTAGGTTAGAAAATTTAAAAAAGGCAATGGATAGGTTTAAGTTAGATATAGTGGGAATTAGTGAAGTTCGGTGCCAGGAGGAACAAGGCTTTTGGTCAGGTGAATACAGGGTTATAAATACAGAATCAAATAGGGGTAACGTAGGAGTAGGTTTAATAATGAATAAAAAATAGGAGTGCTGGTAAGCTACTACAAACAGCATAGTGAACGCATTATTGTGGCCAAGATAGACATGAAGCCCACGCCTACTACAGTAGTTCAAGTTTATATGCCAACTAGCTCTGCAGATGATGAAGAAATTGATGAAATGTATGATGAGATAAAATAAATTATTCAGGTAGTGAAGGGAGACGAAAATTTAATAGTCATAGGTGACTGGAATTGGAGTGTAGGAGAAGGGAGACAAAGAAACATAGTAGGTGAATATGGACTGGGGGTAAGAAATGAAAGAGGAAGCCGTCTGGTAGAATTTTGCACAGAGCATAACTTAATCATAGCTAACACTTGGTTCAAGAATCATAAAAGAAGGTTGTATACATGGAAGGATCTTGGGGATACTAGAAGGTATCGGACAGATTATATAATGGTAAGACGGAGATTTATGAACCAGGTTTTAAATTGTAAGACATTTCCAGGAGCAAATGTGGACTCTGACCACAATCTATTGGTTATGAACTGTAGATTAAAACTGAAGAAACTGCAAAAAGGTGGGAATTTAAGGAGATGGGACCTGGATAAACTGACTAAACCAGAGGTTGCACAGAGTTTCAGGCAGAGCATAAGGGAACAATTGACATGAATGAGGGAAAGAAATACAGTAGAAGAAGAATGGGTAGCTCTGAGGGATGAATTAGTGAAGGCAGCAGAGGATCAAGTAGGTAAAAAGATGAGGGCTAGTAGAAATCCTTGGGTAACAGAAGAAATATTGAATTTAATTGATGAAAGGAGAAAATATAAAAATGCTGTAAATGAAGCAGGCAAAAAGGAATACAAATGTCTCAAAAATGAGATTGACAGGAAGTGCAAAATGGCTAAGCAGGGATAGCTAGAGGCAAATGTAAGCATGTAGAGGCTTATCTCACTAGGGGTAAGATGTATACTGCCTACAGGAAAATTAAAGAGACCTTTGGAGAAAAGATAACCACTTGTATGAATATCAAGAGCTCAGATGGAAACCCAGTTCTAAGCAAAGAAGGGAAAGCAGAAAGGTGGAAGGAGTATATAGAGGGTCTATACAAGGGCGATGTACTTGAGGACAATATTATGGAAATGGAAGAGGAGGTAGATGAAGATGAAATGGGAGATATGATACTGCGTGAGGAGTTTGACAGAGCAGTGAAAGACCTAAGTCGAAACAAGGCCCTGGGAGTAGACAACATTCCATTCGAACTAATGACAGCCTTGGGAGAGCCAGTCCTGACAAAACTCTACCATCTGGTGAGCAAGATGTATGAGACAGGCGTAATACCCTCAGACTTCAAGAAGAATATAATAATTCCAATCCCAAAGAAAGCAGGTGTTGACAGATGTGAAAATTACCGAACTATGAGTTTAATAAGTCACAGCTGCAAAATACTAACGCGAATTCTTTACAGACGAATGGAAAAACTGGTAGAAGCCGACCTCGGAGAAGATCAGTTTGGATTCCGTAGAAATATTGGAACACGTGAGGCAATACTGACCTTACGACTTATCTTAGAAGAAAGATTAAGGAAAGGCAAACCTACGTTTCTAGCATTTGTAGACTTAGAGAAAGCTTTTGAAAATGTTGACTGGAATACTCTCTTTCAAATTCTGAAGATGGCAAGGGTAAAATACAGGGAGCGAAAGGGTATTTACGATTTGTACAGAAACCAGATGGCAGTTATAAGAGTCAAGGGACATGAAAGGGAACAGTGATTGGGAAGGGAGTGAGACATGGTTGTAGCCTATCCCCGATGTTATTCAATCTGTATATTGAGCAAGCAGTAAAGGAAACGAAAGAAAAATTCGGAGTAGGTATTAAAATCCATGGAGAAGAAATAAAAACTTTGAGGTTCGCCGATGACATTGTAATTCTGCCAGAGACAGCAAAGGACTTGGAAGAACAGTTGAACGGAATCGACAGTGTCTTGAAAAGAGGATATAAGATGAACACCAGCAAAAGCAAAACGAGGATAATGGAGTATAGCCGAATTAAGTCGGGTGATGCTGAGGGAATTAGATTAGGAAATGAGACACTTACGGTAGTAAAGGATTTTTGCTATTTGGGGAACAAAATAACTGATGATGGTCGAAGTAGAGAGGATATAAAACGTAGACTGGCAATGGCAAGGAAAGCGTTTCTGAAGAAGAGAAATTTGTTAACATCGAGTATAGATTTAAGTGTCAGGAAGTCGTTTCTGAAAGTATTTGTATGGAGTGTAGCCATGTATGGAAGTGAAACATGGACGATAACTAGTTTGGACAAGAAGAGAATAGAAGCTTTCGAAATGTGGTGCTACAGAAGAATGCTGAAGATTAGATGGGTAGATCACGTAACTAATGAGGAGGTATTGAATAGAATTGGGGAGAAGAGGAATTTGTGGCATAACTTGAGAAGAATAAGGGACTGGTTGGTAGGACATGTTCTGAGGCATCAAGGGATCACAAATTTAGCATTGGAGGGCAGCGTGGAGGGTAAAAATCGTAGAGGGAGACCAAGAGATGAATACACTAAGCAGATTCAGAAGGATGTAGGTTGCAGTAGGTACTGGGAGATGAAGATGCTTGCACAGGATAGAGTAGCATGGAGAGCTGCATTAAATCAGTCTCAGGACTGAAGACCACAACAACACTAGTGTTGTGGTAAGTTAAAAATATTTACGCGCTACTATAATAACCTAACTACCTATCTATAGCAATTTAATGTTAGCACTGGAGTCGTTATTTAGAGACTGGTAGATCTTTGAGGCTGCAATATTTCACTATTTCACAAGGCAGCGGAGTGGTGAACATGACTACAAATAACATTATTAAAATAAGTGCTTAGAAAGACACCTGAATTTGCCTGTGTCGCCCAAAAATCGCGTTGATCAATAAAAATATCGCCCAGACGGCGACTGTTGCATATCTTTACAAAATTTGCTCAAAATTCTTTCATTAGAAGCCAAAATGGCGAAATGTCTCCCAGTGTAGTCACCCATGTGGTACTCAATTATAAAACAGGTTCCGATAGGAAAGATGGGGAGTGTTTTGTGGAGAGCGGAAGGGGTATGTGATGACAAGCACACTCTATAATTCGTTCGTTTCTAAAAGATTTTTTTCAGTGGGATGCTTCAATTCATCTGAGCCGACTGCGTCCTACATCCTCGCCCTTTCCCTCCCCCTCCTCCACATACACACCACCCCTTTCCCGTCATAATCTGTTTAAGCTTTTACAACCTCATTATTACTTAAGCGTTTTCAGATGTTCTATGATTAGATTGTAATGTTTTTAATATGTAGAGACAATTACATAAAAAAATTCTTTCATTACTTTTGTAACAGTACTTATTTTGATTTGGGGAATAGTCCTTTATTTCGCAGGTAGGGGTATTTAATTTTAATGTTGGTGTAAGATTTCGACAATATGCGTAATTAAGCGATATTCACATTGGGAGTCAGCTAGCGATCGTCATTCTACACTATGTATTTCTGCATAAAGATGGCTCACTTGTAAGATGTTCTACTGTATAATGTCTTATTCATAATATGCTTGGAACAGTGAGTCCAACCGTCACAACTCCACCATATGTGTAAATAAACGTCATGTAAGTGATAACGTATGTTGTACATTACAGAGGAGCTTGTTAGCATCAAAGATGGTATTACAATATTATCATGAATAAACGTAAATTCATCTTTGATGTCGCATACATTACAAGTCTAGTTTAATGCATGAATCAATGTCAAGATCCCAAAACTGTAGCTAATAGTATTCGTGTATTCTGTTTTGTTTTATAAACAAATTTGGTTGCTTAGTTTCAAGTTGACTGTTAAAATAATAATTTAAGAAGAAGTTCTTGATCACTTAAGAAAATTGAAGAATTTTAATGAAATAAAAGGTACTTAATTTGAGACTTAACTGAGGAATTTGGGAGGCTAGGTTGTGCTGAAAGAACTCTGAAAAGGTTGCTGATAAGTTGGAAATTTAAATATAAGATTGTAGCAGGAGGAAGATATTCATCCCAACGTTAAAATTCTTGTGCTCTGTGATAGTGAACTTTCTAATAAAAGAGTGAGCCATGTTTTGTTAGCAGAAAGGGAATACATTATATTAGAGTTTTAATTCATTTGTGAATAAAGTGAAGTGATCACATTGCCAAATAAGGAAATATTTTTGAGAGTATGTGCTATGATTAACTAAGATAAAAGCAAATTATGTACATAAAATTTAAAAAAATAAATTTGTATTCATAGTAAACAAAAACATGAGCCTTTTTAAGGTCTTCTTTAGCAAATCTGACCCTCCCTTTGACAAAATCCTGGCTACATCTTTGGTTGTACCATAATAAAGTATGTTTACCAATGTTTAATTCTGAATTCATATGTTTCACTTAAATGTGCATATAATTTTACCTTCGATATGTGTATGTATCTTCTTAACTGGTGAAAGTATTGCATGTGTTTGATTCAACTGCATCTTTTGTCTTATTTGAACATGCCAGGGAGGATAGTGTTGACCGAATAGCCATAATAGTTAGAGAAGTTGTGCTGGCCATGAACCAATGAGGACTGTAAAAGCCATTTTGCATCTTTGCAGTTGCACTGTTGTGAAATAGCTTCCCTCATTACTGTGTCACTTGCGCAAATCCTGTAATGTATGATCGATGGCAGCTTGTCAAAACAAGGCACATTGATTCTGACGAAGTTCCTAAATTCCTGTGAATCTTCAGCTCTCAACTTCTTCATTAACAGGGACAGTGGTGACTGATCAAAGGAGGCAAGGGTATTTACTTTTCTATAGTATAATTACTAGTAGTAATTGTAGCAATAAGTATTTTTACAATGAGCCTTTATGCACTTTTGTCAGCCAGCGTGAGAGGTATTAACATGTGTAGTTACTTCTAAACTGTGAGCACTACAGACCAAGCCAAATTGCGAAATCTTCATTCTGACCTAAAGCAGAGGGAGGCACAAAGCATAATGGCAAGGAGGCCAGACACATTTGGCTGCCTGTAAATGCTCGTTTGCCATGGTAACCATTATATCACTGTTAGAAACAGGAGAGGGGATACAGGCTTCCATATAGCTGTGCTGCGGGGCACCTCTTTTCCATAGGAGGCAATTTGCCGTGGTGCCACCTCTCCAGGTTTCCCTTACGTTAGTTGTCCCGTGTGCACTGAATATGGATGAAGCCCATCCTTGTTCAAGTATTGATGTAACATTTTCGAGTGACGACATCATTACTTATCTACAGGAGCTTTCGTTTTCAGGGAGAAGTGAAACTGAATGACATGAAATTTTGAAGAAAGTCATCCAACACTGGAATTACACCTTCTTCAGAAAGATAAATCAGAACATATGCATTCCAAACTTCATGGCATGTGCAGCACAATTGGTTATGTGCTAGCCCTCCAAAGGACACTTATTCTGCTGGCCATGTTTGCTTCCCAAGCACAAAAAAACTATATACACTGAGATTTCGACGACCTGAAGAATCTGTCTAGAGGTTTAACAAGGCATGTTACCTCTAAAGGTCATCTAAGTAGTTTTATTTCGAGAACTATTTAAAAAATGGTTCAAATGGCTCTAAGCACTATGGGACTTAACATCTGAGGTCATCAGTCCCCTAGACTTAGAACTACTTAAACCTAACTAACCTAAGGACATCACACACATCCATGCCCGAGGCAGGATTCGAACCTGTGACTGTAGCAGCAGTGGGGTTCCGGACTAAAGCGCCTACAACCACTCGGCCACTGCGGCCAGCAAGAGAACTATTCAAAAAACAAGTATCTAAAATGAGGCGTATTTTTTAAGTAAGGTCCATTTGGACGTAAGTACACAACGAAAGGTTATTCCAAAAAAGTAAATTTATTTTCAGAAAGTACATACTTCACTTTATTTTTCGACAAGTTTGTTGAAGCGCCTATCATACCTCTCAACCAATTTTAAAATACCCACTTTATAAAAACTTGCCACCTGCTCCAATAACCAAGAGTTCACTGCCGTTTTCATGTCGTCATCATCATTGTAACAGTTGCCACTGAGGTAATCGCTCTGCGCAAGATCAGGACTGTAGGGTGAGTGATATAAAACTTCCCAGCCAAAACTGTCCAATAAATCGTGGGTCTGACCTGCAGTGTGAGATCTTGCATTGTCATGGAGAAGGACAGTTCCCTTTGGCAGCATGCTGCGTCTTTTGTTTTGAATCGCTCTGCATAGCTTTCTCAGTGTTTGGCAGTATGCTTCTGCATTGCTAGTGGTTCCTCGTTGCATGAAGAAGACCAACAAAACACCATGCCTATCCCGAAACACCGACGCCATGATTTTGCACTGGGACAGAGTCTGTTTGGCCTTCACCTTTACAGGTGTGTGTGTGTGTGTGTGTGTGTGTGTGTGTGTGTGTGTGTGTGTGTGTTTGTGTGTCTCCATTCCATGTTCTGTTGATTCGATTCAGGCGCGGTATGCAAAACCCATGTTTCATCTCCAGTTACGATCTGACTAAAGAAGCCGTCACCTTCTTCATGATAATA
Source organism: Schistocerca piceifrons (assembly GCF_021461385.2). NCBI lineage: Eukaryota > Metazoa > Arthropoda > Insecta > Orthoptera > Acrididae > Schistocerca > Schistocerca piceifrons. The sequence continues at coordinate 125,039,295 of NC_060149.1, forward strand.
AGTCAAGAGCTTCATTGCACACTCAAATCTTTGGTTTTTGTAGTCCTCTGTTAGGAGTTTCAGGACCTAATGGGAGCACAGTGTCCTAAACTTTAGGTATTAATAAACAATGTTGTAAAGCACTGATCTCGGCACATCAGGAAATTCGTTTGAGAGACCTGTTATTGTGAAGTGCCTGTTCTCACGAATCCTTGCTTCAACTGAAGCCACCAAATCGTCTGTAATCAAAGAAGGGCGACCGGAGCAGTCCGCATCATGGACGTAGTCACGGCCATCTTTGAATTCTCGTACCCACTTACGCACTTTGCTTTCACTCATAACAGTATCACCGTGCACCTCGCAAATCTGTCGATGAATTTCTGCAGCAGACAGGTTCCTTGCTGACAAAAACCGTATCACTGAGCGAACCTCACACGCTGCGGGCAAATTAATAATCTTAAACATTTTGAAAGCACAGACCAGAGCCGTCCAGGTTAGCTACAGAGCTGAAACTGACCACAGTTGTTTCCGAGGCATGCCGGTACACGACGCACGCGCTCGTTGCGGTATGCGCGCGAACTACTAGTGTCTACAACAAAACGGACCTTACTTAAAAAACACCCATCGTATTTCAGAGCTCCTTAATGATCAACACAAACTGATGAAAATTGGGCGCAACAATGAAGTGAAAGCTGACAGAGCTCATGAAAATTCTAACTGATGTCACAAGTCTTTTGTGTAAACAGGAGATAGCTTTCAGAGGTCATGATGAAACAGAAGATTTCCTGAATTACAGAAATTTCATAGCCATTTTTAACCTGGTGCTTAACAGAAATAAAGATTTGAAAGCACAATGGAAGAAAATCGGCTGTTTCTGGGAATTTTCAAGAACCATATGTAACGGACCATTTGTATAAATGAATCGATTTGTGAATGCATACATTCAAGTTTGGATATAACCTCATATTATGTCTGCATTGTGGACAAATCAAGAGATGTTTTGGACAAGTCACTATGTTCTGTTGTGAGGTTCACGATGTTAGCCAAGCTGCTTTATCCAATGGGCTGAGTGGCGTGTTTCAAAATTATGTCAAGAACAAACAGGTGGCCTAAATCTATGGCGGTGATTCCGTTCTGGAGGGAGAATAAATGGCCAGGAAGCTAAGGTCTGGCAAATTGCCTCCCCTCCCCTCCCACAAAAGCTCTGTTTACTCACTGTTTGGCACATCGTTTAAATTTAGTTTTGCATCAGAGCTGGTCTTGTATAAAAAACAGTAAGGAGCTTTTTCTCCACGCTTCACAATATTCCTGCTTTCTTCAACTGGTCTTCCAAACGCACAACAGTTCAAATGGCTCAAATGGCTCTGAGCACTATGGGACCTAACATCTGAGGTAATCAGTCCCCTAGACTTAGAACTACTTAAACCTAACTAACCTAAGGACAGCACACACATCCATGCCCGAGGCAGGATTCGAACCTGGGACCGTAGCAGCAGCGCGGTTCCGGACTAAAGCGCCTAGAACCGTTCGGCCACAAGGGCCGGCCACAACAGTACGCAACAGTATTGAAACTTCCTGGCAGAATAAAACTGTGTGCCGGATTGAGACTCGAACTCGGAACCTTTGCCTTTCCCCGTAATTTAGGGCCATGATCTGCCGCTGAAAGGGAGTCCGACTCCCGCCATTACATCGTTCTTCTGCCCTTCTCGCAATGGCTAAGGCTGACATGTCACGGCAAATGCCGCGTAGATAACTGCATCCTGCATGTGTAAAATGCTGTGAAACGTAAACATAGGTAATCATTTGCTTGTACCAGCGCGACATAAAACTAACACTTTAGTCTATAATTTTATGTAAACATAACGTAATTTCAGTCTAGCTGCTCAAAATACCAATAACTGATTAATAAATACCAACTTAGACTTCTCAGAAGTTTCAATATGAGTGAACTGCAGCTGTACAAAAAGTCAACCTTCACTCTCAACCATGTAAACAAGCCTGCAGTTCCAAATACACCCTTGGGGCGCTGTTGGAGACTTTAAAGCCGCATACACACTGAGCTTGAAACATGTTTCCAAAACATGTTTCCAGCTGCTTGGTGTGGACACCCTTTGGCAACATGTTCCGAAACCCAGAAACATCTATCCGTACCAGTGTCAGTACAGATCAAAGGAAAAAATGTTTCAGGCTAGCTACCACCTGTCACCGCTGCAGAGCGCTAGCGTGTGTGTGTGTGTGTGTGTGTGTGTGTGTGTCGCCAACTATTAAGTGGTGTTGTGTTTACTATAGTGTCGTTTTCGCTTTATTTTTCTAAAATAATGGAGTGGTGAAGGCAACAAATTGTTGATTTAATTGCCATGTACCAGGGGGAGGATTGCTTATGGAACGTCCGGAGCTAGGAATACAAAAACACTGTTAAAAAACACGGTGCACTTGCAAAAATTGCAGCAGCATTTGGCACGGACAAGGGAGGTGCAGAGAAAAAGATATGATCGCTCGTGGTTGCTTACAGCCGTGAGAAAAGAAAAATTATTTCAAGCAGACCATTTGGTAGTGGTGCAGACACTGCATATGACTCCAACTGGTTCGGCTATCGGCTGCTGAAGTTCTTGGGCGATGTTCATGAGCCGAAGGAGACAACAGATACTGTGGAAAACGAGGTACGAAAATTATGTTTGTTTGTCTTTATTTGTATTTTATGGTATACAGTCACATTCACCTATAGTTATTTTGCCACGGTACACTTACTTGTGGGCTTAAAAAATAGTTAGCAAACTAGTCTCGAATTTATTTATTCGTGAAAGCAGATTTCCTTGGTATATTCTGTGCTGCAGTGAAAACTGATGCAGTGTCATCTCGTCTCCATGTGCCTGGAATCATCTCACCTGTTTGTAAATCGTAGGAATCGAAGCTTCCATGTGGGGTATACTGGTTCCTTGCCTCAGCATTTCGCCTTAAAAATTGTGCAGACATACAGCTGTAAGTGTGACAGTTTTTGCCTTCTCCGGTTGCAGCAACATAGGTTTTCTAAACACACAAAAAACTGAAGCCATAATGCCAAAAGTGTTCTCAATAACCATTCTGGCCCTAGAAAGTCTGTAATTTAAAACTCTCTCTTTTGAACCTTTAACATGTTTTCCTGGGTAGGGTTTCATAATGTTTTCCTGTAAGGGAAAAGCATCGTCTGCTACAAAAGTGAGTGTTCATCGGAGGTGAGGGTATCATCTGGAGTGCCCCAGGGAAGTGTGGTAGGTCCGCTATTGTTTTCTATCTACATAAATGATCTTTTGGATAGGGTGGATAGAATATGTGCGGTTGTTTGCTGATGATGCTGTGGTGTACGGGAAGGTGTCGTCGTTGAGTGGCTGTAGGAGGATACAAGATGACTTGGACAGGATTTATGATTGGTGTAAAGTATGGCAGCTAACTCTAAATATAGATAAATGTAAATTAATGCAGATGAATAGGAAGAAGAATACTGTAATGTTTGGATACTCCATTAGTAGTGTAGCGCTTGGCACAGTCACGTCGATTAAATATTTGAGCGTAACATTGCAGAGCGATATGAAGTGGGACAAGCATGTAATAGCAGTTGTGGGGAAGGCGGATAGTCGTCTTCGGTTCATTGGTAGAATTTTGGGAAGATGTGGTTCATCTGTAAAGGAGACCGCTTATAAAACACTAATACGACCTATTCTTGAGTACTGCTCGAGCGTTTGGGATCCCTATCGGGTCGGATTGAGGGAGGACATAGAAGCAATTCAGAGGCGGGCTGCTAGATTTGTTACTGGTAGGTTTGATCATCACGCGAATGTTACGGAAATGCTTCAGGAACTCAGGTGGGAGTCTCTAGAGGAAAGGAGGCGTTCTTTTCGTGAATCGCTACTGAGGAAATTTAGAGAACCAGCATTTGAGGCTGACTGCTGTACAATTTTACTGCCGCCAACTTATATTTCGCGGAAAGACCACAAAGATTAAGATAAGAGAGATTATGGCTCGTACAGAGGCATATAGGCAGTCATTATCCCCTCGTTCTGTTTGGGAGTGGAACAGGGAGAGAAGATGCTAGTTGTGGTACGAGGTACCCTCCGCCACGCACCGTATGGTGGATTGCGTAGTATGTATGTAGATGTAGATAAACATATGGTAGAGCCTTTGTGCCACCAGGTAAGAATTCAGCATGTGGCAAGTTAAGTTTCTTTTTGTCGATTAACTCACTTATGCTCGCGTTTTTGAACACACCACCATCTGAAATTCTGCCTTGACAGCCGATATCTGCGTACAAAAAGGTTGTAGCTGGCATCGAAGACAGCAAGCAGCACAATGCTGAATGGACCTTTATAATTAAAATATTCACGTCCACTATCAACAGGGCACTGTAGCACGATATGTTTCCCGTCAATTGCTACGAGTACCGAGCGAGGTGGCGCAGTGGTTAGACACTGGACTCGCATTCGGGAGGACGACGGTTCAATCCCGCGTCCGGCCATCCTGATTTAGGTTTTCCGTGATTTCCCTAAATCACTCCAGGCAAATGCCGGGATGGTTCCTCTGAAAGGGCACGGCCGACTTCCTTCCCCATCCTTCCGTAATCCGATGAGACCGATGACCACGCTGTCTGGTCTCCTTCCCCAAACCAACCAACCAACCAATTGCTCCGACACAATGGGGGAACTGAAGAAACTGTGAGAACAAACATGCTGTTTTACGCCAGTCGTTTTCAGTCGCAGGTATCTGAAGGAAAGAAATTTGATTTCAGGTTTTCGTACATTTGCCAGAGGGCACAAATGAAAATGAAGATGTTGCGGCTGGACCTTCCAGGCCTCCACCACGAAAAATTAGAAGGATAGGCGAGAAAAAAGATATGCAGCAACCCTACAAGATTGCGTCTCAATTCTTCTTCTTCTGCTTTTACGGCCTCATTGGACCACTTCAGTCAATCATTTCTGGTCCTCTTCTTTGGTATTTTCCCCTTCCGAGTGGCCCAGTATCTCTTCATTCGTTCCGATGCTTTTCGTCGTTCCTTATCTGTAAATACCCTTTTCATTGTATGTCGTTTGTAAATTTTTGGTTTAAATCTTATTTCTGTGTCCCTCAACTTCTTTAAATTTGGCGTTTTGTTCTGCAAATCATCCAGAGTTATTTCCAGTTCTTCCATATCCTCTCTTATTTCCTTAAGCCATCCTCCTTGTTGTTTCAAATTCCAGAGTTTCTCAATAATTTTCCTTGATAATCTGGTTTCTGGTGTCCTCAGAATGTGACCACAAAAAGAGATCCTTTTCTTTCGTATAGTATCAGTGATGGGCTCCAGTTCTCTGTATATCACTTCGTTTGGAACTATCCGCCATTGCCCAGCTTTTTGATATTTCTTATTTATGCATGTTCTAGCAATTCTTCTCTCTACTTTTAAAATTTTGTCAATTCTGTTTTTCTGGGTGACTTTAAAAAGAGTTTCACTTCCGTATGTAACCTCTGGTTGAACCACCGTCTTGTAATGTTTTAATTTTGTTTTAATTCATAGACATTTTTTATTGTACGTAGACCATAATAGTTTTTGAGCTTTTATCATTTTATTAGTTCTTGCTCGCCATGCAGGTTTCTCGTCCAATTTATGTGTTATAATTTCACCCAGGTATTTAAATTGTTTCACTATTTTAATTTCCCTATTGTTCACTGTGATGTGATCTATTACAAGTGGACCCGTTACCATTATTTCAGTCTTATGATATCTGGAGTCCTAATTTTTGTGCTATATTTTGTTAGCTTGTTATTTGTTTCGTGGCTTCCAGAATATTATTAGCTAGTAATGCTAGGTCATCAGCAAATCCCAAGCAATTTAGGTTTATTTTATCTTTCTTAGTTCCAATTTTAATATTCATAGGATTTTCCTTGTACCATTCTCTCATTACATATTCAAGAGCACAGTTGAATAGCAATGGTGATAAACAATCTCCCTGTCTCAACCCTGTTTTAATCGTAAATGGTTCAGATATTTCGCCTCTAAATTTTACTTTGGATTTGGTGTTTGTTAAGGTTAACTGTATCATTTTTATTAATTTAGGATGAAGTCCAAAATTTCTTAATATTTTCATCATTGAAGATCTATGGATGCAATCATACGCCTTTTTGAAATCTACAAAGGTTATGACTAGTTGTTTTTGCCTTCTTTTGTAGACATCCATAACTAACTTCAAGGTGATTATCTGTTCTGGGCATCTTCTCCAGGATCTAAATCCTCCTTGATATTCTCCCAGTTCCAGTTCTAGTTGATCTTTACAGCGGTTGTATAGTATTCTTGACATGATCTTATACGTGCAGTCCAAAAGGGAAATTCCGCTATAGTTGTCTGGATTTGATTTTTCTCCTTTCTTATGTAATGGATGTGTTATAGCAGTAGTCCAATTTTCTGGTAATTGCGTCTCAATTATTAAGTAAAGTGCTGCAAAAACAAGAAGAGAACAAGAACGATGAATGAAGTACATATGGGCAGTATGTGGCATCAGTTTTATGGAAATTGCCAGAGTTAGAAAGAGCAAAAACAATTTGGTTTTGCTTGATGAAGTGTTAATGAAGCAGCATGTAGCGTATTTGGAAAATCAGCAGTCGAAAGTGGGTATGAATGTGGCAGGGCCATCATCATCATCAAGTAATAATTCCCCTGTTACATTTACGAGTTATGAAGACAGTGACAACACAATTGAAGAAGTTGTGTTTGATGAGATAGCTAATGTAATTGAGAAATAATAACAATTCGAAAATATGCTTATTTAACGATGTTTTTCATTTACTGACCTTTACATAATCCTTCAGTACTTCCACCAGAGCTCCATATACTTCAGGTACTATTTGAGATATTGCTTACTTCGAAATGTGAGCCGGCCGCGGTGGCCGTGCGGTTCTGGCGCTGCAGTCCGGAACCGCGGGACTGCTACGGTCGCAGGTTCGAATCCTGCCTCGGGCATGGGTGTGTGTGATGTCCTTAGGTTAGTTAGGTTTAAGTAGTTCTAAGTTCTAGGGGACTTATGACATATGATGTTGAGTCCCATAGTGCTCAGAGCCATTTGAACCATTTGAGCCATTTCGAAATGTGAAATAAATACGCAAGGAACTGAAATGAATCTCCTGTTGCCAGAAAACGAAGAGTGACTGCAAGCCTTTGGTTGACTAAAATCGCTTTCCTGAAATTCGTCTTTTTTTTTTTTTTTTGGAATAAATGGTGATATCATATTTGGCAGATATTCAAAATCGGTAGATGACATCCGAGTGCAGTTACGGAATCCAGGGCCGTCTTCCATACTCAGCTCACGTAGCAAGTTATTTACGCTAGCTCTTATATAGAATATTTTTCTCCACCAACGACGAGGACGCCTTTCATTTTGTTTATGTAAACCATCTAGTATCAATAATGCAGCACCACATATCATTATTGTTTCTTCGACACCAGACATAACGCAGCAGCAGACGATACGAACACAATAACACAACGCAGCAGCAGACGATACGAACACAATAACACAAGGAGCACTGCAGACGAACACGCAACGAGAAATGTTTGCCGCCGGTGTGGATTGAAACAGAGATCAGAAACAAAGTCGGAAATATTTGCGAAATATCGCAGAAAACAATGTTTCCAAAAGAAACATGTTTCCAGTGGCAGTGTGGACGCGGCTAAGGCGCTTGGTGGAAGATGAATTGACAACAATGCCGATAGCGAGCTTCGCTACTGTGAAAGATCAACACCGACTCAAAGGAAGTTCTCGGCGCTTGTTCGTGACGTCACGTCAGCTAGGCACGGGGAACGCCCGGTCGGTTGCAGGCATACTCATAATGGTGGTGTCTCCCTCTCTGACACAGGAAAATGTGAAACTATTGGCGGTAGTTGACCAACACACATTGTTCTGATAGATTTTTGCAGTCAATTAATTGTGCAATTCATTACACTTCTTAACAAATAGTGTATTCATGAACTTAAATTTCCACCTGTTTTAAGGATTGACATATAAAAACAACTTCATGGTCCAGCAGCATCAGAATTCGTGCTTCTTTGCCTTATTTGTAAATCCGAGGAAGTTACGTTTTTACTGGGTTGCATTTACAAGAAACTGTGAACATATTGGTGCTCTTCTTTAGGTATCTTGGTTGACTATGGGGTGAGGAGCACTGAATGTCAATGAAATATCTTGCGATTGCACACGTTGGGGGAGGGGGTGGGGGACAGAAGAAGAGGGGAAAGAGAGATATTTGTTTTACAAAATAAAATTTTTTTATCTTATAAAGTTTCTCCTTTCAGTTGCAAGAGGGGAATATTTATCTTTTCTAATGTGCATGTTTAAAAAAGTTTAAGCTCAACAGTGTTTTCGATGTATGAAGCTATTTTGTTTCCTGTTTAGAATTCTTTTCGTTGAAAACGACTGTAATCTAATGACTGGCAACAGTTGGACATTTACACATGTAAATTAGTTCACATTTCCAGTGACGATGTCAAACGAAAATAAATAAATAAATAAAAGAAACGAGTTCATTGTAAGGGGGTTGGGGTAAGTTTGGATAACAAAATGGATCAAGTAAATATAGTTACTTGAATGTAAAATTTCCGAAGCTTGAAATGGGGCAAAACATCTTCTCATATTGATCTACGTTTGTTTCGACAGGGCCGGCCGGAGTGGCCGAGCGGTTCTAGGCGCTACAGTCTGGAGCCGCGTGACCGCTACGGTCTCAGGTTCGAATCCTGCCTCGGGCGTGGATGTGTGTGATGTCCTTAGGTTAGTTAGGTTTAAGTAGTTCTAAGTTCTAGGGGACTGATGACCTCAGAAGTTAAGTCCCATAGTGCTCAGAGCCATTTGAACCATTTGTTTCGACAGGATTCAGTAATACAGAACTATGATCTTCATTTGTAGCTTTACGATAGTAAGAAAATCTTTCCTCTAAATAAAACTGCAGAATCCAAAACAATACCAAACATTTTGTCCAAAAATAAGAGATTTATAGTGATAAGCACTCCCAGGCGTTTATGCCTGCAACAGACCTAGCGTTCGCCGTGCCTAGCTGACATGACGTCACCTAAAAGCGCCGAAGCCTTCCTTTGAGTCTGTGTTGGAAAGACGCACCCAAGGTGAACAACTCGAGCAATCCATTTGACATGTGTTTCATAACAGTGTAGATAATTTCCAGTAAAACGCTAGATTTTATGAATGATTTGTATTTCTTATTTATTCTCACACTATCATGTACGTAAAACTTTTATTGTCTTGTTTAATTCATCCTTTTGGAACCATATTACAATTTAAGATTTTGACACCCCCAAAAAACTGCCTCTGGGCAGTGGTGCGGTTAACCCCCCTCCTGAGAACCGCCCAGCTAACAACAACAAAACCTTTAGAAAGTGGAGGAAACTGGCTATGGCGGTTTCTAGTACGCATTCCTTCACGTGATTCTAACAACAGGCACTAGACTGAAGTACCAACTAAAAGTCATCATGTGTTCCCAGGTACACTATCCTCTAGGTGCAAAACTCTCTCGTTTTCTATTAGCTAATTCTAGATTACTTTTAATGCCCCTTTGGTGGCGGCATTTGACTTGACGTGATATTTCAGGTTTCGTCAACGCTGGCCATTTACTTTTGTAGTCCTTCACATTTTCTTCTGCTTGATTCGTAGTTTACTTTTGTGTGGCCGTGCTTCACTAATTCAAATCGATCAGAGAAGTACAGAACAGTCGCTCTCGATCTGGCTCATGTTGTTAGGTTTAGCATTGACTTAAATATTGTGTTTCCGCATAAAACAAATTTCCCATTTTTGCTATAAGAAAGAAAACGAAGTTATTCAAATTCAAATGTTCAAATGTGTGTGAATTCGTAAGGGAGCAACGAAGTTATTCATTTGTACATAGTCATTAAGTGTATTACTTTTTTAACTTTGATGTAAACACTAATACTCTCAGAAAACCCGATTGCATTGTCAGATGTGACGTACCATAGTAAATTAAAAAAAATGCCATGCGTTACAATCTTCATTTTGGTTGTCTACTTTTTTTAACATTTTCAGGTTTAATTATAGAGCTTAGTGCTAACCCTTTCGTGGCTGTCGGGACACACTAACTTCGGACCTGATTGTACTCACTGGGAAGGGGGTTGCATATTCCTGCATAGCGCCGCTATCTGTAAGCCCTTCAGAACTCGGAAAGAATCCGAGGCACTGAAATTCTCATTCTATGGAAGACTCTGACTGTTGCAGTGAGCCATGGCGTGAATTTTTGGGCTGTAACCACAGATTCTTGTGTCTCGAAACAGTTTTCGACGTTTTCATTCCACTAAATATGTCCAAAGTCAGTATTTTTGCTATTTTATGTTTCTTAGATATTTAGAAACAATAATTACGCTTTCCAATACTCACTTCTATGAATAAAATTGTTTTTGAGTGTAATTGCTAGTGGGACACATGTGTCCCACTAACCGATGTGCAACCCCATAGTGCCTTTATGTTGCGATATTGTAATACTTCTGTTCTAGAGAAACACAGATTTTTTTCTATAAATTTTGTGCTAATAAAATCACAATATGTGGTTTACAATTAACACCCATAATTTTCACTTCAGGAGCTATGAGGCAGCAAAATCTCTGATTTTTTATTTTCATTGCCAAAAATGTGAAATGGTTATGGCCGGGAGGCCCCATCCGGGCAATATCGAGTTGCAAGTCTTGTTTCAGGTGACGCTACATTGGGCGACTTGCATGTCAGTGATGATGAGGACATCACAACACCCAGTCCACAACGAAATCAGAAATTGGTCCGAAGCAGCAAAGGCTGTTTACGATTTTTCACATCCCTCCTGTTTCGAGTCCTTTTGTGGTGTAATCAGGTGTGTGTGTAGAGGGGGGGGGGAGGGAGGGGGGAAGAGGTGTGGAGTTCAACATTACCATTTGCGTGAATAAGACGCCGAAGGATATCTCTAAGACCCCACAGTTGGACAACACCCACGCTGCCACCAATGCACCTTTGTTGAGGTCTTTAAGAAATGTGCTTTTTAGCAACTTTGACATCAATTGAGCCTCGTGGCTGTTCTAGCGCCTGACGGTTAGGCAAGCCCTTCGACACGCCTTAGGTGGGGCTTGCCCACCTTCAGGCGCTAGACAGCCGCGATGCTCAAACGGTGTGTGTAAATTTCTTACAGGTATATTTTTATCCTGCACAACGAAGGTTCTTGGGTGCCACCGAGTGTGTTACCAAACTGGGGGCTTAGACGGATCCTTTGCCGTTTTATTCACGCACATGTTAATATCGTACATGTCCCCCGTTATCACTCTACAAGAAGGCTTGAAACAGGAGGGCTGAAAAAGCATTAATACCCTTTTCTGCTTCGGATCAGTTTCATATTTCGTCTAATGATTTGACAGGTCCCTAGTGGTTCCAACCTGTGCACCAGAGTAAAGATTGTGGTCGCATTACACTCCAATGGGGTCAGAACAGGTTCAATGAGGTTGCAGCTCCACGATGTCCTTAGAGTAGGGTTGAAGCGCCCAGGGGGTGGCAACAGTGTCGAATGTTGTCAAGAACTTCGTCTTGTCACACGTCGCATTACAAACTGTCGTTTCCGACACGCGAAATGTGTGGGAATCTACGCCCCAGGGCAAGTGGTGATTTCATTGGCGCCCTTTAAACCACACCCTGAGGCTTTTTCGTGTAAATTCTGAGCGTTAATGTGTCTGAAATGTTTTTCTCGACCACCCATAAGAAAAACACGTGATTTCAACCCTGGATGTCGCAGTTCTGACTTCCATCGCAAAGACGTCAAAAGAATGGGTGAATAATGGCTGTGACGACCTTCTCATCGTGTAACACGTCCACGTCTGCATCGGGCATAATTGTGGTGATACCTAGCGCCAATGTGATATCATTAACCCACCTTACATCTCACATGAGCTTCTGTGGTGTGACTTCTTTTTCGTTGTGTCGACACATTGCTATCTGAAGCGTAGTCATGCGCGAGGGTAATTTCGCTGGGCACCACTCTTTTCCATCATTGCGGAGGAAAGTTGTAGTTAACTTTCAGCCAAATTTCAAATTTATGCGTCGGAATGGGGGACAATTACGGGTTTTAGAAAAAATGATCCTTTAATTTTGTTGCGCAGTGTTCTTGTGTGACGTAAAGCAGGTGCAAAAAATAAGTCTTGCCTTGTGCGCCAGCTAGCCTTAACTTAGTTGCAACTGAGTATTAGGCATCTTGCCACACTGCTATATATGGCTGTGTTCCGAATCTCGGTGAGCACACGGCACCACGACTTTTACATTTGGAGAAATGCAGTCTTACTTCAGTGTCACTTTCAGGGAACAAGTGTCGTATATATTTTTTAAGTATTCCTTTTTGAGCCACGACAACTGCTTTATGACCTGTTCAGTACACTTTTCCATTGTTACAACCTCTCGATATACTACAGCATCATCCGTAAAAAGCCTCAGTGAACTTCCGATGTTATCCACAAGGTCATTTATATATATTGTGAACAGCAACGGTCTCACGACACTCTCCTGTGGCACACCTGAAATCACTCTTACTTCGGAAGACTTCTCTCCATTGAGAATTACATGCTGCGTTCTGTTATCTAGGAACACTTCAATCCCATCACACAATTGGTCTGATAGTCCACATGCTCTTACTTTGTTCATTAAACGACTGTGGGGAACTGTATCAGACGCCTTGCGGAAGTCAAGAAACACGGCATCTACCTGGGAACCCCTGTCTATGGCCCTCTGAGTCTCGTGAACGAGTAGCGCGAGCTGAGTTCACGCAGTCGTATTTTTCGAAACCCCTGCTGATTCCTAAAGAATAGATTTCTAGTCTCCAGAAAAGTCATTATACTCGAACATAATATGTGTTCCAAAATTCTACAACTGATCGACGTTAGAGATATAGGTCTATAGTTCTGACCATCTGTTCGACGTCCCTTCTTGAAAACGGGGATGACCTGTGCCCTTTTCCAATCTTTTGGAACGCTACGCGCTTCTACAGATCTACAGTACACCGCTGCAACAAGGGGGACAAGTTTCTTCGCGTATTCTGTGTAAAATCGAACTGGTATCCCATCAGGTCCAGCGGCCTTTCCTCTTTTTAGCGATTTTAATTGTTTTTTTAACCCTCTGTCATCTATTTCGATATCTACCATTTTGTCATCTGTGCAACAATCTAAATAAGGAACTACAGTGCAGTCTTCCTCTGTGAAACAGGTTTGGAAAAAGACATTTAGTATTTCGGGCTTCAGTTTGTCATCCTCTGTTTCAGTACCATTTTGGTCACAGAGTGTCTGGACATTTTGTTTTGATCCGCCTACCGCTTTGACATACGACCAAAATTTCGTAAGATTTTCTGCCAAGTTAGTACATAGAACTTTACTTTCGAATTATTTGAACGCCTCTCGCATAGCCCTCCTCACACTATATTTCGCTTTGTGTAATTTTTGTTTGTTTGCAAGGCTTTGGCTATGTTTATGTTTGCTGTGAAGTTCCCTTTGCCTCCGTAGCAGTTTTCTATCTCGGTTGTTGTTCCACGGTGGCTCTTTTCCATCTCTTGGTAGTGGTAGTGTTGCATTTAGTGTGATAGCTGATGCCAGCAGTGGGAGGACGAGATACGTCTTGTATTTGACAAATACGACTAAACATGTTGATTCAGCGCCACTCAGAACAGATGAGGCTTGCAAGTTGTTTACATGGGTTCTGTCAACCAGCCTACGTATCTGGCACTCTCAGATATGGCATAGTATTATGACTATTACCGTTCGTGGTTTTACTCATAGTGATGTAGCTTAACTAAAAGCGCCCCTAACATTGTAATAATTAATAATTATATTGTTATCTTACGATTATTCGCTACTAATAGTATTTACAATGGATCGATACTCGTGGTAAATAGAGAATGTTTGCGAACACTCTCTACTGAATCATAGTTTCCAATGGTTTCACTGTAGCCATCAAAAGCAAAGATCGCCTGGTTTCTTGTCTGAGGTCATGTTTTCCTCCTTTCCCGATCATTTTCAACGCTATCAAAGCCCCGCTCTCATCGTCCACACTATGTTTTGACGCTAGGTAAGAACTTACTGTTGTAGCATGTATAAGATTAACTTAGGTTGGGTTGGGTTGTTTGGAAGAAGAGACCAAACATCGAGGTCATCGGTCTCATCGGATTAGGGAAGGATGGGGAAGGAAGTCGGCCATGCCCTTTCAGAGGAACCATCTCGGAATTTGCCTGGAGCTATTTAGGGAAATCGCGGAAAACCTAAATCAGGAAGGCCGGACGCGGGATTGAACCGTCGTCCTCCCGAGTGCGAGTTCAGTGTGCTAACCACTATGCCACGTCGCTCGGTAAGATTAACTTAGATGACTGCAGTTTGACTGTTGTAGGAAGGTTTCTATCTTTCATATGAGACACAATGCATATATATTTTAAAAAAGGTGTGTGTGTTTGTGCCTCGGGCATGGGTGTGTGTGATGTCCTTAGGTTAGTTATGGTTAAGTAGTTCTAAGTTCTAGGGGACTTATGACCTAAGATGTTGAGTCCCATAGTGCTCAGAGCCATTTGAACCATTTTTTTGTGTGTGTTTGGGGGGGGGGGGGGGGAGGGGTGGAGTGGTGAAGGGAGGCTCGAGTTTAATATCTCGTCGACACCGAGGAAAATGGAAATGTGATAAAACAATGGATTCGCATAGAGCAGTAGAAGAATTCGAATCATGGTCCGGTGACGTCACTTTAAATTTTTCGTAGTTATTCTAAAATCACAACAAGTGGGAGCTGGCATAGCTTCAGCAAAACCACTTGCCAGCGTATTCGTATACTGTCGTTCAGATTGAACTAAAGCTTCTTATCTCTATCGTTTCGACGTTAGCACTAAAAGGAATGGCAGGACTTAAGAATGGTAGATGACTTATAAGAATGCTGCAGGCCTGTGAATGTTCATCTTTTGAATTTTCCAGAATCTACTGTGATATAACCATTCTGGATACGAATTTGCGGACGAAAGTAACAAATGCACAAACTTACAAATATTGAGCATCGCCGCACTTCGGTCTTCGCGGTAACACTCAGGGTGACAGTTATTTAACTATATGAAATTAAATCGCCATAACTGCTGAGCGGTTTGCGTTAGGGAGTTCAAACTGCACGGTTGGCCGCGTGGCATGTTGGGAATTAGTATGCGCATGCATGGTTTGGTTTAGCGACAAGGGGCACTTTCATTTGGATGGGTTCTTGAGTAAGCAAAATTGAAACATTTGGGGGACTGAGAATCCGCATTTCGCGATCGAGAATTCTCAGTGTAATAAAATAAGAGAAATCAGAGCTAGCACGGACGGATTTAAAAGTTATTTTTTCTCACGCGCTGTTCGGCAGTGGTGCGGTATAGAAATATAGTGAAAGTGGTTCGATGAACCCTCTGCCAGGCACTCAAGTGTCAATTGCAGAGTAGTCATGGATATGTAGTAGCTCTCTCTTATGGAGAAAGTTGACGCTGGATGAAATGGAATCCATCGTGCTTTCGACGACATTCCTCTCAGGATAATCCACACTTAGCATTCTCTCATTATATATCTTTTATTAAATACCAGAAGTAAATTATTAATATCTGTATTAATATCCACGAAAATGTGAACTGTATGACTTATTTTAGCTTCTCAGATAATAGGTTGTAGCTGTGAAGAATAAAAGAATAGAACTAATAAATGTACAAAACCTCTAGGCCTAAACGTGATTACAGACTGCCAATCTACACAGACCGAGCAATAGCGAAATGATGAGACATATGCAGACATGGGAAGAAATCTTAATAAACGGCAAGAGCATCGAAGTAGGTGTAGAAAACCCTCAACGGTTGACTATGTGGTATGCAATATCCCATCACCGAACAATTGGTGCGATATTCCTTGATGGCACTGTGACTGCCGAACGGTACGTGAAGGTTTTGGATGGTGATTCATCCCCATTATCCAAAGTGACCCAGATTTCGACAAGATGTGGTTCATGCAAGACGGAGCTCGATCCCGTCGAAGCAGGAGAGTGTCTGACATCCTGGAGGAGCACTTTGGAACCGCATTCTGGCTCTGGGGTACCTAGAGGCCGCTGGCATGGGCCTCGAGTGGCCGCCATATTTTCCAGATCTGAACACATGCCATTCCTTTTTGTGAAACTATATTAAAGGCAAGCTGTAGAGCAATAACCGCAAAAGCATTCCTCAGCTGAAAACAGCCATTCCGGAGGTCATCGATAGCTTCAATGTTCCGACACTTTATCGGGTCATGCAGAATTTCGCTATTCGTCTGCGCCACATCATCGCCAATGATGACATTCATATCGAACATGTCATAAACTAAATCCGAATATCTGTAGTGACGTTCACATGTTGAATAAAGTGTGTGCACCCCATAGTTTGTAACTAATTCAATTTTTTTCGTATAGTTCAATAACTGTCACCCTGTAGGTGCGCAAAGGAAACAGCAATTAACGCTCATGCTTAATATTATGCAGAAGCCACGTAGAATTGTCTCAAGAAAGGTGGTGTAACTGTAGAAGATTTGGATGTATTCAGTACGCCTCGCCTTGTTCCACATTACACCACTGTCATGTGCAGTGCAAGGCCTTCGCCTGTTAAGTAAGTCGGCTCCCTTGGCTTGATCCAGTCCCCTCACGAAGCGGCGGCAGCAGGATATGAACTATTTCGCTGCCGTACCAAGTAGTAGATCATGCCTTCCTCATCTTGCATTAACGAGCCCGCAGCTAGACGTAGTGGTCGCCATCGACAACTTCTAGATTCATTGTCGGCTTAATGTATCACCCTCCTTCGGAGCACGACATGGTTATCCATAGTTTGTTTTCTGATATATCATGATACCGTTATGATTAGTCGTTTGAACAGCCTTCATTTTGGAAAATTTTCTCTTCCATTTATAAAACAACCTACATATGTGCCTTTTTAAAAAGAGTTACCGTAGGGAGGAAGATCTGATCTCCATTCCCGGTCTGCGAACGTTATAAAACGTAAAGATTTTTACAATTGGTTAAAATGAATCTTGATTTGATCCTTAAACAACTGTAGTGCGGTCAGCTACTTTCATGCCGCTGGACGAAAGTTTCTCACTGCGTTTTCTACACCCACGTCGGTGCTCTTGCCGTTTATTAAGGTTTCTTCCCATATCTGCATGTGTCTCTTGGTTTTGCTATTGCTTGGTCTGTATAGACTGGCAGTCTGTAATCAAGTTTAGACCTAGTGGTTTTGTGCATTTATTACTTCTATTGTTTTATTCTTCACAGCTACAACCTATTATCTGAGAAGCTAAAATAGACCAAACAGTTCACATAATCGTGGATATTAATAAATATAGATATTAATAATTTACTTCTGGTATTTAATAAAAGATATATAATAAGAGAATGCAAAGTGTGCGTCATTCGCCTGAGAGAAATGTTGGCGAAAGCACGATGGATCCCATTTTATCCAGCGTCTGAATTCTCCATAAGAGAGAGCTACTACATATCCATGACTACTCTGCAATTCACACTTGAGTGCCTGGCAGGAGGTTCGTCGAACCACTTTGAAACAGCCCCTTAGAACAATTATACATGACTGTGCTTAAACTGACACACAATACTTTTACCGCAACGCAATCTGACTTTAAAAATCACTACAAAAGAATGGCCCTGACTAACATTAACCTATACGTTTCACAAATCACTTACCTCACAAAAATCTTGGTTACTTGAACTACTGCAATACAGCGAGCGCCACTACTGCCAGCTAAATAAAGGATTCAAACTATGGAAGGCACTAGCTACTGATAGGCATAGTTAGCAAATGAAATATTTTAATAGAGAACAAACAATGTATTTACCTTAATAGTCATCAAAAGTCATAATATATATAGCAGTTCATGACATCCAGTCTTACAAATTTCAAAACTCCGCCATTTCTCTCCCCACATCCACCACTGCTGGCGGCTCACCTCCAACTGCGCAACGCTACGCGCTGTTCACATCCAGCTGCCGCTGCCCAACACTACAATGGCAGACAACAATGCAAACTAGCCACAGACTGCACACAGCATAGCCAGTGATTTTCATACAGAGCGCTACGTAACGTTGCCAATAAGAAAACATAAACAGCCTACTTACATTTTACAAATTGTTTTGGGCAGTGGCCAATAATGATTTGATAAAATTTTTCATAATTACAATAACAAAGATATCAAATGCACACACTTATTGATACAATGTTGGTCAAAAGCTAAAATTTTCTCACAGTCCATAAAGACAGTCCTGATCATTCATCACAGTAAAATTGCAGTGTTTTTCTCAAAGTCTGAGCAGTAAAAGAGAATGCACACGGAAGTAGTGGATTTCCATGCAGTCTTGAAGAAGTAGTGTTGTCCTTCCAACGGAAAGACAGTGCTGACTCTCGACATGCAGACAAGTAATGGGTCACAACAGAGCAAACCCACAGCAGAGTCATACGAAGTTTTGAAGAATATTGGTAGGCAGATCATCACAGAGTAGACCCACTGTAGTCCTGGTAGAGATTGTGGTATTGGTGGGCCACCAGAGGTGCAGACCCACTGCAGTCCGTGTAGAAATAATGGTACTGGTGAGTCAGCAAAGGTGTAGACCCACTGCAGTCCTTGTAGAAATAATGGTATTGGTGGGTCATCAAAGATGCAGACCCACTGTAGTCCTTGTAGAGATGGCCAGCAGCCATCTGTTGTGACTGTGCAGGTGCACAATCACCATTGAAGAGTCTTGCGGATAATATAGCAAGTCCATAACCACCACTTGTGCACTCACAAAATTTTTCGAATTGTCCTTAGAACCAGCAATGCTGTTATCCAGTCCCTTGATGAATTATTAACACACGTGCAAACACTAACAGTCCCTACTTCTCACGTATTGTCCATATACTATGACCAACAGAAACGTGTGCAGTGAAATGGAACTTACAAGTTAATAATATGATGAACTGGCGTCAATTACAATTTCATAACATAAGAATACAATTACAAAGGTACAAAATACATCATTAAAGAACATAACAATACAGATAACATTTGTAGTACAGGCTGTACACAAGAATCGAAATAACATATACATCAGTGTTACAGGAATTATGACATGAGTACATACATAAAAGATCAGAATAACTTTCGAAACATCAACTTTACACATGAGCATTAAAACAGAGCAGAATAAATAACGTCTAAACATCTTTACAAAGAAAATAACATATTATCAGAAAAATTCTACAACATAACTCTTATTAGCTAAACACATTAAGACAGGAAAAACACAAATTCACATAGTGTAATAACACAAAAATACATGACAGGGTTTGTTTTCAGTGTGACATTTGGTACTGCAGTCCACCTCAAAACTTCATTCCCTATATCTTTCCTCTTATTTCAACATTAGTTTCCACCAGAAAAATTCTATCCAAGCATGCTTTCTGTATTTATATGTTCACACATTTCTTACCTCATTATTTATTTTCCATTATCTTACCTCATCATTTATTTCCAAGAAAATCCTACCTAAACCTGTTGTCCCTAAACCCTACTTTTTTTTTGTTCATATCCTCTTTCAAAATACTTTTTTGGCCAAACCATTTTCTTATAGCTTCTCAATGCATTTCTTTCTAATTCATCACAACTTGTTCTCTTATGTGGCCTACCCCATCTTAAGCTAACTTAAATCTACTGATCTCAGATGCTAAACTAAGGGACGAGGCAATGCAGCAGTACAAAACAATTAACACAAACAGCAATGACAAAAAAATGCAAATTGGCAAAGCAAGCAGCAATATTACAACTAATATAAGGCAATGAGCAGCAAACAAGAAAAATAAATCAGTAGTGAAACTGGCTTATCAGAATAATGTAAAGTCAAATTTAGTAGCGCTATGCCTGGCAAACAGCAGCAGCAAATGCAATAAATTATATCTAAACATGACATAGCTCAAGCAGAAAAAATATTACAGTAAAAATGGCCATTTTTAATACCTATGTCACATCTTAACACTAGAGTGATGCATCACAAAAACTTACTCTGCAAGAAAGTTACCAAGTCATTAAAAAATTATTTATGCAATTCCTGTGAAGGGAAATGTCTATTTGTGCTCTCTTTTCTAAGAAAGTACATCATAAACGTATTCTTTACTGGGTCTGTAGACAGAAAATAGTGATATTGGTACATCTATTAAATTTTATAATAACCAATGCTGCAGTGCAGCTAGAAACTAGATATTAAAGAAAATGAGCAAATATGTAGAAAGGAAGGCATGAAACATAATTCGTTAGCCATATGGCATTTCATAAGGTAGTAAAAAATCTCTCAACTAGAAAGACAGTAGTCATAATCAGGTGTATAGACATAAAAATATTTCTCGTCATTTCATTAGGCATTTCAGTAAATATCATAAATTAAGAGCTCCACAGTGTTATCATATGTTTTCAAGTTTGAGCGTGTCGTATTTGCGACGCTTTCTACAAAGAAATGTCAATAGCGAGGATAATGGCCTCTTTTTTTTTTCTAACTGTGCCTCTGAAAGGCACACACTAATGGCTTTTTTCCAGGCGACTGTCGTGCAGCTGGGTGCCCACGACGCATTATGTGCAGGTGGTCACTTAACTTTCTTACCGAAATATTTACGGCACCAGTTTGCACTACAGTGACAGTCTCATATAAAAAATTTCACAGGTCGAGAATTTGTGTTACAAATGTGTAGAAACAAAATCCTGTAAATATAACAGTGTCCAAAAAATTTTCGCCAGCATAGTGATACATTCACACATATACACACATTTCATAACTCTTAAAGTACGATTCTCGGTTTCTAACATCCTTTTTCACAAACCAGAGTCCCTAACTTCTATACATTATTCATACACATATAAACACATAATCACATTCCTCATATAGCATCAGCTTATTGATCATAAACATACCTCAACAGCATAATACACATTGTCATCGTAATAATAACATCATAAAAACTCAGTCAAATCTTAAAATCGTCACAGCTTTCTGCAATAATTTCAGACCATAAAAAATATGCTCTGCTCATTTCAATAGTGTCATCTACCTCAAACGTACTTTAAAAATCATGATCTCATACCAAATACATCATTCAAAGCTCTCATAGTATCACAATGGTTCTGAAAAAATATGAACAGTTCACAAAGTACAGACAAAATACAATTTCATAAGTGTGAAGTTACCCAACTGTGTAATTGCGTAAACATGTGTCACTGATATAGTAAAAAAAATGTTTATCTCTCAGTTAAATGATCAGATAGCTGTGTAATTTGTGTGTTAGAGAAATATGGTACTGATGTGTAAAGTTGTATAAGCAAATACCATATTAGCTAGGGCTCCTTGTGCTTGCCAAACACACGGTACACAAAGTAAGTGTGTACCCCCCTGAGGATTAATGTAATTATACCCTCAGGTGTTACAGATTACAGCAATGGAATGAAATGTATCATGGAAAACTTTCTTTGTAATTCAAAAATCTTGAAAAATAAATGGTTTAAGTACGAAATTAATCACTCAAATGCGTGTCCTGTAGTGCTAAATGTGCGTCTTGTTGTAAGATAATTCTGTGGAAGTGTCGTAGTTATCGTCCTCTGTAAGCAAAGTTCTGCTGAAGTCAATGTACTTACCTCATCATAAACGAAAGTGAAATGCTTTGCGTATAGATATCGTAGTTATTACGTACCTTACCGTGATCAAGAAAGTACTATAATGTAACGTGTTATTGTGCTACGAAAAAGGCTGTCTCATTGTAGCTATACCACAAACGTTACTACTAAAACATGTTTTACTTTCCAGAATAATTCAGAAAAACTGTGCAGATATAAAACAGAAACACCGCAAAAGCAACATTGTAAATTGTCACTCATTAGTAGCGTCGTGATATAATCGTGTAGCTGTCAAAGAAACCAAATACTAAGTCATCTTTAATCTCACAAAAACTACTTCAAATAAGGAATGTCTTTCCAAGTAAACCAAAATGTTGCACTAAAATCTCATTAGCAGTATACATTCTAAGTATGTCAGCCTTATAGTCGTTACGTAATCGTCCAACTAACAAGCAAGAATGTACACATACAATAACACTGTGTCGTCTGTTCACTATAACAATGCAGTGGTAATTACTGTCTAAATATGTTCCCTAGGTTCTAGACTGGATAGTTCATTTTAAAACATAGTTGCATGTTAACAGTTTCTAAGTGTGACAAAGAGTACTAATAATGTGAAGTGAAATACTTTATAGCAAAGACTAAGTTAAAAAGCAAATTATCTCTCAAGAAGCGGTTTTACATGTGAAATGTTGTGCAATCCTTAACTCTTCCTAGTACGCAGAGTTTCAACTTCAAAGCAATTATCGTGTTGTATACGTCGGTAAGGAATGCTAAAATTTTTCTCGAGGTTAGCTTGTATGTTATTTTTCTCTGAGTCAGCTGGCGCACGTGGCTGCCTGCGGTGCGGGTCATTGTCTGTCCCTTTGTTGGCGCACGTCGTTATTGGGATTAGGAGACCTAACTTCTACAAATTCACATTGTCGAAAGTGCCCTGCTCTGTTTGAATCCCGCCAGTTCTGATGAAATTCAGGTCTGTCGTTATGATTATCTCGTCTGTCGTCATGTCGGTAGATTCCATAATTTCTTTCTTGTCAGTCATGTGGTGGAGAATTTCTCCCTGAATCGTAACTGCGCGCTGAACTGTTGCGTCTGAAGTTATTCTCTCTCCCTTGATAATAATTGTTTTGGTTCCCATATTGTCTGTTTCTATGGTTATCTCTGTGATAGTCATTACTGTGGAGAGGTGATCTTTCCCTGTAAATATTACTACTTTGCCAACGGTTGTCATATGGGTGGTGTCTGTTTTGGTCAATGATTCTTGTGCAACATGTCTTCAAAATATTTCACAAGACTGGAAAATTCAGATTGTTCGAAATGTTTCATCATTATGATGCTAAGTTTTACTCGGTCTTGTGTAGCATGAGACCAATATGCTGAGAGGAAGGCATGATAAAATTCTCCTTCACTGTGACAATCGTGAATGACCGATCGCATTCTTACAGCTGGTTCATTCTCTAAGTAGCCACACATAAATTCTAACCTGTGCTCCAATGACCAGTTGGGAGGAAAACAATGAGAGAATTGATGAAGCCATGCTTGTGGATGAATGTCGTTGTCAGAATTCTTAAATGTTTTGAATTTACGTGTAGTAATGAACAGCTTATAGTCAAAATCATCGTGTCGGCGAGTCGCACATCGCTCATTGTTACTTCGTTTCGGCGGTTCCATCTCAAAATCCAATGCGCCATGCCAATTTCTTTCATAATTTCCGAAGTGTCCTGTGTTGTTATTTTGTGGTTGTTCCGTATTTCTATGTCCCTCTTCCCGTACTGAAGCGCGAGTGTCCTCTGAAATATATAATTCTTGTATTACTTGTGCCAACTGATCTTGTACTTCCCGGATTTCTCTTTTGTACTGTGTATTGATTTGATTTTGATTTTGTTTGAATTTTCTAATTTGTTCATACTCTTCAGTGTCCGTGAAGGCTACAGGTCTTGTGTCATTCAGATCATCATCTACCTTTGTAGATAAGTTAGTGAACTGATCTGAAAGTTCGGCTACTTTATCCGATAGTGAAATTATTTCCTCTGTGTCTTTTTCTGAACCAAGTTTCAGAGTGTCCATTTGTGTTGAAATCGTATATACTGTGTCCTTTAAGTTTTCCTGAGTTTTTGCAAGTTGCGTTACCGAATCAGTAGATGCAACTGAGTCAATTTTAGCTTGCAAGGTGTCGTGATTTTCATGAACAATAGTTTGCAGTTCTTTTATGGCTGCTTCGTGATTCTGTAATGCATTTTCATGACGCGAAAAAATAGATTGGAAATGCTCACAAATTTGTGTTTTTACGTCATTACAGACTTTTTGACATTTCGATTCAATGTTATGTAACTCAGTAGTTAAGTCTTCACGTGTTTGTTCAAGTGTGGTGTCTAACTTTTGAAGCTTTTGCTGTGTTTGTCTCTGATTTTTTTCCATTGTGTCTAACTGTTGCTGTGTTTGTCTCTGGTGTTGTTCCATTGTGTCTAACTTTTGAAGATTTTGTTCCATTGTGTCTAACTTTTGAAGATTTTGTCCCATTTGTTTCTGATTTTGTTCAAGCGTTGTGTCTAACTTTTGTAGCCTTTGTCTCATTTGTTGCATTAACTGTAATAACAATGCACTGGTGTCTGAAACATGTTCCTCAGTGCTTTTCGGCAGTGAAGTTGCACCGGCAACATTCACATTTTGACAAGCAGAAAATGTGTCTTGACTTATTTGAGAAAACGGTGAGGACCCAAAACCTGAATCTGCAGTGTTTGCAAGATTGTGTCCTGTCATTCCCGGTTCCTGAGGCGGGCTGTTGCCGACCGATCGATCGATAATGCTTCCCTGTTCACTAATAGTTTCACTGTCTACACCATTGTTTGCTGCCCGCTCCATTCCCCTATGCACAACTACCAAATTACTATGTTGAACATTAGTTAATTCATTACACGGTGGCGCTAACACACTGCTTTCGTCTTCACTGTCATTTCTCAGTTTACTTTGGAGCTTAGTATTACGTTTTTCACACGCCATAACTGTCACAATATTTCACACGATAACACAGAAAAGCACAATTTTAAGAGCAAAAATAAGAAAACACATTAACATAGCACTGAAAATAATATTTAGTTAATTGCAAGCGCAGCTGCGAAATACTTGGTGCAAATCTACATGCATGCCACAACTGTTTTACTGTACAACAATGAAAAACTACAACTACAAAGGAAATTCTCTCTACAATTACGCGCTAGCAATAAACAAAGGCTGCACTAATTGCACAAACTACAAGAAAAAAATCAGAAGATTCCAGTGAGGTATCCTCGGCTAAGGGTCGACATGTGAAACGTCCCCTTAGAACAATTATACATGACTGTGCTTAAACTGACACACAATATTTTTACCGCAACGCAATCTGACTTTCAAAAATCCCTACAAAAGAATGGCCCTGACTAACATTAACCTATACGTTTCACAAATCACTTACCTCACAAAAATCTTGGTTACTCGAACTACTGCAATACAGCGAGCGCCACTACTGCCAGCTAAATAAAAGATTCAAACTACGGAAGGCACTAACTACTGATAGGCATAGTTAGCAAATGAAAGATTTTAATAGAGAACAAACAATGTATTTACCTTAATAGCCATAAAAAATCATAATATATATAGCAGTTCATGACATCCAGTCTTACAAATTTCAAAACTCCGCCATTTCTCTCCCCACATCCACCACTGCTGGCAGCTCACCTCCAACTGCGCAACGCTACGCGCTGTTCACATCCAGCTGCCGCTGCCCAACACTACAATGGCAGACAACAATGCAAACTAGCCACAGACTGCACACAGAACAGCCAGTGATTTTCATACAGAGCGCTACGTAACGTTGCCAATAAGAAAACATAAACAGCCTACTTACAACTTTCACTATATTTCTGTACCGCTCCACTGCCGAGCAGCGCTTGAGAAAAACGAACATTTAAATGTTTCCGCGATAGCTCTCATTTTTCTTATTTTATTACAATGAGAATTTCTCTCTTTGTAGGTGGGCGTCAACAAGATATTTTCGCATTTGCAGGAGAACGTTGGAGATAGAAATTTCGTGAAAAGATCTCGCAGCAACGAAAAACGCCTTTTTTATGACTGCCAGTCCAACTCGCGTATCATATCCGTGACACAGTCTCCCTGATGCTGTCGTGATACTATCTTGAGCCGAACCATGTGTCGGCTTACATCTGAATTTGGCGGATGAATGTTCACTTGGGAACTACACTGTGAAACAAAATTAAAGGATCACTTTTCGAAACACCATAATTGTCTTCCATTGCGACGTACAAGTTTGGCATTAGGCTCAAAGTTGGATACAGTCTTCCTCTGTAATGGTGCAAAACCGTGGTGCCCTGCGACGTCATCCTCGGGCTAGATGACGCTTCAGACAGCGAGGTGTCGTCAAATGCGAAAAAAAGGCCACAGCTCTGCCGTACATATGAGCTGTAAGGAGAGTTAATGACGTCACGTTGGCACCAAATATCACCATACTTCTGCCCAACGCCGCCGTGGACGTGTTACGCGATGAGAAAGTCGTCACAGCCCACCTTAACCGGATTTCGCCGCTTCTTTTGACGTCTCTGCGATGAAGTTCAGAACCGTGGCACCCAGCGTTTAAATCACGCGGTTTACTAATGGGTTGCCGAGGAAATGCTTTCAGACAAACCGCCTCTCAGAATCGGGGTGGCGGGAAGGGCTTCAATAAATCCACCCCTTTCACTGGGGCGTTGATTCTCACACATTCCCAGGTCTAAAACGACAGTTCGCAGTGCTATGAGTAACAAGAAAATGTTCTTGACAACCTCTCGCATTGCTGACGTCCTCGGACGCTTCAGCCCTTCTCTTAGCACATTCTGGGACTGCATACAAATCCAGCGTGATCCCAACTCTTTGAAGTGCAGTGTGACCGAAATTTTTGCTCTCGTGTACAGGATGGAATCACTAGGGACTGTTCAAAACCGTTTGTCGAAGTTTGGACGTGATCTGAAGCAGCAAAGGGTACTTCCGCTTTTCCAACTCTCCTGTTTTCCGCCCCATTGTGGCCTGTTAACGTGGGAATGCAACATTAACATATGCTTGAATAAAACGGCAAAGGGCTCCCCTAACACCCCATAGTTCGGCAACACCCTCGGAGACACCCACGCAAATTTGTTCAGCACATTAAGAACGTACCCTCAGAAATTTCGACACCAAATCAGCCTGGCAGCAGCTGCAGCGCTTGAAATTTAGGCAATCCCTTCGACACGCCTAGGGTGGGGTTTGCCTACCTTCTGGCACTAAAGCAGCCGTCAGGCCGTATTGACGTCGAAGTTTCTGACAGGGACATTTGTAATGCGCTCAACAAACTTGTGTGGGTGCCACCAAGGGTGTTGCCGAGCTAGGGGGTCTTAGCGGGGCGGGCATTTGCCGTTTTATTCTCGTACATGTTAATGTTGCACTCCCACATGGTGACGCAACAGTAGGGGAAAAGACAGGAGGGTTGAAAAAGCGTAAGTACCCCTCGCTGCTTCGCATCACGTTCAAATTTCGTTGAATGGTTTGAACGGTCCTTAGTCGTTCCAACCTGTACACGAGAGCAAAAGTTTCGGTGACACTGCACCCCAGAGAGGTGCGATCACGTTGGATTTGGATGCAGCACCTCAATGTTCTTACAAGGGAACATCCCCATCGCACCCCCTTCAGATTTAGTTATAAGTTGGCACAGTGGATAGGCCTTGAAAAACTGAACACAGATCGATCGAGAAAACAGGAAGAAGTTGTGTGGAACTATGAAAAAATAAGCAAAATATATAAACTGGGTCGTCCATGCGTAAGATAGGCAATATTAAGGGCAGTGCGAGGCAGAGAGTTTCGTGGTCCCGTGGTTAGCGTGAACAGCTGCGGAACGAGAGGTCATTGGTTCAAATCTTCCCTGGACCGAAAATTTTAACTTTTTATTTTCAGTTTATGTGAAAAACTCTTATGTTTTCATCACTTTTTTTGGAGTGATGAACGAGAGGTCCTTGGTTCAAATCTTCCCTCGACCGAAAATTTTAACTTTTTATTTTCAGTTTATGTGAAAAACTTTTATGTTGTCATCACTTTTTTTGGAGTGATTATTACATACACAAGAAAACCTAAATCGGGCAAGGTAGAAGAATCTTTTCACCCATTCGCCAAGTTCGCCAAGTGTACTAGTTAGGTGGGTCGACAACATATTCGTCATGTGACGCACATGTTGTCACCAGTGTCGTATACAAAATATCAGACGTGTTTTCCTGTGGAGGAATCGGTTGACCTATGACCTTGCGATCAAATGCTTTCGGTTCCCATTGGAGAGGCACGTCCTTTCGTCAACTAATCACACGGTTTTGCGGTGCGGTCGCAAAACACAGACACTAAACTTATTACAGTGAACAGAGACGTCAATGAACGAACGGACAGATCATAACTTTGCGAAAATAAAGAAAGCAAAATTTTCAGTGGAGAGCAGATTTGAACCTAGGACGTCTCGTTCCGCAGCTGTTCACGCTAACCACGGGACCACGGCGTTCCTCGCCTCACATTGCCCTTAATATTGCCTATCTTCGGCATGGACGACCCAGTTTGTATATTTTGCTTACTTTTTCATAGTTCCACACAACTTTTTCCTGTTTTCTCGATTTACCTGTGTTCAGTTTTTCAAGGCCTATCCATTGTGCCAACTTATAACTAAATCTGAGGGGGGTGCGATGGGGATGTTCCCTTGTTAAGAAAGGGTTGAAACATCCGAGGGTTGACAAGAACATGTTCCTGGCGCTCATCGCTCTGCGAAATGCCATACACTGATGCCTTTTCGTGTAGATTCTGAATGGTGGTGTATATGAAATGTCTTCCTCGGCCACCCACAAGAAAACCGCGTGATTTTAATGCCGGGTGTCGCGGTTCTGACCTCCATCGCAGAGGCGTCAAGAGAAGGGATGAAAAGTTGATAAGATGGGCTGTGTCAACATTCTCACCGTGTGACAGGCCCACGGTGTCGTTGGCAGAATTGTAGTGAAATTTGGGGCCATGTGACATAATTAACCCACCTTACAGCTCGCATGAAGTTCCGAGCCATGGCCTTTTTTTTTTTTTTTTTTTTTTTTTTTTTTTTTTTTTTTTTTTTTTTTTTTTTTTTTTTTTGCACGTGTTGACGCCGAGCCCGAGGGAGACGTCACGCTTTTACATCACTACAGAGGAAGGCTGTGTGCAATTTTGAGTCAAATGTCAAACTTATGACTCGCAATGGAAGGTAATTAAGGAGTTTCGAAAAAGTGATTCTTCAATTTTGTTGCGCAGCCTAGTTAGACTTTGTAATCTTATCCTCCCACACATCACCAGTAAATTTTCAGCCTCTTCATTAGTTGCAAAATCTTCGAGAGAAGCAAGGTACACAAAACATTTTTTTACTTATCCTCATTTTCTCGTTGTTGGCTGCAGTACGTCTAGGGGTGGATTCTTGAGGCTGCAATTTTTATTTTGTGGGTTCCAGTTGACACAATAACTGTTGAAGTTGGCTTGGTTCAAATGGCTCTCAGCACTATTGGACTTAACATCTGAGGTCATCAGTCCCCTAGAACTTAGAACTACTTAGACCTAACTAACCTAAGGACATCACACACATCCATGCCCGAGGCTGGATTCGAACCTGCGACCGTAGCGGTCGCACGGTACTGTTGAAGTACTTTTTGTTTCTATGACTTTTTATTTTATTCCGTTTTTATGTATCACACTTACTTCATTTTCATAAAAGCAAAAATTGCACTATTACTGCCAAAATTAAAATCACGGGCGTTTCCATCAGAGGCATGCCCACTACTACTAACTCATTCTGCGGTACTAACACATTCCAAAGAAGTTACAAAACGAAAGAGTTTACAAACTTTCTTGACAAAAGAAGAATCGTCACCAAGTTATATGGTTATTTTGTAAATGAATCCAGAAGTAACTTTAATGATTAGCGTTAAATTGTGCAATTAATAATATGAATTTTAAGTGTGCCAGATACTTCGATATTTCAAATACACACATCAAAAAAAGTTTTCCATCACCCCAGTTCCCAGATCTCGTGAAGACAGACGTTGACTGTGGATATTATATCACAGACACAGTCCCTTTGACTGTTCAGAGACGTCACTAAGCCCGCCCAAAGTTGTAAACAACCATGCATGAGCAGCGCTTATTAGACGGAGGGGGCTCGACAGCCGGTCAGTTCCAGTCATTCCACAAGGAAGATGGTACACGGCTCGTGTTGTCTGTAGTTCAACCATGTTACTTTGTGTCGGGAAGGGCTCTCAACATGGGATGTGTCCAGGCGTCCCGGAATGAACGATAGCGATGTTGATCGGACATGGAAGAGACACAATGAGACAGGAACTGTCGATGACTTGCCTCGCTCAGGCCGCCCAATGGCTACTACTGCAGTGAATGACTGCTGCCTACGGATTATGCCTCGGAGGAACCCTGACGACAACGCCACCATGTTGAATAATGCTTTTCGTGCAGCCACAGGACGTCGTGTTACGACTCAAACTGAGTGCAATAGGCTGCATGATGCACAATTTCACTCCCGACGTCGATGGCGAGGTCCATCTTTGCAACCACGACACTATGCAGTTCGGTACACGTGGGCCCAACAACATGCCGAATGGACCGCTCTGGATTGGCATCACGTTCTCTTCACTGATGTGTGTCGCATATGCCTTCAACCAGACAATCGTCGAAGACGTGTTTAGAGGCAACCCGTCAGGCTGAACACCTTAGACACACTGTCCAGCGAGTGCAGCAAGGTGGAGGTTCCCTGCTGTTTTGGGATGGCGTTACGTGGGGCCAACGTACGCCGCTGGTGGTCATGGAAGGCGGCGTAACGGCTGTACGATACGTTAATGCCATCCTCCGACCGATAGTGCAACTATATCAGCAGCATATTGGCGAGGCATTCGTCTGCATGGACGACAATTCGCGCCCCCATCGTGCACATCATGTGAATGACTTTCTTCAGGATAACGACATCGCTCGACTAGAGTGGCCAGCATGTTCTCCGGATATGAACCCTATCGAAAATGCATGGGATAGACTGAAATGGGCTTTTTATGGACGACGTGACCCACCAACCACTCTGAGTTACCTACGCCGAATTGCCGTTGAGGAGTGGGACAATTTGGACCAACAGTGCCTTGATGTACTTGTGGACAGTATGCCACGACGATTACTGGCATGCATCAGTGCGAGAGGACGTGCTACTGGGTATTAGAGGTACCAGTGTGTATAGAAATCTGGACCACCACCTCTGAAGGTCTCACTGTATGGTGGTACAACATGCAATGTGTGGTTTTCATGAGCAATAAAAATGATGTTTATGTTGATTTCTATTCCAATTTTCTGTACAGGTTCCGAAACTCTCGGAACCGAGGTGATGCAAAACTGTTTTTGATGTGTGTATTTCTAAAAGAAGAAGAATTTTAGCTATACAATCATAGCTAGTAAATATTGATTGTAACAAGTTAATTTCTTTTTATACATTTTATCCTGAAATGCAACACATTGCATACAAAATCATATGAAATTCTTTCAGCGAAACAGCCGAGATAATTTTCACGTATACGAGATTCGAAAATGTCCCTGGTATCGGCTATTTCTATAAAGAAACTTAATGTCAGAGGAGGATGTTCCATTACAACTTTCACAAGTATTTTTCTGAATTGGATGACTTCGAGGGTGATTTGACACTGAAGTATGTGAGCATCGATAGATTCCGAACAAAAGATTTTCCATATAGTGAGTCAATTGTAAGGCAAGGTTATACGAAATATTTTTGTAGGCTGAATACTCGTAGATACAATGTGATTCACTTTATAATTCATCTGCAGAAGGAAAATAAATGATTTGAGATGTGCCCTGAGCTAGCTCTTTCTTGCCCCGGTTCACTGTCTCTGCTCGTAAGCACATGGATTAAGACAAATGCCAGCATTGTTCCTTTGGAAAGGAGACAGCCAATTTCCCTTCCCATCCTCGTCTAATTTGACCTTGTGATCTGTCTGGAACTACACACACTATTCATATTTCAACAAAACCTTCATATTACATTCTCGTAAGCGTTCACATGCAAGCTGAGGCAGAGCCTACGTATCCCTCACTGACGATTTTAATGTCAATGACATTTTCGACATTCAGCGAAAATTTTGGCTGAAGGTGTTGGTTGAATAAGCAGTATGACTGCGAGATTACAACAACGTGTTGCGTAGTACTGGTTTATGAGGAATTCATACAGCTGACAGGCGTAATGAAGACTGGTATTACGATATGAGATGATCTCTCTTTTCACTGCGCCTGTAACATTCTCTAAGAAGAGACTCTGATAACGAATCTCTCGCGTAATCTCGTTTCACATGAGTGGTTCCCGATAGTACTCGTACTGGTCAGTATTGTTTGACGATCGTTGTAAACATGTGCTCAGGCTTCTGGTACACATTGGCGATAAGAAAATTTGTTCAGTTATCTGTGTTGTGTCTACGACTTACGAGCAGTACAGATGTCTGTAACAGATTTCTATACATGCCGATCAGTCAGTCCATTCCTCACATCGACATTCAATGAATGCAACATTCGTACATCAAATATCTGCAATTTAAGGTCCGATTCATATCGTACAGTGGCCTCACTTGTCCATAAAAGAGAAAAGTTCTCAAATCCCTTCTAAACTACTGCGATCCGCTACTATAATCTTTTTCCTTTACATGTAATCCAGTACCATGCTGCATTTTAAAAGATGCTGAGACAGTTTCTGCAATCATAGGATTAACTACGTCACAATAACACCTAAGAACTTTCCACATTTCCCCTTCCTCTTTTATGTCTTTGCCCCTCACTTTCAAATGAATTCATCCCCGCCGGCCGTTGTGGCCGAGCGGTTCTAGGTGCTTCATTCTGGATCCGCACTACCGCTACGGTCGCAGGTTCGAATCCTGCCTCGGGCATGGATGTGTGTGATGTCCTTAGGTTAGTTAGTTTTAAGTAGTTCTAAGTTCTAGGGGACTGATGACTTCAGATGTTAAGTCCCATAGTGCTCAGAGCCATTTGAACCATAGGCAATTCATCCCCTTTCATTAATTATTTTTCTTCTATCGTCGCTTGCCTTCTTGTATTCTTCTGTGTTACCTTCGTGACACCCCCTTATTACTGGAACAACAATTGCAGCAGCAGCAACATTTGCAGTAACTATCTTACTACTACCACTACTAATAATAGTATTTTTAGTCTACTTGACGTTGGTACCCTTCTTATTGTCTTACGTAAGCCTCTGTGCCATTTTTATCATCTGTGCACCATTATGAATGGTAGTATTTCATGTTAACAGAAGCCAATGTTGGCTTGTTAGTCAGCTTGTCAGGCACGGTAAGTACCGGGTGATCAAAAGGTCAGTATAAATTTGAAAACTGAATAAATCACGGAATAATGTAGATAGAGAGGTACAAATTGACACACATGCTTGGAATGACATGGGGTTTTATTAGAACCAAAAAAATACAAAAGTTCAAAAAATGTCCGACAGATGGCGCTTCATCTGATCAATAGCAATAATTAGCATAACAAAATAAGACCATGCAAAGATGATGTTCTTTACAGGAAACGCTTAATATGTCCACCATCATTCCTCAACAATAGCTGTAGTCGAGGAATAATGTTGTGAACAGCACTGTAAAGCATGTCCGGAGTTATGGTGAGGCATTGGCGTCGGATGTTGTCTTTCAGCATCCCTAGAGATGTCGGTCGATCATGATACCCTTGCGACTTCAGGTAACGCCAAAGCCAATAATCGCTAGGACTGAGGTCTGGAGACCTGGGAGTCAAAGCATGACGAAAGTGGTGGCTGAGCATGTGATCATCAACAAATGACGCAAGCACGAGATCTTTCACGCGTCTAGCAATATGGGGCGGAGCGCCATCCTCCATAAACATCATGCGTTCCAGCAGGTGTATATCAGCCAGGCTGGGGATGATGCGATTCTGTAACATATCGGCGTACCTCTCACCCGTCACGGTAGCAGTTACAAAACCAGAATCACGCATTTCCTCGAAGAAAAAAGGCCCGATAATGGTAGATGTGGAAATCGAATACATACCGTGACTTTATCATCGTGCAATGGGGTTTCCATGACAGTTCTAGGATTTTCGGTAGCCCAAATTCTGCAGTTGTGGGCGTTGACAGACCTTCGGAGCGTGAAATGAGCTTCATCGGTCCACAACACGTCACTCAACCAATCGTCATCTTCCGCCATCTTTTGAAACGCCCACACCGAAAATGCCCCCCGCTTCACTAAATCGCCAGGTAACAGTTCATGATGCCGATGGATTTTGTACGGATGGCATCGGAGGGTACGCCTAAGTGACAACCAAACAGTAGTGTATGGAACACCAGTGTGACGTGCGACTGCACGAGCGCTGACTTCCCCATGCATAGACGATCCCGCTACAGTCTCCATTTCGTCCTGAACTGTCTCAACAGCATTACATCTTGTGCTCGGTCGGCCACTACGGGGTCTATCGTCTAAACAACCCGTGGCTTTGAACTTTGAAATCATTCACGCCACAGCTGCATTTGTCAACGGACCTTTACCCATTCGAATCCCCTTCCTATGGCGATAAGATCGTAATGCTGAACTGGCACATTCCCCATTCTCATAATACAGCTTCACTAAAAGCGCCTTTTCAGGTAACGTCAACATGCTGCGACTGCTGGCGCATCTGATTCTCTCTCTCTCTCTTTTTTTTTTCTTTATTGTGATTTCATTCCCCTGCCCCATATGGGCGGGGGAGGGCTGTCAGCGGCGCAATCCGCCGCTCTTCAGCCGAGTGACATGACAACTAGAACAAGAATAAAATGATACATACATATGGAGATAAAAAAGGGGGACATAAAACAGAGTAAGGGGAGAAAATGGAGGTAAAAATACACTGACATGGAGCCGTTCATGGGTGACAGTTAAAAAAGTCACCAGAAAGTTAAAAAACACAGTTGGCGATTCTTAAAACACAGAGAAGACACTCAATGCACATGCACAGGTTAAAAGTCGGCCACAATATTAAAAACACTCCGGAACAACACACTTAAAACCCACTTGGAGCACACACGACGAAGAATAAAACTGCTAGGTGGGACCTGCCGAGGGAAAGGTCAGAGACGATGGAAAAGGAGGGGAGAGCATGGGGCAGCTGGGGAAGCGACGGGATGAAGAGAGGAGGGGCATCAGTGGGTTCACGAAGAGGCAGGAGACACATGGGACGGGAGAGGAAGAGGGAAGACAGGGCAGGAGGGAGCGCAGAGACACTGAAAGGAGGCACAAGAGATGGAGGGGGAGTAGGAGGGGGAAGCCGCTCAGGAGGAGGGAGGGGGAGGAAAGGGAGCCCTGAGGAGGAGGCAGGAAGAAGGGGTTAGAGTTGGTAGGAAGGGTAGATGTCAGGGCGAAGCTCATCATCCGGGAGGGGTAATTCTCTCTCTCATTACAGCTCCTTTTATACACCATTGTCATGCGCAGTCACTGACGTTTTGCTGTCCAGCGCCATCTGTCGGACATTTTGTGAACTTTGTTTTTTTTTGGTTCTAATAGAACCCCATGTTATTCCAAGCATGAGTGTCAATTTTTACCTCTCTGTCTACATTATTCCGTGGTTTATTAAGTTTTCAGATTTATACTGACTTTTTGATCACCCGGTACTTAAATAAAACATTAAAAAATAAAAAAAGTCGATGAAATGTTACTTAGAACGGGATTATATGTGGCATCTGATTTTGTACCTGTTAAAAATTTAAGTATGTACCCTCTCTATTTTTTTAATTGTTATTCATCCAAAAATATCTGAAAAGTCGTATTCGTCCCATACCTACTGAAAACATGCAAAATACTCATTAAACACGTTTTTTGTACTAATTACTGCGAAACTGCAATACGTCGGGGTCCATTCAGTAAGACAGTTGCTCAAATATTTCAAACACATTTTCTATCTTTTTTTTTTGCATATCTGAACACAAAACAGTTCTTTGGTCAGAGTTATGTGAGTTCACTGAATGCGATGGAAGAGCGCCAAACCACGCTACGTTGAGATGACATAGCGACGGAAACAACGTTAACAGTATACGAGGGGCGTTCAATAAATCATGCAACACATTTTTTTTCTGAAAGAAGGTTGGTTTTTTCAAGATTTCAACACACCGCATTATTTCCCATTCTTTAGGCTACAAAAACCTATTTTTCCACATAATCTCCGCTCAATGTGGCGGCCTTACACTACCGTACTGGACGGGCCTGTATGCCCGCAAGGTACCACTCTACTGGTCGACTGAGCGAGGTGGCGCAGTGGTTAGCACACTGGACTCGCATTCGGAAGGACGACGGTTCAATCCCCCGTCCGGCCATCTTGATTTAGGTTTTCCGTGATTTCCGTAAATCGCTCCAGGCAAATGCCGGGATGGTTCCTTTGAAAGGGCTCGGCTGACTTCCTTCCCTAATCCTATGAGAGCGATAACCTCGCTGTTTGGTCTCTTCCCCCAAACAACCAACCAACCAATCTACTGGTCGAAGTCGGAGCCAACGTCTTGCTGCATTAATAACCTCCCCATGATGATGCTTCCCACAGAATGCATCGTTCATTGGGCCAAACAAATGGAAGTTACACCATGTGATCAAAAGTATCCAGACACCCTCAAAATCCGACCGAGGTGGCGCAGTGGCTAGCACACTGGACCCGCATTCGGGAGGACGACGGTTCAATCCCGCGTCCGGCCATCCTGTTCATATATGTGTGTGAAATCTTATGGGACTTAACTGGTAAGGTCATCAGTCCCTAAGCTTACACACTACTTAACCTAAATCATCCTAAGGACAAACACACACAGCCATGCCCGAGGGAGGACTCGAACCTCCGCCGGGACCAGCCGCACAGTCCATGACTGCAGCGCCTAGACCGCTAGGCTAATCCCGCACGGCCGGCCATCCTGATTTAGGTTTTCCGTGATTTCCCTAAATCACTCCAGGAAAATGCCGGGATGGTTACTCTGAAAGGGCACGGCCGACGTCCTTCCCTGTCCTTCCCCAGTCCGATGAGACCGATGACCTCGATGTCTGGTCTCTTCCTCCAAACAACCCAACCCCAACACCCCCAAAAACATACGTTTTTCATAATAGGTGCATTATGCTGCCACCTACTGCCAGGTACTCCACATCAGCGACCTCAGTAGTCATAAGACATCATGAGAGAGCAGAATGGGGCGCTTCGCGTAACTGTCGGACTTCGAAAGTGGTCAGGTAATTGGGTGTCACTTGTGTCATACGTGTGTACGCGAAATTTCCACACTCCCAAACATCCCTAGATCCACCGTGATAGTGAGGTGGAAACGTGAAGAGACACGTACAGCACAAAAGCGTACAGGCCGACCTCATCTGTTGACTGACAGAGACCGCCGACAGTTGAAGAGGGTTGTAATGGCTAATAGGCAGACATCTATCCAGACCATCACACGGGAATTCTAAACTGTATCAGGATCCACTGCAAGTACTATGATAGTTAGGTAGGAGGTGAAAAAACTTGGATTTCGTCGTCGAGCGACTGCTCATAAGCCACACATCACGCCAGTAAATGCCAAACGACGCCTCGCTTGGTGTAAGGAGCTTAAACATTGGACGATCGAACTGCGGAAAAACGTTGTGTGGAGTGACGAATGACGGTACACAATGTGGCTATCCGATGGCAGGGTTGGGTATGGCGAACACCCGGTGAATGTCATCTGCCAGCGTGTGTAGTGCCAACAGTAAAATTCGGAGGCAGTGGTGTTATGGTGTGGTCATGTTTTTCATGGAGGGGGCTTGCACCCCTTGTTATTCTGCGTGGCACTGTCACAGCACAGGCCTTCATTGACGTTTTAAGCACCTTCTTGCTTCCCACAGTTGAAGAGAAATTGGGGGATGGCGGTTGCATCTTTCAACACGATCGAGCACCTGTTCATAATGCACGTCCAATGGCGGAGTGGTTACACGACAATAACAGCCGTGTAATGCACTGGCCTGCACAGAGTCCTGACCTGAATCCTATAGAACGCCTTTGGGACGATTTGGAACGCCGACTTCGTGCCAGGCCTCACCCACCGACATCGATACCTATCCTTAGTGCAGCAGTCCATGGAGAATGGGCAGCCGTTCGTTAAGAAACCTTCCAGCACCTGATTGGGAGGGGGTGGGGGTGTTGTCCTTAGCGTAAGTTAGTTTAAGATTAATTAGTGTGTAATCTTAGGGACAGATGACCTCAGCAGTTTGGTCCCATAAGACCTTACCACAAATTTTCCAATTATATTGCAGCCCGAGTCTGGTGACATTTGACAATGAGCGAAGTATCGAAAATGCCTCCCCCTGACGACTGTGGTAGAAATATAAATTGCCCACCTAAATCTATATCCTTCTTATGACTGGACATAATTTTCCACGTAAAATCTTTCATCCCCCTTATGGTTACCGATGCGTTGAAATCGCAGTTTCCCACTTCAAATTTATACTTCCCTTACGTCCAGACATAGTCGTTTTCTATGCACATGTCGGAACATTGAGCACTGTAACTTTACACTACAACACATACACATATCCGAGTATCGTTTATATGTGTATAGCATCAGAAAAAATTATGATGTTTCCACAGTCACAACAGCTAGGTGTCTCGATTCTCCTCAGTTCTAGGAAATTACGTGACATTTAAGTCTTCCAGCCAATTAGATTCCAGAACAGACTGCAGGTATTTTCAGTCAGCGCTTCCGGAAAGTGCTGTATTCCGCCAAGACTATAGTGTTGTAAAGCGCAGGTGTCCACAGCGCTCCCACAGACGAAAGTGTTGGACAGACATCACGATATAGGTTTGTGTACTGTAATTAATATCGCAGTTGATAGTGGAACAAAGAACATTTGAGGAAGTGCTTAGGGGAGCCGTTGAGAGGCCGTTCTGCCCGTCCTGTTTGTATACTATAGCAGATCCAGTGGAAACCTTGAATTGATATATTGAGCAGGTGTTTACGAAATGAATCTATCACCCCTTACTCTCTAATATACTCCTCAATGCGTTGAAATCGCAATTCCCCACGTCTAATCTGTCCTCCCCTTACGACTAGACATATGTATTTTTTTACTTGAATAGTAGTCTGATCACTTATCAAAATCGTCTGGTGGTATGTCCGAACATACACCATAGTAACTTTACGTTCAACGAGCATAACATATGTGACTGTCATTTATAGGTCGGGCGGAGTGGCAAAGCGGTTCTAGGCGCTACAGTCTGGAACCGCGCGACCGCTACGGTCGCAGGTTCGAATCCTGCCTCGGGCGTGTATGTGTGTGTTGTCCTTAGGTTAGTTAGGTTTAAGTAGTTCTAAGTTCTAGGGGACTGATGACCTCAGAAGTTAAGTCCCGTAGTGCTCAGAGCCATTTTGTCATTTATAGGTGTACAGCGTCTGAGAAAATTGTGGTATGTCCACACTCGCACCTGCTGGGTGTCGTTTCGGATGGCCTACCGTAGCTTCCGAGTAGCAAAACCCTCCCGGCACACCGTCGTTAACACTTATTCGTCTAGGAATAACGGATTTAATTACAATAAAAAAGCCTTCTCATCTTTTATTTATGTTGGGTACGTTCTTGTACAATACATCTAAATCTACATACATACTCCGGAAGCCACCGTACGGTGCGTAGCGGAGGGTGCCATTCCCAGAACTAGTTGTTTCGTTTCCTGTTTCGCTCACAGATAGAGCGAGGGAAAGACGACTGTTTGTATGCCTCCGTATGAGCCCTAATTTCTCGTATCTTATCTTCGTGGTCCCTGTGTAAAATGTATGTTGGCGGTAATAGGATCGTTCTGCAGTTAGCTTCCAATGCAGGTTCTCTAAACTTTCTCAATAGTGTTCCGCGAAATGAATGTCTTCTTCCCTTCAGTGATTCCCACTTGAGCTCCCGAAGCATATCCGTAACGATTCATGCTGATCGAACCCTCCGGTAACAAATCAAGCAGTTCGCCTCCGAATTCTTCGATATTTTCTTTCAATTCGACCTTGTGCCGACCCAAACACTCAAGCAATACTCAAGAATAGGTCGCTCTAGCATCCTATATGCGGTCTCCTTTGCAGATGAACCACACTTTCCTAAAGTTCCCCCAATAAAAGAAAGTCGACCATTCGCCTTCCCTGCCACAATCGTCACATGCTCGTTGCATTTTATATCGCTTCGCAACATTACGCCCAGATATTTAAACGACGTGACTGTGTCCACCAGGACATTGCTAATGCTGTACCCGAGCATTACGGGTTTGTTTTTCCTACTCATCCGCAGTAACTTACATTTTTCTACATTAAGTGCCAGCTGCCATTCATCACAGCAACTAGAAATTTTGTCTAGGTCATCTTGTATCAACCTATAGTCTCTTATCTTCGACACCTTCCTGTACACCACAGCATCTTTGGCGAACAACCGCAGACGGCTGCCCACCCTGTCTGCCAGATCATTCTTTTTTAATTTATGAATTTGGCCAGCTATGGACCACATACAATTTAAGACTTACGGTGTTTCTTTTTCTTCCGTTCTTCCCTGTATTTCTTCATTTTCTCGCCAACTGCTCGTCTCTGCTCATCTGTCTTGGGTCGAGGTTTTGGCTCATCTTCTTCATAGTTTGCGTTTTCTATCAGTAGCCTGAAGTGATTCCTGTCACGTATTATTTCTTCTCTAACACCTATTTTGTTGATGCCTTTCTTTACTGCTTCTATCCATCCTTCAGTTTTTTTCAGCTTACTAACGTAATTAAAAAATTTTCTTTGTAATCCGTATTTCTTCTATTCTTTTTAAATGTCCGTAAAATTTTAGCCTTCTCTTCCTCATTGTATCTGTGATCTTTTCTGTATTTTTGTATAAGTCTTCAAAATGGCTCTGAGCACTATGTGACTTAACATCTGTGGTCATCAGTCCCCTAGAACTTAGAACTACTTAAACCTAACTAACCTAAGGACATCACACACATCCATGCCCGAAGCAGGATTCGAATCTGCGACCGTAGCAGTCGCACGGTTCCGGACTGTAGCGCCTAGCACCGCAAGGCCACCGCGGCCGGCATAAGTCTTCATTTCTCCTTTTAATCCACCTATTTTCCTTGTTTTTCTCAGGACCTAGAATTTTTCTTAGTATTAATCATTTATGTACATAGAAAATGGCAACGGTCCAATCACACTTCCCTGCGGCACTCCTGATGTTACTCCTGTCTCCGATGAACACTCGCGGTCGAGGACAATATACTGGATTCTATTACTTAAGAAGTCTTCGAGCCAGCCACGTATCTGGGAGTCCATTCCGCATGCACGTACACTGTGTGATCAAAAGTATCCGGACATCCCCAAAAACATACGTTTTTCATGTTAGGTGTAGTGTGCTGCCACCTACTGCCAGGTGCTCCATATCAGCGATCTCACTAGTCATTAGACATCATGAGAGAGCAGAAGGGGGCTCCGCGGAACTCACGGAATTCGAGCGCGGTCAGCTGATTGAGTGTCACTTGTGTCATACGTCTGTACGCGAGATTTCCACACTCCTGAACATCCCTAGGTCCACTTTTTCCGACGTGATAGAGAAGTGGAAACGTGAAGGGAAACGTACACCACAAAAACGTACAAGCCGACAGTTGAAGAGGGTCGTAATGTGTAATACGCAGACGTCTATCCAGACCATCACACAGGAATTCCAAACTGCATCAGGATCCACTACACGTACTACGACAGTTAGGCGAGAGGTGAGAAAACTTGGATTCCATGGTCGAGCGGCTGCTCATAAGCCAAACATCACGCCAGTGAATGCCAAACGACGCCTCGCGTGCTGTAAGGAGCGTAAACATTGGACCATTGAACAGTGGAAAAACGTTGTGTGGAGTGACGAATTACGGTACACAATGTTGCGATCCGATGGCAGGTTGTGGGTATGGCGAATGCCCTGTGAACGTCATCTACCAGCTTGTGTAGTGCCAACAGTAAAATTCAGAGGCGGTGGTGTTATGGCGTGGTCGTGTTTTTCATGGAGGAGGCTTGCACCCTTGTTGTTTTGCGTGATACTATCACAGCACAGGCCTAAATTGATGTTTTAAGCACATTCTTGCTTCCCATCGTTGAAGAGCAATGCGGGGATGGTGACTGCATCTTTCAACACGCTCGAGCCCCTGTTCATAATGCACGGCCTGTGGATGAGAGGTCACGCAACAATAACATCCCTGTAATGGACTAACCTGCACAGAGTTCTGACATGAATTCTATAGAACGACTTTGGGATGTTTTGGAACGCCGATTTAGTGCCAGGCCTCACCGACCGACATCGATAACTCTACTCGGTGCAGCACTCCGTGAAGAATGGGCTGCCATTTCCCAGGAAACCTTCGAGCGCCTGATTGGACGTATGCCTGCGAGAGTGTAAACTGTCATCAAGGCTAAGGGTGGGCCAACACCATACTGAATTCCAGCATTAACGATGGAGGGCGGCACGAACTTGTAAGTCATTTTCAGCCAGGCGTCCGGATACTTTTCATCACATAGTGTATAAGGTGAGATATCTGGGCTGTAGTGTGGATGAGGAAGAAGACCCTTGAGTACTACAACTGAGGGACGAGTGTGTCAGTACTACCAGAAGAGATGTCGGGCTCTGCAGCGAGGTCTTTGATTATGATCCGTCGATCATCGAATGAGAGTGTTCACACGTTCCAGCATTGCAGGAGTCACAGCTATGTACAGCCGGCTGGCACGTGAGAGATCGGTCAAGTTTTCGCGACCTTGTTGCGATGTTGACAGGCCTTTCGCCCAACGACTCACTGTGTTTTTGTTCACTGTCAGGTCTTCGCAGACATTCTGCAAGCGCCTATGAGTATTTGCGATGCTCTGGTTTTCCGCCAAAAGAAATCCAATGACAGCTCTCTGCTTGGAACGCACCTCCGGTACACACCACACTTTGAAGGATGCGTACAGCGCCGTCACCTATCGGGACTTCATGAAACTATAGGAGCTGAAGCGGAAATATTCCACGATGTCCCACAACAAATTTCGCATTTTTGCAGCCAAAATTGGCCGATAAAAAAATTTGTTTCATTAGTTATTGAATGCCGCTCGTACGTATTGCATGTGGAGGTAGTTCATCGCTGTGTGCTTCGCGTTGTACGTT
This sequence comes from Schistocerca piceifrons, assembly GCF_021461385.2. Lineage (NCBI taxonomy): Eukaryota > Metazoa > Arthropoda > Insecta > Orthoptera > Acrididae > Schistocerca > Schistocerca piceifrons. Next base: position 125,082,156 of record NC_060149.1, read on the forward strand.
ATAGTGATTACATATTATGCGCTCTTCAGTGGTTGTGAAGGCATTTTAACAGAAACAAGGCAATTGTGATAACAAACCGATTAATTATAGAATGACTCTGTGACGAGCCACTAGGGACAATGTATCCTTTGTACCAAAATATCGCTGAACAACCTCCGAAATTTTGTAGGCGGAGTTCGAGCTCACCTGTTTTACACATCGATCATCCAGGAAGTCAGAATTTTCGTGATGACTGTTATCTGATAAACTTACACCGAGTTTAAAAGGAAAAGTAAATAGAATTGACAAAAATCTTTGATCATACTAATGATGGAATGGAAAATAAACTGAACTCCGAAATGTTAATTTCAGTATTCAAATATTGTTTCAGTGAAGAAGATTGCACTGTGATCCCTCTTTTCGGCAGTCTCTCGGACGCAGGAATCGCAGACGTAGAGATAAATAACAACAAAAACAAGAACTTAAGTCCCACTACAGAAGAAAAGCCTGTGGACTCACTTCGGCACCTGTCACACTGTATCGGTTGTGGGAAGGTTCTAACCCATCTCCGTTTATTGTAGTCCTCTAGGACGGCGGAACACCCCATATATAAGGGACGAGATGTAAGACCTTGCCATTTCTGACAAGGATCGGAGGAAAGATGTAAAATGAACTATAGATTTGTTTCGCTCAAGTCTGTTTAGTGTAGAATTATGTGGTATGTGCTGTGTTCACGTATTATGATTCTCTTGGGAATCGAACAGCTCATCTACGAGAATAACACGAATTTCATGATAGTGAATAGTTTCATGAAGTTAACGATAGATGGGGTCGCTATTCGTAGCCTTCAAAATGGCGTCTGGAACGGAGGTGCGTTCCAAGCAGAGAGCTGTCATTGGATTTCTTTTGGTGGTGCTATTTAATCAAAGGGCGTAAAACAAAATCAGGCTCATGAATTGCAGAGGACTCATACATCTCTGATACGTGCCACGATTACCAAATCAAATTCAACAGAATGAAAATAACAGAGCCGAAATGGAATTAAATTTAGCTTAGCTGAACGAAACTGGAACAACCAGCCATCACACAGCTTGTCTTGGCAAGGAGGACAGACACAAAATTCAGTACAATCACACAGTGCACTAACGAAACTGCAGCGGAGAGGATAACAAATTGGAAAGTAGAGTTGGTCATAACTTGAGTAATCTTGTCATAACTGGACAAAACTAAGCAGAAAAAGTGAAAAACATGATCGAAAATCTTCGGTCTTCTGTGGACCGTACAGTTCGGAGGGTTCTTTAGCGAAGCAAAGCAAGAAAGAAAATAACACGAAAGCAGCCATATGACAATAGTGAGAAAACAAAGGGTAAACAAATCTGGAGTATGAGGTATAATTACGAGAGAAGAAAAGGTAAAAGGGCTATGGCTTACCGTCTGGTCAACAATGAGGTCATTAGAGATGGAGCTCGGACTGAACATTTACAACAATTTCAACTGAGCTGAAGTCAGTGTTTCGCACTTATTAAGATATATTTGAGTATTTCAGTTTCATTTTATTTTTCAAAATTCAAATGCTGGTAAGAGACTATTATCTTACTCTTACTGTATTAGCAGATTTAAAATTTATGTATTTTCCTTTCAGATTTTACGATAAACTGAATACATACGCGGAAAAACGGGCTTACCCTCAATTGTAAAAGCTTAGAGATAAGTGCTGCCATTTGTTGCTGGGTACGGGAGCTATCAAAATTGACGTTGGTCTCACCCCAAAATATCACTTAGGGATGAGACCAATGCCAATTTTTATAGTTCTCGTACCCAGCAACAAATTGCAACAGATATATCTAAGCTTTTACATTTGAGGGTTAGCCCGTTTTTCCGCGCATGTCTTCAATTATACTTTGGTATCTACGAGAGTAGTGAATTAAGAAATCAAGAATCACTCTTGCTGTCGAAATGTATCGCTTCGATTCTGGGATTCAACCTGTGGCCCATTCTAAAGGCGTGTACCTGCATCCATTCAGTTAGCAGTTGTCATTCAATCCATGTCTCCCAAAAGACTTTGTCATACTCACGTTGCTAGGTAAAGTGTTATCAGCTATTTAATATCCTTACATATCCTGTTTCACTACTTTGGATTTAACTAACAGAACTCGAAAGTTTTATCTTTGTAAACACTTCCGCGCTGCAGCTTTCCGTTTTCAGAAGAATACTCCGCTTCCCAATAATCGTGACGTTGTCGAATGGTTCAGGGTAAGGGGGGCGTACGTGCTTGCCCTCGCTGATTTGGTAATGATGACAGGGTGTGTGGAACATGGTTAGGACTTCAAAGAGGAAGGCGCAACTCCCAACAGTTTTCGAGAAAATCGAGTTTCAAAGTTTTAAGAATGCTATATATACTATTGTGTGGTCGCTAACAGGCCAGGAGTCCGTAGCCAAATAATTAAGTGCTCAGTTTCATAACAACCAGGGCTGTGGATCGGATGTCCTTGCTGGTGCTTATTTTCTTGTTTTTAAAATTCTGACGTAACTCTAACAACAGATTTATTATGACTGTCCAAATTAACGGTATTTAGTGATTCACTTATTATTTGCGTAATATTCAGCCTGAAAAAGAGGAAACAAAATACGAGTATTTTTGTAAGGACATTGGAAATAAAGAAGGATACACGACTATTTTGAATCAAATCAGTGTATTCTTTTTATTGACATTATTGTACCTATATTTGCGACGAGTATGGAGCACTGCACGAATTGGGATACCACTGATCGTAGGAACATGTTAAACAATAATTATTGTGGTGTACAGCACACGTAATGAACGCCGAATTTTTGCATGAGCTGGTTTTTTCTATGTATCTACTGCAAAACAAACTTTGTTTACGATCATGAACGGTTCTTGGCCATCACACAGTTTCGTGACGTACCACGCATAGCTGATCATATTACCGAATACTGGGGCAGACAACTGATCGTTTTCGATTGATTGAATTTTTATGCAGTCTTCTCTTGATGATGTACGAGCAATTTTTTAGTCGCTTTATAAGGTTTTTCACTTGCCTGTAAAAATAAACGTCGCAGGACTGAACCAACGGAGTACATTTTGGAGGAATGATTTTACTACTGTACGTTGGTGGACCCCTCTATCTTGAAAAATTTCGTCGTACAAAACCAGATTCGTTTGCCCTCCCCAGAATCGAAGATAAAAAGAAATGGTTCCTTTCTTACGTATGGCTTCAAGACGTCAATTAGATTTGTGCTGTATGGTACTGTTGTGAGTTTGCCGGACTCTGAAGATGTTATAACGTTTTTGTATTTGTGTGCGTACTCATTAGCTGCTTTTTGCACTCTTGGTCCAAGTGAGGCAGTAGTCTCTTGTAAGCAAATGAAGACCCACGGTACTAATTTACTAGATAAGGTGACAGCATATTGTGCATTGTACGAATGTGTCACCTTGTGCATATTCTTTCGTTCCAGAAGAACCACTTTTGTTCCACGTTCGGCGAGAGTTCTCTCATAAATTGATTGATATTTGCGCCCTAGAACAAACATTACAAATTAGCATCATATGGTCTATAAAAATAGTATTCCAATTGATGTAAATGAACAAGGTACTTTTATGTGTAATTGCTGTTTGTTTGGTGTTAATAACAAAATGCTCGTCGTATTCTGGTATGAGGGCTCGAGTCTGCATTCGGAAATTTGCTGCTGCATCGAGGACTGGCTGAAGTGAAGCGCTTTCCCTCTCGGATACAACTCTGACTATTTTTATCTGACGAATCCGATATCTTCGTTTGAAGAGCACTACCCACGAATCAGAAGCTTGAAAATTTAAATCATGAAACTGGTTTGCAGCAGCAAGAGCCCATTGCTGTAGGCTTCTCATCACCTGATGATTACGTTCTTGAGCTTCTATGAAACGATTGTAGCTCCACGAATGAGTTGTTTTAAGTTGTTCATGCCTTGCTTCACATATCCTTCCTATCTTTTCGAATCTTTCATGCTTTTGAGGCGTGAAACTCCCCTTCTACGAAGAGTGGCCAAACTCCATCCTGGATGCTCTCTTGCTAGATTGACGATCCTAATCTTATAATACAGGGGAACGTCATCGCTGTCCATTTTTGACTGCTTCTCTTCGGCCTCGCAATCGTCTGAAGAAGATGAAGCGACTTCTTCAGTTTCTTCAAACACATCCTCTTCATCGATGTCTTGGTGGGCAATTAGTTCGTTTTGTATCACGACTTGTTTCCCGCTAGCATTTCGAAAATTCTGCGACATATTTCTTCTCCAGTTTCCATCTGTTGTTGTGTTATCACTGCACAAGGTTTCGAAGCGATGAGATTCTCTGGAGAACGAACGGTTCACTGCGCAAAAATGCTGGTTTTAATCATAATCTTGAAACTTTATTGTAAACCGATTCGGCTTAATCAGGTTCACGTTCTCTTGCTGTCGAAGTACCAGGCACATCAATACATTTACTCGCAACATCAGACATCTTGGAGAGTTGATATGTAATTATCCCGAGGGATAAAATACGAATGAAAGATTCTTTGTGTTTGTAACCACTGTTCGCCGGCCTTTGCGGCCAAGTGGTTCTAGGCGCTTCAGTCCGGAACCGCACTGTTGCTACGGTCGCAGGTTCGAATTCTGCCTCGGGCATAGGTGTGTGTGATGTCCTCACATTAGTTACGTTTAAGTAGTTCTAAGTCTAGGGGACTGATGACCTCAGATGTTAAGTCCCATAGTGCTCAGAGCCATTTGGACCATTTTGTAAACGCTGTTCCCTTTCTTCCTCCACCAACCGAAAGTTACTTGTGCACATTCAGCTGTTTCTGGTGGGTCAAAACTAACAGCAGGATTACCGGGAAAATAGGTTCATACGGAGAGTCGTACGACATCTGTACCTATAACGAGAAAATGGTATCATGGTGGGTTGAAACGTACCTGCAGGAATACGTCTATAACGGTAAACTACTTCCAAAATGTTAGAAGAAATCCCGAATTTTCAAGGTGAAGATTATGTTACCAATAAATGACTCTTTCGATACTGATAATTTGCACAATCATAATAAATATGTTATAAGAATTACGTGGGATCAAAGAAAAAGAATCCACTAGTGGCAGCGAGATCGGATCCAAAGCTCTTCATCTTATGAATCTGAGGGCTAACTCGGTCGGCTACGGACTCCTTGGCTAGTAGAGCCCACACATAAATATATTTACATGCCTAAAACTTTCAAACTTAATTCTCTCAAAAATGGTTCAAAGTTGCGCTTTCCTGTTTACATATGTTGAAGTCATAGCCATGATCTACACATTCTATCAATACGAATCAAATTGGTGAGGTCAAGTACGTATGGTCTCCTTGTGAGTTACCGGCGTTTATATGCAAGCCGGTGGTGACGGTGACCAACTTAGAATGTGTTGCGGCTCCTTAAACTGAGCCATACAGCGAAAGTCCGCGAGGAGCTGCCACAGACGACAAAGACCCGTTTTCGTTCTAAATCTAGCAGCACATTCAGCGAACTGGTGTTGCCCACATGTAGTCCTGCCCTGTACTCAGTGCCACTGAAATGACAAATGGGAATAAGAATAAGAAGGCGTATGGGTAAGAAAAACCCCATGCGATGGGTAGTCATAATGTTTTAATTATCATCTAGAAAAATTAAAGTTACGTAATCCCTTTCTCGCAGGTAAATGTCTGCAATGTCGTCACACGTCGATTTATTTGCCCCGCAGTACCGAAGCACGCCACCAGAGGAACAAAAACAAAATGGCATAACCCATCCATCGATTATCTCGTGGTAAGTTGTTTCCAGAAACAAACAGCTAAAGAAATCACCTAGGTTGGCCTGACACAGCTGCCATTGACCCTGTGAGTGGTGGCAGAATCGTGTATTGATTTTGCACCCTGTATAGCCGCACATAACCTACAAATTTCATCCTGTATTCTTCCCACTATACTGCGTACACACTATAAGTAAAACTGCTTTACTTGCTATCCTTCCCGGTGCCGCAGTTTTAATGGCCAACAATAAGTAAGCGAAATAACTGGTATGACAAAAGCCGAATAATTTCAAATAATTTTACATTGTAGCCGAAAATATCCTTTATGTTACAGGTGAGTAGTAGGGTAAATTCCCAACACTCCCCCCTCCCCCTTGCCGATACAAGCACACTTTTGACATAAAATTAATAGAGTAATTAATTAAATTGATCAATTAACGCCCCCGCCCCTTCTGGGTAATCCCCCCCCTTCACTTCCCCTCCCCCACGCCTTCCCTCCCCCCCCCCAAACTGATTGGAAAATCGCTCAGTCTGTGCAGAGCTGTTGGTGTTGAAGGTGCAAGTGTTACCCTATCCAGGAACTACATGTCCTAATTACGTAATTACACTGCTGCAGATTGGAGCTGTTGTCTTGTTGGAAGGTTTTTGCGTGTGTGCTCACGTTGACGTGCACAATGCCACCACCAGAGGACATTCCATCCCCCACTCTTCACCCCCTCCCTCTCAACCACTCACAGTAAAAATTGATGGGAAAAGTTTCTCAGCTGGTCCACTGGAAGGATCACAAGACAGGAAATTAACTACATTGCAGAGGGTATAATAATACATTGTTTATTTACAAAACTCTTTTCAGGGGTTGGATATCTCTTCTATTTAGGAGAAAAAGATCATCATTCTCTGCTGTTTTGGGAGATTCAGGTCTTGTAAAATACATCAGAAAAAAGGTAATTAAATGCGTAAATAGATAACTTTTTTCCAATCGCACAAGGAATACCAAAATGAAATCGACGTCAACATAACTCGCTGCACGTAATTACACTGTTACAGTTCGCACTCAGTATATCTGGTGGAAAAACCACTTTCCGATTGCACACATTCGCTTCTTCGTGAACACCATCCGCAGACTGCCGGGCGATGACGAGATCGCGTCCACACGCACGCTGAACTGCGGGCAGCGACTATGGGAGTGCTGGACTGCTATCGGTAGCAGCATCCGGTCGCCTGTTGCTTGATCCCCGAACAAAGCACCGGGTGCCGACGTCCCTCTGATACCGGACTCACTTCTTATTTTGTTCCCAAACACACACGTTCCATATCAGGTCAGTAGAAGTAGCTGCCCTATGTGCTCGCCCTGCTGAGCAGGTACTGACTGAGTTAGTTCACATTACCACCAGCAGAGGATGACGGGGCAAGCAACCTTCCAACCCCTTCTCCCTACAATCCTTCCTCCCTTCCTCCTCCCCCCACTGGTTACTTCCTATCGACCAAAATATCAGGTGGCACCAACTCTTTGATATTGAAATATTGAAAGTCCTGTCGAAACACATGCTCTCTCTCTCTCTCTCTCTCTCTCTCTCTCTCTTTTCGCCGGCCGCTGTGGCCGGGCGGTTCTAGGCGCTTCAGTCCGGAACCGCGCTGCTGCTATGGTCCCAGGTTCGAATCCTGCCTTGGGCATGTATGTGTGTGATGTCCTTAGGTTAGTTAGGTTAAGTAGTTCTACGTCTAGGGGACTGATGGCCTCAGATGTTAAGTCCCATAGTGCTTAGAGTCATTTGAACCATTTCAAGATCCTGCAACTGCCCGATTTCCAAACCCAACTCTCCCCCCTTCCGGATGTTTTCCTTGCATCCTGTTGGTGGATACTGACACAGGCAGATCGTTTGGTAGGAAGTCCACTACATCGGGGGTAGATGAAAGTTTCAAATTTCAGCTCAGTTGCAGTATGTCCTTAAACAGTTTGCAGAAGATCGGGGCAGAGGTTTAACTGGAGTGCTCACAATACCCCTGTCGGAAACAATAACTTGATCAATTGGGAATTTGACGTCACTATTGATTTTTAAACCACGTTTTAATCTCTAAGTTGGTTCTCTCAACTTCATCAGTACGAAGAATGAGGAGGAGGAGGAGGAGGAGGAGGATGAGGAGAAGGAAGAAACTACCACATGATAGGATAGTAACAACGACAATACAATTCCCACCATTCCGCTGCAAGAGAATTAAGAAGCAGTAACCACCGCAAACTTAAACCACTTTCCATTCCGTAGTAGTAGTTACCACGGTTAGATGTTGGAGATAGCTGTAACATTTGTGCATCCCGCACGCTCATGTCCGGATGTCTACACACACTGCCCAAGGCCAGAGAGTCGCGAAGCACAAGTTGTCGCCGTGGACACGTGTTTCAACGATCGCGCGAGGTCTGTATTCGGACTCGGAGCAAAAAAAGAGGTCTGCCCGGCATTAGAGGGTGTCCAGGATGACCGAAGTGGTAGGAATTCGGATGTTATCAATATGTCCAGTGGGAACACTTGTCCGTGGTCGACACTGAATCTTCTCAAATATCCACGTAAAAATCGAAGAACAATCGCGATACATGCACATTCATGAAGGCTGCCCAACACATACTGAGCGTTAGTTCGCTATTCACTCACCCAGAGGGCGACATGGTTGTACCCTGCTTGCGTGTTAAGCCTGAAATAGACAATCATCCCCGTCACTTGCTACCTAAGCCGTACACCCGGATGGCGGACAGAGTCGTCATAGGAAACCAGCCACACGTTTATCAGTGTAATTACAATTAAATATTACGATTGCAGCCACAATCTGTTGACATTCGACAATGAACGAAGTATCGGAAATACCGCCTCCTGACGACTGTGGCTCCGGAAATATCAATTGCCCATGTAAATCTATATTCTTCTCATGACTGGACATAATTTTCCACGTAAAATCTTTCATCCCCCTTACGGCTATCGATATGTAAACTCGTAGCTTTCTATATCAAATCCATACCGCCCTTACGATCAGAGGTAGTCATTTTCTTTGCACATACCGGAAAACTGAGCACTGTAACTTTACACTACAACACATATACATTTCCGAGTATCGTTTATATGTGTATAGCGTCCACAAAAATTTTGATATCTCTACACTCACACCTATTAGGTGTCTCGATTCTCCTCAGTTCTAGGAAATTATATGACGTGTAAGTCTTCCAGCCAATCAGCTGCCAGAACAAACTATAGATATTTTGAATCAGCGCTTCCGAGAGGTGCTGCATCCCACCAAGACTCTCTGAAACAATGTTGTAAAGCACAGGCGTCCTGCATTGTGTGATAACCAACAGCGCTGTCACGGATGAAAGGGTTGGAAAAGACATCACCGATAAGGGTTGGAGTACCGCAATCAACATCGCAGTCGATAGTGCGACAAAGAGCGTGTGAGGATCTGCTTGGAGGAGCCGATGAGAGAACATTTTGCCTATTCATTGTATTACAGATGTATTGCCCGCCCTCCTTGTGCACTATGTCAGATCCAGTTGACGTATTGAGCAGGTGTTTACGAAATAAACCTATCACCCCTTATGCTCGGCTATATTCGTCAGTACGTTGAAATCACAATTCACCACGTCTTATCTATCCTCCCCTTACCACTAGACATATGTACTGTTTTTATATAGCCGGCCGGTGTGGCCGAGAGGTTCTAGTCGCTACAGTCTGGAACAGCGCGACCGCTACGGCCGCAGGTTCGAATCCTGCCTCGGGCATGGATGTGTGTGATGTCCTTAGGTTAGTTAGGTTTAAGTAGTTCTAAGTTCTAGGGGACTGATGACCTCAGATGTTAAGTCCCACAGTGCTCAGAGCCATTTGAACCATTTGTTTTTATATGAATAGTGGTCGGGTCACTTCCCACAAACGTCTGTTGATATGTCGGAACGTAAGCCACAGTAACTTCACATTCAATCAGCATAACATTTCTGACTATCATCTATAGTCGGCCGCGGTTTCCGAGCGGTTCAGCCGGCACGGTAGCTCAGCGTGTTCGGTCAGAGAGCTGGTTGGCCTCTGTAATTAAAAAAAAAAAAAAAAAGAAAAAAAACTGAGTGGAAGGATCAACAAACGAACTTGAACGGATATCACGTGACGTCCGCAACGACCAAACACAACGATAAAAAAAAAAGCGGTTGTAGGCGCTTCAGTCGGGAACTGCGCTGCTGCTATGGTCGCAGGTTCGAATCCTGCCTCGGGCATGGATGTGTGTGATGTCCTTAGGTTAGTTAGGTTTAAATAGTTCTAAGTCTAGGGGACTGATGACCTCAGATGTTAAGCCCTATAGTGCGTAGAAATTTAAAAAAATTGAAAAAATATTTCGTTAAACTGCCCTTAGAATAAGCCACCGACCATGAAGGTTGATGGCAGGAATATCATCGTCTTTCAACAAACATGTCAGTCCAGTTAGATTCTTGAGCGAGGAAGTGAGGGCATTTTATATTTTCTTGTTAGTGAAAGTAAACTTTGCTTGCACAAGATTTTTGTTGCGTACTTCAAGGCAACGATTGAAGTCGATAGATTAAGGATAAGTTTGACACTGCATGTAATCTTATTAACCTTAATAGGTCCAACGTAGACAAAGTCATATCTAATGCAATTTTATGTAAGTAAATTCTGTCCTTAAACCAGTAATGTCTGCGGCAAATTTGATTTTGATAACTGATCAGACTACTATTCAAGTAAAAAAATACATATGTCTAGTCGTAAGGGGAGGATAGATTAGACGCAGAAATCGCAGACGTAGAGATAAATAATAACAAAAACAAGAACTTAAGTCCCACTACAGAAGAAAAGCCTGTGGACTCACTTCGGCACCTGTCACACTGTATCGGTTGTGGGAAGGTTCTAACCCATCTCCGTTTATTGTAGTCCTCTAGGACGGCGGAACACCCCATATATAAGGGACGAGATGTAAGACCTTGCCATTTCTGACAAGGATCGGAGGAAAGATGTAAAATGAACTATAGATTTGTTTCGCTCAAGTCCGTTTAGTGTAGAATTATGTGGTATGTGCTGTGTTCACGTATGATGATTCTCTTGGGAATCGAACAGCTCATCTACGAGAATGACACGAATTTCACGATAGTGAATAGTTTCATGAAGTTAACGATAGATGGGGTCGCTATATGTACACAATCCATGTCGACATCGGAAGTACAGAAGAGGCAACTACGATATTTCCTGTTTGCTTTGCTGCCAGATAAAAGTCAAAATTCATAGGAAAGACTTTCTTCTGGGTTGAAATCTAAGATGCCTGGATCTACAATTAAAGCAATAAATTCAGTGTTCCCTGAAAAACAACTTTTCGGTTGTAATTTTCTCTTTAACGAGAGTCTCTGGAAGAAGATACAGGAACTGGGATTAACGGAAGACTACAGGGATAGGGAGAAAGTCCCATTGTTTTGTCGCATGCGTGCTGCAGTGGCACATCTTCCACTTAACACTGTCGATGAAGCGTGGATTTTAATAATGGAACAAATTCCCAGCGGAGAGATCACAGGATTTGGTTGATCAGTGGATGGAAAATCCTAATATACCTATTGAAATGTGGAATGTTTTTAACCAACGACACAGAACGACGAATGCTGTCGAAGGTTGGCATAGAAAACTGAACTCCTCAATAAATCAGAAACATCTAAATGTGTACTTTCTGATTGAAAAGCTGAAAGAGGAGGCAGTGAATGCTATTTTTGAAATTAAAAAAGATTCCATTGGCCTACCTCTTCAAAAAAGAAAGAAAAGGTTCATAGATCTTGACAAAAGGTTAAAAGACATTATGGAAACATATGAAGACCCTGGAGATTTAAAAATGTGTTTAAAATCTCTAGCCTTTTTACAGAAAATTAAATATGAAATTACGATTGATAAGAAAAAAAGGTTATCAATTTGCTACTGTAATTGTGGAAAACAACAATAGCAACAAAAACAACAAAAAACAACACTAACAACAAAAACAACAAAAAATAGATAATAGTAAATAAAATGAAAAAAAATGATCATGCCTATATACTACGTGCATTAGCCAGGCCTGACCCTGGATAAAATGTGAAGGGATGTTCTTATTTTCATGTCAGTCGGAAAGTTCACGGTTACGATACTTATTTGTAGTTGGAAACACGAGCGTCACCACGGAGGGAGTCTAGAGATTCGAAAAGTTGGATGATAAAAAATTTACCGCGATGTTCTATGTGAAAAATTCTGGGATTAGCTGTGGGCCTTAAAAATATTGTTTCGAAACGGTATGTGTAAATACAGCACACATTTTACCAGCATCAATAATTTCGCAAAGTTAACCTGCCGATTCTGGAGTTTCGTCATATATGTCATACGAAACTAATTATTTGTATTTGGCGGATCTCATTCACAAAAGTACGCTTTTAACGGTATTTCTAAAGTTCTAATACAAAATCTGCTATTTATTGAATTTTTAACTCAACAAAACTGAAATTTTACTTGGTAATTTTCTTACATAACATGGTCACTCGTCCTGTGAAGCTTCCAGAATTTTTGGTGAGGAAGGTGGAATGAGGACTCAGACAGCTGGTTGCCCACTTTTCTGTCAGAGTCTTTTAAACACGATCATATTTGCCTTTATTGTGCTCCAACAGGAGCATTTTTCAGCTGATTATTGTGTAGTCCATTTTATAAAGGTGAAATTCCAACTAGATGATCTTTGGTGGAGTCATCTATATTAAGCAACGAATTTTATCATCTGTAGACATTAAGAACAACACTCTAGTTGTCGAGACTTTATACGCCGCATCTAACCATAGGAAAATATTCTGTAATTTCTTTCAGATGAACAAACCCATTGTCGCGTAAATCTTTATCTAATTACTAACAGTAAATAACCGTTGCCCAGATATTTATTCATCCCAGTTTCATGTCAGTTCATTCCCTCTTCCCTCGTCTCTCTTGTCCATTTAGTCCTATCTAGTCTCTCTATCCACCTCCTCCTTCTGCCCATCCGTCTCTCTTTCCATCTCCTCCATCTGCCCCCTCTCTCACAACACTTCCTCCTCATCTCCATCTTCCTCTCCTTCTCCATCCATCTTCCCGTCTCTATCCACCTCCTCCTCCGCTTTTTTTAATAGTACATCAAATTCACAATAACACCTGTAATTTATGTATTTATTACAGTGTTCCATTAGTCATTCACCACCCTTTCTCTGTTTACCTGCTGCTCCCTCTCTCTTTTAATCTGCTTCTCTCACTTCTCTGGATACACCTCCTCCCCTCCCCCCTCCCTGTCCTCATCACGTTCTCCTCTCTTTGTATATCACCTCCTACGCCTCCGTCATGCCATCTCCTCTTTCCCCGTCTACGAAAAAGTACGTATATCTGCCAACTTTCATGCTGATTGACGAAACGATATTGAATTTATTTAAAGGGAGGCCAGCCATCCACCATCCAGCATATGTTGACTTGTATAAAGGCCTTCACCATGAAAACCCTGAAAACATACATACATGAGCCAACTCCCAGGCTGATCAGTCAAACGGTGTGTAATTCTGTTGTAAGGTACCCTCCACCATACACCGTATGGAATTTCACGGAGACGGTGAGGTTCTCCTTGATTTGAAGATCAAATGTGCAAAATTTCATCAAGATCGGAACAACACTGTGGCTTTTGTTGAAATCCGTATGTAAAGTACCCTCCACCATGCACTGAACGAAGTTTTATGTAGACAGTGACCTTCCTCTTCGTTTGTGAAATAGGGATTCATTTTTATACACCCCGCTCGCTCTATGCCGACTTAGTTGCGAAACATAAATAATAGATTCGAGCAATAGAAATCATGTAATGATTTCTGTCGTGTAAGGGGCAACATAGCTATTACATAATAGCAACTAGATTACAAGAGCAGTCACTTTCAGTGTTACGTAAAATAACGTTATACCTTGTAAATTATCACGACACAAAATGAAGATGATAAGCAATGTGGGACTTCCGTTTGCGGTCCGCAGCTCGTGGTCGTGCGGTAGCGTTCTCGCTTCCGACGCCCGGGTTCCCCGGTTCGATTCCCGGCGGGGTCAGGGATTTTCTCTGCCTCGTGATGACTGGGTGTTGTGTGCTGTCCTTAGGTTAGTTAGGTTTAAGTAGTTCTAAGTTCTAGGGGACTGATGACCATAGCTGTTAAGTCCCATAGTGCTCAGAACCATTTGAACCATTTTTTTCCGTTTGCGTTTGAAACTCTCGGAGAACTCATGTGTTGAGGAGGGTGGGAGGGGGGTGCAAGGGGAGCCTCAATTTGTTTTGCCGGCCCGGGCCTCTGACAGGTTTAGTGCGCCACTGCTCGTAGGAAACCCCACGGTAGGAAACCCCACGACACCACTATAATACCCAAAGACTCACTTAAATCTTGATAACCTGCAATTGTAGCAGCAGTAACCGATCTAACAACTGCGCCAGACATTTATTGTCTTATATAGGCGTTGCTGACCGCAGCGCTGTATTCTGCCTGTTTACATATCTCTGTATTTCAATACGCATGCCTATACCAGTTTCTTTGGCGCTTCAGTGTATAAAAGAAATGAGAAACCCTTCAAAATACGGGAACAGCCAAGAACCCTCAGTTCCAGACAGCAAATGGCCCCAGCAACCTACTGAAGAGAAATAGATATATTAATTGTAGAAATAAATAACAGTGAGAGCTTGTTCAGTCTTTCGAGAAGAATACACCTAGTGTTAAGGGGGAATCAATGAATGGAAAATATACTCACAATATATGAGCCATGAGAGCGATTTATACGTGGAAAGGAAATCATGTGCACGTCAGCACATCGCTTATCCTCTTATTCCATTGCAGGGTAGTTGATGGATCTCCCATAGTTCCAGAAACGAGAGTGTGTTGTCGCTGCGATGGCTATCCTAGTGCGCAGTAGTAGAGGGGTAGAGCCTGTTCAATTTAATGCGCCCATTGTTCTCCTTATCTCTGAGTTCAAAGCTCAGTGTCCTCCTTTACTCCAAGGCCAAAGATCCTCCTACCTCCCCCTCCTTTCTGGGGCAGCGGTGTAATTTAAAATGGTAGGAAATTAAAAAAAATGGCTTGCCATAGGCTGACACTCCTTGCTGGCAATTATGTGACTTAAAAGTGACGAACTATCACTTTTATTAACGACCTGTCATGTTACTGCTATAATTTATGGTTTTCACTATTAGTTACTACCCAGTTGTTGTAATTTATTATCCAAAAATAAGGATTCTCACCCCATCGCCACCAGTCCAAAAAAGCCCCACCACTTCCTTGGTCTTGCTAACCGTGAGACGGACTCCTCACTCGTGTTCTGTGTCTCATCCTATTTGCACTCCTCTTGTATACACGACTGAAAGTGCCTCAACATTTTATGCAATTTCGTTTTCGCAACTTGCTGTAGATGGTTGTGCCCAACGGCATTTCTGCAAGCACTCCAATGCATGATCACATTCTTCCTTTGCTATCTACACTTTTGGGGGTGTTTGTTTCAATTTCGCTGATTTCCTCCCAGTATTCCAAAAAACCGCCTTTTCGAGATCGTCATCCAAAGACACAAATACGAAACTTTAAATATTTAACAACTACCACAGTGCATTATTTAAATTACACTGATAGCCAATTTTCGAACGATTAACAGGCTACTGTCGTCTTGGAAATTAGTAATTAAAACTGATTAATTTTGCACTAAAATGGTCCGTATGTGAGTTACAAACAATCGCCTACACATTATCAGGTCGCCTAAGAGGACTTTGACACTACGACATTACTATGGAAGTGCAAAGAACATTGGAAAATAAGATCTTGTCACACACCACAGGCCACAAACACAATAAATCTCTAAATTACACCGTTGTTACCACTACCGCCACTAGGATAGGAATGGAGGAGGTACACACTTTATTTAAAGCAAGCAAAAAATGTATCTTCCATGACCCATACTGTAAGTGTGAGCAACCTCTGTGCTGCCCGTCCGGGCCACTGCTGCGTACACAGCGCGAGCCCAGCCACTGCCAGTGCAGTAGCCAGTAGCCAATGCGCCCTGCCACCTCCATATTCGGCCAAGATGATTCACACTGGGCGGAGCCGCATCTCAGCTGCCATTTACTGCTATCGGCTGTGGTCGCACGATTACAAAGGCGTCGTTGTTAGCGAGATTACGAAACCCCTACAAAAGACATGTCTTGCCTATGTATCGCTAGCTCACCCACCCTCCTACCAGCCTGTGACAGCATCCATGACAGGAACTAATACTCCGAGAGTGCATTTAACTACAAAACTTATTCGAGCAAAGTGCATGCATGAATTTGCTACACTCTTAGTCATGTGTAATCTACACTGAGGTGACAAAAGTCATGGGATAGAGGTACGCACATATACAGGAAAATGATTCCGACACGATATTAGCAGGTATCACATGACTTTTGTCAAAAATGGTTCAAATGGCTCTGAGCTCTGAGCTAGGTCATCAGTCCCCTAAACCTTAGAACTACTTAAACCTAACTAACCTAAGGACAGCACACACATCCATGCCCGAGGCAGGATACGAACCTGCGACCGTAGCGGTCACGCAGTTCCAGACTGAAGCGCCTAGAACCGCACGTCCACACCGGCCGGCAGATATACAGAAGGCGACAATAAAACACACAAGGTATAAAAGAGCAGTCATTTGTACCCAGGTGAACAGTTCATGTGAACAGTTTTACGACGTAAGTATGGCCACTCGACGGGAATCAACAGACTTTGCAGACGGATTGATCATTGGAGCTAAACGCATAGGACATTCCATTTCGGAAATTGTTAGAGAATCCAATATTCCGAGATCCAGTGTCAAGAGTGTGCCAAGCATACCAAATTTCAGGCATTACCTCCCACGTCGAACAACTTAGTGGCCGATGGCCTTCACTTAACGACCGAGAGAAGCGGCTTTTGAGTAGAGTTGTCAGTGCTATCAGACAAGCAATACTACGCGAAATAACCGCAGATATCAATGTGGGATGTACGAGCAACGTATCCGTTAGGATAGTGCAGCGAAATTTTGAGTTAACAGGCTATGGCAGCAGACGACCGGCGCAAGTGTCTTTGCCAACAGCACAGCATCACCTACAGGGCCTCTCCTGGGCTCGTCACCATATCGGTTGGACCCTAGGCGGCTGGAAAACTATGGCCTGATCAGATGAGTTCCGATTTCAGTTGGTAGGAGCAGCTGGCAGGTTTTGAGTGTGGCGCAGCTCCCACGAAGCTTTGGACCCATATTGTCAACAAGACACTGTGCAAGCTGGTGGTGGCTCCATAATGGAGAGGGTCCTCTGATGCAACTGAACCAATCACTGACCATTTGCTGTCGTTCGTGGATTTCATGTCCCCAGACAACGATGAAGCTTTTGTAGATGACAATGTGCCATGTCACCAAGCCACAACTGTTCGCGTTTGGTTCGAAGAACATTCTGGACAATTCGAGAGAATGATTTGCCCACCCAGATCGCCCAACATGAATCACATCGAAAGTTTATGAGACATAATTGGGAGGACAGTTCATGCACAAAATCTTGCGCTGGCAACAATTTTGCAATAATGGACAGCTATAGAGGCAGCATGGCTCATTATTTCTGCAGAGGACTTTCAATGACTTCTTGGGCCCATGTCACGTCGAGCTGCTGGGAAAAAGGTGGTCGGGCACGATATTAGCAGGTATCACATGACTTTTGTCAAAAAGTGGTTCAAATGGCTCTGAGCTCTGAGCTAGGTCATCAATCCCCTAAAACTTAGAACTACTTAAACCTAACTAACCTAAGGACATCACACACATCCGTGCCCGAGGCAGTATTCGAACCTGCGACCGTAGCGGTCGCGCGGTTCCAGACTGAAGCGCCTAGAAACGCTCGGCCACACCGGCCGGCTGACTTTTGTCACCTTGGTGTCTATTTTGCATATGCTATCTGATCCAAAGTATCCAAACATCTTACCGCTATCTTAGCGATTGGAGATAAATGGACTATTCCACCATCATAAATCTCATCTGACGCTGTAGGAATAAGATAAGAGATGTTAGAGCGCATGCAGACAGATACTATCAACACGCATATAGGGCAGAAAAACCACTAAAATCTGTACCAAACACCCTCCACCATGTACAGTGATCTATACTATATATGTGAGCTGTAAAGTGGATTTAATACTCTGAGATCTGCATCGATTAACAGTATGACAGAACAGTGAGATATATAATGATGTAGCTCTAAAGCTAAAGAAGATAAAATGTCAGAGATGTAAGAAGGTGGGACACTCTTATCGAAAATGTATGCAGGTGTGAGGAAGGTGGAATCATGGTAAACCTTGCACCTCTACTTTGATTGGGACACAGCGCGATGTGACCTCTGTGCAGCGCTCCCAGAAAGCACGGCCACAGGACATGACTATGGAAAATCATTTGCAAACTTTTTTCTAACCGGCTATGAAAGTTGTTATTGGATACAGCGTCACAGGTATCTGTGGCAAACCAGGGTGTATTTGGTACAATAAACCTGAACCCACCACATTGTAGGCTAAGTGGTGTGGTGGGTGGTAGTGTGTACTCGCTTGGTTCAGCAGTGTAGTGACTTGGCAAGACAGCCAAGCCACTCGGAGGTAGCCGAAAGGCACGCGTTTAAGCTCACGCAGACTGGCGTGAGGTCTGGAACAGGACAATGTCTTGAGAATTGCAAATAAAGTACGAAGATCTTGGAATACTTAACTTTAATCCATAATTGTTGTACATCGCTCTTGACGGTACATTAATAACAATCTCAATATAAACTGGTAATGGCGCCTTGCTAGGTCGTAGCAAAGGACGTAGCTGAAGGCTATGCTAACTATCGTCTCGGCAAATGAGAGCGTATTTGTCAGGGTAGCATCGCTAGCAAAGTCGGCTGTACAACTGGGGCGAGTGCTAGGACGTCTCTCTAGACCTGCCGTGTGGCGGCGCTCGGTCTGCAATCACTGACAGTGGCGACACGCGGGTCCGACGTATACTACCGGACCGCGGCCGATTTAAAGGCTACCACCTAGCAAGTGTGGTGTCTGGCGGTGACACCACAAGCAGTGTTGGGTTTCCTAATGAAAGTGAGACAGTTTGTGTGAAAGTTCTCCCTAACATGGGCATAATCTCTGATGTCATACTTGGATTATATTTCTTTATTAAACATTGCATCAAAGCCGATCTTCAATAGCGCATAATAGAGCTGTGTAGGACATTGCTGTATCTCAGTTTTACTGCTGAAAGAACCTGACTGTCACAAGGCACACTCAAGACATCAGGAAAGCCAACTAAATTGCATACAAGGTTCCCTAGACTCGACTTTACAGATATAATACCAAAAGGAGCAGGGAAACTGCTACAGGTGGCCATAGGAGCTGATATACTGATTAATTATTCATGCGTGGTTGCCACAAAACCAGAAACTGGATCATCAACAGTGTTTCGTATGACATAGTTTTTCCTATGTGAAGGAAATCGACAGAAGCTGAACAGTATCTGTCGATGTAGACAACTCTGGTTCGGAAGAGATGAAGCTGTCAAGTTGTGCAGTGACGGGTAACTTAGAAGTGTTAGAGGAAGATGGGTTGTATAGAGATTTCAATGCAGAGTATTCAAAACTGGGTCAGTCTGTCGATTTAACTGCACTAAGGAGCAAGATGTCACATTTAGAAGGACGTGACAGGATCGACATGGAAAGGTTATTAGAGGAATATGTGGAATTATTCAATCCATCTGGACCATTGTCAGTTATTTCACTAATGTATCTTGGTATTTCCATTGAGAAAGAACAACGTGTATACAACAAACCGGATTGTGTTCTACACCAGTAATGGAGGAATTTATGAATCAACACTCTGTGACAGAATTATAGAAGAGGGCATTAGTCCTTGGGATAAACCAGTAATTATTATTCTGAAAAAGTCTTTGCATAGTAGTAAAGCTTACATCTTTTGTTATGACTCTAGATATTTGAATCAGTGGACAGTTATGAATGGCTACCCCAGACAATACAGAGACCTTGGACAATATGAGGTAATGCTGTTATTTTAACACCATTGATTGGCAAGATAGGTGCAGCCAGTTAAAGGAAGCAACAGAAAGTGACCCAAGACAGTGTATATGGTTCTGTCTGACCACTGTCTGTACTGTTGGACGCCATCCAATTTAGAAAATGCACCAGTGACTTTCCAGTACCTATTAAATGGATCACCGCAGGATATGAAACTGAAACAATGCATGGTATACCTCAATGACATCATTGTATTTTCCAAGGACACCAAGAACACGCGATGTGCCTACAAGTCGTCTTTGATTATTTACCTGTGGTGTGACTGACTCTTAGCTCAGAAAAATGCCATTTTGAGTTAAAGGAGGTTACTATTTATGCCCTATTATGTCAGAATGATGTATGCGCTGATCCTTGACTTGTTGAACCCATGAGAAACTTCCTGACATCCACTACAGAACAAGAATTGCAGTCATATTTATTCATAGCTAATTTCAACAGAAAGCATATTCGAAAATTCGCTGACGTAGCAAGTTCCCTTACACATTTATTAAGGAAGTGAATAAAATTTCACTGGACTCTGGACTGTGAAGCAACCTGAATTCGATTAAAGGATTTATTGACCACTTGCCCTGCCTCGTTTTTCTGGGCTATCAGAAAGAGTTTATATTATCATGTGGTGTCAGCAATCATGCATAACGATGTGTCCTGAACCAATGAATAGATGGAACAGGACACCTGATAGCCTACGCTTCTAGAAATCTCAATAAGGTAGAGAATTATCCATCTACAGAAAAGAAAATACTCATATAATCTGAGGCATCAGCTATTTTTGTAGTTAATTGTATGAACATCGTTTTGAGGCAATAACAGAGCACACAATGTTCAAATGGCTAATGGGACTCAAACATCCAACTAGTAACTTGGGCAACTGTGCTCTCTGGCTAAACGAATTTGATTTTGAGGTTATACATCATCTAGGGAAATCTCATGCAAATGCAGATGAACTTAGTCACAAAGCACGTGCCATAGAATTTACTGGTGTAAGTATGGAAGCAAAGTGCAAAGCCTAAGCCACTGACCAGGATTACCGGTAGTTCATAAAGTAAGTGTAGCTCAGCACTGGTGGCAGACTGCTGAATAAGCAAACGAAATGTGGTAAGTGCTTAGTTGTGCCAGCAAGTTTGCTCAATGTAGTAGTGAGATAATCTCAGGATTTCATTTTGGCAGGACATAGTGAACAACATGTAACAGAGTGCCGTGTTGCAGAAAATTATTGGTGGATGAAACAGAAGCAAGATGTTGAGTGATACAAAAAAAATTTCGCTTCTTGCATGCAAAGAACAAGGAGGGGAAAGAAGGGAGGTAAGGGCTTAACACCCCATCAACATAGAATTCATTAGAAATGGAGCACAAGCTCGCAGTGTTTTCAAGGATGGGGAAGGAGATCGGCCTTACCCTTCAAAGGAATTTGGGCAACTGCGATTCAGGGCAATCACAAATCACCTAAATCTGGATGGCTGGATGCAGATTTGAAATGTCGTCCTCACAAATGCGAAGCCAGTGTGGGGGGGGGGGGGGGGGGGAGATTAGTGTTTAACGTCTGTCGACAACGAGGTCATTAGAGACGGAGCGCAAGCTCGGGTGAGGGTAGGATGGGGAAGGAAATCGGCCGTGCCCTTTCAAAGGAACCATCCCGGCATTTGCCTGAAGCGATTTAGGGAAATCACGGAAAACCTAAATCAGGATGGCCGGAGACGGGATTGAACCGTCGTCCTCCCGAATGCGAGTCCAGTGTGCTAACCACTGCGCCACCTCGCTCGGTGAAGCCAGTGTGGTAAACACTGTGTCACCTCACTCAGTGAGAAAGAACAGAGCTGAGTCATCAGCGAATTCCATTACAAAGGTTATCTAAGGAGAGTAGATCATTCCGAATGACTGGTGTGGAAATGATTGGTCTCTTTGCAGAAACAACAGCAGAGAATGACCTATAATAAACTATAATGAACTATAATACATCATTACTTCTCGTTTCTTGTGGCCATGATTTCTGTACCAAACCAGCAGGCAGACATGCTGGCACAGGCTATGGTGAATCAGTGGATACTGAAGTTTGGAACACCAGAGACCATGATAACTGACGAAGGCACTAATTTTATTTCTGAGTTATTGAAGCAATTGTGTTGACTTTTACACATGAGTGGGAGGACTTAGACAGTGCACAGAACGATAGGGAAAATACTAAATGGCTCTGATTACTATGGGACTTAACATCTTTGGTCATCAGTCCCCTAGAACTTAGAACTACTTAAACCTAACTAACCTAAGGACATCACGCACATCCATGCCCGAGGCAGGATTCGAACCTGCGACCGTAGCAGTCGCGCAGTTCCGGACTGAGCGCCTAGAACCGCTAGACCACCGCGGCCGGCTAGGGAAAATACTGTGTTATAATATAAATAGTTACCATTGTGATTGGGGTGCCCTACTACCACATGCAGGAGCAACATTTAACTCAAAGCTCTATATGAAAATGGGCTGATCTCCACATGATGTTATTTTTGGACAGATGTTTGCCTTCTGTTTCAAATTATACAAACCACCCCTGTATCCTCCATTCGAAGTTTTGCTAAAAGATTAAAAAGTATCTGGAGCAAGGTTAAAAAGATGAAGACAAACCTCTAGAACAACAGGAAGTCACCCACCACAGGATATAAAAATTGCACAAGTACCACTTTGGGCAATGAATGACGTTAACTAACCCATATCTTCCACACATTCCAGATCAAGAGTGACCACACCAATCATCATGGTCTATCCGCCGCATTGTACCGAAATTTGCTGACGACTCTGCTGAGTTCTTTGCACGGAGTGAGGTGGCACAATGTTTGGCACACTGGTCTCGACCGAACGAGGTGGCGCAGTGGTTAGCACACTGGACTCGCATTCGGGAGGACGACGGTTCAATCCCATCTCCAGCCATCCTAATTTAGGTTTTCCGTGATTTCCCTAAATCGTTTCAGGCAAATGCCGGGATGGTTCCTTTGAAAGGGTACGGCCGATTTCCTTCCTAATCCTTCCCTAACCCGAGCTTGCGCTCCGTCTCTAATGACCTCGTTGTCGACGGGACGTTAAACACCAACCACCACCACCACCACTGGCCTCGCATTGGGGAAGTTCGTTTCATGTTAACAAGGACCATATCAGGCTGTCGAGATGTCATCTCTGATTGATGCCAAAGTGAAACTTTCGATCCACATCACAGTTACCCAACTAGAACAAAATTCCACCCATTGAGGGCACTCTGGAAGCACAGCCTCAATTGCTGACAGCCCCTTCTGAAGCATACCCATATGCATTGAGGTCACTAAGTGGGCTTGTGAACTATTTGAGGTCACAATAGGTATATGAATGTTATGTATTTTCTTGTAAGTGATTAGGGATATGTGTGTATATGTTATGACAATGTTTATGTTTTAAGAAGCACCAAATCACAGAGGGTGTTGCTTTTAATGAAGATGCTCACAAGTGAGCGTGAAGGAGACATTTAATTTTGGTGATAGATGAAAGGAACGTCTGTGTGAAATTTTTATTTGCAAAGTTAGTGGCACTTCAGCGTGTTTCATTTAGTCTTATATGAAAACATCGCTGCTACATAGTACAGTACATTTATTGTTTTGTTAAGTATGTGTTTTGTGTGGAAGTAATCGAGCAGATACTCAGCAGGCAGCAGGTTGGCAGTTTGTGTGTGTATTTGTGCCACACTGTGGCATTTAAAGTCAAAGATTCTTTATAATGGATATTTGCTAAGTTAATTTAGTCATCTTGGGTGATTGGGGGATACGAGAAAGTCTCACGCACTACTCTTCATTTTGGAATTACTGTTGTGCCGGACTGGGCAAGTCACCATCTGCTCCACGAAATAGATACACACAGTCCTGGGTTACGCAAGTTCATCTTGTTCTATTCCCAGAAGCCTGTAACTGAGTGTTCTAGGGAGGTGATTACAAGCGAAACTGAATTCTTTCAAAAGATAGGGTCACATTGGTAAATTTGGTAGCTGTCATTTGCACCTGCTATGTGGTACACAGCGACTAGATCTGCAGGGGCAAAGATTGTTGATTAATGACCGCTGACTCGATATTTCAGGTCGTACATTTTGGTTACCAACCTCCATCACTGGGAACACTATTCTAGACATCACCTACTCATTGATTTGTCTACCTGACTTACTCTTCGAGATCCTGGCTAAAGAAGATCAAACTTGCCTAAGTAACAACCTAGACCCACCCTTCTCTGGATCAGATAGTAGCTGTACAGAACAGCTGAATGATCATGCGAAATAATATTGGACCGAATATCGTCACCAGCGCCTGCATAATTATGACGATAACAGGCATTGTTTATTGCCATCTCAGGCATACAGTTACTAGATCCTACTCCTGTCATATTCTAACCTATAGATGCATATCATTCATGTTGGAATCAGTGAAGATCTGACTTAGCCTCGAAGAATTGAAGTAAAATAGTACATAACTATACTTAGAAACTCCATGTGTGTGCATCGCTGGACGGAATTTCTGGACATAGTGTAATATAGAAAAGGACAGAAAGACACCAAAATATGATGGTTACTCAAGGAGTGTTTACCTCGTACTCATACAGGAAGATGTAAAGTGTAAAAACAGTTGTAAGTATATTAGCGATTTTGTTTAAAGTCAGTTACTTAAGCAGTAATCAGGTGGCCCAATGTTTTCATAGGAGGGAGCAAATGTAATGGCTAACACCATAGGCAATGAACATCGCCATACCCACGGCATTAGACATTGCTGTCTGTTGCAGCAACTTACCTCATGCCAATACAACAACCCCCAGCAGTAGTGAGATACTTCTGCCCTTCAACCTACTACCACAAAGCACTATCCCGGGCCCAGGACACTTACCACACTTCGGGGAACTTCAGCATTATGATGGACTGTGACAAAACTTCTCCTTCCACGTCATCAGCTCCAAACAACAGTATTTAAATGTCCAGGTCAACCGAGCAGGTCGTCAGCATTGTAGGCCTATGCATCAATGCCAACCCATGTGTCAGTTTCCACTGCCAGCTTGGCGTCTTCTGATGCAGCTACCACCATCACAGCTGGGCTGTGAACCAATTACTGCAGCTTGATGGCTTCAGCATCAGATTGCCTGCAGTCTACCGTTGCACCACAAGTTCACCCACTGCGGTTGCCACTGTCACTCCATGCCTGCAGCATGAAGTGAGGACCTCTTAGCTCTGCTCTGTGGGGGTCTGACACTGCCAAACGCCACTTTCCAGTCTTTGGTCATGAGTTCATCACTTTGGGCAGTTCTGTCGTCTTCTGCTGCGATGGCTTGTATTACCATGACCACATGACTCCGTGGCACTATCAACATTATCCTACCGGCAATTGGAATTCACTAACAATGGCTATTTGCCACTAGGCAGTCTCTCCGAGAAAACTCCTGCAGCGCTACGTCCAGATCGGCACGCCTGGGTTTAAGGTTGAATTCCTGTCGCCTTCTGTCTGCTTGCTGCAGGTACACTACACTACATTTACTAATGATTGAAAATAAAGAGCTTTAACAAAAAATTGGCTGTGAACATTATTTACATCTCTACCCACCTCGAGGAGTGAGCCACTCAACAACTCGACCCAGTTTGACACCTATTACAAAGCAAGGAAACGTCTTCAACATATGGATATATTGTTAAAAAAGGTAATGACACAATCTTAACTAAATGGTCCTTTAATGCAGTTAATAAAACTAAATCATGAACATGCGATTGCCATCACAGGCATGGTATGCATCACGTGCATCACATGCATGGCCGGCATGGAGGATAGTGTGGAACAAGGATAACAGGACTAATCTGGACAAACTTTCAGAAATAGGTATGCTGGGGTCCTACTGCTAATGGGCTATTATAAAACCCACTAAAGTAGGAGCAGGGCGAACACTGGCATGTAATTGGCCTGATACTGTGAAGACATATAAAAGGGTCATGAAAGCCAATAAAGGAAAACTGATGTGAGCCTGTGGGTGCTATTCTGTCATTCTGTGCAATGGTTTAATCTGAGATGTACCCTTTACCCTGTGGCTCCTGCAAGATGCAATTTCCACCCCCACACTACTACAGAAGTCAGACAGACGCTCCTAACGTTCTAAAGAGAAATGCCTGAAAAACTTTCAGCAATAAATATCTTCTGGAGTAGTCCGCTGTAAGGAAATGACACAAAAATTCACAAAATTTCTTACATAACTATTGGGATACTTGGGTACTGGAGTAGTGCTAGTTAGTGTAAGAAAAACATGAAACTAACGAAAATTATTATTTATTTTGCTAAAATTCTGAGAAATCACAATGGCACCTATAGTTATGAACAAAACAAGTTATTTCTAGGTTCTTTTCAGAATGTGAAGTTACCTCTCAAGGATAGAATTCGCTAATGAAATTTCTATACAAATTTTAAGATTGTTATTGGCTTGGCAGAATGTCTGAGAGCCGCGCCTACTCAACTTGAATAATTATCTGTTAGAATGTTGCTAGGTACAGTCGAGGCTGTTGCGTGTGAAATTCAGTGAAGTGTACTGTTGTGGAGGAAATATGGGGCTCGCAAGAGCTGTAGCACACAATACCGTAAGCTGCGATGACTGCTGTCTCCGCCGTTCGCTGCTGGCAAATAAGATAACTCTCATTCTATCTGGATTGACCTTCGCCAGTCAAACTCTCCCTACACCTTGATGAAGTCAAGGACTCCTATTCGCGCGTAGTCTAACTATTGGCGTGGTAACACCGGTCAGAGAACCAGTCCACCGCGATGCCACTCAAAAATTCGCTCGCAGGCGTTTAACTATAACTCTGTCCGTTCACACCGCACAATAAGTGTGGTGGCCAACACAGTGAACAACGCTTAATCGCAAGGACTCAATATAGAGTCACACTCCGATTTGCTCTCAACAGAGGTGCTCTCCCAGTGAAGTACTGAAGAGAGACTTGTTCCTCACTCTTTGAGTACACGTACGAGCGCGCACGCCCTCGTTACGTGTTCTCGCTCCAAGAGCAACAACGGAACAGCCCCTCTTCATGCCAGACATGAAGGGGTATATCTTTCGGTCTCTTCCATTACTCCTTCAGCTCAAGGCGTCAGAAATATCGTCTGCCAATCAGCGTTGCTCTTCTAAAACGGGAGATTGACATTTCGTTTAAGGCGACCAATCCGGAAATCTGTAGCATCGGCGTTTGGCGTTTGCTGTCTCCCTGTGAAAATCTCTGAAACTGCGTGATCTGTTTGTAAAGAATGCGTAGGCTGGGTGCTCCCACACAATGTAGCGGAATTTGCTTTTAAGCCAAACATGGGGTCGTTCTTCCTTTCACTTGGGCAAATGCTGTCTGCTCTACGGGCGGTCAATGGCCGACATAAATAGGCTGAGTCGTCCTCTGAAGGGACCGACCCCCGGGCGTGTGGTTTGCATCTCCCGAACTAAAAGCCCCTGTGACTGTCGTGTCTTGAATGTGTGTGTGTACGCCAGCCTCGAGTATTTCAGTCTCGAAGTGCATTTGCGATTTACTAGTTATGTGCATATCGTTTACATGAATTCATACAACATTGACTTTATCTTATCGAGTTTGGGTTCGAATGAAGCGTCTTGATGTGCGGAATATGATTGTGAGGGCGGAATATGTAAGCAATGAATGTCAGGAGACTAAGATGTCTTACAATGAAAACGAATTCTTTTCACATGTTGGTATTTGCTATGCCTCTAATCTCATGTGCTAGCTACAAAACACATACGAAGGTAATCCCAAAAGTAAGGTCTCCTATTTTTTTATAAGTACATAGACCTGTTTTTTTCTACAATGGTTTACATCAGTTTACAGCTTGAACATTTAGCTATTTTTCGACATAATCACCATTTCTGTCGATGCATTTTTGTAGACGCTGTGGCAGTTTTTGTATACTCATGTCATACCAGCTCGCCGCCATGCTGTTCAGAAAGTTACGAACCTCTTCTTTCACCTCGTCGTTGGAGCTGAATCGCTTTCCGGCCAAATGTTCTTGTAACTTAGGGAACAGCTGATAGTCACTGGGCGCCAAGTCAGGACAATAGGGTGTGTGGGTGATTATGTTCCACTGAAACTGTTGCAGGAGAGCAACGGTTTTCCGAGCGATGTGTGGGCGAGCGTTGTCATGGAGAATGTGTACGCCCTTGCTCAACATTCCTCTTCTCCGCTTCTGAATTATCCGTTTGAGTTTTTTCAGAGTCTCACAGTACCTGTCAGTGTTAATTGTGGTCCCAGTGGGCATAAAGTCGACCAACAATACGCCTTTCCGATCCCAAAAAACGGTTGTCATGACTTTACCGGCAGACTGTGTCTGTTTGAATTTCCGCGGCTTTGGCGGAGAAGGATGCCGCCACTGACGTGATTGTTGCTTGCTCTCAGATGTAAAGTGGTATGCCCAGGTTTCGTCACCCGTGACAATTGAGTCCAGAAAGTTGTCCTGTTCGGATGCAAGGCGGTGAAGAAATGCGCGGGAAGCATCAACTCGTTGCCGCATGTGGTCCTCAGTCAGCATGCGTGGCACCCATCTTGCGCACACCTTCCGGTAGTTCAATGTTTCCGTTAAAATACTGTGAGCGGTGCTTCGGGACCAACGTGCAGAGATCATCCAGGGTGATCTGCCGATCTTCACGCATGCTTTGCTCAACCTTCAACACTGTCTTCTCAGAGATTGACGGTCTTCCGCTCCTTTGTTCGTCGTGAATTTTGGTCCGACCAGCTCCAAACTCTCTATGCCACTTACGAACATTTTTGACATCCATGCACGACTCACCATACACTTCCGTCAATTGGCGATGGATTTCAATCAGCGCAGTGCCCTTTGCGTACAAAAACCGAATAACTGCGCGCAATTCGCACTTGGCGGTAACATCCACCGGGAGCTACATTCTCAACGGCTGCCAAGCCAAGACAGCGGCTCAGCGGGGCGTGCACATGTTTACACACAGCGCGTGAAGCACTCTTCATAACAGTGTGACCAACTGCCATACAAACAAAGTTCTGTCCGTATAAAAAAATAGGAGATCTTACTTTTGGGATTACCCTCGTAATTACTTGCTGGATGCAAGATAAAGGACATGTGGCATTGAGTGATTTCCATGGCTGTATTCAGAATTGGGAAGGAACACGTTAACTCAATTAAAATACTCATAAGATGAGGAGTATGAAATAACTAAATTCTGTCGCTGAAGGCGATGGGCTTTCACTGCGTTCACTGCTAACCCCCACATACCAGAATGCAGTTAGGTTGTTACAGCTCAGGTATGCAGGTGTACTCTCTACTCCCTTTTGGAACTTTCAAAATAGGCTGATCTATCCATTCATCACTTAGAAAAGGTACACAGGATGTAACGCAGATTAACATGGTACCAACATATAATAAATAAACACAATTTCCCGTTCGTTTTTCCTCCAGATGCTCGTCACAACAGTAAAAAGGTGAGATTCGTTGCGGCTCAAGTATCAAGAACATGCTCGGAAATTCTAAGTGACAAAACTTACGGAACAGGACTGACATTGCCGTTCCAAGTCCACCAATATTAACGGTTTGTTGATAAAACTACGCAACTAACAGCACAGGTACGCAGTACAGAAGCCATTCTGCGCGGCATGGATTCGACAAGTCCTTGGTAAGTTGCTGGAGGTTTGTGGCACCAGACTATGCACACATCACGCAATTGCCATAAATTACTATGGGACTTAACATCTGAGGTCATCAGTCACCTAGAACTTAGAACTACTTAAACCTAACTAATCTAAGGACATCACACACACCCATGGCCGAGGCAGGATTCGAACCTGCGACCGTAGCGGTCGCGCGGTTCCGGACTGAAGCGCCTGGAACCGCATGGCCACACCGGCCGGCTCATAAATTACAGGTCGGTTGTTTGTGAGCATGGAGCTGGTGTGCGATAGAGACCTTCAAGTGTTCCATCGGCTTTAGATCAGGCGAACATGATGGCCAAGACATCATCATGAGTTCACTACAATTCTTCTCAAACCACTGTAGCGTGAGTCTGAGCCTGTAACACTGATGCCATCACTGTTGGGGGCACATCAAGCCTGAAGGCATGCAGGTGGTCTGCAATAATGTTCACCTAGTCCACGGCTGTCCTGGTGCCTTCGGTTACTGCTACGGGTACCATGGAAGACCAAATGAATTGTTGTCCATAGTACTGCATAGTACTGCCTGCACTGGCCTCAGTCCATGGTGTGGTGCATGTTTCGAGCAGCCATTCACCCAGATGATGGTGTATCCAGACACGGCAATAGATCTGGTGTATGAAGACTGATCCATACTCCAACCTCAATGACCCCATGGCAACTACAGCAGTAACTTACAATGTCGTTGGGTAAACATGGGAACATGTAGGGGTCGTCTGCGCAGAACCCCCTGTTCGACAGTGTGCACTGAATGATCTGCTCTGGAACACTTGTGCCTGCCCTAGCGTTGTACTATGTCGTCACATGTGCTTCCGACCGCCGCCTAACCTGCTTTAAAGGACGGGTAGGTCTCTCACCTCCACATTCTGTGGTAGGGCATGGAGATCAACACCTTGTCCGTTACTAGTGGTTTCACCATCCTTCAACCACTTTCCATATGTTGGATGAGCCTTTAATTGTCACCTGTGGAGAATGAAATTAGACGTCAGGGCGTCAGTAGATCTGTTCAGTTAATTTCTTTATTCTGGCCCTAAGCCGTAGTACATTAGAAACAGCTTGGTGGAGGCATCGATTTGCCTCTTATGCAAAACAATAGGCGTCTGGCATTGCTTATAGCGCAAAGACTGGGGTAGAGCGTGGCGACACTTGAATGCCGCTGTCAGCAACGCCTCTGGCTGCGACAGTGCGGCGGAGCAGCTTAAAATAGCCGTGAACTTCCTCCAGCAAGCGAGTGGCTCCCTCATAACTCAGGGCAGGCTGCCCTGACTCGTGGTCTAACAACAAACCCTGTATTGCATTCTGGAATGTCATTCTGGGTGCCAAAATCTCGTGGTGTAGGCTATGATACTGAGACAAAGCTGATTTAATACGCCAATGTCTGAGTACTTCTACGCTCCAGACTATGTTCGTTCAGGGCTTAAGGCACATACTCTTAAACACTTCCGTGGTGGCTAGCGAGGAAAAGCTTCTGGCTTTCCACTAGCATATAGAAGCTTTGGCTGTTGCTATATCAGATCCAGCTGGCTCTGCTTCACAACGTCAGTCGGCCGTGTTTTGCTTTGCAATGCATGACACTCTCGTCTGCCTGAGGCTGGCTCTGTTGCAACTCAATTCCGCTCTGGCGTATCTTTTGACCGAAAATGGTCGATAAGCCACACATACACTACTGGCCATTAAACTTGCTACACCACGAAGATGACGTGATACAGACGCGAAATTTAACCGACAGGAAGACGATGCTGTGATATCCAAATGATTAGCTTTTCAGAGCATTCACACAAGGTTGGCGCCGGTGGCGACACCTACAACGTGCTGACATGAGGTAAGTTTCCAACCGATTTCTCATACAGAAACAGCATTTGACCGGCGTTGCCTGGTGAAACGTTGTTGTGATGCCTCGTGTAAGGAGGAGAAATGCGTACCATCACGTTTCCGACTTTGATAAAGGTCGGATTGTAGCCTATCGCGATTGCGGTTTATCGTATCGCGACATTGCTGCTCGCGTTGGTCGAGATCCAATGACTGTTAGCAGAATATGGAATCGGTGGGTTCAGGAGGCTAATACGGAACGCCGTGCTGGATCCCAACGGCCTCGTATCACTAGCAGTCGAGATGACAGGCATCTTATCCGCATGGCTGTAACGGATCGCGCAGCCACGTCTCGATCCTTGAGTCAACAGATGGAGACGTTTGCAAGACAGCAACCATCTGCACGAACAGTTCAACGACGTTTGCTGCAGCATGGACTACCAGCTCGGAGACCATGGCTGCGGTTACCCTTGACGCTGCATCACAAGGAGCGCCTGCGATGGTGTACTCAACGTCGAACCTGGGTGCACGAATAGCAAAACGTCATTTTTTCGGATGAAACCAGGTTCTGTTTACAGCATCATGATGGTCGCAATCTTCTTTGGCGACATCGCGGTGAACGCACATTGGAAGCGTGTATTCGTCATCGCCATACTGGCGTATCACCCGGCGTGGTGGTATGGGGTGCCATTGGCTACACGTCTCGGTCACCTCTTGTTCGCATTGACGGCACTTTGAACAGTGGACGTTACATTTCAGATGAGTTACGACCCGTGGCTCTACCCTTCATTCGATCCCTGCAAAACCCTACATTTCAACGGGATAATGCACGACCGTATGTTGCAGGTCCTGTATGGGCCTTTCTGGATAGAGAAAATGTTCGACTGCTGCCCTGGCCAGCACATTCTCCGGATCTCTCACCAATTGAAAACGTCTGGTCAATGGTGGCCGAGCAACTAGCTCGTCACAATACGCCGGTCACTACTCTTGATGCACTGTGGTATCGTGTTGAAGCTGCATGGGCAGCTGTACCTGTACACGCCATCCAAGCTCTGTTTTACTCAATGTCCAGGCGTATCTAGGCCGTTATTACGGCCAGAGGTGGTTGTTCTGGGTACTGGTTTCTCAGGATCTATGCACCAAAATTGCGTGAAAGTGTAATCATGCGTCAGTTCAAGTATAATATATTTGTCCAATGATTACCCGTTTATCGTCTGCATTTCTTCCTGGCGTAGCAATTTTAATGGCCCGTAGTGTAGATGCTCACGACTGTAGCATACGAACAGCCAACCAGCCTCATGTCTTCTGAGATGCTCGTTCCCAGGCACCAGGCCATAACTATCTGCCCTGTGTCAAAGCAGCTTATTGCAGTGGATTTCACCTTTTGCGGACCCTGTTGTCGCTAAAATGATGCTCCATTCGTCTCTGCTACGCTTGCACACTTTTCTTCCCGCAGTACCTTCCTGAAACTCCTCCAGGCGGCATTCAGTCTCACGTTGGGCAGTGGTCATAATGTTCTGGCTCATCAGTGTATGCCGCACTAGAATTGCACAATTAATACTAAAAACAAAACAGAAAAAGAAGATATTTGCTCCTAATTCAGAAAATATGAAACTGATGTATCGTTGCAGGAATTGGTTCCAGAGTACTAGTTAGCACGATTGTCGAGTTGAGCCTTGAGCCGTTACCACACGGACCGTGCATTCTAACGTGAACGTTGAACGTCCCGAGTTTCTGACGTCATAGCGTGGAGAAAACATATTGGGGAGTCTTTCCGAATGTACAGAGCAATATCCCAGATATTCTGAAAGTGCGTTTAAAGGTAGACTAATGAGTTAGTCTCCATCAGAGGAGAGAATAAAAAGTGCTAAAAAAAAGAAGAAGAAGAAGAAATAACGCCATCCTACGTCTCCCTTCTGTGCAGAGCAGAGTTGGGGGATGCCATATCGGCTTTTTTATGGATTCTATACAAATATTTGCCGTTTCAAGACACCAGCGAATTGAAGATATTTCGAAAACCCGTCATTAATTCTAAAATTTCTTGTAATAAAATGACGAGAAACGTTATATTGATGGTTAAAAAATTTTCGAATTGTGGCTTGCGTGTTATGAAATTATTCTGTTTCAAGGCAACAGCACACTGAGGCTCCATCAAAAAGCCGTTGTTCTTAGTCCAGTTCGTTGTAATTAAATGTCAGTCAGTAACATATCTACGACTGAAGCTTTCAGGAATTGCAAGAGGCAAAGTATGCTCAACAGTCCTTTATTATAGGTGTAGCGTAATGAGTGAAAAAAAAGTAGAGCTGCACAGTTGTAAAGTAATGCGTGAAATGTTTCTGGTTCGCTTCTTTCTGCATCCATATATCTATTTACTCACATTTGCATTTTATCTTATTTTCTGCTCCTTTCTTATTAATTTAATAGAAGTATATTCTATAATGTTCGATGTTATGTAAATATAAGTGCGCTCCCTCTGAGAAGTGATTTTCTTCGATTGTCATTATCTACAACACAGCTTGTTGCACTTGCAGTATAATATTTCGAACTTTCTTGCTTCAAGTCTTGTGCTTCATAGCATGTAAAGATTCTACAACTGAATAGGAAAAGTGACCAAGTAAGAATGACGTTAGGGTTTCACTAAGAAGCGAAAATGATGAAATAAGGTTTACCTTACGTGGAGAACTATTGTAAATTTGTATCGCACTATTTGTAATGGAACCTTTATAAGCCTGTGTCCTTATTAACTGGACATGGCACAGGGTGACAATTATCGAACCATATGAAATAAAATCGATATAACTTCTGAGCGGCTTGCGTTAGGACATTAAAACTGAACTGTTGGCTGCGGGACATGGGAATGCGCTGTATGGTTTGGTTTAGCGACGAAGCCCACTTTTATTTGTATGGGTTCGTCAATAAGCAAAACTGACGTATTTGGGGGACAGAGAATCCTCATTTCGTAATCGAGAAGTTTCTTGACCCTCAACGGGTGACTGTGTGGTGTACAATGTCCAGTCACGAATGGTTCAAATGGCTCTAAGCACTATGGGACTTAACTTCTGAGGTCATCAGTCCCCTAGAACTTAGAACTACTTAAACCTAACTAACCTAACGACA
The DNA here is from genome assembly GCF_021461385.2 of Schistocerca piceifrons. Lineage (NCBI taxonomy): Eukaryota > Metazoa > Arthropoda > Insecta > Orthoptera > Acrididae > Schistocerca > Schistocerca piceifrons. Next base: position 125,116,648 of record NC_060149.1, read on the forward strand.
TCACACACACCCATGCCCGAGGCAGGATTCGAACCTGCGACCGTAGCGGTCTCACGGTTCCAGTCTGTAGCGCCTAGAACCGCTAGGCCACTCTGGCCGGCCAGTCACGAATAATCGGTGCGATTTTCCTTGATGGCGCGGTGAATACCGAATGGTACGTGAAGGTTTTGGAAGATAATTTCATCCCTATTGTCCAAAATGACCCTGATTTGGACAAGATGTGGTTTATGCAAGACGGAGCTCGACACCATCGAAGCAGGAGAATGTTTGATGTCCGAGAAGGAGCACTTTGGAGACCAGATTCTGGCTCTTGGGTACTCAGAGGCCACTGGCATGGTCGTCGATTGACCGCCATATTCCCCGGGTCTGGACACATGCGACTCCTTTTTGTGGGGCTATATTACCGACAGGGTGTACAACAATAACCCCAAAGCCATTGCTGAGCTGAAAACAGCCATTCAGGAGGTCACCGACAGCATCGATGTTCCGACACTTCAGCGGGTCATGCAGAATTTCGCTATTCGTCTGCGCCACATCATTGCCAATGAGTGAAGGCATATCGAACGCGTCATAAACTAAATCCGAATACCTATCGTGACCAGAACGAAGTTTTCACTCTGCAGCGGAGTGTGCGCTGATATGAAACTTCCTGGCAGATTAAAACTGTGTGCCGGACCGAGACTCGAACTCGGGACCTTTGCCTTCCGCGGGCAAGTGCTCTACCAACTGAGCTACCCAAGCACGACTCACACCCCGTCCTCACAGCTTTACTTCTGCCAGTATCTCGTCTCCTACCTTCCAAACTTAACAGAAGCTCTCCTGCTAACACAGAAGCTCTCCTGCACACAGTTTTAATGCGCTAGGAAGTTTCATCTATCGTGACGTTTACATGTTGAATAAAGTGTGCACCCCGCAGTTTGTAATTACTTTACATTTCTTTCTTCATATAATTCAATAACTGTCACCCTGTACTTTCCTTTTTGCCTTATAATATGTTCACGGATATTGAAGTTTTTTTTATGTGTACTACAGACAGAACAACATGACTGGCATGTGGACAAAGGAGGAAATGTGCGTTTTTGTAGAGCTAACATGGAAATTAACGTATGCCCATTTCGAAAGCGAACTGTGTGATTTGTGAGCCAGATAAAGTAGACTACTGCCGCAGGAACGCTCTGTGATCGCGTATACCACGTTGAGGCACAAGTACGTATGCACAAGCCACATCGCTTCTGAGTGTTCAGCAGCACGGTGAACCCTGCTCACTCAACGTTGACTTTCGAATGCACAGTCCATGTGCCGAAGGATTTAGGTTTAGCTACGTGGCAGAAAACACAGGACTGGTAACGTTTCCGACAGCAAGGATATTGGCTTATAGCAGAAGGACTAAGAACGTGAAGTGTGCTGTTAAGAGCAACTTGGATGAAACAGTAACAGACTGATTGCAAAGACTTTGGTTCTGTGGGGATTCTGCGATGCTGTGTCCAGCCTTGGCGGGTGCCAGCTCTCCTGTTACGAGGCTTTACACGCATGGGTGGTATAGTCCTCTCGCGTCGCTTTGTAACGGCACACTCGCGACCTACACAGCCGAGATAGTTGGAGACGTGCTGTAGCGAGCACTGCGCCGGGTGGCCTTTAGACTTATCACAGTCGCTGCTTTTGTGCCGTCCAGCGCACTTCGCACGTGTTATAGCAGCACAGCGTGGCTGAAGCCTCGGCACAAAAAACGTTGTGCTGGCTCACGTTTAGCCTGCAACTTCTCCACGTCCGCGCGGACATGAACTACCGTATTTAGCTGAAAGATCTTACGGTTCTCGGTACTCAGCAGCAAAACAAAGAGAGTGGAATCTCCAGATGTGTTCCTGGGGACAGTGGGCACGCTAAAGCCGTTCTTATTTCCTGAAAACAGATACTATTGCCCGAATTAAAACATTCGAAAGCTACGTAAAAAGAAACAAGAACCCTCCATTCCAAACGTTTCTTATACTATCTAATTTTAGTTTTCTTTCTCTGCACATCTTATCCGAGCCCCATCTTTAGACAGTTCTGCTTCAATATTTAGTTCTTGGGCACCTTACTCATCATAAAATGTTTATTGCATAGTATATGTACAGATTCTATTAAGCTGGGTCTTTATTGTGCAATGTTTAATATATACAGGGTGACCATTGATTGTGACCGGGCCAAATGTCTCACGAAATAAGCGTCAAACGAAAAAACTACAAAGAACGAAATTTGTCTAGCTTGAAGGGGGAAACCAGATGGCGCTATAGTAGGCCCGCTAGATGGCGCTGTCATACGTCAAACGGATATCAGCTGCGTTTTTTTAAATAGGAACCCCCATTTTTTATTACATATTCGTGTATTACGTAAAGAAATATGAATGTTTTAGTTGTCCCACTTTTTTCGCTTTGTGATAGATGGCACTGTAATAGTCACAAACATATGGCTCACAATTTTAGATGAACAATTGGTAACAGGCAGGTTTCTTTTAAATTAAAATACCGAACGTAGGTACGTTTGAACATTTTATTTCAGTTGTTCCAATGTGATACATGTACCTTTGTGAACTTATCATTTCTGAGAACGCATGCTGTTACAGCGTGATTACCTGTAAATACCACATTAATGCAATAAATGCTCAAAATGATGTCCGTCAACTTCAATGCATTTGGCAGTACGAGTAACGACATTCCTCTCACCAGCGAGTAGTTCGCCTTCTGTAATGTTCGCACATGCATTGATAATGCGCTGACGCATGTTGTCAGGCGTTGTCGGTGGATCACGACAGCAAATATCCTTCAACTTTCCCCACAGAAAGAAATTCGGGGACGTCAGATCCGGTGAACGTGCGGGCCGTGGTATGGTGCTTCGACGACCTGCTGTCATGAAATATGCTATTCAATTCCGCCTCAACCGCACGCGAGCTATGCGCCGGACATCCATCATGTTGGAAGAACATCGCCATTCTGTCATGCAGTGAAACATCTTGTAGTATGGTTCAAATGGCTCTGAGCACTATGGGACTGAACTGCTAAGGTCATCAGTCCCCTAGAACTTAGAACTACTTAAACCTAACTAACTTAAGGACATCACACACATCTATGCCCGAGGCAGGATTCGAACCTGCGACCGTAGCGGTCGCGCGGTTCCAGACTGCAGCGCCTAGAACCGCTCGGCCACCCCGGCCGGACATCTTGTAGTAACATCGGTAGAGCATTACGTAGGAGATCAGCATACATTGCACCATTTAGATTGCCATCGATAAAATGGGGGCCAATTATCCTTCCTCCCATAATGCCGCACCATACATTAACCCGCCAAGGTCGCTGATGTTCCACTTGTCGCAGCCATCGTGGATTTTCCGTTGCCCAATAGTGCATATTATGCCGGTTTACGTTATCACTGTTGGTGAATGACGCTTCGTCGCTAAATAGAACGCGTGCAAAAAATCTGTCATCGTCCTGTAATTTCTCTTGTGCCCAGTGGCAGAACTGTACACGACGCTCAAAGTCGTCGGCATACAATTCCTGGCAACACCGACATTTTTGAGATTCCCGATTCTCGCGCAATTTGTCTGCTACTGTGGTGCGGATTAGCCACGGCAGCAGCTGAAACACCTACTTGGGCATCATCATTTGTTGCAGATCGTGGTTGACGTTTCGCATGTGGCTGAACACTTCCTGTTTCCTTAAATGACGTAACTAGGCCATTTTTATCTCAATAGCCATACATCAACACGATATCGACCTTTTCCGCAATTGGTAAATGGTCCATTTTAACACGGGTAATATGACGAAGCAAATACCGTCCGCATTGGCGGAATGTTACGTGATACCACGTATTTATACGTTTGTGACTATTACAGCGCCATCTATCACAAAGCGAAAAAAGTGGTCCAACTAAAACAGTCATATTTCTTTACGTACCACACGAATATGTAATAAAAAAAGGGGGTTCCTATTTTTAAGAAATGCAGTTGATATCCGTTTGACCTATGGCAGCGCCATCTAGCGGGCCAATCATAGCGCCATCTGGTTTCCCCCTTCGAGCTAGACGGGTTTCGTTCTTTGTAGTTTTTTCGTTTAATGCTTATTTCGTGAGATATTTGGCCCGGTCACGATCAATGGACCACCCTGTATATATATACAGGGTGTTTAAAAGAAAGTATCACGTATTCCTACTGGAATCGGTCAAAACTAAAAGAAAAATTCCTTTATTTATATGCCCAGAAACCAGTATCTGTTGAGATGTGGGTTGTTTTACTCGTGACGAGTAACGTGTAGTATTTACAGATGACGCAAGATTCACAACAAGTGGTACAGTAAATTACCACGTGTGGGCACATGAAAATAATCTAGCGATCATCGAGGTGTTGTATCAGGATCGGGGTCGCTTCAGTATCTATGCATGGGCAGGAATTGTCGATGACATTCTCATAGGGCCACATGATTTATCAAACAGATCAACAGGTGCTGTGTATCACCAATTTCTGCGCGATAGATTATCAGCGCTACTGGAGAACATTACCCTGGCATAAAGTCAACGATTGTGACTCATAAATGATTCAGGAACTTTTCTTCTAGTTTTGACAATACTACACATTGTAGCGATACATGAGACTTTTGCTCCCGATTCGAGTGAAACCGTTATTCTTCATTGTCACGAACCAATACGAGTCAGACCGGGTCATAGTACGTATTCCAAGATTAGTTGGAGCTCGGTGGATATGTACCTAAGTACGCCTCCAGGCCTGATTCAGACTTTTGTTTTCACTGATCTGCCTCCTATGACTTCACAGCAAATTTGGACTAAGATCCCATGAGGAGCGGATACAACGGAGGACTGTCGTGTAACGTACTACATGGGATATACGAGGGTTGGAACTTTAATAGTGGCAACTATTTATTTACAGCTCTCATAAAATAGATACGTGTTTCAAAGTTTTAATTACCGTCAAAGTAGTCTCCAGCATTGTGTATAACCCGTTGCCAGCGATGTGGAAATCGTAGGATACTCTTAGCAGTGCCAGTTGTGTTGACAGTTCGAGCGGAGCGGTTCAAAAAATGGTTCAAATGGCTCTGAGCACTATGCGACTTAACTTCTGAGGTCATCAGTCGCCTAGAACTTAGAACTAATTAAACCTAACTAACCTAAGGACATCACACACATCCATGCCCCAGGCAGCATTCGAACCTGCGACCGTAGCGGTTGCTCGGTTCCAGACTGTAGCGCCTAGAACCGCACGGCCACTCCGGCCGGCAGGCGCGGTTCATTTCCCCTACGAATTTGTAGCAGTTCTGAAGCGAATGCCGTGAAGTATTTCCTTCAGTTTAGAAATCGAGTTGAACTCACGAGGGCTTAAGTCAGGGGAGTGCAAGTAGGTGGTATAGCACTTAGCAGCCCCATCAGTCAAACAAATCAGTAGCAGCTTGCACTGTACATGCTTGAGAATTGTCCTGCAAAATGATAGTCAGGTCCTGCAGAAAGTGTCATCACTTCTGTCTCTGTGTTGTTCATTTTTGGAACACAACCTACGACTAGGATTTCTGAGTGGAGCTCCAGCGGTGAGGGAAAGAAAACCACTGAATTTTCGGATTTTTTCCGACTTTTCTGTTTTCTTTTCAAATTGTTTTGCAGCTAAGCGTTTAATTGAAAAAGTACAGCATTAAATTCTGCATCGATTGAGTACCAAAACTTAGTTATTCGATTAAAATTTCCTATATGGTTCAAATGGCTCTCGGGGTCAGGGATTTTCTCTGCCTCGTGATGGCTGGGTGTTGTGTGATGTCCTTAGGTTAGTTAGGTTTAAGTAGTTCTAAGTTCTAGGGGACTGATGACCATAGATGTTAAGTCCCATAGTGCTCAGAGCCATTTGAACCATTTTTTTTTCAAATGGCTCTGAGCACTATGGGACTTAATATCTGAGGTCATCAGTCCCCTAGAACTTAGAACTACTTAAACCTAACTAACCTAAAGACGACACACACATCTATGCCAGAGGCAGGATTCGAACCTGCAACCGTAGCGGTCGCGCGGTTCTAGGCTGAAGCGCTTAGAACCGTTCGGCCACTCCGGCCGACAAAATTTCCTATAGAAGAGCTACGTCAGAAAACGGCAATTTTTCACAATTTATTGAAAACACTCATTTCGTCGGTATAAAACGTGCAGCATCTGAGAATTAACCTATTTGGCCCAAAATTATATGGGAGATACGTTGTAGAGCATCAAATTGTGTTTCTAAAAAGTCAAAGAAGGTGACAGAAAACCTATCTGTTAAATAAATACCGACATTATCAATTATAAGTAAAGCACATGGTTAACGACCAACATCAACTTTCCAATTTCAACTTAATGGTTTCTTCCCGCATCAACATTTGTTCGTTTACTTGTCAGTACACTCTCTGTATACGTCGGTACGCGGAAAACGCAAAAAGCTGTGCTTTACAAATTGAAGACCAAACTAACTTCGAAAAGGCTGAATTCGTTGTACACGGAGAATTTCTGTTGCACAGAGCAGCATCGCAGGCAAAAGAACTATTTTTTCCGTAATTAAAAAGTATGTAGGTTACATCAAGCGTTCGTAAAGCAGAAAGGTCACGATTTTGTTTGATAGATGCTTTGATGTGACAAGAGGCTGGAGCGCGAAATCTGCTGAGGGGCTGCGCAGAACCTGTAAAAGAACGGTAAGAAGTGTCAAGTTTAATGAAACAATGTCAGTACACATGACAAAAGATATGTCGCTGTCGAACGAACAAAATAAATAGCGCCTAATACTCTTTATTGACTGCACAATATGAGTGTGAGCACTTCAATATTATGCAGGCCGCTGAGGACAGCTACCGCTGTTGGCGTTGCTCGGCACTCCGACCTTCTTGTGATTCTGACCGCTTAAGCCCCATTGTACCCCAAAATTTTTCTACTGAAGCCAGGTAAACGCAGACAAAGCGACAGCCTCCAAAATTTCAAGTTGCCTCAAGCATCGAAAGGCAGCATTCTGTTCCTACATACTTCCAGTGGCTGCGATATGACTTCGCTATTTTTCGGCAAAAGCAAACTGAAACTCCTCCAGACACTGGAGACGAAAAACAGTCAACAGAAAGCAGCAGACATATTCAGCAATTCCAGTGTTACTGCTGAGATGGGACTAACGAGGCTGGACAGAAGTTACAACAGCCCTGTGCTGCGAAGATGAAACGAAGCCATTAAATGTGCTTTGCTATCAAATCTTTGAAAAATGTAGTCATGAGATAGCGATATGCACATATACAGATGGCGGTAGTAACGCGTACAAAAGGTATAATAGGGCTACGCATGGGCATAGCTATCATTTCTATTCAGGTGATTCATGGGGAAAAGTTTCCGACAGGAATTAAAGGACTTTGAACGCGGAATGGTAGTTGGAGCTAACGCATGGGACATCCCATTTCGGAAAGCGTTAGAGAATTCAATATTCCGAAATTTACAGAGTCAAGAGTGTGCCGAGAACACCAAATTACGGCATCACCTCTCACCACATACAACTCTCACTTGACGACCCAGGGAAGCGACGTGTGTGTAGAGTTGTCAGTGCCAACAGACTAGCAACACTGCGTGAAATAATTGCAGAAATCAATGTCGGACATGTGACGAACGTATCCGTTTGGACAGTGCGGCGAAAATTGGCGTTGACGGATATGGAAGCAGACGACCGACTCTAGTGCATTTTTTGGCAGCACGACATCGCTTCTCCTGACCCCCGAATCTTTGGGCACTACGTCTTTCATTTTTATTACTGCATGTGGAACAAGGGGGTATTCTGAAGGACTCAACCTCATAGAGCACGGGTAGTATGCATGATCATTCGTCAATCCAGCCGGTGGAGGAATGGAATGATTTTCATGTAGCTAGACGAGCATTTGAATACCCTCATCCTTCCACATCGGTTTCGCGTGGGGGAGGAGTGGGATGGGGGGGTGGGGACCCAAGGGGTGGGGGAGGGGGGGGGTGGGGGACCCCAGACCATACTCCAAACCTACCAAGGTGACTCCATCATCAGACACCACCTTCGGCCATATAGCGAGTGGATTCATCTTCTAACACTACCCCAGCCGTAATGCTTGGAGGATCCACCTTCGAACCCTATCACGACCATAACGCGTAGTGGATCCACCCTTGACCCCTATCCCTGACGTAACGTGTGGTGGATCCACCTAAGGGCTCTATCTGAACCTACTCTCTGTCATTGGGGCCACTCTACGTGAAACCGATACAGGCACGCAGACAATACAGAAAAAGTAGCGCATTTGCTCTAGGTGTTGACAACTGTACTACATTTACAAGCAACTTTGGAATACGTGGCGAGTAGTGACGTCATGATCACATGAGCAGAGGTGACATAAAATCGATAAAATTAGAAAAGTTGACGGAAAATACGTATAAACTCAGGGAAAGTACGCCAAAATGCGGTGAAACTGAGGGAGAATGAGGGAGTATTAGCCGGCCGGGGTGGCCGGGCGGTTCTAGGCGCTACAGTCTGGAACCGCGCGACCACTACGGTCGCAGGTTCGAATCCTGCCTCGGTCATGGATGTGTGTGATGTCCTTAGGTTAGTTAGGTTTAAGTAGTTCTAAGTTGTAGGGGACTGATGACCTCAGAAATTAAGTCCCATAGTGCTCAGAGCCATTTGAACCATTTGAGGGAGTATTTACATATCTGCTTGGTGCAGGAAAATTCTTGTACATGGGAACGAGTATGTGACAGCAACAGGTATATGAGAAAAATTTGACATGGAAGCACTGGGAACCAGGGAAACAGTCATTTTCTCGTGGAAAGCGATACGACGTTTGGAACAGATTGTTTAACGTGGATGACCATCAAATGTAGAATAATAAATTTATGTATGTCAGATTACAAGCCCAGGTGTGACCCCAAAGCTATCGGCAACCACCTTATAGATTTTTATAAAGTGTCCTTAGCCCAAGAGCATTGCATTACGAGCTTGGAGGCTGCAATATACAACTACAGAATGGAGCGCATCTTTGATCCTGTACAAGACTGCTTACGTGTCAACAATGTGCTTCTCGGTACTCTCTACAATCACAACCATGCGGCGTTAGCTAACGAATAGTTCCTGCGTGGTTTTTAACAACATTCTGCTGTATATCTTTTGGGATAATAGGAATACATACAAGTTGACTGCTGTCTTTGATGCTGGGAAAATGAACCATCTGCCTCTAAATTCTCTAAACTGATATAGATCTGCGTTCAAGTATGATAGAAAGTAGATGGAGTAATTTGTTGAGAGGGGTTGTAACTAGGTATGATTTAATGTTAGACTGATGATGCATTCTAGAGAAAAGGAGATGTTGCGGCAGGTCATTTATCGGACATTTAACCATTTTTTCCTCTTGTTCTCTCGGGGTGTATCAGTTGTGTGGTATAACTTGCTTTCGAGTTGTATACAACTGTATGTTCTGTGTATGACTTAGAGCGCAATATGTCTGCGATCATTAACAGCAAAACTCTCCATACCGCAGTCATCAGAGGACGTCCAACGCATGTGTGATGAATTAATGCCACCAAACCGATGGAAGACCTATTTCAGCACTCTCCTCTAGACGAATGAAGATGTATATGAAGTACTCCATTCCCCTACCCTACCTCGGACGCAAATGGAGTATTCAGTTTCATAACTGCGGTGATTCTAAGTTAGTGACAGGGGATTGTGAGGTACTGTAATCCCTGCGTATACATGTTCTTGACATGTTGTGTGTGGAAGCAAGAGCAGCATGACGTATGATTTCACACGTTAAACATCGCTGCTATCCATTTGTCTGTTTCGTTATAAAATGTCATTGTTTCACGCATTTTCCATTGCTGACGGTCATTTTATAGGACTGATGAGAGCATAGCATAGTTTCCGAATCGTTATCGGATGTAAAGAGTGAGCACTATATACCTCCGGAAAGCTATATAGTGCATGGATCACAAAGAATCTATTTTTTGTTTTTCCTTTGGTGTGGAAGGTAGCAGTTTTAAAGTCTCTCGCCATAATGGATGGGACAGAAAACTTGAACGGTAAATGTATGTCAGGTGTTGGAAATATATTTCTTGCATTGGAGTATTAACAGTGTTTCAGTCCATGCGACTGATATATCGGGAATCACACTACTTTAACATTGTAACGTGCTTGAGTGCTGAACCATGTGTGTTTATGTTCTACGATTATTTGTCTCTTCCCAATACCAAACACAGCATGTTGTTCTACAGACGTTAAAGTAACCTCTGGCGTGCCACAGGGGGGTGTTATGGGACCATTGCTTTTCACAATATATATAAATGACTTAGTAGATAGTGTCGGAAGTTCCATGCGGCTTTTCGCGGATGATGCTGTAGTACACAGAGAAGTTGCAGCATTAGAAAATTGCAGCGAAATGCAGGAAGATCTGCAGCGGATAGGCACTTGGTGCAGGGAGTGACAACTGACCCTTATCATAGACAAATGTAATGTATTGCGAATACATAGAAAGAAGGATCATTTATTGTATGATTACATGATAGTGGAACAAACACTGGTAGCAGTTACTTCTGTAAAATATCTGGGAGTATGTGTACGGAACGATTTGAAGTGGAATGATCATATAAAATTAATTGTTGGTAAGGCGGGTGCCAGGTTGAGATTCATTGGGAGAGTCCTTAGAAAATGTAGTCCATCAACAAAGGAGGTGGCTTACAAAACACTCGTTCGACCTATACTTGAGTATTGCTCATCAGTGTGGGATCCGTACCAGGTCGGGTTGACGGAGGAGATAGAGAAGATCCAAAGAAGAGCGGCGCGATTCGTCACAGGGTTATTTGGTAACCGTGATAGCGTTACAGAGATGTTTAGCAAACTCAATTGGCAGACTCTGCAAGAGAGGCGCTCTGCATCGCGGTGTAGCTTGCTGTCCAGGTTTCGAGAGGGTGCGTTTCTGGATGAGGTATCGAATATATTGCTTCCCCCTACTTATACTTCCCGAGGAGATCACGAATGTAAAATTAGAGAGATTATAGCGCGCACGGAGGGTTTCCGGCAGTCGTTCTTCCCGCGAACCATACGCGACTGGAACAGGAAAGGGAGTTAATGACAGTGGCACGTAAAGTGCCCTCCGCCACACACCGTTGGGTGGCTTGCGGAGTATAAATGTAGATGTAGGTGTAGAAACGCTACACTACAACAATTCTACAGAATTGATAGCACAAGTGACTTACGTAAAATGTTTCAAGCTCCTTCCGTCTGGAGTTCTATTACGCATAAATCATACGTTAATCATCTGGTATATCACCACAATACTCTCACATGTATTGCGTTTGTATCTAGTACACGCCAATAAGGAGTGCTAAACTGCTCAGCGTGCACGCACCTAGAGAGATCGTATGTAATTGAATGGGTGACGTGATTAAGATTGGTACAGAATAGTCTTCACAGAACAGTAGTTACGGTATTGGAATGAGAATATCAGTATATATCATTAGCGTCGGTCAGTACAGTTTTGGAACACGTGTTATACTCTTTGTGAAAGCAAAATCTCGAAGTGTATTGGTTATATGGAATCCAGATCATTCTGTTCCTTCATGAGATGTTGAATGCAGCAGGTATCGTACCCCCCTGCTTCTGGTCGGTTCCAAATTAAATCGGAGACAATACTGCAGGGAGGGATGGTTAAAGACAGAGGAAGAGTTAGGAGATGCATAGAGAGAGGCCGCCTAAAGCTTTGCTCAGGGTTCTTAGCCAAAGGTTCAACGAAGGGGTAGTTCGTTTTGAAATAGAGGACAGACGGCTACATCTTTAAATCTCCGACTTTATCCTACGAATGTAAAAATACTTTGTGTTTCCCATCCACATAGGTGGAGATGGTAAAATGTAATAATATCTTACTGAATTTATGAAGTGTTTCAGCTAATGAAAGTAATTTTTGCACCTCCTCTCTGCTGATGGCTATTTCCTACACTAAGAAATAATGATGTAGGCAGCGTAACAGGGTTTGCAATATGTCCACATGCATATGACCTTCGCAAAGTAATGGAGGGCGTCGTTTAGCAATGCTAGAGAAATTGAAAACCGTGCTGCAATGTCATTGGCTGGTTTTGCTGCTGTGACAACTCGTCGAGAGTGGTGGCTTGGATTTCAAGTAATTGACTAAAATGCGTTGAAATTACGGAAAAACCTAGTAAAATTACGAAAATTGATGGAAAATGCGTAAAATTAATGAAAATTCGACAAAAAATCTAGAGGGGTGAGGGTACTTACAGACTCACCAGGGTGTATGAAAATCGTTCCATTCCTCCACCGGTGGGATTGACAACTGATGGTACATACTATTCGTGCTCTACGGGTTTAAGTCCTGCAGAATACCCCCCTTGTTCCACATGTGGTTATGCATTGTAAGTCATGAAGATAAAAGATGCAGTGTCCAATGATTTGGAGTTCAGAAAAAGAGACCACATATCTAGGTGCACTATGCACCACCAATATGTGGAATCAATGCTCTGAGTCTCTTCGAAAACAGAACACCAAGACATCTGCTACCCCACCACTATGGAAGATGAGATTAAATGTACAGGTCATTCCCTTCAGATAGCTGTTTGGAAATCCACAATGCCGCAAACACTTCCAGTTTCCTTAAATTGATATGTCTTCCAAATTTTTCTCAACCATTCTGTGAGTTGTGGGGGCCGTTTAGTTTACACCATATGTTCAGCTTTCTGTGAGGCTCAGGGGATCGAAATGTGTTAAAGTCGGTTTAGTGCCTGACACAGACCTCAAAGTCGTGATAGAAAAACAAAATATATGGACGTGTGCACAGCTGTAGTCATTCACTGCTTTGATGTGTTACAGCAAAAAATAAAGTATCAAACTGCTTATGAAACAACAACACAAGAACCCACTATTGTGGTTGATGGTATGTGGGATACAATCTTCCTTCAGCACAGACGACAAAACTTTACACAGATCCGTGAAAGCGACCTCGATGACTGGCCACCGGCTCCAATGGACTAATACATATATATTTAATGGGATCAGAACGTATGGTCGATGTCAACACACAGACGGTATTTATTCTCGATACATCGGAAGAGACATGATAACATCTTATTGACTTCTCTACCAGTTGATGTTATCGAAGTTTTTTATGGCTTTACTCTGTTAGATGTTGCAAAAATAACGAGGAGAGAGAGAGAGAGAGAGAGAGAGAGAGAGAGAGAGAGACTGAGAGGCTGTGTTGCCAATGACACCATTACACTGTCGTAGTTCTGGCGTGCTAATCACAGGAATACGATTAGAACATGTACAGTGGAATATTTATAGACTGTCATTCGGTATCAATGAACGGTAGGAGTTATACTTCTGTATTTCTTTGTGAACTGTAAGTTAGTGTGCTATTTTTCTCGTTGTGATAGCTCTCTGCCTAGTCAGCGAAAGATGGAGGATTAGACAGTGTTCTAACTATGTAACAGTGATGTCGGAATGCTATTGGATGGGTCAAATGGTTCAAATGGCTCTGAGCGCTATGGGACTAAACATCTGTGGTCATCAGTCCCCTAGAACTTAGAACTACTTAAACCTAACTAACCTAAGGACATCACACACATCCATGCCCGAGGCAGGATTCGAAGCTGCGACCGTAGCAGTCGCACGGTTCCGGACTGAGCGCCTAGAACCGCTAGACCACCGCGGCCGGAGGAAAGCTATTGGATTTCGAGGCAATTAGCAGGGGTCTGTGACTTGGCTGGGAATCAGTTCCTGCTGCGCTGGCAAACGCCAGCTATAGTGCAAAAGCATATGTAACATAAATAAAAGACGCTAAGGCTTTTTGATTGTAATTACGCCCTTTATTCCTCGACAGATATGTGATAACAACGATGTAGCTGGAGGGGTTCGCTACTGGGAAGCTGTGGTAGGCCATGCGAAACGACGCCCAGCTGGACTCTATGCACCTATAAATGACAATCACGCTACTTATCAGTTAAATGTTATGCTCTTGGAATTTAAAGCTAGTGTGGTTACTGCTTTGACATGTCACCAGAGGTGATCAGACTACTATTTCTGTAAAAAATTACGTATGTCGTCGTAAGGGTAGGATTCATTTGTCGTGGGGAATTGTGATTTCAACGCACAGCGGAGCATTTTCGACCGTAAGAGATGATAGATTCATTTCGTAAACATCTACACAATATGAAACTTCCTGGCAGATCAAAACTGTGTGCCCGACCGAGACTCGAACTCGGAACCTTTGCCTTTCGCGGGCAAGTGCTCTACCGTCTGAGCTACCGAGGCACGACCCACGCCTGGTTCTCACAGCTTTACCTCTGCCAGTACCTCGTCTCCTACCTTCCAAACTTTACAGAAGCTCTCCTGCGAACCTTGCAGAACTAGCACTCCTGAAAGGAAGGATATTGCGGAGACATGGCTTAGCCACAGCCTGGGGGATGTTTCCAGAATGAGATTTTCACTCTGCAGCGGAGTGTGTGCAGAAATGAAACTTCCTGGCAGATTAAAACTGTGTGCCCGACCGAGACTCGAACTCGGGACCTTTGCCTTTCGCGGGCAAGTGCTCTACCGTCTGAGCTACCGAAGCACAACTCACGCCCGGTACTCACAGCTTTACTTCTGCCAGTACCTCGTCTCCTACCTTCCAAACTTTACAGAAGTTCTCCTGCGAACCTTGCAGAAAGTTTGGAAGGTAGGAGACGAGGTACTGGCAGAAGTAAAGCTGTGAGTACCGGGCGTGAGTCGTGCTTCGGTAGCTCAGACGGTAGAGCACTTGCCCGCGTAAGGCAAAGGTCCTGAGTTCCAGTCTCGGTCGGGCACACAGTTTTAATCTGCCAGAAAGTTTCATATCAGCGCACACTCCGCTGCGGAGTGAAAATCTCAATCTGATCTACACAATATACCAATGCGATGGTTCAACTGGATTGCTATAGTGTACAAACAGGGCAGGCAATGCAGCTGTTACCAAAAGGATAAACAGAACATCCTCTCATCGGTTCCCCTCAGCAGATCCTCACATGTTCTTTGTCTCACTATTGACTGCGAAGTTCATTACAGTACACCACCGCATATCGGTGATATATTTCCAACCTATTCATCCGCGGGAGAGCTATTGATTAGCGCATAATGCCGGACGCCTGTTCTTTACAACACTTATTTGGGAGAGTCTTGGCTGGATGCAGCACCTTCCGCAAATGCTGATTGAAAATACCTGCAGTCTATTCTCGAATCTGTTTGGCTTAAATGTCAAATAATTTCCTAGAACCGAGAAGAATTGAGACACCTAGCTCATGTGTGTGTTTGTGTGTGGGTATACCATTTTGTTTCGGACGGTATACACATATATAGGATTATAGGAAATGTGTATGTGTTGGAGTGTAAAGTTACTGTGGCAGCGTTCCGATCAAAGGGAGGTATAGATCTGAGGTGGAAAATTGCAATTTCAATGCATCGACAACCTTAAGGGGGCTGAAAGATTTTACGTGGCAGATTATGTCCAGCCATAAGAAGAATATAGATTTACGTGGCAAATTGATGTTTCCAGAGCCACAGTCGTCAGGAGGAGGTATTTCCGATACTTCTCTCATTGTCGAGTGTCACCATATTGGCGCTAAAACCGTAATATTTAATTGTAATATCACTGATAAATACGTGGCTGTTTTCCTAGGGCGACTCTGCCTGGAGTATGAGTGCGTGGCGGAGGTAGCCGCTGAACGGAACGATGACATTTCCAGCTTAAAGCGCGAGCCATTGCTGACCTCCAGAATCGGTCGGGTGGGGTATGTGGATGCAGCTGATCTCACCGTGTCGCCTTCTAGACGGGTGAATAGCGAACTAATACTCAGTACGTGTTGGGAAGATTTCGCTATCACGTGGTTTGCGAGTATTCTCCAGTTTTTACGTGGATATTTGAGAAGATTCAATATCGATCACCGACAAGTGTTACCGTTGGACATACTGACAACATCCGAACTCCTATCACTCCCGTCTTGTTGAGCACCCTCCACGCCCGGGCGGTCCTCTCCAATAGGCCAGGTGCTGCTGCAGACCTGGTGCGATCACGGAGACGCGGAACTAGCACAATGCCGGCCGGGTTGGCCGAGCGGTTCTAGGCGCTACAGTCTGGAACCGCGCGACCGCTACGATCGCAGGTTCGAATCCTGCCTCGGGCGTGGATGTGTGTGATGTCCTTAGGTTAGTTAGGTTTAAGTAGTTCTAAGTTCTAGGGGACTGATGACCTCAGAAGTTAAGTCCCATAGTGCTCGGAGCCATTTGAACAATTTGGAACTAGCACTACGCGACCTCTGGCCTGGGGTGCTGCGTGTGGACATTGAGACATGAGCGCACGGGATGTACGAGTGTTCCAGCGATCTCCGACATCTAACCATGACAACTAGCACTACGGAATGGGACGTCGTTTAAGTGTTTGGTATTTACTGCTTCTCAATACAGTTCATTGGACCCTGTCTTGCTGCATAAATGTGGGAGTGACATCCATAGTTGTTATTATCCTATGAGGTGGCAGGCCCCTCCTCGTCCTCCTCCTCCTCCTCCTCATTCTTCGCCCTGGTGTAGCTGAAAGAACCAACTTAGGGATTATATAGTGACTTAAAAACTAATAGCAACGTCAAATTCCTGACTGATCAATTTGTTTTCAATAGTGGTATTGTGTGCACACTCCAGTCAGAGCCCTGTGTAAGGACATATCGCAACTGAATTGAAATTTTAAATTCACAGCTACCTCCAACACAATGGACTTACTGACAAGTAGCCTACCTATGCTATTATTTGCCACCAGGATGCAAGGAAAAAATTCAGAAAGTGGGGGGGGGGGGGGGGGGGAGAGAGAGAGTAAGTTCAGATGGCTCTGAGCACTATGGGACTTAACTTCTGAGGTCATCTGTCACCTAGAACTTAGAACTACTTAAACCTAACTAACCTAAGGACAAAATGTTCAAATGTGTGTGAAATCTTATGGGACTTAACTGCTAAGCTCATCAGTCCCTAAGCTTACACACTACTTAACCTAAATTATCCTAAGGACAAACACACACACACCCATGCCCGAGGGAGGACTCGAACCTCCGCCGGGACCAGCCGCACAGTCCATGACTGCAGCGCCTAAGACCGCTCAGCTAATCCCGCGCGGCACCTAAGGACATCACACACATCCATGCCCGAGGCAGGATTCGAACCTGCGACCGTAGCGGTCGCGCGGTTCCAGACTGTAGCGCCTAGAACCGCTCGGCCACCCCGACTGGCGGGGAACAGTAGGGTTTTGGAGCCAGACAGTTAGGGGATCGAATCTTGGAGTTTCATACCACATATCCCAGTTCTAGAATCGACCAATAGGATGCAAGGAAAAGCTGTCCACAAAGAGGGTACTGAGTTAATTAATTAGTCAATCAATTAGATAGGGTTGGGGACCTATTTCAAAGACATCCACTGTTCAGCATTTTCAGAAGGTCGGGGGTTCAAATGGTTCAAATGGCTCTGAGCACTATGGGACTTAACATCTGTGGTCATCAGTCCCCTAGAACTTAGAACTACTTAAACCTGACTAACCTAAGGACATCACACACGTCCATGTCCGAGGCAGGATTCGAACCTGCGACCGTAGCAGTCGCGCGGTTCCGGACTGAGCACCTAGAACCGCTAGACCACCGCGGCCGGCAAGGTCGGGGGGTTTTCATAGGTATCCGCTGCTTTGTTCAGGACAAGGGAGGGGTTAGTGTTGTTTCTAGTGGCACACAACAGACGCTATGTAGTTCTTCTGGAATGACTGTTTTCCATCTGCTACAGGTTTCCATATCGCCAGAAGTGTGAGAACAAAGGGATATAGCAGCTAGTAGTGACAGTTCTGCATGTGGAGTGGCGAGGGTGGCGGAATATTTTGGCCTGTGTGTGTTTGCACACATTGGCTCACTCACAAACAGGAAGTAGCCACATGAGAGAGAGATCGGTGGTGATTTCATAGGTATCAAATACGCTTTGTACGACAGGAAGCAGCCACTTGAGGGGGTTGACGGATGTGCGGCCCTACAATCTGCCCAGGCTGGTGATGGTAGCGCTTAGTGCAGTCACGGAGAAGCGACCCGCGTGTGAGTGAGCGAAGACGCAATGTCCCGGCTGGCGTCCAGCACGTCTGCCTTGCGGTTGGTGCAATGACACGATCGGAAGATTTTTAACAGTGGAATTATGTGTGGTGAGTTCCTATTGATGTCGATTTCGTGGTGCTATTCCATGCGCTATCGGTAAAAAGCGATCTATTTACGTATTTAATTACTTCTGTTCGATGTATTTTACAAGAACTGCATCTTCCAAAATCAAATAGACAGTAGAGAATGATGAGCTTCTCCTGCCAAATACGGGACAGATCCAACCCCTGCGAATTGAGTTTTATAAAGTCCCTGCTATGTATCTGACACTGATTTGAATTTCGTATTATGAGATCCTTCCTGTACAGCCCAGACGGAGTCTTTCCCTACAAATTTGCAGGCGAGGGAGGGGAATGAAAACGGGAGAGCAACTGGGGGCTGGGGATTTCCCAGAGGGGAAGGGGGTATTTAATTGATCAATTTAATTAATAAGTCAATTAATTTGATATCGAAAGTGTGCTTGTATCATCGAGGGGGAGGGGGGTGGGATTGAGGATTTCACAAAGGGGTGGGAGGGTTTCTCAGAAGGACGGATTATCCCCAGAGAGTCATTATTTCCCAGGGGATTATAGATCGATTAGCATAACAACAGATTTGCTCCTGAATGTATGCAACCTGCACAAACAAAGTGGTATAGAACAGACATGAATTCAAATGTTTTCCATAAAACTGGCTTAAGAGCGGTACACTAGTTATAAAATCTGTTTCCCTTGTTTTATAGTTACAGCTGTTTCATCTTGCATTTGTCAAATAAATGAATTTGTGAGCTGTTTTCTTAATAGGCAGTTTCGACATTACTAGGTGTACCGGCCATGGATAGAGCATTTCAATCCTAAGTACTTCCTGGAAAGGGAGAGAAGTGGAAGCTGTCCTGTTGCTGTTTTGTGTCACATCTCGGCTTGTTAAGCATGGCGCCTCTAGAAAATTGAGGGCATTCTCAGGGGAGAGACCTATGTTTATATTCTAGAATACATAATGAAGCTAAGTGTTGCGCTGCTGGATCTTCAAGGGGACATCTGTTTCCTTCATATATGAACAGGGAACAGCATAAAAGTTTTTTGATAGTTTTCAAATATTCAGCCATTCATTTCCTAAAGGCTACAACCTGTCGAAGCAACCATCCTAATTTGTAGTTTGGTATTATCCAGATTTCTCCCATACTGTCATGGTGATCTGAAAGTAGTTTATTCTATCCATGGTGGGAACCGCTGAGTCTGTGCTGAGCTGTTGGATTGGAAGGTGCAAATATTACTCTGTCCAGCAACTACATATCCTAGTTATGTAATTACACTTCTGCAGTTTGGAGGTTTTGTCTTGTTGGAAAATTTTTGCATGTGAGCTCACCTTGACGTGCAGGGACTGCACAATGTCACCTCCAGAGAACGTCTCACCTCTCTGCCTCCCCCTCCACCTCCCACTTTTTGGGAAAGACTTGTGATATGACCCTTATAGCTTCTAGCCTCGTACGTTGCTCCTAAATACACTCATGTTCAGAAGAAACAGAACAGACCTATTAGATAGTGTCGGAAGTCCCATGCGGCTTTTCGCGGATGATGCTGTAGTATACAGAGAAGTTGCAGCATTAGAAAATTGTAGCGAAATGCAGGAAGATCTGCAGCTGATAGGCACTTGGTGCAGGGAGTGGCAACTGACCATTAACATAGACAAATGTAATGTATTGCGAATACATAGAAAGAAGGATCCTTTATTGTATGATTATATGATAGCGGAACAAACACTGGTAGCAGTTACTTCTGTAAAATATCTGGGAGTATGCGTGCGGAACGATTTGAAGTGGAATGATCATATAAAATTAATTGTTGGTAAGGCGGGTACCAGGTTGAGATTCATTGGGAGAGTCCTTAGAAAATGTAGTCCATCAACAAAGGAGGTGGCTTACAAAACACTCGTTCGACCTATACTTGAGTATTGCTCATCAGTGTGGGATCCGTACCAGATCGGGTTGACGGAGGAGATAGAGAAGATCCAAAGAAGAGCGGCGCGTTTCGTCACAGGGTTATTTGGTAACCGTGATAGCGTTACGAAGATGTTTAACAAACTCAAGTGGCAGACTCTGCAAGAGAGGCGCTCTGCATCGCGGTGTAGCTTCCTCGCCAGGTTTCGAGAGGGTGCGTTTCTGGATGAGGTATCGAATAGATTGCTTCCCCCCTACTTATACCTCCCGAGGAGATCGCGAATGTAAAATTAGAGAGATTCGAGCGCGCACGGAGGCTTTCAGACAGTCGTTCTTCCCGCGAACCATACGCGACTGGAACAGGAAAGGGAGGTAATGACAGTGGCACGTAAAGTGCCCTCCGCCACACACCGTTGGGTGGCTTGCGGAGTATAAATGTAGATGTAGATGTAGAACATCTTGAACAACTAGAGATAGGACATTCATATTCCCAGTACATGTACATTAGTTTGTTCTGCAGAAACGATTATCATTTGAGGCACCTCGGTTCAGCATGTGTCCTGCTGCCTTGTAGGTACAGGGTTTGTTCATTTAAAAAATGACGATCATTCCACTTGGGACCAGTGGAAGGTAAAGCGCTCCGTCTTCAGGCCACGAGTGGCGTGCCGGGACCATCCGACCGCCGTGTCATCCTCAGAGGAGGATGCGGACAGGAGGGGCGCGGGGTCAGCACACCGCTCTCCCGGTCGTTATGATGGTATTCTTGACCGAAGCTGCTACTATTTCGTCGAGTAGCTCCTCAATTGACATCACGAGGCTGAGTGCACCCCAAAAAATGGCAACAGCGCATGGCAGCTGGATGGTCACCCATCCAAGTGCCGGCCACGCCCAACAGCGCTTAACTTCGATGACCTGATGGGAACCAGTGTACCCACTGTGGCTAGGCCGTTGCCCACTTGTGGAAGATACATTAGCGTATTTGTTTCAGTTGTAAATATTTGTCATGTATTATTGTTTTTCTGACACGTTCTACATCCTAGGGGACCTCCTCATTACAGATCAATTGGAATGAAAGTAAATCTAATGTAATCTAAGCTACCATAGGCCTGGGTAACTTGTTCCATGAATGATGGCACCGATGCGTATTAGGCACGAATGGCGTCCTGTGGCATAGCTATCAATACTCCATTCACCTGACTCCTAAGTTCGTCTGTGGTGGTTACACTGCACCTGTCGTTTCACCATATACCACACGTTTTTTGTTGGCGACAAGTCTGGTGGTCTGCTGGGTCAGGGCAAAAGGTTGAAATTCTCTGACACCAAGAAGGCATGTGATCATGCAGCAACATGTGGTACTGCAATGTTTTGCTGAAAAATGGCGTCTGGTGTGTTGTGCGGGAAAGATATGGCTACTGGTAGCAGGATGTCATTTACGTATGTCATACTAGTCGCAGTGCCCTGGACACAAACCAACTGTGATTTGTTGTTGTACCCAACAGCACCACACGCCACAAGGCCTTGAGATGGCACTGTATGACTTGTGCAAATACAGTCATTGTGATGCCACTACCCCTGTCTGTGGCGAACCAAAATGCGGCCATCATTTTCAGACAGACAGAACCTGGATTCGTCCGAAAACACTATCTGATGCCGTTCCTGTCCCCAGTAATGTTGTTACGTAGACTATTGCCGTCTAGCATGTATATGCACATTCGTCAAAGGTAGGCGGAGAAGTGGGTGACGCACACGTAACCCGTGCCGTAAAAAACGGTGACGGACTGTCACCTCTGATAGAGCCGAGGAGGACGCAGATTTGTCCTGCAGTGCCATTCGGATGAGGTGTCGATCTTTTCGGGGTGTGGTCTGGGTGGTGCGACCTGACCCATCTCGTCGTGTTCTATGGCCTTCCGTGGACCATTCTGCACACATCTGTTGCACTGACGAAACACTCCGTCCCACACGAGCAACAATTTCCGGGATGGATGCATCATAGTCTCTCATTCCAATAGTGTGCCCTCTTTCAAACACATTGATTGGATGGTACGGTTCGGTCATACATCTATGAGACATCCTGCAGATCTGCTCTAGTCACATGATCCATTACCTTCGGTTTATAGCGAAAACGAGAGCTGCAGGCACATTTTACCTGTAGGTGGTATTGCGCTGCGATATCGATTTCGTCCTTGAGCCCGCCAGCCGACATGGTTCAAATGCCAATCATTTCTGCAGAACATACTCATGTACATGTCCTGTGAATATGAACTTCCTATCTCTAGTCGTTCGAGGTGTTCTGTTTTTTTTCTGAACATCTGCGTACATTGAGGAGGAAGGTGACATGGCTAAAGGTGTATGGAATGAGTCTGCGCCTTCCTTTTTTTATTTTGTCCATTTGCCTTCTTTGTTCCTTGTAGTGCATTCAGATATTTGTTTTCGTCTAGCTTGTTCTGTTCTTTGTCCTTTGCATGTAAATTACTCTTGCTTCCAGCCTCTTCTCCGTTTGATTGCTCAGGGTTCATAGAGACGTAAATCGCATTCAGTAGATATTGCATTTGAGCTATGTATTTTCTCTGATATGTTAAATTGTTGGAATGTCTAAATCATAAATGCTTCTTTTGTGATTACTATGCTTCTGTTAAATTGTGTTAAGCGTGTGTTATTACCATAGGACTACTTCCGAGGTAATTGAAAGCTCGGCTTGATTAACATTAGTATCCAATATTTTCATATCCGTATTGACCAGTTTAGTCTTTCTCCTCACTGACATTAATTTAAATTCGAGGTATTTAGAAGTTACTTCGGATTTACTCTTTCGAAATGCATGGATAGCACCTACGTTGTCTCGTTTCTTTCCTGAATTCGCGACTACTACTACGTATTATTCCTCATATTTTCTAGTGCAGTTGCTGCACCATTGAGGGAAGTCGTTTTCACAACAGTGTGGCAACACAGAAGTTAACATTGTTTTATGTTTTATACATCTCAGTTCGATACCACATCTTTCGTATCTGATTTAGCTGATTGGTCTTAATGTGGCATTCAGCAGGCTACGCCTCTCATCGTATGATGGACTCCGTAAACCACGTACCTAACCAAACTGTTTAATCTAAATCTCTCAGCTATGACAGGACCTGAATTCTTAAATGCTACAGTAAATACTAACTCAGTGTGCCAATTACAAATACGTTTTTAAATACAAATAGATGAAATAATTGGATAATTATTTACAGGGCCGCGATCTCACCCATCAAAGCAGAACTGTTCAGGATTGGTTTCAGGGCGAAGACAGAATGATATTCGTTCCACGATCACCGGACTTCAGGCCGATAGAGGGTATGTGGGCGTAGGTATCTATGTTATTGCTATGTGGACCCACAAACGCAAGTAACATTCGGACGAATGAAGAAAACGCGAGCTGGGAGATAAGGTATTTCGCACTTAGTGGAATCAATGCCACGGCACTTTCGAGAAATCCTACGTAATGATGGCGAATAGGTTGGTCATTAGAAGTCTACTCTTCGCAAAAGCAATGCAGTCGATCATCTGATAGTCAGTCAAGCGTTGCTTTAAGCAGTTGATCGGAATAAATGTCCGTCATCTTTCAGTCTCCTTCTCACCGTTCTTGATCTGCCAGGACGCTGAGAAACCCATCCAATTGACGGCAAGTAAGGAATAGGTTGGTGCATATGTTGTCCAACAGATATTAGTAATCTCTCACACTAGACACTATGACTGGGCGCGCGTGTGTGTGTGTGTCTGTTTGTTCACGTTTGCACACTGTATGAATAAATACCATTAAGATTTAAAAGATATGCAACAAGAAAAAATGCATTCAACATCACTGTGAAATATTTTAATACAATGGCAAATTACAAAATTCATTTTTACTCAGCCTGGGTCATGCGTGTTACGTTAACTAAATTCCTGGAGAACGTATTACGACTAAGATATATTTAGCATAGACAGTGCGCTCTTGAGGTCGTCACTCGCGACGAGTGCAGCAATAACCAGTGCCCTGTTTGGTTATGACGGGTGACTGGGCGACACTGCAGCGGATGCTACGATATAAACAGAAAGCATCATCTTGGCACTGAATGCACTGAGAAGATATCACTATCTGCATATTCATCGAGTAGCCAACTTGAAACTCTATTACCAGATTCGATGGAGCAAGTGGAACCAGTACCACGTCATTAGTCATCAGAATACACTCCTGGAAATTGAAATAAGAACACCGTGAATTCATTGTCCCAGGAAGGGGAAACTTTATTGACACATTCCTGGGGTCAGATACATCACATGATCACACTGACAGAACCACAGGCACATAGACACAGGCAACAGAGCATGCACAATGTCGGCACTAGTACAGTGTATATCCACCTTTCGCAGCAATGCAGGCTGCTATTCTCCCATGGAGACGATCGTAGAGATGCTGGATGTAGTCCTGTGGAACGGCTTGCCATGCCATTTCCACCTGGCGCCTCAGTTGGACCAGCGTTCGTGTTGGACGTGCAGACCGCGTGAGACGACGCTTCATCCAGTCCCAAACATGCTCAATGGGGGACAGATCCGGAGATCTTGCTGGCCAGGGTAATTGACTTACACCTTCTAGAGCACGTTGGGTGGCACGGGATACATGCGGACGTGCATTGTCCTGTTGGAACAGCAAGTTCCCTTGCCGGTCTAGGAATGGTAGAACGATGGGTTCGATGACGGTTTGGATGTACCGTGCACTATTCAGTGTCCCCTCGACGATCACCAGTGGTGTACGGCCAGTGTAGGAGATCGCTCCCCACACCATGATGCCGGGTGTTGGCCCTGTGTGCCTCGGTCGTATGCAGTCCTGATTGTGGCGCTCACCTGCACGGCGCCAAACACGCATACGACCATCATTGGCACCAAGGCAGAAGCGACTCTCATCGCTGAAGACGACACGTCTCCATTCGTCCCTCCATTCACGCCTGTCGCGACACCACTGGAGGCGGGCTGCACGATGTTGGGGCGTGAGCGGAAGACGGCCTAACGGTGTGCGGGACCGTAGCCCAGCTTCATGGAGACGGTTGCGAATGGTCCTCGCCGATACCCCAGGAGCAACAGTGTCCCTAATTTGCTGGGAAGTGGCGGTGCGGTCCCCTACGGCACTGCGTAGGATCCTACGGTCTTGGCGTGCATCCGTGCGTCGCTGCGGTCCGGTCCCAGGTCGACGGGCACGTGCACCTTCCGCCGACCACTGCTGACAACATCGATGTACTGTGGAGACCTCACGCCCCCACGTGTTGAGCAATTCGGCGGTACGTCCACCCGGCCTCCCGCATGCCCACTATACGCCCTCGCTCAAAGTCCGTCAACTGCACATACGGTTCACGTCCACGCTGTCGCGGCATGCTACCAGTGTTAAAGACTGCGATGGAGCTCCGTATGCCACGGCAAACTGGCTGACACTGACGGCGGCGGTGCACAAATGCTGCGCAGCTAGCGCCATTCGACGGCCAACACCGCGGTTCCTGGTGTGTCCGCTGTGCCGTGCGTGTGATCATTGCTTGTACAGCCCTCTCGCAGTGTCCGGAGCAAGTATGGTGGGTCTGACACACCGGTGTCAATGTGTTCTTTTTTCCATTTCCAGGAGTGTATTAACCAGTGATAAACTGCCCACTCGCATTTCAACACAAGAAAATGCATAATGGGATGATATCAACACTTCCGTGTCACGCAAAAAATAACTAAGAAGCTTTTCTGCACTTGGTTGCTAGTAGGCCTACACAAGTAAATAATTTTTCTCAGAAGCATATAATTCATTTCCTACTTGCATCTCGTGGCACTTGTTTTAGTACGAAGTGGGAAAATAAAAATTTAAGGGTTCTGAAGTACGGTATGACATGAGACTCTTACCGCAGTGCCGCTCGGGGTAGCCGCGCGGTCTCAGGCGTCTTGTCACGGTTCGCATGGCTTCCTCCGTCGGATGTTCGAGTTCTCCCTCGGGCATGGATGTGTGTGTTGACCTTAGTGTAAGTTAGATTAAGTCGTGTGTAAGCTTAGGGACCAATGACCTAAGCAGTTTGGTCTCATAAAAACTTACCACAAATTTCCAAATTCTTATCGCAGTCCCAATAAAAAATGTGCCAAAAACCAGGGAGGTATCCATTCTTTCGCCCGTCTGGCTGTTTCCTTTAATGCGTTACTACTGCTCGGGAGTACGTATTTATGGATATGTGTACATCGTGTCTTACAGCACAATGAGCCTTACGTTGAGTTGGGTTGTTTTGGGGAAGGAGACCAGACAGCGAGGTCATCGGTCTCATTGGATTAGGGGAGGACCAGGAAGGAAGTCGGCCGTGCCCTTTCAAAGGAACCATTCCGGCATTTGCCTGGAGCGATTTAGGGAAATCACGGAAAACCTAAATCAGGATGGCCGGACGCGGGATTGAAAAAAATGGTTCAAATGGCTCTGAGCACTATGGGACTTAACTTCTAAGGTCATCAGTCCCCTAGAACTTAGAACTACTTAAACCTAACTAACCTAAGGACATCACACACATCCATGCCCGAGGCAGGATTCGAACCTGCGACCGTAGCGCGCGGGATTGAACCGTCGTTCTTCCGAATGCGAGTCCAGTGTGCTAGCCACTGCGCCAACTCGCTCGGTGAACCTTATGTTATTTTACTGATTACGGTAGGCGGAAGATGCAGCAAAGAAGAGTAGCCCTTACAGCAATAAATATCTTCGCACTTATCCGCATTCAACACTGTCTGCCAGATGCCACAACTCAACCAAAATTCAGGCGACAGGCAACACAACTGTCAGAACAGTTCAGACCTCATTTCGTAAATCTTCAGGAGATGGACTGAAAGTCAAGTAAAAGTCGCGTTTAGAATCATATTCAACCAAAATGGCGTAATACCTAAGGTAATCAAGTGTTGAAACACTTAAGCTACGATAACGTTCATACGAATATTTTGATAGCCGAAATGACCCAATAGTGCGCAAGTATCAGGAAGTAATTAAGATCAGACTGCAGGAACTCGAGAAAATAAGTAGAGACTCTTCCCTTTATTCCGTTTCGTTAACATCTTGTTGTTATTTTGGATCTCGGGCTTAGACATGCAGCAAATATAAATTCTCATTCATAAGGCACGTTTCACTTTTCTAGGCAAAGCATCAGTAGCACTCATATTGAAATTGTTGCGAGTCGATGATAGTAACTAATGTATGATCAGAATGGTATGGGTGCTCAGTGGGTGTAGTGGTGTTAAGCTGTCCACCTGGTCTGAATGACGTCAGTGGTGACGCACTTAGTCTAGCGCTGACTACCTAAGTAAAGATAGCGTGGGGCGTTGGCGCTTCTTATGGGCAACAACTCTGATTAAATTCCACTTACTTCATCCTGCTCAGCGAAAAAGCATACACGTTCACTCATGTCCGACTAGGGACACCTGCTCTGCTTCACCGCCTTACGTTTCCCTCAAGAACAAGTAGGGAACGGAACAAGAACTCTTTAACATTTGACGGGAATCATCCGTGAATTTGCTCAACCTAATATACGTAGCCCTTTTCTCATTAGCACCAAGCAGGCACAGCGTTCATTTTGTGATAATGGCGTTAGTTCTGCAGATAATTCCTTGACTAATATTACCGTCTGCTATGCAACTGAAATGTCAAGTCGCTACACATGCTTTGTATGTTACAGTTAGTTAAGAAATAAGCTCATTCCGTTCCTGCTTCCACTGCTTTGAAACATACTGTCCATTAGTTATTTCACTACATACGTACTACACTCTGATTCACATGTTGCTGATGTCGTCTTCAGTCCAAAGACTGGTTTGATGTAGCTCTCCACGCTACTCTACCCTGTGCAAGGCTCTTCATCTCCGAGTAACTACTACAACCTACAACCTTCTGAATCTACTTACTGTATTCATGTCCTGGCCCCCCTCTACAGTTTTTACCCCCCATGCTTCCCTCAAGTATTAAGTTGGTGATACGTTGATGCCTCAGAATGTGTCCTACCAACCGATCCCTCCTTCTAGTCACGTGGTCCACAGATTTCTCTTCTCTCCAATTCTGTTCAGTGCCTCCGCATTAGTTACGTGATCTACCCATTTAATCTTCAGCATTCTTCTGTAGCACCACATTTCAAAGGCTTCTATTCTCTTCTTGTCTAAACTGTGTATTGTCCATGTTTCACTTCCATACAAGGCTACACTTCATACAAATACTTTCATAAAGACTCCCTAAGGCTTAAATCTATATTCGATGTTAATAAATTACTGTTCATCAGACACGCTTTTCTTGCCATTGCCAGTCTACATTTTATATCCACCCTACTTCGCCCATCATCAGTTAATTTGCTTCCCAAATAACAAAACTCCTCTACTACTGTCAGTGTATCGTTTCCTAATCTAATTCCTTCAGCATCACCTGATTTAATTCGACTACATTCCATTATCTTCTAGGCGCCACAGTCTGGAACCGTGCGACCGCTATCGTCGCAGATTCGAATCCTGCCTCGGGCATGAATGTGTGTGATGTCCTTAGGTTAGTTAGGTTTAAGTAGTTCTAGGTTCTAGGGGACTGATGATCTCAGATGTCAAGTCCCATAGTGCTCAGAGCCATTTGAACCATTTTTTCCATTATCTTCGTTTTGCTTTTGTTGATGTTCATATTATATCGTATTTTCAAGACACTGTCCATTCCGTTCAACTGCTCTTCCAAGTCCTTTGCTGTCTCTGACATAATTGCAGTGTCATCAGCAACCGTCAAAGCTTTTGTTTCTTCTCCCTGGACTTTAATTCCCACTCCAAATGTTTTCTTTTGTTTCCTTTACTGCTTGCCCAATACACAGATTGAATAACATCGGGGAGAGGCTACAACATTGTCTCACTCTCTTCCCAACCACTGCTTCACTTTCATGCGCCTTGACTCTGGTTTCTGTACAAATTGTAAATAGCCGTTCGCTCGCTGTACTTTAGCCCTGCCACCTTTAGAATTTGAAAGAGAGCATTCCATTCATCATTGGTAAAAGCTTTCTCTAAGTCTACAAATGCTAGAAACGTAGGTTTGCCTTTCCTTAACCTATCTTCTATGAGGAGGCGTAGGGTCAGTATTGCCACGAGTGTTTCTACATTTCTCCTGAATCCAAACCGATCTTCCCCGAAGTCAGCTACTACCAGTTTTTCCATTCTTCCGTAAAGGATTTTTGTTAGTATTTTGTAACCGTGACTTATTAAACTGACAGTTCGGTAATTTTCACATCTGCCAGCACCTGCCTGGAATTGGAATTATTATATTCTTCTTGAACTCTGAAGGTATTTCGCCTGTCTCAAACATTTTGCTCACCAAATGGAAGAGTTTTGTCATGGCTGGCTCTCCCAAGGCTATCAGTAGCTCTAACGGAATGTTGACTACTCCCGGGGCCCTGTTTCGACTTTAGTCTTTCAGTGATTTGCCAAATTCTTCACTCAGTATCATATCTCCCTTCTCTTCCTCATCTACGTCCTCTTTCATTTACATAATACTGCCCTCCAGTACATCTGCCTTGTATAGATCCTCTACGTACTCCTTCCAGCTGCACGGGGTGGCCACGCGGTCTGGGGCGCGTTGCCACAGTTCGCGCGTCTTCTCCCTCGCCGGAGCTTCGATTCCTCCCTCGGGCTTTGGTGTGTGTGTGTTGTCAAATGGTTCAAATGGCTCTGAGCACTATGGGACTCAACATCTTAGGTCATAAGTCCCCTAGGACTTAGAACTACTTAAACCTAACTAACCTAAGGACATCACACACACCCATGCCCGAGGCAGGATTCGAACCTGCGACCGTAGCAGTCCCGCGGTTCCGGACTGCAGCGCCAGAACCGCACGGCCACCGCGGCCGGCTGTGTGTTGTCCTTAACGTAAGTTAGTTTAAGTTAGATTAAGTAGTGTGTAAGTCTAGGGACCGATGACCTCAGCAGTTTGGTCCCATAAGATCTTACCACAAAGTACCAAAAAATTACTCCTTCCACCTTTCTGCTTTCCCTTTTTCGCTTAGGACTGGTTTTCCATCTGAACTCTTGATATTAGTACAGGTGATCCTCTTTTCTTCAAAGGTCTCTTTAATTTTCCTAGTGATATATATGTCTACATCTTTACATTTGTCCTCTAGCCATTCTTGCATAGCCATTTTGCACTTCTTGTCGATCTCATTTTTTAGACGTTGATGTACCTTTTCGTCTGCTTCATTTATTTCATTTTCATATTTTCTCCTGTCATCGATTAAATTCAATATTCTTGTGTTATCCAAGGATTTCTACTAGACCTCGTCTCTTTACCTACTTCATTCTCTGATGCCTTCGTTATTTCATCTCCCAGAGCTACCCATTCATTTTCTACTGTTTTCATTTCACCTGTTCATGTCAATCGCCCCCTAATGCTCCCTCTAAAAGTCTCTACAAACTCTGGCTCTTTCAGTTTATACAGGTCCCATCTCCGTAAAATCCTGCATTTTTGCAGTTTCTTCAGTTTTAATCTGCAAGTCATAACCAGTCAATTGTGGCCAGAGTCCACATCTGCCCCTGGAAATGCTTTACAATTTAAAACCTGATTCCGAAATCTCTGTGTCACTATTATATAATCAATCTGAAACCTTCCGGTGTCTCCAAGTCTATCCACGTACACAATCTTCTTTCATGATTCTTAAACCAAGTGTTAGCCATGATTAAATTATGTTCTGTGCAGAATTTTACCATCGGCCTCCTCTGTCATTGCTTTCCCCCAGTCCATATGCACCTACTACTTTTCCTTCTCTTTCTTTTAATTTTCGTCTCCCTTAACTATTGAACAATTCCTTTCATATCATCATACATTTCCTCAATCTCCTCCTCATCTGTGGAGCTAGCTGACATATAAACTTGTACTACTGTGGTGGGTGTGGGCTTCGTGTCTATCTTGGCTACAATAATGCGTTCACGATGCTGTTCATAGTAGTTTATCCGTGTTCCTATTTTTTTAATTCATTATTAAACCTACTCCTGCGTTACCCCTATTTGATTTTGTATTTATAACCCTCTACTCACTTGACCAGAAGTCCTGTTCCTCCTGCCACCAACTTCATTAATTCCCACTATATCTAACTTTAATCTATCCATTTCCCTTTTTAAATTTTCTGACCTACCTGCCCGTTTAAGGGATCTGACATTCCAAGCTCCGATCCGTAGAACGCCAGTTTTGCTTCTCCTGATAATGACGTCCGCCTGATTTGCCCCAGCTCGGAGATCCGAATGGGGGACTATTTTACCTCCGGAATATTTTACCCAAGAGGATGCCATCATCATTTAACCATACAGTAGAGCTGCATGCCCTCGGGAAAAAGTGGTTCAAATGGCTCTGAGCACTATGGGACTCAACTGCTGAGGTCATTAGTCCCCTAGAACTTAGAACTAGTTAAACCTAACTAACCTAAGGACATCACAAACATCCATGCCCGAGGCAGGATTCGAACCTGCGACCGTAGCGGTCTTGCGGTTCCAGACTGCAGCGCCTTTAACCGCACGGCCACTTCGGCCGGCGCCCTCGGGAAAAATTACGGCTGTAGTTTCCTCTTGCTTTCACCCATTCGCAGTACCAGCACAGCAATGCCGTTTTGGTTGATGTTACAGGACCAGATCAGTCAATCATCCAGACTGTTGCCCCGGTATCTACTGAAAAGGCTGCTGCCTCTCTTCAGGTACCACACGTTTGTCTGACCTCTCAGCAGATACCCCTGCGTTGTGGTTGCACCTACGGTGCAGCTACCTGTATCGCTAAGGCATGCAAGCCTCCCCACCAACGGCAAGGTCCATGGTTCATGAGGGAGAGATTCACATGTATTTCACATGAATAAAGTGCATCGCGAAACAATGACAAAAGAAAGGACGTCGTTAAAGTGTTATTATGTAGGTAGCAAGACAGTTCGCAAATCACTAGTATTGTCTCAAAAACTGTTACATATGAATGCCATCCAGAAAATGTTTGGTGACTGACTGACAGTCGACGGACTTCCAGGACTGGGGCTGAATTATCCTCCTACTATCGTTAGACATTTACGTGTAACTTTGATGAAATATTCTGAACATTCCCCGTGTAATAAGTGATAGTAAGTTGGAAAATTACGTTTTCGACTTCAAGAAGGTTATTTTGAAAGTAAATTACAATGTCTCTGATCATTTACATTGTGCGTAACCAACTTCTTTCTACCTTTGCTTCTATCAGAGCAATTAGCGAATGTTCACGTTATTGATGCCCCACTAGCTGTGACTGGTTTAATTTTCTACACCTTTTTGAGCCCACATTTTCTGTCATTGCGTGTGGTTTCCAGTACAGTAGCCTTTCTTGATAGGAACTTTGTTATCCATAGGTTACGAAGTCTTGCTGTAGATGTTCACGTTTTGCAATCAATAGTGTGTTGTTGTCTCTTCATTGCTCGCTTTTGCAGATAGAGCCAATGACAGCGATCTTAAAAAAATATTTTCTGATTTTATAATTATAAGAAAGATATGTTGCCTACTCATAACGCTGACCTTGTAAACATCGCAGATGCTCCAGAAATGTGAATAGTATTTCGTGGTATGCTTTTTAGTTTTCAGTACGCGTAAGGGGAGATTTACTATCTTTTGGTTCAAAAAATCGATTTTTTTAAACTGCATTTTTGGATCCATGAAAGTATTTAAAGTCCAACCCTGAAACGGTTTTTCCGAATACGGAACAGAAATGTTTGTTATTCGCGGTTGAACAAAAAAAAATGCACCTGCCTGAAATCGGTCTTTTTCACGCACCAGTTTTTTTCTTTCGGAGGACGAGTTATTGTACCGGTGCTTGGGGGGAAACACACAAAATTCAAAAGAAAGTTTGAACGCGTGTGTTTGGAAGTTAGCCCCCAAGCATTTGCATTCTGGTGCGAAGACTGTGGGAGCCGGCCGGTTGGCCGAGCGGTTCAAGGCGCTTCAGTCCTACGCCGCGCGCCCGCTATGGTCACAGGTTCGAATCCTGCCTCGGGCATGGATGTGTGTGATGTCCTTAGGTTAGTTAGGTTTCAGTAGTTCTAAGTTCTAGGGGACTGATGACCTCAGATGTTAAGTCCATAGTGCTCAGAGCCATTTGAACCATTTGATTTGAAGACTGGAGATTGGGACTTTCCTGGCAGTGGGCAGCTTCAGCGAAGGGTATTCAGCAATTCTGAAGACCATGACAACGATGGACGTCACCCTGGGACTCTATTCGACGCAGTTCGCCAAGTATTCGGACGACCACCGGATTTAAGCGGCCGAAAACCGCTTGTCACCGGCCGTACGAGCGGCTCTAGAGCAGCGCAGTATGGCCCAGATCGAGTAGAACGCCCTCTATGACGAATAGGAAGGACTAGTTTATGGACCCGGAGTAGGAGATTGAATGTAAGTTGCATAATATTCCATTTATATGTAGTCAAAACTTCAAACGCGTTTTTGTCGAAATGACTTTTTTTTATCGCGCGGTATAGCAACTTCAAATCTACTGAATCGATTGGCATGATTCTTTGTTCCCGACGAAGATAACTAAATTGTCTAGGAGTTTTACCACTTTTATTCCGATCCATCAACTACAGATATTTTTACTAGGCCGACGAAGTCGAAAAATCGATGAAAAACACACTATTTTTTCAAATGGTCGCCATTTTGTTTCCTATGGTCCAAATAACTTAAGCGAGGTACAACTCCTAAAGAATCTGATATACTTCGCTAATGTCAACTTAGTTTTGATTTTAGAGAGCGCTGGGCTGCGTTCGCCTGGTTGGATGGTGCCTGGCATTAGGCAGTGGGTGGCGTATGGCCCGTAGCCGGTGGCAACGAAATTCTCCAGCGTCAACTGTGCTGATATTGACACAACCACGAGTTGTTTGATGGAACTGTTTCTAGAAGTTGTTGTTATTACTGGTGTGTTATACAGTGAAGCGAATTATCATTGAGGGTACATCAGACGGAACACTAGAAGACATACGAAATAAGGTTTAAAAAATAAGGCATCGAGAGGTTTCGAACTCGCGACTTTATATCTATGTTGCACGACGTTTATCACTTTTTAAAAAATGGTTCAAATAGCTCTAAGCACTATGGAACTTAACATCTGTGGTCATCAGCCCCCTAGACTTAGAACTATTTAAACCGAACTAACCTAAGGACATCACACACATCCATGCCCGAGGCAGGATTCAAACCTGCGACCGTAGCGGTCGCTCGGCTCCAGACTGTAGCGCCTAGAACCGCACGGCCACTCCGGCCGGCTGTCCGGCCCCACTAAAACGCTATCACATATAGTTCCTCAGCGGCCCACGAAGAATAACAGTACTCCCTCCATAGACTTCCGCATTCTGCAGTGTTGCCAGAGCATGCGTGTGACCGGAAGTCGAATTCTGAGGGGTGGCCGATTATATTGGCCGCCTTGACTAAACGACTCCAACCTAGTCTCTGCGCCAGCTGGCAGGCGTATGGGTTTTATGTCTAAAACTGCAAGTTTGTTTTCCTTAGTGAACTCTTTGTAACGGAATGAAAATTGAGAAAGTGAAGGCCTTGCTTATTGTCCAAACACACATTAATGGGCTCACTTTTATGAAAAAATATCAAAAGAAAACGCACTTCTTGATAAAGTACATAAAAGTGAAAAGTACGGTGACAGCGCAGCAGAATAATTGTAAAAAGTAATTTGGGATCATCTGAGTGTGTGATGCAAAAGTAATCTTGTATGTGCGCTGCATTTTGTCAATACAATTTGTGTCCCGTTCTTTAACTTAACCATCCAAGGGTGTTTGGAATAAAAACCCAATGGACACCCTATATTAGCGGGCTGTATTGTCTGCCAACCATTCAGTTATGAGAGTCCCATTTGTAAATATCTTGTGAAGATGTAGCTAGTAACTGTTTGGATGAGGACTCTTAGAGTGCAAAATGACTACACAATGTTGCTCATGTACTACGGATTACGATAAATGTTTCTTGCGTTGGTTTTATTACTGTGGTGTCAATAGCTACGATGCCACAACGTAGGTGCACTCTGCTAGGTTGGCACTACGACAGACACCGACGACAGCGCGCTCTAGCCGGAGCGGGAGAGCTCTACGAGCGTCGCTCCAGATTCGGCCATTTCATCAAGAGCAGACGGCCTGGAAACATTGCTTCGGCCTCAGCTTGCTATTGAGACTATGTACTACGTACTACGGGAATACGGTTTTGCACCTACGGGCTCTTCAGTTGTAAACTTACGTATGTCATTGACTAATAATTAAATGTACTTTCATGAAAAAAAAACTGTACCGAGAGTCTTACCTCACCCGCTCCTGCCCACTTCCTACTTTCGGCCTACCCATTCAGTTTACAGGAGCAGAACCACGCTCCGCCTTCCAGGCGGAACACAAAAATTACCAACTTCACATTTTTGATACTAAGCTACTACTTCAATGTTATTCCCCAGGGTAAGCAAATAACTGTCATTATTCGCAATACTTGTCATTTATTAGGCATTTTACTTCAGTTTGCAAAATGAGAGGGAAAGGAATAGCAAGTTCATGTTAGTGGCAGTATTAGTTTAAACATTTTTTGGGAATGCAGCTGGTTCTTTAGACAGAAACTGCAGATTGTGGATCGTGGATCCTGTGCTCCTCAACTCTTTCCTGGCCATACTCTGGCTCCACTCTGATACAAAGGTGAGCTTTAAATGATGGACAGGAAGAACAGTATGGCTTGACACAATAAGAACGCACAGTAGGAGAGAGCAGTTTTCAAGAGTCATCAGGAGATTACAGCAAGTTTCGCCTCTGAAGTACACTGAAGCGCCAAAGAAAGCGGTATAGGCACGCGTATTCAAAAACAGAGATACGTAAACAGGCAGAATACGGCACTGCGGTCGGCAACGCCCATATAGGACAACAAGTGTCTGACGCAGTTGCTGCTACAATGACATGTTATCAAGATTTAATTAAGTTAAACGTGGTATTATAGTCAGCGCATGAGCGATGGGACACAGCATCTCCGAGGTAGTGGGGATGAAGTGGGGATTTTCCCGTACGACCATTTCACGAGTGTACCGTGTATATAAGAAATCCGGTAAATCATCAAATCTCCGACATTGCTGTGGCCGGTAAAGGATACTGCAAGAACGGGATCAACAACAACTGAAGAGTATCGTTCAGCGTGACAGAAGTGCAATCCTTCCTCAAATTGCTGCAGGTTTCATTGTTGGACCATCAACAAGTGTCAGTGTGCTAACCATTCTACGAAACACTATCGATATGGGCTTTCGGAGCCAAAGGCCCACTCGTGTAGCCTTGATGACTGCACGATACAAACCTTAACGCCTCGCCTGCGCCCGTCAACATTGGACTGTTGATGACTGTAAACATGCTGCCTGGTCGGACAAGTCTCGTTTCAAGTTTTATCGAGAGGATGGCGTGTACGGGTATTGAGACAACCTCATGAATTCATGGACCCCACATGTCAGCAGGGGACTGTTCGAGCTGGTGGAGGCTCTGTGACGGTGTGGTTCGTGTGCAGTTGGAGTGAGATGGGACCCCTGACGCGACCAGATACGACTCTGATAGGTGACAAGTACGTAAGCATCCTGTCTGATCACCTGCATCCATTCATGTCCATTGTGCATTCCGACGGATTTGCGCAATTACAGCAGGGCAATGAGATATCCCACACGTTCAGAATTGCTACAGAGTGGCTCCAGGGACAGTCTTCTAAGTTTAAACACTTCCGCTGGCCGCTAAACTCCTCAGACATGAAGATTGTTAAGTATATCTAGGACGCCTTGCAATGTGCTGTTCAGAAGAGATCTCCACTTATGGACAGCCCTGCAGGGTTCATAGTGTCAATTCCCTCCAGCACTACTTCAAACATTAGCCGAGTCCATGCCACGTCGTGTTGCGGCACTTCTACGTGCTCGCGGAGGTCCTACACGATATTGTGCAGGTGTTCCACTTCCTTGGCTCTTCAATGTATCTTGCAGTTAGGGCAAGTATACTTTTCGCGTTATCAAGCTATGGATAAACACATTAATATTTACCGAAACTGCAACACAGATACAAAGAAAGTGTAGAATAGTGTATCAGCAATAACGGACGGATGTTACAAAAAGATGTGTGCACGTAGCCCAGTACCACTCACTCTTGTCTGATTGGGAAGATCAGTATTGCGCCAAACTCAGATACAGAAAAGCATTCAAGCCGAAACTTTAAAGCTAACGTGAATACGCCGTATCAGCGACAATATTAGCACGTGAGTTCAGAAAAGGAGAGTGAAGAATGATCTGTGTCCGGGATATGGGGCTGTCAAAGCGTGATGCACGTGTGGAACCACTGTATAGGAGAGGTTTGTACTTGGCGATGGACTGGTACCAAACTATACAATGTGACCATTGTACGGGGTAATTGTCATCTTGTCTAAAAGGCCATAATGGACTACAACTGCATCCACAGTATTGGGTCGACGTGGGAGCACTGCAACTGGTGTGGACCCGTCTGTGCCGATGGCTTGACGCCACTTCCAGTGTTTTAGACTGGGGGCACGGATTCCATTACGTCAGCTTCCCCTGCCCAGCAGACTAAAGTGGCCACATCGACATCTTCACGGGCGTGCTGAGTGACGAACTGTAGAGTTTTCAGATAAGCACAGATTTTCAGTGTATGCTACAGCAAATAGCAACGCTGGACGCTACCATTGTGACTGAAGTCTATCAGCCTAGGTTTCAATGCTGGACCATCAATAAATGTCAGCATGCGAACCATTCTACGAAACATTATCGATATGGGCTTTCGGAGCCGAACAAATGCTGTGGCTGGTGGTTTGGAATGCCATTCGATATGACATATGATTGCGACTCGATTGTATTGAGGACAATCTAAACGGCAGCTGCTACTTCAAGGAGGTTTAAAGCAAGATGTAACACTCCTTCTTCAGTCAACTACATATCCCCCATTTCAGGTGGACAGTGCTCTGACACAGTTAGAGAGGAACACACGTGGCTTCTACAGAGGCTGACGAATAACACCTCATCCTGATGCAGATATAGCACAGTGCGGGACCACGCGAGTGACGAGCGATCCTACATGAAGCGGCGTGATGCTACTACTCCGATCTGCGTACACAGACCAGCCGCGAGGTCACATGAGAAAAAATATTTTTCTGACTACCTTGCCGAAAAAATATTGTGTGTGAATGAGGCATATTCGAGGAGAATTTCATCATTTGTGTGAAAAATTGAAATGTCGACTTCTGATGTTCAAGACGTACTTTAGAATTTTACCTACAACGTTTGATTTTATCGAGAAGGCTATAAAACCTATCCTGCAAATGAATTCAAACAATACAGTTTCTCCATTTCACTCTTTCATTCAGAATTTAAAAAACAGCTATTTCTACAATCAACGAACAAGTTTGTAAAACTACACACATCAAAAAAAGTTTTGCACCACCTCGGTTCCGAGAGTTCCGGAACCTGTACAGAAACTTGGAATAGAGATCGACGTAAACATCATTTCCGCCCTTTTTATTGCTCATGAAAACCACACATTGCATGTTGTACCACCATACAGCGAGACCTTCAGAGGTGGTGGTCCAGATTGCTGTACACACCGGTACCTCTAATACCCAGTACCACGTCCTCTTGCAATGATACATGCCAGTATTCGTCGTGGCATACTATCCACAAGTACATCAAGGCACTGTTGGTCCACATTGTCCCACTGCTCAACGGCGATTCGGCGTAGATCCCTCAGAGTGGTTGCTGGGTTACATCGCCCATAAACAGCTCTTTTTAATCTATCCCAGGCATGTTTGATAGGGTTCATGTCTGGAGAACATGCAGGCCACTCTAGTCGAGCGATGTCGTTATCCTGAACGAAGTCATTCACAAGATATGCACGATGGTTGCACTATCGGTCGGAGGATGGCATTCACGTATCGTACTGCCGTTACGGCGCTTTCCATAACCACTAGCGGCGTACGTCGGCCCCACATAATGCCACCCCGAAACAGCATGGAACCTCCACCTTGCAGCACTCGCTGGACAGTGTGTCTAAGGCGTTCAGCCGGACCGGGTTGCCTCCAAACACGTCTCCGATGATTGTCTGGTTGAAGGCATATGCGACGCTCATTGGTGAAGAGAACGTGATGCCAATCCTGAGCGGTCCATTCGGTATGCCGTTGGACCTATCTGTACCGCGCTGCATGGTGTCGTGGTTGCAAAGATGGACC
This sequence comes from Schistocerca piceifrons, assembly GCF_021461385.2. NCBI lineage: Eukaryota > Metazoa > Arthropoda > Insecta > Orthoptera > Acrididae > Schistocerca > Schistocerca piceifrons. The sequence goes on from NC_060149.1 coordinate 125,155,967, forward strand.
TCGCCATGGACGTAGGGAGTGAAGTTGCACATCATGCAGCCTACTGCGCACAATTTGAGTCGTAACATGACGTCCTGTGGCTGCACGAAAAGCATTATTCAACATGGTGGCGTTGCTGTCAGGGTTCCTCCGAGCCATAATCCGTAGGTAGTGGTCATCCACTGCAGTAGTAGCCATTGGGCGGCCTGAGCGAGGCATTTCATCGACAGTTCCTGTCTCTCTGTATCTCCTCCATGTCCGAACAACAGCGCTTTGGTTCACTCCGAGACGCCTGGACACTTCCCTTGTTGAGAGCCCTTCCTGGCACAAAGTAACAATGCGGACGCGATCGAACCGCGGTGTTGACCGTCTAGGCACCGTTGAACTACAGACAACACTAGCCGTGTACCTCCTTCCTGGTGGAATGACTGGAACTGATCGGCTGTCGGACCCTCTCCGTATAATAGGCGCTGCACATGCATTGGCCGGCCGTGGTCGCCGAGCGGTTCTAGGAGCTTCAGTCCGGAACCGCGCGACTGCTACGGTCGCAGGTTCGAATCCTACCTCGGGCATGGAAGTGTGTGATGTCCTTAGGTTAATTAGGTTTAAGTAGTTCTAAGTTCTAGGGACTGATGACCTCAGACGTTAAGTCCCACAGTACTCAGAGCCATTTGAACCATGCATTGTTTTTTACATCTTTGGGCAGGTTTAGTGACATCTCTGAACAATCAAAGGGACTGTGTCTGTGATATAATGTCCACAGTCAACGTCTATCTTCAGTAGTTGTGGGAACCGGGATGATGGACACTTGTTTTGATGTGTGTATACGGACAGCGTTGTTAACAAAGCACATTCCTGAGGCAACAGAAGAGGACTTGAAAAAATAGCCCAATGTTTTTGCGACAGATGACAGTTGCCAAATATCGTGGAAGTTTTGATGGGAAACTCATTCACATTAAAAAATCGAGTACATCTGTTTCCATGTGTTATTGGTATAAATCCTTCTTTTCGATTGGATTATTAGCTGTCACTAAGGCAAATTATAGGCTTGTTATGGTGAATGTAGGCTCCTACAGGAAAGAGAACGACCAGGGTGTTTTTGATGAATGGCCGTTCCGACATGCAATAGTAATGGGTAGACTAAAAATACATGAAGAAGATTTTTTGCCAGAATCGAGTGTTAAGTGTATACATCTTTTTCGTGGGTGCTTCAGCATTCCCTGTAAAGGAATATTTAATGAGACCTTTCCCAGAAAGACTATCGGTTATCCTGGGCAAGAATGATCATACGATGTTCATTTGGTTCTAATACAGCTAAATTTAGCATTTTGCAAAAACCTATAGGAACCAGAGTAGAAAATGCAGTACATATCGTTAAACCTATAACTTTATTATATATCATCCGTGATCTTGAATGAGGCTAAGGTTCTATTTTTCCAGGATGTATACTGAAATATACCATAATGAGCATAAGACAATTTACAAAAGAGATATAATGCTTCATCATGAGCAGCTGTACCAAGTGAGGGATAATTTAAAACTGTGTTTCGAATAAAATCCTATACAAAAGATGTAAACCACGCTGCTTAATAAATGTTTTATACATATTTGTTTGTAGTGCCCATTAGTTTGGCAAGTGAGGGAAATTTCAAATTGTGTTTTGAACAAAATCCTATATAAAAAAACGCAAACAACTCTGCTTAATATTTGTGCGTTATATGTACTTATTCTGGCAACTTCCTCCTATTCACAGTATGATATTCGACTGTTCTTATAATCTTCATTCCTCTTGTCCCACAATACACAACATTCTTGTACAGCACTGATCAAAATTTCTGCCGTTGTAAGTTGAAATACAGGCCGTAAACCGCGTCCACTTCGCGCGAAAATATGAAACCAACTGATCTCGTTCGCTTCGCTGTATCGCGCGGCCTACGATGCCTGGTGCGTGAACGCTCACATAGAACAATTTGATCGTTGGTGACGGATACTTTCGCGCGATCGCCTCGCCGCCTAGCGTTCGCAGCTGTTTCCTCACGTGGGACGCCGCTCAATCATGTTTCCCTGTTGGCAGAAGTCCTTGTGGGACGTACGACGAACATATCCTTTAGGTCAGTGCGGCGAAATGTGGCGTTTATGGGCTACGGCAGCAGACGACTGGCGCGAGTGCTTCTAAAAGCACATCGCCTGCGCCGCCTCACCTGGGCTCGTCACCATACCGGTTGGATCCTAGACAACTGGAAGACCGTGGCCTGGTCAGATGAGTCCTGATTTCAGCTGGTAAGACCTAATGGTAGGGTTCGAGTGTGGCGCACACCCCACGAAACCTTGGATCCAGGTTGTCAACAAGGCACTGTGCGAGCTGGTTGTGGCTCCATAATGGTGTTGGCTGTGCCTACATGGAGTGGGCTATGTCTTCTGCCCAACTGAACCTATCATTGACTGGTAAGAGCTATGTTCGGCTGCCTGGAGACCATTTACAGCCATTCATGGATTTGATGTTCCCTAACAACGATGCGCCATGTCATCAGGCCACAATTGTTCGCGGATGGTATGAAGAACATTCCGGAAAATTCGAGCTAATAATTTGGCCACCCAGATCCCCCGACATGAATCCCATCAGGGACAGAATCGAGAGGTCAGTTCGTGCACAAAATCCTGCGCCAGCAACACTCTCGTAATTATGGGGGCTACAGAGGCAAGGGTCTAATTAAGTCAATTTGTGCTGACTATACGGAAAAGTCCGTCAGAAATGAATATTAAGAGCCTGACTTGAGCAAATCTATTTCCGCAGGGAATTTCCGACGACATGTTAAGTCCATGCCACGTCCAGTTGCTGCACTACGCCGGCCAAAAGGAGGTCCGACAGGATATTTGGAGATATCCCATTCTTTAGTCACCTCAGTTCGTAGTTATACACCCAACACGTGGTATAAAATTCATTTCATTCATACATCCTTCGCTATGTTGTAGTACTTCGAAATACTAGCGTAATTTGATCCCCAGAAGAGATTATAACCTCACGCAGTCTCAGTAATAATATTAACAGTAAACACTAGGGTGTCAGTACAGCGCGGGATTAGCCGAGCGGTCTCAGGCGCTGCAGGCCTGGACTATGAGGCTGGTCCCGGCGGAGGTTCGAGTCTTCCCCCGGGCTTGGGTGTGTGTGTTTATCCTTAAGATAGATAATTTAGGTTAAGTAGTGTGTAAGCTTAGGGACTGATGACCTTAGCAGTTAAGTCCCATAAGATTTCACACACATTTGAACATTTGTGTTAGTGACTGTAAAATTTGCAGAACGTATTGTGTAAAAGCACTAATTGCTTTCAACACCTGCGGCTATTTATTCGACGTAACATTGTTGGATTATGCCTACTCTACTTCAAAAAATGGACTGAATGCTTATTCTTTGAAGCAGAGATTTCGACTAATTAAGTGACTTTCTGCTGAAAAAGATATGGACAAGTCCGTCAAAAATGAATATAAAGAGCATTACTTGAGCAAAACCATTTTGTAAGGATGGCAGCAGTTTTAGATGTCGTTCTCGTACATCTCCGTGCCCCTTTTGTTAGACTCTGTAGAAAAAGATAGTACTGTAAATTAGAATAGCCAGGGAGAAATGTTACTTGCCGCTTAGCTCAGGACAATTTGTTAAGCGGGATTTCAATGTAACTGTGTCCCTGCTCGCACGGGCGATGGCGCAAGCAAAGTGCGGCTCGTTAGACGCTAATGAGTTGTGGCTGACAGATACAGTTGGGACCTTGTACTTCTGAGACTATTCCCGAGGGAATAATCCGTGTTCATCGTGACCTTAGACCAAGGGCATTAAGTACCAGGAATGTTTCTCAATATCAATTGCAAGATACGTACTAGGGGCGCTCAATAAGTAATGCAACACATTTTTGCTGGAAGCAGCTTGGTTTTCATTCAGGATTCCTATACACCATATTATTCCCCACTCTTTTGGCTGCAAAATTCCACTTTTCAACATAATCTCCGTTCAATGCGACGGCCTTACGCCACCTTACTTGAAAGGCCTGCATGCCCGCATGGTACCAAAGGGCTCTGAGCACTATGGGACTTAACTTCTGAGGTCATCAGTCCCCTAGAACTTAGAACTACTTAAACCTAAGTAACCTAAGGTCATCACACGCTTCCATGCCCGAGGCAGGATTCGAACCTGCGACCGTAGCGGTCGCGCGGTTCCAGACAGTAGCGCCTAGAACCGCTCGGCCACCCCGGCCGGCTCGCATGGTACAACTCTACTGGTCGAAGTCGGAGCAAAAGGCTTTATTGCATCAATAACCTCCCCATCATCAACGTTCTCCTTCCCATAGAGTGCATCCTTCATTGGGCCAAGCAGATGGAAATCGGAAGGTGCGAGATCGCTGCTGTTGGTGGGTGAGGAAGAACAGTTCTATGAAGTTTTGGCAGCTCCTCTCGAGTGCGCAGACTTCAGTGAAGCCTTGCGTTGTCGTGGAAAAAGGAGAAGTTCATTTGCATTTATGTGGCGACGATTACACTGAAGTCGTTTCTTCAGTTTCCTGAGGGTAACACAACAGACTTTTGAGATGATCGTTGCACTGTGAGCGAGCACATCAAACAGAATAATCTCCTCCGAGTCCCAGAAGACAGTCGCCACGACTATACTGGTTGAAGGTGTGGCTTTGAACTTTTTCTTCGGAGGAGAGGTGTGTGACGCCACTCCATGGATTGCCGTTTTGTTTCTCGTTCAAAGTGATGAACCCATGTTTCATCGCCTGACAATGTCCGACAAAAAATTGTCACAATCAGCCTCGTAACGCACAAGCAATTCTGCACAGATGGTCCTTCGTTGCTCTTTATCGTCTTCTGTTAGGCGGTGAGAAACCCAAGGGCACACACTTCTCACAAGGGAACCTCCCCATCGCACCCCCCTCAGATTTAGTTATAAGTTGGCATAGTGGATAGGCCTTGAAAAACGGAACACAGATCAATCGAGAAAACAGGAAGAAGTTGTGTGGAACTGTGAAAAAAATAAGCAAAATATACAAACTGAGTAGTCCATGCGCAAGATAAGCAACATCAAGGAGAGTGTGAGCCAAGGAGCGCCGTGGTCCCGTGGTTAGCGTGAGTGAAAAGTTTGCTTTTTTTTTATCTTCGCTAAGTTATGATCTGTCCGTTCGTTCATTGACGTCTCTATTCACTGTAATAAGTTTAGTGTCTGTGTTTTGCGACCGCACCACAAAACCGTGCGATTAGTAGACGAAATGACGTGCCTCTCCAATGGGAACTGAAAACATTTGATTTCATGGTCATAGGTCAACCGATTCCTCCACAGGAAAACACGTCTGATATATTCTATACGACACTGGTGACGGCATGTGCGTCACATGACTGGAATATGTTGTTGAGCCACCTAACTTGTACACTTGGCGAATGGGTAAAAAGATCTTCTACCTTGCCCGATTTAGGTTTCTTGTGGATGTGATAATCACTCCCAAAAAAGTGATGAAAACATAACGGACGGACAGATAATAATTGTCTGAAAATAAAAAATGAAACTTTTCACTCGAGAGAAGGCTTGAACCAAGGACCTCCCGTTCCGCAGCCGCTCATGTAACCACGGGACCACGGCGCTCCTTAACCCACATTCTCCTTGATGTTGCCTATCTTGCACATGGATTACTCAGTTTGTATATTTTGCTTATTTTTTTCATAGTTCCACATAACTTCTTCCTGTTTTCTCCATTGATCTGAGTTCCGTTTTTCAAGGCCTATCCACTGTGCCAACTTATAACTAAATCTGAGGGGGGTGCTATGGGGAGGTTCCCTTGTCAGTACCCCAACTGGTGGACGAGTGTGTCAGAACTACCAACAAAGACGTCCAGTTGTGTAGTGAGGTGTTTGTGATCCATCGATCACCTCGAATGAGAGTGACTGCCCGTAAGAATATTGCGCAACCTTGTTACGATGACGACAGACGCCTTGCCCAACGACTCACCGTGGTTTTGTTCACTACCAAGTCTCCGTAGACATTCTGCAAGGCTAAGTATAGCGCCGCCACTTATGGTAACTTCATGAAACTATAGAGACTGAAGCGGGAATATTCCATGATATCCCACAACAAATTGCGCATTTTTTCAACCGAAATTGACCGATGAAAAATGCGTTACAGTACTTATTGAACGTCCCTCATATTTATGTTAACATTTTTTTCTTAAGAGCTGCCAAGGAGACACTACAGAAGGGGAGAGATTTATGGAACCGAATTTGATTGTACACGAGATTAAGAGACAGAGGAACTGGTTTTACAATAAGAGCTGAAGAGAACGGGGACAGAGTTTTGCCTTTACATTTTCACCGTTATAGGTAGGACACACGAAACATCCAATCGATCCTAGGCGCAAGGCCAACGAAAGCCGGCCCACATCACCGATTGCACTTTGCTTCTAATTTCCCACATTTATCGAATCAAATGCAGTCCGCTTTTTCAATCTCTGTTTCAGACACATAGTGCATAAATAAAACACGATACCACAAACTATGGCTCTGAGCACTATGCGACTTAACTTCTGAGGTCATCAGTGGCCTACAACTTAGAACTAATTAAATCTAACTAACCTAAGGACATCACACACATCCATGCCCGAGGCAGGATTCGAACCTGCGACCGTAGCGGTCACGCGGTTCCAGACTGAAGCGCCTTTAACCGCACGGCCACACCGGCCGGCGATACCACAAACTAGAATTTACATAGATTGGGTTTACACATTCCCATATTTGGTTAAATGGCTATCCGGCGACGGGAATTTTACCCATCCACAGAAAACAATACTCCTGAATGCAGAGTGCGTATCATGTGAAACCCTGAACACGGAAGAAAATCACGAAGGAAGGAAAAAGGGAGAGTGCTTAAATATGTTGATCGACTGTTGGCTATCGAATTTAGAAGTTTTTAAGTACATATGTTGCTTTAGACAGGATTTTATAGCATTTCACTTCAGAATTACCGTTTTAATGTACATTCTCCTTATGATGAAGAGAACAGTAACCATTCTCCTCTTGAAAGACGTAAATTTTCGAACTTTAGCAAGTGCATCCATGTTTGGTTGCTTGGGTGGAAGCTAATAGTAGTAAAGCAAGGTCTGCAGTTGTAAGTATGCTATTAACGTACCGAAGTAATTCTCTTTAGAATTTTGTGATACTTATGTACACCACAGGACAAGTTTTGTCATTTTCTTATTCCTCAAGAAATGTATCAACCAGAAAATATAAAGCATTTTCCACAGTGGTGAGGCGTGAGGTACTCGTAACTACAATCGCTTTTAAACAATTGTTAAAAGTAACTGTATTATTGTTGTTGTTATTATTGACACTCTTATTATTATTATTATTACTATTATATTGTTTACTAACATACAAGTAACAGTAATGATGTTGCAGTTATTATTCTAATTGCCATTGTTGTTATTATTATGTTATTGTTTAAATGAGGTGTTTGTAACTACATTCGCTTTTAAAAAATTGTTAAAAGTAGCTGACTTGTTGTTGTAATTATTGTTGTTGTTATTATGTTATCTTTTACTAATATCCAAGTAACAGTAATGTTGTTACACTTATTATTGTAATTGCCATTGTTGTTATTATTATGTTATTGTTTCCGATTATCCTTTATTTTTTCCTTTATATTTTCTGAAAAAAATATTTTGCACTTCCGTATACATCCAACAGATTGTTTCAGTACTAAATTCAGTTTATGACCATAGTAACGTACGAAGTGGTAGCATAAAACCTCTACAACCATACACTATTGTTCAGTTCCTCAGTGTAGTTAAGCATTATGATTGTACAGAGCCATCTAAATGATTTCAATGTATGTTTTCTGTACTTGTAATGACGTGTTTGTGGTAGTTACGAGTGGAACACTTGATATTCGCTTTGTTGTTCATTCTTGTTTGCTTCGGTACACAGAGGTATCGAACAGCAGTGTATGGTTGTCGAGGCTTTATGCTGCCTGCATTTTACACATAACTGATTATGGTCGAAGTAGAGAGGATATAAAATGTAGACTGGCAATGGCAAGGAAAGCGTTTCTGAAGAAGGGAAATTTGTTAACATCGAGTATAGATTTAAGTGTTAGGAAGTCGTTTCTGAGAGTATTTGTATGGAGTGTAGCCATGTATGGAAGTGAAATATGGACGATAAATAGTTCGGACAAGAAGAGAATAGAAGCTTTCGAAATGAGGTGCTACAGAAGAATGTTGAAGATTAGATGGGTAGATCACATAACTAATGAGGAGGTATTGAATAGAATTGGGGAGAAGAGGAGTTCGTGGCACAACTTGACCAGAAGAAGGGATCGGTTGGTAGGACATGTTCTGAGGCATCGAGGGATCACCAATTTAGTATTGGAGGGCAGCGTGGAGAGTAAAAATCGTAGAGAAAGACCAAGAGATGAATACACTAAGCAGATTCAGAAGGATGTACGCTGCAGTACGTGCTGAGAGATGAAGCAGCTTGCACAGGATAGAGTAGCATGGAGAGCTGCATCAAACCAGTCTCAGGACTGAAGACCACAACAACAACAAAAACATGTTTTTACTGTATTTGTTTTTTCAGTACGAACATAACATATGACTGGCTTCTCTACTCACGTGTTAAATGGTACCGTGAAGGTACAGTGCTTCCTGTTTTGTTTTTTAAAGTGTTTTTTTTAATCCGTTTGCCACTGTTAGTTCCTATTTCACATTTAGACACCGAGCACTATGTTAGTATCTCAACCTCAAGCTACAATTGATAGTTTACTATAGAGTGAATTGTATCTAACAAGCTACGTGCTCTATTTGCATCGCTGTTATGACTATATTGTATAGTACGTTTATTTTTATTGCAAGTTGTAGGATTACGCTATATATTCCTGTGGTCTTGCAATTTGTGTCTCTCACACCAAGACCTCGAGCATCATGCTAGTACCTAAACGTCGAGCTATATGTTGATAACATAAATATTGTGATTGTATAAAGCCAGCTAAGTAATTTCATTGTTATAGTTTCTGTACTTGTAATAACGTTTTTGTGGTAGTTGAGAGCGGAACGCTTGATGTCCCCTTTGTATTTCCTTTATGTTTACTTAACTACACTGCCTGCATTTTACAACATGTATATTTTTATTGGATATGTTTTTATAATACGAACACGCCACATGACTGGCTTCACTACTTGTGTATTAAACGATAAATTGAAGGTACAGTGCTTCCTGTTACGTTTTATTAGATAGTTTTAAATTTTGTATAATATTAATTTATCATTATTATAACAAAATAAATGTGACATACTCTGATTTGGATTATTTATTTATTGTATGTCTGCAGTGTAACTTTTTCTGGATCGTGGGTGTGTACTGTTTGTCCACGGTAAGCTGACGATCGGCGCAGTGGCTGTCGGGAACTGCCGTGCTGCAGATGGCAGAGGAGCGGTGAAGGGAAGTCAGCGTCGCCTGCGGTACCGGCGTTTGATATTCAACACGAAATCGGAGGCGGCACTCGAGGAAATACTGCCCGCTTCAGTGACACTTCCGTCATACCTGAAAATCACCTTATTTGTTGACATATTTATGCTCGAGAGTTTTACGTACAATTTATGTATTATTTATTTATCGAAAAACGGCCTTGTTGCAGTGGATGCACGGGTTCCCGTGAGATCACCGAAGTTGAGCGCTGTCGGGCGTGGTTCGCACTGGGATGGGTGACCATCCAGGCCGCCATGCGCTGTTGCCATTTTTCAGGGTGCACTCAGCCTCGTGTTGCCAATTGAGGAGCTAATCGACCGAAAAAAAAAGTAGCGGCTTCGGTCAAGAATACCACCTTACGACCGGGAGAGCGGTGTCCTGACCCCACGCCCCTCCTATCTGCATCCTCCACCGAGGATGACACCGCTGTCGGATGGTCCCGGTAGGCCATTCGTGGCCTGACGAGGGAGTGCTTTATTTATGGAAAACAATGGAAATGAAAGTTGAATGTACAGCTTACGACACTATGAACTGGAAGTCAAAAACTGATTTCTGGAAACTGTTTGCACACTGCATTTATTAAACGCAGCACAACACTAATGTTTACAAAGTGTAATTAATTGTGCCTGAAAGAAATGTCAAAATGATGTTCACATCAATTCAAGAAGTTCGCAAGTTAGTGGGAACAGTTTCTTGCATGAAACTTAATAGCAAGTTAAAACTGTCTGATAGATCGAGTTCCCAATTTCGAATCTCGGTCTGGCACACAGTTTTATTTTTTCAGGAAGTTTTAAATCAATGCACACTCTGCAGGGTGAAAATGTATTCTAGTTTCTTGCATCTTGCTGCAATCACTTACCCAGTTTGTCTTTTAGTGGAAGTTCTCCTCAAACTTACAGGAGTTGTGCGTCATTGTCGGAAAGGAGAATGACACAGAGACAGATGGGCCGAAACAAATGTACCGTAGGAACGCCTAAACACACGTAATTGGCACCACCAGTCAAGGAACTGTGAATTGAGTTTAGCAATCAATTTATTTCACCAAAAGGGAAAGCAGAATGACAGTACCGACGTCTTTAAATTTTAGCTGATATTTTTTTATGTTACCATAAACATAAATGCATTATATTTGTGGTAACAGCAGTAAATACTGCTTGCAAAAATCGAAGAGTAATTAAAATGCAATACGTTGGTGAGATACAGAGCTGCATTTTTGTTTTCTGCTATCGCATGCTTGATTATACAAGAGATGTTCGAAATTAGCATACACCATCCTCAAAGTTTTTAATTCAAGTGAAGTTCTCTGATTTTAGTTTATTGAATTGTGTTTCTTGGTAAAATCAATATGCACTCCTCTAATATTTTTTCTGTTTATTTTTTTATTTTTGTGTTTTTTATTCATTAGTAACGATACAAGAACAGTGTCGACTGCTCTGGTTTTTATGAATAACTGCACTTCTGTAACAAGTGAAGTGAATATGAAGAATTAAACTTGAATGATGAGATATGATTTTTATTGGTCCTGTAAATTACCTTTTGTACATTTATGTACTTGTAACATAGGACAGGTCATTAGGCTTACAATCTAGATAATATGAAATATAAAAGTATATAAAATAGCTTACATATTAAATACACATATGAGCTTTCACATAATATATATAATATTACATCGTACACAATGACTTATGATGCAGTATATTCATAATATTACACAGTACAAAATGACTTACGATACATGGTACAAACAAAAAATAATAATAATTTTGTGAGATATAATTAGCTTATATTATACATCAGTGGTTCTTAATTATAGGTAATTTCCTTAACACTGATTTCTGTTGCTAGGTCTTTTTATGATGCGTGAGATTTGTCACTCACAGGATGAACTTATGGATCACTGTTTGCTATTGTAGTCAGCTACACTATAAAATTCTCCTTGTATCAGAAACACTTTTAGAGTTGTGGGGAACGTATTCTCAGTTTTGAGATCATGTAATTCCCTTGGCATTGCTTGTATCAACTTGATGCCAGAGTATTTTGGTCCTTTTTCAAAAATCTAAAGTCTATGTGGAATGCACTGCAGTTGTTTTCTGTTCCTTGTGTTGTGTGTACGAACGGTCTCATTAGTCTCCAGTTTTGTGTGATCACGTAATGCACTCACAATGGTCTTGAATATATACAATGATGGAAACGTTAGAATGTTTAGTTCTTTGAAACAACTTTTACACGATTCTTTTTGCTTCTTTTTCAATAAAATTCGAATGGCTTGCCTCTGTAATGTGAATATTCTCTTCATTCCTATGATAGTTGAGTTACCCCATACTGTGATTCCATATCGCATGTATGGTTCTAAAAGTCCATGATAGACATTGCACAAGATGTCTCGGTGTGTATACTGAGCCAGTTCTTTCCTTATAAATATCACTGAGCTTAGCTTACTGGAAACAGTATTTATCTGCTGTTTCCAATTTAGATCACTGTCTATTGTAATGCCCAAAAAGTTTTTCTTCTAGAGTAAACACTTCAGCAAGTGCTTACAGAAGTCACTAGCTAGCAGACACGAGCCTTTTGTATCACTTCGCATCTAGGGGCAACTTGAGGTTGGCAGCGCTCGGAGAGAAATGACTATCTTTCCGCGTCTGGCAACACTAGCGAAATCGTCAAGTTATCATGGCCAGACAGTATTTATACTTTATATGACACGACGAAGTTTTGTTTGTAGCTACTACCACAGAGCCACCTCGTGGCTGGTTGTAGTGTTCATGATGTTTACTTGAGAATCTCAGCCTTCATTCTGCTAATGTACGAACATGAGCTTGTATAATCAGCGCAATATGTACGTTGTTTTACGTAATAGTTATTTTATGCTTGACTTGCTAATGCACTATTGTTCTCATGTTCATGAAACATCGTTCTGTTATATGACACGATACAAGATGCGTTTGGTCAAGATTCAGTGAAATGTACTGCAGAAGGTATGTTATATTTCGTGGTTTACATCTGATCCCTATGTACTTCAAGATGTTGATTTGTGTTGTACAGATCAGATGACAGCAACGTAGTTTGCTGAAACGGGTCATCACAGTAAATGTAGTACAGTAGCGATCTTGGCTGTTGAAGTTGTACTTCTGTTTCAGCATATACACTTCAGTTGAAGCCCGCAGGGGATTTGACAAACATTCATCTTTTTGTGCCGTTAGGTGTAAAAGTTCAACATAATTACGCCGATTAACACTGACCTCTGTTTCATCGCGTCCTCTGAAAAGAAGTCCTTGTGCAACTAGGAAACGTTCGACATCTGTTAAACAGCTCGTAATGTGTCTATTTTTCTTCACCTGTTCCTTATCTCCTACAGCACATGTGAGTTCTGTTTGGACGAGGAAAAACCTTTGATAGCAGTAGTTGACGACTGTTGTCCGGCCACCAAGATACCTGAATCAGTTAAAGCAAATGCAGGGTTGGTTCCTTTGGAAGGGCACAGCCGATTTCTTTACCCATTCTCCCCTAATCCAGGATTGTGGTTAATTTCTAATGACCTCATTTTCCATGGGACTTTAAACACTAATCTGCCTTCCTTTCACCACCACCTTTATCGACTGCTAGATCTAGCCTCTGTGTATTGTGAGTATACTTCACACGAATTAATGTTCTGTATTTGTCATAGGCATTGATTACGAACCCTGGTGACATACTTTCGAAGGCTGAACGTAACACTTCGTTTCTAGGGCCTCTATAGTCGTATTTTCCATGTTTAATATGAAGGACCATTGTGACTGTTCAACAGTGGCAGCGGTCCTTCTTATTCAACCTTCGAAGATTGTTCAGAACTGTTTCTTTGAGGAGCTCTTAGTTCGACGTTGGTCATTACAAATTTATTCGATTTTTTAAACTCTGTTCTCTTTGTGCTTGTACTGAACCGAGAATACTTACATGCCTATAGGAATGCGACTATTATGGCTGTGGCGTTTCGTCACAGGGTTATTTGGTAAGCGTGATAGCGTTACGGAGATGTTTAGCAAACTCAAGTGGCAGACTCTGCAAGAGAGGCGATCTGCATCGCGGTGTAGCTTGCTGTCCAGGTTTCGAGAGGGTGCGTTTCTGGATGAGGTATCGAATATATTGCTTCCCCCTACTTATACCTCCCGAGGAGATCACGAATGTAAAATTAGAGAGATTCGAGCGCGCACGGAGGCTTCCCGGCAGTCGTTCTTCCCGCGAACCATACGTGACTAGAACAGGAAAGGGAGGCAATGACAGTGGCACGTAAAGTGCCCTCAGCCACACACCGTTGGGTGGCTTGCGGAGTATAAATGTAGGTGTAAATGTAGATGAACCCTTTGGCCCACTTTGTTTGCATTTATGACATCACATGAGTAAGTCAGTGCACTAAACATGTCGTCACAAGCCACACCCCATTATAAATGACATCATCACTCTTATCAATGACCTCATCACCCATATTAATTACGTCAACATCATCAATGGCAAGTAGCGTCATCCCCTCCCCACTCCAGCCAATCACAGTGTAATATAATTGTGGGTATTAAAATGAAGTAACCAGTCACATTGCAGCTGTCAAATTACGTAAGACTGTCAAATTACGTAAGATTCACTCGAATCACGTAAAAATGGCGAAATGTTCGAAGATAGACAGTACTTCCATATCGAAAATAATATATAGCCTTCACTTCAACTGTGTCAAATGGCGCCGTGTTAAAAAGCTATCGTGAATGTTACACTACAAAAAAAAGCAACAACAAAAAAACGAAACCTTCACTTGAACTGAAGTCATGTTCAAAAAATTACGTTAGCACCTTCACCTGAATCATGTCACATACGTCTCTGTATTTCATACTACATTTAAAAATGGTTATGTCAAATACTGTAGAGAAGATTGTTGTATCCAGAGGATAGTTTACCAAGGAACATATGATTTTTTTTATCGCTAATTCACTCTAATGACTGATTTTACAATCACATGAAGGATTGCGCACCACAGACTGCTGTTATGAAACATGAGGTTGTATTTTGCACAACAGTTGTAAACAATTTTCTTGTACAAATTTAATTTCTGTATAATATTTTAAAGTTATTTGGAATATATTGTTAGTTGCTCAGGTACAGAATTTTATGGTGAGGAATATGTATAGATGTAGAACTATTTATATAACTTGTGGATGGTTAAAATGTACTTCTTCAATTGTACACCATCTTGTTACCTTGAAAAAGAAGAAGATCTTTTTCCATGGAACGTGTGATACTTGCAAATGTCTAGTGTTTCTTTGATGTCTTAACAATTTTACCTGTTTAAAAATGGAAATTTCTGTTAGTTTCCTTTAGCTTCTGCTTCAAAAGGAATTGTTCTTATAATTTGTTTTGATAATAGTTCTGCTTAATTTGACTTAACTCATTAATTATCCGTTTGTAGCAGATTAGTTATGTACTAGAGATACTATTAAATACATCACTGGTAAAAATTTCTTGATTACAATGCTTTTAAATTTCAATCGAATATTTGTTCGCACATACATGACCATTTTGTGTCTTTTTGGGTGTATTAATGAGAGATATTTTACCCAGAACACCTAAAAGACATGAGAGTGTGATTGTTAACCTCTTGCTAGGAAGTAAATTTGGTTCGTATTGGGAATCTTTTACAAGAAGAAGGGTAATATTGTTATTACTTCGAAAGCTTGGGCAAATTTCGGCTTCATCTGAAAACAGAGAGGTGTTTCAAAAACTGTACAATGAAGTGTAACTGAAATAAATTTCAATCGCCAGAAAGTCAAAGGTGTGGTTATCTTTGTTTAAAGTTTTTGGACTCCAGATAAATTAGCGCATATCATGAGCTGGGGTTACTTTTGCCATTTGTGGGTAATCTTGACCCACTGGTCGGGAAAAGTTTCAAATTTTTTCCCCGGCAAAATTACATCAATTAGCATGTAGTAAACAAGGCAGTATGGATTTATAGTGTATGATGAACGAAGTAGAAGACTGTGGGTTCCCTGAAGTAATATTGTGCTTGAAGCACTAGACTCAATGTTGATTATAAATATTTGAACAGCTATTAGACTTCGATAACTTCTGCCTGGTGGGTTCACATCAGTGAAGTTGAAAATATGATCAGTGTACTTTTGCATTCTGTCATTAGAAACTATCCTTTGTGTGAAATTCAATGTAGGTAATATATTTAACACTTTTTATAAAATGGTGCACATTTTTCGAAAATATGAGGTCAGTTAAGCTTGGGCCAAAGTAACTCCAGGACGAAGATGAGGTGGGGCTAGAATCTTTTGGTGGTTTTGGAAGTTTCTCTGATATGCAAGGTGATATCCAGCACCACTAAATGTTAAAAGATGAATTAGCAGCTGGGCAGTATGCTACAATCTTATACAACAAAGAAAAATATTCCAAAATTATGACTGAGGTGAGTGATGTAGTTGTTAAAGTGAACTGTATGGGAAAGCCAAACTCGTATTAGAAATGGCCAGAAAAAGATGATAAACTATTTCATTCTTGGAAGGATTTTATAAGAATTATCAAACCAACACATTTAAAAAATGTGGCTATTGTCAATTACCAAAGCTTCAGTAATTTGTGTAATAAAGCTTGTACCCATAGTATACAGTATCCTTAACATATGATACATTCTCTTTGCAAATTGTTACTATAGCGTAATGTGCAACTTGAAAATTAGTCAGTTGATGAAATATACAACATCTGTATATTTGCTGTATCACATTCTGAATGAACTTCAATATTACCTGTCTCGTCCTTCACAGTGTAGTGTTTGAATTGTTCATTATACTCATGAATGTATTCTCTAGATATATTTATTGAGTTTAATTTGTCCCAACATCATACTACCACCTTCTCATGAACAAAGCACTGGGATGATCAAAGTAGCCGTGAGTGCAGGTAACACTGACCCAAATTTATTATGGAATCACAGCAAAAGATGTGATGTTTTTTGTTTAATAACTTACTTAATTGGTGGTACAAGTCTTTGGCAATATTTGGAATTTTATCTCTGCCACTATCCTTTGATTTCTTGCCACATATAAAAAGAGAGGAAAAAATTGGGCCAAAGTAACTCCAGTTTGTCTACATCTACATATATACTCCGCTAGTAACCAAGCGGTGTGTGGTGGAGGGCACTATTCGTGCCAAAGTCATATTCCCCGCCCTCTGTTCCACTCGCGGATCGCGCGAGGGAAAAACGACTGTCTGAACGCCTCAGTACGATCTCTAATTTCCCTTAACTTTGAATGGTGATCATTGCGGGATATGAAAGTTGGTGGTAGTAATATATGCTCTATATCCTCGGCGAAGATCGGATTTTGGAATTTAGTGGGCACCCCCTTCCGTTTAGCGCGTCGTCTGTCTGCAAGTGTGTCCCACTTCAAACTTTCGATGAGATTTGTAACGCTCTCGCGATGGCTAAATGTACCAGTCACGAATCTTGCCCCTCTTCTTTGGACCTTCTCAATTTCTTGCGTCAGACTCTACTGGTAAGGGTCCCATACAGACGAAGAATACTCTTAGAGTGGACGAACTAAAGTATTGTAAGCAATTTCCTTTGTTGAAGGACTGTATCGCTTCAGGATTCTACCAATAAACCGCAATCTAGGGTTCGCCTTACCCGTTACTTGTGTAATTTGATCGTTCCATTTGAGATCATTTCGAATAATCACACCCAGATACTTGACGGATGTTACCACTTCCAAAAACTGGGCATTTATTTTGTACTCGTACATTAATGGGGATTTTCGCTTTGTTATACGCAGCAGGTTACACTTACTGATATTGAGAGATAACTGCCAGTCATTACACCACGCATTTATTTTCTGCAAATGCTCATTGATTTGTTCACAATTTTCCTGTGAGACTACTTTCTTGTAGACTACATCATCATCGGCAAACAGTCTAATGCCGCTGTCAGAACCATCAACCAGATCGTTTATTTAAATCGTAAAAAGCAGCGGACATATTACGCTGCCCTGGGGCACTCCTGATGTTATGCTTGTTTCTGTTGAAGTGTCCACATTCAGGACGACATACTGCTCTGTCTGTTAGAAAACTTTCTATCCAACCGCAGCCGGCCGGTGTGGCCGTGCGGTTCTAAGCGCGTCAGTTTGGAACCGCGTAACCGCTGCGGTCGCAGGTTCGAATCCTGCCTCCGGCATGGATGTGTGTGATGTCCTTAGGTTAGTTAGGTTTAAGTAGTTCTAAGTTCTATGGGACTGATGACCTCAGTAGTTAAGTCCCATAGTGCTCAGATCCATTTGAACCATTTTATCCAACCGCATATGTCATTGGATAGACCACAAGCGCGCACTTTTTGGAGAAAGCGAAAGTGCGGAACTGAGTCGAACGCCTTCGAAAGTCGAGGAATATGGCATCAACCAGGGACCCGGTATACAGAGCCTGTTGTATATCATGCACAAAAGAGGGCCAGTTCTGTATCGCATGATCACTGTTTCCTAAAACCGTGCTGGGTTCTGCAGATGAGCTTCTCAGAGTCTAGAAAGGTTATTATGTCTGAATACAAAATATGTTCCATGATTCTACAACAAATCAATGTCAGTGAAATTGGCCGGTAATTATGTGCATCCGATTTTCTACCCTTTTTATAGATTGCTATGACCAGGGCCTTCTTCCAGTCCCGTGGAACTTTCCGCTGTTCCAATGCTCTCTGATAGATGATGGATAAGAATGGTGCTATATTTGTAGCATAGTAAACATAAAATCTTACGGCGATACCGTCTGGGCCAGATGCCTGCCTGGCGTCTAAGGATCTTAACTGTTTTACAATCCCAGATACACTAAACACTATGTCAGCCATCCTTGCGTTTGTTCGACAATTGAAAGGGGGAATGGTGCTGCAGTCCTCTACCGTAAACGAGTTTTTGAAAGCTAGGTTTAGAATTTCGGCCTTCTGTTTATCATCATCCATTACATTACCCGCACTGTCAGCAAGAGAAGGTATTGAATTATTTGCAGCGTTCATGGATTTTACGTACGGCCGAAGTTTTTTGGGGTTATTTTTAGAATCTGCAGATAAAATATCTGCACATCAATTTCGTTAAAAGAATCTCTCATTGACCTTTTGACAGCTGCTTTCATTTTGCATAATTCCTGTTTTGTCAGCGGATGCAAAATTTTCTGCTTTCTCAGCAACTTCCTAATATGTTTGTTGAACAAAGGTGATTCCTTTCCCTCCCCTATATTTTGTCTAGGTACATGTTTCTCTAGCATGTGGTGGACAAGACCTTTAAATTCCGACCAAAGATGCTCAATATCTTTGTGTCCCGCAATGAGCGCTTGGAGCTGACTATGAAGATATTCATTATTGACACTTTTATTTGCTTTCCCAAACAAGAAAACTCTACGGTTTTTCTTTGGTTTTTTGCAACTTCCACTGACATAGAAGCCATAACGGCATTATGGTCGCTAATACCTTCGTCTAGATTAATTTCCTCAAAACGATCAGGTCTGTTTGTTGCCAAAATATCTAATATGTTCCCATCTCGAGTTGGTTTTCTAACCAATTGCTCAAGGTTGTATGTTGAGAGCACTCCTAGAATAACTTCACACGAGTCTTTGCTTCTGCCCCGTGTGATAAAACGTGTAATTATCCCAGTCAATGGACGCCAGATTAAAGTCTCCACCTATAACTAATGGATAATTTGGATATTTATTTCGTATATACTCAAGACCCCCCCCCCCCCCCCATGAACCATGGACCTTGCCGTTGGTGGGGAGGCTTGCGTGCCTCAGCGATACAGGTAGCCGTACCGCAGGTACAACCACAACGGAGGGGTATCTGTTGAGAGGCCAGACAAACGTGTGGTTCCTGAAGAGGGGCAGCAGCCTTTTCAGTAGTTGCAAGGGCAACAGTCTGGATGATTGACTGATCTGGCCTTGTAACAATAACTAAAACGGCCTTGCTGTGCTGGTACTGCGAACGGTTGAAAGCAAGGGGAAACTACGGCCGTAATTTTTCCCGAGGGCATGCAGCTTTACTGTATGATTAAATGATGATGGTGTCCTCTCGGGTAAAATATTCCGGAGGTAAAATAGTCCCCCATTCGGATCTCCGGGCGGGGACTACTCAAAAGGATGTCGTTATCAGAAGAAAGAAAACTGGCGTTCTACGGATCGGAGCGTGGAATGTCAGATCCCTTAATCGGGCAGGTAGGTTAGAAAATTTAAAAAGGGAAATGGATAGGTTAAAGTAAGATATTGTGGGAATTAGTGAAGTTCGGTGGCAGGAGGAACAAGACTTCTGGTCAGGTGACTACAGGGTTATAAACACAAAGTCAAATAGGGGTAATGCAGGAATAGGTTTAATAATGAATAGGAAAATAGGAATGCGGGTAAGCTACTACAAACAGCATAGTGAACGCATTATTGTGGCCAAGATAGATACGAAGCCCACACCTACTACAGTAGTACAAGTTTATATGCCAACTAGCTCTGCAGATGACGAAGAAATTGAAGAAATGTATGATGAAATAAAAGAAATTATTCATATAGTGAAGGGAGACGAAAATTTAATAGTCATGGGTGACTGGAATTCGAGTGTAGGAAAAGGGAGAGAAGGAAACGTAGTAGGTGAATATGGATTGGGGCTAAGAAATGAAAGAGGAAGCCGCCTGATAGAATTTTGCACAGAGCACAACTTAATCATAGCTAACACTTGGTTTAAGAATCATGATAGAAGGTTGTATACATGGAAGAACCCTGGAGATACTAAAAGGTATCAGATAGATTATATAATGGTAAGACAGAGATTTAGGAACCAGGTTTTAAATTGTAAGACATTTCCAGGGGCAGATGTGGATTCTGACCACAATCTATTGGTTATGACCTGTAGATAAAAACTGAAGAAACTGCAAAAAGGTGGGAATTTAAGGAGATGGGACCTGGATAAACTGAAAGAACCAGAGGTTGTACAGAGTTTCAGGGAGAGCATAAGGGAACAATTGAAAGGAATGGGGGAAAGAAATACAGTAGAAGAAGAATGGGTAGCTCTGAGGGATGAAGTAGTGAAGGCAGCAGACGATCAAGTAGGTAAAAAGAAGAGGGTTAGTAGAAATCCTTGGGTAACAGAAGAAATATTGAATTTAATTGATGAAAGGAGAAAATATAAAAATGCAGTAAATGAAGCAGGCAAAAAGGAATACAAACGCCTCAAAAATGAGATCGACAGGAAGTGCAAAATGGCTAAGCAGGGATGGCTAGAGGACAAATGTAAAGATGTAGAGGCTTATCTCACTAGTGGTAAGATAGATACTGCCTACGGGAAAATTAAGGGGATACGGAATCACCTATCCCCGCAATGTTAATATATGCCTACTATAGGGAACATTTTCTCACAAACTACTGGAGACAGAGAGGTAAAAATTTTACTGTATGTGCATTCATATGTTACAACAATACTGAAACAACAGTTTATTGTCAAAGTATTTTCTTACAGAGATATTGTACATTTATTTTTAAGTAAATTTTTTCCATCGCTTTTTACTAGACTATCACCCCTAAGTCTTTTGTAAATCAAGTAATTAAAAAATCGTTGTTTCAGTATGTAATAGGGACCTATGTCACTACGTCATAAAAATTTCAGACTTCTAGGTTGACCAGTACCTGAGATAATGTTCCTAGATGAAGTAAAAAGTAAACTTACGGGAAACGGAGAAAGAAGATTAAAACATTCCTGATCCGTAGCTAATACCCCCTTCACAGTCTTCATAATCATCTTCAAGTCTTCTTTTGGCACCCCTCTGCACCTGTCTTGCTTTTTTCACTAATGTCTTGATTATATTATCAGCATGCCTTAGTCTGTGCTGATCTAAAAAGAACATAGCACGTACCATACGGGAATCAACACACATACCCAACTTTTGAAGGACCTGGCATTTAGTTATATTTCCAAGATTGAAGGTTGCCACAGCATCATACACACCAAAATGTAGTGTATTAATTCCGACAAACACTGTTTTTGGGAGACGATGCCATATCACACTATTCAAGCACTCGTTGGGGTTCTGCGTTTTTCCGTGAAGACATTTCATCAGAAGACTTCTGTCAGCCAGATCTCTGAAAATGGGCTTTATTTCTGCCATGATGGCTGATGGTAGACTGTGGTGGTGAATGTATTTCTCTCCTGTTGTTAGTCCCCTATTGTATTTACACCAGCTGTTTTCACCTTTGGGGCACAAACCATGTTGTGGATGCTCATCCGTGGATGCGGTGTGGAAATATAAAGCCCATATAGCTCTCCTCATTTCTTCAAGATTGCCTGTATTTTGCCTGATTGCAAGGCCATAGCAGTTCTGAATGTGGTCTATTATGGAATCAGTCAATCTTCCTCTGCCATCCAAGGTTTTCCCATCATCTAGTTTTTTCCCTTTCATAACTGATTTTAACCTTCTCAGCCTGGCACCCATTCTCTTCTGCACATGTCCTATACATTCAAGTTTGCTTATATTTACACTGTTCCCATATGGTTTGCTTTCCAAAACTTCTTTGAATGCTTTAGAGTCACCATCTCCCAGATATTTGACATAGCGAACATTATACCACTGTGAAGAGCGATGAAAAATTTTCTTCACCCCAGCAACCTCCATGCCACCACTACTACCATAATAATTAGCAATACAGTCATCACTGTGTTCATTTTTCAGCCTGCCTGTGCACCTACAGTATTTAGACATTATTGCAACATCAATAACCTTGCCAGTATCGACACTAGTTGCTGTTACAACACCATTGTTGGAGGTGTGGCCCCTTTTCTGCCACGTGCCATCAAACGCCACTGTGAGGTCACGACTGCCGTCATTTTCTTCCACTGCTTCTTCCACAGCAACCTGCATTGACTTCTGTGCTACATCTTCAACTGCAGATCCTAGTACATAATTGTAAGCTTCAAACTTTGAAGGTGCACTTGGAAGATTTAGAACACCACATAGCATATCACCAGCTGCTTTGCCCTTACCAATTGCTCGCAATCCATAAACTAACCTAATATTTACACTATAAAGTTCAGTTTTCTTGTATCCATTATTTACAGTTACTGAAACCGAACTTGGAAACTTACAGCTGTATTTACAAACACTGCATATTAAATTAAACTGGGCAGCCAGGCCAACATGGGATTCTACTTTCAGAGAAACGTTTCCATGACATTTTTTGCAGCACAAACTGTTTTCAAGAGCTTCACACAATATATTCGTATCAATGAGTTCAAAAACTTCATTCCCTCTATCAAGTAAATTATATTTCTCTTCCAAATCTCTTAGTTTTTTATGAGAAGCACTGTTTTCATTTGGTGTAAGTTCGTTCGGCAAATCAGTAATAAGTGGATTCACATTTTCCAACAGTGATGATGATGAACTGCTTTGCTTTGCTAATGAATCATTATTTCTTTTCTTTTGCCAGTTCACACGCTTTTTAAATACTTTTGCTTTAGCTCTAGGCATTTTCACTGCGAAAAATGAAGCACTAAATACGAAATAACTCAACAACAACTACTTTCTTATATCACACTGTTTACAAAACAGTCCCGCCACAAAGTCAAAGAGTAACTTGAGGAAACCAGAGAGACACATTTTCGGGCAACTAGTGTATAAATAGTCGCTGGAAACCGGGATATTTGAATTCATGTCACTTTAAAGGTACTGCCAAAAAGTTCATGGTCAGCTACGAGAGACGTGTATAACTAAAGCGCAATACCCGATCTCACAAATATATAAAAATAAAATAGTTATAATTGTAGTAGAGCTATGTATGATACGTCATTTTAAAGAGGAAACATGGCAGAATATAATACGCCAATAAAAAAAAATTCGATTTTTTAACCCAAAATCCGATTCCGTATCCCCTTAAAGAGACCTTTGGAGATAAGAGAACCACATGTATGAACATCAAGAGCTCAGATGGAAACCCAGTTCTAAGCAAAGAAGGGAAAGCAGAAAGCTGGAAGGAGTATATAGAGGGTCTATACAAGGGCGATGCACATGAGGACAATATTATGAAAATGGAAGAGGGTGTAGATGAAGATGAAATGGGAGATACGATACTGCGTGAAGAGTTTGACAGAGCACTGAAGGACCTGAGTCGTAACAAGGCCCCCGGAGTAGACAACATTCCATTGGAACTACTGACGGCCTTGGGAGAGCCAGTCCTGACAAAACTCTACCACCTGGTGAGCAAGATGTATGAAACAGGCGAAATACCCTCAGACTTCAAGAAGAATATAGTAATTCCAATCCCAAAGAAAGCAGGTGTTGACAGGTGTGAAAATTACCGAACAATCAGTTTGATAAGCCACAGCTGCAAAGTACTAACACGAATTCTTTACAAACGAATGGAAAAACTAGTAGAAGCCGACCTCGGGGAAGATCAGTTTGGATTCCGTAGAAATACTGGAACACGTGAGGCAATACTGACCTTACGACTTATCTTAGAAGAAAGATTAAGGAAAGGCAAACCTACGTTTCTAGCATTTGTAGACTTAGAGAAAGCTTTTGACAATGTTGACTGGAATACTCTCTTTCAAATTCTTAAGGTGGCAGGGGTAAAATACAGGGAGCGAAAGGCTATTTACAACTTGTACAGAAACCAGATGGCAGTTATAAGAGTTGAGGGACATGAAAGGGAAGCAGTGGTTGGGAAGGGAGTAAGACAGGGTTGTAGCCTCTCCCCGGTGTTATTCAATCTCTATATTGAGCAAGCAGTAAAGGAAACAAAAGAAAAATTTGGAGTAGGTATTAAAATCCATGGAGAAGAAATAAAAACTTTGAGGTTCGCCGATGACATTGTAATTCTGTCAGAGACAGCAAAGGACTTGGAAGAGCAGTTGAACGGAATGGATGGTGTCTTGAAGGGAGGATATAAGATGAACATCAACAAAAGCAAAACGAGGATAATGGAATGTAGTCGAGTTAAGTCGGGTGATGCTGAGGGTATTAGATTAGGAAATGAGACACTTAAAGTAGTAAAGGAGTTTTGCTATTTGGGGAGCAAAATAACTGATGATGGACGAAGTAGAGAGGATATAAAATGTAGACTGGCAATGGCAAGGAAAGCGTTTCTGAAGAAGAGAAATTTGTTAACATCGAGTACAGATTTAAGTGTTAGGAAGTTATTTCTGAAAGTATTTGTATGGAGTGTAGCCATGTATGGAAGTGAAACATGGACGGTAAATAGTTTGGACAAGAAGAGAATAGAAGCTTTTGAAATGTGGTGCTACAGAAGAATGCTGAAGATTAGATGGGTAGATCACATAACTAATGAGGAAGTATTGAATAGGATTGGGGAGAAGAGAAGTTTGTGGCATAACTTGACTAGAAGAAGGGATCGGTTGGTAGGACATGTTCTGAGGCATCAAGGGATCACCAATTTAGTATTGGAGGGCAGCGTGGAGGGTAAAAATCATAGGGGGAGACCAAGAGATGAATACACTAAGCAGATTCAGAAGTATGTAGGTTGCAGTAGGTACTGGGAGATGAAGAAGCTTGCACAGGATAGAGTAGCATGGAGAGCTGCATCAAACCAGTCTCAGGACTGAAGACCACAACAACAACAATACTCAAGACTTTCCCTGAAACGTTCTGCGACGTTTGTTGCGGATGCTGGTGGTCTATAAAAACATCCTAATGCAATGGTCATTCCTTGTCTGATTGAGAGCTTTATCCAGACTATTTCACAGTCCGTCCCCGTATTGATCTCAACTGCATTTAAACAGCTTTTAACTGTAATGAACACACCACCTCACATAGCATCAGTCCTATCCTTCCTAAACATTGTCCAATCCGAGTTCAAAATTTCATTGCTACTTATGTCTGGTTTCAACCAGCTTTCGGTACCTAATACAGTACTGGTATTACTACTGTTTATTTCGGAGACTAACTCGGGGACCTTGCTACAGACACTTCGACAATTTACTTACATTATTGGTACTGACAGCATCATAATAGATGTCATCAAGCATGGTCTAAGATTTAGACTATCTGGTAAGAACTCCGTTATAACTGCTCTCTTTAAACCCATGCTAAATTTATCTCATCACATGTACGAAGCTGCCTTGCTCAGTTTATTTAATTACCTGCAATAATGATGGAATCTGAAAATATGAATTTAAATTTGTGGCATGACAAAAACTTGAACCCAGATCTCCTTGTTCAGTAGGCACGAATGCTAGCCATTCCACCAGTGCAGGACAACAGCTAGCATTGTTGCATGGTCTATCCATGTCCGGTGCCCTCCCCAACACAAACTTCAGTTCCCATCATCAGTGGAGTTCAGAAGTCCACGCAGCAACGTGGTGTAACACTTAGCATTCCTGCCTAGTAAACAAGGTGAAGCAATTTCAAATCCCGGCTGTAGCATAAATTTTAATTCATTTCTTCAGCTTTCATCATTATCGTACATAAAGGTGAGATTCAAATGTCTCGAGGAAAATTTAACTATAAGATTTATTTGCTTACAATTTCGTATCGAATATTACATTAGGAAACAATAATTTCTACTTTCATAACTGCCTCATGTACTCATTTTCATCCTTTGATAACTTTTCGTAATGATATTGGATACATCAGGATGTTCATGGATGTGGTACAATACTGAATCTTGAAAGACTCCATGTTTTACGACTTTGAATGTTGAAAGCATATTTCTCAGTCTGTCGCCCTTTTTATATTTTATCTATACACAATGTCACCTATTTTCAGTAAACCTATTTATAACACTGTTTGTTCTGTCTCTTATGCCTTACTGGTTTAATTTTTCTAATAGGAGTCTGTAACATACACATTCAAAAGCCTTTGATAGGTCGAGGAATGGACTATAAACTTGTTCCTGTTTCTCCAATCTCTAGACTACATGTGCTATGAAGTTTTCAACTGCTGTCTTTGTAGTTCGACCCTTTCTGAAACCATGCTGTGCCCACAGACGGGCGATCAGGAAATAATGGACAGAATTACTTTAAAAGGTTCAACTTATAAATTCCATTACATTATTTACACCTTGTTGAGAGAGACAGAGTAATAAAGCATCAAGGATAGCTGAGAAGATAATGTGGAAAAAAGGGAAACAGTCAATATCAAACTAAATATGTGTTTCAATAAAATTCTCAGACGATGTGAGATGTGAAGTAATATATTTGTTTATTTTAAGCTGGCTGATAATATAGGCTCAATTTTAGATTCTAAGATGTAGTTGAGAAAGAAACGTCAAGCAGAACATCTAATAAATATTCAGAATGTTAACATCCTATGTGTAACATTTTTGGGAGCTTATTCAACAGTACTGCTCCTACACACATGTTACATCAGTTCTGGCCTGCAGTACCACCTGGACATAAAACTGTGGAATCACCATATCTGCCCATTATGTAAATGGTTGGGGTAAGATACATTTCAGAATTACGTGTATCAGTCAGAGATGAAGATGGCTGTTGAAGAAGTAACTGTTCAGTTACACATAAGGAAATGTAAAGGACATCAAATACATGAAGCATGTTATGAGTGAAACGAAAACATTAATACAAAGAAGAAGAGGATGAAGAAGAATAAGTAAGTATAAAATATCTTGGCTCTCACAATCATCAAATACTATTGAGACTAGGATACACAGTGCAATAAATACTAACATCATTCTCTGCAAGCTCTCATTCGACATGGTGTTGGGTGAAGAGCAAGAAGAAGAAGATGATGATGATGAGTTACGTACTGACTGTGAAAGAACACTCCTCATTGACGACTCTACTTCTCGCTTCGATTACCATAAGTGTAAACTATGCTGTCAATCAGTTTTTGCTCATAACGATTCTATATTGATTGAAATACGAAATGAAAACACCTATTGAGAGTCGTCTTTGTATAGTAGGAAGACTTGTTAATATTCGGAAACTGCAACACAACTGGAAAGATACTCATATGCATCTTTTACGCCAAATCACGCAGTCGCATTGGAGAATGCTGGTGGGGAACGAGAAAGGAACTAAAAGAATTTGTTGCCAACGATAAACATTTCCGTTTCTACATCCTGCTCGGTATGGTGCTTGGGTTCACAGAACATTACCGGGAGTTTATTTTAAATATTCGCCGTGAACTTGTACTCATTCACAGCAGACAAAACCCGAATCGGCGACAGCGTTAATGGCCTCTGACAGAGCAGCTCACAAGGAATGCTGCACTGTCAACTCAGCTGCAAGTGCATAGAAACCAACTACTTTACGTTCCTGCACCTTGGCAACGTCGCAGAACGGCTTGTCTGAATCTGCCTCACCTTTGAAGAACTAGTAAACTTTGAAAATAAGGTCCCTTGGCTCTTTTTTAAACATTTGGCGTCTTCTAGGTGTCTCAGCCATTACGAAAAGACTCACAGGACGCACAGAATGTCATAGAAGTGAGTCGATCGTAGTTTCACGCACGCAAAACACGATAGAACGTTCAGATATGGCCGAAGTTTACACAGTACAGAATGAGGAAACAGAATGAGTCCCGGTTGGTCAGCCGCGAAGCTGTCTGCTGCGCATTCGCGTCCCATAGGCCATAAACACTGACGCAGACTATAAACATGTTATCTCAGATAACGCAGACGCCAAGTCGAAAACTGTACTGGGAAAATTCAGAAACACGAGTGCCCGAGAAAGAGTGAATATCTTTATGGCAAATCTTAAGAAGTGAATTAAGACTGAATCTTAGTATTCTGTACCCGGGATTTAAGTGAATGTGTTGCACCACGAACTAGTACACGGATGCGCGCAAGTTAACTTCACCAGAGTGCTCGAAACCGCTTGATCAAGATATATCTGAATTCATCTAATTGTTCTGAAGAGAGCTATCTGTGGAGACTTTCCCCCAGCAAGATGAAATGGAATGGTGAAACAATGTGCCTGTAGATGGAGTATAGAATACATGAATAAAGATTGTTCATGTGTGCGATGTCCTTAGTGTTTATTCAGTCTGGTTTTGTAAACCATTCCGAGTAGACGCTCACTTGTATATTGGTTCGATTTAAGAGCAATAAAAACGTTATTCACATTTTATGTTCGTTAGTGCTTCATTCCACGTGAGTTCTGCAGTGGATTACCTAAAGTGGCGACCCCATTTCTGTACAGCATATCGTTTGTCTGTTTTGGATTTGTGCGACACTCAAGAACTACTTCAGCGATGGATACACTTCGGGAACTCTGTTTATTCAATAACTCATGCCCTTATACAGATGCAACTAAAACATGAAACTGGCTTCACGATGCAATCTACAGACAATATCTCTTCTCTAATGATAGTCGTCCACAGGAACAATAGACATATCCAGAAACTGACTTGGGTGTTGTAGACCATGGGAGCTTTACTCCGACCACATAGCTTGATCTGTGTGACAGCCATGTAAGTGTATGGATTGGTCCTCCAGCACCAGTGTCGTTCCAGATGAACCCATTCATGCCACAAAGCTGTGCTGAGCCAGATAACCCCTGTGTCGTGTACCCTGGCTTCCTTCCATGCTGCGCTGGTACAACTAGTTGCCAACCACCGGTAATGGTCAGACTTTACATACACAGCGTGGATGGAACTTTTCTGATATGATGATTCATCCTGGTCACATGATTATGCTACCTGCTTATCGACCAGGCCACATGAAGTTTTGGTTTCAGCTGGTCACACTGACTCTGCAGTGTGTGATATTGATTACTACACGTGGAAATTTGTATATCTTCTGTGCAGCCTCTCCAGCCACACTCACATAATCAGTGACATTCCACAGGCACCCCACCTAACGGTAAATTTGGAGTAGTAAAGACAGCAGTACTACAATGTGTAATGAAGACACCAGAAAAACAACTTCTACAAGTAATATTTAAAGAGAGAATTTGTAGCAATACGCCCTCACAATTTTGCAGACTACTATGAAAATCAATTTCACGGGATATTATGCCAGACAAAACGTTTTGGGCAATTTGGATGTTTAAATTTCCACCACTCATTAATCGCGAGATAATATGATGTGCAGAGAACAGGTTATATTTGGGTGACTATATTTGGGTGACAGGTTACATGTTATCCTATAGCATCGCCAGGGTGTTGCAGTAGCTTCTCACAGTGCATGGCAGTTGCCATCCTCAGAGCCACAATAGCTCGACATGGATGCAGCCGACCAAGTAGCCAGAAGCACTACTGATGACACACAAGGAGGGTCCAGTAATCTTCAGCCTACATCTGCCTCACCGTCAGCTGACTCAAATGTGTTGGCACGAGGCACGCATTGGAAAGAAGGAGTGAAGCTGCTCGGTCCCCTGTAATTGCCCAAACTTAGGGAGCAGCCCTCGACAAGTGCACTGGGCCACATTCAACCAAGAAGTCGCCTGATTGTCTAGCTTAACAGCCAAACAACCTTAACACAGCTTCAAGGAACTGATAAGAGACTCAATGTTCTTGACCATGTCACAGATCGTCATTTCCTTATCGAATCATGGTCAGTAGTGAGCACATTCCAGGTTTTTCAGTACCTCCTCAAATTGGCAAAGGGGAAGTAGTACTAGAGGCAACATATGACACTCCTCTTAAATATCGTGGAATTGTTGAACAGACCAGAGACAGCAGCCTTAGTGAAAAATGCACATGTCATTCTTTTATTGCAAAAGTGAGTGAACCGATGTTGAGGCTGATTTTCTAAGTTTTTTTTCGACCTTGCACACGACTTGGCAGCCAAAAGTGGTTTGGGGAGACAGTTTACGGCTGCCCTTGACCACCACCTCTTAAGCAGCAACAAGACTCTCATGGTGAGGATGTGATACTAGAGCAGGCTTTAACACAAAAACTAATCAGTGCAGCGAACAAATTTGAGGGCACTACTAGACAAGAGCGTCTACAATTGTGCACAGTGAATGCAGGTCTGAAAGAGACTGCTTACATTACAACAAGGTTTGAGCAGTGCTAACGACCACATCATAGCAGTATACTCAGCAAATACACCACGAGACATCGCTCCCCACACAGGTTGCCGATGCAAAGCGAGAGATCAACGTTAATCCATTGCCTACTATTTTAAATGTACATGTCAACTCCTCACAAGAGTTGACTGAGTCTACCGAACATTGCGAATGCACAGTCAGGTGTGGTGTGAATGATGAGACACTGCACCATATCATTATGACGCTGGGACCACCATTTCATTATAAGCCAGTGTCTGGTGCCGAACAGATTACATATAGCAAAGCATATTACGGTAGCGTTCTCGCTTCCCACGCCCGGGTTCCCGGGTTCGATTCCCGGCGGGGTCAGGGATTTTCTCTGCCTCGTGATGGCTGGGTGTTGTGTGCTGTCTTTATGTTAGTTAGGTTTAAGTAGTTCTAAGTTCTAGGGGACTGATGACCATAGATGTTAAGTCCCATAGTGCTCAGAGCCATTTGAACCATTTTTTTTGAAAGCATATTACAGACTATCCACTCAGTGCGGAGATTGTGAGACCACTGGACAGTACTTGAGCGTCACCCATACATTAAGTCCCAAAGAGGGATGAGTTTCATGGAATGTGTGGAACATCATTCACTAAGTGCACTAACAGTACCAAACAGCTACCCAGTTCCGAAGTCAGGATGTTTCTCATGCTTTGGCAGGAACATCTGTCTTCAGTTTAATCAATTGCAAAAAGGCATAATTCCGGATCCCCATGGCTCCAGATGATGTGCCAAAGACAGCTGTTATTACACTGTTTGGGTCGTATGGGTACCTTTTCATGCCTTATGGCCTAAAAAATGCCTCACAAACATGGGAGCTTTTTACTGATAGAATTTTAAGACATCTTCCTTTTTGTTATTCATACCTTGATGATATTTTGATTTTTTCATCAAATCTAGCGGATCACGAGGTATTCCTTCCTTTGTGTTCGATACCCGCAATTGTCATGGTATTGTGGTACTGAGAGTAGTACAGAAAAGTGCTATCTATGGCAGGAAGGAGTAACTTTTCTATGGCACACGGTTAATGTGTTAAAGGTCTGACCCACTGTAAAGAAAACAATTACAGCACTGCTTCAATCTCTACCTTGGCCGTGAACTTGTAAAAATTAAGGCGCTTTTTGGGAATGATCAACTTCTATAGGCGACACCTACTACAGGCTGCACCTATTTCAACCCCACTAGCTGACGCACTGGCAGGAAGAAACAGACATGGCAGGAAAACGCTGATGTGGGCTAGAGAAATGATCAGAGCCTTTGATAACACCAAACTGTCGCTCCAAAAAGCTGTGACAATGTTCCTTTATCTATCACCTCTGACACGATAGATGTGGCAATCGGCGCAGTGCTCCAACAATTAGTCGAAAGGATCCAACAGCTTTTACAGTTCTTTTCGCAAAATCTGTTGGAGTCCCAACGCAAATGGTCTGCATCTGACAGAGAGCTGTTAACAGTGTACGAGGTGGTATGTCATTTCAAAACAGAAGTGGACGGTAGGCCCTTAACAGTTTTCATATATCACAGACCACTAATACAGGCTATAATGAATTCCAGGAAAGACTGCTCACTATGATGTTTTCACCATTTGGACTATGTTAGTCAGTTTACAACCAATGTGCACAAAATTCAAGGCGCAGACAACATAGTGGCAGACTTTATGCCTAGAATTAATGCTCCTTCATTGTATATTAATTATGGCGAACTTGTTTCAATGCAGGAGACGGATGCACAAATCAAAGAACTTTTGCAGGATAACTTGACCAGCCTTCAATTCGAACGTTGCTGCCTCCTGGGATCAGACAGACAGGTCTGGAGTGATGTATCGAGAGGGGAAATTAGACGGTTGGTTCTGTCTCAGATGAGAAGACTTGTCTTTGATAATCTCCACAGTTTATCACACCAGGGGATGGTTCAAATGGCTGTAAGCACTATGAGACTTAACATCTGAGGTCATTAATCCCCTAGACTTAGAACTACTTAAACCTAAGCAATCTAAGGACATCACACGCATCCTTGCCTGGGGCAGGAATCGAACCTACGACCTTAGCAGCAGCGCGGTTCAGGACTGAAGTGCCAGAACCGCTCGGTCACAGCGGCCGGCCACACCATGGGATCCACTCTATTACCAAACTGGTAACAGACCACTTCATTTCGCTAGATGTAAATAAAGCAAGGCTGTAAGAACTGGACGCACATCTGCATTGCATGACAATCTGCAAAGCAGACAGGCATGCTAATCCGGAGCATGGTCAATACAACATTTCTGCGAGTAGGTTACAGCATGTACACGTGGATTCAGTTATTCCTCTGCCTGATTATGATAGATAAAAGTATATTTTGTCGGCCGCCGATGAAGACACGCGGTGGGTTGAGGCAATCCCAATACTAGACACCATGGCCGAAACGACAGCTTAGGCACTTGTGCATGTAGGGATCTTATGATTTGGTGCTCTGTCGCAATAACGACGGACCAGGGCAGGCATAAAGAACTGTACAGCCTCTGTGGAGTAAAAAGCTTTCATACCACTGCTTACCATCAGCAGAGCAGTGGGTTGGTGGAATGGTCGTACAGTCCACTCAAACCATCGCCGATGTTCCGCGGTGGACGATGGGCAGAGGTCCTTCCATAGATGCTTCTTCGTATTCACAGTGCTTTCAAAGGGAGGACCTTCAGGCTTCTCTGGCGGAAATCCTATATGATGAAAAAGAGCCTCCCAGTATATTTCGTCAACCCTGCGGCATTACCTGGTGCAAATGAACTACCATCAATGGTCCAAAAAGTCCGACAGCATATCTTCAATATCAAGATGCCTCCTCCACAGCCTCATGGAATCCCCAAGGTTTTAGTGCACAAAGACTTGGCAATGTGCATGCATGTAATGTTACGTGACAACACTATAAAGGTGTCTCTTCAGCCACATTATCCTGGTCTTCACAAGGTACTATGGAGGGGTGAACAAAGATTCAGTACCCTTCTCCACAACATGTGCACGATGTTTTCGATACATGAAATCAAACCTGACCAACAGGACTGTAACACGGTTTACATCGCTACTGATCCATTGCAGAACCTGCACTCTGGCCCACCACAACATACAGTGACGTCTGCCATGGCACCTCCCACCTCATCCCCACCAGACTTGTCGCCTACAACTCCACTGTCACGCTTCGGGTGCCCATTCCGCCCACCTCCATACCTTAAGAATTTCATCACAGACTGTTGTTGTTGTTGTGGTCTTCAGTCCTGAGACTGGTTTGATGCAGCTCTCCATGCTACTCTATCCTGTGCAAGCTTTTTCATCTCCCAGTACCTACTGCAACCTACATCCTTCTGAATCTGCTTAGTGTATTCATCTCTTGGTCTCCCTCTACGATTTTTACCCTCCACGCTGCCCTCCAATACTAAATTGGTGATCCCTTGATGCCTCAAAACATGTCCTACCAACCGATCCCTTCTTCTGGTCAAGTTGTGCCACAAACTTCTCTTCTCCCCAATCCTATTCAATACTTCCTCATTAGTTATGTGATCTACCCATCTAATCTTGAGCATTCTTCTGTAGCACCACATTTCGAAAGCTTCTATTTTCTTCTTGTCCAAACTATTTATCGTCCATGTTTCACTTCCATACATGGCTACACTCCATACGAATACTTTCAGAAATGACTTCCTGACACTTAAATCAATACTGGATGTTAACAAATTCCTCTTCTTCAGAAACGCTTTCCTTGCCATTGCCAGCCTACATTTTATATCCTCTCTACTTCGTCCATCATCAGTTATTTTGCTCCCCAAATAGCAAAACTCCTTTACTACTTTAAGTGCCTCATTTCCTAATCTAATTCCCTCAGCATCACCCGACTTAATTAGACTACATTCCATTATCCTTGTTTTGCTTTTGTTGATGTTCATCTTATATCCTCCTTTCAAGACACTGTCCATTCCATTCAACTGCTCTTCCAAGTCCTTTGCTGTCTCTGACAGAATTACAATGTCATCGGCGAACCTCAAAGTTTTTATTTCTTCTCCATGAATTTTAATACCTACTCCGAATTTTTCTTTTGTTTCCTTTACTGCTTGCTCAATATACACATTGAACAACATCGGGGAGAGGCTACAACCCTGTCTCACTCCTTTCCCAACCACTGCTTCCCTTTCATGTCCCTCGACTCTTATAACTGCCATCTGGTTTCTGTACAAATTGTAAATAGCCTTTCGCTCCCTGTATTTTACCCCTGCCACCTGTAGAATTTGAAAGAGAGTATTCCAGTCAACATTGTCAAAAGCTTTCTCTAAGTCTACAAATGCTAGAAACGTAGGTTTGCCTTTCCTTAATCTTTCTTCTAAGATAAGTCGTAAGGTCAGTATTGCCTCACGTGTTCCAGTGTTTCTACGGAATCCAAACTGATCTTCCCCGAGGTTGGCTTCTACTAGTTTTTCCATTCGTCTGTAAAGAATTCTTGTTAGTATTTTGCAGCTGTGACTTATTAAGCTGATAGTTCGGTAATTTTCACATCTGTCAACACCTGCTTTCTTTGGGATTGGAATTATTATATTCTTCTTGAAGTCTGAGGGTATTTCGCCTGTTTCATACATCTTGCTCACCAGATGGTAGAGTTTTGTCAGGACTGGCTCTCCCACTGCCGTCAGTAGTTCCAATGGAATATTGTCTACTCCGGGGGCCTTGTTTCGACTCAGGTCTTTCAGTGCTCTGTCAAACTCTTCACGCAGTATCATATCTCCCATTTCATCTTCATCTACATCCTCTTCCATTTCCATAATATTGTCCTCAAGTACATCGCCCTTGTATAGACCCTCTATATACTCCTTCCACCTTTCTGCTTTCCCTTCTTTGCTTAGAACTGGGTTTCCATCTGAGCTCTTGATATTCATACAAGTCGTTCTCTTATCTCCAAAGGTCTCTTTAATTTTCCTGTAGGCGGTATCTATCTTACCCCTAGTGAGATAGGCCTCTACATCCTTACATTTGTCCTCTAGCCATCCCTGCTTAGCCATTTTGCACTTCCTGTCGATCTCATTTTTGAGACGTTTGTATTCCTTTTTGCCTGCTTCACTTACTGCATTTTTATATTTTCTCCTTTCATCAATTAAATTCAATATTTCTTCTGTTACCCAAGGATTTCTACTAGCCCTCGTCTTTTTACCTACTTGATCGTCTGCTGCCTTCACTACTTCATCCCTCAAAGCTACCCATTCTTCTTCTACTGTATTTATTTCCCCCATTCCTGTCAATTGCTCCCTTATGCTCTCCCTGAATCTCTGTACAACCTCTGGTTCTTTTAGTTTATCCAGGTCCCATCTCCTTAAATTCCCACCTTTTTGCAGTTTCTTCAGTTTTAATCTACAGGTCATAACCAATAGATTGTGGTCAGAGTCCACATCTGCCCCTGGAAATGTCTTACAATTTAAAGCCTGGTTCCTAAATCTCTGTCTTACCATTATATAATCTATCTGATACCTTTTAGTATCTCCAGGGTTCTTCCATGTATATAACCTTCTTTCATGATTCTTAAACCAAGTGTTAGTTATGATTATGTTGTGCTCTGTGCAAAATTCTACCAGGCGGCTTCCTCTTTCATTTCTGTCCCCCAATCCATATTCACCTACTATGTTTCCTTCTCTCCCTTTTCCTACACTCGAATTCCAGTCACCCATGACTATTAAATTTTCGTATCCCTTCACAATCTGAATAATTTCTTTTATTTCATCATACATTTCTTCAATTTCTTCGTCATCTGCAGAGCTAGTTGGCACATAAACTTGTACTACTGTAGCAGGTGTGGGCTTCGTATCTATCTTGGCGACAATAACGCGTTCACTATGCTGTTTGTAGCAGCTTACCCACATTCCTATTTTCCTATTCATTATTAAACCTACTCCTGCATTACCCCTATTTGATTTTGTGTTTATAACCCTGTAGTCACCTGACCAGAAGTCTTGTTCCTCCTGCCACCGAACTTCACTAATTCCCACTATATCTAACTTCAACCTATCCATTTCCCTTTTTAAATTTTCTAACCTACCTGTCCGATTAAGGGATCTGACATTCCACGCTCCGATCCGACTAGGAAGGGTTTATCACAAAAACTGAAACATTGGTAATATTCGTATTATAAACAGTAATTTTGAAATGGCACTGTTGATTGCAGTATATTTGGTACAAAGTAATTGACATTTTGTAAATTATTTAAACAGTAGTTAAAATGTTTTAAATTTTGTTAATTATCATGCAGTGTTAATTTTATGTAAAAAAACTAAACACCTGTGATGAATCTAAGAAAAAAGTGTCAAACAGAACTTCACTGCAAATACAAAACTGTAAAATATTTATTCTACAACAGCATTTTTACAGATGCAGAAGCACTTAAATTTGTTGTTGGAAAGTTCACCTGTTCGGTGACCATAGTACACAGAACAAAAGCTGCCATTATTCTCATCCTTCCACCAAAGATAAACATACCGAATGTTCCATGTCAATTACAAATTTCCAGTTTCTACAATTTATTTAGTTCCAATATAGTGACCTGAGCTTTATAGTTCAGCACATCTTGAAATGTAGCTCATTTCCGAATGTGAAGAGACAATCAGATCCTTGGTCGAGTTGGGGCATTCCCCAGTGCTGAGCACTACAGAGGGGGTCGGGGGAGGGGGGAGGCAAGAGGGGGGGGGGGTTCTCTGTGAAGACTTCCCCTCAGCTCGATGCAATGGAACGATAATACCGCTAGTGACACATGTGATACGTTTATGTTTAGTCAGAGTGGTTTTGGATGTCTTCCTTAGTAGACTCTCAGGAGTAGTTTGGTTCGATTTAAGAACGGCGAAAACGTTATTCACTGTTTATATCAGTTAGTGATCCATTCTGCATGAGCCCTGCAATGGACTGCTTACGTATTCAGTCGATTTTAGGACAAATAATACCGCACAAACGATTTAAGAACGGTGAAAACGTTATTCACTGTTTATATCAGTTAGTGATCCATTCTGCATGAGCCCTGCAATGGACTGCTTACGTATTCAGTCGATTTTAGGACAAATAATACCGCACAAACGTATGCAGTGTACTACAGTTTTCAGTCGCTGTATTATGGAGAGGGAGAACTAAGCAGAAATTCGATCAAGTGACATACAGAGTTCCAAACAACGAGTTAAAATTTCATAGAGTGGCTATAGGTCCGCCATGTTTGAAGCAAATTGAAGTTCTGGCCGCCATGTTTTCTTTAGTCAAGGCATTCGTCTGCTGTGTCCCGCCCCCTTGTAACTGCGTTTGACTTACTTGAAATAGCCCATACTAGCTTTATTTTTTCTAAAACAAGCAATAGACAGCAGTGATTTCAGTGTACACTGACAGCAAAAAGGGATGTTTTTGTCGAAATATGGCTAAACTTTTCGATGTAGGTAACACTACAAGACAACTCAAATAAGTCTGTCCATCCACTATAACGTTACTTGTTGCCCATAAATTAATGCAATTAGAGCAGGTACCACCAGAATATTAATGTGAAACTTCTAAACATGCTGTGGTTAACTATTAGAAACAGTAACGGGCGCAGAAATGCGATATTTTTGTCGCTATTTCAAAGTAAACAGTCAAAGCCTCAAAAACCAGTACACTGTGAACGAGAATTTATTTGAAATATGTGTTACAAGTAGTTAACACAAGCATAGTAATTCAATAACAAAGTCGAAGTGTTCTTGGGTGGGGTAATTTCACAAATTCTCGTAAGTAGCTGTACGCCTTGGCAGAATAAAAGTGTAGGGTCAGGGCAAATTTCCTTATTTGCTGAGAATAATGACATACTTTAGCACTGCACTGAAGTTCCAACAGCTCCTTCAACAAACCAACTACATGTTCACTGTTTAATATATCAGAAACTGAACTACATAGCCTTCTTCTCAAACCAGCAACTAAAGTCTGTAACTGCACTATTCTTCTTTTGTGTCGTACACTAAGTTGCTTCATTTGCTTTATCCGCTTCTTTAGTCGCACATTCTCTGCTTGTACTGTGTTATATTGTGTTTTCAACTTCTTAGGGCTTGGTAGACAGTAATTGTGGTCAGCAGAAACAGATGTGGGTCCGACAGGCACTGAAAGAATGTAGTTACATCATAAGTTTATAACAGAGTTACACCATAAGATTATAATAGAAAGTATGTAATTCAAAGTAATAAGAACATGGAGTAAAATTAAATTATTAACTTACTTTGTGCTGATGATGTCACTGTAATAGCACTATCTTGCAAATTGTCGAAAGATCGCTTTCTGGGTTGTGGTTGTAATACTTTATCTTGCTTTTGTAAATGTGGTGGAAAGTTAAAGATAGTAGGTACTGGTTTTGACAAAAGGCGTCTCTGGACATTTGTGTGGTACATATATTTCTCTTCAAAATGAGCTGAACAGAGGTAACTGGCTGTAGTAGGAAACCAGTTTTCTCGCTTCATATTTATAACCCATCTTTTTGTAATTTCCTCTTCTTTTTTTCTAAGAAAATCTGTAATCAACGATAAATAAATTACTTCCTGCATTTGTCTTAAGCATAATTACAGTTCCAATGCAAATGACTCTTTAATAAACATTAAAAAACGTGTGTCGTATTTCGGTACTAATATACTTACTTATAATATGAAATATTTGTTGTTTTATCGCTGCGATTTGTGCAGTTGAACGCTGAACACACTGCAGGCATGTTGACTTTATATTTTGTAACAAAAAAGTCAACTAGAAAAGTTAAATATTGCAGTAATATCACAACAGCTGACACACTTCAAACAAAAACAACAGTAACGCTTTCCTAATGTTTTGACTAAGGAGAACATGGCGGCCGAGTTAGCGTTGGTTGCCGCTAGGAGCGCTGTAACTAGTATCTCAGCCACTCTATGAAATTTTAACTCGTTGGTTCCAAAAGAGCCCTACACATTTCATCGATTGTTCACGTCAAGATGCAGAAACGCTGCAATCGTCTGTCGTTGATATGGGAACGGAAAGTCAAACACATCAGTGTCCCCATAAAATATGACAGTGTATTGTCTGCTTATTCACGATTATTTTATAGATATTACGCCTTCAACCAATTGGGAGACAAGCCATACTCATGTATGGAAGATTTAATGCTGTCTCTATGAAAAGACTCTCGCAATTTTTCGACCAGAAATAACGCAATAATCTTGTGATCGGAAGTGTGGCTATCTTTTATCTCCAGAGTATATAACAAGCCTCAATATCCACAACTGATCAGTAATCTACAGCTCTTATCAGACATCTTACTCTCATTCTTAGAATGGGTGTTTAATTTTATGTTAACTTGCTGACTGCTATGTTTCCTTTTTGCTCAGAAACGTATACCATGCTCTTCCGTTTATGAAGATTTTATCAAGCTAAACAGAAACCTTTTCTCATCCTTACAGTTATTTTTTTGCTATCATGAGTGTGTTCATTGCTATGTGTTCTTTTTCTTTCAGAACCATGTACCGCATCCTCTTTGATTGTCAGATAATTGATTTCTTATGATTTCTTACAAAGGAACTTGCGTTTCAGATATTGGGTGGTGCTTGAAGTAACATGGATGCTGCTGGTGGTTTCATTCTAGAGTGGACAACGCTTTACGACGAGCTGGATGTAACTGTAAAGTGGTTAATAGAAAATCACCACCATTACATTATTGGCTCAGCTAGTGTTCCATTGGAGACGACACTGAATAACATATACACAGTTATTCCAGCTGAGTTTCATGTCTTCATGAAGGGCTTGGAGAAAGTGATGTGGATTAAGGACTTGTAGTCAGAATATGATCAACAGTGTAATGAAAAATGTCTGCTGACTAATACAAACCACTGAGTGCTGAACTAAGTGCGAAGTTCTGGGAACAGTGGTAGTGTGATTGTCACTTCAAAGATCTCCCATTAGATGCCACTGATTGGAATGGATCATGTTATAGAAAAATGTAAGAAATGTAATGTTTTTTTATACCTATAAATGGAATGGACCTTGTTGTTGAACAATGTAAGAAATGCCTACTTTTTATTGCAAAATTTGTATCTAGGAGTATTTTAGTTTATTTTCCCCCTGGCCCTCTATAAATATTGCATAAAAATACTTCCTTGTCAGTACCTCATTCCAATGAAATAGTGCTCTTGTTACTAACTCCATTGCAATCAGCATGAAAGCTAGAAAGGGTGTAACAACTGAAAATGCTATATTCTCTTTTCTCTGTGAGGTTTTGGACGGATTAATTAAAAGGTTTGCGAACGCTAGGTGTTTTCTTTGATTTAGCGAAGGCTTTTGACTGTGTTGACCACAAAATATTACTGCAGAAGTTGGACCATTATGGAGTAAGGGGAGTAGCTTACAATTGGTTCGCCTCTTACTTTAAGAACAGAAAGCAGAAGGTAATTCTCCGCAATATTGAGAGTGGTAGAGATGCTCAGTCCCAATGGGGCACAGTTAAGTGGGGTGTTCCCCAAGGGTCGATGTTGGGGCCACTGCTGTTACTTATTAGTATAAATGATATGCCTTCTAGTATTACAGGTGATTCAAAAATATTTCTGTTTGCTGATGACACCAGCTTGGTAGTGAAGGATCTTGTGTGTAATATTGAAACATTATCAAATAATGTAGTTCATGAAATAAGTTTGTGGCTTGTGGAAAATAATTTGATGCTAAATCACAGTAAGACTCAGTTTTTACAGTTTCTAACTCACAGTCCAACAAGAACCAATATTTTGATCAGACAGAATGGGCATATTATAATCGAGACGGAACAGTTCAAGTTCCTAGGCGTTCGCATAGATAGTAAGCTGTTGTGGAAAGCCCATGTTCAGGATCTTGTTCAGAAACTAAATGCTGCTTTATTTACCATTAGAACAGTACCTGAAATAAATGACAGTTCAACACGAAAAGTAGTCTACTTAGCATATTTTCATACGCTTATGTCATATGGTATTATTTTTTTTGGGTAATTCTTCAGATTAAAAAAAGG
This sequence comes from Schistocerca piceifrons, assembly GCF_021461385.2. Lineage (NCBI taxonomy): Eukaryota > Metazoa > Arthropoda > Insecta > Orthoptera > Acrididae > Schistocerca > Schistocerca piceifrons. Next base: position 125,197,398 of record NC_060149.1, read on the forward strand.
GTATTTTTGGCTCAAAAACGGGCTGTTCGAGCTATTTGTGGTGTAAGTTCGAGAACCTCTTGTCGACCCCTATTCAAGTCTGGGAATTATGTCGTTTGTTGTTAGCAATATTAGCTTATTCCCAAGAGTTAGCAGCTTTCACTCAGTTAATACTAGACAGAAATCAAATCTGCATGTGGAATGCACTTCCTTGACTCTTGTGCAGAAAGGAGTGCACTATTCTGCTGCATCCATTTTCGATAAACTACCACAAGAACTCAAAAATCTTAGCAGTAGCCCAAACACTTTTAAGTCTAAACTGAAGAGTTTCCTCATGGCTCACTCCTTCTATTCTGTAGAGGAGCTCCTGGAAGAGCTGAAAAATTAAGTAAATTCCAGTGTTACATCTCATTTTCTTTATTTAAACTTATGAATTGTCGCCTGAATACGTTTCTTATATTTCATTTTATCTGTTTCTACTATCGTGTTATAATTTCATGTATTGACTCGTTCCATGACCATGGAGACTTCTCCTTAATTTGTCTCAGGGAACAATAAATAGGTAAATAAATAAAGCTGAAACAGCTTAAGATCTGCATCACTCAGTACACAAAAGTTACCCGAGGAGAGTGATTTTCATGAAGGCAATTGATGGCCTTCATCAGGCTGATTTTGTTGACTTGATCACGTACATCAAATACAATCCAGGCTATAAATATATATTAAAGGTATTTGACATGTACTCCAAGTATGCATGAGTCGCTCCTCCAAAGAGTAGAACTCGTATTGACATTGCAGATGCATTTGGAAAAAAAAATGCAGAAGATGTGAAAGGATTACAAAACATTTACAAACAGACTTAGGTAAGTAATTTTTACTATATTCATTCCCAGAAGTTAATGGGAAAACACAAGAGTAATCATTACACATCATTTTCAATCTTGAAAGCTTCAGTTGTGGAGTGATTAAACAGAACTCTTAAAGGTAAAATGTCTGAACATTTCACTGCTCAGCGTTCTTCCAAATGGATTCATATGGTGCAAGATCTAGTAGTGCAATGCAATAACAAAAAACACATAACAATTAGTATGAGTCTTGTTCATGTGAAACCTACAATAAGTTAAATTCGAAGTCGGCGAGTTTGTTAGAAATTAGTAAACATTTGACAGTTTTCGAGAAAGGTTTCGCCCCCCCCCCCCCCTGGACTACTCTACCAAGATATTCACAATTCGAGCAGAAAGACCAATGCAAGAACGTATCTGCTGGGTGATTACATGTCATGACCCGTATAAGAAAGTTTGCACAAGATGTAACTACAAAAAACCAGATATCCAGCCACATATACAGTCAAAAAATCAAACAAAGAAAGGGACAATAAGTTTTTGTAAAATGGCTTGATTTTGATAAAATACTGCATTCCTGGATTACTTTGTAAGAAAGACAGAGAGTGCATATGTGTTCTGGCTTCTCTCTCTGTAGGACAGAAGCAGTGACAACAAGAGTAGCTAGCAGCTGAACTGATTTACAAAACACTTCTTGCATTTGCAAGAAGCTCTCTGTCTTGCGCAAGATCAAGCAATTTCTCCCAGCTTTCCATTGCTAGACGCAATAGTCATTGTTTGCATAACTGTGTTTGTTATTCTTCTATCACTGTGCTCCATACTGTTGTGCATAGAAAAGGTATCGCCTTGTTTTTTCCCTCCCCTATATGAGTATGTTCCACATATCTCCTAACTATCTCCTAAATTCGCCTATGTTTTCTTCCCTCCATCCAATCAATGCCCATCGAAATTTCTTCAGCAATATGTCCTCACACAGCCAAAGGATTTCGGTAATGGAAAAGGGTTTGTCTAGATCTAATTTTTTTCCAGTTTGTTGAGTAATTGTACAGGGATGGATCACCATTCCATCATCTTCAAAGTTCTTAAACACATGGTGTAAGGCTTAGTCCTCTTAGTCCTACATCTATTTCTCATTTAATGTAAATGCAGCACCTCCATCATAGTTACTGCCCACGCCTATATCGTCCACATATGCCAAGGTAATGTTTGCTGCATTACTACTAGCTTCAGTGGGCCCAACTTGGCACTCGCTTTCACTCTCCACACACTTTGTCAATGTGTCCCCAGTCTCTCCCACTCTTCTTGTCACTTCTTCACATTCTCGATCCTCTTCTCTAATTTTGATATTGTCTCATGACTATATTCCTGTAGTCTCTGGCACTCATCTTTTGCCTCCATTGTTACACTGTTTGCTTCTAAGTCTACGTCCTTCACCTCCTGAGCATTTCTCTTCGTTTCCTTAGCCAAATTCATAATTTTATTCGTCTTTTCCTTTATTTCACGGATTTCACCTCATAGCTTCTCGCTCATGTTTGTGTTTTCCTTCCTCATTCCCTTCAAAAATTTTATAATACTGAAAAAGTCATTTTCCGTTTCACTAGTCCTTTCAGGTGAAGCCAGAAATGATCCTACTCGAGTACCATCTCTCGCTTTCTTCTTCAGTTTAATGCCTTCCTCTGTTTCCCGGTTGAGAATAATTCCCATGGCTTTCACGACTTGTGGTGCATCATCTGCTGTTTCTTCATGTGTATTGCCAATAAATGTACTGTCTTCGTTTTTTAACAGGTTGCTACCTGTTTTCTATCCTCATGATTGCCCTCTATTGGAATTGACTGTTCCATGTGAAACGTGGTATCATCCTCTCCTGACACAAAACCTTACAGTTTTGTCCTCCTCCATCATATTAACTGTTTTACACCTGTCCCGATTTAATATGCGATGCGCTTTAATTTGTGTCAACATACAAACTCGACTAATTACCAATATGTGAAACACAATCTGACATGTTAATGTACCCACTGACATTGCTACTCATTATAATCGAACATACACCCCCTCAACATAACATAATCCCATTCAAAATTTTTCAACGTATTTTTCAACGCAGATATATCAATAGATGTAGAGCAGAGCCCACAAATCCACGAACATGAACCTAGAGGGAACAAACTGCATGAATTCAGTCCAGCAAGTACTAGTGACTATTGTCTCTTGTCCAGGGACATAAACAACATGGAGTGTATGAGAAAAAGAGGAAAAACTGATATTAATGATTTGTACTGTGCATCAGGAGGTCCAAGTGGACATTGAATCTTGAGCACAAATTCGCCAATTGTGCAGAAACCCCCAATGTTTGAACAGTTATCTGTTCCCAGAAAACTAATTGTGAGCTAGACACACCTTGTAAGATCCAAAATAACAATTTTCATGTGTGCAGCTTTAATAAATAAAGCGATTTCTAAGGCCCTAACTATAGATTCTACAATGGAAATTCATATAAAAGTTAGTTTAATATTAATGGAAGGTGTCTCAGAGAAACAATCTTTCACTGAAGACATAATTTATTCAATAAAACATAGTAAAAAATGAACAGATTAGTCAAGATTGCTGAATGTTTTTTTAAACTCAATACATATAACTGTAACTACTCGATTTTGAATGGTTTGAAGAGCTACTTTCCCCAGTTAGGTAACTAATCCCATCTAACACCAAATACCAAATACTAATCTACTCTGAAAATTCATTAACCCCAAATGAACACAGTGACGGGAAATCTGCTGGTTAATCAAGAGGCTCATGCACACAATACAGCAACTGTGAATCTGAGACAAGGTATCATACAGAAATCTGTGAGTGTGAACCAGAAACCCCCTATAACACTGGTGCTGCAGCTTATGCTCATCATAATTATTCCCAGGCAGTTGTGCTGGAAGCTGCTAATGTGCAGATGCCTCTGTTGTAGAGGATGTGGGTTGCTGCAGCTACAACTTCAAACCCTGGTCCACCAATAAGATGTGTGGTGTGGACTGTGACTTTAGTGTCCTGACTGTGGCACTCCAATTTCCATCCACCACAAAATCTCACCATCATCTCCTTATTTTCTAGCGTTTTACTGCACCCAGAGGCTACATTCCTTCTCTTAGGAAATCACTGCTCACCCACTATTTGTGTGGCGACTTGGCTACAGTTCTGCTGCTAGGTAGGTGTAGATTGCAAGATACACAACAGCCACTGGGCTCGCAGACTGTATACTGGTGGTCTGACTTCCATGAACACAGGCACCTGAGACTGCTGTCTCTGCTCATGGTAAAAAGTCACTGTTTTTTTGTAGCAATCTGTCCATCCTGTCCCAAATCCGAGGCACTACCCCTTCCCACATCTCAAACAGTCATTCAGAAAAACAGGCCTTTCCAGCACCAAGCTAAAAACGTTATCTTTCTCTCTTCCCTTGATTGACTTCATATAGAATGAAAAAGGCATGCAAAATAGCTTTTGATGTTGCAACCAGACATCAGAATAAATCAAATGCAGACCTTAAACTTAAAGATATAATTTTTTTTGTGAGTAATAAATAATCATAAAATAACTTTTGAGGAATACTGAACTGCATTTTATTGATGGGCATCAATCACATTACATAACTATAAAATTATCTTACATCTAATACAAGTGAATGATACACTAATACAATTTGCTGATATACAGATAATGTTACATTTTATATTTCAATATCTTCTTATTCATCTAAATCACATTCACTCTCATCACTAGAACACCTTTCAGAATGAAATAGTTTCTCATGAAACTCCATATCTACAGAACTTACACATTTCTTTGCTTTCATTACTGATACATCATCATATTTAGTTTTTTTCAGTAAGTAATGGTCCATTATACAGTGATATCTGAGAAATATCTAAATTACCACTTATGGTATCTCTATTGGGCTAAACTCTTAGATCATAGTTGTCTGTTGCTCTTTACTTCCTTCAACAATAACTTTGTGGCCAAACCTGTATTGAAATACTGTGTATTGAGAAATGAAGACTGCATCATTACATTGTGTTTTCATATTTGTTTTAAAGTAGGGTTAGAAGAGGGCTTTAAAATTTTGAACATGCTCTGAGTGACAGGGACAGCTGTAAACAATTCAGACTCTCTCTTAACAAGTGAATGCCACTCTTCAGGAGAACGTCATTTTTCTATGAGCCTTTTTTTCTTTTCAGTATTGTCAAAGTCTGTGTCACAAGAGAGAAAAAAAATGTGTATGTTCAAGGAAACAATGAATAACTCTCTAAAATCTGTTAGTGTGTGTAAGACTGAACACATAGTAGCAGTATTGCATTCTTATTTTTGAGACACAGTTGCCTAAAATAGTGTAAGTTAATTTGTGTCAGGGGATACTACATTTTTTAGATACCAATCTAGGCATGAAATAGCTTCATAAGGGCTCTTTTTACTGTTACATTCTCTGTACATGAACATGTGTGCCTTACCACTATCTCAACCATACATATTAAAGTTATATACCCATACTTGGCTACAATGAAAAACTTCTGATGGAGTCATTGGCAGAGGCATATTTTGTTGAAAATCAAATGCTAAACATGCAACATGTGTATTCTCTTTTGCGCTTTTAGTTTCCTCCCACAGTCGTATATAGAATACTTCACTTTTACAGAGGTGTAGATCCTTTTCTACTTCAAACAATTTTTTATGTTCTGGATTATCATTATTGGCTAATGTTGATTCATTCCAACAGTCACATGATTAATATGTGTAACTTTTAGAAGTACCAAATGAAATACTGAATTTATTGTTAAAACAATTTTAATCTACCAGGGATTTTCATATCAATACACAGTCTTCCACATAGTGAAAAATTCTTTCTGGGTCTATATTAATAGTCATATGACACCCTGCAGTTTTTCACATTATCACCTGCTTTTGAATCCTTAAATACCCCTTAAATACCTTAAATACCCCAGGTTGATATTGCGCTAAATACAGTTCATACACTTTTTTGCATTCAGTTCTGATGATAAATAAACCTTTATTGTGCTATCTTTTCTACATTAATGAAGTTTTTGTACAGAAAAATGTTTTATATGGTGGATAGCATTTTCAGTGTCATTAGTGCTTACTTTGTTATGACTGTTGTCATGTTGACCCCTATTGTCAGTAGGTGAACCAATATTTTTTGCTGCATATGACCACAAGCACTCAGCTCTGGGTTTGTTTATCCTATAAAGACTGCAGAAAGAATGTAGTGCTAAAGTAAAGTTGGCACCTCATAATGTAACCACAGAATACAATAGTTGCTGCATGCTGCATCAATGGGTGAGAAACACCAGTATAGCCACTCCTCCTAGGGCTTCCCTATGCCAGCACAAGCACAATCTGTGATCTAGTTATAACTGGGCAGAGAAATGCTCGCCCCACTCACCAATCAATATGACAGCACCTTCTTAGACACGCCACCAGTGTATTAAAGGACATAGGCAGAAGATGAGGTGAATATCATGTCCATTATACATCAAGTGAAGAGTCTTGTAAATTTCGAATGGAGGAAGGTGCAGCATCAGTCATAAATTTTTAATCTGTTTACTGCAGATCGATTTCAGCTACTGTCTACCTATGTTCAGTGCAATTATATCGAAGTCATGTTGAATCACTGTAAATAAAATAGCATGTGGTACCACATTGTAAATTTGGCTGTCCTAAGTGGTAATTTAATATTCAGAGATGTTTGTAAATACTCAGAAAAATCCTGTGGAAATGGATTGTACCCAGATTAGTAAGTCTTCATGTTTATATTACAATAAAGTGAACTAATACTTTATGTGTCACTGTTTCAATCTGTCTCTTCCTAGAGCAAACCAAAGAACACACCACTGTACTGGCAAGTGTAAATTCATGTGGCACAACAACATGTTCCTTGGTTTTCAATAGTATCTATAAAAAATATTATAATGCATTTTGAAATAGGAACACTATTTTAACTAAATTGTATTACATCACTGCATGCCTTGTATTTATGTGTGGCATTTCGAACTCTTGAGTCTTCACCGTTTCTAGGCCTACACTACTGTATGAGTCTTGGTGTAACAGATACACACAAAAAGTCATCTTCTGCTTCTTTAGATGAAACAGCCTTGAGTTTTGTAATAATGTCCTCTTTCTCTTTTTTGTCTAATATATCAACACATATCCGTTTACAGTCACATGATCGACTTGTTTCATGAGCAACAACTTCCTTTTCACTACATGATATACATGATTCTCCTCTTAATCTTTTAAGTTTACATACATTTCTTTTCCAGTTTCTACAGTGTTGTTAGTTACAATACTAAAATCAGAATCCATCTTCTGAAGGTCTTAATCAACCAGAAAAACAAAATAGAGTCATTTACATTTGGCCATTTTAAAACAACGAACAGCTGCTATGCTTGTACTGTCACCAATTGGTGCAAGAAACAGGTAAGTCCAGGTCTAATCTGATTCTTGCTCCAATCAAAAAAATAACATTGGTTGGCAACTCTAGTTTTTCATTCAGATTAAGTCCATACAGGTCTGGTTCTTACACCATAAGATGTACACTCAGTGTTATATGTGATGCACTCTGTAACTCATTTTTGATTGAAAATCATAGGTGATTTTAGGTTTATTTAGTGGTGATACTGTTTGTTTACTTCATTGGAGTGTTTACAGGTGAGGGATAGTCTCAAGTTTCTTTTTGCAAGTTTTGTAAAATGTGTTACAGTCAGAGGGAAATTACTGTATAGAACGCTAATCTACCTCAGATGTTTGAGAGGGCGCATTATTTGAGCAGTGTTGCTTATGAATTTAACATAGCAGTATATTTTGTGAGAAATACTAGTAAACCTGTAATAGTTTTTGGGAGTTATTAACATTTCTGTGGTCTGGAGCACTCACTCAGTCGGTGATAAGCATTTGATACTTTACTGATTTTAATTCTAACTTTGCTTGTTGTAATATAGATGTAAGTACTTATAAATTGTTCAGGTGATCCTATTGATTAGTATACATAGTGATTTCGACTAGGAAGATAGTATACATCTGTATATATTTTGAAATTTTTCTGAGTATGTTTGATAAATCACAGTCTTGCTTTCAATTCCTGTTGGCAGCCTTTGGTACCTAAACAAGCCAGAGTATTCAATATGATAATCTATTGAGATGGTTCAATAAAAGGATGTTACAAACAAGGTTCTGTGAGAACAGTTTATGAAAAATATTTTCTCCTGTCTAGTTTAACAAGGAATTCATCTGGTTACAGAACAGGGGAAGCATCTGTTGTGGACTGGTCACTGATGGTAATTTTAAAGTTTCCACAAATGAAGGGCAGTACCATGATTTCAGCACTACAACAACAGGTAAATCCCTGATATGAAACTTTCTGGCAGATTAAAACTGTGTGCTCGACCGAGACTCGAACTCGGGACCTTTGCCTTTCGCGGGCAAGTGCTCTACCATCTGAGCTACTGAAGGACTCACGCCCGGTCCTCACAGCTTTACTTCTGCCAGTATCTCGTCTCCTACCTTCCAAACTTTACAGAAGCTCTCCTGCGAACCTTGCAGAACTAGCACTCCTGAAAGATAGGATACTGCAGAGACATGGCTTAGCCACAGCCTGGGGGATATCTCATTCAGGTAAATCCCATTCACTACCAATGATGGGTTGAGTCACTCCCGTTCATGTAATTTATATAATTCAGCTTTGAGATGGTCTCTGATTATGAATAGTATAGCTCTAGATAGGAAAAAACTGGGACCAAATTCCACTGGATGGTGATATGTGTTTTAAAGTTGATATGTGTTTTAAAGTTAACAATGGATCCCGGTTCTGAGGTCATTAGAGGGGAAAATTCTTTACATCGGTTCTCAGTACTATTATATGGAATAGAGATAGGAATAGATTTATTGAGCCATATAGGGCCCTATCTTAAATCCAAACATAATAAAAGCATGATGTCCAGGAACAACTGTTGTTTTCGTATAGTGAAGAGTTTGAATGTTACAGGGTGTGGCAGAACCTTAAACTGAATGTTTAATGTAAAGCTGTCCTTAATTGGAATTTTATGATTACTATAGAAAAATAATCTGTACATTATGGGAACCAATGATGGTGCTCCTAGTTGCTAATATGTTTTACACGAATAGTGACAGTCAACTGAAGAGTAATAAATGCATGAGGATATTTCCAAATAGAATGTCATGAGCATGTTACTCCCATAAAGCCCAGTCATCGATTGTAACAGCCACAGCATTTTAGTTACCATATGCCGGGTGTAATTAAACTTCCTTTATAGACTTAAGGACATGTAGTGGGTAGCAAAATGGTTAAGTTTAGCACAGGAATCCATATCCGGAAACATTCCCTACCATTTTCCCACTAGACGTAAAATACTATAACACACATTGTTCTCCAGCTCCTGCTGCTTGTTGTCTTGGTCCACTTACAAGTAAGGAGTGACGTGATGACCACCAGCGTCAGCACAGATATGGTACCTCCATATCATGTGCTGGTACAAATGGTCACGAATCTCTGATCCTCCAGCGTCTGCCACAGGGGTCTAATATCGGTAAATCGAGTATTTCATGTGACTCTGCCGGTAGCAGTCTAACGAGTATAGATAGGGAGGAAGTGCAGGCCACACAATTGGGCCACAACGACCTATCCATTGTTGCCCAAATTATTGGTCCAGATGATCTGAGACTGTAGGTGAACAATGACGTGGTGTCCCATCGTGCTGGAACTACGTGTTTTGATGCACATGCGGTTGCACATCTTCCAATAGCCCATGGAGAATGCTGTCAAGGAACTGCAAGTCCACTGCACTCGTGAAATGTGGTGGAGGAGGTATGGCCCAATCACACTAGAAATGGAATATATGTGCTGCACTGAATGGTTACTACCGTGTATACTAACGCAGCATGAACAGAGACCACAAGCACCACAACAGGTACAAACCTCTCTGGGCAGATCACAAACTCAGCTGAATGCCATGTAAACAAATCTGTAGTGGGCATCAGACTTCAGGTAATAGCTGAATGATGTACGTATTACCCTAGTCAGTAGCGCTGAAACTGTGGGAGATTTGATCGGGAGTTGTGGTATTTTACGTGTAGTGGGAAAACGGTACGTTTCCAGAAATGAACCTCTATGCTTGGTCAGTTCTTAGCTACAAAAACATTTTTATGGAGTGAATGCACAAAATGTGGCAAAATATTCCAAATGAAATGACTGGGCTAACAGTGACAGCTAAATTCTTAATGCATTGGAGACTTCTTGTACAGCAATGTACTGGCAATACTGAGATAATGTGTGTGCGAGTAACAATCATGTCTTTGTCGACCTGGAATCTGACTAACACCTTTAGAATCGCAACTGACAAGGAGACAGCACGACCGTGGGGTCGGGGATTTGTCCAAAATTTTTTGTGGTGAAAGAGGACCCCTAACACCTTATGTGGTTAAAATATTAGGACGCACTACCCGGAAAATCCCGGGAAAAATCGATCCAAAGTTTCTTAGGTGCCTTATGAGTATAAAATGTTTGTCCATTGTCGAGCCGCCCTCTGGCCTAGAGGTTGCCGGCATGGTAGCTCAGTGTGTTCGGTCAGAGGGTTAGCAGCCCTCTGTAATAAAAAAACTGAGCTAACCGATCAACAACGAACTTAAACGGATGTCTTACGACGTCCGTCCTGAGCAGATGAAACGAAGAAAATGAGATTTAAAAAAAAAAAAGCACTTTTTTCTTTTGTTTCATTTTCTTTTGTTATTCCACCAATTATTCAGAAAGTTTCCCAAACCTACATTATCTTTAACAAATTAGTTACATTATTGAATAAAAATTATTTCTTTTTGTCCAATAACACAATTCATGGCGGTGGGTTTTCCATTTTTCATTGTAATTTATATGAGCAGAAACATTGGGTTTTTAATCAGGATAACGAAGGCGATTGGGAAATATTCAGTTTTTATACATATAATAATTATAAACAAGAACCGCAGTGGTAATTATCGTAAAAACAAACAAAGCAATAATTTTTGCAACATATAAAAGCGGATTTTTTTCGATCACAGGGCGTTTGCAATAAATCTGTACAAAAACATGCCCCATTAACATTTACGAAAATGTTTTGAGTTTCTGATAATTTTGAGGCAAACCAGGCATACTGAATCATGTCTCGGAATGTTGCTGACGATAATTGATGGTGAATTATAGAATGAATTTTTATACAATCTTCCTGGGAATTAATTTCACGATTGTCCTGTAACAATGCGCTGCAATTTTGTAAGCAACAGAAGAAAAAAAAAATAGAGGTGCGGGAGGAGGAATCGAACCCGAGATCGCTGGCGTAAGGGTCTGAGCGCTAACCATGTACGCCAGACAGCGGCTGGGAAGTGGCTTAACATTTTATACTCATAAGGAACCTAAAAACTTTTGGACTGATTTTTCCCGGGATTTTCCGAGTAGTGCATCCTAATATTTTAACCATGTGAGGTGTTAGGGGTCCTCTTTCACCACACAAAATTTCGGACAAATCCTCGACCCCACGGTTGTGCCGTCTCCTTGTGAGATAAAAGCTTTGTCAACGTTTGAGAGACCGAAAGAAGTGGAGTTCAACTTTCATCTGAAAGCACTGTGACGACTGAGCCACGTAATGTCGTGAATTACAAGCTTCTTGACCATTTCGTAACTGACCATTAGTGTAAACAATGGGGGCTATTTGGATTAGTATTCTGTAATTTGACTGTGGAAGTGTTAGTGTTGTTCGTTTCTCATTGGCTTAGTATTTGCTAAAATACTGCCTTTTCAACAATATCCAGTAATAACTAATAGATTGTTTTCATACGAAATAGTAAACTAAACTAAAAAGGGGAATCACAATGGAAAATTTGTGCCATAGATTGTTTAATATTTCCGCAAAAAAAGAAAACATACCACTCCAGTCTCTCATTGTCGAGACAAAATTTCACAATATTTTGCTTCACTGGGAAATGCGTTGTGTTGAACTGAGAAAGAAGTTTATAGTTCGAAACATATCTCTATGCTTCGAAATCATTTTGTAAAACCCTGATCCCCACTTTATAGTTTTATATCTCTGTAAGCAAAGGCCTTCCATTCCTTCACTGTTCATGTGAGTATCTTTGTAAACACGCATGTACGCACGAACATTATAATCGCTGCATGTCAATAATATCGTTAATAGTTTGACCATAATGTTATCAGTGACGGAGTAGTGGAATTTTACGAAAGTATAGCTAGTGACAGTGTGCGTGATACGCTAGGGGTGCGAGCTGTTGTGGAATAAGGAGGTAATGTGGATGTGTCCTAGAATTTAAAGTGCTCGTTTCTAATTCTTTTCATTACTCCATTTGCATTTCTTAGATTGCAGCATCCCGATTTTCTGAGAGACTTCTTAGTACTGAAAAGTGTCATTACTAAAGGTTTATGACTAGTGCTCGTATATTTTTAGTCTTTTTGTACGTGTCACTGTGTTGCGTTGAACAATAATATTCGAAGTCAGTTTGTGTTTAATCACCACATTATGGGTAAACAAAATTAGATCTTAATCAGTTCCGTACTACATTGTTCCATTGTTGTTACTGTCATCTGTAAAAAGACCGATTGTGTCAGATGCAGATGTTTTATTGACACATTCCAGTTGTAGTGTCTCGTGGATGACGCGCTGTGACGCACCAAGCGTATGAGATTGAAAATTAAAACTTATTGACGTTGTCATCGGATATTCGCCTTCAGAAAGGAAAGGGGCACTAAAACAGTATGTTTTTGCATAGAAAGCATTATTTTTCTATTTCATATTGATTTGTTGGTGAATTACTTTGATTGTGTCATGTGGCAGTTTCTTTAGATTTTGGTTTACTGCTTAAACACCTGAAGATATAATGAAATAATTTTTCACCGAAACCTTTGTTTGATCGGGTGTTTTTAAATAGGGTAGTCAAATGTTTAAATTTTTCGCTACGTACTTTCTAAAAATAGGTTATAAATAAATTTTCAAAGTGGTCTAGTTTGTAAAACTAAGGTTGTCGATACAATCATATGTAATAACTTCGTAATTTAAAAACAAAAGTTTTTAAAAGGGCGGTGTCATCCACAAACATCGCACAACACTTTTAAACATGCGATTGCCAGGATGCGATTACAGGCACGCAAACAAACATGCAGCAGTGTGAGCCACGGAGTGCCATACAAATTTTCTGCGTGTTTGGGTACCATGGAAATTAGATTGGCCCCTGGTATGTGCTTGTCGACATCTACATAACTCGGAAACAATATGTGGTATGCGAATAAATCATTGTTGGGTAATCCTTGACACGTTGGAAGAATGGGGAATGTCTCTGATTGATAAAAATTGGTATTATCTGTTTGGTGACTGTATTTTCCAGCTTGAGTACTGCAAACATCTATTTTGGAAAAATATATGAATGAGAAAAGTGGAAAGCTTAAGTGTATCTGTACTTACTTGTGATATAATTTTCCTGTTCTACACTAATAGCGAAAATCCAAAGAAGTGAAATGAGGAACAACACGTTTTCTGACGTGTATGACTTGGTACCATTGCATGTATCTTCAGAATTGTTCTTCACTTTATACAGATATTTGAGGACCACTTGCTTGCTTATATTTGCACTTCAAAATGCCTTCATTTATTCGAGTTAGCTTTAGCACTGTAATCAGAGGATTTATGAGGGGGTTAATAATAGTTTTTTTTATGTTACATTGTAATTGTCATATGACCTAACTTGTGAGAAGACACCTTTGACCATTTATGTTTGTGCAGATTCTAAATGATATTGATATCATCAGTATGTGTCTCTGATTTCAGCTGGATTTGTCAACATAATGTATCTGCTGCACCAATTCAACTATTCACGTGACTACTCTTCATACATAATATATTATGAGAAAAATTTGAGAAATGTGTTATTAAATATGTTTGACTGTGTCCCACGTTGTTGTTGTTGTTTTGAACAGCTTAGCAGAATGACTGGTCACACCATACTTCAAACCATTGTTCGTAACCTTTATTTTTTATGCTAGCATGCTTATAGTTTGAAACACTCATGATTAAATTCTCTTGTTACAAACGAAGTTTATATGAAAGCACAGGCTGGGTAACCTTTATTGAGATCTGGGCCTTCTCATTTTTGGGTCTTTCACAGTATTATGTTCAAACAGAAATGAATGCCTATATTTAAATATTGTTATTCAAGCTGTTGGTGGCAATAATGATACTTACATCTTTTTTCAATGAATGTAAGGCATCAACAAATTATATAAAGCAGCAGAGAAAGTCTGAGATGGGAGGATGGACATTCTTCTCTCAAGTACCACTTTGACTAACCTGCCATATTCAAATTGTGGAATGTTGTGAAAAGAAAGGAATCAGGTTTCTGACATCCAATTGAACCACTAAATTCTTTTATATGGATTATGTGTTCACTATTTCTCCATTTAGCAAATTAACCTGACAAAGTGTGTCCCACAATGACACCTCTCTTCTCACATCCTTTTCCATACAGCTTTTTCCCAATGCCCTAGGACCCAATGATGGAGAGCAGAAGAGCAACATTTCTCATCTAAGATTCTCAATTATCCCTTAGCCAAAAGAGGCCACGCCAGAGAAACTGGCTTTTGTCTTGGGGCTTGCAGCAGTTCAATGCAGTTGTGACGTCTAAAATCTGCAACTCATACCCGTGTGCCATGACAGGCTCCAGAATCACAGTAAGTGGATTACTCCCTTGCAAGTTGCGAACTGCCCAAAAAGCATTACACGAATGGCAGTTTCTCCTACCATTTCCCTTGAAGTCCAGTGGCAATGGGATATTGACAGTGGGAGCAGGCTTTAGTGAGGCTTGAAGGTGTCTGTCTGAACTTCCGCATTGGTGACTGGTATTTGATAGTCATCTTCCTGAGAACTCTAGTGACTATTTGTGTATCTGGTCCTGCATCTATGACTAGGCAAGCCTATTTAGGGTAACTAGTGCCCACTCTGAATGAGGATGCCCTAGGGAAGGTGGGGTGAACATAGTGTCACATTTGCAACTGTCCGGCAATCTGCATCCTGACATTCACTCGTAATCTGCGGATGGAAACAAAGAGAGAACAATATGATTGGCTATTGGAACATGGTATGTCAGGACTCTTCTAGGCGGACTGGAAAGAACAAAAACTCATCACCCCATGAGCTAGCAAGATCATATATATGCATTGCACATTAAGTGAAATCACTGTCAAGCAAAGAACACATTAGTGACACTAGTTCAGGGTACACCATCTTCTGGAAAGGAAAGGATGCAGATTGTCAATGAAGGAATAATAATTCTTAGAATTCCTGTTGTTGCAGATAGCTTTGTCACAGTTCTCTGCCTCTGCTTCCTCTTTAGACAGTGCTGAAGATACAAATAACCAGTTCAACCATCAACTGAACAATGTTCTTGTCAGTATACCTACAAAAGATAAACTCTTGCCACTTGACGACTTCAGTGCTAGAGACATTTGCTTTTGGGTAATCAGTGTGTTGGAAACTGCAACATCGGTGGATTGCAACTTCGTGATGGTCTCTGTGGTGGGCACGAGCTTTATATGACCAGTATTCTATTCCATGTACCTAATCATGAAAAGACCAAATGGATGCATCCATGTTCCAAACACTGGCATGTTACTGTCATCATGTGCCATGTGCCAGGATGACAAGAAAGATTTTCTGATCAGGAAAACAGCTCGAAACATTGTTGGTTGCAGGACTGTTCACAAACTGTTAGTGAGCCATGTGAGGATTCTCATACATCGTAAGCCACAATCCTACTTCTCAAATACTTTCAGGAGGAAATTCACCATTTACAGCCTTCAGGATAACACCTTTTGCTGTCTTGAAAGACACACTTTTTAGATTGTCTCATCGAAACCAGTTCAAAATACACCATCAAAAAGACTGTAGAGGATATCTTTGGTTTGAATGTAAAGAAGAAAAATTACTTTTTATGAAAATAATGAAGAACCTTATATGTATCAAGTGGAATGCTTACCTATTTCTTGCTCAAGATCAATTCTCTATGGAAAACAAAACATGTTTTCCAGAGCTCAAGTAGAAATATGAAACTGAAATATGGACAGTGAAGAAAAAGTGGTGACAAAGTCCAAAGAACTCCAAAAGTCTGTCAGGCACGTGAGTTTGTATGTTGAATAAGAGATGTTCATCAGGGGCACTGGAAACAGTCAGTTGTATGACCATCCTTGCTGACAGTCGTGGCATCTTGAGCTGCTGGAAAGAGCACTACAGGCCACTTTTAAATTATAGTTTTATTGCTCCTAACAACTTCCAAAAACATGTCTCCCAGCAACCAGCACAACCATAGGTGACACTCTCACTAAAACTTTGTAATTTAGTAAGGTTCTAGATCTTATGAAGTTGAGAATGGCACACATCCTGAAATCCCTCTGGAGACAATTCAAAGTGATAGCTTACCTCATAAACACTCTCTTCTCTGTTTCTGTTAATATAGAAACCACAAGGTACCAATAGAGGTGGAGAATTCCTCAGTTGTCACTATCTTTAAAGAAGGCGAAAGAAGCATATGCAGTAATTACCAAATGACATATTTTTGCTAAAATTCTACATAATCACCTCCAGGCTCTTTCTGAGACTGTATGTCCCAAATATCGGTCCGGACGTCGCCCCTGCAGAGGCACTATTGATATGATCATCTGTATTTGAAGACAACAAGAGAAATGTGGTGAACAACATAAGCCTTTACTGTTAGTGCTCTGTGACCTAGAAAAATGTTTGATATGGTGCCCAAAGAAGCTATGTGGGAGCTCTTAAAATGTTTCAGGTGAACATTATGTTGAACTGACTAAAACTGTCCGTGATGATGTGTCTTGGCAAGTGCTATGCCAGAATGAAACATCTGATAGATTCTCTATTACTTATGGGCTCAAACAATGATGCATTCTCATTACGACATTGCCCTGTAACTCAGTCATGCTCAGAGACATTGTCTGTAACCAGAACCTGAATACAGATTGATAGAGGGCTACTTAATTAGTCCACGACATTCTAAAATGTTCACAAGTCTCACCCAAGTAACTGATCTACAATATGTAGGTGACAATGTTTCTCTACCTCATACACCTGTTGAGTTGCAACTGTCTCTAAACTTTCAGTAGTGCATATGAATGTTTTGGCCAAACCATCAAAATCCTGAAAACAAAGCTACTCACACAGACAGCTCCTAGAACTGCCTTTCTGGTTTTAAATGTCTGTATCCAGCTCATCTTTGGAACAAATAGATCAGTTCCTCTATCTGTGAAGTATATCAGCAACCAAAGGACATGGAGAACAGAATATATGCTGTTACGCATGTTGCTTTTTGTTGTCTCACAATAGGGTCTTACTGAACAAAGATATGACACTTCATCAAACTCATGGAGTAACGAGCAGTTAGTTCTACCTGACCTATTGGACATTATAGCACTGTCATCTTAAGAAACTAGAATGCTTCAACCAATAAAAGCTTAGATACATTATGAACATCAAATGGGATGACTTTATATCAAACTGTTCTTGAGAAGGGGAGGATGAATAGTATAGACGCTACTATAATTGGTGACAAACTTAGATTAATTGGTCATTTCTGATGGATTAGAAACCATAGACTTCCTTGACACACATTGTGTGGTGAAGTGAACATAAGTAGAAGACCCCATGCTGTTCCTCTGAAGTGAAGTGCTGCAATATCCATTTCTAGAAGAATCTTAAGTCTAAACATTGACACAAGTAATTGGTGTGCCGCAGCAGAATATCTTAATTGCTGGTGCCCAACTGCTTCAGCTGCTGCTTTACATTTTGAGCAGGCATGTTGTTAGTTGGAAAATGAGAAATAAGAGATGCAAGTTTCATCAGGCCCAGACACACATCCTGCCCTTTATTATGTATAAACTGTGTGGCTGCATGTTTCATGCCAGGTTTGGTCTGCTAAGCTGTCACAGGCATCTTCACACCTGAACTGCAGTGTAATAAAGGAAGTATAGGAGAAAAATGAAAATGCTGATAAGAGCATCAGCCGATGTCTACATGTAGCTTATAAATATAATTTGAAAAGAATATACAGTGCATTAATAGGCTGTCAAACATACATTAGCTATGTACTGGGGTTGAGCTATAGACTACATCTGGCGATTAATCTGCAATTAACACTTGTGTGTTTGGCAGAAGATTCCTGGAGCCTTTTTGACGATTTCTCAAGCTTTGATTTTTCATATTTTATCATGATGGCCATTTCTCGCTATGTAGATAAACAGCAAAGTGTTTTTGAATTTGGAGGAGACACTTAGTGATTTAATTTTGTGAAAAGATCTCAACGAAACAAAAGGTGCCTTTGTTTTAATGATTGCCAACCCAGCTTGATTATCATGTGTGTCACACTCCCCCCCCCCCCCCCCCATCTCCACCCCCCACTCCACTCCACTTTTTCTTATGTTCTTTATCAATCCTACCTGGTATTAAGGATCCCATACTGCACTGCAGTATTGCAGAAGAAGATAGACAAAAGTAGTGTAAGCAGTGTGTTTAGTAGACTTGTTGCTCTTTCTGTGTGCTCTGCTAATAAAAAATAGTTGTGGGTTCACATTTTGTACATGATGGTTCCAGTTAATATTGTTTGTAATTGTAATCCCTTCATATTTAATTGAACTGACAGCTTTAAAGCTTATACGAGTTGTTATGTAAACAGACTTTATTATTAATGTGGAGGACCTCTCACTTTTTCTTGTTTGGGGTCAGCTGCCACTTTTTGCATGATGCCATTATATAGTCAAAAGGATTTTGTAATTTGGACCTTCTGATGACTACTAGAGAGTAAAGGATAGCATCATGCACAAACATTTTGAGGTCTGCTTAGATTGTCTCCTAAATTGCTTATACAGATTGAGAATTGCAGGGTGCCTACAATACTTCCTAAGAAACTCTTATTTACAACTTTTGATTTTATTAGATGATGATCTTTAAGTTACTACAAACTGTGACCTTTCTGAAAGGAAATGAGCATATCAGAATACCATATAGCAAAATAAGAAAAGCAGTCTACGCTCCTCGGAGTATGGGACATCATCATCATCATCATCAATATAAACTATTGTGAAGTTTGAAGGGGGGTAGCATCATTGAGGAAAAAGTACATGAAATGCTTAAAAATTGTATGAAAAAAGGTGCAGTCTTCCTCATTTGTAAACCAACTTGTATAATAGTGCTCAAATATTACTTGACCAGAAAAATAGAAATAATTTAATCTGTATTTGCAGATTCATTTAATGGCTATTCAGGGGCTAATCAGTTTCTGGAACAAAGTAATTGCTGGCTGAAGGAAGATGAATACAAACATTTGGCTATTGATAGATCTGTAAAATTTGTACTGGTACATCCAATATTGTTATCGTATGTTAAGTTGCATGACTTTTCTTGTATCAACACAAGGCAGAGATTGCTCTGCTGTATAAGGCAAATGGATGTTGTCATTATCTGCCTACAAATTGGCATTTGATATGCTGTTACCAGATTAGAAACTGGAAACATGACACATCATAATGTCGTTTCCATGTCTCCATAAAACATGAATGCCTGAGAGTCATAACCGATGCCTCACCATCACTCCTTTGAATAGAGAATGTGGTACTTAAAAACAAGTACTGTATTGTTGCATTATTGCAAGGGGGTATCAGATTCAGATTTGAAATGCCATTTTAAGAAATCTGAAGGAATTTAACATGATCTGTGATACTTTTTTTTCATTCAGACTGCATGTTTGACAGTATTATTAGCTACCTATTCTTGTATGAAGATAAGGATAGCTATTTTTTTTTTTTTTTTTTCTTCATCTCTCTCTCTCTCTCTCTCTCTCTCTCTCTCTCTCTCTCTCTCTCTCTCAGTATATACTTTCGTAACTTACGCATTGCTTTAAAGTTCATACACTTATTAAGAAATAAATTTGTACTGGTGTCCTGAGTTTCCAGAGCAAGGAGTGCCTTTCTGTAGGTGGTAAAGAATGAAGGGCAAAGAAATAAAGCTGGAAAAAAGGAGACTGTGTGTAAAATATTCTTGAGTTTTACCTGTCTAACCTCCTATTTCAGTTATGTTGCACCTTGTATCTAAAAAGTTGAGAATGTCTATTTACTGTACTAACAGATGTAAACATTATTATACTTACCAGTTAGAAGTTAAGATACTGTGTGACATGCATCTTCCCTTACACTTGATCTTAAAATGCTCACAAGGCAACATAAAGAAACTTACTTTTTGCATACTTTCTTTGTGCATGATGACTTTTAACATCATGGGTGTACTTGAGGATGCAGGTAATGATAGCAGGATCTTTTTAAAATCAGTTTGACACTCATCATGTCCGTTACATTTTCAAAAGAAATTATTTGAAAATACAGTTCATTTTAATTCCATATGCTAAGAAACAAACCTATTTTTACCTACACTCACCATAATGCTGTGGTACAAGTTAATTGTAGTCTAAATATAAAATTAATGTGAATCCAGGGAATAATAATAACTACGACATTTTACTACTACTACAATAATAATAATAATAATAATAATAATAATAATAATAATAATTATTATTATTATTATTATTATTATTATTATTATTATTATTATTATTATCATCACAAAGCTCGCCAAAACACAAATTACTCTTCTTGAGAGCATCTTAAGAAGTGGTCAGCCCAGCAATAGCCAGCAGTATTCTACTTTCAGCAACCTTTAACTTATACTTTCATTGTGTGAATACTGTTTAACAGCTCACAGACCTGTGCTATCCTGGCAGCTTATGGACATGTGAAATAATAATAATTACTAAATAAACATGAAATTTTTATTACTATGTACACTGATGCAACCTTCTGAACACTGTCTTTTTGACAGAAGCATTATTTTTCTTTGCTATAACTAATATTTTTTTCTTTTGTCTTCATTCTGCTTTGGATCAGGGTCAGCATGGTTAGTTTAAGAGGTAGCCAGATGCCCTTCTGTTGCCACCTTGTTACATCACCCCCTTCCACAATCTCACCTCTGGGATGCACTCTATGCATATTTCCAAGTCAGTAAGACCCCCAGTTGAAAAGACCTGCTAAAAATAGGGAAAATAATCAAGTGGATTAAAAGATCACATGGGAACAAGTTGCTAGAAATGCAGGCAAAGCGTCACCCAAATATAGGCAAGAGGCTAGCTCTGTCATATTTGTTGCTTGGTATTCTTAATTTCTACATAAATTTTGAGTTACAGCATATTTATGCCACTGGGATATATTGCAAAAATGAGACATTTATGAAGAATTCTTTTATAAATAAAAAAAAAAGATGAGTTGAATATTCTTGCATGACATCTTTTTTTCCCCCTTTTCCTTAGGCACTATTATTCTTTTTGGTATGTTACGATGTGTACATGGAGAGCTTTACAAAACCTCACCATTTAGACAGGGTGTGATCAGTATAAATAATAGTCAATTGTTCTATGTAAACAAAATGTTTTATGTTCTAAAATTATGCAGTTATGGTGGTAGGTGGTATCAGGATGCTGGTATTGTAGATTGAGTGAGGTTTCTGTGGACATGTTTAGTCTGTAGAAAACAAACTCTGAATGAAATTACCAAATAAGCAGCAACCAGTCGCAAAATCATGTTTCATTTATTCACTTTTGCAATCCTTCAGCTCTTATATTTATTGTTACAGCAATATTTCTGTCTGGAATCATACCCTCAATCTTGAATACAATTGTTTGATGTGTCCTGTTGCATAAATTGTGTAAATTTTGAATTTATTTTGTTCAATATATAAAATCTGATGCAAATATCAAGAGAGGTAAAATGTTTCATTAATACCAGTGTAAATTTTTAGAGTCAATTGATGTGACTGTGATTGTATTCCTTCAAGTGACAATATTGTTAGAAAATACTTGGCAGTTCTGTCTGTGACAAGGAATGATCATATCAATGGCATGGTGATGGGTTTCCTGCAGATTTGAGATTTCAGTTATGTATGACCTAGGCATTTTTTCATGTACTGTAAAGGATTCGCCTGCTGTTTGCTCACTGGATTCCAACTAGAAATATTTACATAGTGTGGACTAGTTGTTCCATTAGGCATTTGAAAACCTACCATCTATCACTCATGCTGAGAAACCTCAGAAATTACAGCAAACATATTGCGTGTTTCAGGTTTCTGTGGACATGTTTAGTCTGTAGAAAACAAACACTGAATGAAATTACCAAATAAGCAGCAACCAGTCGCAAAATCGTGTTTCATTTATTCACTTCTACAATCGATTTCAACTGATTAACAGCCATCATCGGTGCTAAAAATAAAAGAATAAAAATAATTAATAACAGTGACCAAATGAATAAATGTGCACAAAGCAACGCAAAACCGATTAAATGTATGTAGATGCATTAAACCATTTAAAATGCTCATACAAATTTACCTTTCAACGAATATGTGCCCTGAGTAGTAATAGCGTCTTAAGCAGAGGTCAAACATAAAGTGATACATCGAGAATTGACTATGACAACGAGAAACCATAAGGGGGCACTGCAAAGCAAACCCACCCTCTATGCGAAAAGATACAGCTAAAATAAAAATGAGAAGAAATGACATACAAAATGAGGTAAAATATAATGATATAATACTAAAATATTTACATAAAATGGATATATTGACAAAGATTTTGTCAACCACTTAGTACAGTTATATGTGCCAAAAAGTGATTGTACCAATTAGTAAAAAGAAACAAAACATAGATGAGAAGCACACCATAGAAAAAATTTTAAAAATTAAAAAAATTAAAAAAAAATACTTTATCATATTATTGAAGAGCAAAAGTTAATCATAATGCCAAAACGTAAAACAGTGTTGGCATCCATCTAGCGTACAGTTAATGATATTCAGGAGGATCGGATTTTTTCCGGCAGATGGTGCCACATTACTGAATACACATGTAATGTAAACTACGTTGAGATAAAAAAATTACGGACATGAACGAAACAAACATATTAAAGAAACAAGACACAATGCAAAAATAAAGTGCTATCATGCAGCCCACCCTAATCAGCATAAAATGGCATTTTTCATATTTGCATTTAATCACGTTTTCTGTACCCCACTTTCTGAAGAGGATCGTAAAACTGACTTAGATATTATTTTATCCATAGCTAAATCTAATGATTATCCGCTACCATTTGTTCAAAAAATTTATGAAAAATTTGCCAACAAATATAGACATGGGAGCAAATGAAGTAATTGTAGGGGAAAATGAAACGATGAAATATTTCTTTACCATACTAAGGGGCAGTTAGTATTAATGTTGAAGCTGTTTTTAGCAAACTCAAGGTTAAGATTGCTTTTTCAACTAAGAATAATTTGGGACAAATTTTAGATCATGGCGTAGATAAAGTAAAAGTTTTACACCATTCGGGGGTTTACAGAATACTTTGTCCAAGCTGTAAAGCATGTTACGTAGGTCAGACTGGACGGAAAATTGAAACTAGATTTGCTGAACATGTCGCTGTTGGCAGAAAGGACGCCGCTGATTGCTCAAATTTTGCAGCCCACATTATTAATAGTGGGCGTGAACTGCCTCGAATTGAGATGCATGTGAGGTTATTACATAGAGCGAAAAGGGAATTATCTTGATTTGGTAGATGATACGGAGATCTTCAATCATCATAGATCAGCTAGCGTGTGCCTTCTCAATGAGCAGGTGATAGTGAGGGGAGTTCATTTTTTGGGAGCTCTTCGCTGAGCATTTGCTTGATGGGAATGGAAATTATAGGACAAAGAAAGACGAGAGGGGGGTGGAGGAGGGAAGAGGGGGGGGGGGGGGGAGATAAATATATTGGTGATATGAATGATGTTATTGTGACCAAGTTTGCATTGACGCCCTTTAATTGGGCTTTTACCGTCTTGTCGGCTCCTCCAACAGACATACGGTGTAGATTTATGCCTCGTGTTACACGAGCACACCGCAAGAGCCCCTAAGAGTTCTCAATTCATCCTATCGAGCCTGTGTTAATTTTTCCATGTATGAAGTGTGCTAGCACTTTATTTTTGCATTTTGTCTTGTTTCTTTAATACGTTTGTTTCGTTCGTGTCTGTAATTTTCTTATCTCAACTAAGTTTACATTACATGTGTATTCAGTAATGTGGCGCTGTCTGCAAAAAAAAATCTGATCTTCCTGAATATCATTAACTGTACGCTAGATGGATGCCAACACCGTTTTACGTTTTGGCATTAAGATTAACTTTTGCTTTTCGATAATATGATAACGAATTAAAAAAAATCCAAAAAGTTTAAAAAAATTTTTTCTATGGTGTGTTTCTCATCTATGTTTTGTTCCTTTTTACTAATTAGTACAGTTATGTACGCCAAAAAGCAATTGTACAATGTGGTTGATAAAATCTTTGTCAATATATCCATTTTATGTAAATATTTTAGTATTATATCATTATATTTTACCTCATTTTGTGTGTCATTTCTTCTCATTTTTGTTTTAGCTGTATCTTTTCGCATAGAGGGTGCTTTGCAGCGCCCCCTTATGGTTTCTCGCTGTCATAGTCAATTCTCAATATATCACTTTATGTTTGACCTCTGCTTAAGACACTATTACTACTCAGGGCACATATTTGTTGAAAGGTAAATTTGTATGTGCGTTTTAAATGGTTTACTGCGTCTACATACATTTAACTGGTTTTACGTTGCTTTGTCACTATTATTAATTATTTTTATTTTTATTCTTGTATTTGTAGCACCGATGATGGCTGTTAATCAGTTGAAATAGATTGCAAAAGTGAATAAATAAAACATGATTTTGCGACTGGTTGCTGTTTGGTAACTTTATGGTTTAGTCACTGCACAACTTGGGAACCACATGGAGCCCACCATTCATAAACTCTGAATGTCAAAATCAGATATTATAAACTTGTTTATTGACGCAACTTAACATTTTATAAATTAGAAGCTGACAGAATATTCTGTAAAGGTGAGGTGCTGTAAATAATAGAGCAAAACTTTTACTTATTTGAGTGAATGTTTGTCATTCTGATTTATTTATGGAAACAAAACAACCACTAGGAGAGACACCTGTGATCTCTTCCAATTTCATCTCATATCGTGCTTCCAGTGGCATGTACTTCATGACAGTTGTCAAGGCACATATCTCAATCATAGCATCATATGTAGTTACTTTAATTATGTGTGTTAGTAACTTTGTAAATTTGCATGTAGTGGAATTGTTGATAGTGCCAGAACAGTATATCAATGGCTGTAGTAGACATGTGGGAGACTAAAGCAGATCCAGTGATTGTGATGGAGGTATCCCTTGAGAGTATTTTTCACTCACCAAGTGAAGGAATATAGTCAATGCATAACAAACTTATTATATTAATCCAGAAGCATTCTTATTGTTGAGGAATATTACTATTGTTGTTCCATAAGTATAATGGTAGAGATGGATTGGGAAAAGATAGGATTTGTGATGGGTGTGTACCCAGATGGGTCATTTTTCTCGGTATTGTAGCAGTTATTGACATGCATTGAAATTTTGAAGCCATATTATTATTATACAGAGTATGCAGTGCCCTGTGTGCATGAGTTTTGTTTTGTTGTGGTCTGATGTTCCACAGCAGCAAGAATCACTGCTCAAGTAATATGTGTTTCAGGACAATGGCGTCGAGTTCTGTGAGTCAAGAAGACCTTGAAAATGATTTTGAATTGTCTTCCCGGCGTTCACGCATCAGGACAGCAAGGGCCCGTACTGTTAACCCTCCAGCAAGACTCGGTGTGTGATTTTGAATAATTTATTTTGTCACATATGCTTGTAATCTAAAGAGACATTTATAAAGTCTTTACTGCTATAGTTATTAGTGATAGTAATGTTTTAGTTTTTACAACATACCTTTTTGCTTTTCTTCACAACTGGCAGCATTATTGTTGCCTACATAGGGCCTGTACTATGGATTGTTGTTTGTTTCTGAACGAAAATAAGGCAAGTAATCTGAATGTTCTTGTGTATGCATGTGCGCCAGTTACAGCTTGATGATTTTTGAAACTTTTTAAGGAAGTATTGTGTGAAGTTTTTAATTTTGGAGAATACTGTATGTTGCACATGCCCTATGAATGTTGATAATTAACTGTTTATAACAAGCATGGTGAAATTTAAAATGCAGATTTCACTATGTCTTCCGATCCAAGCCAGCAACAAAAATTGGGGGGGGGGGATCACATTTCACTTTCTCAAGACTCCAAATTTAAATTTACAGTTTGTGACTTTAAATATATTTTGAAATTTTTGTTAATGACCATATTTTATTTTTTAGTTCAAATATGACTTTAGGTGCTGGTCTAAGCATCAACCCTTCATCAGTCACTAATGATGTAAAACTTGTTGTCTCTTATCATTAGTAGGGCTTCTCGGGGCAACAAGAATATGAATTTCAATATTTTGCATAATTATTGACCAAATTTAAAATGCTGTCCTAATCCGTGCATTAAGATATAGTCTCATATTAAAAGCTGAACACAATGCAGCAAGTATTACAGTTAGAAACTGTGTGTTTGTCTTGATGCAGTGTAACTGACAGCACGCAAATACCCAGACATATTCATCCAGTATGTGAGAATGAGAGCACTTATCAACTTCCGACAAACATGAGTCAGAATTTCAAACCTTTACAAAACTACTACTTTCTAATACCCCACTGCAAAATGATGAAAGGAAAAAATGCTTTCTCCATTTTCACTGGTCATGCAGTAAAACTTTAGCATCAGGCATGACTTTTTACTTCATTACTTCTTTATTACCAACTCTATTCACAACACAGTTTGCAGCAGTATAGACATTCACCATTGAATGTACCTGAAAAATTATATCATTGTACAACACCCAGTTCAAGAGACACGATGTCATAAACATTGAAATGCATGAAAAACTAGCTTTTGCTTAAAATAGAGTACAGATTACCCCAGACTCTATTCATCTAGTGTTTTATGATGATAATACTTTGTGACTTTAAACTTTAAGCACAATTTCAGACCTTTCCGAAACTTCCTCTTACTTACGCACTTAGTCAAATATCTAACATGTTAACTCATCTGTAAAGTAATCAGACATATGAAGT
This sequence comes from Schistocerca piceifrons, assembly GCF_021461385.2. Classification (NCBI taxonomy): domain Eukaryota; kingdom Metazoa; phylum Arthropoda; class Insecta; order Orthoptera; family Acrididae; genus Schistocerca; species Schistocerca piceifrons. Next base: position 125,224,453 of record NC_060149.1, read on the forward strand.
TGTTTTATACATGGGAGTATGATTCTTCAAAGAAACAGGGGTTTACGGTGGAGCTCTAAATCACTTCCAGTTACTTAAAATATCTGTGCTGCAGATCTAATCTAACATGAGTTTTTGTGCTCTGTTCGTGCTGTCTTACACTAGCTTCGTTGTACTAATTTGTGGCAAATCTGTGTATAGTTTCTGTATCTTCCAGTACTGTACAAAGGGTACAGCATGCTTATGGAAAAGATATTGATTTCTGACATATTACTATTTGTGTTTATTTCAATATCATTCATAAATTGTCAATGTTTGTGTAATTCGTTTTGCTGCAGTATTCTGAGAGGTCATAACTGCATTTGATCTTCCTGTAAGAGATATTTATTGTAGCTGTTTCAAACTTTTCTAGCGAGAAAATGTTGTTCATCACCCAGCAGTAGCCACACTGTAAACTTTTCATGATAATCACAAACTCGAGCTTGATGAATGTTGTTGTAGAACTGTGAAACACTAATCCATGGGAAAAATGACGTACTGTCTGGTCATGAAGTTGTAATTGACTTAAGTTTTGTTTTTATTTGTTTTTTTTTTTATTTTTTGCAACACTGTAAGATGAGCATTTTGTGTTGTAATCAGTTCAAATAAGCCAGTTGTCATCTTCCGACTAAAGGCACATACTGAAGTGGCTTCAGTATTGTTGACATCACAATAGAAACTGCTTACAGCCTGTGCCTTTAGTCTGGAAATGATACCTGGCTGCTTGAAACCTGTGCAGCATTGTGAAATACTAATCTGATTGTGTCATAAAAACATAAGAAATAAAAAGCACTAATCCCATAGTTAGTTAAAAACCAGTGAAGTTAGCCAATATGTACGCTTTCGAATTTGCAGACCACAGTTTGAGAATCATCAATTTAGCGTATTAGAGACTTTGTCGTGTTGGACCTGCAGTTCAAACCTCTCGTGATGTGTAGGATGATATGATACTAATAAAAAACAGTGTTGTCAACCTGAAATTTGGTTTTCAAATTCCATATGGTTTTCTAGGCGAAGCACTGTTGTAGAAGGAATGCTGCTGCCCTTCTGACATGAAAACTGTGATCAGTTGTCTAGGAAGCTATAATAGTGCTTTAAAGCTTACACAACAGTTTTCAGATTCATAAAGCACTGTCAGAGATGAAAGCCAAGCAGGGTGCTTGTGGTGGCGAAGGGGGGGGGGGGGGGGAAATCAGTGATGAAAATACAACTATTATGGTTTTAATCAATTTTGTTACATCTATGAGGGCTTGCTGAAAAGTAATGCTTTCAATTTTTTATGTGATATTTCATAAAGCTTTTTAAATAAAACAAATTTATTAATATTCTAAATCTTTATTCTCCATGTCTACGTATTTATTTCTCAACATAGTCACCCTGGCGACGAACACTTCTCTCCCAGTGAGATAAGTTTCTTGATACCGTCACTCCAGAATGTTTGACTTTATTGATGGTGCCCCCCCCCCCCCCCCCCCCCCCCCCCCCCATCCGTTTCCATTTGCACGTCTTCATCACTATCAAAATGACATCCTTAAAGGTGTTCTTGAAGTTTTGGAGACAAACGAAAATCGGATGGGGCCAAATCGGGACTATATGTAGGATGATCGGTGATAGTGAACTTAAGGTGTCAGATTGTTGCAGATGTTGCAGTGCTTGTATGTGGTCTGGCATTGTCATGCTGAAGGAGAGGGTGCTCCATGTGTGGACAAACTCTTTGAATTCAAAACTGTATCACAGCATGCTGTCTCTCGCACACTGTCACAGTTAATTTACACACCACAGTGTTACATGCAAAAATTCTGAGCCCTCTGTTAGTGGAGGGCTGCAAATTGGTAGAGTTGAAGAATAAAGCTGTAAAATGTTAATAAAATTCGTTTTATCTGAAAAGTTTTAAGAGTTTTCACATTAAAAATTCAGAGGCATTACTTTCCAGCCCACCCTCATACATCTGTACTTCATAAGCAATCTTATGGTGCACTCGGTATTTTGTCATTCATATGACAACTTTCAGGAGGAGCTGCAGTAAGATGCTCTCTGTAAAACAGATTTATAAGACAGTATTAAGTATCTAGGCCATTTTATGTTTTGGCCTCCCAGTGGCACCACCTCATTTTAGACACCTTCAGCGCCGACAGGATGATTTTTGTGCCTCAGTGACGCGAATGGCCATAACAGCGGTAGCGCATCTACTAGTAGGGTCATCGAAGCTGGGCGGGTTTCAGCAGAGGGATGCCGTGAAGAGTGTCCCACAAGTTAGGGCTTGGAGAGCTGTGTGTTTCCCAGGGAGCTCTGCTAGCAATGGTAGTGTGTGGATAGGCCACCCTGTGTTTCCCGAGGTGGGGACAGGCCAGTGCCATGAGACCTCTTCTACCCTAAACTCGAGGCATACTTCAGGGACCATTATTAGGCATGATAGTGGAATATTGTGTGTTCCAGAGGAAGGGGGGGGGGCGGCTTAACTTCACTGCCTGGAGCATGAGCAAGGCACACACCTCTGAAGGAAAAAAAAAAAAAAGAAAGAAAAAGTCCTCAACCTCAAGGTGTGCTATGTGCTGATAAGATGAATGGCTTTTGATATTAAACAGTCTCCAGTGGGCACTCTCTGGGCCACGTCAAACTGACTATCTGATCTTCTGAAATCAAAGGCCTATCCTGTTATGGAAGAGTTGTATAACACTCTTAACTTTTGTAAGGGTATGGTTTCCTAGAGATCAACTGTGAGGAGGTAAGAGACCAATAAATAATGTGTGTCACAGAAGTGCGTAACTGTATGGGGAAAGCCAGTGGCATGTTGGAAAAAGACTAAAACGTTTGAATAAATGTTCACCACTTCAGCATTACTTGAACATATTCTTGCGGACTATATCGGCCTTAAGGTTCAACTACTTTTTACCAACCCAGCGCAATGCTTCAAATGCCAAAGATTTGGCGGCATGTAACAAGTGGGCTACAATTGGAAATTGTGGAGGCTCAGTTAACATATTGGACAACTCTTGTACACTTCCTTTGAAATGTATAACCTGCTCCAGGGATGATGCAGTATGGGGCGGGACGTTTATGGTTATAACAAGAAAAGAAAAAATTAGGAGTTAGAGGCACATACCCTATGGCGAAGCTAAAAAAGCTTTAAAAGCTATGTGATCTCCGGTGTTCACTACTACTTTCAAATTGGCCTTTATGAAGCCAGTTGCCAAATGTGATGTCTCCACACAAACCCAGACTACAGTTTCAAGTGAAAGTACATGCAGTTGTCAGTGTTCATGTCGGGGAAGGGGGAAGCTAGACTCAAACCTGAAATCTTTCAGAAGCCATAGACGACGATGGACTTGGAACCTCAAGCACATACCGCTGCTCACCATCAGAAGCCCACTAAGCTGTCCCCTCTATCCATGCAAGCAACCCCTCCCTTAAGTAAGGAAAAAGATGTTTGAAGTTGAAGTGGCAGCTAAACCATTGTGTTGGCGAGCAGTCTCCCTTTCTGGTAGTGGCTTTACTGTCGACGATTTTGATATCCGTATGGAGAGCCAGGCACTGTCGAATGTTCCCCCTGACCTCTTGAGTAAATCACCACTGCCAAGGGTCAACAACAAGGACATGGGCACGGACAAGGACAAGGACAACCATCGCTAATCAATGGCTCCCACATGGACTTCCATATTGCAGTGGAACTTGAATGGATAAAAATGGTTCAAATGGCTCTGAGCACTATGGGACTCAACATCTATGGTCATCAGTCCCCTAGAACTTAGAACTACTTAAACCTAACTAACCTAAGGACATCACACAACACCCAGCCATCACGAGGCAGAGAAAATCCCTGACCCCGCCGGGAATCGAACCCGGGAACCCGGGCGCGGTTGAATGGATACAGATCACATTTGGAAAAATTACAGCTGCTGCACCAGGAGAGACTCTTCTGCATCTGCTTACAAGAAACTCATTTTAAAGTCACAGACACGCCTGTATTAAGGGGCTACCACCTCTACAGATGCCACTCCTCTTCTTTCCCTCTTAACACAGCCATGCAGGCAGTAGCAGTGGAAGTTCTCACACCAGTTAAAATCATTGTATTCTTTACATCTTCCATCTTATGATCCATTGGATGCAGATGCACTGACAGAACTCTCTTGCACATTACTCCACCCATTCCTCCTCATGAGGGATTTCAATGCACACAATGTTCTGTAGGGTTCGGCTACCACTTGTCAGGGATCGAATTATCAATTGCCTTGGTCAGATGACATACTTTTCTACAGCTAGTGGGACCTTTTCAGCTATTGACCTTTATTTTTGCTCCCCAGGTATTGCAGGCTTGGTCCAGTGGGAAATGGTCAGATTTGCATTCTAGTGATAACTTTCTGGTGTTGATTCATCTGCTGACTCAGACGGTGGTCAATGGGAGGCCATCTTCAATGATGGCCTGTCTCTTTGTGGAGTGATGAATGTCACTAGATAATCAAGCCAAGTGTGCAATTTTGTGGGAATTCAAACAACATCCATTTGCAGAAAACCTTTGTACCTTCAGGTCTGTGAGAACACAGGCGAGGCAAGTGTTTTAGCTGAACACTTTGTCACTGTGTCATCCAGACAATCTCCTGCCTTCTAGGTGTTATGTAGCACTGTGAAGATGAGGTGGCTCTGCTTCTTCTTGTCTAATGAGGTGGTCTAAAATATTTCATTCTCCATGCGGGAATTGGGATTAGTTCTGTATGTGGCAAGACACACTGCTCCAGGACAAGATCAGGTCAATTATGCCGTGCTTAGTCATCTGTGGCCTGGAGCCAAAGGCAAGTGCCTATCGTATTTCGATCAGATCTGGGTTTGATGGACAATACCCCACAACTTGGAAGGTGGTAATAGTAATTTCATTATGGAAACCAGGCAAGGATCATATTGATCATGAGAGTATAGCCCTTACCAGTTGTGTGGGTAAGACTCTAGAGAGCATACTCAACTGCCATCTTGTCTGGATCATCGAATTCACCATTACTTGAAGGTAAAACATCCTTCACCAACTTAACTTCATGAATGGGGACTACGCGGATGCCTGCTACTTATTATCCTGCCACTTCGTATCCTGTTCTTCCTCATGGAAAGATGCTTTTGATAATGCAATGGTGATGCCTCATCTGACTGCTGTGTTAAAGAGAAATGGGGGTGCTCCAAGGCAGTGTACTGTGTCACACAGTAATTGCTGTTAATGGCATCTCCTCAGCAGTCATTTAACAGGGTTAATGCTTTTTGTTTGTGAATGACTTTGCAGTCTTCTAATCTTTCTCCAGTCTTAAGACAACTACAGCTGATCACCAGGAGGCTGGAAGCTTGGGTTAATAAAACAGGTTCTAAGTTCTCACAAGAGAAGACTGCGTTTGTCAATTTTAATGGTGCTCGCTGAAGTTTTAACCACTCAGAGCTCACAATGGGGACAATATTTAACATTTAAAGGACAATGTGTGCTTTTTTTATGCCTACTGTTTGACTCTAAGTTAACTTGGCTCCTGCACCTGAAACCCCTGTAAACAAAGGGCTTCAAATTGTTAATATTTTGAAATGCTTCGGCATAAAGGTGTTGGACACTGACAAGTCCCACCTCCTGCAATCAGATCATGATTAGATTCTGGCAGCATTGTTTATGGATCTGTCCATATTTACTACCTTGGTTTGTTAGCCACTGTCCACCATGAGGGCAACCAGGTATCAGCTGCAGCCTTTTGGACTGCCCAGTTCAGAGTCTTACGTGCAGAGGCTGGTGAACCACTACTCTGGATTTGGTGGCACCTTCCCCTGGTTTGGCAGGTGCTGTGAATCTCAGTGTCACTCCACTCGTTAGCATTTAGAGTGGCAGTCTATCTGAACTTTAAGTGGCTGTTCAGGAACTGGTCCCATGTGTCCAAGTCATTCAGAATACTTGCTACTGACTGTGTCAAGGATCTCAATAAATCAGACATCAGAATTGAAGCCAGGAATAGTACAAATTGCCACCTTGCATCTTCAGAGGTCCAAAGTGATTATAAGCATGACTCAGTACAAGAAAATTTGTACCTCAAATTACATTTTTACAATTGTGTTTTGTTCAGTTTAAAGTATGTACCACATTTTTATTGCTGTTTGTATGGGTGGATCCAGCAATAGAATTCCCTCAGTTGTTGAACTGTTTTCCCTGATACAGTTTTCAAAGTATGCCTGCTGGAGCAATTTACAAATTATGTATAGAGTTTATGGCATTATGACTGCTATGGAGTGGATTCACAAGCATCGCTGTACAATGTTTCTCATCTGTTTTGACCCCCATAGTGTGTGCTAGAAGCAGGCCACCAAATATATCCATTAGACCAGTTGATTCAGCTTATCCATGATTCCTTACAGTGGCTTCAACACTGTTGCAAGGAGGCGGTCTTTGGCTGGGTACCTGGACACACTGCGGTACAAGGAAACGACACAGCCAACAAAAAAGGATGTTGTGATTGTGTTTTAAGTCAATGTGCTATCCCGTTAAATGCTGCCATCTCATTATCTGACAGATGAATCGAGCATCAGTGGGAAACTGAGTGGTTGGATGTGGGGGGAAAACAAATTGCGGTCACTCAACTCAACGACACTGACATGTTGGGCTTCATACCAACCTCACTGACGGAAGAAAGAGCTGCTCATCTGGATATGGATAAGGACATAGCCCTCTAACACACAGTTTCCTCCTTTGTTGGGATGATTCACCTCCCTGAAGTTTGTTGTGTGCCACTTTCAGTTCAGCATATTTTGGCTGTGTGTCTCTTACATGCTAACATGAGGGTAGCCCCCAGTTTGGTGGAGACGTGCACACCAACATTGCCGACAGACACACCAGTGTTACATGGACTCTACAACTTTGCAGACTGTTGGGCCTCATCCCTAAAGTGCTGGGGAGAGGAAGTAGAGTTTAATGTTTTATAAATTACTCTGCATGTTAGGATCGTCGCCGTCATCCCCCCCACCCCACCCCACCCCACCCCACCCCCACACACACACACACACACACACACACACACACACACAAAACACACCACCACTTATGTTTCAGTGCTAGTTTGACAGCCCTACCTTCAAGATGACTTTGTGTGTCCTGACTGTGAATTCAAAGCCCTTTAGGATCTGTTTCTTTTTTTCTCAGATTGCTAAATGGGATTTTATTTTCAAATTTTTCGAATGCTTAGTACATTTCCCTGCCTGCAGTAATTTTGGCTTCATACAACTCTTCTCAGTATAGCATTTGCTCCTTTGATATATTTGCTCTTTTTTTTTCTTCTTTATCATCCAAAGTGCGTTGTAAAATACTCTAATTGTAACCATTAATATCCAACAGTTTCTTCCCCAGAGACAAGTATTTGATATTGACTGACCAAGTGATCTGCACTCTAAATATTTTGTCCATAAAAAATGGCATTATGAGGGCTACAACTGTTGATAAATATAAATAAAACAAGTTTTTTACCTCACTATAGATAAGTGACTGGTTGGTTGGTTGATTTGGGGGAGGGTACCAAACAGTGAGGTCGTCATTGCAATCGGATCAGGGAAGGATGGAGAAGGAAGTCGACTATGCCTTTTCACAGTAACCATTCTGGCATTTACCTGAAGGAATTTATGGAAATCACAGAAAACCTAAATCAGGATGGCTGGAGGTGGGTTTGAACTGTTGTCTTGCCGAATGGGTGACTGATGGAGAAAACAGTTTTATTTATAAATCTACAATCAGCTTCTTGTTGTACTAACTGGTCAGAAATATTTTTCTACATTTATTAACATTAATTTACTGCATGTGTTAATACACACTATTGCAGCCTTAAGATTGCTAATTCCCTTTCTGTGTTAACTATATGATCAATAGTTCAGACCTGTTTATTACAAGGAGATATGGGATGTCAAATGGTTGGCCAATGCCCTCATCAGGCCTAAGTATATTCCACAATTCTTCTGTCAATATAGGTTTGATGTTAGGGGTTTGATAAAAATTTGCCAAAGCGATTAGAGGTTAAGACAATATGTGTGTTATGTGAAGAAGAGCTTTAAATTTACTCTTCACCTCACTTAGTCAGATTTATTTTCAGATACAGTTTAATGTTTTGGAATACCTTCAAGTACGCATTCCTTAATTTTTTTGTAAACATCATTTTGAGAACAAAGGGACCATTTTTGCACCATTGGAATGGCTTTGAAACAAGTAGCACAAGTATAATTAACTGTCCTCTAAAATGGCAAGTTGACAACATCAACAGTCAATGGCACTGAAGAGATATTAACTTGGGCTTTACATCAAAATGGACACCAGCACCAAACTCTGATGATTCTTGGAACTTCAGTACTTGAGCATGCTTCACTTACTAGTCGCATAGCTAGTTGATTTGTCAAAGTGACCTGAATAATCTTTTCCCTCTTATGTGAGATGATTCAATATGTAGTCTAAATCGGTTGAGGTGTATGTTGGAGTTATTTCTTAAACAGGTCATGGCCACTTATTTTTATATCTGAGCCAATGATCCATTTTACCAAGTGACATAGCTCAGAGGAAAGACACTCGTATGTGAAAGGACGACATTTTAAATCCCTGTCTAGCCACCCATGTTTTCCATGATTTCCATAAATTGCTTAAGTCAAATACTGGAATGGTTTCATTGGAAGGGCACAGCTAATTTGCTCCCTCATCCTTCCCCAATCAGAGTTGTTTCCTCCATCTGTAATGACCTCATTATTGAAAGGACATAAAATACTAATCTTCCATCCTTTCATGATAGGTTTCTCAAGAATGAAATGTTGAAACTCTAACCTTTCTTCCCAATCCCCACTGTCCCCCAATATCTTCATTTAGTAATGTAAAATATTGTTGGTTCACCTTAGTTAAGGCTTTTTTAATAAACTAGAAGTGTTACATAATGGTTGATATCACTTACTTCACTGATACTTTCTTGTCAGACACAAGTTCTGAGGATGTCATTTGCCCAAAGCCATATCGTACAGGTGAGAATCGTAGAACATACTTTACCCAGGTATGGGATTTAGCAGTTGAATCATAGGTTCCTGTAATCAACAGCATAAGAAACAAATGTAAGCTGGGTGCATCATAAATGTCTCTTTAAGTGTACTCACAAGATCTGTGAAAAGATCATACCATGTAACTGTTTGCTAAGATAATTGGCTGTCGGCTAGAATTTTAAGTTGGATACTTTTATCTTCCCAACATACCTCCCACAAACCTTAGTTTCCGAATAAAAAAACTATTTTGGTCAGCACATGAGTTGAATGTATTTGATAATATTACACTTTGAACAGAGTTTGTGATCTGTTAACCATTCCACATAAGACAGGTAAAGCATAATTACTGTGGTAAATGTTGACATACTTTTTTGCACAAATCTTACCTATAAGATCAGAATTTTGACACAAAATACCATTTTTTTAACATACAAAAAGTGTAACCAATGTGAAGATAATATGAAACAAGAACTTCACAATCAAATATGAAACTGAAGTAGCTAGATGTGGCATATTATATGCCAGGTTCAGCAGCTTACCTTCCCTCATACAAGATCAGCATCACTGAGCTGTAGATTTTGGGAGAGAACCATGTGTGTTGTATCTTTTGTGAAGAACTTTGTTTTTAGCAGTAACATGTTGATTTTGTGGTGTACACTTGCAAAAAGTTTCAGACTAGCTATTGAAAAGTTTGTCGTAAGGCCTCAGTTGATCCTGCAACTTTATCTGAAACTAAGAGGACCTAGACATTTATCAGCACTTCACATTTCTTAAAAACACAAAATCGTACCATAATTCTGTTCCACATGTAGCTGCAAGTCCCATCCACCACAATGTAATGATAATAGTGACATCTGTTTTGTTTGGCAGTTGCAAAGAGAATCTCCTAATAATAAATTTAACACCGTTTGCAACAAAATTACCATCAGAATATCGAAATCCATCTTCATTCTCTGTATATTTTATTGTACCTTACCCTCAGAGCACATTTCCATATACAAATCTGATGCTTATGCAGTTATTGGAGTAAAACTTGTGTTAGTATTATTTTTCCTAGAATTATCATCACTGCCTCTTTAAATTGTGTAGACTTTATTTTTAACAGAAATTTTAAAAAATGGAATAATTGCAGAGCTGTACTTCAATTGCAGTTTTAGTGCTAATCTGAAACCTTGAAACATGGTGAATATTTTTCGAAAAAGTAAAATAAAAACACTGAAAAGAAAATCAGTAGAACATTTGTTAACAGAAATTGTGACACATTTTATGTCATTTGAAATAGTAGAAATTCTAATATTAGTATAAACACATGACAGTGATTTAATATATGTTTTAAGAATTCATGTGCAGCAATTTTTGACTGTGTGTGTAATAATTTTTGAACAGTTATGTGATGGTGACAGGCATTGGCAATAATAAAAGATACAGAAATGAAACTGAATTGTTTCATACTTGTCTGGGGTATCAAAGGATCTCGATCTCTTTATCTTTAAAGCACGCATGTTAGCATGTGTGGGTATTACTTTGAAATTAATAAAGTTAAATGTGCACCTTTAAAGTTGCATTTCTTGCACACTGTTTCAGTGCTCACCTCCCATTGCATGTGTTGTAGAATTCAGTGGTATAAAAGATTGAACTGAACTGCTAATTGTTTTCCTTGTACTTGCTGTTAACAACTTTAATAAAAGTCCATTGTCTCTTGGTAGTGTAATTAAAACCAGTAACAAAGTCTGGAATTGAATGCCTGTGCATTTTTAACTAATAATAACTAATCTTTTGAGAAATGAAATTGTGTCCATAGCATTAAATCGAGAAATATTTACTTGCAGCTGGAATCGTGAAAGGTAGTTCGTGCTTAAACTTGTAATGTTTGAATTATGAGTTTAATTATTCAGTTCCATGCTTCTGGTGCAAGCCCTGTGGAATTTGTCCAAGCTGTTGTCGAAATACAGTCCATGTCTACATTGGCAATCCAGCAGTTTTGTCTGGGAATGTTCCGTATAGTTACAAAATTGTTTTTGCAGTATCATACAGTTTGATCTGTTTCAGTAGAACAAATGCTGCTCACCAAAGAAAGCTTAACTTGAAAATTCAGTATTGATAAATTGCCAAACCTGAAACAGAAATATTAATGGCTTGGTTCACCTCCCGCTTCAGGACCTAAAATGATACGTAGAGAACTCCAGTATGTGATCAATATTGTTTTGAGGTGCAAACTGATGTACTCGGTTGTATAACATAGTGTTATGATTGGGTAGTGGAAGTGAATTTGGTTTCCACATACCAGGGAGAATCATTGTAGTAGTAGTAGTAGTAGTAGTAGTAGTAGTAGCAATTCAACCAGTTGTCAAGTGTACTAAAACTTAGTCAAAATGTAAAAAGACAGGAAATGGCATAGCTAAAACATTGATACAGCCTCGGACAAAGAAGATATTTTCAAACCTGCACGTTTGAAATTTACAAAATTGATATCAGTTTGATATGGCTGAAGTGATATCTATATGGCAATAGACTATACCAAACACGAACACAACAAATATAAGGGTGTGTACGGTGTTAATGATATTCGTGTAACATGAATACCTTTCTTCTTGCAGAATGGCTCTTAATACAGCAACTGTGCGGGGACAGGGCTACAAGCACCATCACACCTCCCAGCAAGATTGCTAATGTGCTCTGTTTGGCTTAGGTTTTGCGTGCGTGCGTGCGTGCGTGTGCGCGTGCGTGCGTGTGCATTCTGGGTGCGATAGGGGGAGGGAGGGGGGGGGGAGGAGAGAGCTGTGTCACTCCATCTGCTGAATTATTGGCTGCTGAAGATGTTAGTCTAAGACAAAACCTAGATGGCTGACTGTTGTCTTGGAAGATGAACTCTTCAAATTATGCATCAGTGTAAACATGTACATGATAAGCACTAACTGTGTTATCTCCGTGTATTTGCATAGTAATCATTGTACATGGAAAGGCATGGTGGGCTGTTCTTCTGTGGGAATTCTTTGTACATTCATTACCAATTCGAGCAGTCTTGTTATTTTGTGTGTAGGTAGTACGCAGTTGACTGTTGTTGTAAGTGATGAAAATGGATTGAAGTGGAAGTGGTGTGCATATGGCAGATTTTTGTGTCATCACAATACTAACAGCATACTCATTGTTGGTGTTAGTTTTTTAAATGTTTCCTGAGTTAGTGACAGTTTGCACAGTTTCATTGATTGATGGGAACCTGTGATTTGGTAGAGAGTGATTTTACTATATGGATCTTACGCAGAAAGGAACTGGATGATCTCACAGTGATTTAAAGAGACATCTAATGTAAATGACTGACCTGTTGAAGGTGTCTAATACGTATTAAGGATCCCATTAAACATTATTTAGCACGAAAATGCCAGATTACAGTAGCTGAATATATTGTAGGAACTGCACTTACCTCAGCAGCAGATTGCAGTATATCATTTGTATAGTGTGGTGTTAAGACATTTCCTTAACTGTAGTGTGGAAGTTAAAGTTTAGTTACCTTACACAGGTCTTGAAATTTATGGTAGCCATAGGATTTCGATGGAATCTGCTCTACTTTGTAAGAATAATTGGGGAACTCTGTGAAAGAGAAGTAGAAACTCAGATTTTGATAACTAATATTAATGAACAAGAGAGTTATGAGATGCTGCCAAAATGAATGGTATGGTGCTCAAGGCACAAGTTTTAATATTTCAGAGGTGCAGGATTTTAATTCCTGTGGTATGGTATCATAACCTCCCTTTCCGGTACTAATACCCACTAGTGTTGTAGGCACCAGTTAGTAGACCAATGTCCTATAAGATTAGTATAAGGGACAGTTGGATAAAGACGAGACAAATGGAAAAAAAGTAAGTAAATTGTTTATTATTTCGAAAGTAATCACAATAACCGTAAATTCAAGATCTTGTTGTTGTTGTTGTTGTTGTTGTTGTTGTTGTTAAGAAGGGACACTCAAATGAAAAAGACAGGTGGAAAACGGTGAACTGTTCATTATTTCAAAAGTAATAACTGTTACTATATTTATCCCACTGTGACACACGGCAGTCAGTGCCTTTATAGAAAAATGTTTGCTTGCCTACAAAACCATGATTATATCCAGGTGTGCAAATAAATGATGATTAAAGTCTTCCTTCAGCAGACAAAATCTATGGAAATTGCATGGGGAGAGGTCAGGACTGTATGGATGCTGTATAAAGGCTTTCCAGCAAAACTTTTGCAGCATAGTGGGCCAGCTCGCATGTTGCCAAGGTAGCAAAAGTTTTGCTGGGAAGCCCTTTCACATCCTCCATACAGTCATAATCTCTCTTCAAGCAATTTCCGTATTTTCAGAGCCCTGAATAAAAATGTTCATGGCTTTTGATTTGCTGCAGACAAAGAAGAGAAGCATGCCCGGGTACAATTGTTTCTGTAAGCAACCGCAAACATTTTCCCATGAGGGCATTGACTATCTTGTCTCTCATTGGGATAAATGTATTAATGGTTATGGTGATTATTTTTGAAATAATAAATAGTTAGCTTTTTTCCCCATCTTCTCATTTTCATTTGATTGCATGACAATGACACAACAATGATGAATGTGGCTTTGAATTTATTCTAAGCCTAGAATCTCATTTCTGTTTTGCACAATGACCTTACGTGATTTTTTACTAATGATGTTGGCACCTACAATTTTGTACTTTAGTAATTTGAGTGAGTGTAGTCCAGTTTGTTCTATATTTTTTTAGATCCAGGGGGTGGTGATGTTGAAGATGGAGGTGGAGGAGATGGGAAAACAGCAGACTCGCTAAATGTTAGTGGCAGTTTTCCAGCAGATCATGATGCTAGTCCTAAGCCTTTATCAAGAGCAAAGGAGAAAAGAATTAACAGATGTGTTCCTGTACGACAACCCATTACTGAACACGTTAACAGGTGATAATAATCAAATAGCAATATTGTTTCATTTTGTATGTGAATGATAAAGAATGAAATTGTCTTTAAGTGCCTACAAAATCAAGGTGGTAATTTTGTGTGGTACTACTGGCTGTGATTTTATTTAGAATTTTATGTTTTAGGTCCAATAAATATGGCAACTATTGCCAAGGAAGTAATCATTTAATAATGTGAAGTTTGGTAGAGAAGTTAAAGTATTTAATTACTGTTCAGAATCGTGCTCCTAGTTTGATTACCTCCAGATTTGAAACAAATAATTGGATATTAACTGAGCCACATATTTAAAAATAAATTCTGTATTTCAGGGCAAACCACATGAACAAAGGGAAACAACAGCAACGTGACCGTAGAAAACTCCGTGAAAAGAGGCGCAGTACAGGAGTTGTTCATTTACCTTCAACAGAAGTAAGTTTTCTTCAAGAATATATATCTTAGAGCTGCATCTGACTTCAGCTTTTTGCAGGATAATGTTATGTTCTTTAAGGAGTAAGAAAAATAGTGAGAATTACTTCCCACTATAGTTTTTTCATGGTGTCATGACCTTAACTGTAATCGGGAATATACACACTAATGACAAAAAGCTTACTTGAACTAGCAACTATTTTTTATTATTTTTGTATATCACGAGCAGCTCAAAATCTTTGTTATGTATTTGTTACTAGCTAAGTTGTGGGAACTTGTAATTGGGTGCACAACAGATACAGTAAAATTGAAGAGGGGGAGTAAAGCTGTGTGTGTAAAACTCATTTCCATATGTTCTCTACACTTTTGACAGCTAAATTAATTTAAAAAAATCCACAGTAGTAGGCATGACTGCAAATTCAACCTTGTCATGTTAGTCCTGTGTATCAAGTTGAAGTAAAAACTAATGCAGACTACACATATGTTGTATCATTGAACATGTCATGTTACCTTTCATGGAATATATTTTGTCACTTAGACCCTATATTTCTTCAAAGTGTGGTGCTTTTCAAAGCATTAACCAAGATGGAATCCAGGTTTTCTGAAACACATGTTGCAGTAGTAAACAGTTTCCCTTCTACCACCTTTTACCTTGCTGTTACTGCAAACAGTACAATCCTTGATGTTACATTTTTCATTGGAGTAAATGAAATGCGACTGCTTTGATAGTCTCTCCTCATCATTGACGGTAGATGGTATTCCCCTCTTTCTTGTTTGTGTCCCATACACTTCCAACCAGAGCACCCCCTGCGGGCCTGGGGGTTAGAACAAGCCCGAGGTATTCCTGCCTGTCATAAGAGGCAAGTAAAAGGAGTCTCACATCTTTCAGCCTTTATGTGATGGTCCCCAGTAGGGTCTGATACCCATTTTTCAAAACTTTCCCGAAGAGTGAGCCCATTTTCTTGTCGTGGCGTTGCAGTCCCGCTCATCCTCCATCTCTCGAGCGAGGGCACCTTCCTGGGTGTGTTTTCCTCCATCCACTATGCAGTGTCATTTCCTGCACTGCCGATGACCATGGAATTCTTTGCACCTCATATCCAGCACGGTAGCCAGTCTGTTGCGGTGGGGCTGCCATGTACGCTGTTGGTCGTAGCCTCCTCACTACACAGGGATCCATCCACTGATGCTTGTGCTGTTAACTCCCCACATATGCCAAGGAGTAGATGCCAGTCACCCTGGGGCATTGGGACTCCCGGCAGTGGCCATCCCGCCACTGGGGAGGGCCCGTGGTTGGAGTGGGGTGGCATCAGGGAGGATGACGTGCACCACGTCATCACTTGCTGGTGATCAAACACCAGCAGTCCCTAAGCATTCAAAGTCTCAGTACACTGCAAGGAAGTATGATCCTAAATCGTTCCCCTCATTGGCCACACCATGAGAGGAACGCCAGGTTAAGGATGGCAACAATTCTTATTCGGCCCAGTACCTCATATGTATGAGAGCAGGTGGGATTCCTTTATCTCGATAAAGCCTCAGTTTTTTGTTGAGCATATAGAGGACAAGTTTGGGAAAGTGGAAGGCTTGTCCAAATGCAGTCAGGGTCAGTCTTGATAAAAACGGCTTCCTGTGCCCAGTCATGGGCGTTATTCGCTTGTGACAAGCTGGGGGATGTTCCCCTTACCATCACGCCTCATAAGAGCTTAAATATGGTGTAGGGTATTACATTCCACAGGAACCTTCTTTTGCAGTCTGACGATGAGCTGCGTGCCAACTTAGAGCGACAAGGAGTTCATTTCGTGCAGCGCGTCCATTGGGGCCCGAGGGTTAATCAGATTGCCACTGGCGCCTTTACCTTGCCGTTGATGGGGAGGCTTGCGTGCCTCAGCGATACAGATAGCCATACCGTAGGTGCAACCACAACGGAGGGGTATCTGTTGAGAGGCCAGACAAACGTGTGGTTCCTGAAGAGGGGCAGCAGCCTTTTCAGTAGTTGCAAGGGCAACAGTCTGGATGATTGACTGATCTGGCCTTGTAACAATAACCAAAACGGCCTTGCTGTGCTGGTACTGCGAACGGCTGAAAGCAAGGGGGAACTACAGCCGTAATTTTTCCCGAGGGCATGCAGCTTTACTGTATGATTACATGATGATGGCGTCCTCTTGGGTAGAATATTCCGGAGGTAAAATAGTCCCCCATTCGGATCTCCGGGCGGGGACTACTCAAGAGGATGTCGTTATCAGGAGAAAGAAAACTGGCGTTCTACGGATCGGAGCGTGGAATGTCAGATCCCTTAATCGGGCAGGTAGGTTAGAAAATTTAAAAAGGGAAATGGATAGGTTGAAGTTAGATATAGTGGGAATTAGTGAAGTTCGGTGGCAGGAGGAACAAGACTTCTGGTCAGGTGACTACAGGATTATAAACACAAAATCAAATAGGGGTAATGCAGGAGTAGGTTTAATAATGAAT
This sequence comes from Schistocerca piceifrons, assembly GCF_021461385.2. Classification (NCBI taxonomy): domain Eukaryota; kingdom Metazoa; phylum Arthropoda; class Insecta; order Orthoptera; family Acrididae; genus Schistocerca; species Schistocerca piceifrons. The sequence continues at coordinate 125,241,283 of NC_060149.1, forward strand.
AGGAAAATAGGAATGTGGGTAAGCTGCTACAAACAGCATAGTGAACGCGTTATTGTCGCCAAGATAGATACGAAGCCCACACCTGCTACAGTAGTACAAGTTTATGTGCCAACTAGCTCTGCAGATGACGAAGAAATTGAAGAAATGTATGATGAAATAAAAGAAATTATTCAGATTGTGAAGGGAGACGAAAATTTAATAGTCATGAGTGACTGGAATTAGTGTAGGAAAAGGGAGAGAAGGAAACATAGTAGGTGAATATGGATTGGGGGGGACAGAAATGAAAGAGGAAGCCGCCTGGTAGAATTTTGCACAGAGCACAACATAATCATAACTAACACTTGGTTTAAGAATCATGAAAGAAGGTTGTATAAATGGAAGAACCCTGGAGATACTAAAAGGTATCAGATAGATTATCTAATGGTAAGACACAGATTTAGGAACCAGGTTTTAAATTGTAAGACATTTCCAGGGGCAGATGTGGACTCTGACCACAATCTATTGGTTATGACCTGTAGATTAAAACTGAAGAAACTGCAAAAAGGTGGGAATTTAAGGAGATGGGACCTGGATAAACTGAAAGAACCAGAGGTTGTACAGAGATTCAGGGAGAGCATAAGGGAGCAATTGACAGGAATTGGGGAAATAAATACAGTAGAAGAAGAATGGGTAGCTTTGAGGGATGAAGTAGTGAAGGCAGCAGAGGATCAAGTAGGTAAAAAGATGAGGGCTAGTAGAAATCCTTGGGTAACAGAAGAAATATTGAATTTAATTGATGAAAGGAGAAAATATAAAAATGCAGTAAGTGAAACAGGCAAAAAGGAATACAAACGTCTCAAAAATGAGATCGACAGGAAGTGCAAAATGGCTAAGCAGGGATGGCTAGAGGACAAATGTAAGGATGTAGAGGCCTATCTCACTAGGGGTAAGATAGATACCGCCTACAGGAACATTAAAGAGACCTTTGGAGAAAAGAGAGCCACTTGTATGAATGTAAAGAGCTCAGATGGAAACCCAGTTCTAAGCAAAGAAGGGAAAGCAGAAAGGTGGAAGGAGTATATAGAGGGTCTATACAAGGGCGATCTACTTGAGGACAATATTATGGAAATGGAAGAGGATGTAGATGAAGATGAAATGGGAGATATGATACTGCGTGAAGAGTTTGACAGAGCACTGAAAGACCTGATTCGAAACAAGGCCCCCGGAGTAGACAATATTCCATTGGAACTACTGACGGCCGTGGGAGAGCCAGTCCTGACAAAACTCTACCATCTGGTGAGCAAGATGTATGAAACAGGCGAAATACCCTCAGACTTCAAGAAGAATATAATAATTCCAATCCCAAAGAAAGCAGGTGTTGACAGATGTGAAAATTACCGAACTATCAGCTTAATAAGTCACAGCTGCAAAATACTAACACGAATTCTTTACAGACGAATGGAAAAACTAGTAGAAGCCAACCTCGGGGAAGATCAGTTTGGATTCCGTAGAAACACTGGAACACGTGAGGCAATACTGACCTTACGACTTATCTTAGAAGAAAGATTAAGGAAAGGCAAACGTACGTTTCTAGCATTTGTAGACTTAGAAAAAGCTTTTGACAATGTTGACTGGAATACTCTCTTTCAAATTCTGAAGGTGGCAGGGGTAAAATACAGGGAGCGAAAGGCTATTTACAATTTGTACAGAAACCAGATGGCAGTTATAAGAGTCGAGGGACATGAAAGGGAAGCAGTGGTTGGGAAGGGAGTAAGACAGGGTTGTAGCCTCTCCCCGATGTTCAATCTGTATATTGAGCAAGCAGTAAAGGAAACAAAAGAAAAATTCGGGGTAGGTATTAAAATTCATGGAGAAGAAATAAAAACTTTGAGGTTCGCCGATGACATTGTAATTCTGTCAGAGACAGCAAAGGACTTGGAAGAGCAGTTGAACGGAATGGACAGTGTCTTGAAAGGAGGATATAAGATGAACATCAACAAAAGCAAAACGAGGATAATGGAATGTAGTCTAATTAAGTCGGGTGATGCTGAGGGAATTAGATTAGGAAATGAGGCACTTAAAGTAGTAAAGGAGTTTTGCTATTTGGGGAGCAAAATAACTGATGATGGTCGAAGTAGAGAGGATATAAAATGCAGGCTGGCAATGGCAAGGAAAGCGTTTCTGAAGAAGAGAAATTTGTTAACATCCAGTATTGATTTAAGTGTCAGGAAGTCATTTCTGAAAGTATTCGTATGGAGTGTAGCCATGTATGGAAGTGAAACATGGACGATAAATAGTTTGGACAAGAAGAGAATAGAAGCTTTCGAAATGTGGTGCTACAGAAGAATGCTGAAGATTAGATGGGTAGATCACATAACTAATGTGGAAGTATTGAATAGGATTGGGGAGAAGAGAAGTTTGTGGCACAACTTGACCAGAAGAAGGGATCGGTTGGTAGGACATGTTCTGAGGCATCAAGGGATCACCAATTTAGTATTGGAGGGCAGCGTGGAGGGTAAAAATCGTAGAGGGAGACCAAGAGATGAATACACTTAGCAGATTCAAAAGGATGTAGCTTGCAGTAGGTACTGGGAGATGAAAAAGCTTGCACAGGATAGAGTGGCATGGAGAGCTGCATCAAACCAGTCTCAGGACTGAAGACCACAACAACAACAACAACAACAACAACAACACACTACCCGAGAAGGTCAAGGTGATTGTCTACTGCTGTGATGTCAAGCCATATATTCCTCCCCCAATGCGTTGCTTTAAGTGCTGGAAGTTTGGCCATATGTCTTCCTGCTGTACTTCCAGCATCACATGTCGAGACTGTGGACGTCCATCCCATCCAAATACTCCATGCGCCCCGCCTCCCATCTGTGTCAACTGCGGAGACCATCATTCACCTTGCTCGCCAGACTGCAGGATTTAACAGAAAGAGAGAGAAATCATGGAATACAAGGCCCTAGACCAACTGACCTACACTGAGGCGAAGAGAAAATATGAGCACCTGCATCCTGTGGTTACGGCCTCCTCATATGCCGCCACTACGAGAACAGTTGTAGCCCCATCAGTTCTGCAAATTCCAGTCTCTCGGAGCCAGAAGACTACACCTGTCTGCTTGATGGTGGGGGGGCCACTGCCACCCCGCCCCCACCCCCTCCCCCTTTGCTCCCGCATAACGTACCTCAGGAGCACTGCCTCCCCAACTGTCAGGGACACCAGTCTCCACTTCTCAGCCAGCTCCTCTCGCCAGGAGGGGGTCTCTTGGGTCACTCCCTTCCCAAGTTTCTGCTAATGGGAAAGATGACGCGCACTGGTGGCTGAAGTGCCCAAAAGCAGCTGGCTGTAGGGCTTCACGATCATCTTCAGTCCCGGAGACTGAATCAGTGAAGCCCTCCCAGCCAGAGAAACCCAAGGAGCAGTGGGAAAAGTACAAAAAGAAGACCCCTAAGACCAAGGAAATTGCGGTGGCACCCACACCACCACCACCACCACCACCACCACCACCACTACCACTACCACTACCACCACTACCTACAAGCTCTGCGTCTGGGGATAAGGTGGAGATTCTGGTGTCTGCTGAGGACCTAGATCTTGCCGGACCCTCACACACAATGGATATAGACTGCTCCGGCAATAAGTCGGTGGCAGCAGCTGACCCTGAGGCGTAAACTGCCACATTGAATGCTCCGTGCCTTCCCAGTCTCACCATGATAGCATCCTGCAGTGGAATTGCGGCAGTTTTTTTCCACCGTCTGGCTGAGCTACAGTAACTGTTAAGCTTTACACCTGATTTCTGCATTGCCCACCTGGTTCCCGGCAATGCGGACCATGCCCTCCATGGCTATGAAGGATATTACAGGAACCGTAGCGACTATAATACTGTCTGGTGGATTTTGCATTTATGTCGTAAACTCAGTCTGTAGTGAAACTGTGCCCCTTCAATCCCCTCTTGAAGCTGTGGCTGTCAGAATAAGGATGACACTGGACATAACTGTCTGTAATGTATATCTTCCTCCAGATGGTGCAATACCCCTGAATGTATTAGCTGCACTGATTGATCAACTCCGTAAACCTCATCTATTTTTGGGAGATTTTAACACCCATAACCCCCTGTGGGGTGGCTCTGTGCTTACTGGCCGAGGTAGATATATCAAAACTTAACTGTCTCAGTTTGACCTGTGCCACTTAAATACTGGGGACGCCAACATTTCGGTGTGACTCATGGTAGTTACTAGGCCATTGATTTATCCATTTGCAGCCCAGGACTTCTCCCATCTATCCACTGGAGAGCACATGATGACCTGTACGATAGTGACCACTTCCCCATCTTCCTGTCACTGCCCCGGCATCAGGCCCATGAATGCCCATCCAAATGGGCTTTAAACAAGGCAAACTGGGAAACTTTCACCTCTGCGGACACCGTTGACTCTCCCCCAAACGGTAACATCAATATGATGGCTGAGCAGATGACTACAACAATTGTTACTGTGGCAGAAAACGCGATCCCTCGTTCTTTAGGGTGCCCTCGGCGAAAGACAGTCCCTTGGTGGTTGCCGGAAGTTGCTGAGGCAATTAAAGAGTGTCGGCAAGCTCTACAGTGACATCAGCAGGACCATTCCCTAGAGCACTTAATAGTCTTTAAGCGGCTCCGTGCCTTCATTCACCTGATTATAAAACGACTGAAACAGGACTGTTGGGAGAGGTATGTGTCGACCATTGGGTGCCATACGTCACCTTCCCAAGTCTCGACGAAGATCAGACATCTTTTTGGGTACCAGACTCCAACAGCTGTCCCTGGCGTTAACTTAAATGGCGTGCTCTCTGACTCAAATGCGATTGCAGAGAACTATCTTCCAGCCTCTGCATCAGAGAACTACACCCCAGCCTTTCGCACCCTCAAACGGCGTTCACTACACACCACAGTGAACCATATAATGCCCCATTTACAGAGTGGAAGCTCCTCAGCACCCTTGCACATTGCCCTGACACAGCTCCTGGGCCGTATCGGGTCCACAGTCACATGATTAAACATCTCTCGTCTGACTACAAGCAATATTTCCTCATCATCTTCAACCAGATCCAGTGCAATGGTGTCTTCCCATTGCAATGGCAGAATAGCACCATCATTCTGGTGCTAAAACCTCGTAAAAATCCACTTGATGTGGATAGCTATTGGCCCATCAGCCTCACCGCCATTCTCTGTAAGCTGCTGGAATGTATGGTGTGTTGGCGATTGGGTTTGGTCTGGAGTCACGTGGCCTACTGGCTCCATGTCAGGGCAGTTTCTGCCAGGTTCACTCTACAACTCGTAATCTTGTCCCTCGAGTCTGCCATCAGAGCAGCCTTTTCGAGACATCAACACCTTGTAGTCATCTTTTTTGACTTATGTAAAGCATATGACACGACCTGGCAACATCATATCCTTGCCACATTGTATAAGTGGGGTCTCTGGGGCCCGCTCGCTATTTTTATCCAAAACTTCCTGTCGCTACGTACTTTCCAGCCCAAGTCGTGCCTTCCATAGTTCCCCTCATATTCAGGAGAATGGCATTCCGCCGGGTTCCGTATTGAGTGTATCTCTGTTTTTAGTGGCCATTAACGGCCTAGCAGCAGCTGTAAGGCCGTCAGTCTCCCCTTCTCTGTATGCAAATGGCTTCTGCATTTTGTATTACTCCTCCATTACTGGTGTTGCTGAGCGGCACCCACAGGGAGCCATTCACAAGGCGCAGTCATGGGCTCTAGCCCCGCTTCCAGTTTTCAGATGCGAAATCATGTGTCGTGCACTTCTGTCAGCCTCGTACCATTCATCCAGAACCTGAACTTTATCTTAATGATGAACCACTCACTGTAGTGGAGACATATCTATTGTTAGGACTGGTTTTCGATGCCCGATTTTTGTATGGTCCTCTCCCCCCCCCCCCCCCCGCCCCCCCCCCCCCCCCCCCCCCCACCCTTTTCAGCCAGCCAACCAACCAACGAGAGCTTTCAGAAGTGTCACTCTGAGTCTCTTGTGGTTCAACTTGAATTTCTGGTTGAAGTAGTATCCAGGTTGTACAGCATGAAGCTGTTGACTACTGCTACCTTCAACAACCAGAAAATCATCTTACACCACCACTTTTTTATTTCGTGATGAAGCTGTAGGATGCACAATACTCGATGGCTATATTCACTCCACCCAGGTTTTTATTATAGTCACAAATGACTTTCTTTTTAGGAATTGCTCCAAACAACAGTGGCATGTGTTGAAGAAATGCATTTCCTCGCAGTTATATTGCTTGCTGACAGTTACTGAACACTTCAGCACAAGAGATACACCAGTGGGAGCCCTGATGCCTTAGTTACAGTGAATGGAAGTTCATGTTGAATGATGCCTGACACGAGTCTATTGCGGTATTTACACAGTTGAGGCTGTCCCGCCTGTCACGCTCTAAGGGTTAATATTCTGGTCCACTGATCTGTTGCAGACTGCAAGACCATTAAAATTTGGGTTGAAAATTTAAAGACAACTGGCTCCATGATGATGAAACCACCTGGCCCAGTCAGCACAGCCATTACATCCATAAACATGGAGAGAGAGAGAGCTAGGGCACCTGTGATACAGAGCTCTAATGGTTGGTTCACTCATGTGCTGTGAGTTTAGGTTCTAACAAATTAAGTGTGAATTATTCTGCACAAAGGTGGTTCGATGAGATGGTGCAGCTGCGCGCGCTCGCCTTTCTGCTTCTAAGCATTCAAGTTGCTTTTCTATTCCGTGATTGGTTATCTTGATATCTACCATTTCGATGTTCATATACAGGGTGTACACGACCTGGGACAATCGGGAGATCCGGGAAAAACCCGGGAATTTTTACATCTGGGAGAAAACAGGGAAAAATCCGGGAATTTTTTAGAATTCCGGGAATTTTTCATTGTTTTAGTTTTCAGTTAAATTTTTGTAATTTTTACTGGTAAGAATCGATACTCTAACAAAGGATATTACTGAATCCCGCTACTGCAGATTAATACTACAGTAATGAAACATGAACGAGGAAGGAAAAAAACATAAATTGCAAGGGAAATGTGCCATATACAACACCAAAACATAGTGCTCATACAAGCTTTTGCCAACAGCAAAATGTATCAAAGGCTTTAGGAAGACTATGCAATGATTCATAACAACAAATTGCCTCCGATGAGCGTGACGTCACAACTGTTTACATTAGATTCGTTTAGCAGTTACGAGCGGGCTCATGCGCATGCGCAGTTGAGTGGCGTATCAGTAGTACCTTCTCCCGTTTCTGGCTACAGAAACAAGATTGTTGGCTGTGTAAGCGGTCGCAGCAAGCAGCTAGATGCAATCGGGAAAAATTTTACTGCTGCGCCCAAGCTCTCAGATTCATGCATGCGCAGCGGGCCCTGATCTATGAGGGTGGGGGTTGGGGGTGGAGCGCCAAAATCATATTCTTGAAGAGAGAAAACCTTGTTTCACAAAGCGCCTAGCATCCAACGCACGTTAGTCTATAGATTACTCATATTATTTTGATGCGCATCCCTGTTGGTTTTTGAACACACTCTGTAAGTTGATTTCTGAATGACTCGTAAGCCGCGCGGGGTAGCCGTGCCGTGTGAGGCGACTTGTCACGATTCACGCGGCTCCCCCGTCGGAGGTTCGAATCCTCCCTTGGGCATGGGTGTATGTGTTGTCCTTAGCGTAAGTTAGTGTAAGGTAGATTAAGTAGTGTGTAAGCCGAGGGACCGATGACATCAGCAGTTTGGTCCCATGGGAAAAAAATCATAAGTTGTTTTTTGAACACGTGCATAGTGTATGTGATGTCTCTGTCAGGGGAATCCTCGTCGCATCTAGAAATAAACTTTCCTGCAGGCAACAGGGGACCGGGCTATACAAGCTGAGCGGAGTAAAGCCGAACGAATGAACGTCGATCGGTGTCTGTTTATGTTGTTTGGGTTTGCGAATGATCAGTGTTGTTATAATTATTAGGGAAATCCATAGATTCAGACTACCAGAGTGGAAATAAACGACTAATAGGAATAAAAGGTAAAAAAGATTACGTATTATCTTCTCGTTGTATCAAGGAAAATGAAATTTTGTCAGAAAATTTTTCGCCAGATCGCTACATTAATAAGGGCCAGTTGTACAGTCCCCGTCTAGTTCTCTTCTGGAAGTAGTGCGGAAAATTGTTTGTATGAACATAACGCCGCCTAACCGGAGAATAATCAGGGATAACTAAAGCCGTGATTCCGGCAGGGTTAGTGAAGTTAACCGGCGAATAAGTTTTGACAAAGGCAGGGGTAGTTCCAGAATTAGTCATGACATGATTGTTTGTTAGAGCGAGGGAGGAGAAGAGACGGGGACATCACACAAATTAGGGAAGAATATGATGATTCCAAATTTATATAAACATGTTGTACTGCTACTTTTTGATCTCATGCTCGAGAAAATGGAGCGTTTGACTGAAATGTGAAACTATTTTCTAACCTAAAGCTTTTTCCTTGTAGTAGGCCTAATAGGAATTTTATGTTGGTCTTCGTTAATTATATTCTGTCGTGTTATAAAAATGACCATTTGTGCCAAAACAGTCTCGTTTATTTGGTGTGTTTTACAATTTCTGCAGTATTAGAAACGCCTATTTTGTTTTATCTAGCAGACAGCGACAAAATAGACGTAATCAGTATTGGGTACTATTTGTGTTAACAGCAGACAACGATATTTCGATTTTTCATGTAGGGAAACGTTTGACGAACTTTGATGAGGTGATAGATTCTGTCACAGAAAGGAAAGCACTCCGTGTAAAGTTGTAGCAAGATTAGAGAGAAAATAATGCTAGGAGCTAAGGATTGAAGAAATGTGTACTGTATTTGCTTGTCTCTTGTCTTTACTGGTTTTATGTATCCTATATTTAATATTACGTCGCCCACAACAGAAAGTTATTAGCTAACAGGCAATAAAGAGTGCAAATTATCTATTGAGTTCTTGTCCTCCCAATTACAAATAATCCCATCCAGTATTAATTGCGACTGGGAGCAGGAGAGGCACCACAGGACATTTTAATTTCCACTGTCCTGAATAGAGTTTGATGGCATCCAGTACAAAATATACACGTTTCAATTCCAGGGAACGAAATACAGTGACGTGCGATAGAAGAATGCTGTGTGAAGAGGGGTGACACTGCACTCCAGCACACTTAAGACCAAATAACTTGCCTTACATTTCCTCGAACATATATGTTTTATGTATCAGACTCTTCAGAAAGATGTGCGCTACAAAATGAACATATTTTTGAAAATTTGATTTTTTAATTTTTTTGACGTCGTATCTCAACTCTAGGGAGGGGGGGCGGGAGGGGGACTGGGTTGCGGGGGGCACCACTATCTTGGTATTGTGCCGGTTCGGAAATATTGTAGATCTGAGGCTGATGCGCAGAGCAGTCTGAGTTATGGTGGGGATGTGTGTAGTCTCCACGTGACCCGTGTTTACATTTAGTGAATTTGCTGTTTCCTCTTCGTTTACTGCTCTCACGTCAAATTAAAACAAAATGGATTTCTGTGGCCAGGACCTATCAAGTGAATTAAAATACATTCACATAATTACGGAAGGCTAATATACATTATTAGTTTCAGATTTTATTTCATTTCCGCTTTTCTGACAGGCATGCATTAATCGCCTTGTAGAACAATGAAGTTATTTTTGTCGGTTTGCTAAAGAAATTTGGTTTTTATTAACCTTTTACGCTGAGGCAGTCAATGTGTTTGAAACAAAGTGTTTAGTTCCACACTATTGGCTAATTTCAACTGCTCACTGCATTTAAAGTGCACGTATTCTTCTTCTAGCACATATGGCATTATGCCATAATAAAAAATGAGTTAGTACAGTACTGGTACTCCAAAAAAATTTACATCCCGAAACCCACACTGAAAAGCTTAATATCAGGTCGAGGCCTACTTCATTGGGAATCTGGACGTAGGAATATGCTCTTTAAGTATGCACTTTAAATGTGCCATTTTAGTATGGTTCACGAAATTCCGATGCTCTTGGAGTATCTTCTGATTTCTTCTTTTATAACATAATGTAAGATCTTGTAATGTTTTACATGTACGAACATACGGGCTTCCTGCGGCATAGCAGCTGCCAAAGCGCGGTGGCGCGTTATGTGGCGCTCTCTGACGACTACTGAAATGAACCTATTTCTAACAGGTTGCAGGAAAGTGTTGCGAATGGTGGTTTGAAGAGTGTTACTTTCAAAGTAAATTTCCTTTTATGCAAGTTGAACTATGTCAAAGATTGTACGATGAATTTCTTAAACCACAGAGCATTTGATGACGAGCCATTTAGTAGAAGTATTTCGAGCCCAGAAGATTTGACATTCATGTCGTTATTATGAACAAATTGATGTAGTGCTACGGGAAGCTCTCTTCTCTGCGGTAGCTAATTTATTTGTGGATAACTTTGAGGACAAATCACTGGACTCGACAAAAAATTTTACTGGCACATTTGTGTGACGTATCTTAAAGCGTAACACGCGCAAAAAATATCAACATTATATGTGAAAGCTTAGCTTCTCTTGCCGCTTATTAACCTTAGAGACCAATATTATGTGTGAAAGCTTTGCTTTTCTTGCAGCAACGCTATGTATATTAATTTAAAACATTAACTTTTCTTGTTTGTGTATCCGCGCTTCTTAAGTGATGTTGCTATTACCTGTGTACATCACGTGTCCTATGCTCTGAATATCCGCTGTCATCGGTAGGCAGGATCACGTGACAAGAGCTATGACTGACTTACAAAAGTGCATCGCAATCTCGATTACAATGGTTCAGAAAGTAACATGCGGTGTTTAGTGGAATTCGAATTTATACTTTCGTAGTACCTAAATATGCAGCGTTCATGTTGCTGCACATCAAAAATCTTTCCAAAAGGAGTTTGCTTCCCTAAGTTTCGTTTTATAAAGTGCCAGGAAATTCTGCGACCATGTATAAAAACGTAACCATTCAAAGGATTGATAAGTTTTACAGTTCCGAGGGAAAATATACTGTCACTTAATTTCACAGAAAAAGTGTCTCTCCATCTGGGAGAAAGTGTGTTTTTAACCGGGAAATCCGGGAATTTTTTTCCTTGTCCACGTATACACCTTGATATAGTGATTGAAATGAAGGACCGTGTTAAGATCTGTGATGAAACAGTTTCAGAAGACTGATTTCAATATTTCAGTCTTCTGTTATCTATTGTTTTGGTGCCAGTATGATCTGAGTGAGTGAGTAGATGATCTTGAACCACTTACTTACCTTACATAAGACCAAAAGCTCTTAGAGCTGATAAAATTTTACTTTCAAAGTCATTGAATGCTTCTCTTGTTGTTCTCAGTATGCTCCTTTTCGCTTTGTTGAGCTTTTATTTATCAGCTAGGTTTTGACTTCTCTTGAATCTGAGATAAAGCCTGTTCTATTTACAGAACAGTTTCTAACATGGCAATTAAACCCCAGTGGGTCTTTGCCATCCCTTTAGGCTTTGCTTGGAGCATACTTCTCCAAGACAAATTGAACAATGCTTTTGGAATTTGTGTGTGTGTGTGTGTGTGTGTGTGTGTGTGTGTGTGTGTGTGTTCCACATCCTCGTAACTGAATTTAATGTATGTAATTTAAATTTTACCAGCATTCTAAAGTGATTCTATTTAGTGAAGTTTTCCTTACATATTGTACAGGTCATGCACTGCATAGCATAGTCCTTTGACAGTAATTTCAGTGTGTTATATTTCTTCCTCTGGCTGTAATGTAATTCTGAAATTGTGCGCACAGGTGATTGCAGGTGCATTGGGTGCCATTGCAAGAAATAATTCCATGCTACTTCCATCTGTTGGCTCAGTTTGCTTGTAATACATATACAACATCTAGTTCACAATATTTGAATCGCAAAGCAACGTGGTACTTTTACATGCATAGACGATGGCCGGAAGTTAGAATCATGTTAAGTGATAGAAAAAATACTGGAGCCAAGTAAGAATGACCCTGAACCCATGCTATATTGTCCAGAAGTCAACCAGTTCTAGGACATATGAGATGGATATTTTTTTTTCCTTTCTCTTGTGGCAAATTTCTAAATATTGAGGAATTGTGAAGTATAGGTGTGGCATAAGTGTACTTCCGAAAAACATGCAATAAGAAGAGAACCTAATTATCTGCATGTGTTTTTCAGTATGCTTACAGATAACAATGTTGTTTTGTTCCAGTCTACAGGTGGGAGCACTGGTGAGGATGAAGACGAAATTCAGTCAGTTACAGCGGAGACACGCAGGAATACACAACATAATGAACATGTTGATCGTGAACCTGCAGAGGTAAGATATCTGGGTAAATAGAAGTAGTTCAATTTTGAACATGAATTACTGAATTACTGTGCACTTGTAGAACTTTTTGTTGGTTACACGGTTTAAATCATCCTCTTTTCTTGATTATGATGCTAAGCAGATAGTATATGAGAAGCCTTCTGTTGTATTTTATCTGTCGCTGGCTTTGCATGTTGAGAGATCATTTGAGCAATGCAAATTATTGGTAGGAAATTTCTTCTTTTATTTGTTGGATGTTGTGTTTAATATAGAAAATGTTAGAAATATGTATTGTTATCATCAAAATAATTGAAACATGGGTGTTTCCAAACATAGCACTTTTGTAAGATGTTAGGCGTAGAGAAAACAGCACGCTGCTTTGACTCTTGAGTGCCAACAGATCACTGGGGACAATCATGTGGACGAAGTTTTTCAAAATCATGTAATATAATCTGTGTATGGTGAGCAGTCATGTCAAAGGCAGTGATGGCTTATACTGAACTTTGAGAGGCCACACTAAAGAAGTATAGCAGTGGGGATGAACCACAGTTGTCACACAAAAAAAAAAAATCGTGGAGATACACTGGCAAAAGTGATGTTAAAACTCCACATCTCTGCAACGACAGTACAATGTGAGCTGCTGCAACTGGACTTGTGATCACTAGAAAGAATGTAGTATAATGACATAAATTGTTCCCAGACAATGCAAAACACACCAGTGTGAGTTGATTAGTGTGATTATCGGAATCCTTCTTTACTTGATCTACAGCAGCATATAACATTTATGTATGACTGATACCAGGCCAAGCTTATGTATTAAATTGCATATAATTAAACATAGAGGTAGCTTTTTTGTTCATTTGGTTAAGTAATTTTATCACAATCTGTCTTTAAAGTCATTAAGATTAAATAATGTATCACAGTAAAGAAAATCTAGAAATTGCATTAGACGAAGTTCTTCCTACAATATAGGAATACCAACTTTTGACAGTGTGTAAAGTCACACTTCTATCTCAATCTAGATACAGTACAGTGAACACGATTTGGCTCAAAATATTGAACAGCTTCTGCGGTCATAGCAGATAATACAGCACCCATTTTTTGCTCCCTGTTGTGTACGAATCCGTACGCAGTGGTAAGGAGAGGTGGGCTACAGAGTGTGGCAAACGTTGGTGTACAAAAGCTGGACAGAAGCAGAAATTGTTTGTCAATAAGTCAACACAGTAAACAGAAGGAATATTTAACTTGAATTTTTACAAGCATACGAAGACTTATTACAAATAATGTAGCAAGAAATAGAGGCCTGTTCATTCAATAGCACTAAGGATGAGGTTCCCGTATGAAGTCATAAACAGCGGTGTTGGAGCTGCGACAAGGCAGCGTCTGCATAGCGTCACACAGTAGAGAGGCTCAAAAGTGCGAGTGGACTGTGTGGCTGCCACCGGCCATCCTACATCCTGGTGGCAGAAGGAGCTCGTAGTCCAGAGCTGCTGGAGGTGTGGCTCAACGGACGCGCACCATAGGTCCACCAAATCCCACATTACTGCTATTGGTGTATGACAGAAACTGGCAATTGTGTTGTGATGCCTGTGGGGGTGGTACTGATATGTAATAACACACTCCCATCCTACCTGATAATGTAATTGCAGTTCTGTACAGAAAAGTCCTGCGTTGATATGTCACCAATCTCAAGAATCAATACCCTCTTAATTCACATCTCAGAAGTGGTCCAGCATTGTGCAGTATGCTACATTCAGATGTTCAGATCTTAATGTCACAGTCAGATCATTACAAGTTAGGCTTGATGGTGTAATGAGAGTCAGGCTGCAAGTGTTAAGACATGGGTAAGATCAGATATGTGTAAAGCGCAGAAGCTTTTTTCAAATTTTAGTGCTGCCTCACCGTTGGCAGTTGGTGTGATAGAGAATCAGTCTCCATGTGGGGTATGGATGTTTTTGTTTATGATTAATGACATCCACAGATCAATGAGTCAGTATATTAAGATTAGTTTTGTTGATAGACTTCATATTCAGACCTATGACTGACTTAGTTCAGTGCTAGCTGAATAATACACTGTGGTCAAAAATAGACACCTGGCTGAAAATAACTTTCGTGGCGCCCTCCATTGGTAATGTTGGAATTCAATATGGCCCACCCTTAGCCTTGATGATATTTTCACTCTCGCAGGCATACTTTCAATCAGGTGCTGGGCGGTTTCTTGGGAATGGCAGTCAATTCTTCATGGAGTTCTGCATTGAGGAGGGCTATCAGTGTCAATCAGTGAGGCCTGGCATGAAGCTGGCATTCCAAAACATTCCAAAGGTGTTCTGTATGATTCAGATCAGGACTCTGTGCAGGCCAGTGTGTTACAGGGATGTAATAGTCATGCAACCGCTCCACCACAGGCTGTGCATTATGAACAGGTGCTCGATCGTGTTGAAAGATGCAATTGCCATCCCCAAATTGCTGTGAGAAGCAAGAAGGTGCTTAAAACATCAATGTAGGCCTGTGCTGTGATAGTGCCACGCAAAACAACAAAGGGTGCAAGACCCCGCCATGAAAAACATGACGACACCATAACCCCAGCGCCTCCGAACTTTACCGTTGGTACTACTCACACTGGCAGATGATGTTCACCGGGCATTCGCCATACCCACACCGCGCCCTCGGATTGCCACATTGAGCACCATGATTCATCACTACACACAATGTTTTTCCACTGTTCAATCATCCAATGTTTATGCTCCTTACACCAGGCGAGGCATCGTTCGGTATTTACTGGCGCGATGTGTGGTTATGAGCAGCCGCTCGACCATGAAATCAAAAGTTTTCTCACCTCCTGCCTAACTGTCATAGCACTAGCAGTGGATTGTGATGGTCTGGATAGATGTCTGCCTATTACACATTACAACCCTCTTAAACTGTCGGCAGTGTCTTGTCAGTCAACAGACGAAGTCGGCCTATAAGCTTTTGTGCTGTACGTGTCCCTTCACGTTTCAAATTCACTATCACATCGTAAACAGTGCATTTAGGAGTATGGAAATCTCGCATACAGATGTATGACACAAGTGACCCCCAATCACCTGATGACGTTAAGAAGTCCGTGAGATCTGCGGAGCACCACATTCTGCTCTCTCACGATGCCTAATGACTACTGAGGTTGCTGATATGGAGTACCTGGCAGTAGGTGCCAATCATAGTGTATGTACACACACACACACACACACACACACACACACACACACACACACACACACACACACACACACACACACACAGAGAGAGAGAGAGAGAGAGAGAGAGAGAGAGAGAGAGAGAGAGAGAGTTAATTTTGGAAGCTCTTCAAAATTTTGAAGAAAAACAAATTAAGTAATTGCTTACTCAGTAGGTTCATCAAATAATTCAAAAAGTGAGGAGACACAGGAAATGTGTAAATATCATGCCATGGGCTGCCACATGTGCTTACACTGTATTTTCAGAAGCTTCCAAAGTTGATGGTTTATAAGAAATATGCCCATCAGTGTTCAAGAAATGGACAGCTGAATTTGAAATGGCCATACATCTCTTGAAGATGATCCATATGAATAACATACCAAAGCTGCTATCATGAAAAGTTGAGAAATTAAACAACTTGGTATTTGAAAATCTAAGATTAAAGGTCTATGAAATAGCGTACATAATAGGTATATCGGGTGGAATAGTGTGGTACAGGCCACATGAAAAATTAGCCCTGAGTAAGCTTTGTGCAAGACAGGTGCTTCATTTGCTAAACGCTACATAAAGAAAATATGAAAAAAGATATTTGGCCCATTTTAAAAAGAACTGGACAGTTTATGCATAAATTTATTACTGCTGGCAAGCCACGGATTCACTTTCTCATGTAAGAAATGCATGAATAAGGTGAAATTTACTGACAGAGTAAAACAGTGGGCTATTAAATGTTACTAATGAGACCAGGGTGCAGATTCAAATTTGTCGAGTACACAGTTTTCATCTTACAACAGTGATCACACTGTTGCAAAGTAAAATATTTAGTCAAGAATAGAAAATGTGCATAATTTTTGAACACTGTAAATATTCCCTCACAAAGATCCATGTTTATGCTGTTTTACTGGATAGAGTCTGAGAGCATCTTGTAAATTTCGTGACAAAAAAGCAAGTTGAAAAATATGATGACACCATTACAATGAAAAAGGTGAAGAGAGTGAATGTGGAGAACTTGCTGGCTGGTAATATAAGGTTCCTCTTATAAACTTAAAGTTTTACTTCAATATACATCTTGTCCAAGTTTTTATATGTGATTCAGTTATCCTGTGCCCTATAGCTTTGTAACACGGGGTAGACAACTCCTTGACCTATATGTTCTACAAGTAATATTACTTGTGCCTAGTGCATATTATCAGTATTAAATCAAACTGATTTACCAGTTTAAAAATATTGTGTGCCATTATTGATCAAAGTTCAATAGACATTTGATTAAATGACTACTCTGTTATTCTAGGATCGTGTCACTCACAAACCATTCCAACAGAGGAGGAATAAAAGGTAAGGAGTATGTTCCCTATTCATAGTGCTAACAATTACACCGTATTGCCAAGTATATCACTACCTAATTGGAATTTTTATGAAGCCTTGTTTTCCCATTGTTGTTTGTAAAATACTTCTCTTGGATAATAAATGTGTTACACTAAAATACTTTTAATAAAGCTAAGATAAAAATGTTGTCAGTTTTTGCAGCAGTGTGCTTAGCCAGTACTTCGCTCAGACATAAATCCTTCTTATGCAAAATGCTGACATTTTGATACTGGCTCTGAATGCTTCCTCAACTGTCGATCTGTCTGTCTCGTACAAATCAAATTTCCATTTATATCTATGGGAAAATCCTTCACTGTTATTGTGTTTGCTTAAAAAGGAGTAGTAAAATTTTTAGTGGCTAAAATGGCTTTCTACTCAACTATGTTTTGCCCTTTCTGCCTCTGGGTTGAGGGAAGTGTCATAAGTAGTCAGCTAACAAAATAAGTTACATTGAGTGAGAATGCTTGCCATAACAATCAGAGCAGGATGGCATGGTACAGATTTCCTCATCTTAATTTAGTCAGCATGGCCATCATTCCAAAATTTTAATATCCCTTGAATTGGGATACCAAAATTTAGCAAGGTAGGTCACTATCACCTCATGTCATGGTGTTATCTGCTTTAGGTGGATTGAGGGATGTTGAGATTTTTTTTTTAAATTTGTTCTGGCCCTTCCAACCAATGTGCAGCCTCTCACAGTTTGCATCAAAATTAATTCTTAGGTATCATTGGTGATCACGTACTCATCCTTTACAAAGTGAGGTTTATCTATACTTTGTCCCAAAAGTTGCTCATTCGTAATGGGATGCTGAATATTAAGGATAAAAGTAAGAATTGCTTTGTGTGGTATGTTTGCCGGAGGGCCTCATATGAGAGGTGGAGGCGGAGCTCCCTCTCGCTGTCAAAGGGGCAAGGCACAGTCATCTGCAGGATGTGACTCGTTGGCAACAGTGACACCTGTCGCTCAGGTTCTGAGGGTATCCACAGCTCATAGGGGCGGCTGGCAGAAGTGGTGATGGCTGCTAGCCTCGCATGCAGTTATTGTATTGGAATTTATCAGGGTGTTTTGTTTTGGAGCCGAACAGAGTACCTCAACCAGAAGCTGTATCAGTTCTGTGATGTCTTGGCTTCAGATTTCTATACCTGTGTCACGGAGGGAAGAATTGTAGGATTCCACTTGATAGATTAGGGCTGCACTACACATAGGAAAGAGCTACCCTGGTAGCAGAGCACTTTGGGAGTTTTTTAAGCTAGGCAATTGTTTGAAGTCATTGATGAATGATTATCAGTTCATATGCAATAAGAGAAATCAGTCACATGCATTGTAATGGCACTTAGGCTGTCAAAATTTTGACAGCAAGTTGCTGAAACATTCATAACAAAGTTCCTGAATTTACTGCGCTCCAAGAAAGTTCTCACGCTCAAATTATTCTTGAAATTGAGGACTCGGTGAAACCCGAAGTAGAAAGATCCAAAATATTTGAGTCATGGAACATGTATTGGAAAGGCAGGTTAGGCACCATAGGAGGGGATTGTTCATTAGTCGACAAAAATATTGTCTCTGTTGAGGTTGAAAAAGTGTCTGTGAAGTTATCTATATGTGAGTAACCAGCCTAGGTGAATTAAAGTTAACAAGTTAATCATCAGATATTTTTACTGGCCACCTGATTCTGCCTTAACAGTTGTAGAATCATTCCAAGAAAGTCTATGCTAAGTAGCGTGGAAATACCACAAACATGCAGTATCAGTTGGAAGTGACTTTAATGTATTGAGCATGGACTGGGATATCTGTGGATTCATTGCAAGTGGTGTGGTTAACCAGTCTAGTGAAATAGTTCTGAACAATTTTCTGAAAACTGTCTTCAGATAAGCAGTTGTTAGCATTCTACTCAATGAATGGTCATCATTTAGCTCCAATATGATGTAGAGGAATTGCGGGCAAAGCTTAAACATGATTTTGAATCGTGATCTGGAGATGTATGTGCCAAGTAAGTGGATTAAGTACAGAAAAGATCCACCATGATTTAATAACAAAATATGTTAAATGACGATAAAGTAGAGATCGTTGCACTCTCATATCAAAAAAGAATAGCAAATGTAGACAGACAAAAGTTAGTAGAAATTCGTGCGTCTAAAAAGATTGACAAGTGAGGCATACAACTTCCACAGGTTACCTTTGAGGGATCTTGCCGATACCAGAGAAAATTTTGGTCCCACAAAAAAAAAAAAAAAAAAAAAACTAAGCGTGTCGAAAGCTTCCATCCAGCCACTCCTAACCAGTCTGGTATGGCAATGGAGGACAGCAAAAGGCAAGCTGATATTTCAAAATTAATCTTTAAACATATCACACAGCGAGGTGGCGCAGTGGTTAGCACACTGGACTTGCAATCAGGAGGATGACTGTTCAAACCCACATCTGGCCATCCTGCTTTAGGTCTTCCGTGATTCCCTAAATCGCTTCAGGCAAATGCCGAAATGGTTCCTTTGAAAGGGCACGTCTGACTTTCTTCCCCAGCCTTCCATAATCCAATGGGATTGATGACCTCGCTGTTTGGTCCCCTCCAAATCGACCAACCAACCAGGCATACCGTCATTTGACTGTCACGCAGACTGCATTATGGAGGACATAGAAATAGATATCCTTGGCCTTGAGGAGCAACAGAAAGAGTAAATAAACAAATAAGTCACAAGGTGTGGATGGTTGCATAACTTGTTCTTACAGATAATACTGTACGGTACTGACCCTTTACTTAGCTTGCATTTATCGTGAATCTCTTGCCCATCACAAATTCCCAAGTG
The DNA here is from genome assembly GCF_021461385.2 of Schistocerca piceifrons. Lineage (NCBI taxonomy): Eukaryota > Metazoa > Arthropoda > Insecta > Orthoptera > Acrididae > Schistocerca > Schistocerca piceifrons. The sequence goes on from NC_060149.1 coordinate 125,260,959, forward strand.
GTTGGAAAAAGTGCAGGTGACTCCTGTATGTGAGAATGGTAGAAGAGAGGACCCACAAAATTAAGGACCAATATCCTTAACATTGGTATTCTGTTGAATTCTTGAACATATTCAAAGTTTAATATAATAAATTTTCATGAGATGTAAAAGGTTCTGTCCACAAATCTGCACGGCTTTAAAAAGCATTGCTCTTGCGAAACTCAGCTTGCCCTTTCCTTACACAATAACCTGCGAACCATGTATGAGGGGCAACAGGCTAGATTCCATATTCCTAGCTTTCTGGGATGCATTTGACATGGTGCCCCTCTGCAGACTGTTAATGAAGGCTCAAGAATATGGAATAGATACTCAGATAAGTGAGTGGCTCAGACTTCTTAAGAAATAGAAACTAGTAAATTTTCCTAACCAGTAAGTGTTCATCAGAGACGAGGATATTGTCAGGAATGTTAGAGAGAAGTAAGACAGGAACATTTTCTTTCTCTGTGTGAACAATCTAATGGGCGGGTTGAGCAACAATCTGCAAATATTTGCTAGCGACACTTGAGTATATGAGAAAGTATGGTTCTAGAGTGACTAAAATGATTTAGGTTGAGTTGGACCGAATTTTTAAGTTTCTTGGGAGAATTTTGGAATCTTAAGGTCCTTCACAAAGGAGACCCCATATTGAACACTTGAATGACCCATTCTTTAGTACTGCTCAAGTATTTGGAATACCCACCAGGATGGATTAAAGGAAGATATTGAAGCAATTCAGAGGCATACCACTGGATTTGTTACTGGTAAGTTTAGTCAACACTCGAGGGTTGCAGAAATGTTTTGTGAACTGAAATGTGAGTTCCTGGAGGAAAGATTATCTTCTTTTTGCCAAACATTACTGAGAAAATTTAGAGGACAGGCATTTGCAACTGACTTCAGAATGAGTCTATTGCCACCAGCATACATTTTACGTAAGGACCATGAAGACAAGATATGAGAAATTACGGCTTCTTTCGAGGCGTATAGTGTCTTTTTTGCAATACTCCATATGCGAGTGGAATAGGAAAGGAGATTATTTGTAGTGGTACATGGTACCTTTCAGCATACACCATACAATTACTTGCTTAGTATGTATGTAGATGTAGGTAAAAGTCCATTTTTGAAACTTGAAAGTTACAGTAAATTTAGTGTAAAAGTTATAGTCCAGTTCTTACGAAGTTTTAAATATCCTGAGCCGGCCGGTGTGGCTAAGCGGTTCTAGGCGGTTCAGTTTGGAACCGCGCGACCACTACGGTTGCAGGTTCGAATCCTGCCTTGGGCATGGATGTGTGTGATGTCCTTAGGTTAGTTAGGTTTAAGTAGTTCTAAGTTCTGGGGCTGATGCCCTCAGATGTTAAGTCCCATAGTGCTTAGAGCCATTTGAACCATTTTTTAAATGTCCTGTAGATTTGCAATGAAGTAAGAACATTTGTGTTAAACCTCTCTAAAAAAAAAAGTACAATGTTGGATAATTACTCACTGAACGGAGTTTGTATTCCACAACTGGCAGTAATGTTGAAAACACCAGTTTACAGGTGCATTTATTCCATGATAATTTTTTTTTCCTAAAGCTGTAATACTAAAATATACAGGATATATTGAGTTACTGATACAACTCAGCATTTTGCCCGCCTGTTTTTATTGCAACTTTTCTGGTTAAATTTGAAACTTCTTTTATTACTCTCTGCTTATGCAAGTGTACTTAAAGTTAAATGTTAATTGCTTTACAATAAGTAAGAAATAATTAAAGACAAAGTCTGCTGTTAATTATACTTAACAGTAAAATGAAACTGTTTAAAAATTCATACTTGATTTAGTGCCTGTTGTAGTGTGTGTTATAGAGTGTCCTTCTTGACTTACTTACAAACCCCAAATCATTGAGATATGCTTATATTCAGAGGAAAAATGCCATATTTCAAATTCTGAGTCTTCTAGAATGTTAAGACGTAGGCATACAGGTAGCATAATTGGTAGAAGTGATTTATGTTCATAAAACCTACGGCATTTAGTATGCACAAATATATCTACAAAATTATAAATCAGGAAGTAGATAAAAAAAATTAAAGGCAAGTAACAACAGAAAAAGTGATTGAAAAATATTCAAAAGAGATTTTGTGTCCAAAAGAAGAGGGAGAAAACACTCATTAAAGGACAGGAAAAATAAAACTGTGGAAGATAGCTTAGAAGAAAAGGGGAATAAGTTACTGATAATGCAGATTATGCGAGTCACAAAAGCTGTTGTCCAGACTCCAAAAGCACTGTTTTTGTGAGTAGAAATCCAGAAGTGTATTGTAACAGTCACCCAGCCTCAGCTACTTGCTGGGATGCAAGGCTTTGTCAGTTTCTTATTAAGACATAACTTAGTAACAATGTTGAGTTATGCAAAGTCCTAATAATGAGGAATACTCTCATCGTGTGTTGTCATTCAGGTTTGTTTGTAACAGTTCAAATACATGTAATTAAGTTTTACTTTACTTTTTTGTTGTTATTACCACAACACACTATCATTTGCCAGTTAATCTGAAAATGCAATGAGAAATCAGGAGTCTAGAAATAATACTTTGGCAGCACAATTTAGAAGTAACTCTTTATCAGCCTTCCATGTCCATATTTAATTTATTTGTAAACCATCTCTCTGATCATTTGAGTAGCATTTTTGTCATTTAACTGCCCGATTTTTACAATCCTTTACAACACACAGAAAAGGCAGAAGTAATTTTGGTATGGATTTCTGTACCTTTAAACTTTGTGCAGGGGGTAGACAAAAGTACAGAAACGTTGTTGTTGTCTTCAATCCTGAGACTGGTTTGATGTAGCACTCCATGCTATTCTATCCTGTGCAAGCTTCTTCATCTCCCAGTGCCTACTGCAACCGACATCCTTCTGAATATGAATATGCTTAGTGTATTCATCTCTTGATCTCTCCACGCTGCCCTCCAATACTAAATTGGTGATCCCTTGATGCCTCAGAACATGTCCTACCAACCGATCCCTTCTTCTAGTCAAGTTGTGCCACAAGTCCTCGTCTCCCCAATTCTATTCAGTACCTCCTCATTAGTTATGTGATCTACCCATCTAATCGTCAGCAATCTTCTGTAGCACCACATTTCAAAGGCTTCTATTCTCTTCTTGTCCAAACTATTTACCGTCCATGTTTCACTTCCATACATGGCTACACTTCATACAAATACTTTCAGAAACGACTTCCTGACACTTAAATCAATACTCGATGTTAACAAATTTCTCTTCTTCAGAAACGCTTTCCTTGACATTGCCAGTCTACATTTTATATCCTCTCTACTTCGACCATCATCAGTTATTTTGGTCCCCAAATAGCAAAACTCCTTCACTACTTTAAGTGTCTTATTTCCTAATCTAATTCCCTCAGCATCACCCGACTTAACAGGACTACATTCCATTATCCTCGTTTTGCTTTTGTTGATCTTCATCTTATACCCTCCTTTCAACACAGTCCATTCTGTTCAACTGATCTTCCATGTCCTTTGCTGTTTCTGACAGAATTACAATGTCATCGGCGAACCTCAACATTTTTATTTCTTCTCCATGGATTTTAATATCTACTCTGAATTTTTCTTTTGTTTCCCTTACTGCTTGCTCAATATACAGATTGAATAACATCGGGGAGAGGTTACAACCCTGTCTCACTCCCTTCCCAACCACTGCTTCCCTTTCATGCATATCGACTCTTAAGACTGCCATCTGGTTTCTGTACAAATTGTAAATAGCCTTTCGCTCCCTGTATTTTACCCCAGCCACCTTAAGAATTTGAAAGAGAGTATTCCAGTCAACATTGTCAAAAGCTTACTCCAAGTCTACAAATGCTAGAAATGTAGGTTTGCCTTTCCTTAATCTTTCTTCTAAGATAAGTTGTAGGGTCAGTATTGCCTCACGTGTTCAAATATTTCTACGGAATCCAAAATGATCTTCCCCGAGGTCGGCTTCTACCAGTTTTTCCATTCGTCTGTAAAGAATTTGCATTAGTATTTTGCAGCCGTGACTTATTAAGCTGATAGTTCGGTAATTTTCACATCTGTCAACACCTGCTTTCTTTGGGATTGGGATTATTATATTCTTCTTGAAGTTTGAGGGTATTTCGCCTGTCTAATCCATCTTGCTCACCAGATGGTAGAGTTTTGTCAGGACTGCCTCTCCCGAGGCAGTCAGTAGTTCTAATGGAATGTTGTCTACTCCCGGGGCCTTGTTTAGACTTGGGTCTTTCAGTGCTCTGTCAAACTCTTCACGCAGTATCATATCTCCTATTTCATCTTCATCTACATCCTCTTCCATTTCAATAATATTGTCCTCAAGTACATCACCCTTGTATAGAACCTCTATATACTCCTTCCACCTTTCTGCTGTCCCTTCTTTGCTTAGAATTGAGTTTCCATCTGAGCTCTTGATATTCATGCAAGTGGTTCTCTTTTCTGCTAAGGTCTCTTTAATTTTCCTGTAGGCAATATCTATCTTACCCCTAGTGATATGTGCCTCTACATCCTTACATTTGTCCTCTAGCCATCCCTGCTGAGGCACTTTGTACTTCCTGTTGATCTTATTAAAGCTGCAAAAACACCCACCATGTTTTGCTCTTGGGACATAAACTCATTCAGAAATTGGAAACAGTATGCAACAAGACTTATATGACCAAATGACTTTCTTCCATTGTTCCATCTTCCATGTTTAATGGCTTCAGCAGCACATTTTCATGTTGTGGGCAATTGTCACTGACTAGTGGTTTTGGAATTCCATCCCGTGGTGCTTATGGAGCTCCCTTCATGTTGTTTTGCTGCTGACAGTCTTATTTTCATTACACTCCTCTTCAAAGTCTGTCTGTCTGTCTGTCTGTCTGTCAGTCAGTCAGTCACAGTCACTCACACACACTTCTGCTTGCATTGTTGCTTAGCAGATATTATTTTTCCACTCTCTCTTTATGCAGTATAAATCTTCAATGGGGTGCCTCTTGAAACACCAAACACTTCAGAAGCACCCACAATACGAGCACCACCAATTTGCCCTCATTCAGATTCACTTGTCTTCCACATAATGCACTCAGAACTACACAGAACAGTGTTCTGATCAGAGCTGACACTTGCAGTGTGCTGAGGACATTCCAGAGGTACTGTTCTTGGCAAAATAAAACAGCTCAGCCTGCAGACATGGCTACCATCTGCACTTACGTTCAAGCATGCATTTCTGATGGTGGTTTTTGTTGAACCCCTGTATATACAGTACTTTCAAGCCCAGATGTGTTTAATGTGACACATATCTGGAAACGCACTCTCCTATGATTTGACTATGTTTCTCACCATTGCTTCTGATCATGACTGGAGATTGTTGTCCCTCCTTGTCCAGTCCAATTTATTTCTTCCAGTTGGTGTATTTCTAGAAATAATGATGGCACTGTGTTGTTCTTGTGAATTTTTGATTTAAATTTATATCTACTTTTATATTCAACTTTGTCAATGCGTAGCAGATACGATATTACCTCTGTAACAGTGAAATGTGCCTATAATTTTAATTTAAAGTTTTCTTTTTCCTTTTATAATATTTCAAAAGTTGTAATGCTTTTTTGGTTAATTACTTGTGATTCTTATATACTGTATTAATTGTGATTATACTGTGTGAGGATGTCAGTAATTCATTGCAACTAAGTAGTACAGTACTAAGACATAATCCGATATTCAGGAAGAGCCAGCTTCACATATTTTGAGTCATTTGGTGGTTTCTTTTCATAGTTTACTCTGCACCCTAAAATGCTTTCTTTTATGAAGCTGGGAATTATTTCTTTCTGTATCCTTGAGCATCTGAATTTGTTAACTGTCTCTAATGAAATTAGTCATGATAAAAGTGAAAAATCAAACATATTTTAAGGAAATGAAGTACATTTATACCGTATAATTACTAAATGTTTTCTTCAGAAGCTAATAGTTTCCGTTTCAGTCCATCAGATCTTGAAGCAGATGATGAAGATAATCAAGAGTTTGACAGCCTGAACCAATCAGATTCTACAGTTAGCAGTCTTGTGCATGCTTCTGACAGCCATAGTCGGCAGCGTCCTGGTACACCTACAGGAGATAACCCAGAAGAGGTATAGTGTTAAGTTTATATGCCAATATATTAATTTATGAATCTTACTCGGTATTTTTCAAAATTTGCATGTTATGCTGTATTTTTAGTGACTTTATTTAAAAATTAACCTTTCTTCTGAAATTAACGGACTTTTCTTGTGTACCTTATATTTACAATACGTGTTGTGTGTAATGAAAATGAATTCTTTCTTCTTTTTTTTTCACTCATTAGTTGCTGGAGCGAGCTCAGGAAGAGAATCGAAGACTGCTTTCACTACTGGAGGACCGTGATCGTAAGATTACCACTTTGGAAGCACGCATAGCACAGATACAACGTGAGACTGCACTTGAACGTGATCGGCTGCGTGAGGAGAATGCAGCTCTCATTCGTGCTATGGCCTCATTAGCAACAGCAAAATGAGTTTTCATGTTGCATAATTTACTGTTACGCCAGTAGATGAGTATTTTAGGCTTCCTTTTCTTTATTATGCATCTTATTTCTCTCATAGATTGGTTTGTGTTATAGAATATAAGTACACGCATTTGCTTCAAACATCTGCAGATTGAAATATATATATAAAATAATCATAGCTTATACATTGCGTGAATGTATGAATATTTGACTGAAACAGGAAGCCTGTGGTACTCTGCTTCTATTATTATTATTATTATTATTATTATTATTATTATTATTATCATCTGCAGTATCCTTTTCATTTTATTATTATTATTATTATTATTATTATTATTATTGAAACTGGTGTGTATGTAACACTCAATTTCTAATGACATCATTGGCAATATTTTATTATTAGTATTATTTTAGTTGTAATTTATTATATTTGATATTTTATATGTAATTTTGTAATGGTATTTTGGTATTTTGAGAGTCGTATGTCATGATGTGTGTGACAAGTTAAAACTATGTGTTGGACTAGGAATCAGTCCAAATCCCAGCATTTCATGGGCAGTTGGCTGCCAGTTGAGTCATCTGAGTATGCTTCACGGACCGACTGAAAGCTTCAGCTTGTCGTGGGCTTCTTCCCAACTCTATTATGTCTTTTTTTTGTTGCATAAATGTTGTTTCAGGTTGTCTTCAATTAATGTCAAGACAAAACTGTAATGTGTGATAAGTGAAAAGGCTGTATACTAATTATAAATGGAAACTGTCTTGTTACGTAAAATCTGTGATAAAAGTCCCTGTCCAGATTAATGTGTACTCATTGGATGTAACTTTTTTTCCTTTTAAATCAATAGCAATTAACAGCACTATCTATTTGTGCATTACTTCTAGCAAATTATATGAATTTTGTGGCCATTTCCATCAGTATTAAAAGTGCAACTATTATTCTCAATCGTTGTTATGCTGGATATTAGAAACTTTTCTTTTAGTCTTCCAAGTACACAAGATGAGAGCATTGTAATGTAATAATTCTTTAACAGTGATATGTACACATGTTAATTGCATGTCAGTAGTCTCGTCTTATAATTTGCCCTGTTGTAAAGGTAGCTATTTTTTTTTTATATATGTAGATTTACAGATTGAGTGATTCAGCAGAATTGTGTGGATGCTACTTGACGATACTGTAACAACTGTGGTGTACTAATTACGATATATTGAAGTTGTTTATATTCGTAACATTATGTTACCCTTGAATTTATTTTCTGAGTTATAAATGTTCCCCAACAAAACCAGTCAGTTTGTACAGTAAAAATTTGACACCATGTAGCCCCTTTCTGTATTAATGTGTGAAAATAAATTCCATTCAAAACTGTTTGGAAAGCCTTTTTCTTAATATCAGATTACTTCACTCTTCTTCAGATTCCATGTTGGTACAATGAAAGTAGTGGTAATCTCACTGTAATTGTAAGTTGGGATAGACACGTTATTGTTGGGTATTTTACATTAACTTGTTAAGTATTAGGTTTGGAACTTTAATAGTGGCAACTATTTATTCACAACTGATACAAAAGAGTTACATGTTTGCACCTGTTACTGTCCTTCAAAGCAGTCACCAGCACTGTGTAGAACCTATTGCCAGTGATGTGGAAGGCATAGTATACTGTTTGTAGAGCCTGTTCTGTTGATGGTGCGAATGGAGTGGTGTACTGCCTGTCGAATCTCTGGAACAGTTCTGAAGTGAATGCCACGAAGTGGTTCCTTCACCTTTGGAATAAAACAAGTCACGAGGACTTACGTCTGGGCAATGTGGTGGATGGTACAGTACTTCCTAGTCCCATCGACCAAACAGAGCAGCCATTGCTTGGGCTGTATGTGCCCACGCATTGTCGTGCAAAATGATGGGTGGGTTGCGCAGAACATGTCGTCGCTTCTTCTGCAAAGCTGGTTGCAGGTGATGCACCAAAAATGAACAGTAATACTGTGCATTGATGGTCTGCCGTGAAGGAATGCAACCCACCCATCATTTTGCACAACAATGCACGGACGCATACAGCGCAAGCTGTGGCTGCTCTGTTCCGTTGGTGGGACTGGGAAGCACTGTACCATTCACCATATTCCCCGGACTTAGTCCTTGTGAGTTTGATTTGATTCCGAAGATGAGGAACCACTTCATGGAATTCGCTTCAGAACTGTTCCAGGGATTCAACAGGCAGTAGACCGCTCCATTCGCACCATCAACAGAACAGACTCTGCTAACGGTATACTACACCTTCCACAATGCTGGCAACAGGTTCTACACAACACTGGTGACTACTTTGAAAGACAGTAACAGATGCAAACATGTAACTGTTTTTATCAGTTGTGAATAAATAGTTGCCACTATTTGAGTTCCAACCCTCGTATATAGAAACAGACTTGTGGCATAATGATGGGCTGTGTCTGGCACTTATTGCTTGTGCTGCGCCTCTGCTGGTGGGGTAAAAAGAAAATACATGTACAAATTGTGATTTCCTCATGGCAGTACAGGATTTACTGAGGCTCAGCCTATTTTGGATCATGTGGCTGAGCGTAACCTGCATTTTCAATTGGATATATGTACAGGAAGCAAGTGAGGTGCCACGTCTAAATGTTTAATGCTATCACCTAGCAGGTACTTTACAACCGTGTTTGGTCTGAGTCATTAACCATTAGCATCAAATGGAACCTAGGTCAATATGTACTTAGGAAAAAAGTTGGCTTATTGTGGAGAACATTGTGCCTCTTGATAATACCTTTAGAAAATGCATGCAATGATACGAATGTACCTAACAGGATGCCATCAGACGAGAACACTGGTGCTGCCAATTCAGTCCAGTTTCCATGATATTGACAGCTTTATAACTTATCCCAGGGGTGTGTAACATTAAATTCAAAGAGCATCACTGTCCAGGGTAGACAACACCTTACATGAAGTTAATAATGTACTACTATACTAAATCTGCTAAAGTTGGGAGATTGTATATGGGTGGTTAAGGAGCAACCACTTAAAGCATGTTATACATAAATTGATTGGAGCTGTGTGTCCCAGAGGCTACTGTGAGCTGTATGGTACGGAAAGTTAATTCTGCTTGGTCTTTACACATGGTTGACCTTGCCCATATTTCCCTTACGTGTTAGTTGGCCCTGGAATCTTCTCCAAAGCTAGGAAAGGCTACTACTGGCTACCTCTAGGTAATGATTGGTCTCTAATATGTTAAAAATAGTGTCATTAAATGTTTCCTGTGCCATAGTGGTCTTTAAGACTCAAATACTGTGTACCAAGTGTTTGCAACATGCAGTCAGAAACATTGTAACCTAGATTATTCTGCTCACATTGTATCAGGCACTGTAACTACTCTCAAATTAGATGCTTTGCATGTGGTGTCACAGTTTATTCCCATTACCATGATGGAATGTTTGAATTTTACATATATTTTACATATCTCTTGAACACCAATTTATAGAAATGCATGTAAATTGTTGTTTCTTCTAATACAGCAAGTTTGGTCACAGCATATTTATTTCACATTTCACTTCTGATGCACTTCGCGCTCGCAGATTGATTTCTTCCTGGTCCTGATTTATGTATGACATTTCATCTAAATTAGAAGTGTCCTACCTAGACTAATAAGTGCTTACATTAGTGTGCAACCACTCTAGAGACTAAAATGTCCATTGTCTTCTGTGCAGTATTTCTAGAAATACTTCATGCTTTAGACATGTGCAAAGAAATTTTCTCAGTTGGTTACATACTTGCTCTAATGTTCCTGCAAAGTGGGAAATTGTATGATATTGTATTCATTTAGACAGATTTTAATGCAAACAAGTTGACAAAATGACTAATCCATTACTGGAAGATATACTGCAGTGAGATGCAACAGTTTGGGTTAGATGAATTAATGTTCAATGTGTTGACAGACACAGTACAAAGCATTTTGTATCTTATTTGCTGTGTAATAGGATGATGTGATGGAGTGCCAAAAGGGAATGATTTGCATTCAGGTGCACTCCATTGTCATGCTGAGAAGAAGCTGGTTGATTTCGCATTTGAGCTACCACGTACTGTGCTACATGTTACCCAGCAGTGGCATACATTCCAGTCTATAAAGAATGCATTTCAGAAAAAAATTGTAGCTGAATTATGACCATACTGTACCAGGTTGACTTATCACTTCCTTACAAAGTAAGAATATGTACTCTGATCCATCCATGATCTTTTGTGAATGACATGGGGCAATTTGCAGCAGAATTAAATGTGAGCAACCTGTCCTCATTTGAGCCCACTAAGTTTCTTGGTTGCAGTGAATTTGAAAATACAATAGTGAAATATGAGGATTGAAAATAATTACATGATTAGATAAAACATGTTTCTGTGTGGATGATGTTTTTATGTTCATTGACATCACAAAGCCTTAAAGGAGCACTACATTCAAAAGTTGACACCAACTTGCTTCATTCCGAAGCACCACAGATGACCTGTACAAACTGATCCAGTACACTGCTGATGGATTCATATGTCAACAAGGTGAAAGACTTCAAAACATTTTATATGTATTAAAATATGATTTGGACTCTAGAAAAAGTTATTGTTACGTGCCCTGTCTTCTATAGTGACAATCCTCACTGCTGCCTGGATGCAACTGCAATTGCATGCTGTAAGAAGCAATCTCAACATCTGAATGTGGGTACAAAGTCGAGGCATTGAAATCTCTTAGGTCTTTGGAATTTCCTGTAAAGCAAACCATAAGACATTGCTGACATCTACATAATATGGCTGATATTCAGTAATTTGTGTGCCACACTACTGCCCCTGCCAGAGAAATGCCTCCAGCCCATACAATAACAAATCACAGCAGTTTTAAAAGAGGGACTGCTATTAGAATAACATTGACATATCTAGCATGTTGGAGTATCAGTGATTGTGAACACAAAGGCCAACCAGGATGTGTGTTCTGATCCAGTGCAAGAAAAAATGCTACAGGAATGGCAGTAAATGACATTAATTGTATTGGCACGTGTGTACCTTCCATTGCTTTTTTACATGATTGCTAGCATTGTTTGTACTCTTACCAGAGTGTAGGGTCAGTTTTAGTGCCTCCGTGTAGAAGTCTGCTACTGGTGACAATAACTGGCTGTGATTATGAGATTTGTCATTGTCATGAAATGCCTGCTCTCTTTGTCATTGCACCAACTGTTTGCACATATACCTCAACCGCTTTTGATGGTCGTCTACTTTTCTCTTCATTGCTAACATTCTCACACTTCCATGTAAACCAGTGATTCTCTGTTTGTGGTAATACATTATACAGATTTGGTAATGAATGACTACTTCTAGGTTTTGTTTATTCAGAAATGAATCATTTCCTGAATCTTAACTCATTGACTGCCATGAGGCCACTGGTGGCTTTACACATAATGCCATGGCATGGCAGTGAAACATCCATCACCATGCATGTGGCAATCAACATGTTGAATGTGGATGTTTCAATTAAGTTCACACTTGGAGACACCCTTACTAAACATACTACTAGTTTCTAATTGAAATTCATTTCCAGAATAGCACAAGTCCAGAAGAATGATTTCTTCTTCTTCTTCTTCTTCTTCTTCTTCATTTCCCCAGTGCTTATCCCTTCCTGTGCAGGGTGTGCTTTTTTAAGATTTGGCAATTTTTCACTGCATTAGCTTTACAGCTGGATGTCCTTTGGGATGCTGAAATCATCAGGGTAACGTTAGGGAAGGAAGTTGCGTATGCCATCTCACACATCTGTCTGTGAGTTGTGTAAACTTTGTTCCGTGTATTATCATATTTTTAACAGTTTGTGTATTGTGTTCTCTGAAGTAGAATGTGAGGACCAGCCCAGCATTTGCATAAACAAGCATGGGGAACCGCATAAAAATCAGTCAGGCAGGTTGTCGTTAATCTGCTGTTTGGGTTTGATCTAGAATCTGGCTCACTTTTCAGTCTTGCAAGGTAGCATGCTGTGTTACACTATAGAAGCAAGTCTTTTAAATTTTCTTTACTACTTTCTTATATCTTACGTTAGTGGGTAAGTGATGAAAGATTTTTGTGGTCACATGTTGTGCTCCTCTCTGAACCACTGACAGCTGTAGTGCTTAGTAATAAAGATATTTTTTGTCTGTTGTGATTGAAAACATTAAAATTCTTTTCAGATTTTGATGAAAAATTTCTCAGAAAATGTGTAGTGATGCCTAAAAGACATCTCTATGTGAGCACCATGTGGCATTCTCATTATTCTTTTCTATGCAATACATGTTTTCGCTATAAGGTGTGAAATACCAAATACATTACCATAAGACTTTGCTGAATTGACAAGCAAAATATATTAAAATACTATTTCGTTAATTTCATGGACTAGCAATGATCTGAAGAGCCATAGTTGCTTATATTGGTACAGTAAAGTAAGCTAAATGGATACACATTGGATATTTAGTGCTATCAGTGATTATTTGAGGAAGCACAGTGCTATCAGTGGGGCAATAACCAAAATTCTCTAATGGACAAGAAGACTCATTCACACTCATATGGTTGCTTAATAATATTACAGACAGCTTCTCTTAAGAAACACTGAATGTGTTACAAATTGAAGACTCTGTACATCATTAACACTTCTGTATACAGGTGCAAATTATAAGTGATGAAGGGGAAATAAAAATTTTCTTTGAACACCGCAAGAATGGTAATACATTCCAATCTACCTATTCCACTGCCACACTAGACCTGACAGTATTATGAGTCTTTATTATTTTACTGTGAATAAATCATGCTGATAATTTTTGCTGCTGGGCAGGTATATAGACATGGTTTCTCTGCTCACCCTCTTTTAAGTTTTGCTCAGAATTTACTAAATTTGAGATTTTCACATCACATAATTCCATCATTTTCCGGTTATGGTTTAGTATTTTTAAATGGTGAATTCTAAGATCTGTAGGTGCTGCTCATTACTGAATGAATTGTTCCACTCAAAGTAAATTCAAACGTGGGTATTATTCTATAGGTTGCTGGCCTGTGTGTTGTCTGTATACACATTGTGCAATTTGGAATGTGCTTCCTTCACAACATCCATCCACTGAAATTTGTGGTCAAAAGGATGACTTTGCATGAGGTCCATGCAGTCAGTCTCACTCTTCTCATATAGCTCTATGAATAGAACAGTCATTTCTTCTTCTTGTACTTCTTTTGTTTCTTTGATTTCTGGACCTCCAGCAAGTTCCTGGAAGTGAGCAGAAAACCGTGTATTCAGTTACGAAAGTCAATCTATATGTGAATCAGTAAACTAGATAACAAAAGTTGCATTCAATGCAGTTAAGCTAGAGAATTTATGAAAAGATAATACAGGATTATTCTTTAATGAGATCTCACATCTAATGACTGTTGTTTAAAAATGTTTTCTTAGGTATTTCAGTAAATATTTTGAGTCCAGGGTTGCAACATTCAGAAAATAGCTAACTTGTATATTTGTCTTTAGAATTTTAAGGAAACTGTGAATTTGTAGAATTACTTGTAAATCTGATTCAGCTGAAGATCAGTGTACTTTGAGGTAATTATTAACATACTGTGTAGTAACAGATATGTGTCAGCCAGGGATGGATTAATGAAGTTTTGTGGGTAGGGGCAGTTACTGCGAAGAGAAAGAAGACCCAGGGATCCTCCCCTCAAACGTTAAGGGGAAAAAATCTTCAAAAACTACTGTTTCAAGCTGTTTTGATACTTTAAAATATCAAACAATTGCAAAAATGTGTTTTTTTTTAGTCAAAAAAGTTTTAAATGTCTTGAAATGTATAACATTCACAACCTTTTTCTGAGTAACTTCTTTTATGTAATTGTTAACACACAGAAAACTGGATATGCCCCTGAATTCTAGGCAAGCAGTCTACCAACAGCAGCAATGACAACAATGTGGGCAAAGCAGATAGTGTCCTAAGGGAGATGCAAAGCACATGCTGCTGTGGCAGATTGGGAAGCTTTGCTAATATTCAAACAAGAGGGGGAGCACAAGACACTGGTACAGGTAGTACATTCTCTAGAGCACATAAAGTAAGGTGGCTTGGGGAATAATGAATTAAATGACTAAATCCACCGACCAAGACTCTAAAATCATGGGCTTAACTTTGGCGCAGATTGCATTGATTTTAATTTGGATTCAACTCTTGCGCGCGCGCGCGCGAGAGAGAGAGAGAGAGAGAGAGAGAGAGAGAGAGTGTGTGTGTGTGTGTGTGTGTGTGTGTGTGTGTGTGTGTGTGTGTGTGTTGGGGGGTGGGGTTGCAATCACCCCCTCCACGCCCCCCCCCCCCTTAATTTGCCCTTGGTGTCAGCGAATTATGTAACCACCCCAAACTGTTCATTGTATGGTAACCATCCTAAGACATTTCAAGTGCAAGGTAAGAGCAGTAAAAGAACTACGTAACCAAAAGCTGGGGGGATCCTATATGATAACTTCTATTGCTATTTGTAGTCTAAACTCACAGACAACACCACAAATGGATTAATCATCAGTTAATGAGTATAATAAACTAAAGGATATAACTAACTTTAAATCTTGTCTCATTTACAAGAATATCTGATTCTATGACTTAACATTTTCAGTTATTAATAACTTCTTCCTATTCCTTTTGTACATCCTCTGATAAATTAACTCTTTGTCTTTCTCTGAAACTTAAAAAAGATCAGATACTCTTACTATCTTGTGGTGTGATAAAATCTTACAACTTGTTGGCCATTCCTTCCTTCAAAGTGGAAATTAAGAAATATTGTACGAAAAATTTAACAGGTTTTTTGTAGCATTATTCTTGTTCTATATTTTGCCCTCAATTTCTTCCATTAATAAAACAGATGAAGTGAGTAAACTCTAGAACAAGCTTAGACCAAATTAAACTATTGCATTTGTGTGTGAGTTTGCGAGTTATCAAAATATGCGATATAAATGACCCTATCTCTTGATTGCATTGACTTAAAAGCTTACATTTTTTGCACCACCAAGGGACCGTAGAATTTAGCAATGTATATAAATTTTGACTTGATACCTCTACCTGTTCCTGAGAAAAAGGAGTCTTAACAGATGGACACACAAACAAACAACTATGTGATCCTATAAAGGTTTTGTGTTTACTGATTGAACCCTAAAACCTGGTTGTATTATGTCATACGTCATAAAGAACTGCAGTTGCAGTTAATTGAAGAAGAGTAAACCAAAGCCAATTTTTACCTACTGTGTATGGACTGAGATGTCTTTGGATGCATTGCAAAAGATATGGACAGACTGTTTTGTGAAGTACTTTTGAAGACGTTTTCCGAAAACTGTCATGAGCAGTTAGTTTGACAGCCTACAACCAATGGAAATATTTTGGATCTCGTAGCTATAAACAGGCCTAACCTTATTGACGATGTCTGTATAGAGAAAGGAATTAGTGATTTGATGTCGTCATAGCAATGATGGTTACAAAAGTTAATAAATCCACCAAGAAGCCTGGCAGAGTATTTTTGTTGGAAACAGCAGACAAGCAGTTCTTAGCATCCCACTTAGACAATAAAGGACTTAATTTAGTTCCATTGAGATGGGTGCAAGAGAATTATAGGCAGAGTTTAAACTGACTGTAAATCGTGCTCTGGAGACGTATGTGCCGAGTAAGTGGACCCACTGTGGTTTGATAGTAAAATTCAGAAAATGCTGAGGAAGCAGAGAGTGTTGCATCTTCCGTTCAAGAAAGAATGTGCAGATGATGACAGGCTAAAGTTAGTGGAAATTCATGCATTTGTACGAAGCATACAATGACTACTACTGTCGTACCTCACCAAAACAGCTTGCTCAGAATCAGACAAAATTCTGGTCCTACATATAATCGCTAAGTGAATTGAAGCCTTCTATCCAGCCACTTGGTAATCAGTCTGGTGTGACAAAAGAAGACAGCAAAAAGAAAGCTGAAATTTTAAATTTTGTGTTTAAGAAATTATTCACGGAGGAGGCTCATACGAACATACTGTTGTTTAACTATCACACAGTCTACCATATGGAGAACAGTCTCCCATATGGAGAACACAATAATAGTCATCCCTCGGACAGAAAGCAACTGAAAGAGTTGTAAACAAGTAAGTTGCAGGTGAGGATGGAGTCCCAGTTCAGTTTTACAGACAGAACTTGTATTTATCGCAAATCTCTTGCCCAACACTAAATCCCAAGCAACTGGAAGAAGTGCAGGTGATTCCTGTATATAAAAAGAGTGAAGCAACGGATCTTCAAAATGACAGACCAATATCCTAACATCGATATGTTGCAAATTCTCAGTTCAGATATAATAAATTTCCTTGAGACGGGAAAACTTTTGTCCACAAATCGGCATGGATCCGATGACTTGGGTTCACAGTCATCTATCATCTTCAATACAGTACCATCTTGGCTCCATTTGATTTTCATCTGTGTCCAAAATTCAAAGAATGCCTTGGAGGACTACACTTTGATAATGATGAAGTGGTGCAAGCAGAGGTGAGGTTGTGGCCAACAGTGCAGTATCAACAAACTGGTCTCAGCCAAGTTGACTACACCTGTTTCATTCCCAATATTGACCAAATTTGCCACCCGCTCAACATGTTGTGGAAAAAAGGGCAAAATTTGTGTGATCTTCAGATTGTGATGCAGCTATCTGCTCTGTCAAACAAGCCCTATAATCTGTACCGTGCCTGGTCCATTTTCATCTGGTAAGCCACTGTTTCTCACCACAAATATCTCACAGCACAGAGTGGGTGCAGTGCTGTACTAAAAGGCAGCAAATGGTTCTCAACACCCCTGTGCCTTCATTTCAAAGTTGCTCAGTGCCACACAATGTAATTATTTCCAAATCTATAAAGAGGCTTTGGCTATTGTTTAGTTGGTAAAGAAATTCCACATGTATATATAAGGTGTAAAGTTCCACTTGCTGACAGACCACAAACCGTTGGTTGCTCTGTCTGCTCCTTGTACCACTATGACAGACTGGACACCACAAAGACTACAACAGAGGCCATTGTTCTGATCTGCCGATAAATACAGCATCACCTACAAGGCCCCGCACTAATGCCAATGCCCTGCCCAACTCCCTGCAGGTATAGGTCCACATTTCAACATCAAGGAAGTCGTCATTTTTCAAGTGGATTTTGTGTCTTCTTATGCTATTGATGAATTTCCCCTCAATGCAGTGATTGTCGTGATTCAGACTAGAATTGCCAAATGGCTTAAGAAAGGGTGATATCAGCATTTACCCACAAGAGCAGATCATTTCCTCAAAATGTTCTTTGCATTAAAAAATAGGCTTTTCACCCTAGCTGGTGTTGTCGTCCTGGAAACAGAACAGGAATGACCTAGGGCCATAATTTGTCTGGTTCTCTGCCCCATAACACTTGTGATCCTGCATTGTGGTGACTGAGGTATTTCCTGTATCAAACTGCTGGCATGGCATGGGATCATGCATATTGCCAGCCATCGATAAAGATGTTGAAACCATGGTACATTCCTGTACTGAGTGTGGTCAGCAGCAAACCCTGCCATCCGAGATGTTTTCTCCCTG
This sequence comes from Schistocerca piceifrons, assembly GCF_021461385.2. Taxonomy (NCBI): domain Eukaryota; kingdom Metazoa; phylum Arthropoda; class Insecta; order Orthoptera; family Acrididae; genus Schistocerca; species Schistocerca piceifrons. The sequence continues at coordinate 125,279,037 of NC_060149.1, forward strand.
GCCACTATCGAGCTATTGGGAATGTCTCCATGTTGACTTCACAGGCCCTTCTTTGAATTATTTGTGGGTCACAGAGATGGATGCATACTCTAACTTCTCATCTGTCAGAACTGTGTGTTCAATGACAACAGTAAACATGATCAAGCTCTTTTGCAAATTTTTGCCATATAGGGCCTTCTGAAGGCCATTGTCTTGGATAATGGACCCCAGTTTGTGTCCACCCAGTATTCACAATTCTGTGAGCAGCAGGGATATAACACCTTCTCACAGCACCATTTCACACCCAATCCAGTTGAGTGACGGAACACATGGTGTACACTTTCAAAGTGAAAATTGGGGCAATAATGAAGTCCACAGCATCAGAAGATGCCTTTATGTTGTTTTTAGCCACCTACAGAGCCACATCCATATCAGTTAAGGGCCAGGCCAAGTGACTTCATGGGTGACAGTTACAGTTTCTCCTCACTCTGCTGTCACTGCCAGACCACAATCAGCCCCAGGCTACAGCCGGCACCAGCCACCATATGGGAAGTACATGGCCACCAGATGTGTGAGGTCACTGCCAAAGTGCAACACTGGAGATAACACCAGAACCAGCTATGCTACAGCTCACCTACAGAAGCCCCAAACATACTGTAAAACCTATGGACTGGCTGAATCTGCAGCAGCTGCACCCCAGGTTTCATCACCAGCAGCATACCCTCCATAAGCAATGAAGCATGGACTAGGCTCTGAAACCCACCAGTCTCTCTGTTTCAGAACCAGTGGCACCTGACCACCCTTCCACAAGCGACGTGGACCCCACCTTATCCAACAGTAACCAGAATCCAATGGAGCAGCTTGAGGTTGTTGACATTGAGATGCAGAACCTCCCACATCTAGCAGCATCACCCCCACATCTGAGGCAGAGCTGGCATAACCTGGACCAATTCCGCTTCTGCAAGCCGTTTCATGCAGGGAGGGATGCTGTTAACTGGCTCTGAGAGCAATATGGAATTATCACAGCTGCCAGTGACTGACCATCACTCCTGGTCCTCAGCCCAGGGAGCACCACAATCAATGCAAATTCACTGTAAGCGACACTATCAGTGTATGGAATGCTGCTGGACCACATCATGTCAAGTGGTGGAACCCCTGGATCAATGGCTATGTTTAATTGAGCTCCTCAGCCCAGAGCAGCCACTTCTGCTGGGATCATGTCTATGAAAACATTTGTACACAGGCCTCTTATAGTACGACAACAACTGGCTATGCTTCTATACTTCCATGGACTTTCATCCAGTGGTATTCCTATAGTGTCAAGTCAACTCTGCATGTGCTTGGTTTAACCATATATCCTTTCTAGTTCTGCCACCATATTATTGTGCTGCACAAATAGCAAAACTCATTTAGTACTTTTAGTGTCTCATGTTCTTATCTAATTTCTTCAACATCTACTGATTTAATTTGACTGCAGTCTATTACCATCATTTGACTTTTCTTACTGTTCATCATATAACCTCTTTCCATGATTATCCATTCTGTTCAACTTCTCTTCCAAGTCTTCTGCTGTTTCTGACAAAATTATGATATCTCCTCTAGTAATTACCAATATGAATATCTCCATTGGTTATTGAGAATTCCTAACCTTTTCAATGGCTTTCACAATGAAAGTTCTTGTCTCACTATCATTTTTCAACAAATATCTCCCATCCTTGAAGTACAATTGAATGAGGTCTGAAAAATACCCCTCTATAGCTGCTGTACATTCATTGTGGCTGGGAGTAATGCTCACTGCATCTGTAGTGTTTATGACATAGCCACATGTGCCCCCCCCCCCACCCCCACCCCCTTGCCCCGGCTCATTCTAAATAGTGAGCACCTCAGTGATCTCAGCCTTTATTGGCTGCGTAAACTACAAAGGCAACCATGCCATTTGGAGCTATGAATGCCTAGTATTCCTGGATGAAAAGACTATCCAAGAGATAAAAAGTCCCAAAGTGAATACCATACCTGTAAAAAGAGAGAGAGAGAATATATGCAGCTCAGAAACTACCTTTTTTTTACAACTTCATTTGCTTAAGTGGCCAAAACTGCATTTCAGGAAAGGGACTCCTCAATACAGACTCTGCCAACAGAAACTGCCAAAAACACTTGCACACGCAAGTGCACTTGCAGTGGTGGCATCGCAGTAAAGGCACTTATTTCCCTCTCACAACCAGCAAAGGTCACAGACAGACTAATTCCTCAAGACCCAAATCCAACCCTGCAGACTGACAAACCAAAGTTGAGCAGTGTCTCTGCAATGACAAAACCACCACCCTCTTCGTCTACGGAAAAAGGCATGTTGAAGAGATCTAGACTGAACCTAAGTGGTCAAAAGCCATCAGACCATGCTCCACTTATCTTGTGTGGTGATTCTAATCCAGAGCACACCACAGACAATACTGACATTAAAATATACATGAGGGGACCAATGAGTCTCTCCAACAAGCCCCTTGGTGTCACAACATCTCTGTCTTGACAGAAAGATATGAGGTCTGTTCAGAAAATTCCAGAACTTTGTCCACAAAATTTTTCTGCACTTACCTTTTATGAGGGCAGTTCAATAAGTAATGCAACACATTTTTTTTCTGAAACAGGTGTTGTTTTATTCAGCATTGAAATACACCAGGTTATTCCCCAATCTTTTAGCTACACAACACTATTTTTCAACGTAATCTCCATTCAATGCTATGGCCTTACGCCACCTTGAAATGAGGGCCTGTATGCCTGCACGGTACCATTCCACTGGTCGATGTCGGAGCCAACGTCGTACTGCATCAATAACTTCTTCATCATCCGCGTAGTGCATCCCACGGATTGCGTCCTTCATTGGGCCAAACATATGGAAATCCGACGGTGCGAGATCGGGGCTGTAGGGTGCATGAGGAAGAACAGTCCACTGAAGTTTTGTGAGCTCCTCTCGGGTGCGAAGACTTGTGTGAGGTCTTGCGTTGTCATGAAGAAGGAGAAGTTCGTTCAGATTTTTGTGCCTACGAACACGCTGAAGTCGTTTCTTCAATTTCTGAAGAGTAGCACAATACACTTCAGAGTTGATCGTTTGACCATGGGGAAGGACATCGAACAGAATAACCCCTTCAGCGTCCCAGAAGACTGTAACCATGACTTTACCGGCTGAGGGTATGGCTTTAAACTTTTTCTTGGTAGGGGAGTGGGTGTGGCGCCACTCCATTGATTGCCGTTTTGTTTCAGGTTCGAAGTGATGAACCCATGTTTCATCGCCTGTAACAATCTTTGACAAGAAATTGTCACCCTCAGCCACATGACGAGCAAGCAATTCCGCACAGATGGCTCTCCTTTGCTCTTTATGGTGTTCGGTTAGACAACGAGGGACCCAGCGGGAACAAACCTTTGAATATCCCAACTGGTGAACAATTGTGACAGCACTACGAACAGAGATGTCAAGTTGAGCACTCAGTTGTTTGATGGTGATCCGTCGATCATCTCGAACGAGTGTGTTCGCACGCTCCGCCATTGCAGGAGTCACAGCTGTGCACGGCCGGCCCGCACGCGGGAGATCAGACAGTCTTGCTTGACCTTGCGGCGATGATGACACACGCTTTGCCCAACGACTCACCGTGCTTTTGTCCACTGCCAGATCACCGTAGACATTCTGCAAGCGCCTATGAATATCTGAGATGCCCTGGTTTTCCGCCAAAAGAAACTCGATCACTGCCCGTTGTTTGCAACGCACATCCGTTACAGACGCCATTTTAACAGCTCCGTACAGCGCTGCCACCTATCGGAAGTCAATGAAACTATACGAGACGAAGCGGGAATGTTTGAAAATATTCCACAAGAAATTTCAGGTTTTTTTCAACCAAAATTGGCCGAGAAAAAAAATGTGTTGCATTACTTATTGAACTGCCCTCGTACTTGTTGTACATGGTCTTCTTCAGAATATTCTCTTCCAGAATTGATATACTGCTCCCAATGCCATTTCCAATTCTGGAAGCATCCTGAGTATGTTTCTTGTTGGAGTGCTTGAAGCGCCATCTGTGAATTTTCTCTTATCTCATCTATCGTTGCAAATCTCATTCTTTCAACAGGGTTTTCAAAAAAAAAGTCTGCAAGGGCGAGGGCTGGTGAGTACAGGGTATGAGGCAGCACAGTTATTTCATTTTTGTGCAATAGTCATGCACAAACAGGGATGAATGTGCAGGTGTGTTATTGTGCTGCAAGAGGCATAAATTGTTTTGCCACATTTCAGGCTGTTTCCTTCTCACATTTTTTTGTGGCTTTGCAACATGTCCCGATTGTACCATAGATTAAGAGTTCATCCCTGTGGCATGAATTCATGATGAACCTATCCTTCAAAGTAAAAACTATCAGCATGGCCTTGACTTTTGACCTCACCTGACAAGATTTTTTTGGTCCTTGAGAACCCTTCCTGACCCATTATGAAGATTGAACCTTGGTCTCAACATCGCAACTGTAGACCCACATCTCATCACCAGTTATGAGTCTCTTTAGGAACATCTCCTTCTCATTTACGCAATCCAAAAGCTCTTCAAAAATTATGAGGCAAAGGTCTCTCTGGTCCATGGGACGAACTTGGTGGAAACATGATACATTCCAAGATGCTGTGTCAGGATTTCATGACATGATTCAGCTGAAATGTTACATTTTTCTGCAATTTCTTGAGCAGTCTGCACAATTTTGCTGACGTTCTTGACAGAAGCACCAACGGCAGACATTGAAGGGCATCTTTAACTTCTGTGCAGCCATTTTTAAACTATGTGAACCATTCATAACACCAAGTATGGCTTAAGTACTCATCACCATAGGCTTCCTGCATCATTTGGTGTGTATCTGTAAAGATTTTCTTGAGTTTCACGCAAAATTAATGCAGATGCCTCCTCTGCCATCTAGAAATTCGTAAACTGTGCAACACAACATTCTACTCGATACAACACTGAACAATAACTAACAGACATACAACAATGAAACTTCTGGTAGTTACACATTGAACAGAAATGTATACAGGGGTGCCAACCACATTTCACTCCAACACACCATTGGTGCAAAATTACAAATGTTCCAGAATTTTTTGAACAGACCTCGTAAGGGCGAAGAAAGTAATGAATGTCGCTGTTGAGACAGTTCCTATTTTATAATGGAACATAAATGGGTTCAGGACACATGTGGAGCAGGTCTGACTCCTAGCTCAAGGAAAACCTTTGTGTTCATGTCTACAAGAAACACATTTCAAACTTTATGATGTATGTGTGCTAAAGAGTTAGAACCTCCACAGAATAGATGACCTAGTGAGGATAGATCTAAAGGAGAAATAGCCATCTTTGTTGATAATACAGACAAATCCTCACCTCTCTCTGTCAATAACAGCCTCCAAGCAGTTGCTATTAGAGCGCATTTGCAATACAGAGTTACTGCACGTTTCTTCTACCTGCCTTCTGATGAGCCAATTGACCAGGGGACTCACCAGCCTTACAACACAACTACCCTTGCCAATTTCTTGTCTGTGGGGATTTTAATGCCACCATGTGTTACAGTGATCTTCTACCACCTGTCACAGAGGCCAAGTTGTTGGAAGTCTCTTATTAGCTGAAGATTTGTGTATTCTGAATATGGGCCAGAACATGTGCTTCAGCAGTGCTAAGTGTCATTCTCTTCCATCAACTTTTCATTATGTTCACCCACTCCTGTGCATACTGCTCTGTGGGAAGTGGCAGATGGTCTACATTCCAGTAACCACTTCCCAATTTTGATCAACTGCCAGAAAGAGTAGTTCCTGAAAGAGTCACCAAGATGGGTGCTCAGCAAGGTGAAGTGGATATTGTATAGCCAACTTGCAGTATTTGTACGTAGAGACAGTGTCCAGGAATGGCAGGAATAGGTGGATCATGTCACCACAATGATCCACCATACGGCTGATACATTCATTCCTAAGTTCTCAGGACAGTGTCCTGCAGTTGAGTGCAGAATGTTACTCCACAATTTAGGACAGGTGTGCAGCCATGCATAGGCTCAAATTCATACCATCAGTTGAAGCCCTCACAGCCTTTTGGGTTGTGAAAGTGAAATGCTGTCATAGTATAAAAGAGAGCAAGAGAAAAAAGTGGCAGACACTATTGAACTCTATACACCATTTCACTATGCTGTCGATTATATGAGAGACCAATTGGAGAATATCAGGCAAAGGGTCAGGTGCCCAAATGCTGCTGTAATGAAGAATGGTATTCTCCAGAACAGTTGTGCAGACTATGGTGGAACACTTTGCTCCATAATGGCTAACTCCAGACAGGACACAGCTTTCTGTCAACATCAAACAACCACTGAGAAGGGTAATATAGGCTTTAATTCTACCAGCAAGGAAGTTTACAACCATCATTTCTCAATGTGGGAGTGTGAGCCTGCACTGTCTGCAACAAGTGATATATCACAAGGACACCACAGCATTCATTACAGCGTGCTGAAGCACCTCAATGGAAACACAAAAAGAATCCTCCTCAAACTTTAATTTTGTTTTTAAAACAGAACAATTTCCTAACTCATAGAAGGAAGATGTTTTAACCCTTCCTCAAACATGGGAAGGATTATACAAGCCCAAGTAGTTACCATAGTGTTGCCCTCACCAGCTGCATGGGAAATACATTGGAGCAGATGATCAATCACAGCCTTGTCCGATTCTTTCAGAGTGGGTTCAGGAGGTACCAGTCTACCACTGATAACCTGACTCTGCTGGAAGTGGCTATACAACAGATTCTCCTGCACGGACACCACCTAATAGGTATATTTTTTGACCTTATCATTACAGTACTACCTCGAGGTATAATACCATCAAACAGCTCCACCTACTGGGCTTTGGGAGATGTCTTACAGTTTTGCTACAGTTCATTCTGTCCGTACATTATTTTAAATATTGAGCTGATAATGTCCTCTCAGGTCATTTTATCCAGCAGAATGGTGTCCCTCAAGTTAATGTTTGATGTGTGACCATCTTTTTAATAGCTATAAGTGGTATTGCATCCATGGTAAGGAGCCCTGTGCAGTGCTCCTTCTCCATAGATGAGTTTTCAATCTTCTGTTCTTTTTCCAGTTTTCCAGCAACCACACAACAGTCCCAGCTAACCATTAAGAGGCTGAGAAATGGGTGGACAACATTGTTTATAAATTTTCTACTGTGTATGCTCTTTTTAACAGTTCCAGAAGCTTTATTAATCTCCCAGAAATTAAAACAAGGGGCATCATTATAACTTTTAAAGATGCAATGAGGTTCCTGGGCCTCATGTTTGATGAAAAAGAAAGTTGGTTGCTGAGATATGAAATCATGGTCTCTCAAAGCATGTAGTATTTTAAAATGTGTAAGCCACATGACATGGGGAGCAGAAAAAGTGTTTGCTCCAATTTTTAGAGGCTTTATATGATCCCACCTCGATTCTCATTGTAAATATATGAGACTGTTCGGTGAGCATACTTGAAACTCCTTGACCCAGTTCACCATGAAGAATCAAGCTGGCTACAGAGGCACTTTGGACCAGTCCTATTCCCAGAATTTGTGGCTAGAGCTATGGAACAACCACTTAACACAAGATGGCTACTGCTGATGGTACGAATGTGCAAGACCTTTTACCTACCGTGATCACCTGTGCATCATACTACTGTTAGCCCACCTATGAAGCAACTTTTAATAATTATGTTAGAGCAGTGAGGCTCTTTTGGAATTCTTGCAGATTTGCCTTTAAAATATGGGTGTGGCAAATATTAATGTTTTACACCAAGGTTGAAGCAAATCATTGCCTTTACTCCTCAAGAGACTAATAGTTCTTTTCTACATGACAAGTTTTTAACAACAGATATTATATCTAGTGTTATTTTTAAATCTTTTTACCAATGTTTTATACAATCTCCATAATTTCAGTTCAGTGTACACTGATGGTTCTAAACAAAAAGAGTCACTCGGCTGCTCAGTAGTTTTCCCTGGCTGTGTCCTCAAGATTCTCCTATCAACTGAATTTACTGTCTAAGCGATCCAGTCTAAATGACCCTGAGTGCGCTGGAGCTGATGAGGTGTGACAGAAGGAAGAATTTTTTCGTCTGCTCTGATTCCTCCAGTGCCCTATAGGTGATTTCACAGATTTACCCAAAAGAAAAGATTCTCCCATTGATACAAGACTCCTTGATGCTTCTATATGACCAGGGAAAGGACACAGTATTCTTCTGGGTACTAGGCCATGTCGGAATACAGGGAAGTGAGAAGGCTGGCATAGCAGCCAATGAAGCTTTTTGGGGACACACTGTAGAAATGTGCTGCCCCCTTACAAGCCGTTTCCCCACTGTTGAGCCAGAAAGTCATAAGCTAGTGGGGAAAGGGAGGAGCAGAGGGGATGGGAGTGCCAGAAAATAAGATGCATTCTGGGAAATCAAATGTCCAGCCATGGTGATCCTCCTTCCAGTCACAAAGACAGGATGAAATGGCTCTGACTCATCCCTGTATACGTCATAGTCCTCTGACCCATGGCTTCTCGCTCCAGCAAGAGGACTTACCAGTTTGTGGGGCTTTTGGAGTGCATGTCTCACATTTTAACAGTGTGTGACTTATATTCTGATGAGATGGCAGCAGTGAATTTAAAGGACATGCCCTCTATTTTAGCTGATGACAAGACAAGTGTGGTATGAATTTTAAAATAGTACTGCCTGAAGGGATCTGCAGTGTGTTGGTCGTCAGTAATACTCCTGTTGTCACAGTTCAAGATGATATTTTCCTTTTTATTATTTTCTTCCTATTTAAGGATACAGGTTACTTATAAATGGTGGAAAAACTGAATTTTTTTATAACTTTATTAAATTCTATAGTATTTCTTGATTACATTTATATATACATTATAGGGTTTCAAATGAAGAATGACTTATATATACCAAATTTTAAAGTTACAGTCTAGTATTTACTTTTGTTTTGCTGAAGCAGTTTGTTCACATGTTACTGAATGCTTGTTTCCCAAGTGCTACGTATATTTGTGGAAGTACATATCCTTTAGTGTGCAATAAATACGAACTATGACATGCATCAAGAAATTGAATAAAAAGAAATTCCGTGGTAACCAGTCCACAAACAAAGCAAGCCACACTGTTGGAAGTAACCTGTGTATCAGTGCTTCAGGGAAGAAACCCCCACATGGAACGCCTCCTGGTGATTCAAATTTTTATGTTAACAATGACGCTGTTTGTAGCGGATCTGTTGTTGATGATGTGGGCATCTTATCTTCTTTGATAAAGGAAATGGCAAAATGTAAACAATGTGATGGTGTAGGCTGTCTGGAAATAACTGAACAACAAATTAGCAGGAAGGGTTTAGTATCAAAATTAGTTGTTCTGTGTAGATCCTGCAATAAATCTACCTTGAAAAGGACTTTGAACATTGCACATAATTTGTATGATGTGTATTTGAAGTTAGTGTATGCAATGCGTGCAATAGGAAAAGGAAAAAAACGCTGCTCAAAAGTTTTGTGGTTTGGTGGACCTTCCTCCTCCTCCCAGTAGGTTCAGCAAGTACAAAAAATACTTTTAGGTGCCTTGAAGGTTGTGTGTAAAGCATCATCTATGAAATGTGCAGTAGAAGAAACTGTAAATATTAGTGGAACCAGGGACTGGACATTGCTGTTGCACTTGATGGGACATGGCAACGTCGAGTACATCATTCCTGGAATGGTGTTGTAAGTGCTACTTCTCTGGAGAATGGAAAAGTTGTTGACATTGAGTACTTATCTAAGTACTGCCACACCTGCCATACTGAAGGACATATTGAACATCAGTGTTCTAAGAATTATGATGGTTACAGTTGAGGTATGGAGTGTGATGGAGCTCTAAAAAATATTTTGGAGGTCGGTGCTCATTTATAATGTTAGATATATGAAGTACCTAAGCGATGGTACTCTAAAGCTTTCAATAAAATTAATGAGTTCTATGTTTATGGTGATACCTTGGTAACAAAACTGGAGTGTTGTGGACATGTGTAGTGGTAGTAGTAGTAGTAGTAGTAGTAGTAGCATGTGTAGTAGTAGTAGTAGTAGTAGCAGCAGCAGCTTTATTCATGCGTAGATCTCTTTTTACAAGGATATAGGACATGTCAAAGTATTTACAAGTTTAGACCAATTTAAAATAAACTAATTCATATATACATACATTTACAGACTTCTAGTTAGAGACAATCATCAGATTTACTCCTGGTATACAATACTTTTTTTACAAATAACTTATTAAATAATGTAATGCCCCACTGTTCATATCTCACTATCAGTCACTGCACACACTACACACACATTGTTTCATAACACTTCTCTCACTACACACACACACACACACACACACACACACTCACACACACACACATATATATATATATATATATATATATATACACACACTGGTGATCTCTGAGCCATTTTCTGTACCACAATTTTCCATTTGCTATCCTGAAACTGAGTCAGCATCCCTCTATAATGAGTGAGATGTTGAGCTTTGAAAGAGGAAGTGGTGTTAGTATTGTGCGATGCATGGCTTTGGGGTAAGTTTTTCTAGAAAAGGAAAAAAGAAGGAAAAAACATAGTGTGAGGGTGTTATGTGGAATGTTGGATGTTTTATAATCATTATTATTTATTTGTATAACATTTTTTTACCAAACCCCTACTCTGTTTTATCCAAGTACTCCTTTAATGTATAAAATGTATAGCATAACAGGTACTTTTTAGCTGCCTTTTTAAATAAGTGTATTTTTGCAATTTCTTTTATCTCTTTTGGTAATTTATTGTACAGTTTTATTCCCTTGGTGGAAAATGCTCTTTTGAATTTTATGTTTATTTTTTCTTGGCAAATGTAAGTTGAGTCTAGCTCTTGTTCCATGGTCATGGACAAAACTGTTTGTGCAGAAATTACCAATGCTATTTTTGATGTGTACAACTGGCTGGTAAATGTATTCACACAGAACAGTTAAAATCCCCAGTGTTTTGAACAGATCTTGAGAATGAGCTCGACTACCATTTTTGATTATGATTCTTATGGCTCTTTTCTGGAGTTTGAAAACTGTGTTCATGTAACTAAAAGACACTGCATGTTACACACTGATGATAGGATTCTAAGGGCATAGCATGCTGATGACATTCTGTTTGCAAGTACCTTTGTGTGTTCACACCATTTCATCTGCGATTCAATATTCATTCCTAGAAATTTTGCATTTGTTACACAGTCTACAGAGGTGCCATCTACATTTAATTTAACACTGTCATTTTCCCTCTTCAAACTGAAATTCATGGCATTAGTTTTCTTTATGTTCAATGTCTCTTTATTGCTTATTGACAAATCATAAACTTCCTTGAGAGTTTCATTTGCTTTCTTGGCAAGGAGTTCTCTTGTTTTCTCAGTGACTATAATATTGCTGTCATCAGTGAAGAGAATTTTTTCATCATGAGTAACACTACTGGGAAAGTCATTGATGTATATCGGGAATGATATTGGTCCTAATATGCTACTTTGTGGAACCCCTATATTAATGTATGTTGGTTCTGGATCTATTTGAAGTATGTGTTATCTCTACTCTTTGAACCCTATCTGCTAGGGATGATCAAAACCAATCATTAGCTACCCCTCTTATTCCTAATGCTTCTAATTTATTTAATAGGATCTTGTGGTCAACTATATCAAACACCTTAGAAAAATCCAAAAATATTCCTGTGACACACTCATCTTTGTCAAGAACATCAAGTACAATCTTTGTGAATTCTACTATGGCTGACTCCGTATTTTTGCCCCTTCAGAAACCAAACTGTGATTCCCTTAAAAGATTGTATGAGAGTTGGAACTTTAATAGTGGCAACTATTTATTTACAGCTTGTACAAAATACATACATGTTTCAAAGTTTTACTGACCTTCAAAGTAGTCACCAGTGTTGTGTGTAACCTCTTTCCAGTGATATGGAAGTCATAGGATACTCTTAGCAGTGCCAGTTGTGTTGGCAGTTTGAGTGGCGTGGTATATTGACCGACAAATTTGTAGCAGTTCTGAAGGGAATGGCGTGAAGTGTTTCCATCAGTTTAGAAATTGAGTTGAACTTACAAGGGCTTAAGTCAGGGGAGAGCAGTAGGTGGTATAGCACTTAGCAGCACCATCACTCAAACAAATCAGTAACAGCTTGCACTGTATGTGCTTGAGCATTGTCCTGCAAAATGATGGTCAGGTCTTGCAGAAAGTGTCATCACTTCTGTCTCTATGCTGTTCATTTTTGGAAGACAACCTACGACCAGCTTAGAGACATAAGTGATGACACTTTCTGCAGGACCTGACCATCATTTTGCAGAACAATGCTCAAGCGCGTACAGTGCAAGCTGTTACCGATTTGTTTGAGTGATGGGGCTGCTAAGTGCTATACCACATACTGCACTCCCCTGACTTAATCCCTTGTGAGTTCAACTTGATTTCTAAACTGAAGGAAACACTTCACAGCATTCACTTCAGAACTGCTACAAATTTGTTGGGCAATAGACTGCACTGCTCGAAATGTCAACACAACTGGTACTGCTAAGAGTATCCAACGACTTCCACATTGGTGGCAATGGGTTATACACAATGCTGGTGACTACTTTGAAGGTCAGTAAAAGTTTGAAACATGTATCTATTTTGTACGAGCTGTAAATAAATAGTTGCCACTATCAAAGTTCCAACTCTCGTATTTATTCAGGTAATTCGTGAATCTGTCTTTCATAACTGCTTCTATTATTTTTGAGAATGGTGACAGCAGGGAAATGGGCTGGTAATTTTCTATGTCGTCTGCATTACCTTTCTTAAGCAAAGGTACAATTGTTGCCTGTTTTAACTGCTCTGGAAATGTCCCTGATGTGAAGGATTCATTTATTATATTTGTTAAGGGGCCTTGTATAATCTCTATGCACTGTTTCAGTACACACATTGGTACTTCAACTAAGCCTACTGACTTTTTATTTTTTAGTTTTTGAAAAGTTTTATTGACTTCATTCTCTGTGGTTGGAAGTAACATCATTGTATTTAGTGCAACATTACTTACAGCTGTTATATTTGTTTTCCAGAATTTTTGCTGTAACTTCTCTGCTACACTTGAAAAATGCTCATTTACATAGTTTGCTAAGTGTTGTGGATCATTTATTACCTTATCCCCCTCTCTTAGCAGTACGTTATTCTGCATTTCTTTGCCTCTCCCCGTTTCCTTTTTATAACATCCCAGACAGCTTTGCTTTTATTCTCTGCATTATGTATTATTTTGTCATTAAATGAATTTCTGCAGCAATCAGTACCTTCCTATAGATCTTTTTGTATCTATGATAGAAATTTAAGAATTCTGGATTATTGCAACCCTTTTTCATGGAACTTAGGTATTTAAGTGTTTGGGAGGACGTCTGCTGTTATCCATCTGTTTTCGTGAGATGTTGATACAGACATGCATACTTTTGGAAATGCCTTTTCAAAGTTCAATTTAAACAATGTGGAGAATTTAGAGAATTTCATATTCACATTGGTTTCCTTATACACTTAATCACAGCTTTGTTTTTCTAGTTCCTTTGAAAAATCTTTTATTTTGATTTCTGGTAGATGTCGTTTGTAGGCTTGTAGTTTAGGGAATGATTCAATGCCTGGTTTTACTATTGTTATTTGACAGAGATGGTCTGATTGCCCGAGATCTTTTACAGCTACATCACATTTTTCCCTGTCCATATTTGTGGTGACATGGTCAATTACTAATGCAGTCATAGTAACCCTTGTTGCACTATTGACCAATAGGGACATGCAAAACTTTGTAGGATATTTATGAGGGTGCTGCTGGATTTGTTTATGATATTAGAGTTGATGTTAACGTCCCCACACAGAATTATGTTGACCTTTGTACTTGAGACTTTATGTAGAACTTCTGTTAATTTATTGAAAAAAGTGTCCACACTACCACTGGGAGATCTATACACAAATAAAATGATTAATTTCTTGGTGATATCAAGCCCTGTTAATTCAATAGCTGATATTTCAAAGTGTTTGTCTTCACTTGCTGTACTGAGGTCATGTCTTGATTTGACCTGTGTTCCTTTTCTGATATAAATACATGATCCTCCACCCTTTGAAGCAGTTCTGCAGTAAGAGTTTGCCCTTTCATATGATGATAACACTACATGTTTGATTTCTGTCCCTCTACACCAGTGCTCAGTAACACAAACTACTGTGCAGTTCAAAGACTGAAGTGCAACTTCTGATAGTTGTATTTTATTGTGAAGTGCCCCTGTTACTCTTTCCAGTTGTTTGTTTTTCTTTGTGACATCTGGTATGTGTGATATTTGGAGTGTTAAAATCTGTCTTGTAAGTGATTGTTTCAGTATTTTTTAAAGTGCTGGAGATATTCTTTGAGCAGGGGAACCTGTTGTCTGGATTTATCCTAAAAAAGACTTACTTTTCCTAACCATGACAACTTGTATTTGACCATGTGTGGCCTGAGCTCCACCCCCTATACTTTCATGAATTAGCTGTACCAGTCTTCCCTTCCCAGCCTGTTTAGGTGTAGATCATGCCTTGTGAAACCCCATCTGTTGATCGACCCAATGGGCATAAGAGAAACATGAGCGAAGTTGGCTGCCCTCAGAGCCATACCTATCCCCACACTGATTTGCCTCACAGCTCCATCAAGGTGTGACCAATCATGACCCTAGAACAGCTCAAGAAAGTGTATGTTGGTGCAAAAGAGGATGGGTGCTAGATTGAGGAAGCTACGAAGAGGAATGAAAGGAAAGTTGCTATCTGATGGAAAATCTCTGTCTGGCTGAAGCAGATTGACAGAAACTGAAACAGACCTTCTTCAGAGTTATTATGGACTGGCCATTAGACGAACTACACCTCTGAATGATGTCACAGCAATGAGAAAAGCTGTATGGGCCATTTACTTTCATAAGTTGTCCACAGATGACCACCCTGTTCATGGATTTTGCCCTAAAGGAGCAGATGCTTGGTGTGGTTACCAAAAAGCAAAAGAAAGTGGTCAAATATACCATCATACGCATTCTCTTCCTGAGCCTGTTATGAATGAAATAAAACCAATTTTTAGAGACATGAGTGACCATGTTAAGCGTAGTAAATGTCTTCATGAGGGCACTCAGAATACACATGAAAGTTTCAACCATTGCATATGGGAAAGACTGATGACCTACGATGTTAAGTCCCATAGTGCTCAGAGCCATATGGGAAAGATTACCCAAGAATGTTTCTGTAGGACTAAATACATTAAAAGTTGGTGTACTAGATGCAGTGATATGTTTCAGTGATGGAGTGATAGGAGAGTTGGAAGTCCTGAGAAATTTAGGCATAAAATGTGGCTCTAATATGGATCAATTGCTTGCGTGTGACAGACAACGGGTGCATGAAACTGAAAGATTCACTCTCCAAGTTACCAAAGAAGCGAAGAAGTGCTAAAAGGAATGTCAAGAGGAAGCTTGAAGATGAAGAAGTGCTGCAGGATGAAGACTAGCTTCAGGAATGTTCTGAGGCACAGTTTAATTGGACTGATATCTTCATTCGCAATTTCCCATAAGTTGTATTTTTCAGAATTCAGGTACAAAGATTTCCTAAAGTTTATAAAGCATTGCTTTAATTTTTTTCTGTAACTTGCAATAGTCCATACTTATGTAGTAGACCTAAGCTTTATTGCAGAATCAACTAAATTATAGAAAAAATAATATTTTTATTAGGAAGAAAATTATAAAAATTAAAATGTAAGATGTGATTTTTTTTATCCTTGTAATATACATAATTGGTGGAATTAAATATGTCTAGTACCTCAGCCATCATGTCATGCATATCTGGTAAAAATTTGGTCTCCTTCAAATGTATAACATTGGATTAAATGGTACCTCAATTTGAGGAAGCCTTTTGGGAAAAAATTGCATCAATTTCCTTGTAATTTTTTTAATAACCCTAAGCAGTTTCAAAAATATTCAATTTGTTTAGAAAGCGTGCTGCATTACCTGATATCAACAAAGAATCTGTAAAACACGTACATTATAAACAGTACCTGAAAGAAATGGGTGTTGTTTTTTACATAATATTGAGCCGGAAAAGTACCCTGTATCCTCAATTACTTTTCAAATTGCTTTGCTTTTATTTTCTGACTCTGATATAAACTCATCATTAGCCATTTTCTTTTCCTGATATATGACTTTGAATATGGGGTAGTCAGAAACAGTCTGGAATGCCTGTAAAGGCGTAGCAGGGCAAGTGTACATGCAAAATCATGTGGCCCACAATCACTGTCAGTTGTTCTCACAGCATGGATGATAGTGCATGAAACTGCTCAGCCTTTGGCTCAGGTCTGATCCTTACTACCATTCCATGCCCAATTTTTGTATCGCTCTCTTGTTCTGTTTTAGGAAACCAAATGGAGAACATGTTTGGTGACACAGTCTCTGGAGGGCAGCTTGAATGTATGTACACAATAACCTGATTGGCTCACTTCAATGCCAATTAACTTGCAAACAGTGCAACATATCGGATTTTTCTTAACAGTTATTTTTCAGCTCAAACTACCCTGCAACACCTTTACATGCTTTTTAGACTATTTCTGACCAACCTGTATATCTGAATGTATTTTGCGATATAACTGTCAAGGAGAGAAGATATGTTGTGGCTTTTTCTGTAAATGAGCAATGTCTTTTTTGTGTTGCTTAAGATTTTTATGCCTCTTGTTATCCATGTCTTTGGTTTCATTCTTGTGTTCCTTACCACCCGTGTTTTGAGAGAAAACACTGTTTTAAAATAATAGTTGAAAATGGCAGAAACTTTCCCAACTTTTTGTTGGCATCATGCATCTGAGAAGCTTCTTTCCACTTTCCTCTTGGTGATAAGTAATTGAAAGTTTCTACACTCTGTGTTCTGAACCTTCTCACAGTCAATGATCTTTTGTGATTTTGGCTGGGCAATAAATAGCCTGAGAAGGTTACCACATGGGCTTCACGATCACTAAAATTTGTATTTATGCACTTTGCAGTTTATGTTGTGTTTTTCAAATGTTTGGCCCAGAGCAGTAGCAGTATTTTTTGTAATTATTGCTGGGATTGTTATTATTTGTTTTAAATCAAATGTATTTGATAGGGTGAGCAATAGTTCTTTTCTCCTGCTTGTTCAAAGAAAATCAATGTTGAAATCCTCACATAATACTGTTGATTTTTTGCCTACATGCATCATATTTTGTAATGTTTAACGTTTTTTTGAGAAATGTCCCAGAGTTTCCATTTGGAGAGCAATAGATACACATGAAAACTATATTTGCACCACTGATTTCTATGACTGTTGCCTCAAGGTCTGTTTCTGCATTGAGGTAATGATGACTGTTGACAGTTTTGTATTTCAACCCACTTTTAATTAAAATAGCAGTACCTCCATTTGTATGATTTCTTTTACAACAGTAATTGGCAAGTGCATAGCCCATTATCAAACTGTGCAGATTCTCAGCCGTGCGGGATTAGCCGAGCGGTCTAAGGCGCTGCAGTCATAGACTGTGAGGCTGGTCCCAGTGGAGGTTCGAGTCCTCCCTCGGGCATGGGTGTGTGTATTTGTCCTTAGGATAATTTGGGTTAAGTAGTGTGTAAGCTTAGGGACTGATGACCTTAGCAGTTAAGTCCCATAAGATATTTCACACACATATGAACTTTTTTTTTTTTTTTTTCAGGTTCTCAATGTTTTCATCTGTGATTGCAGTTTTGTAATGCTTTTTACATGGATAATCTTCAATTAAGTATGGCTATGTTTGAATTAGCTCACTAATTATGTACTTGTTGAAATTTAAGAAGCAGACACATTATAAACCGTCACAAACTTGATTACATTTCTATAAACAAAAAAACTAACCAAAATAATTTTGTGACTGCACTGATTTTATTCATCTGAATGAAACACCATTACTTTGGAACCTCTATGAACAAAAGTATTCCACAGACCATGTTTCCTCCTGATTTATGTTATTATGCAACATGTACGAACATAGCAAAAAAATATCGTTGATATTAATGTCATATCTGTTATGACTGAGAATATTTCAGTTTGTCCTCACAACTTTTGCTGTGTTGCTTTTGAAAGTAATTTCATCATATGCCCCAGTTAATGTTCAGCTTCCACTCTAGGATTATAGGTCCACAAAAAAAACTTAGCTATGCCAAAAACGGCTGAGGCCTTGCGGGAGGAGTGATAAGTCTTGACCCCCACCCCCTCCTTCAGCTAGAATGTCATCCAGTCCAGAACTATATGCCTGTATCTATCAAAGTAATAACCACAAATTCACCCACAATGTTACACAAAAGTAGAAATTGAATTAGAAGGTTTTGGAATGGTAATTGAATATTCCATAAGTACATACATTGTAATAAAGGAAAGACAATATAAGAGAAGTGAGTAAAGGGAAAAAAGTATAATGGAGAACTTATTTTGAAAGAGACTTGGTTTTGAGTAGTTTATTCTTTCTTCCATTAGTCACTTCACGTCCTGATATTCTGCATAACACCATATGAAGGAAAAGTGAATTTCAGTCTTTTTAATTTTCTGCATTAAGTATTAAGTATCACACAATCACCATTTGATGAAACTTCTTTGTATTATTAATGCTGTAATTGGTTATTAATAAATAACTCCTATATGAAAACTTGAAAGTTACTGACAATAGCAACATAGACTTCTCCATCTGGCCTCATAGAGATCTGTTCAATTAGTAATCACTATTTTCAAATCTAATTAATAATTTAATTATCTTACCTCTTTGAGATCAGGGAATTTGAGAGAGAGTATTTCCTTATAAATACTTTCATTCATATTTATTACTTCTGTCTGCTTTATCCTTTTGGATTTTTGTTCCTCCTGTAATTTCACGAATGGCTTTTGCTCTGTTTCTAGGTGGTCATTATCTAGGTTCTTCTGACGGAGGAGTATTCCTATTGCTCGTTTCTCTTGTTTAGCATCCCATATTTCCTGTGCTTTCTGCCACTTTAATAGCTTTGTTCTTTTCTGCAATGCAAGTTCTGCTTCTTTAATGGCTTTAAGCCTTTCTTTCTCTAGTCGTATTTTCTCCTTTTCCTTTATCATTTTCAGTTTATGGAGGCGTTCAGCTTCTTTCCTTTTCTGCTTCAAAAAATCAGCAAACTTTTCTTTCCATTTTGTTGTCCATGATGTTAATAGGCGTTTGCACTCAACATGTTGTTCAAACATATTCCTCAGTTTTATAACCTAAAAGTGAGAGAAAATGTGCACTGAAATCCAAAAATATTATAAAGACCTCAATATAAGAAGTATCATTGAATTTGCAAGGTTAAAAACTAAGCAGTTATGTGCACTGTTTATTATCAGAAATTCTAAATAGAGAGTGTTCATTTTCATTCATTGCAATCCTCAGTTGGCAAGTAATCTTCCATGGTAACGAAACCCACCCCAAACATTAAAAACAGTTACAGGACAGCATTAAATAGTTAAACCAGCTGTCTTTGGATGAAGAAGAATTTATGGAAGTATAATCACACCTAAAATTAAATGACATTCAATTTGGTGACAGATTATATCTAAACTAAAGATGGTAGCTTCTGTATCTGTGGCAGTGCATCAAAGCACACCATTCCATTTGTGAGTTGACACAGCTTCTAATAAGGAATGACTTACTTCGATATTCCTCTGTTCTTTTTGGTTTGAATTCTTAAATTTCTTGCACGTTTGTGTATTTATCAGGCACAATTCAATATTAATAACTGTGTAGTGCATAGCACTGCTGATTGAATCATGATAGGCATTTGTTTTTGTTTGTAAAGCAAGTTACAGTTTTTAGACCCTTTAGTTTGATGGTAGCTTCCATCCCTGCAGCAGCACATCTGAAGCACACCATTTCATTTGTGAGTTCATAGCTGCTTTCTTGGATCTATCCACCGCCTACGACACCATATGGCGAGAAGGCTTTCTCTTAAAATTCTCTTAAAATTTGTGAGCATTATTCAGTGTCGGAAACTCACAAACCTACTTAACAACATGCTAAGCAACAGACATTTCCAGATTTACTCTGATAACGACAGAAGCAAAGTCTTCAAAGTAAGTGACGGGCTACCTCAAGGATCTGTATTGGCCCCTCTCCTTTTCAACTTATACATTTATGACCTGCCAACCACAACCTCAAGGAAATTCATATATGCTGATGGCATCTGTTTGGTAACCCAGAGCTCCAGTTTCACCACTGCCGAAAGCACATTAACTGCCAACATGGAAATCCTGGACACATACTTCAGGAAATGGTGCCTCCGCCTAAACCCTCAGAAAACTGTTACTTCAGCATTCCACCTATGGAATAGACACTCTGACTATAAACCAGAAGTTAAACTCCGAGGACAAACCTTGAAGTACTGCAGCACACTGAAGTACCTCGGAATAACACTCATTAGGTCCCTAACTTTCTGACAACATCTCTCCTAAGTGGCCGCAAAAGTGAAGACCCGTAATAATATCATTCAGAAGCTTGCTGGTACCTCCTGGGGTTGCAGTGCTCAAACACTAAGATCAACTGCTTTGGCACTATCATACTCTGTCGCTGAATACTGTTGTCCAACTTGTATGAACAGTGCTCATTGTAGCAAGATAGATGAGCAACTCAACTAGACAATGCAACTTATCACAGGCTGCATACGTAGCACTCAAACTGCATGGCTACCAGTTTTAAGTAACATCCAACTTCCAGCTCTACGAGGATCAGATGCTCTCCTGAAAATCTGGAGAAACACTCAGAAGAACAGAAGAACCCCCAGCTACCTGTACACAGTGATATATTAATAGCAGAACATCAGCGTCTGAAGTCAAGAAAACCACCTTGGTGAACTGCACAACATCTTGAAGCCCCCGACTTTAACATCAACGAAGTATGGAGAAGTCAGTAGGAAGAATCGTCAGTGTTCAACGGTCATCTGGTTGAAAAGTCTTCCATGTGAGTTCCAGGTTTCACACTCCCCAGATGCCAGTGGAGAACTATCAACCACATCCGAACAGGACAAGGGAACTGCAGATGTCTGAAGCACAGACGGGGCTGGTCAACATCTCCAGATTGTGACTGTGAAGCTACCCTGCAAACAATAAATCACATTGTTGGTGAATGCCCGAAACGAGCCTTCGGGGGATCAATAAATGACATCCACCATGCATCACCTGAAGGGCTCAACTGGAACAACAGATTGGACTTAGAAATCTAAGAACTTGTGTAATGTGTACATAATTTAGCATAATACTTTGGACATTTTATTTTGTACCTGTATTTTGCTTGTCATTTCTTACACTGTATACTCTTAAAATTATGTATTTGATCAAAGCTCTGTATCATCATACGATAAATAATAAAACTTTGTTAGTTGACATAACTTCTAATAAGAAACAACGTATTTTGATTTTCCTGTATATTTTTTAATTTAAATTCTTAAATTTCTGGCATGTTTTTGTATTTACCAGGCCCATTTCTGCATTTTAATAACTGCATAGTGTATATTTCTGCCATATTTAGTATGGATAGGGACTGTGATTCCTGTGTTCAGATACAAGCTGAGTTGGTGACCATTTGCTCACAGCTCCAGGCAGTGCTGGCTTCAGTTATGCTGCTTGATGCTGTTGGCAATGGGCATCACTGTGGGGAGCTGGATATGGGTATCTAATGGGGATCTAGCACATCCCATGTTCCCCCCATTGGTCCACTACTGTGGCTGCACCGCATACTGCCTGCAATGAGGTTGACTGCTCATCCCTGGTCAAGTGGGCAGTTGTTCCAAGGAGTGGCAGGCAATGAAAAGGGGCTGATCGAAGGGCCTCCCCAGTTTGTCTAATGAATAGGTTTCAGGTGATGTCTGTGTCCAAGAAGATCCTGAACCAGATGCAGTTGCTTGCCCTGTTTCAGAGGAAGCTTTTCTGCCCGCAAGATCTGGACAGTCACACAGAGGGTTGGAGTACTACTAGCCACACAATGGGGTCTCTTAGGGACAGCGCAACCAAGCCAAGGAGCGGAAGAAGACCAATGTGTGTTCTGTGTGTATACCAGGGTGAAGGGAAGTCATCCCAGATGTGGAATGGGTGCTTCTGGATGCCATGAAGAGCACTGGGTGCACCCAACTGTATGTGGTGGCTCTTGTCAGTACTTCTTATGTGTGTCACTTCAGACTGGAAGAGATTCTCTCTGGTTTCTGGTGGCTATCTGAAGTGGTAGACTGCCAATCTTGCTTGTGAGATGAAGGCCCACCATCTATAGCAATGCCAACAGGACTGGGTGTGGATCTTTGGTAGAGAGTTGAGTAGAGGATCTCAGTTAGAGGCTTAGATAGTTCTACAACCATGTAGGCTGCAGATTGATTGACTTGGCCATAGGGTGGTGGCAGTTTGGGTTCCGCTTAATCAGTCAGGAGTCCACTACACCACTACACCTTTTTTTTTAGGTCAGAGGGTCTTGGGAGATTACAGAAATGGCCTCAGTCTAAAAGGGCACAGGGTAAACACAGGATGAGGGTAGATCTATCAACATTTGGCATTGTGGTTGTAAATTGTTGTAGCTGTGTTGGGAAAGAACCAGAGCTCCAAGAGCTAATATAAAGCACTGAAGCTCAAATTGTTATATGTATTGAAAGCTGGCTAAAGCCAAACATAGTTTCAGTTGAAATTTTTAGAAAGGACTTAATGGTGTTATGAAAGGATAGGTTAAATACAGTTGGTGTAGGAGTGTTTATCACTGTTTGAAGTAGTTTACCTTGGCAAGAAATTGAAATAGAGAGTTCCTGCAAGTTAGTATGGGTAAAGGTTATAATTGACAACCTGAAAAAGTTAATGATTGATTCCTTTTACTGACCCGCCCTCACCAACTCAGATGATACAGTTGCTGAACAGTTCAAAGAAAACTTGAGTCTCATTTCAACTAGGCACCCCACATCTACAATTATGGTGATATGTTGCTGAAAATTTAAGTTAAAAGTCGTAGGCAAAAAATGTCCTTCAAAACTGTACTGAATGGTTTCTCCAAACATTATTTTGAATAATTAGTCCAGGAGGTCACTTGAAGTGCAAATTATTGCAAAAGCATTGTTGACCTCTTAGTAACAAGTATCATGACATATTCAGGGATTAATGAACACAAGGTCATTGTAGCAATACGGAATACTGTACCATCCGAATACACCAAAAGTAAACACAAAATATATCTGTTTTAAAAAAAGCAGATAAACATTCACTTGATGCCTTCCCAAAAAAGAGTCTCCACTCCTACCAAACTGACTATGTAAGTATAGACCAGATGTGGCTGAAATTCAAAGAAATAGTACTGTCAGCAATTGAGAGATATATGCCAAATAAATTAATAAGAGATGTTACTGATACCCCATGGTACACAAAACTGGTCACAACACTGTTGCAGGAGCAATGAAACAAGCATGCCAAATGTAAAATCTCCAAGATTGGTGATGTTTTACTGAAGCTTCAAATTTAGTTCGAATTTCAGTCTGTGATATGCTTTTAATAGTGTCCAAGATGAAACTTTGTCTCGAAATATGACAGAAAATGCAAAGAGATTTTGATCATATGTAAAGTGCACCAGCAGCAAGGCACAATCAGTACCTTCACTGCATGATAGCAACAGTAATGTTACCTATGACAGTGCCACTAAAACAGAGTTACTAAACACAGTTTTCTGATGATGAAGTAAATATTCTGGAATTTGAATCAAGAACAGTTGCCAACATTAGAAACTATGAGGTAGATATGCTCAGTGTAGGAAAACAGCTTCCAGTCCAGATTGTAAACCAGTTAGGATACTTTCAGAGTATGCTGATACAATAGCTCCATACTTAGCAATCATATTCAACTGCTTGCTTGTCAAAAAAATACATGCCTAAAGACTGGAAAGTTGCACAGGACACCAACACTCAAGAAAGAAAATAAGAGTAATCTGCAGAATTAAAAGTCCATA
The DNA here is from genome assembly GCF_021461385.2 of Schistocerca piceifrons. Classification (NCBI taxonomy): domain Eukaryota; kingdom Metazoa; phylum Arthropoda; class Insecta; order Orthoptera; family Acrididae; genus Schistocerca; species Schistocerca piceifrons. Next base: position 125,303,042 of record NC_060149.1, read on the forward strand.
TCACTAATGTCAATTTGCTGTGGAACATATACTGTGTTCAAACATTATGAACTGCCTCAAAGAATATGATTTATTGACAAATAGCCAACACAGTTTCAGAAAATATCATTCCTGTGAAACACATCTAGCCCTTTAGTCACATGAAGTAGTGAGTGCCACTTTCAGATGATAACAAATTGATTCCTTATTTCTAGATTTCCAGAAGGCTATTCCTCACAAATGACTTCTAATCAAATTGCATGCCTATGGAGTACCACGTCAGTTGTGTGACTGGATTTGTGACTTCCTTTCAGAAAAGTCAGTCATAGTTCATAGTAGTTGGCAGGAAGTCATCAAGTAAAACAAAAGTGATACATGGTGTTCCCAAACGAAGTGTTACAGGTTCTCACCTGTTCCTAACCAATATAAATCATTTAGGAGACAATCTGAACTGCTCTATTAGACTGTTTGCAGATGATGCTGTCATTTACCATCTTGCAAAGTCATCAGATGACCAAAACCAAATGCAAACTGATTTAGGCAAGATATCTGTATGGTGCGAAAAGTGGAAATTGACTATTAATAATGAAAAGTGTGAATTCATTCATGTGAGTACTACAAGGAATCCACTAAATTTTGGATACAGCATAAATCACACAGATCTAAAGGCTATGAATTCGAGTAAATACTTGGAATTATAATTATGAATAACTTAAACTGCAACCATCACATAGATGAATTTGTGGGAAAAGTTATTTAAAGATTGTGACTTATTGGCAGGACACTGATAAGGTGGAACAGATCTATGAAAGAGCCCGCTTGTACTTTTGGAATATTGCTGTGCAGTGTGGGATCTGCATCAGATAGGATTGCTAGAAGACATCTAAAAAGTTGAAAGAAGTGCAGCCTGTTTGGCATTATCACAAAATATGGGATAGAGTACCTAAGATATGATATGTGAATTGGGGTGGCAGTCATTAGAAAAAAGACATTTTTCACTGTGGTAGGATCTTTCCAAGAAAGTTCAACTGCCAATTTTCTGCCCTGGATGCACAAATATTTTGTTGTTGCCCACCTACAGAGAGAGAAATGAGCATTGTAATAAAATAGAAGAAATCATAGCTTGCACAGAAAGATTGAAGTGTTTGTTTTCTGTGTGCATTGTTCAAGAGCAGAATGGTAGAGAAACAGCTTGAAGGTATTTTGATGAACACTCTGTTTGACAATTTTGTCAACTGAAAATAATTTAGGAGTAAAGAAGACCATCCACCAGATAGTACAAATATTGATACATCAACAGACACAAAAAAGAATGAAAACTTTGCTAGCTTTTGGACAAATCCTTTAACAAGCTAAATTGTACAATGGTCAGTCAAAAATTAATACCTCCTTTTCTTTTTATTTATCAAGGATTTGAAATGCAACTACATAGGTTGAAAACCACAACACTGACAATTAGTTTATGACTTTTCAATATAATCTCCATCTATTTCCACAGGTTTGGTCCATCTATTAACAAGGGCATGTATTCCAGTGTGGTAAAATGCAGTCTTGTTTCCTGCTCCCATGGATGTTTTCAAGGCCTCCTCATCTTCAAAGTGAGTCTCATGATGAGTTTCATTTAGTGGCACAAACAGATGGCAGTCTGAGGGTGCCAGGTTCAGGGCTGTATGGGGGATGAGTACCCATAAAATTTTCACAATCTCTTCAGTGGTGTGACAACTGGTGTATGGTTTTGCATTGTCATTCCAAAGAAAAACATTCAACATAGTTTTTGTTGAGTGAACTTGCTGAAGATGTGCTTTAAGCTGTTTGAGAGTTCTGACATACTGGACAGCATTTATTGTGCAGCCTTGCTCCAAAATCACACCCTCTGCATCTCAGGATACTGTAGCCATAACTGTCCCTGCTGATCACACGCTTCTGAAATTTTCCTTCTTTGGTGAGTTTTTGTGATATCATCCATTGACTGCCTCTATGATTTGGTTCAACTAAAAGAAGCTATGTTTTGTATCTAGTCATATTTTTTTTCCCAGAAACTCCTATCCTTGAAAACAGGAGCACTGCAGGAGTTGGGAGGCAATTGTTCTTCATGTCTGTTTACTCTCATTGGTTAACATTCTTGATAGTTATGTTGCACAAATCTTGAGTATCCCAGTTGTTGTGTAATCATCATCACACTGCCTTTACTGAGGAGGATAATTCAACAAAAATCATCTGCAGCCACCATGAACGATATCATTGACTCACTGAATGTTGTGTGGAGTTGCTGCAGTCACCAGTCTGCCATTCCACATTTCTTCAGCCAATGGTCTTTGCCCTCCAGCTTCATTACAGCAAAGAACCCATCATCTAACAATGCTGATAGCTACTGTTGCACCACTATGCACATTTTTCAGTCTTTCGTGAATGTGAATGGCTGTTTCACCATCTGAATTAAAAAATTCTATCGCCGAACTCTGTCTAAAATGAACATCAGTGTTGGCCATTTTGCAAATGACTGCAGTGCGGGCATCTGTTGACACAGAAAGTTACTACTGCAGTGGATTGGAGAAGAGGCTTTGTGGAATAGCACCAAATTAATTTTTTTCACTTAACAAACTTCATTAAAGGAGAAAAAAGTAGGCATTACTTTTTGACTGACTGTCATATATACATACATAACTGCTACACACACACTTGTAGAGCTACATTTTCACTTAACGAGCTTTATTAAAGGAGCAAAAAAGGAGGCGTTACTTTTTGATCAACCCTCATACGTAAAGACATACACCACCACATGTATGCTTGTGGAGCTGCATTGTGCTGGATGGGCAAACAGTGCTGGGACTGCTGAGTTTGCTAGGTAGGCTGGGGTGAGGGGTTGTGGTGAGTAGGGTGGGTAGAGGGAGAAAGAGAAGGGAAGTGGGAGGGGGGGTTGGAGAAGTGTAGCTGACAGTTCAGAGGGAGGCAGCAGATGTGTGGGATACAAATGAAGGAGGGAGAGACAGCAGGACGTTGGACAGGAATGTGACACATGGGCACTGGAGCCAGTGAGTTCATGCAGCACATGATTATGATGACATGGAGGTATGGACTAGGAAGGGACTGACAAGACAGAGAAAGGGGAGACTGTTGGATAGAGGATGTGGGTATAGTGGATTAGTGAAGAATGAGATCAGAAAGATTATGAGAGCAAAGGATGTATAGCAAGGATAACTACCATCTGCTTAGTTCAGCTGGTGCTGGGGGCAAGAATCCAAATGACACGGTTTGTGAAGCAGCCATTGAAATCAAGTATGTTGGACTCAGCAGCATGTTCTGCCACAGGGTGGTCAACTCTTCTCTTGGCCACAATTTGGCAGTGGCCATTCATTCTGACAGACAGCTAGTTGGTGGTCATGCCCACATAAAATGCTGTGCATAAATTGCAGCAGATGTAGTATACGATATGGCTGCTTTCACAGTGGCATGGGATATGGCATCTGGTTCTCCATAGAGATATGACAGCTGTGGCAAAGAGTTGGGAGTGGGAGTGGCGTAAGGATGGACCAGAATTGCCAACTGACTAACTTCAAACAAGAGCAAGAAATGTGATAAATTTACAAAATCTCCTCAACTCATAGCCTGCTTTTGTGTTTAACACAATGCACAGATTTAAGGAAATTACATTAATCTGCCTGTGCATGCAGATGATTGCAGTAATAATATGACATGTTAAATATCCTTGCAAATTGATCAACAGGTAAATAAAACTACTACTACTACTACTACTACTACTACATATTCGTACAAAAGCTGGAAAGTCTCTTATTACTAACAACCCATTCACATCTCAAGCTTTTGTCAACAAAAGTCAACCCCTATTTAACAATTCTACAAAATAAAGTAGTTTTCCTCTCCACCAAGAAGAAACTACCTTCTTTTCTGTCCCAGGGTCCCCAAATATGACACCTGATGTGGAGCCACACACCTTTAGACGACAACATTTGTCTCTGCCCAAACTCTCATCCAGTTCTGTGTTCTGTGTTCTTATTTCACAAACTGCCACTTTTAATGTCTTTCTGTAGTAGTCCACACATGCACATTTAGGTTCTCTATATTTTCCCTACATAAATCAAGATAAATGCCAGAATGGTTCATTTTAAAGGGGTAGGACTAATATTTTTTACCATGTTTTGCTATATGAACTTGTATTCTGTCTCTTATGATGTAATCATTGATAAGACATTAAAACATAATTGGTGTACCTTCACTCATGACGTGCACAATTTCAGAGATCGTGCATCCATATTTGAATACAGAATGAAACACAATCATTAGAGCACACATAAGAGATAGAGGTGATATCTCTTTCACATGACTCAGTTATTTACTAGCCATTTAAATGAGTTTTTTCATAAAGACATCAGTACTAGATACAACACTATTGGTTTATCCAATAACTAAGAAATCCATCAACCAAAATTGAATTTCTTATTTCACAAACTGCCACTTTTAATGTCTTTCTGTAGTAGTCCACACATGCACATTTAGGTTCTCTATATTTTCCCTACATCAATCAAGATAAATACCAGAATGGTTCATTTTAAAGGGGTAGGACTAATATTTTTTACCATGTTTTGCTATATGAACTTGTATTCTGTCTCTTATGATGTAATCATTGATAAGACATTAAAACATAATTGATGTACCTTCACTCTTGACGTGCACAATTTCAGAGATCGTGCATCCATACAGTCCACAGGCCCACCTGGGTTGGACACCTGGTGTGCACTGGTGAGCCACCAAAGAAACGGTATTATTTAAGTGATGGCAAATGAGTGCCGAGCTTATTCTGTAACCTGTATTACTGTTATCCAGTCAATGTGTTCAGTGGTATGTATAACATGTACTTCATTGTTTCTCTATAAGCTATTACATTCCATAAATCACATTTGTTCTTGCTATAGTAAACTTGATGATAAGTGAGGGTTATGTTTTCTCCACATGTTAATGTCAGTGCCAAGTCACCCAACGAATGTCTCAATGGAAGAAATACTCCAACATTTGACTGCCAGCAGCAAGCTTTCATGGGGACAACAACAGGCTCTTGCCGCTGCTCTAAATCAAGTGGCATCTGCATGTTCTCAGCAGATCAGTGCAGCCACTGCCCTTTCTGGCATATGGTGTATCAGCTGAAAATTGGAACTTCTACAAGATATGGTTACACCAACATTTCCAGGTTTTTTGTATGGACTATGCAATCTGTGTAGGGCTTTCTTTTATTCCTGACTTTCACCGTGCATTTATCAGTTCTTATGCCAATGTGTGCCTTTGCAAGAACCAGCCAGCTTATCATTTTATGAAATGTGCAAGCTTCTATCGACCAATTACTGTGACAAAATGCATGTCACTGCAACACATGTAGAATTTTATCACTGTCAGAAACACCCAAACAAATAGCCTGGGCTGCAGGACTTCCTGAGTTGAGCCAACATTGTAAATTTGTCACTAGAACCCATCATGAATCCTATGCTGATTGCATGGTGTGTGCTGTTATTATTCATCTGTCCTCAGATAGGGAAGTCTGCAAGAAAGCACTTCAATGGAGAATCTGACACTTACGCATGTGCTCAATAAAACACAGTCCTTCGAAACGTCACAGGCCACAGGCAATCAGATTGCTGTGTGGGGAGTTGCTTAGTCAACCACTGTTAGGTATGCTGCAAATGTTTAGGATGATAGGGAAGCTGTTGCAGCAGTACAACTTTTGACTCAGCATTGCATGGTGCAATGTTGGTTACAGCCACAGCAGCAACAGGATATATCACAGCAGCAGCTGCATGCCCCCCTTCCATCTTGCCCATACTGCTTCATCCAACACAAGCATCCTGCATGCCCTTAGTGTTGGGCGGTTTGCAAAAAGTGTCAAAAGAAAGGCCACACTGCATCAGTGCATAACTCCTCTTCGAACATGGTGGACACAGTAGTACCAATGGACATAAACTGTATCTCTACAATGAATGTTTCCCTGAACAAATTGTTTACTGACTTTCGTGTGTTTAATAGACCACTAACAATGCAAGTGGGCACAGGAGCTGCTGTGACTTTAATAAATGCATAAATGTACGTGGTCTTGGGCCCCCTCCCCTCACACAGGTTTCACGGAAGTTGGTTAGCTACAATAAACAGAAGATTCTGATCCTATGTCAATTTTCCACTCCTGTCTCTTACAAATCTGTTGTTTGCTCTCTCACTTTTCTTGTTGCTGATTGTTTTCCATACAGCGGATGTTTGAGTTACATGCATTTAACACTTTTGGCTTCTCAACTGCTGATGAAATAAATTTAGTGTCAGATCAAGTTCTGTATCAGCAACTGGGGTCCCTCTGCTCTGAGTTTTCCTCTCTTGTTTCCCCTGGGCTTTGTTTTGCTACTGGTTTTCAGGCCCACATTACCATGAGAGTCTGCCCGCCCCCATTTTTTTCGTGTGCGACACCTGCCTGTCAGGTTGTATTACTCTGTCAAGGCTGATTTAGACAGTTTAACATCCCTTGATGTCATTTGGCCTGTTTCTTCCTGTGAATGGGCTACACCGCTGGTCATTTTTAAGAAGCTGATGGGTAAGCTCCACCTCTGTGGTGACTTCAGTGTCACGATTAATGCACAGTTCATGATAGATTACATACACTTTGCCTCACCCTGACGAGTTGCTTGGAAAATTGTAAGGTAGCCACTACTTTTCCAAGACTGATTTCTTGGAAGCATACCTCCAGCTCCCCTTGGATGACACCATTATGCACCTTCTCATTGTCAATACACCTTCCAGCTTATACCAATATCAGTGTTTGCCTTTTGGCGTTGCTAGTGTACCTGCAATTTTTCAGCATTTTTTAGAAGAGCTGACAGCCTCTGTACCCGGCTGCATCAATTGAAGATATCATTGTTTCAGGTTCTTCTACTGAAGACCATCTTACCAATCTCTGATTGTTGTTTTCTGTTTTGCAGTTTGTGGGTCTCAAGTGCAATCTTGGCAAATCTCAATTTTTTCAGATGTAAATTGAGTATCTAGGTTTTGAGTTTTCTTACACAGGGGTCAAAGCATTGCATGACTATATTAACGCAATTGTGGCTTTGCCATGGCTGACCTCTGTTAAGGAACTGCAGGCATTTCTAGGTAAAGTTGCATACTACCATAAGTTTTTACTGGACACATCTACTGTTGCTCAGCCCCTGCAGGAGCTTTTGCATAAAAATAGACCTTTTTTCTGGTCACAAGCTTGTGGCTGTGCATTTGCTTTGCTTGATTCTAAACTTGATCTGCCCCATATCTGGCCACTTTTTAGCTGGGTCAGTATCTCTTGTCAGCAACAGATGCCTCTCAGCATCGTCTTGGCATGTTGTTGGTGGATAAGTATGCAGATGGGTCTGAATGACCCATTGCTTATGCTTATAAGACTTTAACTCCACTCAGCAGCAGCGTTCTCAGACTGAAAAGGAGGCTTCAGCATATGTGTTCAGCCTCAAGAAATTTTACGTCTTCTTGTATGGTCCTAAGTTCCATTCAGTCACAGATCACAAGCTGTTGGTTGCTCTTTTTACCCTTCGGCTTCTGTGCTGGACAAGGCAGCACGTCGTTTGCAGTGGTGGGTTCTCTTCCTCTCCTGTTATCATTTTCAGATCCATTATTGGGCAACAATGCAACACGCCATTGCCAAAGCCTTATCTCGACTTCTGATTGGGCCAGACCCAGCACTGAATCAGGATGAGTTGCTTTGTTTCTATTTAGAGGTCACCTCCTGGCACACTCTTGTAACCCGCAAAAGAAACAGTATTACTTAAGCAATTGCAAACAAGTGCTCAGCTTATTCTGTAACCTGTATTACTTTTGTCCAGTCAATGTGTTCAGTGCTACGCACAACATGTTCTTCACTGCATTTTATGTATCTCTCTATAAAGTACCGCATTCCATAAATTGTGTTTGATCTTGCTTTTTCTTTATACATACTCCCAGCTGGAAGATTGCTGATTAAAAAGATCTTAGAAATTATCCTTTTCCTATACAGTCACTAACTTCTAAAACTTCACCTTTCCATTATCGAGATGCAGGTTCTCTTTCTGTGAGTAAGACTTTCATTTCAGTCAGCTCATTTATTGTCCACATAATTTCAGAGCATTTACCACAATTTAACCACTGATTCTAGATGGTATTTTAAGTTTCTTTCTAAGATCCAAATCTGTGCTTTTTCAACACACTATGCCTATTTATTGACATTGCCACTGATATACAGGTTGATTCCATTCTCTGATGCTAACCACAAAGACATCCCATGTATTATGTCAGTGTCACTTCATTATGTTAACTGAAAAGCACAACATTTGGAATTTAAAAGTGATAGATAGAAAATCTAGTGTCTGATTTTTGTTTATACCTCACGGTGCTGAGAATTGTTGCTACAGGGCCGCTGACAGTACATCATTTGTAGCATGTGCTACATGTCCTACGGCATGCAAGGCTATTGTATTTGTCATTTCATCAGTATGCCACTCAACAGTACAGGCTGACAGATTGTAGTCATCTTACTATCATCTAACACAACTTTAGCCATTACTGCAGGACAATTGAAGCACGACTCATCTGAAAAAAATGCTATACCAGCATCAATTTCTTGGGCAATGAAATCTGGCACAATGTCATGTTTGCCTCCAGTCCAGTCCCAAGGAGGCAGCATCAAACTGTCAAATTCAGAGATGTTTACACCAATTGCAGTGCTCTAATGTTAAGACAACACTGTGACAGAAGCTGTAGAGTCCATCACAGTCATTCAGACAAATTGCAGTCATCCCCTGCTGTAGCTATGCTGCAAGGCCCAGTATGTTCTTGTCACAATTTACACTTTTTCTCTGGAAATTGGCTCCACATGTGCAGCGCTGTTATAACAACATACCTGGTACTTGATGAAAAACTGTCATGTCATAACCATAATCAAATCCAAATCTGGAAGTGCGGTTGTCAATGAATTGCAACACTTAACATTGAGAGCATGTGTACTGTGAACACCGACATACAGACAGCAGATAACTGATCTCCCGGATGGTGAGTGCTGCTATTTATACACACATTGAATATTCCATTATACTCAAATATTACAAATTCTGAGAACGTTTCAGAAATGATAAATACTAAATAACAAATAATTGCTGGTGTAAACTATTAAATTTTCCAATAGTCCCACTTCCTGTATAGGCTTAAAAATGTCTACTGGGCTGTATCTCACCGGTCAGTGCTTGGCGTTACGGTGCTCTTGGTTCTTCTCATGGGCGTCCAGGGACCGATTGTGAGCCAAGTGCCTCGCTTCTTTGGTCTTGGTGATGAAATGTTTGATGTAGGCATCCTGAGTATTGTCTAGTTGAAATAGGAGCAGAGTATCCATTGTTGTTTTGTCCTTGTGGCCGTGGAGCAGACAGAACTGTGTGAAGCTTGTAGTTTCTTGCTTTGCAGTGTTGTATTCCATTGTCATGACGGGCAGCACTGTATCTGAGTCTCTCTGTTGTACAATGTGAATGTAGTGGCCAAAATCTTATTAAAGTATCCTGTGAGGTCATTCCTCTGTGGGCAGATGTTATTCTGTGGGTGATTTTGTAACATGAAATTCCCTCTGATACTAGTCTCAATAGGAAAACTTTTCAACAATCAGAGATCACTACTCAGGTTGCTCCATGCTTCAAAATAATGCCCTGTACAAGGAATCTTATAATTTCTGGAACTTAGGCAGTTGGCACGTTCTGGTGACAGTGTAATGCATGGTGTGATTGGTGCATATTATTATCCAGCAATTCCCATTCACTAATGTCAGGAACTTCCCCAAGAGGTTGATTAAAAACTGGTGAAATGGTGCTGCTGCACACAGAACTAGTACCAGCTGCCTAGGAGGTAATTGCAGCACGTGTTTTTGTCACTGGCATACCTTCTATTGTCTTACATGGGTCTAACAGACCAGTATCTGGCCAGTGATACCTGCACCTAATTCTGTCTAGATTCTTCACAAATACATTGGACTCATGTTCAGAAGGATGAAGGTTCAAACCCATATCTGGCCATCCTGATTTAGGTTTCCCATGATTTTCCTAAATCACTTCAGGCAAATGCTGGGATGGTTCCTTCAAAAGGGCATGGCCAACTTCCTTCCCCATCCTTCCCTAATCTGACGAGACTGATGATCTCACTCTTTGGTCCCCTCCCCCGAATCAACCAACCAACCACAAATCCCAGGTGATCACATGTTGGAGTGCCATGGAAAAACTTCAGGATAACTGGTCACAGCTGAGCTTGAATGAGAAGCTACCATTTTTGCCCCATCGGAGCATACTTCTTCTCATACAATATTCTGTTTATTAACTGGAAGTCTCCTTTGGTCAGATCCTCCTTCTTCAAGACCTGTATGCTTTGCAGCAATCCTGGATATTCTCTCAGTTCAGCAGCAATGCCATTTAATGCAGTGGTGACAGATTTGACCCACACTGGTGCGTTCTGTCAAATGAGTCCTTGAAAGATTATCAACATCCTTGTGTGTCCATATTTGCATGCCATATTCCTGAAGCCTCAGTGTCCATCTTGCCAGTCAACCCGACAGATCCTTTGGGGCAGTCAGTCAGGATAGAGAATGGTAATCCACCACAGTGGTGAATGGTTTGTCAAATGCATATATAGTCAGAACTTGTTGAGGTCCACAAAAACTGTAAGGCACTCATTCTTGGCTGTAGAGTAGTAGCTCTTGGACTTAAAGAGTATTCTGGAAGCATAAGCTATCACTTTTTCAGCATTTCCTGAATTTGTATGAGAACTGAACCTATCCCTTAACATTTTATGTAAATTGAAGGGGGACAACAGAGAAAGGAAAGGGAAATAACCAATGATATCAGCTGCATTGGGACTTTGTGCAGAATCAGCGGCAATGCGTGAAAATGTGTGCCGGACCGGGACTTCAACCCAGTATCTCCTGTTTACTTGGCAGTTGTGTTAACCACTGCACCACCCAGACACAGTGTTTACTCCAAATGTGTGGACTATCTCACCACACTCCCTGGCTGACTACATTCACACCTACCACCACCTACCTGCAGTCCCTGTCCATATCCCACATGCTTGCTAATTTTAGATCTGCATCAGTGGTCAAACTTAAATTTGCATCCAAAATCAAGTTTTTGCATTCATTGGCCATCGATTATATGAATGCATGGTGTCTGTTCTTTTGGACATGTCCAAAAGGACAGACACTGCACATTCAGGTAATATCTATAACAGCTGGTGTCAGTGTGAAGTTCTGTCTGGTATTCTCTTCACACAATGCTAGGATAGTATGGATATACATCCAGCCAAGGGGAACATGTATTGCAAGAGTAACTATCAATGACAGAACACAGTTCTTCGAATTTGTTGTTGTAGTAGAATCTAGTCATAATGTTATCCTCTTTTGCAAACACCACAAGCAGTCATAGACTGTGGAACATCAGAACTCCAGGTTGATGAAGCTATTCCAACAAGCACACATAACAAAGATTCCATTGGATAGTTGTTTGCTGTTGAAGATGTTGTCTTCCCACCATCATCAATGAGATAAAGTCCAGTTGTCACTCTAGATGCTCAGTCAAGCAGTAAAACTTTTCTTGATTGCAAAAAGCTACTCAGGCTCACAAAAGACATCTGCAAACCAGTGACAGTCATAAGCAATCATGCTCTGCTACCACTATATATAAAGCAGTGGACGAAGTTATTGTTGAACTGCTAATAGGATCTTGCCTGACTGAACATCGAGTGTTGATGGTTCTGCAACAATTTTCAGCTGGCTTCAGATCTGGAGTGGAGAAAAAACAGACCAAGTGACCAATGGTAAAACACCATATCAATACTAGAGATCATCCACCAATTAGCTCTCATATAGAATGTCACTGGCTAAATGATTCATAATTTGTGAGGAAGTGACATCATTGAACCTTTGGAGAGCTCTTGGTCCCCTCCAGTGGTCCTTGTAAAGCAGAAGGATGGCACATGGTATTTCTGCATTGACTACTGAAGACAGCAAAATCATGAAAAAAAGATATCTACCCACTGCCATGCACTGATGACACCCTACCCTGCTTTATAGGAGCATAGTATTCCTCAGCTATGGACATACAGACAGGGCACAGGCCAGCAGGAAAAGACTGCCTTCTTAACTCCTCATGGCCTCTATGAGTTTGAAGCAGGAATGAGTAGGATCATTGCTTACAAGTTAGTGGTGCAGAGGGCTCAGACTCTAGGACATGGTGATGGTAATTGACAGAAAACATGTCTGCACAATGATACATTTATTCATGGCAAAGGAATACACACTCATTTAAAAATGTCTCCTAATAATGAAAGTCTGTGCTCTCAAAATTGTGTGAATGCAGTAATGGGCATTCCACAATAGAAGTGCTTAAACACTATTCCCAGAGGGTGTACACTCCTCAATGATCAAGCACTTTGATCAGCCATGTAACTGTGGAAAGGACAAGGGATGTGTGAGTGTACAAAATTGATAACTATCATCCTGACCTGCGGGGTGCCATGTACTTCATGGTTGTAGTGTAATAATATGCACAAATGGACTGTGCTGTCTAAATAATCCTGTACTTATTGTTGGGAGCTCACATTAAGCTCGACCCACATGGCCCATGACAAGCAGAATCGGACACCTGGAGACATTCTACACTGGTCTGTGCTCAGCTCATATTGGTCTCTGCTTTCCTTGTGCGCACCTGTTTGCATTGCACCATTGCAAATATTTTGCCTAATGGTAAATACGCAGGTGTGCCAGCACATACCACTAGCTTGGGCTAGTTGCAACTATGGCTCATGCATTTCTCAGCACAGCTGCCACTAGTTCATAGTTATTCCATTTGGACTAGGTAACGCTCCGGCCAGCTTTGAATGTCTTATCAACAACTTGATTCGAAGCCATAAATGGACAACATGACTTTGCTACATCTATCATGTCACAGAACACTGTTTCCTTCAGCTGCCAATTAAAAAGCATTTGACATTATAGGAAAAGAAGCCCATGAGTTGACTATATTCCAAACATCTTAGCCATTGTTGATAAGATTGATGGTATTTCCTGAAGTCTTGGTGACTGTCATCCATGAAGGATTTTTTAGTTCTCATGAATTAGGCAGCTAGGTAAATGGTTGGTACCTCAACAGGGAATGGTTACAGCATGTTGTGGAGTGACCTTGTCCAGGGTACGGTGATGGGTTTCATTCCACAGGTCAAGTATAATCATCTGCAGTTGAGTGACATAAGTACAGCTGTTGTGATGGTTGACAGCTGGTGGTGTAGTAGTCATCAAACACTCGAGGTTTTTTTTCTTTTCTTTTTTTTTCTTTTTTTTAAAAAAAAAAAAAAACAGTAGAAACAACATTTCTCGAGACTGTGTCATTTCCCTATCACATTGGGCCCTTTTCTTCAATTGTTATTGTGCTAAGTGGACATGCTGCTGATTGTCACCAAATGCTGTCTTTACTTTGGCCTGGAATTTGCCCCACTTGTTCTTGAACCACTGTGGGGCTGTGCCAATCCAAGTAGAACTATGCATCTACCAAACACATTATATTATACCATCTGTTGTATTTGGTGACTCAGTCAAATCCTTTCAGCCATTTTGTTGAGTCCTGACAAGGGTCTCTAGAAAACACTGATACATGCCTGATGTGCAGCTTACTTGTTGCTGTTTTGGAATCCATTGGTCCCTTGAATATGCGGACCTTGGAAATGATGTACTGCTTGTATTCTAGTTTCTGTCTATGAAGGTGTCCACTTTTACATTTCTTAATTGTAACCACAGTGACGTAAATGTTTTGAAATACCTGGAATCTGCACAAAACAGTGTCATGTTGTAACAATAACAAAGTCCAAATCTGAAAGCAGGGTCATCAGCAAAGTACAACACTTAGCACTGAAAGGACATTTATTATGGACACCAACATACAGATAGAAGAGAACTGACTTCCTGGACAGAGATTAGTATGAAAGCGTGTTTATTATGAAAACCAATGAACAAATAGAAGTGAGCTAACTTCCTGGAAAGAGCATGTAGCTTTTATACAAACACTGAATCTTTAAGAATATACAAACATTACAACCATAAGAAATTTTGAGAACCTTCCAGAAATGATAAATAATGAATGAACAAATAATTTCTGGTGGTTGGGTTTCAAATGTTGAGCCACAACATGCCAGCCAGTGACAGAAACCACTACACCACATTGCATGCAGCACAGCTCATGGCAACATCATAGTGACATAAACCCATTTACCAGAAACCAATCAGTCACCTCTGTTCCAGGTGGTATTCTGCTATTTAATGTCAGCAAGACATAGTGGCATTTGCTTTCACATTTCCACTTAGTCTAGCTACTCTTCATGCAGTGAGCATGTAACACAAAAAGAGGATACTTTTTGGGCCCTGTGACTGTCATTTCTCTGTAATCTTAATTATTACTGATACATTGTTCTACACATTAAGACATTTTTCCTGGGAGTTTTAATTCTTATAAGCATTGGTGTAAATTTATTTGCATGTAAAGAGCTTTTGTGGTATGTACTGTTCCATGAATCTGTCTATGCAGCTCTGTTGATAATAGCCTCTTCACTTATTTTTCAGTCCACAGAATATTTAATCAGGACAATACATGCACTCATTTGGTAAAGAATGGTCAAATAATGTGATCAGAATGTTCAGTTGATATTAAACTAAAACTGTATTAATGACATTTTGTATACACAGCTTTTTATGCCTGAAATTTTCCAGCAGTAAGGTGCAGTGGATATGTATTTAAATGTCATGGCTCAGTGCCTCTCTGTAGATCTTCTGTTCTTTTGTTGAGCCAGTGCCATGTTGAAATGCTGCACTTCTTTTGGCCTATGAGAGCCTATCATTGATGGTTCATCATTTGTTGCTGTTGTTTTCCCAAACAGTAGCAACACCAGAATTATTGGCAAATGAGAACCTTGGTTGGACTGAGGCTGATCTGAATGCCTATTGAGGTCTAAAAACAATAAGGAGATTAGGAAGTTTCTACGGAGTTAGAGTGAGGCTCTGACATGAGTGGGCCTTGTCAAAATGGTTCTAATTTCAAGGCCTTGCTGAACAAATATGCTGAGATGATTTCTCTCTCTTGCAATGTTAAATAGTCAGGCTATTAAGGAAAGTGTTCTGAGACAATGAAACCTTCTTCATATTGGTGTCTGTATAAAATGAGACTTACACAGTATCAAAGTCTATTCTGTACCTGTACTTTATCCAAGCTAGACATTGGCACTGTCTCCAGTGAGTAAATGCTGTCCTACTTACATCTTCAGGATGGAATTCTGTGTATTCATGAGGGACATTAAATATTCTGAATGTTCCTCCTGAATCAGCAACTCCAAATATGTTGTCATGGTTTATTGGACTCTGGTATATTCCTGAAACATAACAGGTATTTAATGTTAAAGAATTCTCTGCATTTATTGTGGAAAGAAGCATAAGGGAGGCACTGGTGTAAATGATTTATGGTTCAAATGTAAAGTGGGAAGTTCTGATAGAATGTAAATAATTCTGAAGTTAAGATAACAATTCACCAAAGAGCAGAGGCACTGTGTCACCAAACGGTATACAAACAAGATTAGGTATATAAACAAGTCTAGCTTTCAGATGAATAATTTTTTGAGATAGAGCAACCAACTGCCAACTGCCCCTCCCCCTACCTCCCCCCCGCCCCCTGTCCCTCCCTTCCCCCACACATACATCTGTATGATTACATTGTGCAGGCTGAAAATGCTGTCAAATTTGTGCAAATGCTAGTGAAATTTCCAGACTTTCTTATGTGCCTGGTGATGACTCAGTGCCTCTGCTATTTGATGAGTTCTTACTTTTGCTCCTAAATAATTAATGTTACAGATATATAAGGAAACAAGCTTAGGAATAGAGAAACACTTACAGAAGTAAGAGCATAGGAACTAGTCTACAAATTTTTGATTAGAAATTATAAGTATTTCTTTTAATGTTCTCCCTCAATCTCTCTTGTGGGTATGCTACCACATTACCATCCTCCCTACTAATCTTTGATTTAATTTGATCTCATTTATGGTCTTCCAAAACAGAAAACATTTATGCTGTTGTAAGCAGTATGAAATGTTTTCATTACGAGTTTCTCATGTTTTGGTTTTTAGTTTTTAGTCATCATAATAATTGTTCTCACATGAAAAATGACATGATGTTACAGCAGTGTATTCAATATTTACTTCAGGAAAGAATTTCCACTAAGTTTTGGTACAGTGAAGGTAGAATGTGTTTCCATTCTTCTTCAAGCACTGACAGTACTGGTAGTTTCTGCCAGGTTTTGGAAAATATATAGAGGTGGAGCCTCTCCATGCCCACACTGGCATGATGGCCTACTGCCATCTCTACATAAGGGTTAGTGTTCACTAAAGTGAGGTCTTGCAGGATGTTGATACTGCAGTGTTTGTGTATTGTAAAGTTCAGCCATATAGTAGGGGATTCTATCATTAATTTATTTCGAAAGGTTAATTTCACTTTCTCCAGAGCATTAGCAGGCAGCTTCAGCTGCTGGAAATTACTTGACCCTCGGTTTGGTACCACAAGTCAGCACCAGGGTGGGCAATCTCGATCACGTGCCTCTCTCATGTGCTGATGAGGTAACGCACCCTAGGCGATGCTGACCAGGCCACGCTTTAGAATTTTCCATGCCGCCCCCATTGGTGTCTCGGCTTCTAACCAATGAGGGTAGAGGAAGCCACATGGCCGTGCTGGATGTACCCCGCTGCCTGTCAGTGAGGCTCTCTCTGCCACGCAGGTTCAATGGGAATTATGCATCGCCTACCACTACGCTCTGGCTCACTCTCGTCTCCGTAGGCCTGACTCATGTTGCCCATTGGAATGCATTTGCTGCCAATAAATGGCCTCTTAACTAAAATTGTCCTAATGGTTTATTTCTGCCCACTGCCTTCTGCTCCGGTGATCTTGTACAGTATGTCTGATTAAGGTTAAACATTGATACACATGCCTCTGGAAATAGATTGGGTCGAAAATTGAATGAAGGGTAGCAGTTTGAAGGGTAGAGAGGACAAAAGTGCCACAGCAAGCACCAAGGGAAAAAAACCTCTGTGATAGTTAGGGTCAGGTAGTAAGAGCAGTAGTGGAATCTTGCTGACTGTGACAGGTCATGCAAGCGTGGGTTAAGTTAATAGTGGGTATCATGCAAGCTGATACTATGTCAAGCCATATGTTCATCGTGAGAGATGAGCCCGTTACAATGCGGCAGCACGGTGTACCACTGTGTAAGCTGTGAGAGCCCCCTGCTGCGTCAGTGGTGACTGGGCACAGAGGAAGACCTAGATCATCCAGTCATGTCTGGTAGGTGAGCGTTGTAGTCAATCAATCGGAATGTACAGTCGTATAGTGGCACCACTCATCCTTCATTGGCTGTGCAGACATGCTCAGTGAGGACCGCGGTTGAGTCTCCTCTGTGTAGAGGATGATGTAGCCGATATCCTTGAGCGTCCTGATCGCCGTGATAGCCAACTCATCATAGTAGAGCTGCTCAGAGCCAATGGCTTTTGGTGTTCTTGCAGTGGGACCCATGTTCTTCTTTGGTGTTTTTCTGCTGGCTGCTTCATGAGGGGAGTGGCGGCAGGTATCATCCCTTCTCCTGAGGTGTCTGCACTAATGTGGACCAGCTGTGAGCACAATTGTCGCAGTTGGCTGCATGCCTCCTCTGTCTCTGCAGTCAGGGTGGCCTTAAGAGCTGCCCTTTCTGCATCTATGGCAGCTTTGAAGCCTGCGATCGCCTCCTGTGTCATGGCCACCAGCATGGCATGTATCTCTTGCACTTGTGGCGCCTGCTGTG
The DNA here is from genome assembly GCF_021461385.2 of Schistocerca piceifrons. Lineage (NCBI taxonomy): Eukaryota > Metazoa > Arthropoda > Insecta > Orthoptera > Acrididae > Schistocerca > Schistocerca piceifrons. Next base: position 125,320,912 of record NC_060149.1, read on the forward strand.
CCACCGCCAGCAGCTGGTTCCCCATTCCACTCTGAATGGTGTGGTATTCTGGCCACCTGTGGGCAGTGGGAGCTGTTTTCTCACTTCTCGGTTGCATGTCTGTTTGGTGACACTTACGGTGCCATCATTGTTTCTTCTTGGTTTGTGCCTTATCTCCAGCACAGCCATCTCTGGCAAAGGCTGGGCAGGCATGGCAATTTGCCACAAGTGGCCTGCCACAGTGAGCACAAGTTGGTACCTCATCTCGTTATCTGTCACAGGCACAAGTGTTGTACACACTGGCACACTTGACACACCACATGTGAATTTCAGCAGTATTTAGCCACATGCCCCTCTACTTGGCACTTAAAGCACTGGGGCTCAGGGACCATGCCTTGACGGAGGGCTTCAACAGTCACAGGAAAGCCTAAGAGCTTCCTTATCCCAAAGATGTTGCTGTCATCAGTCGCAGTTTCCACTACGATAATGTACAGCAGCGATTGCTTCTTATTCATCCAATTGTGGAATTTTGCAGTTGCACATCAGAATCTGGCACTTAAAAGCTCCTCATGGACTGTCTTCTCATCGCATATTCAAGGCAGCCCCCTGATCAGGGCCTTAGATAGCTTCTCACGCAGTTTTGGCATGGTCGTCTTCTCAACAGTAGTTGGATCTATGATGTGGGCAGTCACAGCACTCTTCAGTGCCTGGAGGTCAGCCATGCTCGTTGCCTGCAGTTGAACGACAGCAACTGAGTCAAGGGACTCTATACCAACTTCTTCGTTGCAACAGGTGGCTATAATATCATACATCGCTGCCCGTGACACTCTACTGCCCTGGATGTACAGAGGGGGGACAGGTGGATGACAATTGTTGCACTTCCGTTCCACATTCCTAGCGGGTTGCGGTGTCAAAAGCTTCTTCTCAGTGTCTGTCTTCTTCTTCTGGCCATTTCTGCCCATACTGGGCGCAAGAACACAACTTCACATGACAATTTGCTTTGCATCATGCTACAGTCTGAGCACAGCTTTGCAGCTCCTCTTCTGGCCAAGCTCAGGTAATGCACTCCACTACTGATGTACACACCTCTGCTGCTTGAGTGCAACTCCAGGCTTGGACAATTGCAACCAGTATTTAACTAATGCTCTAGTTCATCCCAAAGATGTTTGATGGGATTCAAGTCAGGACTTTGTGCAGGTCAGTCCAGCAAATCCACTTGATTTTCTTTGAACTACAACAGAACAGTCCTCAGTTTGTGGACTTGGGTATTATTATACTGACAAGGGGATCACATGGCAATCGGATTTTTGTAATTTTTTATATTTTCAGTATGTGAAGTTCAGAACTCAAATATACCTCTCCTAAAGCAGTTTGAGACAACTCTAAAAATTCTTGAGAAAATCAACTTTGAGTTTTCCAGTCATGTTTAATACACTAAAATAAGGTACATATTTTTTGATGAGCAGTATGCCTCTTAGATAGTGTGTTTGGTCAGACTGTGAGGGACCTGTGTTTGATTCCAGGTGAAATCAAGTTTTTGAACAAAGGTGTGTGTTCTATGAGTACATCTATGAAGCATAGAATACATAAAGTGCACGGGAGTGGTACTGTAATTGATAGATTGAGTCATGTTTCAGTTATTAATTTTTCGTTTTTTCCTTTCAGTTCAAATACCTATATATTTAAAATATAAAATTAATTAAATATATCCTAATTAACAAATGTAATTGTCATTTTTGTGTAAAATGCACATCTGCTTATTTCTAATTATATATTGTACACAAAAATCCAGTTTCCATTGCAAAATTCTTAGTTACTAATCTATAAAAAATTTTTAATCAAGATTGTGTAATTTAAAACAATTTCAAAATAAATTTTTTCTGTTTTTGCATTTTACATTTCATGTAAATGGTCACAGAATATGCACCTTTATTTAAAAATATGATTCCGCCAGGATTCGGACCCAGGCCCACTCTCATCAGCTGAGCACTCAACCACATTATCACACTACTTGGTGAAAGATCACCACCTTACTTTAGCATATTAAAAATGGTCAGAGAATTTCAAAGTCAGTTTTCTCAAGTATTTTTGATAGTTGCATCGAACTGCTTTTGGAGAAGTCTATTTGAGTTCTGAATTTCATGTGCCATCCATACAAATAATTAACAAAATTCCAGTTGCCATGTGGTCCCCTTGTGAAGCAGAAAAAAGAGTCAGCTCCAGCACTGTTACAGTATGGCAAGCATGCTATAGTGTGAAATGTTCTTGTAAACACCTGTGTTCATTTTGCCATTGACTGTAATTTGTAGCTTGATTCCAAAACAGATCAAGTTATTATTCCACATCCACTAAATTTCACTGCTGACACAACACATGTTTAGATAAATACTGTTTGCTAGGCATCTTCCAGATCCACACATGCCTTTCTGAAGGACAGTCAGAGTTCAATACCCAATATCTTTTTAGGTATTAGATATGAAGCACAGACTCATAATGGAAAAGAATGGGATAGGAAATAAGCTGTGGTAAAGTTTTACAAATGATCCCAGCATTTGCTTCAAGTAATTTAGGGAAATAACTGAAAAATTAAATCAAGATAGCTGGATAGATATTTGAACCGTTCCAGTATTCTTCAAAAATGTAAGTTGAGTGTCTTTGTCATTGCACAATCTCATTAAGTGTGCACCTAACTAAGTTCAACTTTACACACTGTGATTTATCATGTCATAAAACTGTTTTCCACTCTGCATATGAATGAAAATATTGTTTGCACTAATCCACATAGTATTGTACATACATTCTTATCATCAGTGGTTTCAGGCTACCTGTGCAATCATGCCGGTTATGATTTTTCAACATTTCTGTAACTGTTTTTTTGACAATCAGATAAGTCTGTGACCATTTGCAATGCCCTTCTTTGTATACACATGATGTCTTCTGTTAGTCCGCCCTGTTATAAGTCCCATAAACTTGAACAGTATTCAAGTACTGGTATGGGCCATGCAAGTATTTTACATGCAGTCTCTTTTGTAAAAGAAAAAAAAGTGGCAGTGTTCCAGTACCCCCATCCTACCAACAGAGTGGTACCAAGGTGATCCTCTGCCCTCGGCAGAATTGCCAATGCTGTGCCCCCGTGAAGCTACATTTCTGTAATTTTCCCACATAAGTTTAATTATTTTTATAATTGAAAAATATCATTTAATTGAACTATATTTATATAAAATATTCCACACAACAAATTGGATGTATCTTTGTAGTAAATAAACAACAAAAAAATTAAAATGAAATAGTATTAAATTGTTTATGGAGCTACTGTAAATTGGGTTTATTATGATATATGATAGCAATCTGATATGAGAATCCTACTAGCTGACACCATCGCACAACTTGGTGGAGTAAACTATACCAACAAATGGTTAGCAATTTCCCAGCATGTACATTCATCAACAGGAATGAAACCAGATTCATTATGCTGTGTTAACAAAAGAATCTGAAAATTGTGTTGACCTCAATGAGAAAAAATTTTCAAAAGCAAAAGACCTTGAGGTAACCCATATGATTACTTGATGAGTATCAAATCCATTACGTTGCTATCACATACCATTCTCAGGAAGAAGTTATTTGTCTTCTCTTTTTTCCTGTGTCTTTGTCAAGCATCAGAACATGGTTGACATGGTTATTTATGGATTTGGCATGGTTAGTTTAAGAGGTGGCTGATACCCTTCCTGTCAGCACCTCATTAACCCCAGGATGGCATATGTATACCCCAACTGTCTGCATGTATTGTCATTTATATGGAAGTGAGTGAAAGTTTTTAAATGTTTGTGAATCATGTAACTAAGACAGGGTATTAAATTGGTATTCATCTAGTGGTATGTGGGAAACCACTTAAAAACTACATCCAGGTTGGTTGGCGCACTGGCCCTCATTATTAATTTGCCAAGCAGATTTGATCTGAGGGTGGTGCACTGCTCCATCTCGAGAGCGGCAATTTAACACACATGGCTATCGGTCCAAATTGTTCTCAGTAAGAAGTTCATAATGTACAAATGATTCTGCATGAGTGCACATGTTGACTCAGATCAGTCACGTCCACATAACAGTAAAATTTACCCCAAAACAGCACAGTGCAAGAGTACACACCTTCACACAAAGGACCCAAGAAACTAATATAAAAGATGATTGGGAGAAAGAAAAGGCAGTCACCTGGAATAGTTCCAAACACAGCTTATACAGAAAGCCAAAAAGCTATCACTCGGAAGGACATCAAACAATCTTAGTGGGACTAAGCGCGTGCAGGTACTTTGGAAAAATGAAATATAGCAGTGAAAAAAATTACCTGAAACTAAGCAACACTTCTTTGAGGTCAGAAAACAGTGGCAACATTAATCAGAGAGACAAAGAGGAGGCACATTTACATCAACAGCTACATCTACATCTATATTCTGTGAATTGCTATGAAGTGCATAGTAGAGGGTACATCCCACTGTACCAGTTATTAGGGCTTTTTCTTGTTCCATTCATGTATGGAGCATGGGAAAAATGATTGTTTAAATGCCTCTGTGCATGCTGTAATTAATCTAATCTTATCTTCACAATCCCTATGGGAGTGATATGTAGGGTGTTATAGTATATTCCTAGAGTAATCATTTAAAGTTGGTTCTTGAAACTTTTTTAGCAGACTTTTTTTGGAATAGTTTCCATCTGTCTTCAAGAGTCTGTAGGCTCAGTTCATTCAAAATGTCTGTGATGCTGTACCACAAGTTAAACAAATCTGTGACCATTTGTGCTGCCCTTCTCTGTATACATTAAATATCCCCTGGCAGTCCTTTTTTGTATGGGTCCGACATACTTGAGCAATATTGTAACATGGGTCACACAAGCAATTTGTAAGAAATCTCCTTTGAAGAATGGTTGCATTTTCCTAATATTCTATCAAGAAATTGAAGTCTGCTACCTGCTTTACCAGTGACTGAGTTTATGTGATCAATCCAATTTCTATCCTTACCAAGTGTTTCACCAAGGATTTGTATGAGTTTACAAGTTCCAACTGGGACTCACTAATATTATATTCACAGGATACTATGCTTTTTCATTTTGTGAAGTGCACATATTTACAGTTTTGAACATTTAAAGCAAGCTGCCGATCATTGCACCACTTTAAAATCTTATCAGAGTCTGGCTGAACTGGGTATAGAATCTGACAGGAATTCTATTGGGCCCTGGGGTTTTGTTCAGTGATGACTTTAGTTGTTCCTCAATGCCACTGACACTGATATCTGTTTCACTCAATTTTTCAGTGGTATGACAATTAAGATGGAGCAAACCTGCTGCGTTTCTCTTTGCAAAGGAACATTTTAAAACAGAGTTACGCATTTCTGATTTTGCTTTGCTACCCTCAGTTTAGGTTTCAGTCTTATCCATGATTAACTGAAGACTATTTTTGGTGCCACAAACAGCCTTTACATATGAAAAGAATTTCCTTAGGTTTTGTGAAAGATCATTTGACAATATTCTGTGATGGTAGTCATTGAAGGCTTTACACATTGCTCTCTTGACTGTCAAATGCATTTCATCTCATATCTCTCTATCTATAGCCCTATGCTTTGATTTATATCTGCTATGCTGCAGTCTCTGTTTCTTTACAGTGGCTTGTATACCAATGAGGAGCTTTCCTGTTAAGAACTTTTCTGCTGGGTATATATCTGTCCAGTATATGGTCAACTATTCTTTTAAACTTGAGTCGCAGTTCCTCTGCATGCTTCTGTTCCGAGCTAAAAATTTCGTGTTCCTCACTGATTGTATAACACTATTGTTTCTCTGTCTAGTTTGCTGAACATATAACTACTTCTGCTTTTTTTACATGCATTTTGTGTTTTTGTATTCATTGTTGCTGTTACTGGCTCCTGGTCACAGATACCAGTTTCAATGTGGACTTCCTCAAAGAGGTCAGGTCAGTATGTTGCCATGATAGAAAAATATTAAATTATTGAAAACAACTTCAGGGAACACAGTAGATGTGACTTTTATAGGATGTTCTGTGGGAAGACCCATGAATACCACCACAGAATCAATGGTTTAGAAAGCAGGATGGTAAACTCATTTGTTAAATCACGACAACTGTACGTAGCAATTTCGATACTCTTCTGAGCTACACAACTGCCCATAACTACTTTCAAGATTTCCCAGAGAGACTCCTACACACACACACACACACACACACACACACACACACACACACACACACACACACACACACACAGACAGGCAGAATATTAACCATCCACTGAAGAAGACACCAGCAAAAAATCCTTAGACTTATAAACAACAGGGCATCTGGAAATTACATTTTCATCCACCCACTCCACAAGAATGGTGACAAGACAGACATAAATTGATACAGGGGGTTCCCCTATTTCAAGTCACTTGCAACATATTCTCAGCACATTTACTTCAAAGATCACAATCACAGTGTGAACATAAGAGCAGCAAATACCAAGTGAGTTTTCTGTGAGGATGCTCATGCCTAGAACAGACCTCACTATGTTGGTGAGATCAGAAAACAAATAATACTAGTAAAGGAAGCACTGAGACTTCAATTGCAAAAACGCAAGAGAGTATGGCGGAGAACGCATGACATCTACAACCATAAGTACATATCCACACAAAGATTAGACATTACAACACAGTGATCAGTCCTGAAGCCTGTATGTGAGCAAAATTTTAACTCTCAACAGGAAAGGCAAACTGAGAAACAGCCTGAAGGAAGAGTGATGAATTATAAGGAAAATTATTGGCCGAGACAAAAAGAAGAACCGATGGAGATTGAAATCCTATAAAGCAACAGAGAAATTGTCAGACCTGTCAACAAGATATTAGAAAATGAGGATTTAAAATTTGTGGACATGTTCAAAGATTCCCAACAAGGCTTACACAATAGATTATGGCATACATCAAAAAATTAGAGAAATTACCATGGATCAGACAATTTAAAAAGGACATTGAGAAAACCCAGACAGAAGCAGTGGAAGTAGTGGACAGGAATCTTTTCAGTCAAAATATAAACTGTTGGGTGGAATGAGGTTCCAAAGAAACCAGGAACCAAGAGAACTGAAGAAAGAAAAACAACACAGGGAGAGCAAATGATAGCCATATGGAAGATAGGGAAAATGAATCCAAAAGCACTGTGTGATCCAGCAGGCCCTACATGCAAATAATAACAGTAATAATAAAAATATTAATAATAATAATAAAGAACAGATTTTATTTGTTCTTTAAAATTATCAACAGTGCATATATTTCTTATTAGAAATAGAGGAAAATGGGTCTAATTTAAAGTTGAGACAATACTCATTTCAAGAATTATCTCTGTATTATTATTCAACTTTGAATTTCTGTGTTTTAAGTGCAGAAAACTCATTGATTAAGTTGTTGAAGTCAAGTTTAACAGTTGGTTCATATCCTATGGACAAAATGACAGAGTTAACAGCCTGCTTTAACCCAAGACACTGCAGCCCCTGGCAAAACTATTTTGGCATTTGGGTAAGCATCTCTTGACCCATACTTTGAGAAACCTTCAAAATATCCAAATGGAAATCTGTTTAAATGCTCTTAATTTGCTTTTTCGCCCATAACTTGAAAGCAGCTGTTACTTTAACTAGCTACACTGCACATTTTAATAGGGTCCTCCTACCAACCACCAGATTCTCCTTCTGATGTAACCGAAAACTTTCAAGAAAACCTGAGTTCAGTTATACATAAGTTCCCTAATAATACTGTAATGTTGGAGGAGACTTAAATCATCCCACAATCAATTGGGATAATTATGGTTTCATTAGTGGTGGGCACGACAAGATATCCTGTGGAATGTTAGTATATGCCTTATCTGAAAAGTACCTGAAGCAGATTGTTCAGAACCCAACTTGTGATGAAAATATAATAGCTCTAATGGCAACAAACAGATATTAACTTTTTTAGGAAGGAAGGAAGATTGGGTTTAACATCCCATTGACATCGAGGTCATTACAGATGGAGCACAAGCTCGGACTGTCTCAAGAATGGGGAAGGAAACTGGCCATGCCATTTCAGAGGAATCATCCCAGCATTTGCCTGGAGTGATTTAGGAAAATCACGGAAAACCTAAATCTGGATGGCCGGATGCAGGTTTGAATCGTTTCCCTCTCTAATACGAGTCCAATGTGCTAACCACTGCACTACCTCATTTGGTCCTCTTTGAGGAAGTCCTCATTGAAATTGGTATCAGTGACCATGAGGCAGTAATAGCAACAATGAATACCAAAACACAAAGAGCAACTAAAACAAGCAGAAAGACTTGTATGTTCAGCAAAGTAGACAAAGAAGCAATAGTGTTATACCTGAATCAGAAACTTGAAACTTTTAGCTCAGAACAGAAGCATGTAAGGGAAATATGACTCGATTCAAAAGAATAATTGACCATGCAATGGATAGATATATACCCAGAAGGGCAGTTCATAATGGGAGAGATCCTCCATGGTATACAGTCATTGTAAAGAAACTTCTAAAGAAAAAGTGACTACTGCATAATAGGTATAAAACAAAGCACAGGGCTATAGATAGAGAGATTCTGAATGAAATGTGTTCGGCAGTGAAGAGAGCAATGCATGTATCCTTCAGTGACTTCAATAATAGAATGTTGTCAAATGATCTTTCACAACTAAAAGAAATTGTGGTCACATGTGAAGACTGTTATTGACACCAAAGTTAGTGTTTAGTTGCTCATGCACGAGACTGGAACTCAAACTGAGGGTAGCAAAGAAAAATCAGAACTGCTTAAATCTGTTTTCAAATGTTACTTTACAAAGGGAAACCCAGGCGTATTGCCGCAACTTAATTCTCAGACCACTGAAAAGATGAGTGAAATAAATAGTGTTAGTGGCATGAGAAACAGTTGAAATTGTTAAAACTGAACAAAGCTCCAGGGCCTAATGGAATCCACATCAGATTCGATACCCAGTTCACAGATGAGTTAACCTCTCTGTTAAATACAATCTATCCTCAAACAAAAAACTGTGGCAATAATTGGAAGGAATCAAAGGTCACACCTGTCTACAAGAACAGTAGCTGAAGTGATCCACAAAACTACCATCCAGTATCCTTGACATCCACTTGTAGAATCTTCAAACATATTTTGAGTTCAAACATAATGAGGTATCTTGAACAGAATGGCCTACTCCATGCCAACCACCATAGATTTCAAAAACATAGATCAGTGAAGTCCAAGTCACACTTCTATTACGAGACATCCTTGAACGGAACGACCTACTCCGTGCCAGCCATTATAGATTTCAAAAACATAGATCAGTGAAGCCCAAGTCACACTTCTCTCACAAGACATCTTGAAAGCCATGAATCATGGCAGTCTAGGTTTCCAAAAAGCATTTGACTCAGTAGCACACTTACACTTATTATAAAAAATGTGATCATATGAGGTATAAGACAAAGTATGTAACTCGATCAATGATTTCTTGGTAAGGAGGATGCAGCATATTATCTTGTGTGGAGAGTCATCGACAGATGTAGAAGTAAGTTCGGGTGTACCCAAGGAAGTGTGTAGGGTCCCTTGGCTGTTCATATTGTATATTAATGATCTTGTGGACAATATTAATAATAACCTCAGACTTTTCGCAAATGATGCAATTATTTTCAACGAAGTACAGCCTTAATGAACCTGTATAAATATTTGGTCAGACCTTGATAAGATTTCAGAGTGGTGCAGCTTGATTTAAATATTCAAAAATGGATATTTGTGCATTTCACAAAATGAAAAAGAAACAACATAGTTTCCTGTGAATGTAATATTAGTGAGTCACAGTTGGAGCCTGTGAACTCATACAAATACTTGGGTGTAACACTTAGTAGTGACATGAAGGGGAACTATCACACAGGCACCGTGTGTAGTGCCGCATGGTTAGAGGCACCGTGTGTAGTGCCACGCGGTTAGGGGCATCGTGTGTAGTGCTGCACGGTTAGAGGCGCCATATCACGGATTGTGTGGCCTCTCCCACCAGAAGTTCGAGTCCTCCCTTGGGCATGGGTGTGTGTGATGATCTAAGCATAGGTTAGTTTAAGTTGTGTGTGTATGTGTGTGTGTATTGGACCAGGAACCTAGAAACGACAGAGAGGCTTCGTCTCCGCTGTAGCCCTCAGTGGTTCACAACCCTACAATAGGCTACAGTAGTCCACTCACCACACCGCTGCCTCACACTGAACCCAGGGTTATTGTGTGGACTCCCCCCCCCCTCCTCCCCTCCCCCCCCCCTCCCCCCTTGGGAATGTCTTGTACCAGATGAATGTAACCCCAAACGTTTGCGTGGTAGAGTAATGATGGAGTACTTGCACGTGGAGACAGTGTTTGTGCAGCAATCGCTGACATAGTGTAACTGAGGCAGGATAAGGGGAATCAGCCTGAATTCGCCGAGACAGATGGAAAACTGCCTTAAAAACCATCCACAGGCTCGCCGGCACACCGGACTTCAACACTAATCCCCCGGATGTGTTTGTGTTGGGGACCGGCACGCCTTCCTGCTTGGGAAGTAGCGTGTTAGACTGTGCAGCTATCCGGGCAGGCTAGTTTAAGTTAGTTCAAATAGTGTGTAAGTCCAGGGGCTGATGAGCTCAGCAGTTTGGTCCCTTAAGAATTCACACACATTTGAACATCACATAGGCTCTGTCGTGGATAAAGAATACTGCTCAGACGTGTGGGACCCTTACTAAACAGGAATCTCAGGGGATATTGAACATGTACAGAGAAGGGCAGCACGAATGGTCACAGGTTTGTTTGACACGTGGGAGAATGTCACTGACTCTTGAAGACAGGCATAAACTATCCCGAGAAAGTCTACTAACAAAGTTTCAAGAACTGGTTTTAAATGGAGACTCTACGAACATACTAGAACTCCCTACTACGTATCACTTCCATGGGGATCGTGAGGATAAGATTAGGTTAATTACAGCATGCTCAGACGTATTTAAACAATTATTTTTTCCGCTCTCTTTACGTGAATGGAATGGAAGGAAGCCCCAATAACCGGCACAGTGGAATGTACCATCTGCCATGCACTTCACAATTGTTCCTAAGAGTATGGATTTAGACGTAGATGTTTCAATATCACTGCTATATTTGGCACCAAAATCAGCTGCACATTTTTCAAGATAAGACACAGAGTCATCGTAAGGTTTTTCATGACAGTAAAGTTAGATGTAATGTTTTGATATACTGGTAAGCGAGATCTGTTTTCCGTTGCACTTATTATGGCTCTGGGCACTATGGGACTTATCATCTATGGTCATCAGTCCCCTAGAACTTAGAACTCCTTAAACCTAACTAACCTAAGGACATCACACAACACCCAGTCATCACGAGGCAGAGAAAATCCCTGACCCCGCCGGGAATCAAACCCGGGCGCGGGAAGCGAGAATGCTACCACACGACCACGATCTGCGGACATGCACTTATTACTCTGACAAACACTTTAAAGCACTGAAGCTGAGTCTCGCTCCAGTACTCAGTCGGCAGTAATTGGGTGCCTCCAGTCAAATAGCATATTTGCTTCAGCATCGGTCCACCAACGTTTCGGATAGTACAACACCATAGCGACGTTCCAGCAAGAGCTCCAAAGTTGAAAATGAGCGAACAGTCTAGGCGGCAGCTTTGTGAACCCAGCGCAATGCTGCCAAATGAACCATGTTACTGTAAGACGTCTGTTCGGTAGTAGTCGTTCCTTCGCCACGCTGCTTGGACAAAACGACGTTGTGGAAATGGCACTGTGGCAGCGACGTGAATATTTCGTCAGCCGAGGGAAAAGATAGGAACACAGGGGGTGGAAGAACTCAAGTACATCTCTCCAGATAAATTTTTAACCTCATTTTTTTAACTGGCCAGATTCTGCGCTCCCTCTGTGCCTGTGCCCTTGGCAAGGGCCTATCTGGACACGCACTCGTTACCGCCCTTTCTACCAATGAAAAGACTGTTCTTCACTTAACCCCAACTCAACCTACATTGTTTTTTCAGTTAGTCGATCAGCTTCCTAGTCCTGAATCGGTAGAATTTGGCAGACATCGGAATGCTGCGGACGGCAGACATTTAGTTTTTGGCTGCAGCTGACGATAACTACCTGACAGTACTGTGTGATGTGTCATTGTCGTCTGCCATTTTACTCAGTTGCACTTAACTCTATTACGTACCGTTTCCTTTTTTGGTCATAAGTGTACACAGTTGTTGCAGTCAGCATCTTCCTTAATCACGTCAATACGTAAGACGATTTCAGTTTCGATTATGAACAACATTTAGACGATCCTTACCTCCATGCATGACTTCTGCTTTCACGGCAGCATGAAGCACAGGTTAAGTTGGCTACACTGCAGGAGATAGGAGAGGTGGTCAATGTGGTTGCTTCCTTTGCTCCCCGCAACCGCACCTCTGGCATCGACCAACTTGCAGTTAACATGCTATTAATTTCCAGATATTTGTACGACATGACTGGCTCTAGTTGTGACTCTCTAATCCTACAGTCGTTTTGTAATTTGCAAACTTTTGCTTTATCTTCGTTAAGAGTTAGCTTCTAGTTTTTACCCCTGACCAATACATTGTGGACATCTGAGTCGATGTTAGGCAGTATTTACCAGATATGTGGCATTACCTCATAGATAACTGTATCATGGAGGAAAAGTCTGAGGTTGTAACTAATTTTGTCTATTAAATCATTAACGTATAGTTTGAGCAGAAACTGTCCTGTTACACACCACTGGGACACACGAAAAATTATTTCGGTGCCTGTAGGTGACGATCCATCCGTGATAACATGCTGTATCCAGCATGTTAGGAAGTTTTGATACAGTCCGAAATGTGTTTGAGTATGTCAGAGAGACATATTCTGCTTAGAAGTCGTCAAAGTGCTACTGAATCAGAAGCTTTTTCGAAAGTCTAGGAACATGAAATAAGTCTGATTTTGTCCATCCATGGAACTGAGAGTATCATGTGTGAATAGTGCGAACTGAATTTCACATGATCCATATTTTCAGTATGATAGTTGGTTTCCACAGAGAAGATTATTTTGTTCCAGATAGTTCATGAAGTTGAAATTCAGAATATGTTCTAGGGTTCTGGTACAAAGAGACGTAAGTTCAAAAATCAAATGTGTGTGAAATCTTATGGGACTTAACTGCTAAGGTCATCAGAAATCCCCGCCCCTACCCACGATTGAGCCTGGGACCTCCAGGGCTGTGGTCCAGTGTTTTACCTGCTATACCAGCACGGTCGCATTGGTAGTAGTATAAGACAAAAAACACTATAAATATACGTTCACATATTTTAAGGTATTTCTTTGTTTGTTAGACTGTTGATTATTGTTCAAAATAATACATCTGAAAATGATACAAATGATGTTGCTGAAGTAAGTAAAAATTATATAACTGAAGTAATTAAAAGTTATAAAATTATTGTTAATATTTATATACCTGAACACATTTCTAAGACTGCGACAGCTGTCGCTGAAGAAGTAAGTGATAATCAAACAAATATTATTAAAAATAATAAAGATGAATTTAGTGAAAATCTTTGGAAAAAGTTACCATTTTTTGATGTTTATTATGTTTTTCTAACTAAAGAAGATAAACCATTAAAAGGAATATTTCCGTTTTCTACAAATATATTTGTAAAACCAAAAGATAGAAAAACAATTAAAAATTACTTAGTTGAAAAGGCATTTGGAAACAGATTACAAGTTATAAATTTAGAAAATATATTGATACACTTGATCCTAATCATTTCTTAAATGCAGTAAAAACAAAATTTTTTAAGATTGTTAAAGACTATTTGAAAGTACATCATGGTGTAAAGATAAATTTTAATTTATATTGTGAATATAAACTACAAACAGATGAAACAAATGAAAAAGTTCAAGGATTTGGACAACAAACACCAAACTATACAATTTTAACAGAAAAAGATTTTAATAAAAAATTCAAATATGGTAAAAGGTATATTTTAGAAAAACTATCTAATTTTGAACCACAGGGATCTGGATGGTCATTAAATAGAATAATTGTCTCACAATTAGCAATTAACAAATATGTTCCACTAAGAGGATCATCTTATATTGATTACCAGATAATATTAAAAATAAAAAGGTTTGTGTTAATTGAAAAATAATGGTCAAAAATGTTTTTATGGTCTATAAAAGCATCTTTGTTTCCTGTATAGATGAACATCCAGAAAGAATAAGAAAATATAAAAACGGTGGTCTTGATCTTGATAAAAACTCGAAAATATTGAATTTCCAGTTGATCATATTCCAAAAACAGAAAAAATAATTAATGTATCTATTAATGTTTATTCATTTGATTATGAAGATGGAAATTATCAAGTGTATCCATTAAAAATAACAAAATCTAAAAAGGAAAAACGTGTAAATCTACTTTATTTCAAGAAAAATAATAATTCACATTATTATTACATAAAAAATTTATCAAGACTTGTATCAAGTCAAATGACTAAACATACTGAAGTAAAATCTAGTTGTGATTTATGTTTACTACATTTTAATAGTAAAGAAAAATTTGACGAACACACAATTGTTTAACTAATAAACCATCAACAGTTGAAATGCCAGGTGAAGGAGAATATGCATATTTTCAAAATTATAAATTTACACAAAAATTTCCATTTGTTATTGATGCTGATTTTGAAATTTTACTTTTAAGGATGGATAATTGTGAACCAAATCCCGAAACACCATATACAATGAAATACCAAAAACATGAACCAAGTGGATTTTGTTATTATATTGAATATATATATATGGAAATTATAAAGATTATGATGTTTATAGAGGACCAAATTGCCATAAAAAATTTATAGAATGTATCAAGTTGAAGATATTGGAAGAATTTATCCTGAAATTGAAGAATTGAAACCACTTACTCTTGATGAATACAAAATGTTTATAAATCTACAGTTTGTACACTATGTAAATGTTCTTATACAAAAAAGAATAAAAAAGTATGTCATCATGATCATTTAACTGGAAAATATATTGCTCCATTATGTAATATGTGTAATTTAAAACTACGACAACCTGATCTTGTACCTATTTATTTACATAATTTATCTGGTTATGATTCACATCTTTTTGTAAAGGAACTTCGTTCTGATAATAAAGAAACAGAATGAAAATAAATATATTACTTATAGTAAACATACAAAAACTTTAAAAATGAGATTTGTTGATACACTTAGATTTATGGCTTCTTCACTTGATAAACTTTCATCAAATTTAAAGAAAAATCAGTTGAAAAATATTAAAAAGTATGTTTCTCCAGAATTATTTAACTTAGTAATTAGAAAAGGTTTTTATCCATATGATTACATGGATTCTTGGAAAAAATTTGAAGAAACACTATTACCAACAAAAGATAAATTTTATAGTGAATTAAACGATTGTGACATAAGTGATGAAGATTATGAATATGCAAAATTAGTTTGGGAAAAATTCAATATTAAAAATCTTGGTGAATATCATGATTTATATCTTAAAACTGATGTATTATTGTTAAGTTTTGTTTTTGAAAATTTTAGAAAAACATGTATAAATACATATAATTTAGATCCATCTTGGTATATTACGGTTCAAGGTTTATCATGGGATGCAATGTTCAAAATTACTAATCACAAACTTGAATTATTATATGACTATGATATGGTTGTAATGCTTGAAAAATGAATAAGAGGTTGAATTTCACAATGTTGTGAAAGATATGTAAAAGCAAATAATAAATATTTAAAAGATTATAATAATAAAGAAATATCAAATTATATGATGTATCTAGATGCAAATAATTTATATGGTTATGCTATGAACCAATATTTACCATATGGCGGATTTAAATGGGATGAACCGAACATTTTTAATTCTACAAAAATAATTGAAATGTCAAACAATAGACAGGATGGATACATATTTGAAGTAGACCTAGAATATCCAGAAGAATTCATGATTTACATAGAGATTTACCACTAGCTCCTGAAACAAAACTTGTTCCAGGCAAAAATGAAAGTAAATTATAACTAGTTTGGATAAAAAACATAATTATGTAATTCATTATAGAAATCTTAAACAATATTTATCTTTAGGAATGAAACTTACAAAAATACATTAAGTTTTAAAATTTAAACAACCTGATTGGTTAAAGAAGTACGTAAATCTAAACACACAGTTAAGAACTCAAGCTACAAATGATTTTGAAAAAGATTTCTATAAATTAATGAATAATTCTGTATTTCGTAAATGAATGGAAAATATAAGAAATATTCAAGATATTAAATTAGTTTGAGATAGTAAAGTATGTGCTAAACTTGTAGCTAAGCCAATCTTTAAACATAGAACTATATTTACTGAAAATCTAGCTGATATTCATATAAATAATACTAAAATAATATTTAATAAACCTATTTATGTTGGATTAAGTATACTTGATTTATCTAAAGAATTGATGTACGATTTTCACTATAGAGTTATGAAACCTAAATATGGAGAAAATATTGAATTATGTTAGCAAGATACAGATAGTTATATTTACAATATTAAAACAGAAGATTTCTACAAAGATATGAAATCAATGATTGATTATTTTGATACAAGTGATTATCCAACAGATAATATATATAATATTCCACTAGTAAACAAGAAAGTTGTTGGTAAAATGAAAGATGAATGTAATGGAAAAATAATGGCAGAATTTTGTGGTTTGAGAGCAAAGATGTATGCTTATAAAGTTGGTGACAAAATAGAAAAGAAATCTATAGGAATTATAAAATGTGTTGTTAAAAACAGAATAAGTTTAGAAGATTATAAAGACTCGAGAATGAGATAATCAGCCAGGAAGTTTCATATCAGCGCACACTCCGCTGCAGAGTGGAAATCTCATTCTGGAAACATCCCCCAGGCTGTGGCTAGGCCATGTCTCCGCAGTTTCCTTTCTTTCAGGAATGCTAGTTCTGCAAGGTTCGCAAGAGAGCTTCTGTAAAGTTTGGAAGGTAGGAGACGAGATACTGGCAGAAGTAAAGCTGTGAGTACCGGGCATGAGTCGTGCTTCGGTAGCTCAGATGGTAGAGCACTTGCTCGTGAAAGGCCAAGGTCCCGAGTTCGAGTCTCGGTCGGGCACACAGTTTTAATCTGACAGGAAGTTTCATTATAAAGACTGTTTATTTAACAATAAAGATCGATTCCACGAATGGGAAACTTTTGAAAATCATTTGATTCAGTCGTCGCCGATCTCAGCTGCCTTCTGTCCATCTGTACAGTACGTTTTCTTGACGGGATAGCAGCATGCTGACAGTTGGTTAAATGCCTCGTGAGTTTCTTCTTGCCCTTCCTGCATACTGCGGCTGCAATATTGTCGAAGATGCGCCAGATCGACTGGTTCTTCAGTGACACTTTGGGACCTATCATCCATAATACCTGACTGTCATTACCCACTGCATCTTCCTACAGCCCACAGTCCTACAATGTGACTTCCAAAATGCTCATACTGTCGCAGGCGCATCTACCATTCATCTATGTTTTGATTTTGTGCACATACGTAGCATATGGGCCACGACCGGTCATCTGATCTTATATTAACTTTTTGGTATTGTTTTAGGTTCAAGTATCCTTGACATGTACGAGTATGTATGAGTGCCTTTCTTTAACCACTACAGGGCTCCTGTTTTCTTCATTTCCAGGTCTTAGAATTACTAAAAATGCGTTATGTGGGGTCATACAGTAGACGCCTGTTAGTCTCAGTAGCACTTCTCGTTGAACTCGTCTGACTGATGAAGTCTGTAATCTAGTCTGTAATCTAGAAGCCCAGTCGCTCGCATCATATCCTCAACTGATGCTAATATAGGTTAGTTTTGTGCTCTGACTTTTTCAAGGGCAGTTGAAATTGCACATTTGCGATGGTTGTAATTTCGTGCATTACGTTTGTACCTTTTCTGTCTGTCTCCTCTATGTGATACGTGAAATTACGTCCATCAATGAATACCCCTAGATATCTTGTTACTATGATTCTTCTAATCGCTTAGATGTTTAATTTTATTTTACGATTTTTTGATAGCTTCTGTTCCAGTCAGGAGGTACATAGTTTTGTGAGGTGTTTGTGACAGTTTGACACTTCGACACCACCCTTGAAGTTATATTTGTCTTCAATAATTCTTCTCGAGCCATCGCTTACGATGAAAAACATGCCGTCTGCAAATGCTAGCAGTCCGCTTACATTACCACTGTCATATAACTCCCATAGTACGGTCTCCAATGCTACATAGAAAATTTCTGGACCACACACTTATCCCTGCAGACAGCCTTTGATATGGTCTTTGTCATTTCCTTTTCTGAGCATATTAAAGATACATGTCTTCAGCGGCACTAGTTTCTCAGGCAATTGAACAGCAGCTCTGGACACTCCAACTCCCTAAGGTGACCAAAGAAAGAAGACCACAATAAGTTACAGAATGCGCCAGTAATATCGATCATCATAGGCAGAGAGTATGAATAATGAGTGTCTATCGATAGCGAGATTGTCTTACTAATAGTGTCATCAGTTGACTTGCCTATTCTGAATACGTACAGGTGAGGGCACATCCTGTATAGCAATATATGATCTTATAGTCTTTTGCACAACAGTTTATCACGTATCATACCAAGAACATTCAGAAGACAAATTAGGGTATAGGATTTGTGTATCATCGAATCCTTGTCTTGCCCCTTACTAATAATCAACACCTCAGCATTCTTCCACGGTGCAGGGACTCTTCCCTGCAAGATAGATAGTTCACACAAATAGATGTCTAATTGACCACATAAGGCTTGAATTATTTCAGCAGGGATACCATCCAGTCCTGGAGATTTTTTCTTTTTCAATCTCAAAATTATTTGCCTAATTTCCTCTTGTGCAAAGGAGTGTACAGGCTTATTATTTGAATAGTCTTCCGATAACACTGTTCGTAACCTACGCTCATCTTCTGTCTCGTCTTCTTCTTCTTCATCAGAAATAAATGTTTCCATTAGAAAGGTGTCTGACCGTTCCCAACTTTTTTGTTACTGCCCCATCCCCTGTTTGAGCGTGGGCAAGACTGTTTGCGATCGTATTTTCACGCAGACTATTTTCTCTGATATTCCCCAGGAATCTGTTTGTAAGTTAGTTTTCACGAATCGTGTCAGTCGTTCCATTTTCCTTAAAACGTTGTTTGAGATGCCTGTATCTATGCTGTCTTCGGTTTCTTTCTTCTTGGGTCATGATGCTCTGGTAGATCTCCCTGGCTCTCCTTGTTCCGCGTTGTAAGTTCTGCAGTTCTGGATTGAAGAGTTTTTAGCAAACAGACCACAGCATGTTGTTATCAATGGCGAGACGTCTACAGACGTTAAAGTAACCTCTGGCGTGCCACAGGGGAGTGTTATGGAACCATTGCTTTTCACAATATATATAAATGACCTAGTAGATAGTGTCGGAAGTTCCATGCGGCTTTTCATGGATGATGCTGTAGTATACAGAGAAGTTGCAGCATTAGAAAATTGTAGCGAAATGCAGGAAGATCTGCAGTGAATAGGCAGTTGGTGCAGAGAGTGGCAACTGACCCTTAACATAGACAAATGTAATGTATTGCGAATACATAGAAAGAAGGATCCTTTATTGTATGATTATATGATAGCGGAACATACACTGGTAGCAGTTACTTCTGTAAAATATCTGGTAGTATGCGTGTGGAGCGATTTGAAGTGGAAAGATCATATAAAATTAATTGTTGGTAAGGCGGGTACCAGGTTGAGATTCATTGGGAGAGTCCTTAGAAAATGTAGTCCATCAACAAAGGACACCTCCTCGTTCGACCTATACTTGAGTATTGCTCATCAGTGTGGGATCCATACCAGATCGGGTTGATGGAGGAGATAGAGAAGATCCAAAGAAGAGCGGCACGTTTCGTCACAGGGTTATTTGGTAACCGTGATAGCGTTACGGAGATGTTTAGCAAAGTCAAGTGGCAGACTCTGCAAGAGAGGCGCTCTGCATCGCGGTGTAGCTTGCTGTCCAGGTTTCGAGAGGGTGCGTTTCTGGATGAGGTATCGAATATATTGCTTCCCCCTACTTATACCTCCCGAGGAGATCACGAATGTGAAATTAGAGAGATTCGAGCGCACACGGAGGCTTTCAGACAGTTGTTCTTCCCGGGAACCATACGAGACTGGAACAGAAAAGGGAGGTAATGACAATGGCACGTAAAGTGCCCTCCGCCACACACCGTTGGGTGGCTTGCGGAGTATAAATGTAGATGTAGATGTAGATGTCCAAATGCAAGGACCGCCTCTACACTGCTCTGTGTATAACCACTGTCATTTCTTGCGCTGTGAAGCCTATATCATCAATCAGTGCTTCCCGGACACTAAAACGCCCATCTCAGTTCTTCGTTGTTAGCCTTCTTGATAAGTAAGGTATTTTGCCCTTACTGCACGTTTTCCGTGGTGTCTTGGGTTTTCCTTTCAGTGATGATACAATGTATGATATTGTGATCACTCTATGTCATTCCACTCTCACAATTCCAGGCTTTCGCGCGGCGTGCCCTTGCCATATTTACTAGAGTGAGAGATCTTTGTTTGTTGTTGCTCTTACTCTCCCTTCATAGGCTGGCAGATTTCGATGTGTATTTAATACCTCCAGGTTGAGTTCCATGGTCGTTCCTTGTAGTTAACTTTCACCGTCATCAGTCACGTGGCTATGCCACAAAGCTTATTTCGCTTTTGCGTAGATGGCGTACGCAAGAGGCTTACGATTTTATAAAGAGCTCTTATTTACTCAGCAGCCGTAGCATATATTTCAAAATGAAATTTAGTCGTGAACTGCACATCTGTTTTTGTTTCACTTTATTGGTTTCAACAGACTAGACCATTACCTTCAGAAGCCTATACATTTGTGATATTATAAATCATTGGAACTTGGCCATACATTCATGTAATGTAAAGACGTGTATTACAAAAACTTACTAAATATTTGTTAAGCAGATGTCAATATCTTTTTTTACAGAAGCATAATGCCGTAACATGTCCAAAAATGTGCATTTTTATGTGACAGTTATAAACACAGAATTCACAGTAGATGAATCGCATTTATGTACATAGTAAAGTACACTGTCCAGACGCATTAGTGCGACCACCTGTCAAAAGCCTGAGTAAACTTTTGTAGCGCACACTGCTGCGAGACGTGCAGAAAGTGAGTCAATGACGTTTGGGAAGGTACTGACGGGGAGATACGGTGTCTTGTCGACTCTAACGCCGTGGCCAACTGCACTAGGTTTCTCGGTTGATGATCCATGGCGCGAACAGTACGATCGAGGTCGTCCCAAGGATTCTCTATTGGGTTTCAGATAGGGAGTCTGATGAGCAGGGGAGTACATAAACCCAATCTGGTGCATGTACACTGCGAGCTGTGTGGCACATTGCACTGTTCTGCTGGTAGATGCCATCGAGCTGAGGAAAAAGAAACTGCATGTAGGGATGAATACTTGCGTTGATCCATTATACCTTCCAGAATGGCGAGATCACCCAGGGAATGTCACGAAAACATTCCCCTGATCATAATGCTCCCTCTTCTCGCCTGGACCCTTCTGAAGATTATTCACGCCATACACGCCAACTGCCATCTGTCCGATGGAGCATAAGACGTGATTCATCCAAAAAGGCCACCAGTTGGCACTTTGTGGACGTCCATTTCCGTTCCTCGCCCATGAACAGCAGTCAGCATGGGTGCATAAACCAGGCGCCTACTGTGGAGGCCCATACGCAGCAACGTTGAGGAGACATTGTTAGTAGCTCCTTGGTTCATCTGGGCGGTGAGTTGCTCAACAATTGCACGTCTATTTGTCCGTACACACCTCCCCAGCCGTCGTTCACCACTATGGCCCGTGGTGCACCACAATCGCCTCGGTACCAGTTTTGGATAGTGCCATTTTGCCATGCACGGTTTACCTTAACCACGACGACCCGCGAACAGTTTACAAACTTAGCCGTTCCTCAAGTGCTTCCAGCCTTGGCCCGAAAGCCAATGATCCTATACGTGTGTTTCCGCATTTCGACGACTACTGCACCGTTTTCGGCGTCCGCCCGACACGCTTTATATGCCTTCCACTGTTATTGCTGCTGCCACCTGCCGTATGTGAGTGGTTATTGCATGTTGACGTCGAAAATAGGCTGTGGTCACATTCATGTAGCTGGACCTTGCACACAGTTGTGCTTACAGCATCTTCTTTATAATTATTGTTGTGACTGACAATTCGCAATTTTTCACAAACACAACTTTTATTGATGTAAGTTTACAAGGTTGATGACAGAACATACAAACGAAAGGTAACAATAACGAAAAAAGTCTTCTAATTGAGAGAAACAAAAGTTCACTTCTAATTTTCCACAAAGGTTCGTGGTAACACATTCACACACTAGTAATAGTCCAATTACGAGACGAAGACGTACTCTTCAACGGTCGCAGTACACGAGGTCGGCATCCGGCGTGAACTGGACTTTGGGCTTTCTTTTCTTTTTCTTTATTGTTATTTAAACACCTTTACATAAGGTGGGCTGGCAGCAGCATACTACGCTGCTCTTCAGAAGTTTGACAATGAAAATACACAGAAGACACATAAGATACTGAACAAAGTGGCGGGCAAAAAACAGTAGACACAGAAACAAATAACACGAAGCCGTTCACACTCGACGAAAAACACACTAAAAAACTGTCAGCACTGTGCACAAACACTGACGACGTAGACGGTACAGGTGAACGGAGCGTGGCGGCGAAGAACACTAAACCACAAGCACGATGGCACACACACGAGAAACTGATGGCGATGATCTCCAGCGCGCGAATGTCCACTTAACGTGCGTCCGGGAACCTGCCGAGAGGGGAAGAAGGGGGTCGGGAGGGGGAGAGGGGAGAACAAAGATGCCAATGGCAGAGGAGATGGTAGGAAGTATGGAGGCATGGGGGTAGGGGAAGCCCGGGGGAGGAGTGGGGACAAAGGGAGGAGGGAGGGAAGGGGGAGAGAAGGGAGAGAGGGTGCCCTAAGGGAAAAAAACAGGAAGTGGGAGGGGAGGATCAAAGTTGATAGGAGAAGTAGATGGAGGGGAGGAGGGCATCATCAGGGAGGAAGAGCTGGCGGAAGCCACCTTGGGAGAGGGTAAGGAGGGTGGAGACATGGAGAGCGGGTGGGACGTGGAAATACAGGCGCGGCAGCGGACGGGGCTGGGAGAGGATGTGAGAGACAAGCGGGTGTGGGGGATCTAGTTTACGGGAGGTGTATAGGAGCCATATCCATTCGAGGAAGAGGAGGAGGTAGGGGAACGGAATAAGATTGTACAGGATCCACTTGGGGGAGGAGAGACGGATACGATAGGCGAGGCAGAGAGCATGGCATTCAAGGATTTGAAGGGATTTCTAAAAGGTAGGAGGAGTGGAGATCCAGGCAGGATGGACATAGCAGAGGATAGGGCGGATGAGGGATTTGTAGGTGTGGAGGATGGTGGAGGGGCCCAGACCCCATGTACGGCCAGAAAGGAGCTTGAGGAGATGGAGCCGGGAACGTGCCTTGGCTTGGATTGTCCGGAGATGGGGGGTCCAGGAGAGGCGACGGTCGAGGGTGACGCCAAGGTACTTAAGGGTGGGGGTGAGGGCGATAGGATGGCCATAGATGCTGATATAGAAATCGAGGATGTGGAAGGAAGGGGTGGTTTTGCCTACAGTGATCACCTGGACTTTGGGCCTGGTTCTAGCCCCTAAACAGCTGTCTCCAGCCAGTCAGGTTTTGGCGCTGTGATACTTCCTGCAGCCGTGGCTCGAGCTCCCCCTGCAGGAAGTAGTGGTCGGAATGTCTGTTTCAATTATCTTGTATGTAAATGGCAGGTGTTTAACATGGTGCTTTTGGGTACGCCTTGGGCTTAGACAACCTCGTCCTCTATGGTGTTATATGGGTTGGCGGCCCTCAGGGGCTATCTTGGCTCCGGTATAACAATTTTTATGTGCTTTTGTATATGCTCCTTCCTGCTAACGCAACAACTAGACTATATCCATAAATGTGATTCTTTTTTGTAAATTATGAACGTGTGTTTATAATTATCACATACCCTATGTACATTCTTGGACATGTTGTGACATTATGCTCCTACGAAGAAGATATTGACATCTGCTAAACAAATATTAAGTATGTTTTTGTAATACAATATTTATACTTTACAAAGATATATAGCCAAGTTCTAATGATTTATAATATCCCAAATTCTGTAGGCTTCTCAAGACGAAATATTAATCTACTGAAACTGGTAAAGCGAAATAAAAATAATTGTGCAACTGACGACTGAATTTTATTCTCAGAGAAGAGACTTAGTGCGTCCTAATGTCTAATATCCTTTAGCGTAAGGAGATACTCATCCATCTCATCACGACGCTGAAACTTAATGGAATCGACGATAAACCTCCACGCAGGTTATGTGTTCTGAAACTTACTGTGATACTTTTGTCACTTTAATGACCTTGTTAAATACTGTTATTGGTACCTTAGGACTTTACCCCTGAGTGACTATCTGGACACTTACTAAACCATATATGGAGTTACGGTGTTACCACTGCGAGCCAGATGACATACGAGAGGCCACTTCTTAGCGGAATTGCAAATCTACAATTAAACGTAAGTTCAAGACGCAGCTGTCTGCAGGTAGAGTCATGACCATAGCTTTTTTCAACAGGTGGAGTATTTCAGCCAAAATGAATTGCCAGTTCCGTCTGCGACAAGGGGATATTGAAAAAGGAGAACTGTAGGTCCACAATCTGATTTGAGATAACTCCAGTTTTTCGCTTTCAATACAATAACGTCCTCACATCGTTTCTCTGACCGAAGAGACTTCTATCTTTTTGTCCTAACGAAAACGGAACATTGAAAAGATCTTCCAATAAATGGCACTGTATTCGTGGCTTACTTCTGCTATTTCAGATTGCCCTTATTCAAGGCTAACGAAACTGCTTAACAAATTGAGTTGACTGTGCTGACAAACATGTGACGTTGTAACACTCTTACTGTTTATATTAACAGTATGCTCCCTGTATCTGTAAAATTTTATACAAAAACAAAGATTATCAATCACAAAGAGATTCCAATTCCCTACCTAAGACGTGCGTTTTTGATTTTACAGTAATTACATATTTTCTTGACAGATTTTATACAACGTGACAGTTCGATCACTTGAATATTATTTATTTAAATTGAGGGAATGATTGAAGATGTAATGATAGTTTTGTCTTTGGTACACTTTGAGACACTCGATATACAAGTGTTGCGTTACGTCAGTAGGCCATTTTTTTCCAAAAAGCGACATAGACTTCCACTTCATCCGAAAAAGTATAGTTTGTTTCATAAATGTAGTTTTGGTATTGTTACGCTTACCTGTCAGTGGCTTTCCCAAAACATCGGTTATGTGTATTGGTTGACAACTGTCAAGAAACCAGTCCCAGGTTTCGAAACGTCCATCCTCTCTCGCAATAAGAAACATGCTGGGACGATGAAGGAACCAACGGCAAGCTGTCAGTCGAATCTTATACTGTCTCCAGTAGAGAGGCTGCCCCTGGAACACGGAGTTGTGCTGTCGGGCGTGGCCGGTACTTGGACGGGTGACCATCCGGGCTACATCTACATCTACATCTACATCTACATGATTACTCTGCAATTCACATTTAAGTGCTTGGCAGAGGGTTCATCGGACCACAATCATACTATCTCTCTACCATTCCACTCCCGAACAGCGCGCGGGAAAAACGAACACCTAAACCTTTCTGTTCGAGCTCTGATTTCTCTTATTTTATTTTGATGTTCATTCCTACCTATGTAGGTTGGGCTCAACAAAATATTTTCGCATTCGGAAGAGAAAGTTGGTGACTGAAATTTCGTAAATAGATCTCGCCGCGAAGAAAAACGTCTTTGCTTTAATGACTTCCATCCCAACTCGCGTATCATATCTGCCACACTCTCTCCCCTATTACGTGATAATACAAAACGAGCTGCCCTTTTTTGCACCCTTTCGATGTCCTCCGTCAATCCCACCTGGTAAGGATCCCACACCGCGCTGGAATATTCTAACAGAGGACGAACGAGTGTAGTGTAAGCTGTCTCTTTACTGGACTTGTTGCATCTTTTAAGTGCCCTGCCAATGAAACGCAACCTTTGGCTCGCCTTCCCCACAATATTATCTATGTGGTCTTTCCAACTGAAGTTGTTCGTAATTTTAACACCCAGGTACTTAGTTGAATTGACAGCCTCGAGAATTGTACTATTTATCGAGTAATCGAATTCCAACGGATTTCTTTTGGAACTCATGTGGATCACCTCACACTTTTCGTTATTTAGCTTCAACTGCCACCTGCCGCACCATACAGCAATCTTTTCTAAATCGATTTGCAACTGATACTGGTCTTCGGATGACCTTACTAGACGGTAAATTACAGCATCATCTGCGAACAACCTAAGACAACTGCTCAGATTGTCACCCAGGTCATTTATATACGCTGTTGCCATTTTTCGGGGTGCACTCAGCCTCATGATGCCAATTGAGGAGCTACTCGACCGAGTAGTAGCGGCTCCGGTCAAAGAAAGCCATCATAACGACCGGGAGAGCGGTGTGCTGACCACACGCCCCTCCTATCCGCATTCTCAGCTGAGGATGACACGGCGGTCAGATGGTCTCGATGGGCCACTTGTGGCCTGCAGACGGAGCGCAGTTATTTCAGATAACTTGATCAATATTTGCCAGTTAACAAATTACCCTTTGCAATGTAATCAATAAAAAATCTCCTTTGCTTAATGAAAAAGTCTGGTCGTAGCCTTACAGGCGGGTGAAATAGACTTTACCATGTGTTCAACAGAAACGAAAGTAACGTCGGGTGTGTCCCAGCGTAGCGTAACAGGAACCTCTAAAGTTCTCTGTATACATAAATGATTTATCAGAGAGGATCAGCAGCTCTGTAAGACGTTCGTGGACCATGCTGTTGTCTTCAGGACAGTATAGTTATTGGACCATCGTAAGGAAATGCCAAAATACTTGGATAAAATTTTCACTTGATTTAATGAATGACTGCTCTCTTTAAATATACACTCCTGGAAATTGAAATAAGAACACCGTGAATTCATTGTCCCAGGAAGGGGAAACTTTATTGACACATTCCTGGGGTCAGATACATCACATGATCACACTGACAGAACCACAGGCACATAGACACAGGCAACAGAGCATGCACAATGTCGGCACTAGTACAGTGTATATCCACCTTTCGCAGCAATGCAGGCTGCTATTCTCCCATGGAGACGATCGTAGAGATGCTGGATGTAGTCCTGTGGAACGGCTTGCCATGCCATTTCCACCTGGCGCCTCAGTTGGACCAGCGTTCGTGCTGGACGTGCAGACCGCGTGAGACGACGCTTCATCCAGTCCCAAACATGCTCAATGGGGGACAGATCCGGAGATCTTGCTGGCCAGGGTAGTTGACTTACACCTTCTAGAGCACGTTGGGTGGCACGGGATACATGCGGACGTGCATTGTCCTGTTGGAACAGCAAGTTCCCTTGCCGGTCTAGGAATGGTAGAACGATGGGTTCGATGACGGTTTGGATGTACCGTGCACTATTCAGTGTCCCCTCGACGATCACCAGTGGTGTACGGCCAGTGTAGGAGATCGCTCCCCACACCATGATGCCGGGTGTTGGCCCTGTGTGCCTCGGTCGTATGCAGTCCTGATTGTGGCGCTCACCTGCACGGCGCCAAACACGCATACGACCATCATTGGCACCAAGGCAGAAGCGACTCTCATCGCTGAAGACGACACGTCTCCATTCGTCCCTCCATTCACGCTTGTCGCGACACCACTGGAGGCGGACTGCACGATGTTGGGGCGTGAGCGGAAGACGGCCTAACGGTGTGCGGGACCGTAGCCCAGCTTCATGGAGACGGTTGCGAATGGTCCTCGCCGATACCCCAGGAGCAACAGTGTCCCTAATTTGCTGGGAAGTGGCGGTGCGGTCCCCTACGGCACTGTGTAGGATCCTACGGTCTTGGCGTGCATCCGTGCGTCGCTGCGGTCCGGTCCCAGGTCGGCGGGCACGTGCACCTTCCGCCGACCACTGGCGACAACATCGATGTACTGTGGAGACCTCACGCCCCACGTGTTGAGCAATTCGGCGGTACGTCCACCCGGCCTCCCGCATGCCCACTATATGCCCTCGCTCAAAGTCCGTCAACTGCACATACGGTTCACGTCCACGCTGTCGCGGCATGCTACCAGTGTTAAAGACTGCGATGGAGCTCCGTATGCCACGGCAAACTGGCTGACACTGACGGCGGCGGTGCACAAATGCTGCGCAGCTAGCGCCATTCGACGGCCAACACCGCGGTTCCTGGTGTGTCCGCTGTGCCGTGCGTGTGATCATTGCTTGTACAGCCCTCTCGCAGTGTCCGGAGCAAGTATGGTGGGTCTGACACACCGGTGTCTATGTGTTCTTTTTTCCATTTCCAGGAGTGTAGATAGATGTAAGACAATGCCTATAACAAAGAGAAGGAATTACAAGATTGCTGTTGAATGTCTTGAGCCCGTCTCGTCCTGTGAGTGTTTTGGGGTCATATTAAGTGTAAGAAGCCACATGAAATGCAATGGTAGCATAAAATAAATATTAGGGTAGGAAATGGAAGAATTAGTTTTACCGAAAGTGTTCTGGTAAAATACAATGTATCTGTAAAAGAAATGACATACAAGACGCTACAGCCTCCAATTCTGTGGTATTGTCACATTGTTTGGAGTCCTCATCATATAGGCATGGCAACAGACATCGAAGGATTTCAGAGACGCGCTGCTGGGATCATAAGAGGTCGGTTTATCCGATTAGAAAGCAGAACAGAAATACTTGGGAAAATTAAATGGATATCCTTGGAAGAAAGACGACGTAGGTAGTTCTCGCGGAACTCTGTTGGGTGATACAGGAAATGTATATGCAGTTGCGAATACAGGGGAAATCCAGCTGTAGAATAGAATGACTACATTGAAAATTTGTGTCGGACTCGAACCCTGATTTTCCGCTTACCGCGAGTAGTCACTTTATCCATTTCAGCTATCCGTGCACGATTCACAGCCCGACCCAAACTTCCATATATCGTCGTCCATGCGTCAGTACGGTACAACTTCTGTTGCGTGAATTTGGAGAGTCTGTATTCGAAGAAGACTGTGCGGACGTTATGCTGCCACTATGGTATATCTCGCATAGGGATCATGAGAATAAGATAACAGATTTAGGCATGAACAGAGGCATGTAGACAGCAATTTTTCCCTTCCTCAAACAGCGAATGCAATAGGACAGAAAATCTATCATATTGGTACGGAGTAGCCTCTGCCATAGTGTACAATAGCGTGCGTAGTATATGCAGGGTGTTGGGGTATAAATGCAGTTACTGTGATTATTGATGCCTTAATATATACCCACTTCAGTGTGTTAGCTGGTTTTTCTCTGCGTCTAACAGTCTTACCATAAACACGTCTCATGATTTCTACCTGATGTTTTCATGTTTTATTCACGGTCGTAACTGCACCAAGTGGACTGTGCCTGTCAGGATAGACTAACCATGTCCACACCGAAACAAGCCGGCCGAGGTGGCCGAGCGATTCTAGGCGCTACAGTCTGGAACCGCGCGACCGCTACGGTCGCAGGTTCGAATTCTGCCTCGGGCATGGATGTGTGTGATGTCCTTAGGTTAGTTAGGTTCAAGTAGTTCTAAGTTCTCGGGGACTGATGACCTCAGAAGTTAAGTCCCATAGTGCTCAGAGCCCTTTCAACCATTTCAACACCGAAACAACTGATACGACACAGTGGTCAGTGTGACTGACTACCATGCGGAGGACCTGGGTTCCATTCTCAGTACCGCCAGGGATTTGTCCTTAGTTAGTAGACTGAAATAGGGTTCACTCAACCTCGTGGCGACAACCGAGGAGCTAGTAGCGCGTAGTAGCATTGTTTGGAGTAGTAGCCGCACCAGGTCTGCTAACCTGACAACAGCTGGGAGTGGAGTGTACTGACCCATACCTCGCCATGATCCCCCTCTCTCTGTTCATCTCCCCTTCTCCCTGTCTGTGTCCATCTCCTCCTTGCCCCTCGCTGTCTGTCCATCTCCTTGTCCCCCTTCTCTCTCCACGTTACCACGCTCACCCCAATAGGAGGCTCGTTGTTCTCACCCCCCGCAACGTTTCTTTCCAGATCGAAATTAACATGTGTACCAAAGTTCGTTGAAATCGTTCCAGAGATTTAGGATGAGGTTTTTACCCTCGGCCTTGCCTGTGTACCCACATGTCAATATATTTGACATTTATTTAACATATTTCACACATATTTGTACACATATTCATCCGTATGTCTAGCGAATTTCGCACTGCCGTTTTATTTTCACGCAGCTCAATATTTATGACATTGTATCTCCTGAACTACACTACTGGCCATTAAAATTGCTGCACCAAGAAGAAATGAAGATGATCAACGCGTATTCATTGGACAAATATATTATACTAGAACTGACATGTGATTACATTTTCACGCAATTTGGGTGCGTAGATCCTGAGAAATCAGTACCCAGAACAACCACCTCTGGCCGTAATAACGGCCTTGATACGCCTGGGCATTGAGTCAAAAAGAGCTTGGATGGCGTGTACTGGTACAGCTGCCCATGCAGCTTCAAGACGATACCACAGTTCATCGAGAGTAGTGACTGGCGTATTGTGACGAACCTGTTGCTCGGCCACCACTGACCAGACGTTTTCAATTGGTGAGAGATCTGGAGAATGTGCTGGCCAGGGCAGCAGTCGAACATTTCCTGTATCCAGAAAGGCCCGT
This sequence comes from Schistocerca piceifrons, assembly GCF_021461385.2. Lineage (NCBI taxonomy): Eukaryota > Metazoa > Arthropoda > Insecta > Orthoptera > Acrididae > Schistocerca > Schistocerca piceifrons. The sequence goes on from NC_060149.1 coordinate 125,351,858, forward strand.
ACAGGACCTGCAACATGCGGTCGTGCATTATCCTGCTGAAGTGTAGGGTTTCGCAGGGATCGAATGAATGGTAGAGCCACGGGTCGTAACACGAGTGAAATGTAGCGTCCACTGTTCAAAGTGCCGTCAATGCGAAAAAGAGTGACCGAGACGTGTAACCAATGGCACCCCATACCATCACGCTGGGTGATACGCCAGTATGGCGATGACGAATACACGCTTCCAATGTGCGTTCACCGCGATGTCGCCAAACACGGATGCGACCATCAGGATGCTGTAAACAGAACCTGGATTCATCCGAAAAAATGACGTTTTGCCATTCGTGCACCCATGTTCGTCGTTGAGTACACCATCGCAGGCGCTCCTATCTGTGATGCAGCGTCAAGGGTAACCGCAGCCATGGTCTCCGAGCTGATAGTCCGTGCTGCTGCTAACGTCGTCGAACTGTTCGTGAAGATGGTTGTTGTCTTGTAAACGTCCCCATCTGTAGACTCAGGGATGGAGACGTGGCTGCACGATCCGTTACAGCCATGCGGATAAGATGCCTGTCATCTCGACTGCTAGTGATACGAGGCCTTTGTCGTGATACGATAAACCGCAATCACGATAGGCTACAATCCGACCTTTATCAAAGTCGGAAACGTGATGGTACGCATTTCTCCTCCTTACAAGAGGCATCACAACAACGTTTCACCAGCCAAAGCCGGTCAACTGCTGTTTGTGTATGAGAAATAGGTTGGAAACGTTCCTCATGTCAGCACGTTGTAGGTGTCGCCACCGGCGCCAACCTTGTGTGAATGCTCTGAAAAGCTAATTATTTGCATATCACAGCATCTTCTTCCTGTCGGTTAAATTTCGCGTCTGTACCACATCATCTTCGTGGTGTAGCAATTTTAATGGCCAGTATTGTATATCCTGTATAACGATATAAGTTTGCAGGAACATGCAGTGGTATATGTAGCTACTGTCTGTGAAATGTGTTGTGAATAGAGTTAGTAATAAAGTCACAATAAATTAAAATGTCTTGTTTCACACAGCATGTTGCGGCATTTTCTCAGGCATCTCAGTGTTAATGACGTCATATATCCTGCACTATGTGTTGTAAAATGAATTTTTTTGTATTTAAATTCAGCTACATATGGCTATTGCCTAAGAAAAGTGCTGCGAATAGATATAGTAGCAATGAAGTACTGAATTTAAACGTTTTATATGATGAAGCAGTTTTTCACGCGTCTCAGTATTTGTGACGTTATATCTTCTCAACTATGTGTCGCACGATGATATTAATTTGCTAGTACATTCAGTGGTACATGTGAATCCTGTCTGCAGAATGTGTCGCAAATACAGTTAGTAGTAAAGACACAATAAATTAAAATATCTTGTTTCACGCACCAGTTTTACTGCATGAGCAGCGAAAATATATTAATCGATAAATCTTTTCCTTTCTTCATTTTGTGGGGGTCGTCAGCGAGAAAAAAATTCGTAAAGGTTTGAAAATGTCTGTAAAGTTTGTTACAATGGTGCCTTTCATTTGAGCCCTGATTTATTCATTATCGAATTATGACTGATTTCTCTTCCTTACCGGTGCTGTGAAAAAACTGATGGTATTAACAATTGAAAACATTAAGATCATCCTCATATAAGTTATCACAGAGGGTTTCAAACAACGCTATCAATATTGAGAACTCAGACCATGCACAAATGAAACATTTACAAAATGCGAATGTTATAACATCTCACCAAGGGCGTCTGCTGTTTGGGCGACACACAAACTGGACGAAAGCCGTCTTTTCCATTTCGACGTACTATTTACATACGAAGCGAATTTCTACATGAACGGAGAGGTAAATAAACAGAGTCACAGATACTGGTCAGATGTCAACCTCCAATGGATAAGTCCATCGAAGATACTTCATTGAAGGTGGTGGTTTGTTGTGAAATGTGGAGTCTTCGTCTTGTTGGGGCCTCCTTCATTCAGTGTTCACTAATAGCAGCCGGTTATATGCAGTAGTTGGACCATGTGCTGCCGTCGCTGCAGCCTGAACACGGGTAATTTCCATCTTTCTTTCAGCACAGTGGTGTCCCACCTGATTATTGGCTAGCTGTCTGGGCTTATCTGGATATCCAGTTACCTCGTAGATGGATACGTCCGGTGGAGTGTCCGCCACGTTACCTGGATTTAAGTTCATAAAATTTCTATCTGTGGGGACGTACGAAGGCAATTGTTTTTGCAGTGGAGATCAGAAACCTTGAATACCTTAGGGAGCGGATTGCTGATGCTTGCGCTCACTTTCCAGTACATGTACTTGTTAAAGACCATAACGAAAGAAACAGTGTGCTGGACAACACGTCGAGGACACTTTTCAGTCTTCATGAGTTATCACCAGCATCGGCCTTGTTCTGAACCAGAAGGTGACATAACTAAAAAATGAGTACAGCTATGCTCAAATGAAAGAAACCATTTTTTTCTCGTGTAATTCTCCATCAGTCTGATTTCTAACATTAAACCCTTTCTATATGCTAATTGAGAGTTACATCCTAGATGGTGGCTTCTAAAATAACCATCGTGTTGGTAACGTAGCTTCACAGGTCTCCCCCCCCCCCCTTTTTCCCTATCATACTAACTGACTTTTTATGTTATCTACACGTTTTTGTTGTACAAGGGTGGTTCCACGTCTATGGTCCACCTTGTATAACGACAGGGAAAAAAGATAGCAAGCGTTTTCACCTTGCTTCCAGAAAACTGGCATTAGGGAGCATAGGTTATCTTACATCCTTGTACTTGAATAGAACTATGTTAACGACTAATATACAGGGCTATTACAAATGATTGAAGCGATTTTATAAATTCACTGTAGCTCCATTCATTGACATATGGTCACGACACACTACAGATACGTAGAAAAACTCATAAAGTTTTGTTCGGCGGAAGCCGCACTTCAGGTTTCTGCCGCCAGAACGCTCGAGAGCGCAGTGAGACCAAATGGCGACAAGAGCCGAGAAAGCGTATGTCGTGCTTGAAATGCACGCACATCAGTCAGTCATAACAGTGCAACGACACTTCAGGACGAAGTTCAACAAAGATCCACCAACTGCTAACTCCATTCGGCGATGGTATGCGCAGTTTAAAGCTTCTGGATGCCTCTGTAAGGGGAAATCGACGGGTCGGCCTGCAGTGAGCGAAGAAACGGTTGAACGCGTGCGGGCAAGTTTCACGCGTACCCCGCGGAAATCGACGAATAAAGCAAGCAGGGAGCTAAACGTACCATAGCCGACGGTTTGGAAAATCTTACGGAAAAGGCTAAAGCAGAAGCCTTACCGTTTACAATTGCTACAAGCCCTGACACCCGATGACAAAGTCAAACGCTTTGAATTTTCGGCGCGGTTGCAACAGGTCATGGAAGAGGATTCGTTCAGTGCGAAACTTGTTTTCAGTGATGAAGCAACATTTTTTCTTAATGGTGAAGTGAACAGACACAATGTGCGAATCTGGGCGGTAGAGAATCCTGACGCATTCGTGCAGCAAATTCGCAATTCACCAAAAGTTAACGTGTTTTGTGCAATCTCGCGGTTTAAAGTTTACGGCCCCTTTTTCTTCTGCGAAAAAAACGTTACAGGACACGTGTTTCTGGACATGCTGGAAAATTGGCTCATGCCACAACTGGAGACCGACAGTGCCGACTTCATCTTTCAACAGGATGGTGCTCCACCGCACTTCCATCATGATGCTCGGCATTTCTTAAACAGGAGATTGGAAAACCGATGGATCGGTCGTGGTGGAGATCATGATCGGCAATTCATGTCATGGCCTCCATGCTCTCCCGACTTCACCCCATGCGATTTCTTTCTGTGGGGTTATGTGAAAGATTCAGTGTTTAAACCTCCTCTATCAAGAAACGTGCCAGAACTGCGAGCTCGCATCAACGATGCTTCCGAACTCATTGATGGGGACATGCTGCGCCGAGTGTGGGAGGAACTTGATTATCGGCTTGATGTCTGCCAAATCACTAAAGGGGCACATATCGAACATTTGTGAATGCCTAAAAAACTTTTTGAGTTTTTGTATGTGTGTGCAAAGCATTGTGAAAATATCTCAAATAATGAAGTTATTGTAGAGCTGTGAAATCGCTTCAATCATTTGTAATAACCCTGTATTATTTTAGAAGCAATGGAATTACTTTTTACTCTTGTGGACCAGTTAATAAGTTATTTTGCTCTAACAGAAAACGCGATAAGCTAATGGAAACCCATAACAGACTTTTTGACAGTATTCGAGCTTGTTGTTGCTGTGTCATATTATACGTTGTATTGTATTGTATGTTAACCGTCCCCGCTGCAGCCGCAGCGGTTCACAACCCCACGACGACTACCGCAGTTCACTTCACTCCTCTGCCGCCACACACTGAACCACTCTTTCAGGGTTATTGTGCTGTGCGGCCCCCGGTGGACCTCCCCCAGGGAACGTCTCACACCAGACTAGTGTAATCTCTATGTTTGCGTGGTAGAGTAATGCTGGTGTACGCATACGTGGAGAACTTGTTTACACAGCAATCGCCGACATAGTGTAGCTGAGGCGGAGTATGGGGAACCAGCCTGCATTCGCCGAGGCAGATGGAAAACCGCCTAAAAACCATCCACAGACTGGTCGGCTCATCGGACCTCGACACAAATTCGCCGGGCGGATTCGTGCCGGGGACCAGGCGCTCCTTCCCACTCCGGAAAGCCATGCATTAGACCACACGGCTAACCGGGCGGGCATATTATACGTTACTTCCCGAGAGATAATGTGACCACAGCTTTGAAGGAGTGTGTTTTCGAAGAGGCCTTACAATTACTCAATACAAAAAATCGTTTTTATTATAACATGCTGATTTTATTTCGTCGTTTGAATATAGTTTTATTACCTTGTAATCTTCGCTCCAAATAGCGAACACTCTGCCTCCAAGACTAATTAATATCTCTTCAACAAAGTGAGACCTTTCCAGCGCTTCTATTGGTCCGTCATGTACATCTGCCATGGAAGTGAACTGCAAAGCTGTGTGAAGATACACAAGTGAGATATTTTGACCGGAAAAAATAACTACGTTATTTATGGATTCTTCCGTTACTTCTTCGTAGAACAAGTCCATATTCGAGGTTGAATAGCAAAGTACACTGTTCTTGTTCTACTGATTTTTGTTCATTTCATACTAATTTTCGGCTTATTAAGTAATCCTCAGGAAATAACTGACTAGCGTCTAAAAGAGACACTAGTTCTTAGGTAACTAAACACACGCAAAGATACCGTCACTTGCACTGAGTGCTGTGCGTCAAACTTGTTTCTTAACGTTGAAATTACACTTCACACAATGGAAAAAGTTAAGCACAATCAACAAATACACAACATTACAGGTAAATGGTTATAATACTAAATTTTGTGAGGTCTTTACATTGGATGAGATACTATTAAACTAAGCGTTCTTCATTAATGTTGTCCAACAAACATGTTTCCCATTGTTAACAGCATTTTTAAGTAATGGGTAATATTCAACACAGAACACAGTTAAAATACGTAATATTAAAGTATTGTAAGGTATATTGTTGAAGTCTATGGCGTAAGCAAGGTGAAGAATAGGAAATTCTATTGTGTTTTGATTTTGTGTAGCAGAATGTGTCATTGTGGCGGATGATGGGTATGCGGCTGGTTGACTGCATCATATGAAGCTTGAAAGTGGGGTGTGCTCAGCTGTAGTAGATCATTTAGAACCAGCTGGGGTTTTGAGCTAAATGTCTGTTCACCTCAAGTGCTTCTAAATGGCTTAGTTTTATTCCTTTGTAGGCTAGGCGCAGTGTCTCTATGTGGACTTGCTATCCATGTCCTTCCTTCAGCACATGTTCGGCAAAGGTGAAGCCTTTCTTAATTCCAGGTTTGTTCGACCTAGATGTTATGGTCCTGCCTGTCTGACCAATATACAGTTTGCTGCAGTCACTGCAAGTGATTTTTTAAACACCACTGTTAGTCAGCAAATCTTTTTTGTCCATGCTGTTGAATAGGATATGAACTCTAGTGCCTCTAACATAAAATGAAGTTTTGTAATTGCAGGATTTGAAGGTTTTGGCTAATTTGTCGGATAGCTTTCCAAAATAGGGGGTAGTACATGGGTTGATTACATATATGAATGTTGTTGCAGAGAGGGCATATACATATAGTAACATATTGCTTCTTTTTTGTGTGAAATTTTATCAATTAATTCAGGGGTATAGCCACTGTTTGATACGATATATTTAATTGTGTCTAATTGTGTCTGAAAATTCCGTTTTGAGATTGATGTAGATTTAAGACGATGTACCATGGAGTGGAAAGCAGCGTGTTTGTGTGATATTTGGTATTTAACCATGTAGTGTGTTCAATATTGCCCATTACACAAACATGTTATTAACAATGAGTAAAGTGTTTATTACACAATGTATTTACAAGTTATTAGTTAGATAATTCTCAAACTATGCCACCATAACCGTATAATCTGTAATATCGTATGATTAAGTATTTTAATTATTGTTTATAATATTGTCCATTGCATAAAGTTTAGTTTACAATGTAAAAAAAAGTTTGTTGCAGAACGTAAATGAAGAGTGCTTAGTTTAACAGTTTCTGAGCCAATGTTAAAATCTAACAAAAATAAGCCGAAAACTAGTTAGAAATAAACAAAAATCAGTAGTACAGAACAAGTGTACTTGTTATTCAACCTTAAATAATTACGTTAGTAGATCTATCAAGTTAATTATAAACAGCGTTGCAATGAAACAAATTACCTGTCATTAGTTCTTCCTTAGTGTCGTCTAGCATGTAATTCATTTCCATGAGAGTTGCGTCGGTGGCTCCGAAGTGAAACGGCTTCTGGGACAGATGCCTTTCTAAAATAATGAGTTAATTACAGTTACAGTAACCTTACCCACTGAGACAAAAACACAGTGACACAAACCCTGTTGTAATGTTTTTTGACAAAATAAATTTAAAAAGGGTTTGACTTAAAAGTACACATTAAATTACAGTTAAGTAAAGGCTATAGATTTCATTTCCGTATGATTTATTAGGATCATGCTTAAAAGAAAAAGTACGTTACGAGTACTGTAAAGTCATCTTAAATTATTACAGCAACAGAAGTTTTTTAACGTTGTGATACGATAGGTACGTTTGTAGTTTACGCGTTTCACTGAGCGAGGTAGCACAGTGGACTCTTAATCGGGAATACGGTGACTGAAATCACATCTTCGTCTAACAACTGTAGGCAACGAGCTGTTGTTAGTGTGCCCTGAATGAAGAAGGGCCTAACAACACGACAGCCCCATATTCCACACCAAACCATAACTTTCCACGAGCCACATACGGGCAATGGATCCATCACGTGAGGTTTCCTAGTTCAGATTTTCTGTCTTGCTTAAAATCTGACTTTATTAAATTCTTTTCAAAGGCATTTTGAAAACACTTTCTTTCATTGGAGTTTTTAGAGTGCGTGTAAACAGATACTGCAGTGTTTTACGAACCTGTGAGCTCTACCTGCAATATAGATGAACGGAGGCAGCCACGAAGTTCAGAAGGGACGGTGATTGATCCAGTAGGTCCCACAAAGTTCTCTCTGCTGTTCTGCACTTTTTGAGTAAAGCAAGGACTGTGGTGGAGGCAGCCTAGGTCCTTACCAAGGTGTAATCTTAAAATTTCGAATTATCTTCCTCTGAGAAACTGAAAAAAATACACTGAATATTTCTAAATACTTAGAGAAGTTAGATGTGTTCCAGAGCACTCTGCAATACAGAACATCAACCAGGATCTTTGTCCTACTGGTTATCGCCACTGATTCAAGCTTTCTAATCCGACGTAAGATTAACCCTTTCTGCAATGTAATACCCTGTTGTATGAAGTTTGATTTTACTAGAACGCAACAAATTTCTCGATAAGGCAACATAAAATCATTGTCTACCAATGTTCGAAACTAGCCCATCCACAGGACTTCCTTGGCCAAGGACAATCTGATGGAGTGTATGTTGTGTTAGCTAAACGAAACAATTTTTTAGCCTTGTTTCACAAACTTTACTGTTATTGTACGACCTAGGTTTCGGCTTATGAACCTATTTTCTAATACGTAACTGATTCCAAAGATGAGAACCTTGCAATGATAAACATATCAACTTTTTAAATCTATCGGTTTTGGCTTAAACTGTAAAAGTTATCTCAGTTGAAAATTTTAACAAATTACTTATGGATTTACAAAATTCATCAGGACAGCATTTACAAAATTAATTACTACAGCGTCTACAAAAACTATGGCTAAACGTACACTGGAATAGCCATGAGAAGGAATGGATTTTTTTAATTACGTGAAAGAAGGCACAAAGGGTTTTCCTCTGTGTACAAGTTGCAACATTGCCTAAAGAGGATCAATAATTGAACTGAGTTTGTTCGTTCTGTAGTGAGTGTGATGATATGCACATCTGTTTCGTAATTTCTAAAATTTCTGAGTGAGCTTTGCACCCTTTCCTTCTATCTCTAAGACTTCTAGACCTATTATGGATTTGTGGTTTTCATTTATGCAATAGTCGGAAAAGGATGAATTTGGCTTCTTTAATCTCCAACTTCTATGGTGTTCTCTGAATTAAGTGCAGATTGACCACCCAGTCTATCTAACACAGCAACACCGACAGTCTCGGCACATGATCTTATCAACCTCACTTTTCATGATATGTGGTTGTTTATCTGTTACACTGAATAGACATTACCTATCTGTGGGATATAGAAAAACACAGAGAAACCCTTTGCTTTTAAAATGTGGCTTATCCTGTTTAGAGTTTTACCAGTAAAAGGTAAATTGCACAAATTCCTTTTCGATCTATCTACAGGGCTAACACAAATGATTGAAGCGATTTCATAAATTCACTGTAGCTCCATTCATTGACATATGGTCACAACACACTACATATACGTAGAAAAACTCATAAAGTTTTGTTCGGCGGAAGCCGCACTTCAGGTTTCTGACGCCAGAGCGCTCGAGAGCGCAGTGAGACAAAATGGCGACAGGAGCCGAGAAAGCGTATGTCGTGCTTGAAATGCACTCACATCAGTCAGTCATAACAGTGCAACGACACTTCAGGACGAAGTTCAACAAAGATCCACCAACTGCTAACTCCATTCGGCGACGGTATGCGCAGTTTAAAGCTTCTGGATGCCTCTGTAAGGGGAAATCGACGGGTCGGCCTGCAGTGAGCGAAGAAACGGTTGAACGCGTGCGGGCAAGTTTCACGCGTACCCCGCGGAAGTCGACGAATAAAGCAAGCAGGGATCTAAACATACCACAGCCGACGGTTTGGAAAATCTTACGGAAAAGGCTAAAGCAGAAGCCTTACCGTTTACAATTGCTACAAGCCCTGACACCCGATGACAAAGTCAAACGCTTTGAATTTTCGGCGCGGTTGCAACAGGTCATGGAAGAGGATTCGTTCAGTGCGAAACTTGTTTTCAGTGATGAAGCAACATTTTTTCTTAATGGTGAAGTGAACAGACACAATGTGCGAATCTGGACGGTAGAGAATCCTGACGCATTCGTGCAGCAAATTCGCAATTCACCAAAAGTTAACGTGTTTTGTGCAATCTCGCGGTTTAAAGTTTATGACCCCTTTTTCTTCTGCGAAAAAAACGTTACAGGACACGTGTATCTGGACATGCTGGAAAATTGGCTCATGCCACAACTGGAGACCGACAGCGCCGACTTCATCTTTCAACAGGATGGTGCTCCACCGCACTTCCATCATGATGCTCGGCATTTCTTAAACAGGAGATTGGAAAACCGATGGATCGGTCGTGGTGGAGATCATGATCGGCAATTCATGTCATGGCCTCCACGCTCTCCCGACTTAACCCCATGCGATTTCTTTCTGTGGGGTTATGTGAAAGATTCAGTGTTTAAACCTCCTCTACCAAGAAACGTGCCAGAACTGCGAGCTCGCATCAACGTTGCTTCCGAACTCATTGATGGGGACATGCTGCACCGAGTGTGGGAGGAACTTGATTATCGGCTTGATGTCTGCCGAATCACTAAAGGGGCACATATCGAACATTTGTGAATGCCAAAAAACTTTTTGAGTTTTTGTATGTGTGTGCAAAGTATTGTGATAATATCTCAAATAATAAAGTTATTGTAGAGCTGTGAAATCGCTTCAATCATTTGTAATAACCCTGTATATTGTTCAATGAGTATTGTAGGGACAGTAGGAATCTGGCTTGCTTCTTCAGTTTTTTGTTGAGAATTTTGTCAATGGCGTCGGAATCAAATTCTTTGTTTATGGCTATTGTTTTTCTGTATTGACTTCCAGGTCATAATCTTCTTGGGAGATGGAGATAGAAGGGACAGGATGGATCATGTGGTGGAAGTTTGCATGTTTGTTGGCTGTGTGACGTTGAAAGGTAGCTGGGATGAATGTTTATTTTCGGTAAATTTTAAATTTGTGGGCGCTATTTTCCATATGTAAACTGATGTCTAGGAAATTAATGCTGGAACCCACTAAATACATACCGAACTTTATGTTAGTATGCCATTGATTCATGTTTTCCATGAACTTGTGTAGGTGTCTAGTGGAAGCTTTCCACATAGAGAGAATATCATCGACATATCTGCATCGACACACAATATATTTTGTCAATGGTTCACTCTCAAGAAAATCAGTCTCCCACTTGTCCACCAACATTTATGCTAGTAAGGGGAACAAGGACGAGCCCATTGACAGAACATCTATTTGCTTATAACTGCTCCCTTGGAAGCAGAAATAATTTTGATTTAAACAGCAACCCACTGCACCAATTATCCTCAGCTGTTATTCTGGATTAATACTGTGTAAATACAATAATTGTTACACAATACCTACAAAGTCTTTCACAAGAATGCATGAGCGGCTCTCTTAGATATTACAGTGAAGTCTTACGAACCTCTGAGTGGTAGAGAATCGCAGATAAACTGGAATAAAGTAAAAAGTCTGAACGAACAGTAACAGCTTCCGTCATTGGTGGAATAACATATTTTTCACCAGTGGTGCAAAACGCAGAAACTACAGAGAGGGAAGGCGGTGCAACAAAAAGGGACTGCACATACAGGAAATGATCATAGTAAACTTATTGGACAAAAAATTATTTTCCTCCATGCGACATGACGTAACACAAGGTCTAACGTTCGTAACGGCCTCATTTCGGTGAGGAAGAGAGACCACACGTTTTTCAGGTATGCCATACCCAGCTGAAGCTACTCATTGTGGATTAGATCCAGCGGAGCTACCAAACTGCTGGGGTGTGGATTGCTAAGTTTCACTCGCTGTTGGAAATAGTCCAAGACTTTTGTATGGGATTAAGACTGAGTAACTTAGTGGACCAGTCGAGGTGCAACAGAGTTTCTGAGAGTTCGTCAAACGAGAGATCTACGTCTACATCTGCACGTCAACTCTGCAATTCACACTGAAGTGCCAGGCAGAGGATTCTTCGAACCACCTTCAGACTATTTCTATACCGTTCCACTCTCTATTAGCGCGTGGATAAAACGAGCACTTAAATATTTCTGTTCGAGCGCCGATTTCTCTGATTTTACTACGATGATCAGTTCTCCGCATGAAGGCTGGCGACAGTAAAATATTTTCACATTCACAAGAGAAAGTTGATGATTGAAATTTCGTGCAAAAACCACGGTGCAACGAAAGACGCCTTTGTTTTATGATTATCACTCCAACTCCAACTCGCTTGTCATATCCGTGCCCCTCTCTCCCCTGTTTCCCGATAATCAAAACGAGCTGCCCTTCTCTGAACTTTTGCGATGTCCTCTGTCAATCCTCTCTGGTAAGGATCCCATACCGCACAGCAAAGCTCTAGCAGAGGACGAACAAAACAGTCTCTTTAGTAGACATGTTATGTCTTATAAGTATTCCGCCAATAAAACTCAGTCTTTGTTTTGCCTTCCCCACAACATTATCTATGAGATCGTTCCTATTTAATTTGTTTGTAATTGTAATTCCTCGGTATTTAGTCGAATTTACAGCCTTTGAATGTGTGATTTAGCGTGTAACCGAAATGTAACGGATTTATTTTCGTATCAAGTGGATGGCCTTACACTTTTCCTTATTCAGAGACAATTACCACTTTTCGCACCGCAGTTACCACTTTTCGCACCGTACAGAAATTGTGTCTAAAATATTTTGCAATTGGCTTTGATCTTCTGATGACTGTACTGCCGTCTTTGATTGTCTCCTAAATCGCTTATACTGATTAAGAACAGCAGAGAGTCTATAACACTTCCTTTGGGAACACCGTATATCACTTACTTGATTTTCCGCCGATTACCACGTAGTCTGACATTCCTGACAGAAAATCCATTCGCACAACTGAAGCGATACTCCATAGGCTCGCAATTTTATTGTAAGTCTCTTGTGAGGAATGATGTCAAAAACCTTCGACAAATCTAGAAATATGGGATCAATTTGAGATCCCTTGTCGATAGCACTCATTACTTCGTGTGAACAAAGAGCTAGTTGTGTTCCATTAGAGCGATATTTTCTGAATCCGTGCTGTCTGTGTGTCAATAGACCTTCACCTTCGAGGTAATTCATAATGTTTCAACACGGTACAAGTTCCAAAATCCTACTGCAAATCGAATTCAGTCATATGGGTCTATAATTCATCGGATTACTCGTGTTTCCTTTCTTGAGTGTTGGTATGACCTGTGCAACCTTCAAATCTGTCGGTACCGATCTTTCGTTGGGCGACAGGTTGTATAAGATTGCTAAGTATGGCCCTATCGTATCAGAATACTCTAAAAGGAACCTATTTGGTATGCTGCCTGTGCCGGAAGACTTGCCTTTATTAAGTGATTTAAGCTGATTCGCTACACCGAGGATATTAACTTCTAAGCTACTCATGTTGGCAGTTGTTCTCGATTCGAATTCTGGAATATTTACTTCGTCTTCTTTGGTGAAAGAATTTCGGAAATCTGTGTTAATAACTCCTCTTCAGAGGCCCCCTCATCGGTAATGTTACAACTGGTACAACTCACAGAAGGTACTGATTGTGTCTTGAGGCTGCTGTAATTTACATACGACCAAAATTTGTGGATTTCCTGCAGATTTCTAGATAGAGTTTCGTTGTGGAGATGTATGCGTGCATCCCCATGAATACGGCTTGTGTCATCTTGGAAGACGGGAGCGTCTGTTGTATATTCACCATGAACATTTACAAGAGAGGCAACACTTCGCCGCAGAGGATGTTCAAATAAGTATCATGCTTTAAGGGTTCTGTGTGTGAGTCAGTAAAAACGGAACCATGATATGATCACTTTATACATCTACATCTATAACTACATGATTACTCTGCCATTCACAATAAGGTGCCTGGCAGAGGGTTCAATGAACCACCTTCAAGCTGTCTTTCTACCGTTCCACTCTCGAACGGCGCGCGGGAAAAACGAGCACTTAAATTTTTCTGTGTCAGCCCTGATTTCTTTTATTTTATCGTGATGATCATTTCTCCCTATGTGGATAGGTGACAACAGAATGTTTCCGCAAACGGAGGAGAAAACTGTTGATTGAAATTTCATGACAAGATCCCGTCGCAACGAAAAACGCCTTTCTTTTAATGGTAGCCACTCCAATTTACGTATCATGTCTGTGGCACTATCTCCCCTACTTCGCGATAATACAAAACGAGCTACCCTTCTTTGTACTTTTTCAATGTCATCCGTCAGTCCCATCTGATGCAGATCCCACACTGCACAGCAATACTCCAGAATAGGGCGGACAATCGTGATGTTAGCAGTCTCTTTAGTAGATCTGTTGCACCTTCTGCTCGTAAGTGTTCTGCCAGTGAATCGCAATCTTTGGCTGGCTCTACCCACGACATTATCTATGTGATCGTTCCAGTTTAGGGTATTTGTAATTGTAATCCATAAGTATTTAGTTGAATTTGCAGCCTTCAGATTTGTGTGACTTATTGCGTAATCGAAATTTAGCGGATTTCTTTTAGTACTCATGTGAATAACTTCACACTTTTATTTATTCAGGGTCAGCTGCCACTTTTCGCACCATACAGATATCTAAATCATTTTGCAATTCGTTTTGGTCATCTGATGACTTTACAAGACGGTAAATGACAGCATCATCCGCAAACAATCTAAGACGCTACTGAGATTATCTTCTATGTCGTTAATATAAATCAGGAACAATAGAGGGCCTATAACACTTCCTTGTGGAAAGCCGGATATTATTTCTGTTTTACTCGATGACTTTCCGTCTATTACTACGAACTGTGACCTTTCTGACAGGAAATCACGAATTCGGTCGCACAACTGAGGCGATATTCCATAGGTACGCAGTTTGGTTAGAAGACGCTTGTGAGGAACGGTGTCGAAAGCCTTCTGGAAATCTAAAAATATGGAATCAATTTGACATCCCCTGTCGATAGCAGGGCTATTTATGTTTCGCAAGAACGATATTTTCTAAATCCCTGCTGACTACGTGTCAATAAATCGTTTTCTTCGAAGTACTTCATAATGCTGTCGTTCGTCTTTCTGTTTGTCTGCTTCTCTGCCCGACTGTCAAAAACCCATTTTGACAGGAACGAGTAGACGTATGGAGTTGAAATTTATATCACATACTAATATCTACGGTTCCTTAGCGCTGTAAAAATTGAAGCTTCTAAGTGAATGCGATCAAAAGATAGTCACTTATGTCACATGTCTTGATACTCACCTAGATCCACATCTACATACATACTCCGTAGTCCACCATACGGTTCGTGGCGGAGGTTACCTCGTACCACAACTAGCATCTTCTCTCCCTGTTCCACTCCCAAACAGAACGAGGGAAAAATGACTGCCTATATGCCTCTGTACGGGCCCTAGTCTCTCTTATCTTATCTTTGTGGTCTTTCTCGAAATATAAGTTGGCGGCAGTAAAATTGTACTGCAGTCAGCCTCAAATGCTGGTTCTCTAAATTTCCTCAGTAGCGATTCACGAAAAGAACGCCTCCTTTCCTCCAGAGACTCCCATCCGAGTTCCTGAAGCATTTCCGTAACACTCGCGTGATGATCAAACCTACCAGTAACAAATCTAGCAACCCGCCTCTGAATTGCTTCTATGTTCTCCCTTAATCCGACCTGATAGGGACCCCAAACGCTCGAGCAGTACTCAAGAATAGGTCGTATTAGTGTTTTATAAGGGGTCTCCTTTACAGATGAACCACATCTTCCCACAATTCTATCAATGAACCGTAAACGACTATCCGCCTTCCCCACAACTGCCATTACATGCTTGTGCCACTTCATATCGCTCTGCAATGTTACGCCCAAATATTTAATAGACGTGACTGTGTCAAGCGCTACACTACTAATGGAGTATTCAAACATTACAGGATTCTTTTTCCTATTCATCTGCATTAATTTACATTTATCTATATCTAGAGTTAGCTGCCATTCTTTACACCAATCACAAATCCTGTCCAAGTCATCTTGTATCCTCCTACAGTCACTCAACGACGACACCTTCCCGTGCACCACAGCATCATCAACAAACAGCCGCACATTGCTATCCACCCTATCCAAAAGATTGTTTATGTAGATAGAAAACAACAGGGGACCTACCACACTTCACTGAGGCACTCCAGGTGATACCCTCACCTCCGATGAACACTCGCCATCAAGGACAACGTACTGGGTTCTATTACTTAAGAAGTTTTCGAGCCACTCACATATTTGGGAACCAATCCCATATGCTCTTACATTAGTTAGGAGTCTGCAGTGGGGCACCGAGTCAAACGCTTTCCGAAAGTCAAGGAATATGGCAGCCGTCTGATACCCTTCATCCATGGTTCGCAAGATATCATGTGAAAAAAGGGCGAGTTGCGTTTCGCAGGAGCAATGCTTTCTAAAGCCGTGCTGATGCATGGACAGCAACTTCTCTGTCTCAAGGAAATTCATTATATTCGAACTGAGAATATGTTCGAGAATCCTGCAACAAACCGATGTTAAGGATATTGGTCTGTAATTTTGAGGATCCGTCCTTCTACCCTTCTTATATACAGGCGTCACCTGCGCTTTTTTCCAGTCACTCGGGACTTTACATTGGGTAGGAGATTCGCGATAAATGCAAGCTAAGTAAGGAGTCAATGCAGTAGAATACTCTCTGTAAAACTGAATTGGAATCCCATCAGGACCTGGCGATTTATTTATTTTCAACCCATTCAACTCACAAACTCATCAAAACCTATGGGACACTTTCCGTTGGCCTAGACTCACGAAATTAGGCAAGAAGCAAGGTTTCATAGTACAACTAAAAGAAAAAAATCTGAAAATTGTTAATTTATGACTACATCACAAGAAAAAAATTGTGTCATTTGTTATCCGACTGACTACTTGTCCGTCCGTCTGTTAAGACCCTTTTTTTCTCAGAAACGGATAGACATATCAAATTGAAATTTACGCCGCACACTAAGGTCTATGGATGCTTCACGATGTAATAAAAGTAAGCTTCTAATTCAGTGCAATCAAAAGATACGGCCATTTATGTCATTATTTTGATTCGCACAAACTCACTCGTCAAAACATCTAAAACACTTACCGTTGAATTAGAATCATGAAATTAGGTAAGAAGCAAGGTTTAGGAGTACAACTAAAGGAAAAAATCCGAAAATGTCAATGTGTAATTATATCGAGGGAAAAAATATTTTTTTGTTGTTCTCCAAAGTCTTGGAACTTTCAAGACCGATATCATGCCAGTATTGGCATCGATAACAGACCAAAATCGTCGAGATTCTCGATTCCCAGGATGGATGAACTATCTGTATACATGATTAGTTCTGTACGGAGCCCTAGTTGCTCGAGTCCTTCTCGCACTTATCCGAATTTTTTATATTATTTTTTTATTAGTTCCAGACAATGCTCATGTCACTACATATTTTTATTTATTTTATTTTATACGTCTAGTTCCGTAGGTACAAATCGAGGAGCAAATCTCCAAGATCATGGAACGTGTCGGTACATGAAATTACAACATAAAGGTAATAAAAGATAAAATAAAATGATTATGAACCCAGAAAAGACAAACGATAAGTTTATGTAAACACAATCAACAATATAACATAGGAATCAGCTTAATTTTTCAAGGAACTCCTCTACAAAAAGAGTGACCCATGAGGAAACTCTTCAGTTTCGATTTGAAAGAGCGTGGATTACTGCTAAGATTTTTAAATTCTTGTGGTAGCGTATTGAAAATGGATGCAGCAGTATACTGCACACCTTTCTGCGCAGGAGTCAAGGAAGGGCGATCCAAATGCAGATTAGATTTCTATCCAGTATTAACTGCATGAAAGCTGCTAATTCTTGGGAATAAGCTGATATTGTTAACAAGAAGCGACAGTAAAGAATACAAATATCGAGACGCCAATGTCAGAATACCCAGGCTAGTGAACGGGGGTCGACAAGAGGTTCGCGAACTTACACCACTTGATACCCGAACTGCCCGTTTCTGAGCAAAAAATATCCTTTGAGAATTTAGCAATTATATACAACCGCTCGCTCACAGAAAGACCCGTACCTAAAGACTGGAAAATTGCTCAAGTCACACCAATACCCAAAAAGAGAAGTAGGAGTAATCCGTTGAATTACGGGCCCATATCCCTAACGTCGATTTGCAGTAGGGTTTTCGAACATATACTGTATTCGAACATTATGAAGTACCTCGAAGTAAACGATTTATTGACAAGTAGTCAGCACAGATTCAGAAAATATCGTTCTTGCAAAACACAATAGCCCTTTATACTCATGAAGTAATGAGTGCTATCGACAGGGGATGTCAAATTGATCCCATATTTTTAGATTTCCATAAGGCTTTCGAAACCGTTCCTCACAAGCGTCTTCTAACCAAACTGCGTGCCTTCGGAATATCGCTCAGTTGTGCGACTGGATTCGTGATTTCCTGTCAGAAAGGTCACAGTTCGTAGTAATGGACGGAAAGTCATCGAGTAAAACAGAAATAATATCCGGCGTTCCCCAAGGAAGTGTTATAGGCCCTCTATTGATCCTGATCTATATTAACGACATAGAAGATAATCTCAGTAGCGTTTTAGATTGTTTGCAGATGATGCTGTCATTTACCGTCTTGTAAAGTCATCAGATGACCAAAACGAATTGCAAAATGATTGGTGCGAAAAGTGACAATTGACCCTGAATAAAGAAAAGTGTTAAGTTCTTCACATGAGTACTAAAAGAAATTCGCTAAATTTCGATTACGCGATAAGTCACACAAATCTGAAGGCTACAAATTCAACTAAATACTTAGGGATTACAATTACAAATACCCTAAATTGGAACGCTCACATAGATAATGTTGTGGGTAGAGCCAACCAAAGATTGCGATTCATTGGCAGAACACTTAGAAGGTGAAACAGATCTACTAAAGAGACTACTTACAACACGCTTGTCCGTCCTATTCTGGAGTATTGTTGTGCGGCGTGGGATCCGCATCAGATGAGACTGACGGATGACATCTAAAAAGTACAATGAAGGGCAGCTCGTTTGTATTATCGCAAAGTAGGGGAGATAGTGCCACAGACATGCTACTTGAATTGGAGTGGCTATCATTAAAACAAGGGCGTTTTTTGTTGCGGCGGGATCTTCTCATGAAATTTCAATCACCAATTTTCTCCTCCGATTGCGAAAACATTCTGGTGGCACCCACCTATATAGGGAGAAATTATCATCACGATAAAATAAGAGAAATCAGCGCTCGCACAGAAAAATTTAAGTGCTCGTTTTCCCCGCGGGCTTGAAGGTGGTTCATTGAACCCTCTGCCAGGCACTTTATTGTGAATAGCAGAGTAATCACGTAGATGTAGATGTAGATGGGTAGAATTACCCCAAAATATAATACCATACGACATAAGCGAATGAAAATAACCAAAGTACACTACTTTTCGTGTCGAACTATGACTTACTTCAGATACCGTTCGAATAGCAGCATTAGGTCTTTGAACAAGATATCAAATGTGGGAAATCCTTGTTCTTGTCGACGATAACCTGAGTAAGTAGTCCCTAGTCGTAACACAGAGCATCCCAAAACATCACAAAACTACCTCCGACCTGAACTACACCCTCCATATCCTGCGTGATAAATACCTCATGAACCCAACGGTGCACTCGAAGTCTTGCATCATTTGCGAAGAGACCAAACCGCAACACATCGAACCACACATAAGCCTCCAGGTCAGCAGTTTTCCAGTTTCTGTGTTGTCTGACTCACTGAAGATGTTAAACTTTATATGTTACTGTGAGCAACGGCTTTTTGGGAGGTACTCGACTGCAGCTGTCCAATGAATGCTGTTCACTTCGCATTGTTCGTTCGGAAACTGGTTGCAACGGGCCTGCGTTCACTAACAGCAGCAATTGGTGTTGGGTTTGAAACCGACTGTCGGTGACGTGACACTTATCTTCAGCTTCTACGGTTAGGATCTTTCTACGACCACTGGTCTTAAGCCGTGCTACGTGACTTGTAGACACGTTAATACACTAGCAAATCGGGTGACTTCTTTCACGGTTTGATCATGAGCACATCCAAACACGACAGCTCCTTTCTGCCGTTCTGTCTCTTCTCCACGCTGACCCACGTAATGGGCTGACTACATACCAGCAACTGACGCATCCACACTACTTTATTGTTACGACTTCCATCAGCACTGGAGAATCAAATGGCCGTCTGCTACCAGTTCTGCACTATCTCCATGCCTCCAAAGGGGTCATTGTGCTCTTTCAAAGCGGTGACTAATAATTTGTCTATTGAGATTACTTTTGTCTGTCTGGCGTCTTTCATCGCCGATCTGCAGGTTCTTCAGTCGCCTGAGAAGTTTACATTCATCTTAGTCAACTGACGGTCCTCCCCAGTGTGTCAGGACACAAAAGGGGCCGCCGGCTGATTCCCTAATAATACGTTTACGACCTCTGAGGACAATGCTGCTTGCCGCACGGCTCCATGGGGACCCCTCCCCGTCCGTACAGGCCTAATGACCACTGGCCAAGGAACTCACGCTTTCCACCAAGGACGACTCTTCACACAGCTGCTCGCCCAACTTCTGTAATATATCAACGGTTGACGCAACTGCATTCAAAGGCCCACATGGAATAACTGAGGCACTTTTTGGAAGAAAAGCTCATAAGACAAAATGGTTATTTCAGATAGGACAGCTTAAGTATTTACTTTTAATATGGTTCAAATGGTTCTAAGCACTATGGGACTTAACATCTGAGGTCATCAGTCCCCTACTTTTAATATGTTTGAATAACAACCTGATTCTAATATACAAGTATATTTGAATAGAATTTATACTGCTATTAAGTAACTCATGTTTTTAATGTGAAAAATAATACTTCCAATGAACAGTTATAGGCCAGTTTCGCACAAGTCAGTGTCATTAGGTTATAATGAGCAAACATTCCTTTCATCAAATGTTATTTTAGCCCTCAGACCATATTAAAACATAAATGTAACGTAATTCTAAATAATACCTATGACCAGGGAACCCTCAGAAAGGTACAAAAATAATATAACTGGAAGCAAATTGATAACAAAATACAACTATACAAATAAATTACCACTGTTTTGTCCTGTGGTCCTTACTTTATGATCGCCACTTTCTCTGGTACAGTTTCTGGTTGCTAAAGGACCTTTTGTTTTTCTTCTTCTTCTTCCAGATCTGCATGGATGTCTATTTTCTAAATAACAACACGTAACTGTTGATTGTCTTCAAGCATATAACCATAACTACTCACATCATCAATGTACTTAAATAAATCCCTGACAACGTTTTCTTTTTTTGGTCTCACTGGATTAAACGCCAGTGTTGATGGTCTCAGGTTTTTCAATAACCCATTACTGTACGTCTGTTTCCAAAGTCGAAATGATGTATACTGACCTTTGTATGTTAGTGAGGGTAGTACTGCTTACAAGGGAACCTGCCCATCGCACCCCCCTCAGATTTAGTTATAAGTTGGCACAGTGGATAGGCCTTGATAAACTGAACACAGATCAATCGAGAAAACAGGAAGAAGTTGTGTGGAACTATGAAAAAAACAAGCAAAATATACAAACTGAGTAGTCCATGCTCAAGATAGGCAACATTAAGGAGTAAACCAGGTAAGGAGCGGTGTGGTCCTGTGGTTAGCGTGAGCAGCTGCGGATGAAGAGCTCCTTAGTTCAAGTCTTCCCTTGGCTGAAAATTCTTAATTTTTTATTTTCAGACAATTATCAAAGTTCAGGAACACACACACAATCAACTTCGCTCTCCAAAGTTCCAGGACATGTTCAGATTTGCTTGTACACATGCAGGATTTGACGGTATACACACGGAAAAATTTGAAAACGTTAAAAACATATGTTTTGACAGAGCACAGGGAAAACTGTGCGACTGTGAAACTGTTGCATTCATTTGTTGCAGTTTATGAGACAAACTCTTGTGATTTCATCACTTTTTTGGGAGTGATTATCACATCCACAATAAAACCTAATCGGGGAAGGTAGAAGAATCTTTTTACCCATTCGCCAAGTTTACAAGTTAGGTGGGTCGACAACATATTCCTGTCATGTGTCGTATAGAATATATCAGACGTGTTTTCCTGTGGAGGAATCGGTTGACCTATGAACTTGCGATCAAATGTTTTCGGTTCCCATTGGAGAGGCACGTCCTTTCGTCTATTAATCGCACGGTTTTGCGGTGTGGTCGCAAAACATAGACACTAAACTTATTACAGTGAACAGAGACGTCAACGAACGAACGGACAGATCATAACTTTGCGAAAATAAAGAAAGTAAACTTTTCACTTGAGGGAAGAGTTGAACCGAGGACCTCTCATTCCACAGTTGCTCACGCTAACCACGAGACCACGGCGCTTCTGAGCCCAGACTATCCTTGATGTTGCATATCTTTGGCATGGACTACTCAGTTTGCATATTTTACTTGTTTTTTTCGTAGTTCCACAC
Source organism: Schistocerca piceifrons (assembly GCF_021461385.2). NCBI lineage: Eukaryota > Metazoa > Arthropoda > Insecta > Orthoptera > Acrididae > Schistocerca > Schistocerca piceifrons. The sequence continues at coordinate 125,373,881 of NC_060149.1, forward strand.
AACTTCTTCCTGTTTTCTCGATTGATCTATGTTCAGTTTTTCAAGGCCTATCCACTGTGCCAACTTGTAACTAAATCTGAGGGGGGTGCGATGGGGAGGTTCCCTTGTTAGTATTTCAGGACAAAATACTTCTGAATTTTAAACACATAAGCACTCGCTACATGCATCAAGAAAAACTGCCCTGGCTGTGAGAATTACAATAATAAAACAAAACCGTGGTATGAAACTTCCTGGCAGAGTAAAACTGTGTGCCGGACCGAGACTCGAATTCGGGACCTTTGCCTTTCGCGGGCAAGTGCTCTATCATTTTTTTTTTTTTTTTAATTCTCATTTTGTTCGCTTCATCTGCTCGGGGCGGACGTCGTACGACAGCCGTTTAGGTTCGTTGTTGATCGATTAACTCAGTTTTTTTTATTACAGAGGGCAGCTAACCCTCTGACCGAACACGCTGAGCCACCGGCGCGGCTGTTATGATGATGAAGACAGCACAACACCCAGTCCCTGAGTGGAGAAAATCCCCGACCCAACCGGGAATCGAACCCGGGCCCGTAGGACGGCAATCCGTCACGCTGACCACTCAGCTATCGGGGCGGACTCATCTAAGCTACCCAAGCACGACTCACGCCCCGTCTTCACAGCTTTACTTCCACCAGTCGTGCTTGGTTAGCTCAGATGGTAGAGCAATTGCCCGCGAAAGGCAAAGGTCCCGAGTTCGAGTCTCGGTCCGTACACAGTTTTAATCTGCCAGGAAGTTTCATATCGGCGCACACTCCGCTACAGAGTGAAAATCTCATTCTTAAAACCGTGATAGTCTATTATACATAATCCAATAACTCATTTTAAACAATTTTCCGAAACAGGGCACATAGAGCTATCGACTTTTTTTTCCGGAGGATGCTTCAATCAGTGTGTACTCCATCTCCCTCTTAGACCAGGCGACCTCGAGACGTACTGGACAATTGCTTAGTGATAACTAAACATAACTTCCTAATTTGCTGCTTAGCATCGGTCCAGCAAATGTAGCCACTACAGTAAGCTCCGCGTTGTGGCTCTGACGACCAAATGTAGGTCGACCAGCCGCCATGTCATCTTCTGCCAGTGGCGTCACTGGATTCAGTATGGAGGGGCCTGGGGTCAGCCGCTGTCGACTTCCTTGACCCTGGAGCTGCCACTTCACATTCAAGTTGTTCCTCAGTTGGCCTCTCGAGGCTGAGTGCACCCTACAACAGTCCTCTCACCAAGGAAAAATCCGACGCATCGCGAATCGAAACCCGGTCCTCCGCATAACATAGCCACTGAAGTACTCATGTTTAATAATTTCGACACTATAGTTTTGGTGGATGAATGCTGTCTATACTGGCGAATCACATCCCGCCAATGTCATAAATTTTGACGCTCTTATCTGTAGGATAGCATCCAGTCTTAAAAGTGTTGGTTCAATGTTCTGTCTCCTTTATTGGTTATTTAATTCCCTCCACATGAAAAAGGCGGTTGGCAGCGGCCATATTACCGCTCTTCTGCGTAATAGTATTACAAATAGTCACATAATTTTAACAGTTAAAAAGAATAAAAAAATGGAATTAAAATACAGTAAAAGACGATGGTGATAGGGTAGTTGTTGGAATGAAGAGAAAACATCTTTAAAAATGAACACAATGAAGTGAAATAATAATCATGAATTTATAATACATCCTTGTATATACCTTTCCATCTGTCAAAAAATGTGTTTTGCATTCGGAACGTATGTCCCAGCTTGTACGAGGGGCACAGATCAGGTACTGTCAGTAATGCCACATAATCTATAACTTTAACTCGACAAACACTTTCAGTTATAGTAAGCACGTTAGGCGAAATGTGATAGTAAACAACCTGAAAAAGCTATTGCGCCATTTTACTTCCTGCAAGGTGCAAAAGAACAGTCTACCCGCAACAAAATAAGGTTGAGGCCCTGTACAGTTGGTCAGTAAAAGGTCGCACTATAGAGAAAAATGCAACAGAGTAGAAGACTGAAGACATAAGCTGCCAGAGTTGAAGGGGAAGGAGACTGCCAGGAAATCAACAAATTGGAGAACAGTGGTTAAGGCATTGGACTCTTACTAGGGATGAACGGTGTTCCAATCCAGTATTTAGGTGTCCCATGCCTTCCCCAAATTGCTTAAACTAAATGTCGTGATGCCTTGATGCCTCCTTCCATTCACCTTTTCTACTTCTGAATTTATATGGTCATCCCATTTGATGTCGCTTTGCAGTACAATCCATACAGACTTAACACTAGGACGCCTAGTTTCAAACTGTCCCCTAGAACGCCCAATGGAGGTCAATTTACCACTAGGGTTTCTCATGAATTTAAAGTTTTTTTTTTCAAAATGTAACGATATTTCGTATTTATTGTCTCTAATATTGCTTTCATTATATTTTCATGAATAATAATTATATGGGCACATTTTTATTTGAACCTGCTAAATTTTATTTTTGTGTTTCAGCATACAAGGGTAAATTACACTGTATTAGAGGTACTTAAAACGCCTTACTTTTTCAGTAATTGTGTTTTACATTATGTAACAATAGGTGACAAATGTTATTATTACAAAATTGCTTTCTTATCCACTAATTACACTTCTATCCGGCAAAAAATTATTATTGTTTTACTAGACATATCCATACGAACGACTCAGTATATTCACAGAATCTCAGTGTACTTTTTGCATATCCGTTTGCCCTTCTGCTTAGACATGAAATGTACGCAAATTTTTCACGTTTAAAACATATTTCTCTAGTTCTGTTTTTATTGCACAATCAAACATTGCAAGTTTTGCGTTTAGCACCTTAGGTGTCCTTTCTTCTCTATCGAGAGTCAAAGTGGATGGGGTCTAAAATTGATGTGGGCTGGAATTCCTGATTGGCACCACGAACACTTCTGCAGCTTTCATTATAAAAGACCGTCGAGAGATGGTGGTGCGTTATCAACTTGTTCAAGGTGTGGGTATTGATCATAGGCAGACCTAGAATGTTACAGAAAACGTACGGACCTGCGCTTCGTCATGGCCCTTACGAGTGAAATATGATTTACCACATCTGCGCCGAATTTAGTGTTATTAGGAAAATTGACAGTTCCTAGAGTTTTCTTTTCTGCAGCCTCATCGACTTTTACACGGGAGTGCGCAGAACAAAGAAAAAAACAAATTTTGTTAGCCTTCCCTTGGCAAGAAGTTAAAGTAATGACACTCGAATGAAGTAGAGTCTGTCCTTTTCTCACAGGTGGTGGCACTTCTCTTCCACTCCTGCCAAAAGTGCCAACAATGCTTGTATCCTTCTTTTTCAGCTCTTTTGCCGGCCAGAGAGACGCGAAGAAGTTGTCTCATGTAACAGTTATCCCCTTTCGTAAGTAAGATTCCACGAGACGTTGCGTAACATGTTCTGCCAGTCTAGTATCTGCATGTCTCGTTTCATCTTTTCCCAAGTAAGTAAAACGCATTCATAACATACCTGATTTTAGCGTCTGTGAGCAGCCAATACTTTATTTTCAGATTCAGAAAGGAAGAGTCTGCGATAGCGACCCATTATAGCTAGAAGTCGAGCTGTTAGTGACAACAGACAGACGCGCAAAAACTGACGCAACTTAATTAATGATTAGAGGGAAAATTGAAATATATCACTAGCAGCTGCTGCTAGCTATGGAATGGACTGTTAAAAATATGTTTTCTCTTGATGTATATACTCTTAATGAAAATAGAATACCTATCGATGGTTAACATTTCATACTTCTTGAAAAAACTTGAAAATAAAAAAAATAATTGAAGAAAGGTCCGATGTTTTGTGAAATGGTTTGTGTAAAAGTAAGAAATAAAATAGATTAGAGGTTTATTTGACGCACTTTTGAATGATGCTCGAAATCACATACAGCAAATGAGGTGCCGACTGAGAATTTAAAGTGCAATGTTTAACTTAGAACCTTAGGATCTTAAAGAGTACGAGAGGATGTTTGTGTCGTGAAATTTTAGTCAATGATCTGCTTTCCTCACTAACGCATGAGCATCTCAGCTGCTGTACATGATATCGAGCATCAGTCAAAAATGTGTCAAATGCTTCTCTAATCTACTTTATTTCTTACTTTTACAAACATCATTTCACAAAGAAAGACCGGTTTCATTTCAAAGGTTTTTTTTGCACTTATTAGTTTTTTATCATCTTTTTGCGTTGTTCGGACTACTTTGGTTGTACGTACATTGTCTTACTTGTTAAGGTTGCCAGATTTTGCTGCACTGTCTTAAATTCTTTGTTTATTTTTGACTTTATCCATACAATATTCTGCTGTCTGGCTTGTGTTGGTACGATGTTAGCTGCTGTCGCCTTTTTGGCTGCCCTCCCCTAGGCATCATCTTTATTATTGCAATTAGATGAGTTTTCACTGATGTCTGTGAATTTTCCTTACAGCCACTAACTGCGTCTGCAATTGCCGCAGCCTGCCAATTAGGATCACATGTACTATCGGCTATTAAACTATTTTCTATTTCAATACAGTTGATTGCTGTTTGATATTCGCTTTGAGTAAATACCTTTAGATCTTTGTATATGGAGAAACCACAGAAAACCAAAATTCATGAGGACCGGTGGGCAGGTGAACTTCACTCTGTATCTCAACCACTGTGCCACCTCGCTCAGTTAAACTTGGAAAAGTTAGCTTTCCTTTCTGATAACTTCAGGATGTCAATGAATTGTTCAATAAATGTTGTACAACGTTTTCTAAAAATGGGATCATTTCTTTTCAGCTATACTTCTTTATCCTACATTAATTTTCACCTGGTCTAGATGTGTCACTCAGTGTTAAACTAGTTTTTGTATCTGTATAAGTTTTGGGGTCTTTGAACACAATAAAATAATGGAATTGAAGTGTTCAGAAAAGCATACAAGCATTAGACTAAGTACACATTACGAAGTGCAAGCTGTGTAGCACCGAAGACACTCAGTCAAAATACAGGGTGACACAAAAGTCCGTTAACATGTGGAAATGCATTAATTCACGGAATAATGTTGTCGTTACTCGGAGATGAAGAAGCTTGCACAAGATAGAGTAGCATGGAGAGCTGCATCAAACCAGTCTCTGGACTGAAGACCACAGCAACAACAATGTAGGCAGAGAACTGAAAATTGGCACACATGCGTGAAATGACATGAGGTTTCATTGAAACAAAAAAAGAGCCCAAAAATTGGCCATCAGGTGGCTGGACGGCAACATGTAAGTGACGCCGCATCAGAATCGTGTTTAAAATGAAATATACTGAGAGCAGAAATCGGGTCATCCGTAGCCTGTCTAATTAACACCTACTGGGAGTTGTGACTTTTATGGAGGATGGCACGCCACCCTAGATTGCTACACGTGTGAAATATATATCTCTTCCGCACGTTTGGCGAGGATAGCGCGCTGAGCCGACGCCTCCATCATCCTTGGCCTCCCATGTCCCCAGACCTCAGTCCGTGTGATTATTGGTTGTGGAGTTACCTGAAGTCGCACGTCTGCCACGATCGTCCGATTTCATTAGGCATGCTAAAAGACATCATCCAAAGGCATTTTCTAACCATACGTACCAACATGCTGTACAAGGTTGTTCGCAACATTTTTCCTCGACTACAGTTATTATAGATGAATGATGGCCGACATTTTGAGCATTTGTTATAAAGAAAATCGCCTTTGCTAAAAATCAGTTGTTACGCTAATTACTGTTTTTGTATCATATGAAGCGCAATCTGTCAGTCATTGTGTGAACTTTTTTGTTTCAATAAAACCCCATGTAATTTCAAGAATGTGTGTCACTTTTTACCTCTTTACCTACATTATTCCGTGAAGTATTGAATTATCCAATATTAACGGACTTTTGGGTCACACTGTAAATCACGTTACCTTCAAATTCCTGAAGACTTGTTTATTCTCATAAGGAAATTTAATAGGATATAACTTTGAATAAAGAACAAACCTATCTGGTAACAACATATGCACGTACTTAGTGTGGAAGCTCATTAATTAGCGTGACAATGTTGGCGTACCTTCCTCTGGACGTATTTCTCCATATGTCGAGGCTACTTCATCCGTCTCTGATAGCCGATTGCCGGAAATAGCAGGTAGTGGTGAACTGAAACTGGAAATAGGGTAGTCAGCCGAGACCTGCAGAAACAGAAAACATCAAGATATGAATTGTGAACTTCATTTGGCCGTCATATTTGAGAATTCTTACCACTTTCAGGTTCATAATTCCATAATCAGAACACCAGTTTCAGATCGTAGCGAAGTTCTCTTGCACAGGCGGTCTGTGAGTCTAAGAATGAGAGCCGAAGGGAAGTGAATTAATTCCCTTTGAAGCTGGAACTGACTAGTTAGTAGTGACAGACCAAAATGGTTTTCGCTTAGAAAGTAACCCAAATAGTAATACAAATATTCAATGAAGTAATGATGCAATCAAGCTACGAACTGAAAACAGTAACTTATATTTTCCGTTGTTAGTACAATTTATATGGCAGAGACAGTAAATCTTCTGTTAAAACGTTTACGTAAACAATAATAATATGCAACAGTAAGAAAGTATAGTTGCAGTGCACTCAACTGGGGTAGTCCAGTAATAACTTGCAAATGCTTGCAAAACTGACCACTATGGGAGATCTAGCTTTACCGCCGGCCTATCCGTCTGCTTTGTTTAATAGTTCTCAGTGAGACTGCTCTGAAATTCTGGATATGAAACTCGAGGTGAGCTAATTAATTGGCGATGAAGAATTAAAGTCAAGGTAAAATAATACACTGGCGTATTAAACGTATATTTGAAATACACATTCACATACACATTTTAATAGTTCATAAATTGACGTGACAGTTATTTAATACAATTATTGTTAGACCCAAAACGCCGTGAATTTAGTGTTATTGCATAGAAAAATTAAAGTTTACGTCTATAAAGTACTTTTCTTATCTTAACAATGAAAATTATTCATCGGACATTGACTAATTCAACCAGGAATATGTTTCACTTGCCATGCACATTCAATTCATTCGCATAGCTCAGCATATGTACAATATTCTTGGATGCAACACAGATCCTCACACAAAGATTTAAGAAGATATTGTGCCTTTGTCACATGAAGCACTGAAGTCCTAGTTCATAAACAAGTACAGCAAAAACATAGTCCGTCACCGACAGAACAGAAATAAAACTTTTTTGCAGAGAGCCAAACCCAGAACCCTTTTCTTTCGCGAATAAATGTTCTATCGACTGAATTACCTTCTTCTCTCTTATTTTTTTTATTAAAAGGCTTTTATTGCGCTGAAAGTTAATGAACTACAACGTTGTACAAACGCTTATGCAAAGCTTTAACGTCATCAATACAGCCTTTGAATTATTTTCAATAGGCATGGATAAAATATAAGAACAAAAATAAAAAAGTTTGAAAAGTACGTGACAATCCCAACATACATTTTGTGTTCTCAAGAATATAATAAAAATTTTATTTGAACTTCTTCTTGCATAAAATTTCATTTGTATTATGTTGATATACTGTTTGTACTCGGTTCAGGTGTACAACAGAGAAATTAAACAGCAGAACTGCAACAACTGCCATAGAATATATGTTATCCCAAAATAAGAATTTCACATGTATTTTAAAAGAAATTGAGCATGTGCTATTTACGTATGAATGATTTGTTTAAATTTATTGTAGGTGAAAAGTGATTTGTTGCAGTTTTTATTAACTAATTTGTGTATATAACAAAACTAAACGACACGATTTCTTCGGCTTCATTAAGAAAAAGTTCAATGATACACTGAACAATACTTTTGTCTCTGTCCCATTCTCATGTGTACTCTCAAAACGGTCTGCTTTAGCAAATTATTTTTTTGTAATTTTATAAGATTTTTCCCAATTCTCTTGTTCAAAAAATGGTTCAAATGGCTCTAAGCACTGTGGGACTTAACATCTGAGGTAATCCGTCCCATAGACTTAGAACTACTTAAACCTAACTAACCTAAGGACATCACACACATCCATGCCCGAGGCCCGACTCGAACCTGCGACCGTAGCAGCCGCGTGGTTCCGGACTGAAGCGCCTAGAAACCGCTCGACCACAGCGGCCGGATCTCTTGTTCTATCATGTATTTCTGTTACTAGTTTGAATGCGAACTCTTTATCATCGTTTTTATTTTATAACCTGTCACGAGAGTCACACGCAGATAATTGTGCGCTAATGGTCCATATCTGATTCCTAGATGAAATTTGGAGTTTCAGTGCTGCAGTGACAAAAAGTCAGTAAGTTCACATTCGTCAGTGCCCTTATGTCTAGCTATAGAAAATATCAAATAACTGACAAGCAAGAAAATTCCTCGCGCCTTGCATCAAGGAAAAATTTCCAATCTGTCTGCAAAAGTTAGTCGATATATTTATGGTGCTTATCGTGATGATACATAGTTTTTTCCTCACCCAATTCCAAATGGTAAATGTTTTATAGCATAGATTCATACATGGTATTCAGCTGCCTCTACCGACGTCGTCTTATGCAATCCAAAATGACAGAAAAATGTAGTTGGCCAGTTCGCTCTGGAGATGTGAAGCATGTTGATAGAATGTCGCAGAATAAGTGATGAAGTATTCGAAAACACCTTAGACCTATTGTACAAATTTTGTTTGTTAAGCTACTTTAGCACACTAACACTGTGAGTCATATATTAACCTTTAGCGGAAAGTTGTTGCTTTCACGCTTCTCATTTTCGTATCTGCTGTTAATTTCGTTGTTTCCGCTGGTGACACAAGCTTTATAAGGCAACGTTTCTGAACCATTTACGAAAGATTAATCATCATAAGCGGAATAAACTTACTTAACTACACCACTGATCACACAAAGAAAGGTTAGAGGCATTTGGATAAGTATGGCAGAAGTAAGGTGTATTTTGGTCCAAAAATACCGTGACACATGGATAATCCTCACTTGTATTTCTTACAGTATGATTCCTTTTGTTAACAGTCGTCCAAAGCTCTGAGAGGGAACTTATATCGATTACGTTGCCATCGCCTGTCTGGATACAGAAGTAGTGCGGGTTACATAAAACGACATCGGTAGGGGCACCTAGATAACCCTGTATGTGTCATATTAGTTTCAACATTACACATTTCACATAAAACAGAGGGCATGAACTTAAATTAATATTTCTTTGCAAGAGTTGGATACGTTTCGGTAATGACGTCTAGCCACTATCTAGGTACGACTCACGACTCTCCCTCACAGCTTTCAAATGGTTCAAATGGCTCTGAGCACTATGGGACTCAACTGCTGTGGTCATAAGTCCCCTAGAACGTAGAACTACTTAAACCTAACTAACCTAAGGACATCACACACATCCATGCCCGAGGCAGGATTCGAACCTGCGACCGTAGCGGTCGTGCGGTTCCAGACTGTAGCGCCTTTAACCGGTCGGCCACTCCGGCCGGCTCACAGCTTTACTTCCATCACTACTTCTCTGCTACTCTCCAAACTTCACCACGGTTCTCCTGCATACGTTGCGAGTCTAGCTCTCCTGGAAGAAAGGATACTGAAGGGAAATGGCTTACTCACAGTCTTGCAGTACTAGCTGAGGTAAGCTATGAGGGCAGGTTGTGGGTAGTGCGTGGATATCTCAGTTGGCAGATCATTTGCCTGCGGAAGCTTACAGGTTCGAGTCCTCGTCCGGTACACAGTTTCAATCTGCCGGGTAGTCTAATTTCAGCAAACATGCCGTTGCAAAGTGAAAATTCATTCGGATCACTGAAGTATTTTAAGCACCTAGCTACTAGAATGTTCACTTAGGTGGGCGATCAAGCGACAGATTTTCTGCATGTGTACAGTGCAAGATAGCTTTCTGCCCTCTGGTATTCGTCAGCTTTATAGCTTCACTCGATAATAACTGAGCTATAAAAATGTAAGGCACCACAGTTCCAGTTGCCGTTCAAAGGGCAATCAGCTCTTCTCTCGAGCCATGTATAAGCAAAAAGCTTCTATAAATCACGTAAAATCACGTAAAGATGCTTGACTGGAGCATGTGTTGTCGTCTGGCAATTTTTTCTGAGTAGATCGCCGTTCTAGTCAGGCTAGAGAAAGAGTATCATTCTAGCTACAAAAATTGTACCCGTAGTAATTTTAAAACGTGCCTCTTCATGACAGGTGTACTCTGAGAACATCTGTAAAATTTCTCTGTGTGTGAAGTATTTACACGGTTCAGTTATATTAATGCGGCCAACGCCTATTTTCCACGTCAAAGTGCAATAACCGCTCACAGACGGCGGGTGGCAGCACTGTCAGCGAACGGTATAAAAATAAACAGTGCTGGGGGAATGCGGAAAACAGTGCAGTCGTTGTCGTATTGCGAAAATGGAGCAGTTTATCTGACGTCCAAAAGGGCATGATCATTGGTTTTCGGGCAGAGGCTGGGAGCAGTGATTAACTGAATCAGTTATCGGCGAGAGCAGCGTAGCTTTCCTCACCTGACGGTGGCGGCCAGGTGGACAGCTGAAATATTGTGTGCAGATGACAGTTTGATCCGGCCGGAAACCCAAAAAGAATTTGATACATCGGCATGTGGTCAGAGAGCTGTGACATATTTTTACGAACAGATTACGCAGTTGTTACGCTCGTGGATGAAGAGGAGACGATTTATGGCTCTCATTCCGCTCTCGATGACATCTTTCATATATTCGGTGGGATTGATTTTTGACTTAGCTGGGAGCCGAAGCATCTCCAATAATATGTAATTGAAGGGGGGGGGGGAGGGGGGGGTGAAGGAGAAAAGATAGGAAAGAGACGGCTTGAAACTGATGGTATCAGGTGTCCGGCATCCGAAAGAACAGAACCAGGCATTCATATAACTGATTCGCCTCGATGGGCAATAAATTCACAACCCTCAGTGCGGATGCACACTTCGTTCGACCTCCGGAGGAACCCTAATAATTAGCGAGCATGAAGGACAGGGTGGAGGGTGGGCCGGCCTGAGAGCGTTCAGATATAGGCCGCGCATTTGCTATGAACACTGTGTCCGGACGGCGCAGTGGTCAACGCATCTGCCTAGTAAGCGGCAAATCCCAGGTTCGAGTCCCTGTCCGGCACACATTTTCACTCATCGCCGCTGATTCCGCACTAAGTCCCGATGCAGCTGATACCATCAGTTCCTTCCCTTCCCTTTCCTTTCTCCACCCCTCTCCTCTCCTCCCCTCCCACCCATCCCCGTCCACTTCAATCACATAATATGTATTAAAGCTGCGAGGATCAGACACCACGCATTCATATAATGTAATGTAATACCCTAGCATAATTCACAAACCGCTATAGCCCGGGTATGATCTTGTGGGATCGCCCACTGCCTTTCTGGAAAATAACACGCTTGTTGCAGAAATCATCATTCATGAAAGGTGGAATGAAATTCTTATCTCGTCCACAGCTGCCAAGGTGTTTTCTGTAACAACGAGAGCTCTCAGAGAGACTCAGTTATAGAACAGTATTGCCACACCGTAATGTGTACTTGCCACGTTGTATTTATAAGAGTACTCCTGCAAGAGAGCATATCCTAACACGACGTTTGACGCGGTGTAACAGTTAATGCAGTTCACATGAGAGGGGAACTCGTTTCCACTATTACATGATCCATTCATTACTTTCTCACGGCCACTGAAATCATGTATACCAGTCATCGGGTATACGAGGGCACACTTAACCATCGTCTGCTGTGGAGCCCTAACAAGGAGGAATTGACAAAAACGCTGGTGTTTTCATATGATTTGTACTGTAAACTGCACCAGAGATTGCTGGCTACTTCTTTTACATAGTGAGCAAATGTCGCGCATCTAAATTCTTGATTATTTTCATTTATTGATCGTACGAAAAACAAGAAAAATGGAAATTCAAACAAGTATATGTAGCGAATATCGAGATATATCAGATGTAAGAAAATATTAAAGTGTATAACACTGGAATATAATGTACAAATAACAGAGGATACATAAACTATTAAAGTACTGATGTCTGTGTGACAAGTCCAGTTCAGAATTGCTGGTGACGCTTCTAAAAATATATTCCTTTCCCACTGATACGCTTGAAGCGCGGGCTTCCTCATAATATCGTCGATTGTTTGTTGGAGAGCGCCGCCGTTGCATGAAGGTGTCTGAAGAAAATCCCATTTTTGAAGAGGATCCGCACGTCTTCCGCAACGCACTGTCATCTACGATCATTAGCAGTTTCATTGTTCACTTCCACTATATTCTAATCGCCAAAGCATATCAACATTGTAAGGGGAGATTCAGTATTATCTAACAGTACTTTTAACAGCCATGTAATTGTATCAGGATGATCACATAGATGTTCCATTCGTGCTTTCATGACACGATTCCGAAACGAAATTTCCTTAGAGTATATCTTACGATAGCTACTTACTTATAGGTGAAGTAATAACAAGTCCTTTCTCGATGACGATGTTCTCACTCTGACAGGGCAATAGCAGTGTCTTTATTTGTCCATATATTAAAATCAACTGTATTCAAAAATGGTTCAAATGGCTCTGAGCACTATGGGACTTAACATCTGTGGTCATCAGTCCCCTAGAACTTAGAACTACTTAAACCTAACTAACCTAAGGACATCACAGACATCCATGCCCGAGGCAGGATTCGAACCTGCTACCGTAGCGGTCACGCGGTTCCAGACTGAAGCGCCTAGAACAGCACGGCCACACCGGCCGGCAGCTGTATTCTTCCCACAGATCTGCCTCTCTGGGTAACAAAAAGTCACTTTCGTTAAACATCTGCTGAATTTGTATTTGTTTCATTATTAGTGTGCGATGTTCTGACGACTATTTTGACAGCAGGTATCTGAATAAAGGGTCAAAGATATTGAAATATGCTCACTTCTGTTCTCCTCTCTCTCGTACTTCGGACCACCCTAGGTTTCTTGTTCGCCTACAGACCCAAGTCACGAGAGATCTGTAAAGGGAAGGATACTGATACTAAGATCAAACACATAGTCACAGGATTAAAATATTTCTAGTCCATGCCTTGCCTAGTTGCAACAGTTGGCTACAGTAATCAACGAAATTTACCGACTATTTCGTTTTAATGCCTAATGTTTCAGTTATTCTAACATTCTCCTGTCGTCGTTTCTTTTTGTATTTAACAAATGGCTCTGAGCACTATGGGACTTAACATCTATGGACATCAGTCCCCTAGAACTTAGAACTACTCAAACCAAACTAACCTAAGGACATCACACAACACCCAGTCTGTATTTAACATTTAATCAACATAGAGGTACTTAGGGTTGGGCCAATATACACTACTGGCCATTAAAATTGCTACACCACGAAGATGACGTGCTACAGACGCGAAATTTAACCGACAGGAAGAAGATGCTGTGATATGCGAATGATTAGCTTTTCAGAGCATTCACACAAGGTTGGCGCCGGTGGCGACACCTACAACGTGCTGACTTGAGGAAAGTTTCCAACCGATTTCTCATACACAAACAGCAGTTGACCGGCGTTGCCTGGTGAAACGTTGTTGTGATGCCTCGTGTAGCCAAAGCCTTGCAGACAAACAAAAATTACGCGAAGCGAAATGTAGTGTGAGGACGGCTATGCGAGAGGCGTTCAATGAATTCGAAAGTAAAGATCTATGTACTGACTTGGCATAAAATCCTAAGAAATTCTGGTCTTATGTCAAAGCGGTAGGTGGATCAAAACAAAATGTCCAGACACTCTGTGACCAAAATGGTACTGAAACAGAGGATGACAGACTAAAGGCCGAAATACTAAATGTCTTTTTCCAAAGCTGTTTCACAGAGGAAGACTGCACTGTAGTTCCTTCTCTAGATTGTCGTACAGATGACAAAATGGTAGATATCGAAATAGACGACAGAGGGATAGAGAAGCAATTAAAATCGCTCAAAAGAGGAAAGGCCGCTGGACCTGATGGGATACCAGTTCGATTTTACACAGAGTACGCGAAGGAACTTGCCCCCGTTCTTGCAGCGGTGTACCGTAGGTCTCTATAAGAGCGTAGCATTCCAAAGGATTGGAAAAGGGCACAGGTCATCCCTGTTTTCAAGAAGGGACGTCGAACAGATGTGCAGAACTATAGACCTATATCTCTAACGTCGATCAGTTGTAGAATTTTGGAACACGTATTATGTTCGAGTATAATGACTATTCTGGAGACTAGAAATCTACTCTGTAGGAATCAGCATGGGTTTCGAAAAAGACGGTCGTGTGAAAGCCAGCTCGCGCTATTCGTCCACGAGACTCAGAGGGCCATAGACACGGGTTCACAGGTAGATGCCGTGTTTCTTGACTTCCGCAAGGCGTTCGATACAGTTCCCCACAGTCGTTCAATGAACAAAGTAAGAGCATATGGACTATCAGACCAATTGTGTCATTGGATTGAAGAGTTCCTAGATAACAGAACGCAGCATATCATTCTCAATGGAGAGAAGTCTTCCGAAGTAAGAGTGATTTCAGGTGTGCCGCAGGAGAGTGTCATAGGACCGTTGCTATTCACAATATACATAAATGACCTTGTGGATGACATCGGAAGTTCACTGAGGCTTTTTGCAGATGATGCTGTGGTGTATCGAGAGGTTGTAACAATGGGAAATTGTACTGAAATGCAGGAGGATCTGCAGCGAATGGACGCATGGTGCAGGGAATGGCAACTGAATCTCAATGTAGACAAGTGTAATGTGCTGCGAATACATAGAAAGATAGGTCCCTTATCATTTAGCTACAAAATAGCAAGTCAGCAACTGGAAGCAGTTAATTCCATAAATTATCTGGGAGTAGGCATTAGGAGTGATTTAAAACGGAATGGTCATATAAAGTTGATCGTCGGTAAAGCAGATGCCAGACTGAGATTCATTGGAAGAATCCTAAGGAAATGCAATCCGAAAACAAAGGAAGTAGGTTACAGTACGCTTGTTCTCCCACTGCTTGAATACTGCTCAGCAGTGTGGGATCCGTACCAGATAGCGTTGATAGAAGAGATAGAGAAGATCCAACGGAGAGCAGCGCGCTTCGTTAAGGGATCATTTAGTAATCGTGAAAGCGGTACGGAGATGATAGATAAACTCCAGTGGAAGACTCTGCAGGAGAGACGCTCAGTAGCTCGGTACGGGCTTTTGTTAAAGTTTCGAGAACATAC
This sequence comes from Schistocerca piceifrons, assembly GCF_021461385.2. Classification (NCBI taxonomy): domain Eukaryota; kingdom Metazoa; phylum Arthropoda; class Insecta; order Orthoptera; family Acrididae; genus Schistocerca; species Schistocerca piceifrons. The sequence goes on from NC_060149.1 coordinate 125,389,064, forward strand.
CTTCACCGAAGAGTCAAGCAGTATATTGCTCCCTCCTACGTATATCTCGCGAAGAGACCATGAGGATAAAATCAGAGAGATTAGAGCCCACACAGAAGCATACCGACAATCCTTCTTTCCACGAACAATACGAGACTGGAATAGAAGGGAGAACCGATAGAGGTACGAAGGGTGCCCTCCGCCACACCCCGTCAGGTGGCTTGCGGAGTATGGATGTAGATGTAGATGTAGATGTAGAGGGAGGAGAAATGCGTACCATCACGTTTCCGACTTTGATAAAGGTCGGTTGTAGCCTATCGCGATTGCGGTTTATCGTATCCCGACATTGCTGCTCGCGAGATCCAATGACTGTTAGCAGAATATTGAATCGGTGGGTTCAGGAGGGTAATACGGAACGCCGTGCTGGATCCCAACGGCCTCGTATCACTAGCAGTCGAGATTAGACACATATAATCCGCATGGCTGTAACAGATCGTGCAGCCACGTCTCGATCTCACTAGCAGTCGAGATTACAGGCATCTAATCCTCATGGCTGTAACGGATCGTGCAGCCACGTCTCGATCCCGTAGTCAACAGATGTGGACGTTTGCAAGACAACAACCATCTGCACGAACAGTTCGACGACGTTTGCAACAGCATGGACTATCAGCTCGTAGACCATGGCTCCGGTTACCCCTGACGCTGCATCACAGAAAGGAGCGCCTGCGACGGTGTACTCAACGACGAACCTGGGTGCACGAATGGCAAAACGTCATTTTTTCGGATGAATCCAGGTTCTGTTTACAGCATCATGATGGTCGCATCCGTGTTTGGCGACATCGCGGTGAACGCACATTGGAAGCGTGTATTCGTCATCGCCATACTGGCGTACCACCCGGCGTGATGGTATGGGGTGCCATTGGTTACACGTCTCGGTCGCCTCTTGTTCGCATTAACAGCACTTTGAACAGTGGACGTTACATTTCAGATGTGTTACGACCCGTGGCTCTACCCTTCATTCGATCCCTGCGAAACACTACATTTCAGCAGGATAATGCATGACCGCATGTTGCAGGTCCCGCACGGGCCTTTCTGGATACAGAAAATGTCCGACTGGTGCCCAGGCCAGCACATTCTCCAGATCTCTCACCAATTGAAAACGTCTGGTCAATGGTGGCCGAGCAACTGCCTCGTCACAATACGCCAGTCACTACTCTTGATGAACTGTGATATCGTGTTGAAGCTGCATGGGCAGATGTACCTGTACACGCCATCCAAGCTCTGTTTGACTCAATGCCCAGGCGTGTCAAGGCCGTTACTACGGCCAGAGGTGGTTGTTCTGGGTACTGATTTCTCATGATCTATTAACCCAAATTGCGCGAAAATGTAATCACATGTCATTTCTAGTATAATATATTTGTCCAATGAATACCCATTTATCATCTGCATTTCTTCTTGGTATAGCAATTTTAATGGTCAGTAGTGTATTTTGGAAGCTGCTCTGGATTTGAAAGCTGACATTTACTCCCTGGAGACTGGTGCGCTGTTAAGAGGTCTATCCGGTTCTTCATTCTAAATAATTCTTAAAAAGACGTTGAAGCAACTGTTGATTGATAGGCAATGTCCTGTAGTAGGAGAACCTCACTGTCTAATTTACGAATGGTGTTCAATAACTTATGCAACACGTTTTTTCTATATATTTTTCTGTTGAAAAATGCAGAATTTGTTGTGAGACATCGTGGAATATTCTGGTTTCAGCACCTATAGTTTCAGGAAGTTCCGATAGGTGGTGGCTCTATACGTAGCCTTCAAAATGGTGGCTCTAATGGATGTGCGATCCAAGCAGAGCCGTCATTGAGTTTCCTCTGGCAGAAAACCAGAGCATCGCAGATATTCATAGGCTCTTGGAGAATGTCTACGGAGACCTGGTAGTGAACAAAAGCGCGGTAAGTCGTTGGGCGAGACGTCTCTCATCATCCGTTGGAATTCGATTACCCGATAAATAGTACAATTCTCAAGGCTGTCAATTCAACTAAGTACCTGGGTGTTAAAATTACGAACAACTTCAGTTGGAAAGACCACATAGATAATATTGTGGGGAAGGCGAGCCAAAGGTTGCGTTTCATTGGCAGGACACTTAGAAGATGCAACAAGTTCACTAAAGAGAGAGCTTACACTACACTCGTTCGTCCTCTGTTAGAATATTGCTGCGCGGTGTGGGATCTTTACCAGATGGGATTGACAGAGGACATCGAATGGGTGCAAAAAAGGGCAGCTCGTTTTGTATTATCACGTAATAGGGGAGAGAGTGTGGCAGATATGATACGCGAGTTGGGTTCAAACGGTTCAAATGGCTCTGAGCACAATGGGACTTAACATCTACGGTCATCAGTCCCCTAGAACTTAGAACTACTTAAACCTAACTAACCTAAGGACATCATATAACACCCAGTCATCACGAGGCAGAGAATATCCCTGACCCCGCCAGGAATCGAACACAGGAACCCGGGCGCGGTAAGCGGGAACGCTACCGCACGACCACGAGCTGCGGACTCGCGAGTTGGGATGGAAGTCATTAAAGCAAAGACGTATTTCGTCGCGGCGAGATCTATTTACGAAATTTCAGTCCCCAACTTTCTCTTCCGAATGCGAAAATATTTTGTTGAGCCCAACCTACATAGGTAGGAATGATCATCAAAATAAAATAAGAGATATCAGAGCTCGAACAGAAAGGTTTAGCTGTTCGTTTTTCCCGCGCGCTGCTCGGGAGTGGAATGGTAGAGAGATAGTATGATTGTGGTTCGATGATCCCTCTGCCAAGCACTTAAATGTGAATTGCAGAGTAATCATGTAGATGTAGATGTAGATCGAAACAGGGTCGCGCAAACCTGTCCGAACTCCTGCGTGCCGGCAGGCCGTGCACAGTTGTGACTCCGGCAATGTTGGAACGTGCAGACCTTCTCATTTGAGGTGATGACGGATCACCATAAAACACCTCGCTGCTCAACTGTACGTTTCTGTCGATAGTGCTGACACATTCGTCCGTCAGTAGGGATACTTAAGGCTGTGTGCTCACTGGGCTTCCTGTCTGTCTAACAGAAGATCATAAAGCAACGAAGGGCCATCCGTGCGGAATTGCTTGCGCGTTACGAAGCTGATCGTCACAGACGACGAAACTTCGGTTCATCATTGCGAACACAGAACAGCTGTTAGCATGAGTGACATAAAAGTAGATATCTTAGGTGTCGCGGAACAACTCAAATCACTTAAGAAGAGTAAGTCTACCAGTCCAGATGGTATACTAATCAGGTTCCTTTCAGAGTATATAGACACAATAGCGCCTTTCTTAGCAATCATATACAACCACTCACTTGACGAAAGGTCTGCTCCTAAAGATTGGAAAGTAGCACAGGTCACACAAACATTCAAGAAAGAAAATAGGAGTAACCCATTGAATTACAGACCTCAATTTGCAGTAGGATTTTGAAGCACATACTGTACTCGAACATTATGAATCACCTTGAAGAAAATGACTTATTGATACACAACCAACACAGATTCAGAAAATATCGTTCTTGTGCAACGCATTTATTCCCATGAAGTAATGAGTGCTGTTGACAAGGGATCTCAGATCGATTCCATATTCCTAGATTTCCAGAAGGCTTTTGATACCGTTCCTCACAAGCGACTATTAATCAAATTGCGTGCAAATGGAGTATCGTCTGAGTTGTGTGACTGGATTCGTGATTTCCTCTCGCAGAGGTCACAGTTCGTAGTGATAGACGGTAAATCATCGAGTAGATCAGAAGTGATATCTGCCGTTCCACAAGGTAGTGTCATAGGCGCTCTGCTGTTCCCGATTTGCATAAATGACCTAGGTGATAATCTGAGCAGTCCCCTTAGATTGTTTGCAGATGACTCTGTAATTTACCGTCTAGTAAAATCATCAGACGATCAATTCCAATTACACAATGATCTAGAGATAATTTCTGTATGGCGCGAAAAGTGTCAATTGGCACTAAACAAAGAAAAGAGCGAAGTCATTCACATGGGTACTAAAAGAAATCCGATACATTTTGGGTATACGATAAATCGCACAAATATAAGGGCTGTCAATTCGACCAAATACCTAGGAATTACATTTACGAGCAACTTAAATTGGAAAGACCACATAGATAGCATTGTGGGGAAGGCGAAACAAAGACTGCGCTTTGTTGGCAGAGGACTTAGAAGATGCGACAAACCCACTAAAGAGACAGCCTACGTTACACTTGTCCGTCCTCTGCTGGAATCTTGCTGTGCGATGTGGGATCCTTACCAGGTAGGATTGACGGAGGACGTCGAAAAAGTGCAAAGAAGGGCAGCTCGTCTCGTGTTATCGCGCAATAGGGGTGTCACTGATACGATACGCGAGTTGGGGTGGCAGTCACTGAAACAAAGGCGGTTTTCTTTGCAGCGAGATCTATTTACGAAATTTCAATCACCAGCTTTCTCTTCCGAATACGAAAATATTTTGTTGACAGCCACCTACGTAGGGAGAAATGATCATCATAATAAAATAAGAGAAATCAGAGCTCGAACGGAAAGATTTAGGTGTTCATTTTTCCCACGCGCCATTCGAGAGTGGAATGGTAGAGAAGTAGTATGAAAATGGTTCGATGAATCCTCTGCCAGGCACTTAAGTGTGAATTGCTGAGTAACCATGTAGATGTAGATGAACAGCAAATAAAACGGCAACCCATGGAGTGGCACCACACCATCTCTTCCCCGAGTAAGAAGTTCAAACCCGCACCCTCAGCCTGTGAAGTTATGGCGACGGTGTTCCGGGTGTCTGAAAGGGTTATTCTGTTTGATGTCCTTTCTAATGTGTATGGTGCTATCCTCAGGAATAAGAAGAAACGACTTCAGCGTGTTCCTTGCCCAAAAAATCCAAACGAATTTCACCTTCTCCATGACAATGCGAAACCTCACACAAGTCTGCGCATCCGAAAAGAGCTCATAGACCTCCACTTGACTGTTCGTGTTCATCCACCCTACAGTCCACATCTCGACCCTTCCGACCTCCATCTATTTGGCCCAATAAAGGATGCACTCCACGGGAAGCAGTACGTGGATGAAGGGGAGGTTATTGATGCAGCAAGACTTTGGCTCTGTTGTCGACCAGTAAGTGGGTATACAGGCCCTCCCAGTAAGATGGAGTAAGGCCGTTGCATTGGACAGAAATTACATTGAAAAATGTTTTGTAGCCAAAAGAGTGGGGAATAATATGGTGTATTGGAAAACTGAATATAACCAACCTGATATTAAAAAATGTGTTCCATGACTTGCTAAACGACCCTCTTAGTTTAATTTAATCCATAAGACAACATTCGTCTTTAAAAATACTCATATCAGAATGCAGGTTGTGACACTGGAAAATTTACATAAATACGTTTACAGCACTAATCATGCTTTGTAATATACAAACTTTTTTGAAAGTAGCACATCCGGAAAGAATGGCCGGAACGAATCCTTACTCCGAGGATGCCTAGAGCACTTTATCAATTCATTAGAACTAGTCCTTTGTTTTGTTCAAGCTATTTGTTAAACAATGCTTCAAACTGGCAATAAATAACGCTAGAAAAGTGTGGTAATACTGACATCAGACCACAAGATGATGGCAAATATATTTTTTTAATAGATAGGCGCACCACAAACAAATAAGATAGAATTATCTGGATTTCGTCCGCTCCGGTAGCTGAGTGATGCCGGCAATGAGATTTAAAAAAAAAAAAAAGTTGTCAGCGCGGCAGAATGTCAATCCTAAGAGTCCGGGTTCGATTCCCGACTGTGTCGGAGATTTTTTCCTCCGCTCAGGAACTAGGTGTTGTATTGTCCTAACCATCATCATTTCATCCCCATCAACGCGCAAGTCGTCGAAGTTGCGTCAAATCGAAAAAAAAGGTCTACTCCACGGGAGGCCCTAGTCACACGACATTTACATTTTTTTACATCTGGATTTCGAATCTACATCATCAGTATTTGGAGACGTTTACTTCCTCAATCCATCTTTAATTGTCTCGTTGTCGACGGGACGTTAAACACTAATCTCCTCTTCCTTCTCTTGCCTTGCTCAAAGTGGTTTTATTGCTTAGTCGAAACTATCGGCCAGCTGTTTATCTTACCTTGAAATGGGGTTGCAGTAAGCCGTGCAGTTTGGCGTACGGAGACACAGGCGTCCGCTCGGGGCCTTCAGAACGTGGCCGCTTCGCAGACTTCTTCTGGACCACTTTCTTGCGTTTCGGTGTAGGTACTTCCAACAAATTCCATCCATACATGTGGCCATCAAGAGAACACGATAAGAACTGTAGCGTCGGTGAAGTTGGTGGAACTTTTTCCAGAACTCCATCTCGACATACCTGGAGAAAATACAAACAATGTTCATGAGAGGTTTTGCTCTGAACGCAAAATCTAGCTGTTCAAAATTACAATCAGGTTTCTGAACGGCGTGATAGGGTCTTTGTATAAAGTTATGTTTTTGTAAAACAGACTGATCTACTAGTGAAACTTCCTGGCAGATTAAAACTGTTTGCCGGCGTGACACTTGAACTCGGCACCTTTGTCTTTCGGTGGCAAGTGCTCTACCAGCTAAACTACCCAATCACGACTCGCGGCCCGTCCTCACAGCTTTGATTCCGGCAGTACCTCGTCTCCCAATTTCCCAAATGTGTGAGGACGCGTCGCCAGTCGTACTTGGGTAGCTGAGTTGGTAGAGCGCTGGCCCACGAAAGGCAAAGGACCTGAGTTCGAGACTCGGTGCGACACGCAGTTTTAATCTCCCCGGAAGTTTCATATCAGCGCACAATCCAGTGCAGAGTGAAAGTCTCATTCTGATCTTCTAGCGTTCATTAACGACTTCCTAAACGTGGGCACCATTTTGCTACATGTATCCAACAATGATGTATTAAAAGACTTATCAGATTGCACCGTGCAGTGTGGGAAGAGATGCGGAAAAACTTGGCATCCGAACTTGAGTGTGAAGGTGAGACTATTGAGTATTTCTTTGGAACTATTGCCCCCAAAACTGTAATGCATAATTTCATTTTGCCTTACTTATATAGATATTTATTTACACTGATTGATAACTGATTTGGAAAATCATATTCAGGCTGCATTAGCAACTTCTTCAACTTTGGGGGAGGACTTTTCACACGAAAAAAAGGAAAAAATTATCGTAAACATATGTCCAAAAACATGTCGTTTATTAATTTTTAATGGCAGTTTACGTCCAATACTTTTCGAGGAATATTCGAGCAATTAAGATTTTTAACCAATAACTAAAATTCATTTTGTTAGATAATCGAGCGATGCACACGATACAAGTCAATCAGCTGATGGGCTTATTAAATAACTGATACCTGCAGCAGTTAAAGATTGGTCTGTGCTGATAACTGTAGGTGACTGGTCACTCTATATGGATCTCCTAGTACTTCTTACAGGGGGTGTCTGTAACGACTTCATACTGTGTACTCTTCCACATTTACTGCAGAGTATTCTCGCGTAAACGAGTAAGAATGTGTTTTATATGTGACAGGGCTTCAGCACATAACAGTCACGTTATTCGGGATGCACTAGATGATATTGGCGACTGCTCTGTGATGAGGGTCATTAGGGATCATGAAAATGAAACAAAGACATATTGCACCACAGCAAATTCGAAAATATCCTTGCACTAACTGTGCAGAATACCGTATCCTTTTATGGACCCAGCTCCTTTGTACGTTCTGGATTCAACGAAGACACTGACGGAAAAAAATCGAAACATCAAAAAATAATTCATGTAGAGTAATGAACGTTCGGGAATACATTCGTCTAGGTATATATAAGGAAACAAAAGAAAAATTCGGAGTAGAAATTAAAATCCATGGAGAAGAAATAGAAACTTTGAGGTTCGCCGATGACATTGTAATTATGTCAGAGACAGCAAAGGACCTGGAAGAGCAGCTGAACGGAATGGACAGTGGCTTGAAAGGAGGATATAAGATGAACATCAACAAAAGCAAAACGAGGATAATGGAATGTAGCCGAATTAAATCGGGTGATGCTGAGGGTATTAGATTAGGAAATGGGACGCTTAAAGTAGTAAATGAGTTTTGCTAGCCACGCGGGATTAGCCGTGCGGTCTCAGGCGCTGCAGTCATGGACTGTGCGGCTGATCCCGGCGGAGGTTCGAGTCCTCCCTCGCGCATGGGTATGTGTGTTTGTCCTTAGGATAATTTAGGTTAAGTAGTGTGTAAGCTTAGGAGCTGATGACCTTAGCAGCTAAGTCCCATAAGATTTCACACACATTTGAAAATTTTTTTGAGTTTTGGTATTTGGGGAGCAAAATAACTGATGATGGTCGAAGTAGAGAGCATATACAATGAAGACTGGCAATGGCAAGGAAAGCGTTTCTGAAGAAGAGAAATTTTTTAACGTAGAGTATAGATTTAAGTGTCAGGAAGTCGTTTCTGAAAGTATTTGTATGGAGTGTGGCCATGTATAGAAGTGAAACGTGGACGATAAATAGTTTGTACATGAAGAGAATAGAAGTTTTCGAAATGTGGTGCTACAGAAGGATGCTGAAGATTAGATGGATAGATCACATAACTAATGAGGTGGTACTGAACAGAATTAGGGAGAAAAGAAATTTGTGGCATACCTTGACTAGAAGAAAGGATCGGTTGGCAGGACATGTTCTGCGGCAACAAGGGATCACCAATTTAGCATTGGAGGGCAACGTGGAGGGTAAAAATCGTAGAGGGAGCCTAAGAGATGAATACACTAATCAGATTCAGAAGGATGTAGGTTGCAGTAGGTATGGGAGATGAAGAAGCTTGCACAGGATAGAGTTACATGGAGAGCTGTATCGAACCAGTCTCTGGACTGAAGGCCACAACAACATATATATATATATATATATATATATATATATATATGTGTGTGTGTGTGTGATTAACATTGCAAGACCATAGGTTAATTAAGTACGAGATAAGCCATTGCAAATGTGAAATGCTGGTACATTAATAACCGGTTAACAGCCAGGATGTTGAGTGCACAGGATAGAGTAACATGGAGAGCCGTATCGAACCAGTCTCTGGACTGAAGGCCACAACAACATATATATATATATATATATATATATATATATATATATATATATGTGTGTGTGTGTGTGTGTGTGTGTGTGTGTGTGTGTGATTAACACTGCAAGACCATAGGTTAATTAAGTACGAGATAAGGCATTGCAAATGTGAAATGCTGGTACATTAATATCCGGTTAACAGCCAGGATGTTGAATGCAAGCGTTCAAACGTGCATGTATGCTGTTGTACAGGTGCAGGAAGTCAGTTTGTGAGATGGGATTCCATGCTTGTTGCGCTTGGTCGGTCAGTACAAGGATGGTTAATGCTACTTGCGGATGACACTGGAGGTGTCTGATGATATCCCATACGTGCTCAGTTGGAGACGGATCTGGTGACCGAGCAGCAACATGTGGACACTCTGTAGAGCACGTTGAGTTGCGACAGCGGGATGTGGACGAGCGTTATCCTGTTGGAAAACACCGCCTGGAATGCTGTTCACGAATGGCAGCACAACAGGACGAATCAGCAGATTGACGTACAATTTTGCAGTCAGGATGCGTGCGATAACGTTGAGAGTGTTCCTGCTGTCATACGAAATCGCACTCCAGACCATAACTCAAGGTGTAGGTCCAGTGTGTCTAGCACGCAGACTGGTTGATTGCAGGCGCTCAACTGGCCTCATCCCAATCAACGCATGGCCATCACTGGCACCGAGACAGGACACCAGCTTTCATCAGAAAACACAATAGACCTCCTCCCTGTCCCCCAATGGGCTCTCGCGTGACACCACTGAAGTCGCAAATGGCGGTGGTTTGGGACCAGTGGAATGTACTCTACAGAGCGTCTGGCTCGGAGCTGTCGTTGAAGTAACCGATTTGCAGCAGCTCGTTGTCTCACTGTGGTGCCAACTGCTGTTTAAATTGGTGCTGCAGATGCAGTACGATGTGCCAGAGCCATACGCCGAACGTGGTGGTTTTCTTTGTTGGTAGTGCCACGTGGCCGTCCGGAGTCCCGTCTCCTTGAGACCGTACATTCTCGCGACCACCACTACCAGCAATCATGTACAGTAACTACATTCCTGTCAAGTATTTCTGCAGTATCACAGAACAAACATCCAAACATCCAGCTTCTCGTAGTCCTGTTACACGATCTTTTTCAAACTCTGTGAGGTGTTGATAATGGCGACTTTGTCGCCTTATAGTTATTCTTGACTAACATCAACTCACCAAGTCAAATTTCAAACGTAAATAACGCTCACGATCGTTACAGCGAGTATTTAAAGCAAACCTGGTTTACATCCTCACAGTAGCGCTACTAGCGCGTGAGAATATCTCCATTTCAAAGACTTTTTGGTTCCTATAACGGTTTTTCAGTAAGCTACAAAATCATTCGAGCGTACCACATTAGTACCGACACTGGACAGTAGTTGTCAATTGATTCTGTGAGAAACATTGGTGAGCCAAGTAAGAGCGAGGGCTGAGGCGATTTGTAAAAGCGTGACAGGTAAATCTGTTTTCTCCAATTGGACTACGCACTGGCTGTATCTGCCTATTTTACTTCTTCCGCGACCTTCACGATGAAGACGTAAATTTGTTCCGCTAGTAACAGCAGCTTAACTCCTTTGAGAGATCACCATTTCTGAATCTCACAAAACGTTCACAATGATGGTAACACTTTCAGCTTTCTAAAGACTTTCAAATTCTCTTGCAAAATCACAATCGCCTTGCAGCCATCATCCAACAAAATTTATTTCGTGCATGACACTGTTGTATCCAACTCGATTGCTTACAGTTTAGTGAGACTCCTGAGGTCGTGATCTACGCGTTGGGCATCACAGATCATTCTGCTGTGTGATCTCTTGTAGTGCTGTTGCTTGACCACACCATTTTCCAATGCACTCTATTAAGAACTTCGTGCAAAGTATGTGGAAATCTCTCTGTTCCCTGACGATTGCCAAACAAACTAAACTAATCTGTACAGACGTGTTCAAATTATTAGACTCGACACAATTTGTCTACCAATTTTTGGAGTATTTTGTCATTTGACGGTAATATGCATCCCCAGAAGTCGTATTAAATGTTGTTTCTTTGAAATTTCTCTGCGACTGTCATTGAGTAATGTCATTACGCAGCTGACTGGAGCATAGTGTTTTTAGCAGTGGTAAGATTTCCTGTAAACAGGAAAAAGTGGTATCAGTCGAAGTGTCAGTCGAAAGATAATTTCTTAACTTCAGATGTATTAATTTTATCATATTGATAACTTTGTTAGTTTTGTGCACAGGGAACACATCAGCAGTTGTTCCTGAGTTTTCAGTTATGAATAAGACGAAAGATATTTCACCCAGAAAAGTTGCTAGTGTTTCGCTGCCTCTCAATGAAAGCAAATACGTGAATTAGGAATGTGATTTATTTTAGACAACTGCGAGCAGCCTCAAAATTTCGTTGTACGGATGTGGTAAATGCCAAATGAAACGTTTCCCATAGAACAATAAAAATGTCCACAAAAAACAGAAGGCTGACATCCACTGAAGTTTATCACCACATGAATGACCCCTGTCGTAGCGCCAGCCATAGCCGTTAGGAAGACATTATTCTAAGATGATTTAAAAGCTTGTCGTCCAAAGAAATGCGGGATCAGCACAGCAATGAAAAGCAAGACATCACTAGGCCAAAGAACTTCAGGAATGCAATAGCAATGGCATAGGGTGTTACCCAATTAAAATTAATTGAGAAAACATTTTTTCTTTGCTGTTCATTGTGATAATCTGTTAACACTCACGAAGTTTCCATTTCATGATGGGCTTTTATACAACTTCATCATTCATTAATCTGACTAAAAATTTTGTGTTTATGACCAAGGCTTGCTTCAGTGATGTATCTGTGTTTACTATAATGGAGGAAAACAACCAGTACATCCAAAGAATACCAGGAGAAGTACTCATGGCAGAGTGTGAAACATGTAGTTCATGCTTGCTAAAGAAACCGGCAAGATGCACATAGTTGAAAGTGCAATGCAGCAGCAAAAGTACAAATAAAATCTGCAAAACCAACTGTTACCACAAATAAATCAGTGGTTTTCGATTCTTGATGTAATTTTTATGCTTGACAGTGCACCATGCCATGAAAGAAAGACTGTATTCAGATTCTTGAAAGAAGTTTTACACTGATCTGGGAACAGTTGTGACATGAAATGGTGCAAATGGCTCTGAGCACTATGGGACTTAACAGCTGTGGTCATCAGTCCCCTAGAACTTAGAACTACTTAAACCTAACTAACCTAAGGACATCACACACATCCATGCCCGAGGCAGGATTCGAACCTGCGACCGTAGCAGTCGCGCGGTTCCAGACTGAGCGCCTAGAACCGCGAGACAACCGCGGCCGGCTTGTGACATGAACACCACAGAATAACCTATGGGCAATCGTAAAGAAAAAACCAAGACAGGAAGGCTTCAAAGAAAAGATAACACACGTGATAACGATGTTTCGGAAAAAAAATCTTGTAAAGCTTTAGTACGGAGTATGCCAGAAAGGATTAATATGTTAATAAAGGGTAAGGAAATGCCCATTAAGCATTGATTGTGTCATTTCTAACGGAAAATGGAATCCCATGCTTCTTGACAGAGCGTAAGGGAACGATGGGGGAGACCCGCACCGCCGTACTAGACAAGGTCCTAATGGAGATGGTTTGCGGTTGCCTTCCTCCGACCGTAATGTATATGAATGATGACACAACAACACCCAGTCATCTTGCGGCAGGTGAAAAATCCCTGACACCGCCGGGAACCGAACTCGGGTTCCCGTGTGCGGGAAGCGAGAACGCTACCCCGAGACCACGAGCGCGGACTCATTTCTAATATCTTGCGATAAATAATTTGCTGCAGAATCCTTGAACATATTCTCAGTTCGAACATAATAAACTTTCTAGAGAATGAGGAGCTTATGTCCACGAATCAGCACGGTTTCAGAAAATATGATATACTGAGAACTACGGCAGATTCCATATTTCTAGATTTCGGGAAAGCATTTGACACGGCGCCCCTTTGCAGGCTGTTACCGAAGGTACAAACATATGGAATAAGTTCACAGATATGTGAGCGGCTCGAAGACTTCTTAAACAATCGAACCCAGTATGCTGTCACGGCGAGTGATCATCAGAGACAAGGGTATCGTCTGGAGTGCCACATGGAGGTGTGATACGACCACTGTTGTTCTTTATATACGTAAATGATTTGGCCGACAGGGTGTACGGAACGGTGTCGAAGTTGAGTGACTGTAGGAATATACAAGACGAGTTAGACAAAATTTCCACTTGGTGTGACCAATGGAAGCTAGCTCTAAATGTGGAAAAATGTAAGTTAATGCGGATGAGTTGGAAGATAAAACCTGAAACGTTCCGATACAGTATTACTAGAGTCCTGCTTGACACAGTCAAGTGGTTTAAATATCTGGGAATAACGTTGCAAAGCGATATGAGGAGGAATGAGCATGTGAGAACTGTGGTAGGTTAGGCAAATGGTCGGAAACACGGAACTGCAGAAAATAAAGCAGGCGAAAGGAAATGGAGATGTCTAAAACATAAGATTGACGTAAAGTGCAAAATGGCTAAGCAGAAATTGCTGGAGGATAAATACAAAGCTATAGAAGCATGTATAACTAGGGGAAAAATAGATACCACAAACAAGAAAATAAAAGAAGCCCTTAGAAAGAAGAGTAGCAACTACATGAATATCAAGACCTCAAATGGAAGACCAGTACTAAGGAAAAAAAAGAAGCTGAAATATAGAGGTGCTGTACAAGGGTAATGAACTTGAAGGTTGTATTACAGGAAGGAACGAGGAAATAAATGAAGAATTTAACACAGCACTGAAAGATCTAAGTCTAAAAAAGGCCACTGGAATAGATGACATTCCCTCAGAAGTTTTGGGAATCTTGGGAGAGCCAGCCATGACAAAAGAATTCTATCTAGTGCGCGAGGTATGTGACGCAGGGTAAATACCCTCAGACTTCACGAAGAATGTGCTGATTCCAATTACAAAGCAATGTGGTACTGACAGGTGTGAATATTACCGAACTATCAGTTTAATAAGTGAAGATTTCAAAATACTGTCGCGAATTATTTACAGAAGAACGGAGAAACTAGTAGAAGCTGAATTGGGGAAGATCAGTTCGGCTTCTGGAGATATGTGGGAACACTTGAGGAAATGCTGACCTTGCAACGTATTAGAAGATAGGTTAAAGAGAGACCATCTTATGCTTATAGCATTTGTAGTCTTAGAGAAAGCATTTATCATTGTTGACTGGAGTGCACTGTTTGAAATTCTGAAGGTAGCATTGGTAAAATACAGGGAGTGAAAGATTATATTCAACTTGTAAAGAAACCAGACGGTGATTATAAGAGTTGAGGGGCATGAACGGGAAGCAGTGGTTGAGAAGGATGTGAGACAGGGTTGTAGCCTATCCACAATGGTTTTCAATCTGTACATTGAACAGTAAAGAAAAGCAAAGAAAAGTTTGGAGAAGAGATTAAAGTTCAGGGAGAAGCAACAAAAAACTTTGAGGTTTTGCCAATGACATTTTAATTCTGTCAGACACAGCAAAGGATTTGGAAGAGCAGTTGAAAGGAACGGTCAGTATCTGGAAAGGAGGACACTAGATGAACATTAACAAAAGCGAAACAAGGGTAATAAAGTGTAGTTGACTTAAATCAGGCAAGTCAGAGCGAATCAGATGGGAAAAGATACATTAAAAGCTTTAGGTGAGTTTTTGTGTATGGGTAGTAAAATAACTGATGATGGTCTAAGTAGAGATGTTGTAAAATGTAGACTGGCAGTGCCAGGAAAAGAATCTGTGAAGAAGAGAAATTTGACAACATCGAATATAGATTCCAGTGTTAGGAAGGGTTTTCTGAAGGTATTTCTCTGGAGTGTAGCCTTGTACAGAAGTGAAACATGAATGACAAGTAGTTCAGACAAGAAGAGAACAGAATAATTCTAAATCTGGTGCTACAGAACAATGCTGAAGATTAAATGAGTACTACAGTAACTAATGAACAAGCAATATTATGTTGATAATTATTATTTTGGATTACTACAGAGTAAAACAAATTTTTCTTATCAAACGCGTTTCGAGTTTATTATTTGCAAGGCATCTTCTGTGACCTGAATTTTGTACGTATTTGTGTTTATACTACTTTGTTTTACATGTGGGGAATTATAAACTGAGAATGTAAACAGTTCTGGCACTTTCTGCTTCCCTATAACGTAATAATAGTTTAAATTTCTACTTATGAATATCGTAGATGCTGTTTTACACCCATTCTTTTTCCCTTTTACAGCTGCTCTTCTTCTGCTTATTACCACACGAAATTCTGTTGCACAGCATGGATGCTTTTTTACTTTATCGTTTCTTTTATTAAGTTTAGCAGATAGTTTGTATTGATAAGTGAGTCGTCGTTTATCACGTTTTGTTCTCTGCAATGGATATCTGCATATGGGAGCTGTGCTGCGCTGGTGTAAAGCACCTTGATGTGGTTATTTATCTACATGATTTGTATATCTTGTTCTATGCTGGTAGAATTCTGGCATGACAATTGTGTATTAAATGCTCTGAAAATGCGGAATGGTTTGCTTCACACTTCCAGTGCGTGATGTGTTCATTGCACCGTTATAATATACAGGGTGTTACAAAAAGGTACGGCCAAACTTTCGGGAAACATTTCTCACACACAAATAAAGAAAAGATGTTATGTGGGCAAGTGTCCGGAAACGCTTAATTTCCATGTTAGAGCTCATTTTACTTTCGTCGGTATGTACTGTACTTCCTCGATTCACCGCCAGTTGGCCCAATTGAAGGAAGGTAATGTTGACTTCGGTGCTTGTGTTGACATGCGACTCATTGCTCTATAGTACTAGCATCAAGCACATCAGTACGTAGCATCAACAGGTCAGTGTTCATCACGAACGTGGTTTTGCAGTCAGTGCAATGTTTACAAATGCGGAGTTGGCAGATGCCCATTTGGTGTATGGATTCGCACGGGGCAATAGCCGTGGCGCGGTACGTTTGTATCGAGACAGATTTCCAGAACGAAGGTGTCCCGACAGGAAGACGTTCGAAGCAATTGATCGACGTGTTAGGGAGCACGGAACATTCCAGCCTATGACTCGCGACTGGGGAAGACCTAGAACGATGAGGACACCTGCAAAGGACGAGGCAATTCTTCGTGCAGTTGACGATAACCCTAATGTCAGCGTCAGAGAAGTTGCTGCTGTACAAGGTAACGTTGACCACGTCACTGATGGAGAGTGCTACGGGAGAACCAGTTGTTTCCGTACCATGTACAGCGTGTGCAGGCAGTATCAGCAGCTTATTGGCCTCCACGGGTACACTTCTGCGAATGCTTCATCCAACAATGTGTCAATCCTCATTTCAGTGCAAATGTTCTCTTTACGGATGAGGCTTCATTCCAACGTGATCAAATTGTAAATTTTCACAATCAACATGTGTGGGCTGACGAGAATCCGCACGCAATTGTGCAATCACGTCATCAACACAGATTTTCTGTGAACGTTTGGGCATGCATTGTTGGCAGGACATGTTCTGCGGCAACAAGGGATCACCAATTTAGCATTGGAGGGCAACGTGGAGGGTAAAAATCGTAGAGGGAGCCTAAGAGATGAATACACTAATCAGATTCAGAAGGATGTAGGTTGCAGTAGGTATGGGAGATGAAGAAGCTTGCACAGGATAGAGTTACATGGAGAGCTGTATCGAACCAGTCTCTGGACTGAAGGCCACAACAACATATATATATATATATATATATATATATATATATATATATATATATATATGTGTGTGTGTGTGTGATTAACATTGCAAGACCATAGGTTAATTAAGTACGAGATAAGCCATTGCAAATGTGAAATGCTGGTACATTAATAACCGGTTAACAGCCAGGATGTTGAGTGCACAGGATAGAGTAACATGGAGAGCCGTATCGAACCAGTCTCTGGACTGAAGGCCACAACAACATATATATATATATATATATATATATATATATATATATATATGTGTGTGTGTGTGTGTGTGTGTGTGTGTGATTAACACTGCAAGACCATAGGTTAATTAAGTACGAGATAAGGCATTGCAAATGTGAAATGCTGGTACATTAATATCCGGTTAACAGCCAGGATGTTGAATGCAAGCGTTCAAACGTGCATGTATGCTGTTGTACAGGTGCAGGAAGTCAGTTTGTGAGATGGGATTCCATGCTTGTTGCGCTTGGTCGGTCAGTACAAGGATGGTTAATGCTACTTGCGGATGACACTGGAGGTGTCTGATGATATCCCATACGTGCTCAGTTGGAGACGGATCTGGTGACCGAGCAGCAACATGTGGACACTCTGTAGAGCACGTTGAGTTGCGACAGCGGGATGTGGACGAGCGTTATCCTGTTGGAAAACACCGCCTGGAATGCTGTTCACGAATGGCAGCACAACAGGACGAATCAGCAGATTGACGTACAATTTTGCAGTCAGGATGCGTGCGATAACGTTGAGAGTGTTCCTGCTGTCATACGAAATCGCACTCCAGACCATAACTCAAGGTGTAGGTCCAGTGTGTCTAGCACGCAGACTGGTTGATTGCAGGCGCTCAACTGGCCTCATCCCAATCAACGCATGGCCATCACTGGCACCGAGACAGGACACCAGCTTTCATCAGAAAACACAATAGACCTCCTCCCTGTCCCCCAATGGGCTCTCGCGTGACACCACTGAAGTCGCAAATGGCGGTGGTTTGGGACCAGTGGAATGTACTCTACAGAGCGTCTGGCTCGGAGCTGTCGTTGAAGTAACCGATTTGCAGCAGCTCGTTGTCTCACTGTGGTGCCAACTGCTGTTTAAATTGGTGCTGCAGATGCAGTACGATGTGCCAGAGCCATACGCCGAACGTGGTGGTTTTCTTTGTTGGTAGTGCCACGTGGCCGTCCGGAGTCCCGTCTCCTTGAGACCGTACATTCTCGCGACCACCACTACCAGCAATCATGTACAGTAACTACATTCCTGTCAAGTATTTCTGCAGTATCACAGAACAAACATCCAAACATCCAGCTTCTCGTAGTCCTGTTACACGATCTTTTTCAAACTCTGTGAGGTGTTGATAATGGCGACTTTGTCGCCTTATAGTTATTCTTGACTAACATCAACTCACCAAGTCAAATTTCAAACGTAAATAACGCTCACGATCGTTACAGCGAGTATTTAAAGCAAACCTGGTTTACATCCTCACAGTAGCGCTACTAGCGCGTGAGAATATCTCCATTTCAAAGACTTTTTGGTTCCTATAACGGTTTTTCAGTAAGCTACAAAATCATTCGAGCGTACCACATTAGTACCGACACTGGACAGTAGTTGTCAATTGATTCTGTGAGAAACATTGGTGAGCCAAGTAAGAGCGAGGGCTGAGGCGATTTGTAAAAGCGTGACAGGTAAATCTGTTTTCTCCAATTGGACTACGCACTGGCTGTATCTGCCTATTTTACTTCTTCCGCGACCTTCACGATGAAGACGTAAATTTGTTCCGCTAGTAACAGCAGCTTAACTCCTTTGAGAGATCACCATTTCTGAATCTCACAAAACGTTCACAATGATGGTAACACTTTCAGCTTTCTAAAGACTTTCAAATTCTCTTGCAAAATCACAATCGCCTTGCAGCCATCATCCAACAAAATTTATTTCGTGCATGACACTGTTGTATCCAACTCGATTGCTTACAGTTTAGTGAGACTCCTGAGGTCGTGATCTACGCGTTGGGCATCACAGATCATTCTGCTGTGTGATCTCTTGTAGTGCTGTTGCTTGACCACACCATTTTCCAATGCACTCTATTAAGAACTTCGTGCAAAGTATGTGGAAATCTCTCTGTTCCCTGACGATTGCCAAACAAACTAAACTAATCTGTACAGACGTGTTCAAATTATTAGACTCGACACAATTTGTCTACCAATTTTTGGAGTATTTTGTCATTTGACGGTAATATGCATCCCCAGAAGTCGTATTAAATGTTGTTTCTTTGAAATTTCTCTGCGACTGTCATTGAGTAATGTCATTACGCAGCTGACTGGAGCATAGTGTTTTTAGCAGTGGTAAGATTTCCTGTAAACAGGAAAAAGTGGTATCAGTCGAAGTGTCAGTCGAAAGATAATTTCTTAACTTCAGATGTATTAATTTTATCATATTGATAACTTTGTTAGTTTTGTGCACAGGGAACACATCAGCAGTTGTTCCTGAGTTTTCAGTTATGAATAAGACGAAAGATATTTCACCCAGAAAAGTTGCTAGTGTTTCGCTGCCTCTCAATGAAAGCAAATACGTGAATTAGGAATGTGATTTATTTTAGACAACTGCGAGCAGCCTCAAAATTTCGTTGTACGGATGTGGTAAATGCCAAATGAAACGTTTCCCATAGAACAATAAAAATGTCCACAAAAAACAGAAGGCTGACATCCACTGAAGTTTATCACCACATGAATGACCCCTGTCGTAGCGCCAGCCATAGCCGTTAGGAAGACATTATTCTAAGATGATTTAAAAGCTTGTCGTCCAAAGAAATGCGGGATCAGCACAGCAATGAAAAGCAAGACATCACTAGGCCAAAGAACTTTAGGAATGCAATAGCAATGGCATAGGGTGTTACCCAATTAAAATTAATTGAGAAAACATTTTTTCTTTGCTGTTCATTGTGATAATCTGTTAACACTCACGAAGTTTCCATTTCATGATGGGCTTTTATACAACTTCATCATTCATTAATCTGACTAAAAATTTTGTGTTTATGACCAAGGCTTGCTTCAGTGATGTATCTGTGTTTACTATAATGGAGGAAAACAACCAGTACATCCAAAGAATACCAGGAGAAGTACTCATGGCAGAGTGTGAAACATGTAGTTCATGCTTGCTAAAGAAACCGGCAAGATGCACATAGTTGAAAGTGCAATGCAGCAGCAAAAGTACAAATAAAATCTGCAAAACCAACTGTTACCACAAATAAATCAGTGGTTTTCGATTCTTGATGTAATTTTTATGCTTGACAGTGCACCATGCCATGAAAGAAAGACTGTATTCAGATTCTTGAAAGAAGTTTTACACTGATCTGGGAACAGTTGTGACATGAAATGGTGCAAATGGCTCTGAGCACTATGGGACTTAACAGCTGTGGTCATCAGTCCCCTAGAACTTAGAACTACTTAAACCTAACTAACCTAAGGACATCACACACATCCATGCCCGAGGCAGGATTCGAACCTGCGACCGTAGCAGTCGCGCGGTTCCAGACTGAGCGCCTAGAACCGCGAGACAACCGCGGCCGGCTTGTGACATGAACACCACAGAATAACCTATGGGCAATCGTAAAGAAAAAACCAAGACAGGAAGGCTTCAAAGAAAAGATAACACACGTGATAACGATGTTTCGGAAAAAAAATCTTGTAAAGCTTTAGTACGGAGTATGCCAGAAAGGATTAATATGTTAATAAAGGGTAAGGAAATGCCCATTAAGCATTGATTGTGTCATTTCTAACGGAAAATGGAATCCCATGCTTCTTGACAGAGCGTAAGGGAACGATGGGGGAGACCCGCACCGCCGTACTAGACAAGGTCCTAATGGAGATGGTTTGCGGTTGCCTTCCTCCGACCGTAATGTATATGAATGATGACACAACAACACCCAGTCATCTTGCGGCAGGTGAAAAATCCCTGACACCGCCGGGAACCGAACTCGGGTTCCCGTGTGCGGGAAGCGAGAACGCTACCCCGAGACCACGAGCGCGGACTCATTTCTAATATCTTGCGATAAATAATTTGCTGCAGAATCCTTGAACATATTCTCAGTTCGAACATAATAAACTTTCTAGAGAATGAGGAGCTTATGTCCACGAATCAGCACGGTTTCAGAAAATATGATATACTGAGAACTACGGCAGATTCCATATTTCTAGATTTCGGGAAAGCATTTGACACGGCGCCCCTTTGCAGGCTGTTACCGAAGGTACAAGCATATGGAATAAGTTCACAGATATGTGAGCGGCTCGAAGACTTCTTAAACAATCGAACCCAGTATGCTGTCACGGCGAGTGATCATCAGAGACAAGGGTATCGTCTGGAGTGCCACATGGAGGTGTGATACGACCACTGTTGTTCTTTATATACGTAAATGATTTGGCCGACAGGGTGTACGGAACGGTGTCGAAGTTGAGTGACTGTAGGAATATACAAGACGAGTTAGACAAAATTTCCACTTGGTGTGACCAATGGAAGCTAGCTCTAAATGTGGAAAAATGTAAGTTAATGCGGATGAGTTGGAAGATAAAACCTGAAACGTTCCGATACAGTATTACTAGAGTCCTGCTTGACACAGTCAAGTGGTTTAAATATCTGGGAATAACGTTGCAAAGCGATATGAGGAGGAATGAGCATGTGAGAACTGTGGTAGGTTAGGCAAATGGTCGGAAACACGGAACTGCAGAAAATAAAGCAGGCGAAAGGAAATGGAGATGTCTAAAACATAAGATTGACGTAAAGTGCAAAATGGCTAAGCAGAAATTGCTGGAGGATAAATACAAAGCTATAGAAGCATGTATAACTAGGGGAAAAATAGATACCACAAACAAGAAAATAAAAGAAGCCCTTAGAAAGAAGAGTAGCAACTACATGAATATCAAGACCTCAAATGGAAGACCAGTACTAAGGAAAAAAAAGAAGCTGAAATATAGAGGTGCTGTACAAGGGTAATGAACTTGAAGGTTGTATTACAGGAAGGAACGAGGAAATAAATGAAGAATTTAACACAGCACTGAAAGATCTAAGTCTAAAAAAGGCCACTGGAATAGATGACATTCCCTCAGAAGTTTTGGGAATCTTGGGAGAGCCAGCCATGACAAAAGAATTCTATCTAGTGCGCGAGGTATGTGACGCAGGGTAAATACCCTCAGACTTCACGAAGAATGTGCTGATTCCAATTACAAAGCAATGTGGTACTGACAGGTGTGAATATTACCGAACTATCAGTTTAATAAGTGAAGATTTCAAAATACTGTCGCGAATTATTTACAGAAGAACGGAGAAACTAGTAGAAGCTGAATTGGGGAAGATCAGTTCGGCTTCTGGAGATATGTGGGAACACTTGAGGAAATGCTGACCTTGCAACGTATTAGAAGATAGGTTAAAGAGAGACCATCTTATGCTTATAGCATTTGTAGTCTTAGAGAAAGCATTTATCATTGTTGACTGGAGTGCACTGTTTGAAATTCTGAAGGTAGCATTGGTAAAATACAGGGAGTGAAAGATTATATTCAACTTGTAAAGAAACCAGACGGTGATTATAAGAGTTGAGGGGCATGAACGGGAAGCAGTGGTTGAGAAGGATGTGAGACAGGGTTGTAGCCTATCCACAATGGTTTTCAATCTGTACATTGAACAGTAAAGAAAAGCAAAGAAAAGTTTGGAGAAGAGATTAAAGTTCAGGGAGAAGCAACAAAAAACTTTGAGGTTTTGCCAATGACATTTTAATTCTGTCAGACACAGCAAAGGATTTGGAAGAGCAGTTGAAAGGAACGGTCAGTATCTGGAAAGGAGGACACTAGATGAACATTAACAAAAGCGAAACAAGGGTAATAAAGTGTAGTTGACTTAAATCAGGCAAGTCAGAGCGAATCAGATGGGAAAAGATACATTAAAAGCTTTAGGTGAGTTTTTGTGTATGGGTAGTAAAATAACTGATGATGGTCTAAGTAGAGATGTTGTAAAATGTAGACTGGCAGTGCCAGGAAAAGAATCTGTGAAGAAGAGAAATTTGACAACATCGAATATAGATTCCAGTGTTAGGAAGGGTTTTCTGAAGGTATTTCTCTGGAGTGTAGCCTTGTACAGAAGTGAAACATGAATGACAAGTAGTTCAGACAAGAAGAGAACAGAATAATTCTAAATCTGGTGCTACAGAACAATGCTGAAGATTAAATGAGTACTACAGTAACTAATGAACAAGCAATATTATGTTGATAATTATTATTTTGGATTACTACAGAGTAAAACAAATTTTTCTTATCAAACGCGTTTCGAGTTTATTATTTGCAAGGCATCTTCTGTGACCTGAATTTTGTACGTATTTGTGTTTATACTACTTTGTTTTACATGTGGGGAATTATAAACTGAGAATGTAAACAGTTCTGGCACTTTCTGCTTCCCTATAACGTAATAATAGTTTAAATTTCTACTTATGAATATCGTAGATGCTGTTTTACACCCATTCTTTTTCCCTTTTACAGCTGCTCTTCTTCTGCTTATTACCACACGAAATTCTGTTGCACAGCATGGATGCTTTTTTACTTTATCGTTTCTTTTATTAAGTTTAGCAGATAGTTTGTATTGATAAGTGAGTCGTCGTTTATCACGTTTTGTTCTCTGCAATGGATATCTGCATATGGGAGCTGTGCTGCGCTGGTGTAAAGCACCTTGATGTGGTTATTTATCTACATGATTTGTATATCTTGTTCTATGCTGGTAGAATTCTGGCATGACAATTGTGTATTAAATGCTCTGAAAATGCGGAATGGTTTGCTTCACACTTCCAGTGCGTGATGTGTTCATTGCACCGTTATAATATACAGGGTGTTACAAAAAGGTACGGCCAAACTTTCGGGAAACATTTCTCACACACAAATAAAGAAAAGATGTTATGTGGGCAAGTGTCCGGAAACGCTTAATTTCCATGTTAGAGCTCATTTTACTTTCGTCGGTATGTACTGTACTTCCTCGATTCACCGCCAGTTGGCCCAATTGAAGGAAGGTAATGTTGACTTCGGTGCTTGTGTTGACATGCGACTCATTGCTCTATAGTACTAGCATCAAGCACATCAGTACGTAGCATCAACAGGTCAGTGTTCATCACGAACGTGGTTTTGCAGTCAGTGCAATGTTTACAAATGCGGAGTTGGCAGATGCCCATTTGGTGTATGGATTCGCACGGGGCAATAGCCGTGGCGCGGTACGTTTGTATCGAGACAGATTTCCAGAACGAAGGTGTCCCGACAGGAAGACGTTCGAAGCAATTGATCGACGTGTTAGGGAGCACGGAACATTCCAGCCTATGACTCGCGACTGGGGAAGACCTAGAACGATGAGGACACCTGCAAAGGACGAGGCAATTCTTCGTGCAGTTGACGATAACCCTAATGTCAGCGTCAGAGAAGTTGCTGCTGTACAAGGTAACGTTGACCACGTCACTGATGGAGAGTGCTACGGGAGAACCAGTTGTTTCCGTACCATGTACAGCGTGTGCAGGCAGTATCAGCAGCTTATTGGCCTCCACGGGTACACTTCTGCGAATGGTTCATCCAACAATGTGTCAATCCTCATTTCAGTGCAAATGTTCTCTTTACGGATGAGGCTTCATTCCAACGTGATCAAATTGTAAATTTTCACAATCAACATGTGTGGGCTGACGAGAATCCGCACGCAATTGTGCAATCACGTCATCAACACAGATTTTCTGTGAACGTTGGGCATGCATTGTTGGTGATGTCTTGATTGGACCCCATATTCTTCTACCTACGCTCAATGGAGCACGTTATCATGATTTCATATGGGATACTCTACCTGTGCTGCTAGAACATGTGCCTTTACAAGTACGACACAACATGTGGTTCATGCACGATGGAGCTCCTGCACATTTCAGTTGAAGTGTTCGTGCGTTTATCAACAACAGATTCGGTGACCGATGGATTGGTAGAGGCGGACCAATTCCATGGCCTCCACGCTCTCCTGACCTCAACCCTCTTGACTTTCATTTATGGGGGCATTTGAAAGCTCTTGTCTACGCAACCCCGGTACCGAATGTAGAGACTCTTCGTGCTCGTATTGTGGACGGCTGTGATACAATACGCCATTATCCAGGGCTGCATCAGCGCATCAGGGATTCCATGCGACGTAGGGTGGATGCACGTATCCTCGCTAACGAAGGACGTTTTGAAAATTTCCTGTAACAAAGTGTTTGAAGTCACGCTGGTACGTTCTGTTGCTGTGTGTTTCCATTCCGTGATTAATGTGATTTGAAGAGAAGTAATAAAATGAGCTCTAACATGGAAAGTTAGCGTTTCCGGACACATGTCCACATAGCATATTTTCTTTCTTTGTGTGTGAGGAATGTTTCCTGAAAGTTTGGCCGTACCTTTTTGTAACATCCTGTATATATACTTCCGCTCATTAATTACACCCAATAAATGACATCTATTTCTCTATAGATAAGGCCTAATACCCTGGGTACAGTTGAGGAAGCAAAGGAATAGTACAACAGTTGCACACATGTCATGGTATTTTTTGTGGTCATCGAGATACAATAGTATCCAACAAACAATGTTATGTACATAAACGTTATGTACCTATCGGATATGTTTGTTTACCTATTTGCCGACGGACGCCGCATTTGCTGCACCTGTGTTGTTACCTGTAGTGTTGTGATGTCCGCAGCGAACGGCAAGCATTGCTACGATACATAACATGTGGTTCCTGCACGTCAGTTCCTTTGTGACACTGAACTGTGCACATCGCTAGTAAGGCTCCACGAGGGGAGATATCCATAGAAAAACGTACTGCAATTGTAGAACTTAGCCAAACAGGTTTATCTGTTCGCCAAACTGCTAAACAGTGTAGTGTGTCTATAGGGGGAGTGCAATACATCCTTCACCATCAGAAGACAACAGGTAGCAATAAGGACATACCACGACCAGGACGACCTCGTAAAACAACTGAAAGTGATGATAAATATATCAGAATTACCAGTGAGAGAAATAGATTCAAAACAGCGTCCCAAATTCGTGCAGAATTGGTAGAAATGAACACGACATCAATATATGTTGCAACAGTGAGAAGGAGACTGACTGAATCCGGCTTGAAAGGCTGTGTCACAGCAAGAAACCCCCTTCCAAGGCCCATAAATAAACAGAAGAGACCTGAATGAGCTAGAAAACATCGTAATTGGACATCGGAAGAGTGGACGAAGGCGTTATTCACTGATGAATCGAATTTCGAGATTTTTGGAACCAGAAGGAGAATATTTGTTCGCCGATTTGTAGGGGAAAGGGTAGCCCAGCAGTGTGTTCTACCTACAGTTAAACACGGTGGAGGTTCTATTATGGTTTGTGGATGTTTTGCCGGAGATAGAGTTGGCGACATTGTGAAAACATAAGGATGTACGGATCAGAAGCAGCACCACTGCATACTTCAGTATCATGCAATACGAAGTGGAAAGGGTTCACCTTACAGCAGCATAATGACCCAAAACATCAGTCGGCATACTGTACGAACTACAGTGCATCATAGGAAAAACAGAAAGTACTGAATGATATGGTATGGCCGTCCCAAATCCCCGATTGTAATCCCATTGAAATGGTCTGGATGAAGTGGACAGACGTATCAGGGAAGTTAATATATCCAGCAAGGAACATCTCTGGAATATTGTTGAGGATGTGTGGAATCATATAGATACCTACAAAAACTGATTGACCGCATGCCTCGAGTTTGTGAGACAGTCATAAATCCAAAGGTGTCTCACTGCATGTAAGTCTAAAGTGATAGTTGTTGCTGTGGTCTCCAGTCTGAAGACTGGTTTGATGCAGCTTTCCGTGCTAGTCTATCCTGTCCAAACTTCTTCATCTCCGCCTAACTACTGCAAACTTCATCCACTGGAACCTGCTTACCATATTCGTCTCTTGGCGTCCTTTAATGAAAGTAAAATATAATGATTGTGGTTGTATTATATATGTGGAAGTTAATATAATTAAATTTTGAGAGAAATAACGGTATGATTTGTGTTGTAAATCTGAAATACCAGGGTGCATTGAAATTACTGAGTGATATATATATATATATATTCTTGTATGTCATGCCTATGTATACTGCATCAGAACTTTGACATTCCAGTTTGTATGTTCCTGATCCCTGGAATTTAACCCTTTTGATTGTTGATTGGCTAAAGTTTGGAGAGTTTGTACAGTTTTTTATGCTAAATGGAGGCCCTGTTTCTTTGGCATGTCTGCCACTCCGTGTGTTACTTTATGTGATTAAGTCATAGCGTACCAAGTGCTTTGTTTCTGTGTGGTGTTGCCATTGTGTATGTGTGTACTTGTGGGTTTGGGACTTGTGAGTTTTCCTAAATTTTGGATACTTTGGATGTGTTGTGTTTGTTTTGTATTTGTGTTTGAATTCTTTGACCGAATCTCTTCACTACATACACTGGTCAACCAGAACAATTATAACCACCGACCTACTATCGATATAAAGCCGTCCAGGCGATAGCAGCGTCACCTGGTGAGGAATGGCTGCTAGGCAGACACACACATGGTGCATGTAGTATCAGAGAGCGTGCTGTCCGTGTGTAGAATGGGGAAGGCGCGCTATCTATCTAAGTTTGACCGAGATTGTGATGGCCCGGAGGCTCAGCAAGAGTAATTCGAAAGTTGCACGACTCGTCGGGTGTTCGAGGAGTGCTGTGCTGGGTGTCTTCAACACGTGGCGAAACCAAAGTAAAACCACGTCCAGACATATTGAGAGTGGGCGTTCACCCCGCATTATATATGTCGGACTTCATAGGCTGTCCAGACTGACAAAACAGGACAGGTGGCAAGCTGTGGCGGAACTAACATCAGATTTTATGTTGGATAGAGTACAAGTGTGTCTGAACACAATGTGTGTCAAACATTCCTAACGGTTTGCCTCCGCAGCTTACAACTCACGCATGTGCCGATGTTAACACCACGACACTGACAACTATGACTGAAATGGGCACATGACCGTCGACACTGGACGTTGGCGCAGTGGCAGAGAGTCGCGTGGTCTGATGAATCCCGATACCTTCTTCATCATATCGATGGAGAGCATGAATCCGTCGTCTTCCGGGACAACAGCTCCTTGACATTGTACTGCCGGACGGAGAAAGCTGGTGGCGTCTCAAATGGCTCTGAGCACTATGGGACTTAACATCGTTGGTCATTAGTCCCCTAGAACTTAGAACTACTTAAACCTAACTAACCTAAGGACATCACACAACACCCAGTCATCACGAGGCAGAGAAAGGTGGCGTCTCCCTTACGGTCTGCGGAACATTCACGTTGGTATCCACGGGTCCAGTGGAGTTCGTGCAAAGCCCCATGACTGGTTGCAGACCACTTACACCCCTTCATGACGATCATGTTTCCAGACGGCAGTGGTTCAAATAGCTCTAAGCACTATGGGACTTAACATCTGAGGTCATTAGTCCCCTAGACTTAGAACTACTTAAACCTAACCAACCGAAAGACATCACACACGTCCATGCTTGAGGCAGGATTCGAACCTGTCTGAAGATTGTTTTGATGCAGCTCTCAGTGTTCCTGTCCAACCTCTTCATTTCCGACTAACTACTGCGACCTTCATCCACTGGAAACTGCTTATCTTATTCGTCTGTTGGCCTCCTTATACCGACCTTCATCCGCTGGAAACTGCTTACCTTATTCGTCTGTTGGCCTCCTTATACAATTTTACCCTTCCTCCCACACGTCCTTCCATTACGAAACTAACGATTGCTTCATGTCTCATGACGTGTTCTATGAACTGAGCCCCTCTTTTAGTCAGGAAGTACCATACTTTCCTTTATTTCCCCAGTCCGTTTCAGCACCTTCTCTTATTCGATCTACCTATTTAATTTTCAACATTATTCTGTAGCACCACATTTAACAAGCTTCTATTCTTATCTTGTCCGAATGTTTTTCGTCCATATTTCACTTCTGAACAAGGCTCCAATGCATATAAATATCATTAGAAAAGACTTTTCAACGCTTGAATTTATGTTCGATATTAACAAATTTCTCTTTTTCAGAAACTGTTTTCTCACTGTTGTCAGTCTGCATTTTATATGCTCTCTACTTAAACCGACATCAGTTATTTTTCTGCCCAAACAGCAAACCTCATCGACTACTTTTAGTGTCTCGTTTCTTACTCTAATTCCCTCAGGAAGACTTGACTTAATTCGACGACATTTAGTTACCATTGTTTTGTTTGGTGTCGTCTTATAACCTCTTTTCAAACATTAACCATTCCGTTCAACTTCTCTTGCTAGTAATTTGATGTATCACACAGAATTACAATGTCATCAGCAAACAGCAAAGTTTTTATTTCTCCTCCCTAAAGTTCAACTCCCTTTCTAAATTTATCCTTGGTTCCCTTCACTGCTTGCTCAATGTACGGACTGAATAACACCGGGGAGAGGTTATACGCGTGCTTATAATCCGTTCACCATAAGAATAAACCTGGTGTAAACAAACACAAACGCGATGATTGGTGAGAAGCTGCAGCACACGTACACTGGTGTTGTTACGCTCTTGGAAGTAGGCCGTACTTATGTATTAGATATCTTATTACGGTACTAAGTTATGTTAAATGAAACTTTAAGATATTCAAATGTATTAACAGCCATCAACGTTTTTCTTAATCACACTTTAGCTGCGTAATTTTTACTTCAAAAATCGTGCACAGTCACAGCCTTAGCATCGTTGTGCTCTGATTGTCGCGCTGTTAATGCTTAGTATGAAAATGGCTGAGACTGCTTTCTGGTCCATAGTGAAACACACGTGTGGAACACGATTAAAAAGTGCCGAGAAATAAGCTGTTCTTGAAGCTTTTCATAAATTTTCGGAGATAACCAGTTCTGAAGTCTTCCCAGCGTTCTATACAATGTAGATAATAAAGCCGCATACATTTCACGTCTAGCGTACTCGCTTTGACGGTACATATACTAAAATTGGAGCGATACAGAGAAGATTAGCATGGCCCCTGCACAAGGATGACACGCAAAATCGTGAAGCGCTCCACATTTTTTTATATTTCAGCCGGCACGGTAGCTCAGCGTGTCCGATCAGCGGGCTGCGGGCTCTCTGTAATAAAAAACTGAGTCAAGAAATCTATGATCAACTTGAACGGATGTCTTGTGACGTCCTCCCAGACCAAATCCAATGAACTGTATCGAAAAAAAAAAAAAAAAAAAAAAAAAAAAAAAAAAAAAAAAAAAAAAAAAAAGCACAGCCGGTAGCGTAACAGACTGTGAACCTAATGCGGTTGTTCGTGCGTTGGATCAACTCATCCTACTATAATTTTTTTCTCGTTCAATTTGAAATACCTACATCTCGTAATTATGAAACTCATGATCATTTTTTATGAATAATGCACGTGTTCTTGTTTCTAATTACATATTCTTAATTATCGATGTTTTATGGAAGACTGTTCATAAAAGTTATTTAAATTAAGAAAACATAACAATTTAATTTTTTAAGGCAAAAATAAGCCAAATCCTCTTTATTTGGACTATGTCCATCGTTTTATACCACAGAGGTATAAAACATGAGGTGAAAACATGAAAAACAGTCATATTCACATCATCGAGCACATCATACAAATGCTGCATTTTTACGTTTGCTGCTGTACCGCTACAATATGAACCCAACAGAATTGATCTGAAGCCAAGCTGCAGGATTCGGCCCGAGAAGTAACAAGACTGTTTGTTAAGCTGCCAGACGTACTGGAACTAACGCACGCAGCTTTTTCACACGTCACTGCCGAACGCTGACGGGATATAGAACGGCTCATCATAAAAGGAGAAGAGAAAATGCTGCGCCTGGCTGGCTTCGTGGATTCTGTTTTTGATAGGCTCGTTATCAACGTAGCAGGTGACACTTCCAGAACTGAAATGTATTTCTCGGATTCGCATAAGGAAGGAGCTAAGAGATTACCAGACGACTGACTGTAAGTTACACTTCGGTGGCTTCAATATTTAACTGTACAGTGAAATCCTTCAATACTCAACTTACGTTACACACAGCTTATGCAGAAAAATTGTGCCAGCTGATCACTACAGCCGGCCGCTGTGGCCAAGAGGTTCTAGGCGCTTCAGTGAGGAACCGCGCTGCTGCTACGGTCGCAGGGTCGAATCCTGCCTCGCGCATGGATGTGTGCGATGTCCTTAGGTTACTTAGGTTTAAGTAGTTCTAAGTCTTGGGGGCTGATGACCTCAGATGTTAAGTCCCATTGTGCTTAGAGCCATTTGAACCATTTTCTTGTGCTCCATGTTCCCCCTTGTTGATGGTTCAAATGGCTCTGAGCACTATGGGACTCAACTGCTGAGGTCATTAGTCCCCTAGAACTTAGAACTAGTTAAACCTAACTAACCTAAGGACATCACAAACATCCATGCCCGAGGCAGGATTCGAACCTGCGACCGTAGCGGTCTCGCGGTTCCAGACTGCAGCGCCTTTAACCGCACGGCCACTTCGCCCCCCCCCCCCCCCCTTGTTGATATCGCTGGAAAATCACTACGTCAATCCCAGAGTAGGAACTGTATGACGCCATGCAAAAGTCTTCCTCCAGGTTGGGGTGCGAAAGAATTGGCGCATTAATCTGCGCGGTTTTGAGGCCTTGGAATTCATCTTCGTTCCATGCCCACGGCGTGTTTTTTCCTGTGAGATGGCATAACCGCGGTGCAGTTAATTTCTTCACATGGACGAATCGTTTATAGAAATTTGCGATGCCAAGCAAGCCACGTAGTTGTTTCTTGGTTGTTGGCGTGGAAAATTTCGTAATTGACTCTATTTTGTCCGGGTCTGGTGTGATTCCTCCGCAGTAATGATACGTACGGGGAATTTTACTCTTGAGGTTCCTATGCATGACTTCGTGATGTTACGGTGCCAGCTGATAACTACAACCGGCCGCTGTGGCTGAGAGGTTATAGGCGCTTCAGTCCGGAATCGCACTGCTGCTATGGTCACAGGTTTGAATCCTGCCTCGGGCATGGATGTGTATGATGTCCTTAGGTTAGTTAAGTTTAAGTAATTCTAAGCCAAGGGGACTGATGACCTCATATGTTAAGTCCTATAGTGCTTAGAACCATTTGATCACTACAAGGCGCGTGATTACGGCAAAGAGTGCTTGCATTGGCCAGCGTCACTACACTTAGTATTGGCTTGCTAACTGAGCTTTTAACATTCAGATAGTTGCTTTCCTTTTCTCGAATGTCTCTTTCATTATCCTGTACTTTGACGTATACTTTGCATACTCATGCATGCTTGTAGAAGCCTTGTATTTCTCGGCTAGCCATTCCTGCTTTGCCACTTCGCGCTTTCTGTCAGTCTCATATTTTAGACGTCTGTCTTCCGTTTCGCCTGCTACATTTGTAGCATTTTTGTAGTTTCTCTATTCGTCACTTAGATTCAATGTATCATTCGTTATCCAAGGGTTTCTACTGGTCCATTTCTTAATGTCTGTTTAATCCTCTGCTGCCTTCACCATTTCGTCTCTCAAGGCTACCCATTTGGCATCTATCATATTCCGTTTCCCTGTTTCAGTCAATCGTTGCCTAACACGCCGCTTGAAACTCTAAACAACCTCTGGGTCTTTCAATTTATCCAGATTCCATCTTCTTAATTTCTTACCATTCTGCAATTTCTTCAGTTATATTCTGCAATTCATAAGCAATACGTTATGGTCAGAGTCCACATCTGTCCATGGAGATGTTTTGGAGTTTAAAATCTCGTTTCGAAATCTCTGTCTTATCATCAAATAATCCTCTTCAAACGTTTCGGTGTCCCCAGGTCTCTTCCATGTAGACAACCTTCTTACACGATCATTCTTAAGCCACGTGTTAACAATGTGCTCGACGCAGATTTCTACTATGCAGTTTCCCTTTTCATTCCTTTCCTCCACTCCACGTTCTCCTGTTATTTTTCCTTCTCCTCCTTTACTAGTATCTAATTCCCTCAACTATCTAAATTGTGTTTTTTATCTCATCATACATTCTTTCAGTTTCTTCATCATCTAGGGAGCCAGTAAGCATGTAAACTTTTACTACTCTGATAGGTGTTGTATTCATGTGTTCATTATGCTCTTCGTGTGAGCTTACCTGCATTGCTATTTCCTTATTCATTATTAGACCTAATCCTGCATTACCCTTATTTGATGCCGGCCGGTGTGACCGAGCGGTTCTAGGCGCTTCAGTCTGGAACCGCGCGACCGCTACGGTCCCAGGTTTGAATCCTGCCTCGTGCATGGACGTGTGTGATGTCCTTAGGTTAGTTAGGTTTAAGTAGTTCTAAGTTCTAGGGGACTGATGACCTCAGATGTTAAGCCCCATAGTGCTCAGAGCCATTTTGAACCTTATTTGATGTTTTATTGATTATCCTTAACTGACCTGAACGGAAGTCCTTTTCTTCCAGACATTGTTCTTCACTGATTCCCACTTATATAAGTTCAACCTGTGCATTTCCCCTTTTAAATTCTTTAAAGTGTCTACCCAGTTAACGGATGTAACATTCATCACTCCAATCCATGGAACGCCAGTTTTGTTTTCCTGAGGACCTCATCATCCTCCTGAATAGTCCCAGTGCGGAGATCCGAATTTGGGGATTATTTTTAACGCCTGAATATTTTACCATTATCATTAAGCCACTCACCTAGAGCTGTATATCGTTGGAAAATGTAACAGCTGATATTTCCACTTGCTTTCGGCCATTGGATAACCAACATAGCAAGGACATGTTGGCTGATGTTACCGCTATCCCTGCAGCTACTGAAAAGACTGCTGCCCCTCTTCAGGCACAACACTTGATGCAGGTAGAGTACATTGATTATATATTTTCTCTGTCAGACATATCGTAAGCTTAGTATATAAAACCACATTTAGTTTACATTAAGAATTTTAGGCCATATTTACCCTTATGTTTATTTCTTTTCCTGTTCATCCAGTTAAAGGGGGATGTAATGGATTTTGGTCCAAAAAAACGATTTTTTAAAAATATTATTTTCTTGATCTACACAGTTTAATCAATGTTGAGTGTGAATTTTATGGTGATAGCAGCTTTAGAAATGCCTTTAAATTGTTAAACTCATTAACTCTGCACTAGGCGGCCACTCCCACCTTTTCCAACACTTGGGAAACTGCTTGTTTCAGCGGAATTTTTGTCAGCCTGAAGGCTATTTTCTTTCGATATCTTTGGCTGACATCTATATCTCTGGCTGACATCTATACCTGTGCCTGAAAACTTTCTTGCATGTGGTTTATTTATGTTCCGACAATACTAAATCATATTAGTGGAAGGTTGAATTCACAAACCATTACGTGGAACTCAAGATTTATGCATAGTGGGGGGCTGAAAACTGTGTTTAGGAAACGGAGGTTTCGTGGAAATCGGTTTACCAACAAAACGAGGAAGCGGCTCGAAATGAAGAACATAAGCTCTCAGATACAGCATCGAAACTTGGGACAGGAGAATTGTGCAGGTGCGTGAGTGATGTTGATATGGATTCCACTGGATTCAGACTTATTGATTTAGAGCTTCTCTGTCAGGCTATAAAGTTTTCATGTTCATGTGTTAGCTGTAAAAATACGGAATGCATGATTCTTGTTGAAGAAAGAAGAATGGGAATAGCTTGCGATTTTAAATTAATGTGTAATTCGTGTGGCTATAAATTTTCATTTTCCTCTTCCAAAAATACTGTCACTGGTACCTACGAAAACAATTTTAGGTTAGCATATGCTCTGACATGCTTTGGACAGGGCAGGGAAGGAGGTAATTTATTGTGTGGTTTTCTGAACATGCCTCCACCTTGTGCAAGGTTTGAAAAAATAAATAAAGAAATGTCTGATGCTGTATATGATACTGCCAAAGTTTCTATGAATAAAGCAGTGGAGGAATTGGTGGAAATAAACCAAAAAGAAAAAGATCCTGGGGCAGATATTCATGACAGTGAACCTCCTACAAATGTTACTAACCTGTGTGTGTCTGTAGATGGGACCTGGATGCGAAGGGGTCACACATCTCTGTATGGAGTTGCATCTGTTATTGGTAATGGCCCTGGTAAAGTTTTAGATGTAGAAATTATGTCTAAATACTGCCACCAGTGTACAACTAGGAAAATGTCCAACAATGAAGACAGTGAAAAACTGTGGCAAGAAAAGTCTGCAGTAGCATGCTCTAAAAATTATAGTGGCTCAAGTGGGAGCATGGAGGCTGCTGCAGTTGTGAGGATGTTCTCCAGGTCTGAGGACCAGTATGGTGTTAGAATGCTAAATACGTTGGTGATGGGGACTCCTCTTCGTTCAAAGCTGTAACAGATAAAAATCCATACAGTGCAACAACAGAAAAGTTCGAATGTTTTAGCCACATCCAAAAGAGACTTGGTGATAGGCTTCGTCGCTTCCTGAAAAAGAAGAAAGGTGAAATACTCGAGGATGGGAAACCATTAGGAGGAAAAGGCAGGCTTACTCTGAAAGAATATGCGAATACTGTCTGCAAAATGTGTTACGAAGTAAGTAGTAAAGAATTAATAAATTAGAACGTTATGCTGCATGCAGCAGTTTTACTGCATGAACAGCGCAAATTCAGTAAGCGACAAACCTTTTTCCTTTCATTATTTTGTGGGGAAATTTGAAAATTTGTGGTAAGGTCTTATGGGACCAAACTGCTGACGTCATCGGTCCCTAAGCTTACGCACTACTTAACCTAACTTACGCTAAGGACAATACACAACCATGCCCGAGGGAGGACTCGAACCTCCGACGGGGGCATCCGCACGGCTACCCCGTGCGGTCCCGTCGTGGGGTCGTCAGCGTGAAAAAGTTTCGTAAAGGTTTTAAAATATGTGCTCTCATTCTCAAATACTGGTTGACTAAACGATGGGAATACGCGCGTCGTGGGCTACACTGCTTTTTCACCCCCACCCCCTCTCCTTTGATAGGTGGGCGGATCTTACCCCCATAGTGATTCTGTCAATACAGTAATTGTGAACCAAGTTTGGTTGAAATCGGTCCAGTTGTTTAGAAGAAGTTGTAGAACATGCATACATACGTAAATATACACGGAAGAGCTAAAAAAATTGGCAGACCTGCCTAATACCGTGTAGCGCCCCCGCGAGCACGCAGAAGTGCAATGTCTGAAGTTGGGGAGGAGAGAATAGACACCATGAATCTTGCAGGGTTGTCCATAAATCCGTAAAGCCGCGCGGGATTAGCCGAGCGGTCTCAGGCCCTGCAGTCATGGACTGTGCGGCTGGTCCCGGCGGAGGTTTGAGTCCTTCCTCGGGCATGGGTGTGTGTGTTTGTACTTAGGATAATTTAGGTTAAGCAGTGTGTAAGCTTAGGGACTGATGACCTTAGCAGTTAAGTCCCATAAGATTTCACACACATTTTTGAAATTCGTAAGAGTACTAGTGGGTGTGGATCTCTTCTGAACAGCACATTGCAAGGCATCCCAGATATGCTCAATAATGTTCATGTCTGAGGAGTTTGGTGGCCAGAAGAAATGTTTAAACTCAGAAGAGTGTTCCTCTGTAGCAATTCTGGAAGTGTGAGATGTCGCATTGTCCTGCTGAAATTGCTCAATTCCGTCAGAATGCACAATGGACATGAATGGATGCAGATGGTCAGACAGGATACTTACGTACGTGTCATCCGTCACAGTCGTATCTAGACTGATCACTCCAACTGCACGCGGCCCACACCATTACAGAGTTTCACCTGCTTGAACTGTCTCCTGCTGACATGCAGGGTCCATTGACTCAATGAGGTTGTCTCCATACCTTTAGACGTCCATCCGCTCGATAAAATGTGAAACGAGACTCGTCCGACTAGGCAACATGTCTCCAGTCATCAACAGTCCAATGTCGTGGTGACGGGCCCAGGCGAGGCGTAAAGCTTTGTGTCGTGCAGCATCAAGGGCACACGAGTGGGCCTTCGGCTCCGAAAGCCAATATCGACGATGTTCCGTTGAATGGTTCGCATGCTGACACTTGTTGATGGCCCAGCATTGAAATTTGCAGCAATTTGCGGATGGGTTGCACTTCTGTCACGTTGAACGATTCTCTTCAGCCACCGTTGGTTCCATTCTTGCAGGATCTTTTTTCGACTGCGTCGATGTCGGAGATTTGATGTTTTACCGGATTCCTGATACTTACGGTACACTTGTGAAATGGTCATACGGGAAAATCCCCACTTCATCGCTACCTCGGAGATGCTGTATCCCATCGCTCGTGCACCGACTATAACACCACGTTGATACTCACTTAAATCTTGATATCCTGCCAATGTACCAGCAGTAATTGATATAACAACTGTCAGACACTTGATGTCTTATATAAGCGCTGTCGACTGCAGCGTCGTATTCTGCCTGTTTACATATCTCTGTATTTGAATACGCATGCCTATACCAGTTTCTTTGACGCCTCATTGTATATGTACATCCATTTTCGTAATTTGTATGGATTTGACAATTAACAAATGGTATGCGCTACGATTATTAAACCATTAGTTGACAAACATAATAAACATTAGCCAAGACACTAACTTTATACGTTAGAGTTAACTTTTACTAGCTAAATTCATAAATCAAAGAAGAACCCCTGGTTAGATAACTAAATAGTGAACTGTGACCAAGCGTTTTATTTCCCTTAAAACAAGAAAACTGCTAACACACTGATGTGGCTATGCACAGTCTGAAGACTGGTGACGGACGCTATCTCGTATCGACCCCAGGTCATTCAGAGTCGGGTCTGCTAGTCAGCCCCAGTGTGGATTTAGCCGCACTCATCTAGGCGCTGGTTTGATGCATGCATGACGGATACCTTTTGGCAGTGTACAGATGATCTGTGCAGCGGACCTTTATGAGGTCTGGCTAAATTAACTGTGGTTAGATGATGGTTATGATGAGCGAAACATGTCACCACCAACAGAATGTAAGGAAATTGCGGTTTAAACTACTACTATTTCTTCTTACGTATATAAAGTAAAAAACCACTGATGTTACATGTTGACAAAGTTTTGTGTTTCAAAATTCACTATTGGCGAGATATCGGACCCCTTTGAAATGAAAACTGGCACCAGAAAAGGTGATGGACTGTCTCCAGCCGGCCGAAGTGGCCGTGCGGTTAAAGGCGCTGCAGTCTGGAACCGCAAGACCGCTACGGTCGCAGGTTCGAATCCTGCCTCGGGCATGGATGTTTGTGATGTCCTTAGGTTAGTTAGGTTTAACTAGTTCTAAGTTCTAGGCGACTAATGACCTCAGCAGTTGAGTCCCATAGTGCTCAGAGGCATTTGAACCATTTTTTTGACTGTCTCCACTTCCTTTTAATTGTTACGGAATAGATTATTCAGGAATGGAAGAAGACACTGAGAGAAGAAGAGGAAATTGAAGAGCGGTTCACACTAGGGCCCAAACTGAAGCGCCTGTACGTTCATTGTTTGGACTTTGCGGATAACCCAGCCATGTTTGCCAGCAATACTAACCCAGCGACCATAAAGCTTTGTGGATTGACGGACCAGAACAGATGATTTTAAACC
The DNA here is from genome assembly GCF_021461385.2 of Schistocerca piceifrons. Taxonomy (NCBI): domain Eukaryota; kingdom Metazoa; phylum Arthropoda; class Insecta; order Orthoptera; family Acrididae; genus Schistocerca; species Schistocerca piceifrons. The sequence continues at coordinate 125,427,555 of NC_060149.1, forward strand.
AAAGAAAGATTAATCGTATAAACAAATTAAGATACTCAGGACAGATAATCTAACAGAATGGTTTAGAATAGGAATCAATCATTTTTAGAATTCCCAAACTGAACCGAGCACATCATCTGACGAAAAACTTCTATAATAAGAAGCCGCTGAGCACTGGAGCCAATTAAGGCGTTATGGTACGTTTGTCTAAGTATAATGATTATATGCCTCGGTGACTTTCACTATGAATAGATGGGGACTAGTCGATATATTAGTCAAAAGAGAACGCAAGATATTAAGGAAGATTTTAGGCAACAAATTGATCAATGGCTACATAATTTTTTAGATCAGATGAGGGTCTATACAGAAAGGTAGAACCAGTAACACCATCGATTAAAAAGAATAGGTTGTGCTCTACGCACACGTCTTCAGAATGTCCGATGATCGTCTAACAAAGAAAACTTGGAATTTCATAAGGGCAAAGGGAAAACGTTTAGGATTTTTCCATTAATGTGACAAAGATCTCAGAGATCGGTGTTTCAGAAACAAAATCGTGTATAGGAATGAATTTAGACAAACGGTAAAAACTGCCGGGTTTTAAGCTGGGAGAAGAAGTCAAAAGTTGAAGGGGACTCTGTCTGAAGACCGGAAGAAGACACTGAGTGATGAGTGCAAGAGATACTGGCAGGACAGCAAAGCTGACTGTCGAACAAAAGCTAAAAACGGAACATAATATTGGTTCTAAATCTTAGTCCATAGTGGCTTTATTCGAATATAAAAAAAAGTAAAATGCGTCGTATTATAAAATTATAAAGTTTATACGTTTGGATAGAGCAAAATTTCGCGACATAGTCCAAAGGACTAGACCATGTAGTAAAACGTCGCAACACTCCGATTTGGAGAGAATGATCTACATTGTACTTAGCGGTGGAAGCTGAAAATCTACCGTTGGGACATTTGGTGAGAGCAAATGAGCGCTCTGGAGTATCGGAATGGGTTAAACTTTAAAGCACGCATGAAAACTTCACAGAAATGCGTTGAAACACGGTGAATATACATACGGTAAGCCACACTGTGGCTGAACTTAAATTAGTGAATGGAATTTAAAACAGGATCTTAAAAACAGCTAGATTATCCCTAACATTAATTCAAACGGGTAGCTGTTAGGCTTTGGGGGTATTTTGGTCGTCCAGCTGACTCGCTTAGCAGCGTACATCGTTTGGTAAGAGAGTATTTCAACAAACAACTTTCAGGAGAACTTTGTTAACAATGCAAAGCAAACAATTTCAATCGATAAAACTGTGATGCAAGTTCGTAATAATGCTCAGCTCATCAGAGAGGAAGCGAACATGTAAATAGAACTCTTGTTCTAATTTGTAACACGACACATTTGGTTCGATAAAGTATAATTACATGGAATGTATTTAACGTACGAAAATGACTGCAATTTTATGTCAGTGATATAGCATTTCCACTGCTTTGAAGATACTGCTAACCATACGGACTTAATCGTAAGCAGTTATTACATTCAGTGAAAAATGCTAACTGTTAATTTTCCTCAAAATGTCAGGTCAGTGTGGCTGCAGGGCCCCTGATAGCACAGGGCTCATAGGGTGTTATAAATGTGTTTTGTGAATGAACTGCCTCTGCTTAACTGTTCTGTATCCCGCTCTAATGCCAGCTTGGTCTTTTCACACTGTCAATATCCTCTTCGCTCTGGAGTCTGTAGTACAGAGCTTTTATCCATTACAGAATTATTATATACTTCAGTTATGTGTTATATAACAGATTCTTTGTATCATCCACAAAATTTAGTCTTTGTGACATTACACGTCTCGAAACTGACCAACTTATTATATACAAATTACAGTTCTACTATCTTTCAATAACTAAATTTTAACATACAAGGTAGATCGCATGTCATAAACCTTGGATTCCCACTGTGTATTCTCGGCGGGGTCAGGGTTTTTCTCTGCTTCGTGATGACTGGGTGTTGTGTGATGTCCTTAGGTTGGATGCAGCGGGACTGTATACGAACAACCGAGGAACGATTGTGGGAGGTGTCCTCTAAGCGAATTCCAAATATTTTCAGTAGCATTTAAGTCTACCGAGTACTCTTCTCAAGGTATTTAAGAGATACTTATATGACGAAATATTGCGTCCACCAACTAAGTTCCATAGATCAAACATTGTCCTACATAATGAGGAAAATTTCGCCAGTGGCATCGGAAACAAAAACAGAAAAGACGCAGCTACCGTTCTACGGATACTGTCGAACTGTACCTGTAATGTAGGCGCTATCCATTGTAGATCAGTGACGCAGTCCTTGTGGGACACGGTAGGGAAAGAAACTGCTGTAGGGTACATACTTATTCCTTCTTTTGCTTTCTTCTTCCAGCTGCTTAGTCCTTTCTGTAAAATAAATTAATATTCCTTAATAAGGCTGAAAGTATTACTTAAGAAAATAACACAGAAACCCAGGTTGAACAGCTAATCTAGTAGATAAAACCAGTCATCATGCTGAGATGATTGTATAGCACTCATTGTTATTTATGCATCGTGCGTGTACGAAATGGACAAATATTTCAGCGAACAGTATTGATAATTAATTTCATTAACATGGTAGAGTAACGGGTGAAACAAAGGAACTAGAAAAATCATGCTCTTAAGTAAATAAATGAGTTATGCCAGTATACGCTTAGGAACTTCAGAAAGTAAGTTACACATGACGTCCCGCACCAAGACTACTGCTCAACGAAAGTGCGCATTGTCAGAAGAGAGTACATATTCCGGGTCTCCAGTAGAGACGGTTTTGCTGAGATGCGAATAATAGCTGCATCACAATGTGCAATTGAAATGACGCAGCAACTGGAAACGTACTCCAAAGCCCCGAGTATGGGCGCCCTTATGACCCCCCTATGCTTTTAAAACTGATATAAACCGGTGTGCCTAGAAACATCAGTACCAGTTAATTTACATAACAGCATCTGCGTCGCCTCATTTAATTAACACACGTGACTTTCGCAGAAATACGTTTTTAAAAATGGAGCCATGTCATTGCTCTTTTCTTTACATCACAGACGATAGTTCTTTGGTAGTCGTGTCGTGCTACATTTGTTAGCGATTCTCAAAGAAGATTCTCGACGTCAGTAGAGCCCCGACACAAACGGAGCGAGACGGTTCGTACAGCTGTTTATCGGGTTGTACTGCTGCGTGACCGTTTTTCGGCCTCCAACTACATCCTCACACTGTGACACTTCATGGAAACATGTCTGATTTGCAGTAGTGCTTGAGCACTTTACTACCAATGTGTTCTTGTGCTCTGCAGGAAGGGAAGCCGTTCCAACTACTGAGGGGACTCATGAAAGACAACATTCAGAAAGATTTTAGCGGTGGTGGGGAAGAACTGTAGATGTGTGTGGACTCTGAATGGGTACTATGTTGAAAGCGACCACTACTGCTTCAATATACCTGGTAAGGTTCCGATTTACACCATCCATCTTGTCTGTTTCCTGCCAGGTCTTGTACACAGGGTGTACATGGAGTGTAAGAACACGCGAGCAGTCTCACTTCTTATGTGTTGAAGTAGCAAAATAATGTATCTGCGGCAGATAAGAAATCTGGAGGATATAAAGTCACAGAAACAGTATCTACGAATTTAGGAAAATTGGAAATTTGTGGTAAGGTCTTATGGGACCAAACTGCTGAGGTCATCGGTCCCTAAGCTTACACACTACTTAATCTAACTTATACTAACTTACCCTAAGGACGACACACACACCCATGCCCGAGGGAGGACTCGAACCTCCGACGGGGGGGGGGGGGGGGGGGGGGGGGGGAGCCGCACGAACCGTGACAAGACGCGTTTAGACCGCGTGGGGTAGCCGCTACGAATCTAGCATCTGACTGTTTAAAACGTAAGCATTTCACCAGTGCTACGAACTAGTTTAAAGGTGTATGTAAGAAACACTTTGAAGTGCTTACTAAAGACGTTCTTTCCACTGCGCGCCACTCTGATGTATCAAGTTCTCCTTCTATCCGTCTTAGATTCTCCGTAAGGTCCCATATAACTATCTGTCCATTGGTAAGTCCGCCTACAAGTATGTCTGCGTTGTGCGGGCAGAATTTTAGGCACTGGACAGGTCGAGGACTAAGAAGAGTCAGCTGAAACAATAAAGAAAAACGACATATCACTTAATTTCACTGATATTATATTTTTTCTTCATGTTCATTCATATTTTGACAGTTTACGCTTTGTCTGAAATATATATTTTGTCAACCAGAACAATATCACCAATTCTATATCGGGTTAGATCAAAGAATGGCGAAGATGCTGATTTATGCCTCGTTAACAAACAGCAGATAGTGAAGATACAGAAGCTAGCAAGGGGTATCAGCGTAAACGACGAGACTGTACTTGCTGGCGTCATTAGTAACAATGGAAAATGAATGGGAGGCCTTACAGCTGTAACGAGGTGTCAAATAGTTGTATGTTCATCTCTCAGAACGTTCTTACAAGAATCCTGTGCGCTTTGCAAACTAGAGAAGGCGTTATGTGGCGCATCTGGGAGTATTGATCAATATGGAGTAAGACTCAAGGTTTCGTATCAAACCATTCATCACACTTGGTTGCAAACAGGGCTGTCTAGCAGGCGAGTAGTTCTTGTAACCGTCTTAAGCCAACGAAATCATCAGTTATGAGTGCAGTGGGCATGTGAACATAGAGACTGAATCATGAAACACTGGATCAAGTGAATTGGCTGAATTGTCTTTTCAGAATTATCCTTCAATACTATAAATTTTAATAGAGAAAAGTCTTTATTTTGGACTGTAATGTACACAATTTGCTCTAAGTTCCTTTAAATCTTGCTTGAGCACGGTTAAAGCGCATGATGTACAGAGACGCTAACTTTTGTGAACAAACAATCTGCTCCGCACATAAAATGGGTTTTCTGTCTCGTGTCCGCCCACTAGTATTGTATGTTTGCGTTGCGCGGGCAGAATTTTAGGCATTGGACAGGTCGCGGACTAAGAAGAGTCCGCTAAAGCAATACAGAAAACCGACATGTCACAAAATTTCACTGACACTACATTTTTTCTTCATCTTCATTGATATTTGGACAGGTTACTTTTTCTCTCAAATATATTTTGTTATTGGCCAAAACGATATCACCAATTCTATACCGAGAATGCAGATGTTCAGTACAGACAAGATTATGTTGACAAAGACAAACACACGAGGGAAAAGATGTACTGTTCAATTAATAGCAGAATTGTCAGCTTATTAAATGAAAGCTTACTCTAGCTTTATGATAGACCGCGTATGCCCCGCATTACAGGCCTATGCAGTAAAATATCCTATGCGATTGAACAGAATTTCTTCAAAAAATTATCCTGTGCCAGATAATAAAAGTATGCAAAGTAAACTACACTACTGGCCATTAAAACTGCTACACCAATAACAAAAGCAGATGATAAGCGGGTATTCATTGGACAAACATATTATACTAGAACTGACATGTCATTACATTTTCACGCAATTTGGGTTCATAGATCCTGAGAAATCAGTAGCCAGAACAACCACCTCTGGCCGTAATAACGGCCTTGATACGCCTGGGCATTGAGTCAAACAGAGCTTGGATGGCGCGTACAGGTACAGCTGCCCATGCAGCTTCAACACGATACCACAGTTCACCAAGAGTAGTGACTGGCGTATTGTGACGAGCCAGTTCTCGGCCACCATTGACCAGATGTTTTCAATTGGTGAGAGATATGGAGAATGTGCTGGCCAGGGCAGCAGTCGAACATTTTCTGTATCCAGAAAGGCCCGTACAGGACCTGCAACATGCGGTAGTGCATTATCCTGCTGAAATGTAGGGTTTCGCAGGGATCGAATGAAGGATAGAGCCACGGGTCGTAACACATCTGAAATGTAACGTCCACGGTTCAAAGTGCCGTCAATGCGAACAAGAGGTGACCGAGACGTGTAACCAATGGCACCACATACCATCACGCCGGGTGATACGCCAGTATGGCGATGACGAATACACGCTTCCAGTTTGCGTTCACCGCGATGTCGCCAAACACGGATGCGAACATCATGATGCTGTAAACAGAACCTGGATTCATCCGAAAAAATGACGTTTTGCCATTCGTGCACCCAGGTTCGTCGTTGAGTACACAATCGCAGGCGCTCCTGTCTGTGATGCAGCGTCAAGGGTAACCGCAGCCATGGTCTCCGAGCTGATAGTCCATGCTGCTGCAAACGTCGTCGAACTGTTCGTGCAGATGGTTGTTGTATTGCAAACGTCCTCATCTGTTGACTCAGGGATCGAGACGTGGCTGCACGTTCCGTTACAGCCATCCGGATAAGATGCCTGCCATCTCGACTGCTACTGATACGAGGCCGTTGGGATCCAGCACGACGTTCCGTATTACCCTCCTGAACCCACCGATTCCATATTCTGCTAACAGTCATTGGATCTCGACGAACGCGAGCAGCAATGTCGCGATACGATAAACCGCAATCGCGGTAGGCTACAATCCGATCTTTATCAAAGTCGGAAACGTGATGGTACGCATTTCTCCCCCTTAGACGAGGCATCACAACAACGTTTCAGCAGGTAACGCCGGTCAACTGCTGTTTGTGTATGAGAAATCGGTTGGAAACTTTCCTCATGTCAGCACGCTGCGGATGTCGCCACTGGTGCCAACCTTGTGTGTATGCTCTGAAAAGCTAATCATTTGCATATCACAGCATCTTCTTCTTGTCGGTTAAATTTCGCGTCTGTAGCACGTCATCTTCGTGGTGTAGCAATTTTAATGGCCAGTAGTGTAATTTTAACGTGATACGACAACATTGGACAATATTCTTATCGTGAAGGTAGTAACATCCATAGTCTGAAAGAGATATGGAAATGTTCCTTCAATAACGACTTCCAGCGTGTATTTAATCCAAGAAATCCGATGTTCTTCCCTTCACTTGTGACATCAAAACTGTTAGAGAGTAAAATTTCAACCGCAGCAGAATGGTTTGTGATAAAACGAATATATTTTGTTTTATTTACTTTGATAATTGGTCTGTTAGTAGTGAATCAGAAGCTGATTCCATCCAGTAAAGCAGTTATATGATTATTCAGTTTCTGGTTCCAAGTCTGTGATATCATTAAGAACCAACCAATTCAGTGATCGTGTTGTGTAGTAAGAATATGGCATGTGAGAGAAAAACTTACACCATCATAAAAAAATTAGAAGAAAGAATTAATGAGCGAAGTAGCTGAATATTAGACCATCGCTGTGAGTTGGTTTCGGATCATATCTTCTAGGAACGAAAAGACACAATATTGTATGCAATGACTGTGGCCATAATGTTTAAGAAATTTACTTCACATGTCTCATACAAAATAAAAATGCCTTTTATCTTCAACACAAGATTAACATTTACTCATCTCTTGGAACTTAATTTGTATTATTGATTTTAATCAAACATGTTTCATTTACGGTAATTGTTATAAGTATCTCCAGTGGCTACAACGAAATGAAAAAGATATAACTGTCTGCTTAATTATTTATTTTGAGATAAGTAGTGTCTCATAACAGAGCTTGTAGATTAACTTGATGTTTACTTTACTTACAACTACAGGATGTAGACTGAGCACTTAATATTATGTCTACTGTTTGTTTTGTGTGTCCATTGGCTCCTGAGTAGACACCCCAGGACTCAGACTTTTTTGATACTTCATTAGTGAGCTGCAAGTCACGACCTATCTGTTTACTGCAGTTGACCTTGCTGCTAGATTGATTGAGAGGTGATGAGAATTGTAGAGGGAGCCAGAGAAGTGGGATTGTTACGAAAGAGTTAATATGCTAATGTATTTCCATTTACCCTAAATAAATCGAGACTAGAGGATGAGGGATAGGTAAAAAATGTGCATGATTCCTTAGCCATTGCAGTCAAGCGTCGTAAAGAAAGGCAGTTTAAGAGACTTGCCTATAAAATTCTCATTACTGAGCTGAACTCATGTAATAAAATATTGTTAACAATGCATTGCTAGAAAGTTCCTTAATGGAGTAGAAGGAGTTGACACTAATAAGTCCATTAGGCTTCTCTTAAACTCTTCTTTATTCGGAGCTAAACTTGTTAAAGTCCCTAGTACGTTACTGCACATGCATGTTACTGGATAATGGGCAGCATCCTGGACTTTAACTCTTTTAAGTCGTATCATTTAATTAATATTTAAATATACTGAGAAGCATTAGTTATTGTACTCTGTTCTTCGAATAAATTATTGCATGGTGTTCTTTAACTCACACAACGAATAATTTATATTACATATTTTGGTACTAAAAAATTAACTTAGCTTGAGAAGTTATCCCAAAATATTATAGGAATAAAAATAAGTGAAGTATAACTAAAGTATAACAACTTTTTTTAATTTTCAAGTGAGTTATGTCTCACTAGTTTTGCTAGGTAAATAAAGATTTGCGAAGTTCTTTCAGCAGTTTTGCGGTACGGTCTTCTCAACTAATTTACTGAAATTATTAAGAAGCATAACCTCAATAATGAAATACTGCGAACCTCTTCATCTGTTTATACTTACACTCTTCTGGCACTAGCAACTTTTTTATTTGCAAGTCTTCATACAGTTTGTGTATATTGAGTGTAAATCTCTTTTGGGTTCTAAACTAAGTATAGTGAATTTTTCATGGTTTAATGACACACATTTAGGCCGGGAAAACACTTGGCGTTTTTGTCCGATCGAAATTTTTATCGTCACTGCTCTAAAATAAATGTAGCGTTACACTCTGAACGGTAAAAATACCGATGCCACATCAGTCGATCACTGACCACTGTGCAACAAGTGTCTATTTAATTGTCGTTTTATCATATTATAAATAGTGTTGTGTACAACATGAATAGAGAACAACTTCTTGCATTATTGTTATATCGTCAATTGAAGAGGAAGCGAAAAAATAGACTTATGTGGGTTCATCCGATTAATGAAAGGAGAGAGGAAGTTGGAGCCTTCTACACTTTGTTTCCCGAGTTAAGAAACGATGAAGAAACGTTTTTCAGTTATTTTAGGGTGTCAGTATCGTCATTCGACGAACTGCACAATCTGCTGAAAAATCATATACAACAGAAAAATACTAGTCTGAGGAATTGTATTCAACCGGTGGAAATGCTCGTAACAACTTTAAGGTAAGTAAAATTGAGAGTTGGGAATTAATTCACCATACAATTTTAGATTAAAAGGCCTTCTATTTCTGTACAGAAGAAGCTACAGCATTTTATTGCATGTGTTGACAATATTTGATCATTACGAATTACAATTCAGCAAAATCAGTAGCGTTCGTTGAAGATAGTGAAGTTACTGATGGGCTGAGAGATTGAATATTATCATCCCTGATCATTTGAGCACAATTTTTAGTAATTCTGAGCAGCTGTCAATACGTGTAGAACTTACAAAGTAATATTTCACAAAAAAAGGAGCTGCTGTGTTGTCGTATGTCCGTTCTTCACTCGTCATGGATGTGTAAGTGAGGAGTTTCAATGAAGTGATTAAAACACAGGGGAATTTAACAGCTGCTGGCAAAGATCTTAAAACCTGCTAACGGTTGCTAACGGTATTGGACTACTGTGCTAACCCTTGCAAAGGATGTTCGTTTCTTGTTGTTCCGCAAACTGCTCACATTTCGTTATCGATCAGTTATAAGAGTCTCACCTTCAGTCAGTGCAGCAGAATCCTAAGTTTCAAATGCTGCAAAGAGATAGGTGTGCATGTTAAACCGCTCGTTAGAAGTGCGAATAATGTGAATGCCATTTATAATTAGCGTCTACGGGTGAAGCTATAATCCCCTCTGGCTGCTGAAAAGTTAAAAGAATATTTGTCCCATGCCCTTCCCCACCTACCCTTATCTATCTTACAAGAAGGTATTCAATCGCCATCACCAGAATGCGATTAACTTGCTCATACTAGCTACCTCATCTTTATGAAATTTTAGAATGATACAACTGATAATTATGTGATGCATAAAGCTGAGCTGCAAACAAACGAAAGTATACAAGAATTTAAAAAGAGTGTATGTCTCCCAACCTACTACCATTGGCAGCTTGCCATCCACATCTGCTCTGGAATATATTATACTCGTGTCTATAAGTTAAAGTATCATTGACATACAACAAATAACATGAGGTTTGAGTATAATGTCTGTTTTGACAACATTGTGACAACTGACAGAGTGACAGAGATGCATAATCAGTGTCAGTTAGACCATCAGTGAGAGAAGACCTGCGTTCCTGCTGCAGATAAAGGCGAGTACATCGTTTGTTTAAGAATTATATTTACGAGCTTCAGGCAGGAGCGACCTGGATGAATACTAGTTAAGTCTTTTTAAAAATATTTATTGTGTGTTTGCGTGCTTGCTAGACACAATCTTTCGTTTTAACAGCAGTGTAGTGTAAAGTACCCCCACTTGTATTGACGTTTATATTGCCCCTCATATCGCACAGTTCTTTGTTTTTCTTTTTTTTTTTCTTTTTTGGTTAGACCACATCAGTGTCATTTTGAGCGTCAGTGAGAGAGGACCCGCCTTCAGGCTGCAGATAAAAGCGGCGAGTACACACTTAGTTTGCAAATAACATTTACAAGTGCTGTGAGTTGACACAGCTTCCCATAAGAGATGACTTATTTTAAATTTCGTTAGTGTTCTTTAGCTTCAACTCTTATATTTCGTTCATGTCTGTGTATTTATCAGGCTGTCTTGAGTATGGATAGGAACTATGACTGCTGTGTTCAGATGCGAGCTGAGTTGCTGACCCTTTGCTCACAGCCCCAGGTGGCATTGGCTTCAGCCATGCAGCTTAAGACTGTTGTCAAGGGTCATCGCTGTGGGGGGCCAGATGGGGTGATCCTAAGGACGTCCAGCATGGCTCAAGTGCTCCCCACCCTGTCCATTTCTGTGGCCGCACCGTGTACTGCCCGAACTGAGGTTGGTCCTTCACCCATGGTCTGGTGAGAGGTAGTTCCGAGGTGTAGCTGGCAGCAAAAGATTTCCCAAAGAAATAAGACCGGTTGGTCTGACGAACAGGTTTCGGGCACTATCTGTGGCTGACGAAGTCCTTGGGCCACATGAAGTCGCTCGCCCTCTACCAGAGGAATCCCCTTGGCCTGCAAGGTCTGGGCACTCACAGAGGATGGGATTTCTGGTAGTTGCAAACTCTAACGTTAGGTTCGTAGTGGTGCCCCTTAGGGATATAGCGGGGAAGGAATCCAATGTGCACTCTGTGTGCATAATAGGAGGATTCATTCCATATGTGAAATGGGTGCTTCTGGATGCCATGAAGAGCACAGGGTGCCAACTGCAGCTGGTGTCTCATGCTGGTACTAACGATATGTGCCACTCTGGATCAGAAGAGATTCTCCCTGGTTTTGGGCAGCTAGATGAAGTAGTAAAGACTGTCAGTCTTACTTGCAAGATGAAGGCAGAGTTCACCATCTGGAGTATCGTTGGCAGAACCAACTGCGGTCCTTTGGTACAGATCTGAGGGGAGGGTCTGAATCAGAGGCTCAGACGTTCTGTGATGGTATAGGTTGTAGATTCCTCGACTTGCACCATAAGGGGGGGGGGGGGTCCACTATACACAGGAAGCCGCTACATAGGAGAGGGGTCTGGTAGGGGGGGGGGGGGGCTGGGCAGCTTTTTAGGTTAGAGGATCTTGGGAATGTGCAGAAAGGGCTTCAGTTTCAAACGGTGCGGGATGAACAAAGGAACAGGGTGGATATAGGAACGTTCAATATTGTAATTGTAAACTGTCGTAGCTGTCTTGGAAAAGAACCAGAGGTCCAAGCGCTAATAGAAAGTACTGAATCTCAAATCGTTGTAGGTATGGAACGCTGGCTAAAACCGGAAATAAGTTCAGCAGAAATTTTTACAAAGGACCTAACCTAGCTCAGAAAGGCTAAATACACTTGGTGATGGAGGGTTTTTTGCTGTTGGAGGTAGTTTACCTTGTAATGAAATTGAAGTAGATAGTTCGGGTCAGTTAGTATAGGTAGAGGTTATACCTGACAACCAGAATAAATTAATAATTGGTTCCTGTAACCGACCCCCCGACTCAGATGATACAGAAATTGAGTGTCAAATAGGAACCCCACTCATACGATTGTAGTTGGTGGTGACTTCAATCTACCCTAGATATGTTGGACAAAATACATGTTTAAAGTCGGTGGTAGGCATAAAACGTCGTCCGAAATCGCACTGAATGCCTCCTCAGAAAATTATTTTGAACAGCTGGTGCAGGAACCCAATTGAAGTGTAAATGTTTGTAAAAACATACTTGAACTCTTAGCAACAAATAATCCTGATCAAATAAGGATCATGACAGATACAGGGAGTAGTGACCACAAGGTTCATGTAGCTAGAGTGAATACTGTAACATCCAAACCCACCAAAAATAACCGCTACATAGATCTATTCAAAAAAGCAGATAAAATACACTTGACATTTTTCTAAGAGACAGTCTCCGCTCCTTCGAGTCTGACTAACAACAAGTAAGCGTTTTAAATTCAAAGGAATAGTACTGACGGCAGCTGAGGGATATAAACTAAATAAATTAATGAGATGGTATTGATCCCCCATGATACACAAACGGGTTAGAACACAAGTGACGAAGTAGCGAAAACAGCATGCCAGATTTAAAATAACGCAAATCCCCACGATTGGCGAAGTATTACAGAAGTTCGAAATTTAGGACGAACTTCAACGTGCTATGCTTTTAAGGGGGAATGTAATGGATTTTGGCCCAAGAAATCGTTTTTTAAAAAATATTATTTTCTTGATATACACAGTTTAATCTATGTTGTGTGTGAATTTTATCGTGACAGCAGCTTTAGAAATGCTCTTAAATTGTTAAAAAGATTAACTCTGCACTGGCGGCTACTCCCACCTCTTCCGACATTTGGGAAACTGCTTGCTTCAGCGGAGTTTTTGTCAGTGTGAAGGCTATTTTCTTCCGATGTCTTTGACTGACATCTATATCTCTGCCTGACATCAATATCTATGCCTGAAAAATTTCTTGCATGTGGTTTATTTACGTTTTGACGATATTAACACATATTCGTAGGTGGAAGGTTGAATTCGCAGACCTTTACGTGGAAGTTTTATGCATAATGGGTGGCGGAAAAACTGTGTTTAGGAAACGGAGGTTTCGTGGAAATCGGTTTACCAACAAATGAGAGGAAGCAGCTCGAAATGAAGAACACAAGCTCTCAGCTTCAGCGTCGAAACTTGGGACAGGAGAATTGTACAGATGCGTGAATGATGTTAATATGGATTCTACTGGATTCAGACTTTTTGATTTAGAGCTTCTCTGCCAGGCGATAAGGTTTTCACGTTCATGTGTTAGCTGTAAAAATACAGGATGGATTATTGTTGTTGAAGAAAAAAGAGTGGGAATAGCTTGTGATTTTAAATTAGTTTGCAATTCGCGTGGCTATGAATTTTCATATTCCTCCTCCAAAAAAACTGATACTGGCACCTATGAAAGCAATTTTAGGTTAGCATATGCTCTGAGATGCCTTGGACAGGGCAGGGAAGGAGGTAATTTATTGTGTGGTTTTCTGAACATGCCTCCACCTTGTGCAAGATTTGAAAAAATTAATAAAGAAATGTCTGATGCTTTATGCGATACTGCCAAAGTTTCTGTGAATAACGCAGTGGAGGAATTGGTGGAAATAACCCAAAAAGAAATAGATCCTGGGGTAGATATTCATGACAAATGTTACTAACCTGTGTGTGTCTTTAGATGGGACCTGGATGAAAAGGGGTCACACATCTCCGTATGGAGTTACATCTGTTATTGGTATTGACTCAGGTAAAGTTTTAGATGTAGAAATTATGTCTAAATACTGCCACCAGTGTGCAACAAGGAAAATGTCGAACAATGAAGACAGCGAGAAACTGTGGCAAGAAAAGCATGCAGTAACATGCTCTAAAAATTATAGTGGCTGAAGTGTGAGCATGGAGGATGCTGCAGTTGTGAGAATGTTCTCCAGATCTGAGGACCAGTGTGGTGTTACATATACTAAATACCTTGGTGACGGGGACTCCTCGTCGTTCAAAGCTGTAACAGATAAAAATCCGTACAATACAACAATAGAGAAGTTGGAATGTGTTAGTCACATGCAAAAGATACTTGGTGGTAGGCTTCGTCGTTTGGTGAAAGAGAAGAAAGGTGAAGTACTTGAGGATGGGAAACCACTAGGAGGAAAAGGCAGGCTTACTCTGAAAGAAATTGATTCTCTTCAGTTATTTTATGAGAGAGCTATCAGGAAAACCACAAATAATTTAGAGGCAATGACGCATGCTGTGTGGGCAATTTTTTCCACAAACTATCCACTGACCAAACACCAATGCACAATCTGTGTCCGAAAGACGACTGGTGTAAGTTTAACAACAGAAATGAGACGTATTCACATAAACACTCATTACCAGAACCTGTTATGAATGCAGTTAAGCCCACATCCAGGTTTCTCGTAAACTCTGATTTATTGAGAAGTGTCTCCATGGAAAGACACAAAATGCAAATGAAGGCCTCAATAATTTAATTTGGGTTAGATGCTCCAAAAAGGACATTCTGTGGACTTGAAGTACTCAAAATATGTGTCTATGATGCAGTTTTATGTTACAATAACGGAAATAATGGCAGAATTGAAATGCTGAAGAGATTTGGTATAGATCCTGGTGTGTTTACAACAAAAGTATTTTAGACCATCGACGAGAGCAGGATCAAGAAAACTAACAGATCAGTATCTTACCTGCAAATACAGGCCAGGCAGATTCGAAGAGGAGAGAAGAGAAACCTGGGGGATGTGTAGTATCAGTATGGAGGATTTTAAAACGGAGGTAAGCTTATTATATGTGGAAGTATCAGAAGAAAATCTTTGAAACTCTTTTTCTCTGTTTTACATTTTTTAAGTTATTGGAAGCCTTTTCTCAAAAAGTATATGTGTTGATGCTATGAAATTTTCAGGAACTGTTTGTAATGTATTTCTGTTTGTCTGGAACTAAAAAATACGAGATACTGCAATTACATTCTGATTTTTAGATTATTCTATGCAGAAAAAAAATTTTGGATGTGCAAAATTAAAAACTGTGTTAATGATACAATTTGTACCATAAATTAATAACTGTAGTTCAGTGGTCTTATAGCCTTCTCAGGACACTACATGTAATTTTAAGATTAATTGCATGATTAGAATTTGAGTTATGGCTTTTTATAAAAAGGACAATAAAACAATTAAAAATTCAAATTTCTGGCAAAATATTAATCCTGCATATTTTATTATATTTTTCCGTTAAAACACAGCTCTTTTGCTTTACACATGCAAAATTTTCGATTTGTACATTAATAAATATGGTTGCAATGTTTTTTTAAATAAATGTTTACATTTTCCGTTACATCCCACTTTAATAGTTTTCTCAAAGAAACTCTGACTCGAAATCCAGCAGAAAAGCCAAAGAGGTCCTGATCATATGTTAAATACACCAGAGGCAAGACGCAATCAATATCTTCACTGTGCGATAACAATGGTGATGTAACTGATGACAGTACCACTAAAGCAGAATTACGAAACGCGGTTTCCCGAAATTCCTTCTCAAATGAAGATGAAGTAAATGTTCAAGAATTCGAAACAAAGAACATCTGATAAACAAGATTAACTTAGAAGAAGACATCCTCAGTGTAGCGAAGTAGCTTAAAACACTTAAGAAAGGCATGGCTTCCGGTCCAGATTGTATACTAGTCAGGTTCCTTTCAGAGTATGTTGATACAGTATCTCCATACTTAGCAATCATGTACAGCCGCTTGCTCGTAGAAAGATCCGTACCAGGAAACTGTAAAGTTGCACAATTCAAACTAATACCCAAGAAGGGATACAGTAGTAACCCGCTGAATTACAGACCCATGTCACTCACGTCCGTTTGTAGTAGGATTTTGGAACATGTTTTGTGTTCGAAGGTTATGAGTCACCTCGAAGAACAGTCAACTTGGATTCGATATCGTTCTTGTGAAACACAACTAACTCTTTCTTCTCACGAAGTAATGAGTGCTGTATACAGGGGACATCAAATTGATTCCATATTTTTAGATTTCTGGAGGGCTTTTGACAGCGTTCCTCACAAGAGAATTCTAATTCAATTGGTTCCTATGGAGTGTCATCTCAGCTGTGTGACTGGTTTCGTGATATCTTGTCAGTAAGGTCACAGTTGGTAATAACTGACGGAGACATCTAGTAAAACAAAACTAATATCTGGCATTCTCCAAGGAACTGTTAGATGCCCTCACTTGTTCTTGATCTACATAAACGATTTAGGAGACCATGTGAGCAGTCCTCTCAGATTGTTTTTGCTGATGATGTGTCATTTACCGTCACGTAATGTCATCAGATAATAAAAACGGTGCAAGAAATGACAGTTGACTATAATCATGAAAAGTGTGAAGTCATCCACATGAACACTAAAATGAATCTTCTAAATTTCAGTTACACGATAAATTACGCGAATCTAAAGGCTGTAAACTCAACAAAATACGCATGGATTACAGTTACGAATAACTTAAACTGGAATGATCACATAGATAATGTTGTGAGGAAACCAAACCAAAGACTGCTATTTACTGGAAGAACACTTAGAAAATATAACAGGTTTGCTAAAGAGACTGCTAACTCTACGCTTGTCGTCCCTTTTCTGGAATACTGCTGTGCGGTGTGGGATCCGCACCAGATAGGACTGACGGAGGATACCGAAAAAGTTCAAAGAAGTGCAGCTCGTTTTGTATTATCGCGAAATAGGGGAGAGGGTGCCACGGATGTTGTTGTTGTGGTCTTTAGTCCAAAGACTGGTTTGATGCAGCCTTCCATGCTACTCTAACCTGTGCAAGCCTCTTCATCTCCGAGTAACTACTGCAAGCTACATCCTGCTGAACCTGCTTAGTGTATTCATCTCTTGGTCTCCCTCTACGATTTTTACGCTCCACAGTTCTCTATAGAACTAAATTTGGGATCCCTTGATGCCACAGAACGTGTCTTACCAACCGATACCTTCTTCTAGTCAAGTTGTGCCACAAATTCCTCTTCTTCCCAATTCTGTTCAGTACTTACTCATTATTTACGTGATCTACCCATTTAGTCTTCAGCATTCTTCCGTAGCACCACATTTCAAAAGCTTCTATTCTCTTCTTCTCTAAATTGTTTATAGTCCATGTTTCACATTCACACATGGTTACACTCCATACACAAACTGTTAGAAAAGACTTCCTGACACTTAAATCTGTACTCGGCGTTAACAAATGTCTCTTCTTCAGAATGGTTTTCTTTGCCACCGCCAGTCCACACTTTATATCATCTCTACTTCGATCATCCTCAGTTATTCTGCTGCCCAAATAGCAAAACTCATCAACTAATTTAAGTGCCTCATTTCTTAATCTAATCCCCTAAGCGTCATCTGATTTAATTCGACTACATTCCATTATCCTCGATTTGCTTTTGTTGATGTTCATCTTATACCCTCCTTTCAAGACACTGTCCATTCCGTTTAACTGCTCTTCCAAGTTCTTTGCTGTCTCTGACAGAATTACAATGTCATCGGCGAACCTCAAAGCTTTTATTTCTTCTCCATGGATTTTAATACCTACTCCGAATTTTTCTTTTGTTTCCTTCACTGCTTGCTCAGCATACAGATTGAATAACATCGGGGAGAGGCTACAGCCCTGTTTCACTCCCTTCCCAACCACTGCTTCCCTTTCATGTCCCTCGACTCTTATAACTGCCATCTGCTTTCTGTACAAATTGTAAATAGCTTTTCGCTCCCTGTATTTTACCCCTGCCACCTTCAGAATTTGAAAGAGAGTATTCCAGTCAACACTGTCAAAAGCTTTCTCTAAGTCTACAAATGCTAGAAACATAGGTTTGCCTTTCCTTAATCTTTCTTCTAAGATAAGTCGTAGGGTCAGTATTGCCTCACGTGTCCCAACATTTCTATGGAATCCAAACTGATCTTCCCCTAGGTCGGCTTCCACCAGTTTTTCCATTCGTCTGTAAAGAATTCGCGTTAGTATTTTGCAGCTGTGACTTATTAAACTGATAGTTCGGTAATTTTCACATCTGTCAACACCTGCTCTCTTTGGGATTGGAATTATTATATTCTTCTTGAAGTCTGAGGGAATTTCGCCCGTCTCATAGATCTTGCTCACCAGATTGTAGAGTTTTGTCAGGACTGGCTCTCCCAAGGCTGTCAGTATCTTATATCCTACTTTCAAGACACTGTCCATTCCGTTCAACTGTTCTTCCAAGTACTTTGCTGTCTCTGACAGAATTACAATGTATCGGCAAACCTCAATGTTTTTATTTCTTCTCCCCAGATTTTAATTTCTACTCCAAATTTATCTTTGGTTTGTTTTACTGCTTGTTCAGTATACAAATTGAATAACATCGGGGATAGGCTAGAACCCTGTCTCACTCCCTTCTCAACCATTGCTTCCCTTTCATGCCCCTCGACTCTTATAGCCTTATAATAACCTTCTTTCATGATTCTTAAACCAAGTGTTAGCGATGAATAAGTTATTATCTGTGCAAAATTCTTTCATTCTTCATATTCACATACTACTTTCCCCTCTCATTCCTCCCTATTCACACACTACTTTTCCTTCTCTTCCTTTTCCTACTGGGCCGCGCGGGGTAGCCGCGCGATCTAAGGCAACTTGGGCCGGCCGGAGTGGCCGTGCGGTTCTAGGCGCTACAGTCTGGAGTCGAGCGACCGCAACGGTCGCAGGTTCGAATCCTGCTTCGGGAATGGATGTGTGTGATGTCCTTAGGTTAGTTAGGTTTAATTAGTTCTTAAGTTCTAGGCGGGTATGGGTGTGTGTGTTGTCCATAGTGTTAGTTAGTTTAAGTTAGATTAAGTAGTGTGTAGGCTTAGGGACCGATGACCTCTGCAGTTTGGTCCCATAAGATCTTACCACAAATTTCCAAAAATTTCTTTTCCTACTATCGAATTCCAGTCCCCTATTACTATTAATTTCCGTCTCCCTTATCTATCTGAATGATTTCTTTTATCTAATTATACATTTATTCAGTCACTTCATCATTTTCGGAGATAGTTAGCATACAAACTTATACTACCATGGTAGTCGTGGACTTTGTGTCTATCTTGGGTACAATAATGCATTCACTATGGCGTTCGTGGTAGCTTATCCGCGTTCCTTTTTTTTCATTATTAAACCTATTCTTGCATTATCCCTATTTGTTTTTGTATTTATAACCCTGTTTTCATCTGACCAGAGGTCCCGTTTCTCTTGCCACCGAACTTCAGTAATTCCCATTATATCTAACTTTAACCTATCCATTTCCCTTTTTAAATTTTTTAGCCTACCTGCCCGATTAATGGATCTGACATTCCACGTTCCGATCCGTAGAACGCCAGTTTTGTTTCTCCTGACAACAATGTCCTCCTGAGTAGTCCCTACCCGGAGATCAGAATGGGGGACTGTTTTATCTCCGGAATATTTTACCCAAGAGGATCCCATCATCACGAGCTTGGACAAAAGGAGCAGGGAATTATTGGTGAAGCTCTATTATCAAAACAACCGTAATGCTGTAGCTGCGCTTAGATAATATCGCCGGCTGAAAGGAGTACTGAAGGGTCCTCTTTCTCCGTCTGCTGTGCGGAGCACGATGAAGAACTTCGAATCAACTGGAGACCTGGGCGTCGCTCCGGAAAGAGGCCGACGACCGGTTGCACGACAGGTGATTGATGAAATCGCTGTTGCTATGGCAGACAGTGCAGCGCGCAATTCCCGATCGTCAGGCAGTGCGCGTGCTGTGTCACGACAGTTGAACATCCTATGGTCCATTGTACGGAAGGTGCTTGGAACCATTCTGAAATGGTGTCCATACAAGATCCATATCGTACAGCAGCTTGCACCACAGGACGCACGACGACGTGTTGACTTCGCTCTACACTTTCTCGCAAGGACAGACGAAGCTCATTTTTCTCTGGCGGATGAGGTGATCGCTTGGAATTGCGAGTGTGGGGATCTTCACCTCCAGTCACTGTGTATGAAGTTCTTCCGTATGGTGAACGTGTCACCGTATGGCGTGGCTTCACGGCTACGTTAATCATTGACCCTTTCTTTTTTGAACAGGTCGGCGCTCAAGGACCAAAGACATGCAGTGTGACTGGCCAGCGTTACTGCGATATGCTTCGCCAGCATGTCATGCCCGCCCTACAGGAGAGAGGCGCACTCAACTCGACAGTTTTCACGCGGGATAGGGCCCCTCTGCACATCGCTCGTGAAGTTCAACTGCTTCTCCGAAACACATTTGGAAACGATCGAGTTATCAGATGATCGTTTCCAAATGCCTGGTCGGCACGATCGTCCTATCTCACTCCCTGTTATTTCTGGTTGTGGGGCTACCTGAAGGACAGGATTTACCAGGGGAACGTTCACACATGTGCTGATCTGAAGAGCAGCATATAAAGTAGCCAGCATACGTACGGACATCCTTCGTTCTTCTGCTGTGCAGACTATCATTCTACGCTTTAAGGCTATTCTGGACACTGATGGGCGCCATATTGAGCTCCTTTTGTAGCAGTATTGGTACCGGTATGTAATGGTATGACGTGCCGTAGCAGCACATTAAAAGTGTTTAAATGGAATTGATTTTGCTTTATTTCTCTCTCCCATGTCCTTGACATTAGTGCTACTAAGTTTGGTCCTCGTACGGTAATTAGTTTCCGTGTTATAACTTGTTAAACAGGGAAAGTTTAATTATAACCACCCGGTATACAGAGTGATTTCTTCCACCATGTACAAACTCTAGGGATTGATGGATGAGAGGATAAAGAGCAAAACAGATCTAATGAACTTATTTCTGCAAATGCATGGTTCCGTGCTAGAGACCACTTATTCAATCATACTTTGTTACAGAGATTGTAGTCTAATACGCGCTGTACCATGAAGCCACAGTTATAGTATGCCTGGTTTCCTCCTAGAGGGTGGTACTATTCCTCATACGTTGTGCCCTAGCGCTTTCTCCTGCCATAGTAATTGGTAATGTTGTGTACGATTCCCTCCTCTTGCTGACTCACCTCGTAGTGGAAGTGATACAGCGTTATACTCAATGGGACAGTATTCGAATCGAGAGCATGCCGACGGAAAGGCAAATGGCTACGGACTACGGGCTACAAGATTGTATCAGGAGACCTATCCCCGCTGACAACAACCACAACATTCAATGTTTGCAACAGTGTTTCGCCGTTTGACTGATACAGGGTCGTTTCAGGAAGCAGGAAATCACGAAGGACGTACCCGAAATGTTTGGACACCAGACTTGAAGGAAAATGTGATTAACACTGTGGAAGGTAACTTCCGTGCCAGTACCAGGCAGTTGGCCCACCAGTGCAGGGTAATTCAGACGACCGTGTGGAACGTTCTCCATGACAACTGTTACTACCTTTATCACTTACAGAGTATGCAGGGCTTACTAGCGATGGACTTTTCACATCGGGAGCAGTTTGTCACTGGTTTCTTCACCAGGCAACCACGATTCCAGGATTTGTGTCATCTTTCCGATTCACAAATGAGACCACCCTTACGCGGAGTGGTATCTTCATAACAGTCATCTGTGGGATAGTACGCAGAACCCCTTTGGTATGGTGACAGCGAATCATCAGCATCGGTGCAGCCGGAATGTGTGGGCAGGGATAAGTGGCCACCGTATTCTGGGACCAGTCTACCTTCCACGCCAGGCCGGAACTATCAGCGCTTCTTGCGGGTGACTTTGCTTCCCTTGCTGGAGGTAGTGCCATTGATGATTCAAAGGGTTATGTGGCTGCTACATGATGGTGCTCCAGCCCACTTCCCAATTAACGTATCTCAATCGCGTCTTCTTCCCTGGTCGATGGATCGGACGAGGGGGTCCAATTGCATGGCCAGCTCGTTCACCGGATTTCAACCCGTGCGATTTCTGGTTATGGGGCCATCTCAAAGGTATCGTGTATTCAGAGCCCATTCCAGATGTGGAGACACTGGAGCGGCGTATTCATGCTGCCTTTGATACTCTTCGGATGCAGCCTGGCCGATCTCAACATGTGAGACAGAACATGTTACGACGCGTCCACGCATGCGTTGAGGCACATGGAAAACATTTTCTCAACATATCCTGTAGCTGTGGCCGCATGGTACAGCGCATATTAGACCGCAACCATGCATTTACGGATGTATGTTCGTTAGGCCTTTCTTGTTCCGTATCCTCTCATCGATCGGTCCCTAGAGATTGGATACAGTGGAAAAAAATGACCCTGTATACATACACGGAGTATCAACATCAAACAAATAAATAACAATAATAGTAAGTGACGCAAAAAATCACCATTGTGGAACATCATTATTAGGACTAGGATTTTCATGACAGTGCATATATTTTACGCGAAGGTGACATGTTTCTTAAACACATACACTACTGGCCATTAAAATTGCTACACCACGAAGATGACGTGCTACAGACGCGAAATTTAACCGACAGGAAGAAGCTGCTGCGATATGCAAATGATTAGCTTTTCAGAGCATTCACACAAGGTTGGCGCCGATGGCGACACCTGCAACGTGCTGACACGAAGAAAGTTTCCAACCGATATATCATACACAAACAGCAGTTCGCCGGCATTGCCTGGTGAAACGTTGTTGTGATGCCTCGTGTAAGGAGGAGAAATGTGTACCATCACATTTCCGACTTTGATAAAGGTCGGATTGTAGCCTATCGCGATTGCGGTTTATCGTATCGCGAGATAGCTCTTCGCGTTGGTCGAGATCCAATGACTGTTAGCAGAATATGCAATCGGTGGGTTCAGGAGGGTAATACGGAACGCCATGCTGTATCCCAACGGCATCGTATCACAAGCAGTCGAGATGACAGGCATCTTATCCGCATGGCTGTAACGGATCGTGCAGCCACGTCTCGATCCCTGAGTCAACAGAGGGGACGTTTGCAACACAACAACCATCTGCACGATCAGTTCGACGACGTTTGCAGCAGCATGAACTATCAGCTCGGAGACCGTGGCTGCGGTTACCCTTGACGCTGCATCAAAGACAGGAGCGCCTGCGATTGTGTACTCAACGACGAACCTGGGTGCACGAATGGCAAAACGTCATTTTTTCGGATGAATCCAGGTTCTGTTTACAGCATCAAGATGGTCGCATCCGTGTTTGGCGACATCGCGGTGAACACACATTGGAAGCGTGTATTCGTCATCGCCATACTGGCGTATCAGCCCGCGTGATGGTATGGGGTGCCATTGGTTACATGTCTCGGTCACCTCTTATTCGCACTGACGGCACTTTGAACAGTGGACGTTACATTTCAGATGTGTTACGACCCGTGGCTCTATCCTTCATTCGATCCCTGCGAAACCATACATTTCAGCAGGATAAAGCACGATCGCATGTTGCAGGTCCTGTATGGGCCTTTCTGGATACAGAAAATGTTCGACTGCTGCCCTGGCGAGCACATTCTCCAGATCTCTCACCAATTGAAAACGTCTGGTCAATGGTGGCCGAGCAACTGGCTCGTCACAATACACCAGTCACTACTCTTGATGAACTATGGTATCGTGTTGAAGCTGCATGGGCAGCTGTACCTGTACACGCCATCCAAGCTCTGTTTGACTCAATGCCCACACGTATCAAGGCCGTTATTACGGCCAGAGGTGGTTGTTCTGGGTACTGATTTCTCAGTATCTATGCACCCAAAGTGCGTGAAAATGTAATGACATGCCAGTTCCAGTATAATATATTTGTCCAATGAATACCCGTTCATCATCTGCATTTATTCTTGGTGTAGCAATTTTTAATGGCCAGTAGTGTGTAAATACTTGCTATGAGAAAACTGCATGAATTATGGTAGTTCGTTAAGTAATAATTACACATATGCGGCCACAAAACTCTGACAGAACATATTATAGTAAGTAAATGTTCTATGCGTTATACTTCCACTCTTTAAAGAAATAAAGAACTCTTGTTTCTTCCGTGTTACATTTCTCAGAATTTCGCATATCCCTTTCTTTCCTGGAAAATGCTGAATGTCTACCTTCGTCCCATACTTCTTTTGAATTCACAATTTGGACTTCACCTTTACAGCCGGCCTTTGTGACCGTGCGGTTCTAGGCGCTTCAGTCTGGAACCGCGCGACCGCTGCGCTCGCAGGTTCGAGTCCTGCCTCGGGCATGGATGTGTGTGATGTCCTTAGGTTAGTTAGGTTTAATTAGTTCTAAGTTCTAGGGGACTGATGACCTCAGATGTTAAGTCCCATAGTGCTCAGAGCCATCTGAACCATTTGATCACCTTTACACAACAGTGGGTTTGTGTAGTCTATTGTTACTCTATGCGCAGATAGTTGCTTCAGTTATTCTGGTCCCTGGGCTGCGGAACGAGTGTCTCATTTTGTTATTCAATGTTGTTAAAGTCGGAAGTATGTTCTGTATACTACAGAAAAATGTGTAAAATGAAGCAAAGTATTCAAGAATGAGATTTTCACTCTGCAGCGGAGTGTGTGCTGATATGAAACTTCCTGGCAGATTAAAACTGTGTGCCGGACCGAGACTCGAACTCGGGACCTTTGCCTTTCGCGGGCAAGTGGTAGAGCACTTTCGAAGTATTCAAGTAAATTTACAACAGTTCATGTCTCAATATGGTGAGAAAGTATTTTCGACTGATGATGAAATACTGTTTTGTAAACTTTGGGACGTAAACTATCTATGGAATGTCAGTCAACGTTCAGTAGGATGTGGCAACAGAAAAACCCAAACGTGGAGTACAACGGACTGAAAAAGGAAAAACACTGTAGCAAATGCCCCTGTGGCAAAGGATACCTCGGCCAAAACTACGAAAAAAACACTGCAACAAATCAGACAACAGGTTGTAAATAACAAATATGGATGTAAAGAGATGTAGCCAGAGACTCTGTGGGAAGATATACTGCAGATGTCATAGTGAGAACTTTGGAAAAAGATGATCCAGGAGAAAAGTTTCTAACAAACCTTGAACTTTTAGAAAAACTATACTTTTTCTATCATTAGTAAATGATTCGACAGTTCTATGGGTGGTCCCGATGGCGTTGATGATGACGGTATACTACTCTCCCTAACGGTTGCTGCTCCTTATATGGTGAAAGCTGGCGATCCAATAAAAGCATCATAAAGTAAAATGGTGCAAATGACTTCATTAACTAACGCCTTACATAGTTGCAGAGTAGATATATAGTGATTTCAGTGCTATTGAAAAATTTATTGCATGTGTCAAAAACGTATTTGTGAAAACTGCTTCACGTGTTACAGCATTTAAATTGTGAGCTCCAAACATTTCCTTACCACCCTCTGCAATTTGACAAGATGGGGTCCTGAATTGACGCCTAAAACTATTACTGTCAGAACTACAACGTTGTGAAAAGCATCATTGATTCATTCGATAGCAGTGAACCCGCTCCAATTGGACTAGTCCAAGAATTAACGTCTAACTCTGTAATTTTAGGCAAACTTTCATACATAAAATCAAATTTTGCATTTACTCCTGCTGCCATAACTTCTTTGGAGCAACCAGAAGTGCACTAGTGAAACAGACCGAAAAGTTAAAAAAACTGAAAAAGTTGGAAAAAAATTGTGGTGAATTGGGAAATGAAGTGTCAAAGAAAGTGGAAATGGTGTTAGAAAGAAACGAAGCATATATTTTACACTGTGTTCCGTTTCTATTTCATTGGTCGAGAAACTGTCTATTAATCATTTACATTGAGAGGCAAATGATATTGTCTGTTTTACATGTGGTCCTCTTGTGTCAACTGAAGCAGAAGGTTTTCCAAAATGCAAGCCTTCTTCGGCTAACAACAGGCACTATTTTTTATTTGAAAATTTACACAAGGAATTCGTTTTATATTGCAACTCAGAGCTCATAAACTGAAGTAAAAATGAGAATGTTCTAAAAATCAGAAATTAATTACGTACTGATAATATTAATAAATAGCTTACAACAACATCAAATTTCGTAGTTTAGTTTGCTTATCTTGTCCATTTTATTCTAAGAATAAATGATTCATTATTATAAACTGACTTATTAATTTATTTTAAAACAGAAATTTTACTTAATTTTAATATTGTTCGGTCATACTTCCCATGTTATTGTGGATACTTTTGTAAATTTTCGGTCATAACAACATATTTTAATGCATATTATGATGATTTTTTTGCCCTAATCATTTTACTGTATGTTTTTTGCACCCTTTAGATCGTAATACACAATATGTGTCAATGCCAGCTTATATAAAGTGTGTAACATGGATAAGATTTGGAAAATTAGCCTGTGACTACGGAACGGTGTTTCTATTTTTATTACTGTTCTGTAAGGCTTTAGGTAGATTATATAAAAATAGGACTCAATTTAGAAACTAGTTTTTAAACTGAAAAACTTTTCCAGAAGTAGATATCGATGCTCACCACAACTTATTAGTTAGAAACGCAGAATAAAGGTGAAAAAACTACGGAAACGTTGGAAACTAAGGAGAAGTTGATACAACCAGAGATTGTTGCGAGTTTCAAGAGAGCATTAGGTAGCGAATGGCTGAAATAGCTGAATGATAAACAATAAAAGCTGAACAGGCTGATCAGAGAGACGAAATAGTGAAAGCAGCAGAGGAACAACTGGTCATACAGGCATGGCCTCGTAGGGATCTCTGAATAACACACAAGCTATAAAATGTTACTAATGAAAGGAGAAAATGTACAAATGGAGCTAATAAAAGCAGACAAACCAGAATATAAAATATGAGAACGATTGCAAGTTCAAATTTGAAAAGCAAGAATGTCTAGAGGAGAAATGTAAAGTTGTAGAAGCATGCATGAATACAGGACAGACCTCGCATATAGGAAAATTGAAGATACTGGAGGAGAAATGAGTAGCAACTGTATGAACATCAAGAGCTAGTGTGGGCATCCAGTACTAAGCAGAGAAGGGAAGGCCGAAAGTTGGAAGGAGGAGTATATAAAGGAAAGAAACCTGAAGATGGTAGTATGGAAAAGGAAGACGCAGTGGATGAACATAGGGTGAAGGATGCTATACAGCAAGACGAATTTGACAAAGTACTGAAAGGCCTAATTAGAAACAAGACACCTGAAGTAGACGATATTCACTCAGAATTATTACGATCCTTGGGAGAACCAATCATGACTAAATAGTTCCATCTGGTTTGTGGGATATATGACACAGGCGATATATTTTCAGAGTACAAGTAGAATGTAATAATCCTAGTACCGGAGAAGGCATGTACCGACAGGTGGGTGTATTGTCGAGCCATCAGTTTAATAAGTCATGTTTGCAAAATATTAAAACGAATTATCTAAAGAAGGATGGAACGACTGGTAGAAGCTGACCTGGGGAGGATCCGTTTGGGTTCTGGAGAAATGTAGGGACACACGAAGCAGTACTGATCCTACGACTTATCTTAGAAGGCAGGTTCAAGAAAGTCAAATACACATTTATAGCGTTTGCAGATTTAGAGAAATACTGAGTGGATTAGAATCTTTCAAGTTTTGAAGTCATCAGTGATGGAATGCAGCGAGTGAAAAGTTAGCTACAGATCTTTTACAGAAACCAGACTGCAGTTAAGTATATGGGGGTGAAGCAGTAAACGAGAATGGAGCGAGACAGGTTTGTAGCCTATATTATTGAAGCTGTACGTAGAGCAAGCATTAAAGAAAAGCATGCTGAAAGTTGGAAAAGAAAATAACAATGAGGTAGAAGATATGAAAAGGTTTGCAGATGAAATTGTGTTTCAGAGGCCGCAAAGGACTTGGCAGATCCTTGGAAATGAGTTTATAATAAGATGAATATCAGAAGAAGTAAAACAAGGGCAATGTTGTGTAGCCGAATAAAATCTAGCGAAGATGAGGGAGTTGGATTAGGAAATAACACTAAAAGAAATAGACGCGTTTTAATTTTTGGCCAGAAAAATAACTGAAGATGGTAGAAGTAAAGAGAGTGTAAAATGCTGATTGGAAAGAGCAGGAAAAACTTTTCCGAAAGAGAGCAATCTGTTATGATCGAATATAAATTTAAGTTTTAGAAAATGTTTTCTGAAAGTATTTGTCATGAATGCAGCGTTGTATGGATGTGAAGAGTGGATCGTAAATGATATGCACAAGAGAAGATCAGAAATTTTTGTAATGTGATGGAAGAATGATGATTAGGTAGATAGTGCGAATAACTAGTGAGGAAGTACTGCATAGAAACTTCCTGCCAGATTAAAACTGTGTGCAAAGGTCCCGAGTTCGAGTCTCTGTCCGGCACACAGTTTTAATATGCCAGGAAGTTTCATATCAGCGCACACTCCGGTGCAGAGTGAAAATCTCATTCAAGTACTGCATAGAACTGTGTAGAAAAGAGATTTATGAGAGAACTTGACTAAAAGGAAAGAATAGGTTGATAGGACACATACTGAAGCATTAACGAATCATTAATTTGGTACTAGAAGGAAGGGTGGCGTGCAAAAATTGTAGATGCAGACCAAGACTTGGCAACCGCAGGCAAGCTCAAATTTAAGTAGCTACGGCAGCTACGCCGTGATACCTTAGCATGGAGACTTGCAACAAACTAATCTTTGGACTGATGACAGTAGCAAGAACAACAGCAACATCACTGAGAACTTACACACTCAAAGTACTGGCATATGTACAAATAGCCTAAGTCTTATTAATTTGCTGGTCACTGTGGCCGAGCGGTTCTAGGCGCTTCAGACCGGAACCGCGCTGCCGTTACGGTGGCAGGTTCGAATCCTGCCGCGGGCATGTGTGTGATGTCCATAGGTTAGTTAGGTTTAAGTAGTTCTAAGTCTAGGGGACTGATGACCTCAGATGCTAAGTCCCATAGAGCTTAGAGCCATTTGAACCATTTTCTTATTAGCTTCAATAAATCTGCTGATGAAATGCATTGTGCGAAGTGACTAGATACAGTTACTTGTGTATTGAAACTGATTTGAATAAAGTGCGATTAAAGATTTAGATTTTCCGTGGTTTTCGTAAATTGATTAGAGCGAAAGCTGGGCTGCCACTGTAATGTTTGGGCCGCACGGGAAAGCCATTAAGTGCGACACAATAGGTAAGCTCTCTTTCAATCGGTCAGGGACCATTCTCTCTCAGAATAGTAAACTGAGTCAGTATTTCATTACCCAACAACAATGAGCTGCATTGGAAGGACCGCATACATGTCGCTGACTGGCCGAAACACGAGAGAGAGTAATTCAAACGTTACTTACTTCAAAATTTAAAGTAATATGAAATAATCCTTGTGTAGAGATTAAATGGAATTTAATTTACCAGACGACAAAGCTTTATAATTGATCTTTAATGCCAGGTTGTGCAGTCCAAAAACCACACAGGTTATCTAATAACTCACCCACTTATAAATGGCATTGTACGTGAAGGTACTTGGTAGAGTTCGTTACGCACATTCAGTGGCCCGCACACTATGTAACGCCTCAGTAGGTTTGGAAAGGACACGGCCGATTTACCTCCAATCCAAACTTGTGCTCCGCCTCTAATGATCTCAAGTAGATATCTGTCATAATCTTTCTTTTTTGTATAACCAGTTATTGTCGAGTTCTTTGTCTAAAAGCTGTGTTTCATACGTGCAAACAAATCTGCGACAGGGAGAATGGTGGAGACGGGATGCCTGTGTTGAATTGAGAATGACTAACCGCTCTTCTCGAGTGCGTGATGCAATCAATCACCATGTGGAAAGCATATCAGCTTCACAGCGAGACTGTTGTAAGGGAACTGTTTTGTCACCTTCCTGCTTCTTCCTAAACAACAGAAGCATTAATCATCCTGTGACTGTTGCAGCTCTTCTTATTTCCGTGCTTGCTACGAAGATTGGGGAGGAATTCCGCCTTATGCAAGACATCTTCATTGTTTTGTTCTCACATGTCTGGGTGAAAACAAAACAACAAAGATGCCTTGCACAAGGCGGAATTCCTCTCCAACAGAAGCATTCTTTTCTTCCTGTAGGTCTTGCCCGTACGTTTTTTGTTCAGCTATAAAAGTTCAGCGATACTCCATGAAAAGCAACATCTAATCACTGATATTATTCTTGTGTAATTAATTTTATTCCATGTTTTATTTAGATGAGTAACATGCTTCGTACCATATAAAAGAACAAGTATGAAATATTGTTCATTATTTACTTTTGAGTGAAATCGATCTTTGAAGCTCCACAGTAGCACAGGATTTCTGTCGTGAATGTTTTCCGGTGAATCCTCGACATCCGGCAGATATTCGGAAGCCGTGTAAACACCAGAAAAATGTCTACCAGGACGGTTGCTCACGTACGCTGTCGCAAAGTACCCTGCAAAAGAAGTTAAGTGAGTATAAGAGAGACATACTGTTGATGAGAATGATTTATTAATTTATTTTGGCAAGATAAAGGCCAGGGCGGTCAAATTTTACGAAGAGGTATAACTGTTAATAACATTTTTATGTATTCTTTTTCTCCTTTCTTTCGCTTCAGGTTCTGGCAGAGAGAGGACAGTAGATAGAACATTGACAAATTCAGCATCGTTCAATTAACCAGAATTGTGGAGTTGTAGTTTGAAAACCAGTTATAACCCCTTCGTGACTTTTGGCCCACCCTGTATAATAAAGTATTTTTCGTACTTTACATGATATATCATAAGAAATATTATCTCTGGTATGTTATCCAACAATTGGGAATAACTTTGCAATGTAGTGGAAACAGTAATAGCTATAGAAGACAAAAAATCATCTCATACACTAATGGCCATTAAAATTGCTACGACAAGAAGAAATGCAGATGATAAACGGGTATTCATTGGACAAATATATTATACTGGAACTGACATGTGATAGCATTTTCACGCAATTTGCGTGCACAAATCCTGAGAAATCAGTATCCAGAACAACCACTTCTGGCCGTAATAACGGCCTTGATACGCCTGGGCATTGAGTCAAACAGAGCTTGGATGGCGTGTACAGGTACAGCTGCCCATGCAGCTTCAACACGATACCACAGTTCATCAAGAGTAGTGACTGGCGTATTGTGACGAGCCAGTTGCTCGGCCACCATTGACCAGACGTTTTCAATTGGTGAGAGATCTGGAGAATGTTCTCGCCAGGGCAGCAGTCGAACATTTTCTGTATCCAGAAAGGCCCGTACAGGACCTGCAACATGCGGTCGTGCATTATCCTGCTGAAATGTAGGGTTTCGCAGGGATCTAATGAAGGATAGAGCCACGGGTCGTAACACATCTGAAATGTAACGTCCACTGTTCAAAGTGCCGTCAGTGCGAACAAGAGGTGACCGAGACATGTAACCAATGGCACCCCATACCATCACGCCGGCTGATACGCCAGTATGGCAATGACGAATACACGCTTCCAATGTGCGTTCACCGCGATGTCGCCAAACACGGGTGCGACCATCTTGATGCTGTAAACAGAACCTGGATTCATCCGAAAAAATGATGTTTTGGCATTCGTGGAACCAGGTTCGTCGTTGAGTACACCATCGCAGGCCCTGCTGTATGTGTTGCAGCGTCAAGAGTAACCGCAGCCACGGTCTCCGAGCTGATAGTTCATGCTGCTGCAAACGTCGTCAAACTGTTCGTGCAGATGGTTGTTGTATTGCAAACGTCCCCATCTATTGACTCAGGGATGGAGACGTGGCTGCACGATCCGTTACAGCCATGCTTATAAGATGCCTGTTATCTCGACTGACAGTGATACGAGGCCGTTGGGATCCAGCACGGCGTTCCGTATTACCCTCCTGAACCCACCGATTGCTTATTCTGCTAATAGTCACTGGATCTCGACCAACGCGAGCAGCAGTGTCGCGATACGATAAACCGCAATCGCGATAGGCTACAATCCGACCTTTATCAAAGTTGGCGACGTGATGGTACGCGTTTCTCCTCCTTACACGAGGCATCACAACAACGTTTCATCAGGCAACGCCGGTCAACTGCTGTATGTGTGTGAGAAATCGGTGGGAAACTTTCCTCATGTCAACACGCTGTAGGTGTCGCCACCGGCGCCAACCTTGTGCGAATGCTTTGAAAAGCTGATCATTTGCATATCACAGCATCTTCTTCCTGTCGGTTAAATTTCGTGTCTGTAGCACGTCATCTTCGTGGTGTAGCAATTTTAATGGCCAGTAGTGTATATACGAAGAACGACATTTTTCCACCAGATTGTGCGTAATTTTTTTATTTTTCGCACTACCGGTTTCGTGCACTGCACATTCTCAAGTATGTCTCAAGTAACATATGTGACTTCACCGTCGTCATTAAGTTAAAAATCGCTTACCGTGCATAACTGTGTAAAGCGTCCCCAGCGAGCAATAATTCCTACAAAACACACTGTTTACTAAAATTCCTGGCAGATTAAAACTGTGTGCCCGACCGAGACTCGAACTCGGGACCTTTGCCTTTCGCGAGCAAGTGCTCTACCATCTGAGCTACCGAAGCACGACTCACGGCCGGTCTCACAGCCTTACTTCTGCCAGTATCTCGTCTCCTACCTTCCAAACTTTACAGAAGCTCTCCTGCGAACCTTGCAGAACTAGCACTCCTGAAAGAAAGGATATTGCGAAGACATGGCTTATCCACAGCCTGGGGGATATTTGCAGAATGATATTTTCACTCTGCAGCGGAGTGTGCGCTGACATGAAACTTCCTGGCAGATTAAAACTGTGTGCCCGACCGAAACTCGAACTCGGGACCTTTGCCTTTCGCGGGCAAGTGCTCTACCATCTGAGCTACCGAAGCACGACTCATACCCGGTCTCACAGCCTTACTTCTGCCAGTATCTCGTCTCCTACTTTCCAAACTTTACAGAAGCTCTCCTGCGAACCTTGCAGAACTAGCAGATCGGGCGTGAGTCGTGCGTCGGTAGCTCAGATGGTAGAGCACTTGCCCGCGAAAGGCAAAGGTCCCGAGTTCGAGTCTCGGGCGGGCACACAGTTTCAATCTGCCAGGAAGTTTTATATCAGCGCACACTCCGCTGCAGAGTGAAAATATCATTCTGGACACTGTTTACACTCACTCAGCGAACTATCGAGTGAGTTTAAAGGGAGTGTTTCGTGGGATATGTTGCAAGCTGAGGATGTTTGACGACTGTGCTTTACACAATTATGCATGGTAAGCGATTTTTCACTTAATGACAACGGTGAAGTCACATATGTTACTCGAGAAACACTTGAAAATTTGAAGTGCCCGAAAACGATAGTGTGAAAAATATTAAAATAAATATATACATCGTTCTTCACATTTATTGAAGCTGTGGAGCGCATAACTGTGGGTATTAGACGTTGGAAGAGGGATGGGATAGGGAGGAATAGAGGAACCTAATAGGAACACATGAGAGGGGGAAATAAATTGCCTTTTTTAACGTAATCTTTCGTTCATGAATATTTATTTAATTTGACACAACCCGAAATTACTTCCACGTTAACGTAATCTTCCTTTAGAGCAGAACAATAGGAAAGCATTCGTTTAAGATTCAGATGGAGACGTAATACACGTCTTCTGTACTGTCCCTGATGGAATCACTTCCCATTTGGTAGTAAGAACCTTTCTATTCACATACGAGCTATGAAAATGGAGAGCTGGTGTGAATATAATGGGGTTATCAAGTTTTAAAGATATTCAGAATTTGGCGTGGGTAAGGTAATTAACATCTTGATCAATTTCACTACAAATTCCTCTACCGAATTTTACTATACAGTGTTTGCCACTGAAGAGAATGGATTTTCTACGTTATAGAGTCCCCGCTGACGAGGCCTTCAGATATCATCTGGGAAAACAGAATCAAGGTTTGGATAGCAAGATGTGCAGAGGCAGCTAGTAACCAGATGCAGTCCAGTCCGTGGACATACAGCGTGTTCTAGGAGGAATTGTCAGTATTCAGGGATATTACAGGTACGATCATTCGAAGCAAAGAGGACTAATAAATATGCGCTCTAAAATGCATAGCTAAGAGCTGTGAACACTTGAGCACTGCCTTGCCTGCTGCCGCTCAACCATCTTCCTGCTTGTGGCACGGTTCTGTTATCCCCTTCGTTTTAAATAAGGTCTACCGCTTTTAGCCCTTTATTTGTTTACAACATGATGTAAATGATGGAGAGTGGCTGTAACGCAGTTACCTTTCGCCGATGACCTGTTAAAAGGAATCTTTTTCACCTGAGGATGCGTCTTCTAGTGGCGCGAAATCAGTTGTGACTTTTAATAAAAAGTATTCTACAGCCAGTGCTGATTATTTCTTTCAAATTGTGGAACTCTGGCTGTAGTTTCCCGCAGTTTAAGGTAAAGCACTTCTTCATTTTCGATACTATGAAACAATAAGCTCTTTGCTTTCCATGATTTGGGAGGAGGTACTATGGACCAAAACCGGAATAAAATTGTCTAGTAAACATGGGCTCTAAAATAATACCTTAAGAGCTTCAGTAGAAGAGATAGGTTTCACAGTAGCGAAGACGAACAAGTGCTCATAGCTCTTAAGGCATTCACTTTAGTGTCTGTGTTTACTGAACATTTTTCTCTTATTTTGGTCCATACGATCACCTCTAAAAATATGAATAGCAAAAAGATTGCAGTAGACGAGATTTGTCTCACGGTATTCCCATAGCTCTTAAGGTATACATTTTAGAGGCCATTTTATTAGACTTCTTTGCTGTAACTCGATGAATATTATTCCTCTTGCACCAGATGCGGTAGAAACTGAACTGGTCACACTTGAGAATATTGCTATAATTAATGGCTATAAGCCTCAGTTGGTAAGACAGATGTATAACAAGAAAATAAATATAAATAGTATTACGTCTTCCACCCTAGGGGATGCGTTAGATGACAAACAGGTGGCAACAATATCCATCCCTTACATAGGGAATATAAGTTACAAATTGGGGCGTTTACTCAGAGCCCATAATTTCAGAGTCGTCTATTCTACTAATAATAGTTCACATAGGAATTTAATTCTCTCCTTGCACAGTAAGAGCGATAAACTTTCCCAATCAGGAATATATAAAATTACATGCGGGGATTGTCCAAAATTTTACATCGGGCAAACGGGGCGTGCTCTGGGTCTCAGATATAAAGAGCATATTCCTACTAGAAGCGGTGACGGTACTAAGGGCTCAACTTATGCGGAGCACCTTGTGCAAACGGCTCATGCACCGAGCCCTCCAGTTAATATCGAATTACTTCATGCCGAGGTTAAGGGCTTAAAACTGAATGTTTTGGAAGAAATGCAGATCTTTAAGCATCTGCAACATGTTAAAGACAACATCCTCAATGACCAACTCCTATTAAGAAATAGAAAATTTTTGAAGGTTTTGCGCCTTTACTTTGTTCTTCATACTTGTAAATTTGATGATCTGGGGATTAGCACATGCGCGCGCTGATTGGCGAGCGCGGTTGGTCAAGCTGTTCATCTTCTTTCTTTTTATCTTCATTTTCCTTTTACGATGAAGGTGATTTTAGCCCGTTGAACACCTCACGTTTTATCCCTATGTCTTTATTACCACGACGTCTTTAGATTACGTCCATTCAGCCCCCCCCCCCCCCCCCCAGGCTAACTACTGGCTTTAGGTATAGTTTTTAAGAGTTCCTCCTGTTGTCATAGGTAGCTTCATATATAAGTTTCTTTACTAGCATAAGCAACCGTGTGCGGATATATTTAGGTTTCATCTCCTGTTTAGCTCGTCTCTTGTTCTATCCATTTCATTTTTTGATATACGTTGATCCACGGTTGGGAATATATGGGCTATTTAGCCACAACCCATGTATAAACTATCTCGTATTCGTATGCGCATGCGCATTCAAGTAACTTCCCTTGTCTTGCGCATGTGCATACATAGCGGATCAGGCTTGTTAGTGAGCGAACGTTTGTAGCTGCAGTTTATGGCGGGTCATGGCCCATCGAACATACGCCGGTGTGAGGTGGAGCGTACACCATTAAGTTAAATAGTGGTTTTGACTTTGTACATATGTACTGTTTGTGTTTTCCTTTTCTTTTTCGTTTATAAATGTATAGCTATGGTGTTCTTTTAATCATTGACGAAGGTCTTCTTAGGCACTTGTGGGTTTTATTGTTGTTCTGAAGAAGGTGTAGTTATCTACGCCGAAACCTGGGTTAACACTTAACACTAGGTGCTTTTTTCGCAATCGAGGCGGGTTTTTAGTTTTTTAATATATTAACCAACGATTGCTGACGCGCTGCGATGTTGAAGGTTTATAGGAATGCAGACCAGAAGACGTGCAGTGAGGAAACGATGAAAGAGGTTCACCAATTCAGTGTACACAGCCCAAAAACTCCAGAAAAAGAGTTGTAAAGAAGGAATAGAAGTTTCTAAAAGAGCTGTTTTAAATCAGTGACCATTTGGCTTTTATCAGCGTCTTCGCTTTGCGGACGCTTGATGACGTCTTAGTCGACCTTCTTCCTAAGCTGATTTGGTTTCTGTAATCCCTGCTCCGGAGCAGCAGCTGACTCGAAGCGCGAACAAGGAAGTGAGATGCCAGCACGTTCTGACTACCAGATCAGATCACCTCACTACCACCCAAGTCAACTTACTATGAGGTAGAGTTCTCACCTATACGCAAACACCTTGTTTCTTTATAAATTTCAGTAGACCCATGTATCGTTTAACGGTTTTCATGCAGTAAATGTGCGACTACATTTGATGATTGGCGTGTGATAATCATTTATGCAGGAAGCTTCAGATTCAAAATTAGTTGTTGCATCTTCTTTTCGATGTTGGAGCTTTTTCTATTTTCCATGATTGCTAAGAGAAACTGGAGAGGAATTTCGCCTAATGAAAACAAAATTACACAGTCAAATAACATTAATGTAATGACCACCTATGTTTGACATCGACGTGCAATAACTACTCACTAACGTCATGTGGCTACAATAGCTGGTTGGGTGGTTGGTTTAGGGGAGGGACGAAACAGTGAGGTCATCGGTCCCATCGGATCAGGAAAGGTTGGGGTTGGGTTGGGTTGGGTTGTTTGGGGGAAGAGACCAAACTGCGAGTTCATCAGTCTCGTCGGAGCAGGGAAGGACGGGGAAGGAAGTCGGCCGTGCCCCTTCAAAGGAACCATGCCATCATGTGCCTGGAGCGATTTAGGGAAATCAAGGAAAACTAAATCAAGGTGGCCAGACGCGGGGTTGAACCGTCGTCCTCCCGAATGCGAGTCCAGTGTGCGTCACCTCGCTCGGTACGTTAGCAGCGGATGGTATATAAAGGGAGGACGCGGAAAACAGTGCAGTCGTTGTAATGTGGAAACGGAGCGATTTATCTGATACTCAAAAGCGCGTGATCACTGACTCTCGGGACAAGGGTGGAAGCATTTTTGAAATGGCTAAGTTTGTAAGCTGTTCGGGCGCCGCTGTGGTTAACGTATACTGTGCATGGCAAAATGGCGCCATCAAAAACCAGCGAAGTGGCAACTGTGACGCACCACGTCCTATATATCACAGGGGTTTTACGACGGTTGCAGAGATGTGTACGGGCGAAATGACGTGCAACTGTTGAGTAACTGGCAGCTCAGGTGAACCAAGGGGCTAGCAACAGTGTCTCCTCAATGACCGTTCAGCGAACGTTGCTGCGTATGGGCCTCTATAGCAGGCGCCTGGTTCATATACCAATGCTAACTGCTGTTCATCGGCGACAAAGGCTGCACTTTGCACGCCAATACCGGAACTGGACATCCACTGAGTGCCGACAGGTGGTCTTTCCAGATGAATCACGTTTTATGTTCCATTGTACAGCTGACCGTTAGCGTGTACAGCGTAAAAGTCTGAAAGGAAGCACCTTGTAACCAGGAGGTAGTAGCGTAATGGTCTGGGGAATGTTTTCATGGCATTCCCTGGTTAATACTGTCATTCTGGAAGTCACAATGAACCAACACAAGTATGCATCTATTCTTGGGGACCACGTCCGTCGCTAGATGCAGTTTGTTTTTCCTGGGCACGACAGCATTCACCAACAAGACAAGGCAACGTGTCACACAACTCGCAGCGTACGTGCGTCGTTTGAAGCGCACCAGGGTGTGTTTACCGTAATCCCACGGCCACCAAACTACCCGTATTTAAACCCAATCGAGAGTCTGTGGGACCGCCTTCAATCAGGCTGTTCGCGCCATGGATCCTCACGGAGGAACCTGGAGCCGGCCGTTGTGGCCGAGCGGTTCTAGGCGCTTTCGTCTGGAACTGCGCGACCGCTACGGTCGCAGGTTCGAATCCTGCCTCGGACATGGATGTGTCTGATGTCCTTAGGTTAGTTAGGTTGAAGTAGTTCTAAGTTCTAGGGCACTGATGACCTCAGATGTTAAGTCCCATAGTGCTCAGAGCCGAGAAACCTGGAGCAACTGGCCATGGTACTGGTTTGGGCATGACTCCTCATCCCTGTCAGTACGGTCCAGAACCTCACCGACTCACTTACTGCGCACTTGGCAGCGGTCTGCACTGCAAAATTTGGTTATTGACGCTTTTGACACTTGGTCACATTAATGTGACTGGACAGTGTACAAAACGGTGTCTTGTATTAGGCGGGATTCCTCTCCAATTTCTTATTATTTGCATATTTGCATACTAAACCTGGCGCCAAAAGGAAAAATTGAACAGGATATCATGGAATACATATCCCTTTCACTGTATTTAACTAAGACAATGCTCCTCTTATTGCATTACAATATTTTACCGTAAATGAAAGTTATGTCTTTACCAAGCACTATTCTGTGTTATTCATATGATCCTTGAATGTATACAAGGCGAACTTAAACACCAGCAAGCAAATTTCGGACGTTATTGAAGGGATTTTTCTGAGTATTTTTGTATAAGGGACCTGTAGTCTCCGGAAGTTCCTTACAGAGAGATTACATTTCATTTAATTTCTTACCTCATTTACCTTTGTATCATTGCTGCACTGAATACACCTTACTGCAGTGGACATGTCAACAACATGCATTGTATTTCTTATTGTGAAACAAACTTCTTCCATAGGGTACTAATCGTAAACAGTAGTACACACTGTACTGTTTACCCTCAAGGTAGCATTCAGTAATGCGAGGTTATGTCTCGGGTTCATTTTTCTAGAAGTGCTAGTTGTACGTTTCCACTGATACATAGTGATATGGATAGGTTTACTGGTAAAGAGTTGGTTGGTATGCACCATGGCTGTGAGCTCACCGAACGCAATGAAAGACCAGTACATCGACACTACGCTCAATTGTTGCTGCAGCGATGGCAACCGTATTGGAGTACTTTAGAATCTGAGGACCGTTGCATTATTCTGTGTTTTTTATGTATATTTTGATGATTTCATATTGGACGCTGTTTCACTATTGTGAAGATATTTTTAAAGAAAGAGTTGTGGTAACCAACTGGATAATATTACACTGCAACGAACCACTGGAGACCACAGGTCCCTTATATCAAAATAATTAGAAAACGCCCCTGAACAGACTTCGAAATTTCGTCGGTGAAGTCTGGGTTTACCCCATAGTTTTCAAGTTATGTCTTTAGTCTCCTAAGTTGTGTAACTTGATTCCCTGATGAAAATGTTTATTTTCAGTTTTTAGTCTATTTTTCTCGAGAGATGAAAGTTAAATTTTGTTCTGGTTCCATGATCATGGAAAGAGCTGTTGCTATAATGATTACTAACTTTTTTGTCTGTGTGGTAGTTGATGGATGTACTAAGATAATGAGTTACAACCCCAAAGTTTCTAACAAGACCCTATAATTACCCTCATGACTATCTTTAGTTGTTTTCCCTTTGGCTTTTCTGTAGATCGAAATTGTATTCACATTTTTTGTAACTGATCCACAAATTGTTATCTAATAGCAAAGTGTGGGGCACAAGTATCCACTGATGACATTCTCCTTGATTGTATCTATGTGTCCTAAGCCCATTTCAGCTCACAGTAAATATAAATCCTTAGAACTTTTTGCGTGAACTATGCAATGATCATCTATTTTGAATCGGAGACGGTTGTTTTCTCTGTATAATCTGAAAGAAATGTTCGTTTTTCTATATTCATTGCGTACTGATAAATTATAAACACTTATCTATTCTGGCAGTTAAAAAATGACTGTGGTTGGATAGTGTATTAATTGGTTGGAAGCTGTAACAGTTGTTTTAAGATGTTGTTAAACTTTGTATTTTTTATTATCCTATTAGCGAAGCTTCGAGCCATCATACGCTCGTCATCGTATTATGTGAATATAATATAAAGCTGCTGTAACTACCCACCACCTGGCGATGAGCCTGCAGTGTCTTGGAAACTGACTAATGAGTAATAAAATTAAAAGTTTTACATCATTATTAAGTCACTAGGTGTCGTGACTGTACAAATTATCCACTAATTATAAACATCCTTGAGAATTACATTTGCTTTTTCTACCCGGTCATCAAAGTTTTATCTGTGACTATGACATTATTGTCTAGAGGAAATACATTTCTGTTTTGTACGGTTAAGATTGCATGAGAAGTCGCTGATGCCATCATGGACAAGTTTTTGCTAAGATGCTGTTGTAAGGACCTTAATTGTAAATATTATAGCAAAATTTCCGCTTTGTTTGAGTCTTTCGTATCCTTAAGGCGAAAAAAGCGCTGTATTATTGTAAGAGGTGCAGATGCGAGAGAGTGGCTTACTCCAGTTCACCGCTATCAGCGCTATGTCATCATAACGTGCCTGGGATTAACATACAAAGGATTGCACCATTATCTGAGAGTGAAATTAAAATAACTTTTCCAAATTACGTCAGTGCATGCTTAAGGATATTAATGTTAACACTGTAAGGTCTCAGAATGATCAAATGAATGTGTTACACTAAGCATAGGATCTTAAGAAAAAAATTTGCGGCGCTGAATAATAAAAATAGAAGGCTAAAAATAGTTCAGAGGTCCTTTTCTACTGTCGGTTACATTCTAAAAATTCTAGCCAGCAAAGTTTAAGTGGAGTAGAGCTAAAACTTTTTCAGTTTTCAATAACTGAAGCAAACTTAACTCTGTTTGTATAAAAATTAAGAAGATTGTAAATTGTCAATTTGATTTTTAGTAAATAACTTGAAAGCTAATAGAGGTAGCTTATTGATGTCACAAATTTAATGTAACATGAAACTGAGGCTACGTACGAATTTCCAACTTTCTGGATTTAATAACTGGCAGCTTGAAGTTTTCGTAAAAAAGCCGATTTTAATTAAAGTGTTGCTCTGATGTAGTTGATACTTGTAACTTTCAATTGTGACATGCATTTGCATAAATAATATGCAAATGCATGTCACAATCAAAAGTTATAAGCATCAACTACATCAGAGCAATATTATGGTTAAAATCGGCGTTTCTACGAAAAATTGAAGCTGCTAGTTATTAAATTCAGAAAGCTGGAAATTCGTAGTAGCCTCAGTTTCATGTGGAAACATTAAATATGTGACATCAATAAGCTACCTCTATTAGTTTCCAAGTTATTTACTAAAAATCAAATTTGGAACGAAAACGTCCTTATTTACGGTGGATTAACTATCATTCGTATCTGTAATAGAAAGTTCTAATTGCAGCACTCTGTTACATTCTTGCAATACTACAGCTGTACCAAGTTTTTAGATTGTATTATAAATGACAATCGTTACAAGGAATCATAAAGAGGCAGTTCAGAGGTCCTTTTCTATTGTCGGTTACATTCTAAAAATTCTAGCCAGCATAGTTTAAATGCAGTAGAGCTAAAACTTTTTCAGTTTTCAATAACTAAAGCAAACTTAACTCTGTTTATATAAAAATTAAGAAGATTATAAATTGTCAAGCGACAGAGCTCCTAATTAATATGTGTCCGAGAAAGGGGCAGTTGATAGCAGATGTTCCGTTTGGCGGTCCGCTGCGCCCCTGTATAAATACAGCCAGAGAGATAGAGGAAAGAGATACTTCGCACCGAGATAATCTGTTCACATCAGTCAAACGCCTACGAGCATTGTGTCTCGGATGACGCCAGAGCTGGGCAAACTTGAATGCATTCCCGGTAAAAGTAGGAAATGAACTCGCGAGGACTGTAAACCGTCCTGGATCACTTAGATTTCACGGAAGTAACTGCGTACCATCGCAAGTGACAAGATTATTTTCCACTTGTAAGGCGAGCAATCAACCTTTGGTGATTAGAAGTCAGGGCGATAGACCATTTCACTTGGAACTTCCCGTAGAGGTCGCCTATTAACTATTAATAGTGTAGTTTCTGACAGGGATATTATTATTATTAGATATATTATTATATTTTGTGTGTGTAAACTTTTACAGAACATATCAATCAGTTAAAACTCAAAACTTTTATTTATAGTCATAGGTCGTGATCCTGCTGAGTAAGCAGCAAGTAGGAACATTTCTTTGAGTGACCACAAACAGAAATGTGGACTTGCAGCCTGGAAATTACGGTCAGTACGTTCTCCATCGCTTTCTGCCTGACCGCTAGAATAGTTTTCAGGCCTTTGTAAACGGCGGCGGTAGGTGTAAAGCATGCAAAGACAATTTAAGTGTATTTTCATAACGACATAACGAAGTATCGACTATTTGGTTATTACCTGCCACTCCGCGTCTTGTTTTCCATATAAGGTCTGATCTAGATACTGACTACTTCTGTTGTTCCTAATTATTCTGGCTTCATTAGTAAAATTTTATGGACAGTAGGAGACAGGTCCAAAATTGTGCTGGTAATATGGTCTTTACTGTGTAGCGAATACGTTTCATTTTTGTAACCTCTGCTGTGAGTGATTCCATTACTTCGGAATCCGAAATGTGCCGTTATTATGTTTATTTAGGTAATTCCGTGGTCTTTATTTTTTTATTTGTGTCCTATTTTCGAGACTGAGGGATAAGCTTGTAATTTAATACATCTTTTGACTTACCTATCTTCGGTAAGGATAAAGCTCTTGCCTATTTTAGATACTCTGAAAAGAAATGAAATGATCGTGTGGCACTGATTGTCAGGACAACCCATCCAGGGAAGTTCGGCAGCCGGGTTGCAAGTCTAATTTCAGGTGACGACACATTGGATGACTTGCACGTCGGTAAT
Organism: Schistocerca piceifrons; assembly: GCF_021461385.2. NCBI lineage: Eukaryota > Metazoa > Arthropoda > Insecta > Orthoptera > Acrididae > Schistocerca > Schistocerca piceifrons. The sequence continues at coordinate 125,470,706 of NC_060149.1, forward strand.
GATGAGATGACGATGAAGGCAACGGGAATCGAACCTAGGCCCGCCTCATAGTAGGCAAACACGTTTCCACTCAGCTAAGGAGGCGCGCAGAGAACCTGAACAATTACCCATGTTAGAAGAATAATTTCTATGCAGTGCGGATGCTTTCTTTGTACTCATTCCATTCACAAACTGGTACGTCACCTATGCCTGTTGAAGTTTTCTAATTTTTGTGCTGTTTTGATGATTTCATATTGCGTGATGGATAATCGAATCATTATATTTGCTGTGTTACATTTTACAGAAGATACGTATATTTTTGGATTTTTTGTATATTCTTTGAAATACTGTAAAATATGTCACACTTTTTTATTTCCTGGGAATCACTTAATGACCTATTGATGAGATTTGTTAGTAAGCTGTTGTATTTTTCCGCTGTCCCCCGTTTGACAATATTTTATATTTTGTGCTCTTTTTCAGCATTGTATGTTTTGTAATTTTCTGACATTGTTAGTTCAATCAATAGTGTACTGCAAAATGTTCAAAATAAAATTAGGATACCTGGCTCATTGTGATTCTTTCCTACTGGTCTGAGGAAATTAAGAATTTGAGGATGGGGCGTGCTGAGATTTGGGGTGGCAGGTATGCTGATATACTGACCAGCGATATCTATTCCGTTATGTAGATTTTTATTAATGTATTTGATGTTATAACGCATATGCTATTTTTCTATGGGCAAGTAATATTCAATTTAAATGTAGATATTGACGAATTGTGTTTTACTTAGAGTAGAACACTGAGCTGCATTGGTACGGAGAAATATTTGTGTATTTTGCATTGATGAATATGTGGGTTGCTGGTGTCATGTAGATTTTTTTCCAGCATAAAAGGGAATCAAAGGTACTTTATGGAGTTCTAGCTATCCTTGCAACAGTGTTGACCAGCTTTGATTTACCAAAACAGAGAAGGGTGTTTATGAGTGTTCTAAAGGTTTATGATTTTTGTTTTTACATATACTTGTCTATACATAACACTGTCTTATTTTTAGGAGTTGATGCTTTCTCCAAAACTTCATTCAACTTATTAAAAATCAGGCAACTGAGAGTAGGAATTGCACTCTGAGGGTTCTGTACAAACGTAATTATGTATCCAGATAGATCACCTATTGGTTTTGATGCGTGAGTTTACGAGTATCAAAATATGTGTCATAAATTGCCATATCTTTTGACTGCGTTGACTTAGAAGCTTAAATCTTTTACAGCGCCAAAACACTATAGACCTTAGTAATTGACATAAATTTGAACTTGATACCTCTATTCGTCCCCCACATGAACCATGGACCTTGCCGTTGGTGGGGAGGCTTGCGTGCCTCAGCGATACAGATGGCCGTACCGTAGGTGCAACCACAACGGAGGGGTATCTGTTGAGAGGCCAGACAAACGTGTGGTTCCTGAAGAGGGGCAGCAGCCTTTTCAGTAGTTGCAGGGGCAACAGTCTGGATGATTGACTGATCTGGCCTTGTAACATTACCCGAAACGGCCTTGCTGTGCTGGTACTGCGAACGGCTGAAAGCAAGGGGAAACTACAGCCGTAATTTTTCTCGAGGACATGCAGCTTTACTGTATGATTAAATGATGATATCCTCTTGGGTAAAATATTCCGGAGGTAAAATAGTCCCCCATTCGGATCTCCGGGCGGGGACTACTCAAGAGGACGTCGTTATCAGGAGAAAGAAAACTGGCGTTCTACGGATCGGAGCGTGGAATGACAGATCCCTTAATCGGGCAGGTAGGTTAGAAAATTTAAAAAGGGAAATGGACAGGTTAAAGTTAGATATAGTGGGAATTAGTGAAGTTCGGTGGCAGGAGGAACAAGACTTTTGGTCAGGTGATTACAGGGTTATAAATACAAAATCAAATAGGGGTAATGCAGGAGTAGGTTTAATAATGAATAAAAAAATAGGAGTGCGAGTAAGCTACTACAAACAGCATAGTGAACGCATTATTGTGACCAAGATAGACACAAAGCCCATGCCTACTACAGTAGTACAAGTTTATATGCCAACTAGCTCTGCAGATGATGAAGAAATTGATGAAATGTATGGCGAGATAAAAGAAATTATTCAGGTAGTGAAGGGAGACGAAAATTTAATAGTCATGGGCGACTGGAATTCGTCAGTAGGAAAAGGGAGAGAAGGAAACATAGCAGGTGAATATGGATTGGGGGGAAGAAATGAAAGAGGAAGCCGCCTTGTGGAATTTTGCACAGAGCATAACTTAATCATAGCTAACACTTGGTTCAAGAGTCATAAAAGAAGGTTGTATACCTGGAAGAATCCTGGAGATACTAAAAGGTATCAGATAGATTATATAATGGTAAGACAGAGATTTAGGAATCAGGTTTTAAATTGTAAGACATTTCCAGGGGCAGATGTGGATTCTGACCACAATCTATTGGTTACGAACTGCAGATTGAAACTGAAGAAACTGCAAAAAGGTGGGAATTTAAGGAGATGGGACCTGGATAAACTGAAAGAACTAGAGGTTGTAGAGAGTTTGAGGGAGAGCATAAGGGAACAATTGACAGGAATGGGGGAAAGAAATACAGTAGAAGAAGAATGGGTAGCTCTGAGGGATGAAGTAGTGAAGGCAGCAGACGATCAAGTAGGTAAAAAGACGAGGGCTAATAGAAATCCTTGGGTAACAGAAGAAATATTGAATTTAATTGATGAAAGGAGAAAATATAAAAGTGCAGTAAATGAAGCAGGCAAAAAGGAATACAAACGTCTCAAAAATGAGATTGAGAGGAAGTGCAAAATGGCTAAGCAGGGATGGCTAGAGGACAAATGTAAGGATGTAGAGGCTTGTCTCACTAGGGGTACTGCCTACAGGAAAATTAAAGAGACCTTTGGAGAGAAGAGAACCACTTGTATGAATATCAAGAGCTCAGATGGCAACCCAGTTCTAAGCCAAGAAGGGAAGGCAGAAAGGTGGAAGGAGTATATAGAGGGCTTATGTACTTGAGGAGAATATTTTGTAAATGGAAGAGGATGTAGATGAAGACGAAATGGGAGATAAGATACTGCGTGAAGAGTTTGACAGAGCACTGAAAGACCTGAGTCGAAACAAGGCCCCGGGAATAGACAACATTCCATTAGAACTACTGATGGCCTTGGGAGAGCCAGTCATGACAAAACTCTACCATCTGGTGAGCAAGATGTATGAGACAGGCGAAATACCCTCAGACTTCAAGAAGAATATAATAATTCCAATCCCAAAGAAAGCAGGTGTTGACAGGTGTGAAAATTACCGAACTATCAGTTTAATAAGTCACAGCTGCAAAATACTAACGCGAATTCTTTACAGACGAGTGGAAAAACTGGTAGAAGCGGACCTCGGGGAAGATCAGTTTGGATTCCGTAGAAATGTTGGAACACGTGAGACAATACTAACCTTACGACTTATCTTAGAAGAAAGATTAAGAAAAGGCAAACCTACGTTTCTAGCATTTGTAGACTTAGAGAAAGCTTTTGACGAAGTTAACTGGAATACTCTCTTTCCAATTCTGAAGGTGGCAGGGGTAAAATACAGGGAGCGAAAGGCTATTTACAATTTGTACAGAAACCAGATGGCAGTTATAAGAATCGAGGGGCATGAAAGGGAAGCAGTGGCTGGGAAAGGAGTGAGACAGGGTTGTAGCCTCTCCCCGATGTTATTCAATCTGTATATTGAGCAAGCAGTAAAGGAAACAAAAGAAAAATTCGGAGTAGGTATTAAAATTCATGGAGAAGAAGTAAAAACTTTGAGGTTCGCCGATGACATTGTAATTCTGTCAGAGACAGCAAAGGACTTGGAAGAGCAGTTGAACGGAATGAACAGTGTCTTGAAAGGAGGATATAAGATGAACATCAACAAAAGCAAAACAAGGATAATGGAATGTAGTCAAATTAAATCGGGTGATGCTGAGGGAATTAGATTAGGAAATGAGACACTTATAGTAGTAAAGGAGTTTTGCTATTTAGGGAGTAAAATAACTGATGATGATCGAAGTAGAGAGGATATAAAATGTAGACTGGCAATGGCAAGGAAATCGTTTCTGAAGAAGAGAAATTTGTTAACATCGAGTATAGATTTAAGTGTCAGGAAGTCGTTTCTGAAAGTATTTGTATGGAGTGTAGCCATGTATGGAAGTGAAACATGGACGATAACTAGTTTGGACAAGAAGAGAATAGAAGCTTTCGAAATGTGGTGCTACAGAAGAATGCTAAGGATAAGGTGGGTAGATCACGTAACTAATGAGGAGGTATTGAATAGGATTGGGGAGAAGAGAAGTTTGTGGCACAACTTGACTAGAAGAAGGGATCGGTTGGTGGGACATGTTTTGAGGCATCAAGGGATCACAAATTTAGCATTGGAGGGCAGCGTGGAGGGTAAAAATCGTAGAGGGAGACCAAGAGATGAATACACTAAGCAGATTCAGAAGGATGTAGGTTGCAGTAGGTACTGGGAGATGAAGAAGCTTGCACAGGATAGAGTAGCATGGAGAGCTGCATCAAACCAGTCTCAGGACTGAAGACCACAACAACAACAACACCTCTATTCGTTCCTGAGAAAAAGTGGTCTTAACTTACGGACAGACAGATGGACGACAGAGTATCCTTTAACGGTTTCGTTTTTACGGATTGTAGATATTGATTTGTAGGTCGTGTCGTGAGATCCTTCCTCTCGAGCATCTTAGCTCAGACTGTGCCTTTTTCCTGCCAATATCCAGATAGGGAGAGGAGGGGAGAAATTGAGGAGGGAGGCCTGGGAGATTTCCCAGGTGGGGAAAAGTAGATCAGAAATGATTCAAATGGCTCTGAGCACTATGGGACTTAACGTCTGAGGCCATCAGTCCCCTAGAACTTAGAATTACTTAAACCTAACTAACCTAAGGACATCACACACATCCATGCCCGAGGCAGGATTCGAACCTGCGACCGTAGTGGTCTCGTGGTTCCAGACTGTAGCGCCTAGAACTGCTCAGCCACCCCGACCGACAAAGTTTCCCTTTTCTCAGAGGTGTGATGGAGGAGGAGGGGGAGAGGGAAGTGGGGTTCTCAGGACAGATTATTCCCAGGGAGTAATAAATCGACCCTCATGGGGTCATACATCAATTAGCAGAACAATAGGTTAAGGAGAAGAGTGGTTTAATTGACGAATTTAATTAATTAGCATGTCAGTCTGACATCAAAAGAGCCCCAGAACCCCCTTTGCCCCACTACTTACTTTGTGGGGGCTTCATACATTGGTAGACTGGAATGGTACTGTACTAGAGCAACCTGTCTCGTGTCAGCCGTCATCATAGCCATATCCAGCCTCGAATTAACTCCCAATACAACATCGTTAGATGCAGTCACTCATCAAACTGGAACATCAACAAAATACATGTTGGTATCACAAGTGAAAGGGACTATTTTGTTCTTCTTCGTTTTCTTCCTCTACTGCTATCATCACTACCACTACTACTGCTAATATCTCATCCTCTGTGAAATCACTCCTTATTGGGTCTAAATTCTATAACACTTGACTTGGTCTCACATTTTGCTAAAAATGCTCGTTATCTGGGACTCTTACCTAGTCACTCTTATAACTGAGAAGTAGTACTTTCTTCTTCCTACCTGTTTTTACCCTCCTAGGCTCCCTGATCACAGCGGGGGTTTGCTGTGAATTTTCTACTCCTAGGTCTACACTGCCTGACAGAAAAAGTGAAGTATCCAGAAAATATGGTCGAGTGTCAATGTAACTTTGTATACCTACTCACAATCGGAGGCTACGTAAATAATTAGATTTGCAATTCCCTTTTACAGGTAGAACAGCCATCAGGGTGCATTAGTGCTGTTCATGTTAAATGTTGCTACCACTCCTAGTTGGCTGTATACAAGGTTTGTGAAAAGAACGACATGCTGAGTGATTACTGTGAAGGACACAGAGATAATGCGTACTCGTGAGAGACAGTGTTATCAGCAATGCACGGAGTTTGAAAGAGGCTTCATTGAGGGCCTCCATTTGGATGGCTAGTCGAATCGTGCAGTATCCAGTTTGTGGGGCATTCTGATGTAACAGTAACCTGATGATGAACTCCATGGGAACGAGAAGACAGTGATGCCCGTCGTCAAGGTTTCGGTAGACCATTCCTGACTACCACAAGGCAGGATCGCTATATAGTGAAGCAAGCACATCGTAATCCCTTACCATTTGCGACCGCCACCCATAACAAGTAATGGACTCCCTATAATATTCTGTATCATCCTGCACCATCGGTCGGAGAATTGCGACAGCCAGATGAGAGAATAACCGTCCCATCCTTAGGCTGCCGTTAACGTCACAACACAAACGACTGCGTTTGGAGTGGTGCCATAACTAAGAAGCACGGACTGTCTGTGCATGGCATCGCACTGTGTTCATCGATGAACCCTAATTATTCACTATCCCAGATGACCATCATCGGAGAGTATGATGGTGACAGCGGTCTTATTTTTGATGTGGTTAGGATAGCCATCGGGTATGATTTCGGCTCACGGATGGTAGTGATTAAGGGATGTTAGAAGAATAATTTTTATGCAGTGCGGATGCTTTCTTTGTACTCTTTCCATTCACAAAATGGTTCTCATCTATGCCAGTTGAAGTTTTCTAATTTTTGTGCTGTTTTGATGATTTCATATTGCGTGATGGATAATCGAATCGTTATATTTACTGTGTTACATTTTACAGAAGATACGTATATTTTTAGATTTTTTGTATATTCTTTGAAATACTATAAAGTATGACACAAATTTTCTATTTCCTGCGAATCACTTAATGACCTATTGATGGGATTTTTTAGTAAGCTGTTGTATTTTTTCACTGTCCCCCGTTTGACAATATTTTATATTTTGTGCTCTTTTTCAGCATTATATGTTTTGTAATTTTCTGACATTGTTAGTTCAATCAATAGTCTACGTCAAAATGTTTTGAAACTGCGATAAAATTAGGATACCTCGCTCATTATGATTCTTTCCTATTGATCTGAGGAAACTAAGAGTTTGAGGATGGGGCGTGCTGAGATTTGGTGTGACAGGTATGCTGATATATTGACCTGCGATATCTTTTCCGTTATGTAGATTTTTGTTAGAGTATTTCGTGTTATAACGCATATGCTATCTTTCTATGGACAAGTAATATTCAATTTAAATGCAGATATTGATGAATTGTCTTTAACTTAGAGTAGAACACCGAGCTGCATTGGTACAGATAAATATTTGTGTTTTTAGTGTTGATGAATATATGGGTTGCTGGTGTCATTTAGATTTTTTCCCAGTATAAAAGGGAATCAAAGGTACTTTATAGAGTTCTAGCCAGTGAATGGAGACGAAAATTTAATAGTCATGGGTGACTGGAATTCCAGAGTAAGAAAAGGGAGAGAAGGAAACATAGTAGTGAATATGGATTGGAGGCAAGAAATCAAAGAGGAAGCCGTCTGGTAGAATTTTGCACAGAGCAGAACTTAATCTTAGCTAACGCTTGGTTCAAGAATCATAAAAGACGGTTGTATACACGGAAGAATCCTGGAGATACTAGAAGGTATCAGATAGATACGGCACTACACTACGTCACGGACATCCTACATCTTCATCTTCAGCCTAATCTGCAAGCCGTCTAAAGGTGTGTGGCGGAGAGTACTTCTGATACCACTAACTGATCGCACCTTCCTTGTTCCACTCGAGAGTGGCGCCTGGGAAGAATGATTGCCGCTAATACTATGTATTAGCTCTAATTGCTCGAATTTTCTCGTCGTGACACCTCGCGAGATATATGTGAGAGGAATCTAACTGTTGGCACACTCTTCAGGGAATGAGTACTCTTGAAATTTTAGTAGTAAACCACTCCGTGGTGCTCAACGCCTCTCTTGTAACGTCTGGCACTGGAATTTGATGAGCATTTCCATATCGCTCTCGTGCCGTCTAAACGATCTCGTGACGGAACGCGCCGCTCTGCGTTGGATCTTCTCTATCTCTTCTATCCGTCCTAGCTGATAAGAATACCAGGTAGATGAATAACATTCAAGAATAGGTCGAACAAGAGCCTTGTATGCCACTACCTTCGTAAATCAGCTATATTTACTGAAGGTTCTTCCTATGAATCTTAGTCTGGCTTCTGCTTTCCCTATTTGCTTTAGGTGGTCATTCCACTTGCGTTCGTACTGGATTGTTACTCCTAGATATTTTACGGTGCATACTATTTCCAGCAATTTGTCATCAATAGCGTAGTTCTGCAGTAGTGGATTTATTTTCCTATGAATGTGCAACTTGCTACGTTTATGTACGTTCAGGGTCAACTGCCAGTGCCTGCACCGTTCACCATTCTACAAATCGATAGTGCCTTCTGGCGCTGTTGCTCTCTTAGAGAAAAGCGCATTATCACCGAACAGTGCATACCCTTTCAACCTTTGAAGTTTCATTTCGTTTCCTCCTCCCGTTCTGGGTGCTTCACTCCTTTTCTCAGAAAGTGTATATACGGCCCCTCTATACTTTCTCCTGTAGTTGAAAAAACCAGTTTTATATGTACGGAAAACCATCAGACTGTATTCTGTTTTCCTCAGGCTTCTTACCAGTTGCCAGTACCCAACGAACCTCCTCTTCTTTGACTTCCCAGTTCTGCAGCTTTTCTTTCCATACAAATGGCGCAGATGTTCCCTTATTGTTCCTTCACCAGTATGTTCTTATTGCACACTCCGGAGTTCATCACCAGTACTGACGATTTCTGAAACACGGATGTTGAATCAATCGAATTATACTCCCTGTATTTTTCCTTTCTCACAACAGATGTCACCAGTTATATAATTTTTTGATATTTGGATCAGTTTCCGCTGTTTATGACCGTCCACTGCGACTTCCATCTTTTGGCCTTACGAAAATGCCATAAATTACTATGAAAACCTATTCCCTTGACATAATACACAGATTGCTTATGTACTGTAAAAGTCTTAGTCACATTGTGGCCGAGTATAAGCAGGTAGTTGTAAGGCCCAGTATCCTCTTTCGAGACGAACTGGATTTTGTTGGTGGCCGGATGGAGTTTAAGAAACTAAACAGCGAGGTCATCAGTCCCTCAGTCAAGAGATAGTTCTTCTGGAGTTACTGACGTCAGCTAGAAATTTGATCGAACTTCGATAGTATGTAAGAGCGGAAAAATCGAGGCCTTAAAGCAATACTGATGCCAGAGCTGCGAAATAATTTACAGAGAACTAAAAGAATATTGGTCGGGCCGGTACGTAAGTCAGAACAGGCGAGGAGTCTCCCAGGCGTCATCTTTGAAGAAAGAAACCTCACCCGCATCTGAACCCCCACCAGCTTTATTACGGGCGAAGTCAGTTACAGGGATAAGAATGCCTTCTAACTGGGAGACTAGTGGTAGTGGAAGTGAGAAGACTAAAAATGAAATGGACATCATTTGGATAGTCAGTCCAGGTGAGAAAAGCAGTCAGGTCAGTAGATGAGTGGGGCTAGGCGAGTGTACCCCAGGGCTTTGAATGCGCTGGGGACCACCACTTTTACAGCCGTCCCACCCTCGACCCGGTATGGTCAAAGTCTTAAAGAGGGTAACCGCACTCTCTACTCACCGGAGTGCTACGCCTAAAGCGGTAAAATGGTGCGTCTGAAAAAATTGGGCTAACCACAAATGAAATCAATTAAAAGAAGAGAGTGAAAGAGGGATAACCAAGACAAATGGAAAAGGACCCCAGACCCAGTTTGCGGCGGGAGATGCCCCAAGCCCAACCACCCTGCTCCCGTCTCCAAATGAGTTTAAAATGTTCTATCTGAGAATAAAAACCACTTTTACGGAGAAGACGGAGAACCACGAACTGTATTTAACAACCCATCTGGTCCTCCGTACTTAAGGTTACCGTGAGGTTCATAAATCACTTAACTCGAACGGTGCGACGCTCCCATTGAATAGGACACGGTTGATTTCCCGTCGAATCATTGTCTTTTCAAATGGTTCAAATGGCCCTGAGCACTATGGGACTTAATAGCTGAGGTCATCAGTCCCCTAGAACTTAGAACTACTTAAACCTAACTAACCTAAGGACATCACACACATCCATGCCCGAGGCAGGATTCGAACCTGCGACCGTAGCAGTCGCGCGGTTCCAGACTGAAGCACCTAGAACCGCTTGGCCACACACCGGCCTGCTCATTGTCCTTTCTTCTGGGTCTAATGGACTCAGAAGGTCCTTGGTAATCCTTTATTTTAACGAAACTTGATAAAGCACTATTGCTTGAAATTGCTGTGATTTGTTTGCAGAACACACTACGTGCAATAATACTACAAAAAAAAGGACCACTGCTTTACTTTACGAAACCAGAATATAACTTCGAAGACATACACGTCGTCTGTTTGACAATGTAAGAGATAAGCTAGAAACATGGAACATAGCTCGAATAGAGTTATTCATTCACTGAGGGACCACACTGGCACCGAAACGGAAGACGACAGAGACAAAGCTGAAATACTGGATTCGGTCTTCAGAAATTGTTTCACCGCAGAAGATCTTAATACAGTCCCTTCTTTCAATCATCGTAACAACATCGAAAAGGCAGATATGACGATAAGTGTTTGCGGAACGGAAAAGCAACTACAATTGCTTAGTAGTGGAAAGGCATCAGGACGAGATGAGATACCTGTAAGATTCTACAGAGATTATACGACAGATGTTGCTACCCTGCAAGCAGCAGTTTATCGTATGTTTCTGGAAGGTACCTGTCGGATGGAAAAAAGAGTATGTCACTCCCGCTTTCAAGAAGAGTAGTTGTACAGATGCATATCATTATAGATCTCTATTGTTGACGCCAATCTGTTCTAGAATTATCGAACATGTTTTATGCTCAGAATTATGATGATTTCGGAGAATGAAAATCAACGCTATACAAATCTACATGGATTCCGCAAACAGAGATATTGCGAAACGCAACTCTCTCTGTTTCTCCAGGAGATCCATAGCACTGTAGACAACGGCGTTCAGGCTGAGGCCGTGTTCTTTGAGTTCAGGAAGGCATTTGACACCGTCCCACACGGCCGTTTAGTGAAAAAAGTCACGAGGTTACCGAATATCGGCCCAGATATGCCACTGGATTCAAGACTTCTTTGCAGAGAGAACCCAACACGTCGGTCTTAACGGAACAAAATCAACAGATGTAAAGTTAATATCAGGAGTACCCCAAAGAAGTGTTATAGGACCGTTACTGTTTACAATGTATACAAATGATATAGTAAAAAATATCTGGAAATCCTTAAGGCTATTTGCAGATGGTATGGTTGTCTACAAGAAGGCAGCAACGTCAGAAGACTGTAGCGATTTGCGAAACGACCTGCAGAGGATTGATGAATGTTGCAGGGACCGGCAGTTGATCTTGAACAGATTGTGCATACGTAGGAAAGAAACCACTACTGCACAGCTACATCATTGATGACAAATTGCTTGGAAACAGTATATACTGTGAAATATCTAGGAGTAAATATCCAGAGCTACCTTAAGTGGAATGACCATGTGAGAAAATAGTAGTAAAATCATATACTAGACTGAGATTCATAAGAGAAATCGATTCTTGAATACTGCTCATACCTCTGGGGTCCTTACCAGGTATAACAAACAGAAGAGCTAGAGAATCTCCAACGAAGAGCATTGCGCCTCGTCACAAGATCATTTAGCTGGCGCAAGAGCGATAAAGGTATGTTCAAAAAAAGTCCGGTGTCAGACGCTACAAGAGAGTTGTGCGTTAGGCAGTGGCTTAACATTGAAGTTCCGAGTGAGTACGTTCCGGGAAGAAAAATTTGGAAATTTGTGGTAAGGTCTTATGGGACCAAACTGCTGAGGTCATCGGTCCCTATGCTTACGCACTACTTAATCTAACTTAAACTAACTTACGCTAAGGACGACACACACACCCATGCCCGAGGGAGGACTCGAACCTCCGACGGGGGAAACAGCGCGGACCGTGACAAGACGCCCAAGACCGCGCGGCTACCTCGCGCGGCTCCGGTAAGATTCTGACAACATACTTCCTCACACATACATCTCGCAAAACGACCACAACGAGAAAATTCGGGAAATTTAGAGCTAATACAGAGATTTACCGACAATCATACTTCCCATACGCCAATCGTGAATGGAACGGGGATGAGGGGATCAGATAGCGGTACCACAAGTACCCTCCGCCACACACCGTCGTCTGGCTTGCAGAACATTGATGAAGATGCAGAAAGAGACACGGGCAGAAATAATAGTGTCACTGTCGATGTGTTGGCCCAGTTAGCCATTACAGTCGAACAGAGGTTGCAGCCACAATTGTGCGGGTAGCACGTGGCTTGTAGCTGACGCAACGACGTCCCCAATTCAGAGCTGTGTCACAGTATGATCCCAATTCTGGAACAGTTTACATATAATCTCCGGCAAGTGGAAAGTTTTCGTCCACTATGCGTCAGTCGGGGTATGCTGTCGCCTGTGCAGGAATGACAAGGATCAAGCGTATGGAGTGCTCAAATCTTACTTCTCCTCCACTGCTCTTCAACAGTCAATGAGTCTGATCAGTTAAAAAATAAGCATCTCTATTACAGTGACAAACATATATAAATTACGCGATTCATTTTATAGAACGCAGCAAGGTCATCATTATTTTTATAACAACATTCCGGCTGAGTATTATCCCACCATTTCTAAGGCGAGTCGATGACATAAGTCTAAGACTTTTTCTACTTTAACTGATAATTACATTCTCGGCTGAAAATAGGAATTTATGGGGCGAGTGGGCAGCCAGCCTATTGCTGCTGTTCCAGAAAACATAATTTAAAATGAACAGAAATGTATTTTTCTGTTAAAACAGATAACGATATTCGATTAAAACACAGTGAAAGAGTATTCATCTGGGGTGTTTTATTAAACTTTAGTGATAATGATGTGGATTGTGTTACGATCCGGACGAGGTGGTGATGGACGCTTTACACATGATGGTTTAGCACACTATGTCTGAGACATCAGTGTCAATATTTCAGAGATATAATTAGGATTTCGAGGCAGATGCGAAAACAGTTAAACATTGTGGTTTAACGACGCTTACGTCACAAATAAAACCACGAGACAGAATTTCCGCTCAGATGTGGAATTTCCGCTGATTCTGAAGCTTCCTGACAGGTTAAAACTGTATGCTGGAGAGAGACGTGAACCTGGAATCTTTGCTTTTCGCCGACAATTGCTCTAGCGACTGAGCTACCCAGGCATGACTAACGACCCACCATCACAGCCATACTTGCGCCAGTTGCTCTCTCCTACGTTCCAAACTTGCCTTCCTTTCTCCCAGAAGTGCTGGTTCAGCAAGGTATGAAGACGAACTTCTGTGAAAATTAGAAGGTGTGAGAAAAATACTGGCTGGAGTAAGGCTGAGGGTGGGGGTCGTGAGTTTTGCCCGGGTAGCCGAGTCGGTACAACAATCGCCAGCCAAAGGCAAACCTTCTGGGTTTGTGTCCAGGACTGGGATACAGTCTTCATCTGTCAGGAAGTTTTTAAACCATATGGCTTGACAGCAAATACTTTGAAGGTAAAATACACTGATGAGCAATTGAAATTGAGGTAGCTGCCGTGCAGGAAAGAGAAAATGCTCTTGTCGCCACGGAGAATAGAGTAGTCCGGTGTGCCTCGTGACTCGATGTAATCAGGTATTATACTATTGTAACAGTCAACAGAATGGGGGATCAAAACGATGACAGCGCATTTGATCGTGGCCAGATTGAGGGTGTTCAATGCGTGGGGCAGTCTATCTCCGAGGTATTGCGAGCATTGGACTTTTCATGTCTCCACAGTGACAAGGATGTTGTGTGACTTTCTCCATTCTGGGACAATTGCCACGGGGAACACGTTGATGGCTGAGAACACCGACGATTTTCATGGATTGTAACAACGGATGTAGGGACGTCAGAGCAACAGATCATTCGCCGATTCGGTACTGGTAATCAATAATCGGCGAGCAGCTACACCACCCAAAATCACCTCGCTGTGGGCATAGAGGCTATTGCCCTACAGCTCTGCTCACCGCACGTCACGGGGGGCAAGGATTAGTACTGGCGCGGACATAACGCCATGGAGTGCCCGAAGCATGTAAAAAGTTGCTTAGAATCACGAGTCACGTTACACGCTGCTATCACTAAAGGATTGTCCGCCTCGATAGCTGAGTGGAGCCGGCACGGTAGCTCAGCGTGTTCGGTCACAGGGTTAGCTGCCCTCTGTAATAAAAAAAACTGAGTGAATGGATCAATAACGAACTTCAGCGGGCATCAAGGGACGTCCGCCACGAACAATTGCAACGAACTATAAAGAACAAAATAAGATAAAAAAAATAGTGGTCAGCGTGACGGATTGCCGTCCTAGGCCCCCGGGTTCGATTCCCTGCTGGTTCGGGGATTTTCTCCGCTCAGGGACTGAGTGTTGTGTTGTCTTCATCATCATTTCATCCCCATCTGGCGCTCAGGTCGACCAATGTGGTGCCGACTGAAATAAGACCTGCACCAAGGCGGCCGGACCTGCCCTGTTAGAGGCCTTCCAGCCAATGACGCCAAACCCTCATTTCCATTTCCAGTATAAGATTACGTCGAAAACAATATGATCTGATGCGTCCTACTTGCTAAGAAAGTAGGGGGGTAAACTGCTGGCCATTAAAATTGCAAACTGGGAAGGATAGCAAATAACGAAATTTTACTTATTGTCGTATAGAGTATAGTAGGAAGTACACACACGGCAATTAAATTTGTCGCAGGTTTGGGGGTATACAGGATGCAAAATGCACACAGAGCTGCCACTGTGGCAGCATAGTAGCTCCAGGCAGGCTACGCTTTAAGTTCTACGCTCATGTTCAGAAAAAAAAACAGAACGCCTTGAATGACTACAGATAGAGGATTCATATTCACAGGACATGTATCGGGTGATCAAAAAGTCAGTATAAATTTGAAAACTTAATAAACCACGGAATAATGTAGATAGAGAGGTAAAAATTGACACACATGCTTGGAATGACATGGGGTTTTATTAGAATGAAGATGCAGGATGGCGCTCCACCCCATATTTCTAGACGCGTGAAAGCTCTCTTGCGCGCGTTGTTTGGTGATGATCGTGTGCTCAGCCGCCACTTTCGTCATGCTTGGCCTCCCAGGTCCCCAGACCTCAGTCCGTGCGATTATTGACTTTGGGGTTACCTGAAGTCGCAAGTGTATCGTGATCGACCGACATCTCCAGGGATGCTGAAAGACAACATCCAACGCCAATGCCTCACCATAGCTCCGGACATGCTTTACAGTGCTGTTCACAACATTATTCCTCGACTACAGTTATTGTTGAGGAATGATGGTGGACATATTGAGCATTTCCTGTAAAGAACATCATCTTTGCTTTGTCTTACTTTGTTATGCTAATTATTGCTATTCTGATCAGATGAAGCGCCATCTGTCGGACATTTTTTGAACGTTCGTATTTTTTTGGTTCTAATAAAACTCCATGTCATTCCAAGCATGTGTGTCAATTTGTACCTCTCTATCTAAATTATTCCGTGATTTATTCAGTTTTCAAATTTATACAGACTTTTTGATCACCCGGTACATTACTGTGTTCTGCAGAAATGATTAGCATCTGAACCACGTCATCCCGCGGACGCAACACCACCTTCCTGCGGCTCTGACTGTCGCTATAAGCCGAAGTTAATGGATCAGTGTAACTTGAGCAGACGTGCAGGATGCCACACAGACGTATGCTCGAGCCGCACTGTCAAATCAACGAGTTTGAAAGATGGCGCATTATTGGCAATTTCCATCCGAGAAATTCCTGCTGGTGTGGGACGAAGTTCTTCGGCAGTGCCACGGATGTGTGCAGAATCGTTTACGGAAGGCCTCAGAGCACGACGAGATGAGTGAGGTCGCACCACGCAGACCGCCCTCCGAGAAGATCGACACCCTATCTGAATGGCGTTGCAGGACAGATCAGCGGCCTCCTCGGCTCTGGCGGAACATCGTACACTATCAGGGATGGCAGTCCGCCGCCGTTTATTACGGTATGGGTTATGTGCGCGTCGTCTACTTCTCCGCCTACTTCTGACGAATGGGCAGAAACATGCTAGACTGCAATGGGCAGATGCAGGTACACAATTCCACACTGCATCAGCTCTGTGTAAGAGTTCATCAGTCTTAGTGGATGGCGAGTGGAAAACACGCTGGCCAGTGCAACAGTCGAATACACTCACAAGGGAACCTCCCCATCGCACCCCCCTCAGATTTAG
Source organism: Schistocerca piceifrons (assembly GCF_021461385.2). Classification (NCBI taxonomy): domain Eukaryota; kingdom Metazoa; phylum Arthropoda; class Insecta; order Orthoptera; family Acrididae; genus Schistocerca; species Schistocerca piceifrons. Next base: position 125,487,018 of record NC_060149.1, read on the forward strand.
TTATAAGTTGGCACAGTGGATAGGCCTTGAAAAACTGAACACAGATCAATCGAGAAAACAGGAAGAAGTTGTGTGGAACTATGAAAAAAATAAGCAAAATATACAAACTGAGTAGTCCATACGCAAGATAGGCAACATCAAGGAAAGTGTGAGCTAAGGAGCGCCGTGGTCCTGTGATTAGCATGAGCATCTGCGAAACGAGAGGTCCTTGTCTGGGGCGGCGGATAGAATTTTATCAATTTTATGTTGTTTATATAAAAGTTAGGTTTGTAGAATGTTAAACAAGTTCCTATTATTTAGAATGTTATTTATGCTGTCTTTCGCCGTTCTCAACACTGGCTCTCTAACTACAATATTGGCAACCAGAAAGTGATTAGCAAAACGTGAAGCCTGTAATTAGAATTCGTAGTGTCCACTTCATCTGAGAATACACTTATAGTTACAGCTTATAGCTCTGAGGAATTAGGAGATTGTCTGGCATTTCTAATTAAAAACGGACGTGAAAAAAAACGTTCTGTATTCTGAAAGTCACAGATGAAAACAAAAGAATCCACACAATCTAACTAACAGAGCAGTTCAGAGTCTAATGCGCTGATGCAACTATAATTGTCCAAATTAAATGTTTAAATGAATGCTCGCCATAATTTGATGATTAGGTTCATCAAACGCCACGCTAAATAATGGTAGAATGTTTGTCCCGCGGCGGCACGTGAAAATACGACAATACGAAAACTGAAGATCGATAATTAAAGTCAACCCAGAATTAACACTTCACTCGAAAATGATTCATGGTTACACGTATCCCGAGTAACTTAATACGGCATCCGAGGCTGTTTGTAGCAATGATACCGACGCGACGCGACTCCCGACACAGATGACCTGCTATTCAGCGTCTGGAGAGAACTGGGGCCTTCCTTCCTCGCGCAGCCTTCTTATATATAAAGCCGCGGTGCGGACGGCTAAGGGAACGCCTGATCAAATCGGCTCTCCCGACTAGCCGCTGGGCTAGTAATGCACCACTTTAAGTTATCTAATAAATCATAGCTTCTCTTGCTGATGGCCGATGAAGCTCTTAATTTAAATGTGCATTCAGCACGCAGGTAAGTATTGATAATAAAATTTTGACATGGCTAAGTTACATATTTTGGGCGAGAGAATTAATTTAATTACACTGCACGCAGTAGACGAGCTCCGAACTGGCCCTTTGGAGATACGCTATCGCTATAGTTTTATAGGTATTCAAATGAAACTTCTCACATCCTTATGGTAATAGCGGATCTCTATTCTACTTAAATATAAACATCCTAGCCTTATTTATTAGCCTACTTAATCTATCTTGCTTCCTTAAGTTTTAAGACGAAAACCAGAAAATCATGAATTTCCACTAAAATCTTAATTTGTGAAATCCAAAGTACTGTTTTTATTAAATAATTATGAAAAATGAATCTAATTATAAATTTTTAATTCTCTAGCTCTTTTCTGTTGCGCCAATGATTTTTACAGAAAAACGTCCAAATTTCGAAAATGGCTAAAGTTATCGAACTGATATTCAACACACATTAATTTAGTATTACTCCTGACATGCTAGAAATGTCTTAGGTTATTTGCTTGATTTTTAAAGTATTGCGCAACATTTATGACGTCAGAGCTAGTTACAGCAGACTGGCTGGCACACAATGGAAAGACTGATGTGAATTTACTACAGCGTGAGTAGGCTGCTTCCCGACACTTGGTTCAAGTCTTACCTCAAGTGAAAAGTTTACGTTCTTTATTTTCGCAAAGCTATGATCTGTCCGTTCGTTCATTGAAGTCTCTGTTCACTGTAATAAGTTTTTCGCAAAGTTATCATCTGTCCGTTCGTTCATTGACGTCTCTGTTCACTGTAATAAGTTTAGTGTGTGTGTTTTGCGACCGCACCGCAAAACCGTGCGATTAGTAGACGAAAGGACGTGCCTCTCCAATGGGAACCGAAAACATTTGTTCACGAGGTCATAGGTCAACCGATTCCTCCACAGGAAAACACGTCTGATATATTCTATACGACACTGGTGACGGCACGTGCGTCACATGACAGGAATATGTTTCGATGTTTGTTTAGGTGTAGCGTCCCCATACTACGGCGCAGTTACCTCGCATCGGACGGACGGACAGATAATAATTGTCTGAAAATAAAAAAAAATTAAACTTTTCCCTCGATGGAAGACTTGCACGAAGGACCTCTCGTTCCGCAGCTGTTCACGCTAACCACGGGACCACGGCGCTGCTGAGCTCACACTCTCCTTGATGTTGACTATGTTGCGTATGGACTACTCAGTTTGTATATTTTGCTTATTTTTTTCATAGTTCCACACAACTTCTTCCTGTTTTCTCGATTGATCTGTGTTCAGTTTTTCAAGGCCTATCCACTGTGCCAGCTTATAACTAAATCTGAGGAGGGTGCGATGGGGAGGTTCCCTTGTCAGTATCGAGGCAGCTCAGGACAGCACGGGAGACATACGGTCTTGCGTTATCTATTTGAAAGATAATGTCACGGTGACAACAAAAACAACCCACTGCCACCAACCTTAACACGTCATTAATATATGACTTGAAACTTCCTGGCAGATTAAAACTGTGTGCCGGACCGAGACTCTAACTCAGGACCTTTGCCTTTCGCGGACAAGTGCGCTACCGTCCTCACAGCTTCAATTCTGCCACTACCTCGTGTCTCACCTTCCAAACTTCACAGAAGCTGGTTCGCAGAAAGGCTTCTGCGAAGTTTGGCAGGTATGAGACGAGGTACTGGCAGAATTGAAGCTGTGAGGACGGGTCGTGAGTCGTGCTTGGGTAGCTCAGGCGGTAGAGTACTTGCCCGCGAAAGGCAAAGGTCCCGAGTTCGAGTCTCGGTCCGGCACACAGTTTTAATCTGCTAGGAAGTTTCATATCAGCGCACACTCCGCTGCAGAGTGAAAATCTCATTCTAAATATATGATTTTCTGTTCAAATTACCAGCTGTGCGAACTAGATAGGTCGGTCTTGTACGTACAGCTATACCCCAAAGCACCATGTTGGGTGCGGTTCCGTATGACGATGACGCTTGCATTCTAGCTTCGTCCATTCTCCTCGGAGCCCTCACCCACGAATACGTCCATCGTGTTGTTGTATTGCAGAACCGAGACTTGCCTGAAAAGACGACGAGGTATCCCTCCGAGCCACTGCCGACGCGCCACCTTCTGCCGCGACAAGGGAAGCTGCAGCAATAGTCGCCGTAGTGCTGAGACATCGTCGCACTTTCCATGTGAATACTTATCTTATTGCATAGAGGCCCATTTCTACATCTACATGCATACTCCATAAGCCACCATATGTTAGGTGGCGTAGGGTAGCCTGTACAGTTACTAGTCAATACATTTCCTGTTCCACTAGCAGACAGAGCGAGGGAAAAACGCCTGTCTGTATGCCTCCGTACGAGGACTAATCTCTCTACTCTTATTTTCATGGTCCTTATGCGACAAGTACGTTGGCGGCAGTGGAATCGTTCTGCTGTCAGCCTCAAACGCCGTTTTTCCAGTGATTCACATTTGAGTTCCTGAAGCACCTCCGTAATATTTGCTTGTTGTGAAATTTAAAACTTTTCCGGCGTACACATTAGTCTATAAAATTTCTGCAGAACTGCCGGATGTCTGTAACTTGCTGGTGCGGTATTTCGGCGTAGAGTCTTCTGGCCATCTTCAGGTGAATACTGAAGAGCAATGAGCAACACACTGGGCTCCCTTGTTTAAGATCTCGCCAGCATGTGCGAGGTGTCCTAGTTGGCACTGTGCATTCGTTGCTTGAGCACATTCGCTTCTGCTGCAAGTCAGTGCGCTGCATCGCGCCCTCCGTAGTGAAAGCTCGCCTCTTCGATGTCAAAACGATCGTCTTCACACGGTAAGATCAGAGGATGACGCCGATTAAGTATAGCACCAAGTTTTTGTATAATTGGATCCCATGCTAATAAGGGAGCTCAGTGTACTTCAGTCAGCGTTAACCTGAAGCGGCAAGAAGACTCTTCGCCGAAATATCGAACCAACAAGTTACAGATATCTGGCAGTTCTCCCGAAATTTTATAAAACTACTTGCATGTTGTTCGAACCTACCGGTAACAATCTAGCAGCCCGCCTCTCAATCGCTTCGATGTCTCTCCTTAACCCAAACTGGTGCGGATCCCAAACACTCGAACAGTACTCAACAGTGGCTCGCACTAATGTCCTATATGCGGTCTCCTTTACAGATGTACCACCTTTTCCTAAAATTCTACAAATAAACCGAAGTCAGTCATTCGACTTCCTTACTACAACCCTTACAAGCTCGTTTCATTTCGTACTGCCTTACAACGTTACCCGTAGATATTTGATCGACGTGACTGTCAAGCAGCACGCTACTAGTGCTGTATTCGAACATTACATGTTTGTTTTTCCTGTCCATCTGCTTAAATTACATTTTTTTATGTTTAGAGCTAGCTGCCATTCATCACACCAACTAGAAATTTTGTCTAAGTCATCTTGTATCCTCCTATAGTTACTCAACCACGACACCTGCTTATACGCCTCAGCATCATCAGCAAATAGCCGCAGACTTATGCTTACCCTATCCGCCAGATATTTATGTTTACAGAAAATAACAGCGGTACTATCATATTTCCCTGGGACACTCCTGACAATCCCATGTCTCTGATGAATACTCGCCATCGAGGACAATACAGGGTTTTGTTATTTAAGAATGCATGTTACGCGGCTCTAGGATCACCCATGGCCGAATGAACAAAATGTTTGGCCTCTAGGATACTGGACATGTGTAGCCATCGAGATCCTGCATGGTGATGAGTATGGACCCGCCTGAACCCATCTATTCTACATGGTGTTTGGGGAGGAAAGGTCAATATTTTAGACAGTGATAGTATAAGTAATTCTGGACTATATGAACACAGGTCCGCAAATACTTCGTTAGGGAGGTATGGGTATTGAAAGGAACTTTAATTCTGCAGAATTGATGTGCACAACGTGAATGTATACGCAATACAACTGGACCGTAACGTGTCTTTCTTGCAAACGATGCACGGGTACATGCCATGTTTACGCTATGCAACCTACCACGTATTATGGTCTTCTGACGTACGTAGTACGTAGTACAATCACCCGTTGTTTGCTCAGTTGTACTGTGTAAGCCGCAGTGTGTAGTGTACCGGCGACGGGTCGGTTAACTGTGTAGTGTATGGTGTTAACTGTGTTCGTACAAGCGCTGCTAACAATGCCACACGTCTATAGTAATGAGGAATACGCAGATATGGTGTATGTTTATGGCTTCTGCTACGGTAGTGCTACCGCTGCAAGAGAAGAGTACCAAAGGCGCTTTCCGACTCGACGATTACCTGATCGCGGGGTGTTTACCAAAGCGTTTACCACTTTGCGCGCAACAGGTCTCTTCCAAGTAGACATTTTTCGTCCGATCGTGCACGTCAACAAACTTTGCAAGCACAGGACGAAATTATCGGAAATGTTGAGCGAAGTCCCTGTACGAGCATACGAAGAATGTCCTCACGTATGAATGTCCCACAGACACGTGTATGGGAAACATTACATGCGGAAAACCTGTATCCATTTCACAAACAGCGTGTCCAAAATATCCACGTTGGCAGCAATGACCAACGACTTCAGTTCTGTCACTGGATAATTGAGAATAGCCATTTGATTCCATACATACTATTGATTGACGAAGCCCTGTTTTCACGACATGGAATAAACAACACAGGCAATAATCATCGATGGTCACGGGAAAATACACACGCTTCAGTGGAGAGCAATTTCCAAGTTCGTTTTGCCATAAATCTTTGGTGCGGCACGATAGGTAACCTTTTGATAGGACCATTTATTATCAACCAGCGATTGACGGGAGAGAGGTACCTGCATTTTTTTTTTTTTTTTTGAAAATTCATTTGTGAAACTATGGGAAGACGTTCCTTTAGCCAGGCGAACTGGAATGTACTTATAATATGACGGTGCCCCTCCACATGTTACCTTACGTGTTAGGGACCATCCCAAGCGCACCTACCCTAATCGTTAAATTGGCCGTGGCGGTGCTATTAACTGCCCTCCAAGATCACCTGACCATACACCTTTGGATTTCTGTTTATGAGGTTTGATGAATCAGAAGCCACAAAGTGAAGGTAAATACAGGAGATGAACTGCTTCGTCATATCATAGACGTTGCTGAATTGATTAGGAACCAACCACAGACAATTGAGCAAGCAACACAACATGTTATCGCTAGAGCGCAAAAGTGCGTTGACGTTCATGGTGGGATATTTGAACCTGTTCTGTGAACTGTACAACGTCTGTTCGATAAGTGTTAAAGCCGTTTGTAAAAGACGTGGTAAGCCTTTTTCAACTGAATACATGTAACATGCATGTTGTAATGCATTATGTACTAAATTCAAAGTAAATTAACAATATGTAAAATGTGTAACATAACTGTACTTCTATGTAACATTATTTTAAAAAAAAATACGTTACAGTCCAGTTGTATTGCGTATACGTTCACGTTGTGCACATCAATTTTGCAGAATTAAAGTTCCTTTCAATATTCATACCTCCCTAACGAAGCATTTGCGGACCTATGTTCAGACAACCTTTTTTGTTCAGAATTACTTATACATCTCTGTGTAAAATATTGACCTTTCCTCCCCGAACACCCTGTATATTTGCAAGACGGTCGTGCGATCCTGAAGATCGCTAACAGCAATTTCGCAGAACGATAAACCACTTTCTCGACAGAACACGATGCTGTTGCTGTCGAATCCGAATATACACACATCAAAGAAAGTTGTGCATCACCTCAGTTCCGAGAGTTGCGGATCCTGTACAGAAAATTGGAATAGAGGTCAACATAAACATCATTTCCGCTCTTTTTATTGCTCATGAAAACCACACATCGCATGTTGTACCACCATACAGTGAGACCTCCAGAGGTGGTGGTCCAGATTGCTGTACACATCAGTACCTGCAATACTCAGCAGCACGTCCTCTTGCATTGATGCATGCCTGTATTCGTGGTGGCATACTATCCACAAGTTCATCAAGGCACTGTTGGTCCAGATTGTTCCACTCCTCAACGGCGATTCGGCGTACATCCCTCAGACTGGTTGATGGGTCACGTCGTCCATAAACAGCCCTTTTCAATCTATTCCAGGCATATTCGATAGGGTTCATGTCTGGAGAACATGCTGACCACTCTAGTCGAGCGATGTCGTTATCCTGAAGGAAGTCATTCACAAGATGTGCACGATGGAGGCGCGAATTGTCGTCCATGAAGACGAATGCCTCGACAATTTACTGCACTATCGGTCGGAGGATGGTATTCACGTATCGTACTGCCGTTACGGCGCCTTCCATGACCACCAGCGGCGTACGTTGGCCCCACATAATACCACCTCAAAACAGCAGGGAACCTCCACCTTGCTGCACTCGCTGGACAGTGCGTCTACGGCGTTCAGCCTGACCGGGTTGCCTCCAAACACGTCTCCGACGATTGGTTGAAGGCATATGCAACACTGATCGGGAAGAGAACGTGATGCCAATCCTGAACGGTCCATTCGGCATGTTGTTGAGCCCATCTACACCGCGCTGCATGGAGTCGTGGTTGCAAAGATGGACCTCGCCATGGACGCCTGGGGTGAAGTTACGCATCATGCAGCCTATTGCGCACAGTTTCAGTCGTTACACGACGTCCTGTGGCTGCACGGAAAGCATTATTCAAAATGGTGGCGTTGCTGTCAGGGTTCCTCCGAGCCATAATCCGTAGGTAGCGGTCATCCACTGCAGTAGTAGCCGTTGGGTGGTCTGAGCGAGGCATGTCATCGACGGTTCCTGTCTCTCTGTATCTCTTCCATGTCCGAACAACATCCCTTTGGTTCACTCGGAGACACCTGGACACTTCCCTTGCTGAGAGCACTTCCTGGCACAAAGTAACAATGCAGACGCGATCGAACCGCGGTATTGACCGTCCAGCATGGTTGAACTACAGACAACACGAGCCGTGTAACTCCTTCCTGGTGGAATGACTGGAACTGATCGGCTGTCGGACCCCCTCCGTCTAATAGGCGCTGCTCATGCATGGTTGTTTACATTTTTAGGCTGGTTTAGTGATATCTCTGGACAGTCAAATGGACTGTGTCTGTGATACAGTATCCACAGTGAACGTCTATCTTCAGGAGTTCTGGGAACCGGAGTGATGCAAAACTTTTTTTGATTTGTGTATGTTGATAGACGCTTCTCCTTACACAAGACAGAACACGGTCTTCTTTCTGAATGAGTAAACTGTTTCGTAATTTTTATCACAGATGGCGTTAGTTCTCGCTATTTTGTTCCGTTGCGCTGAAAAACTAATCAAGTAGCATTTCCAAGCGTGTAGTACACTTTATGACAATTTGACGTTTACTGCAAGCAACCTTCGTGGTGTAACAATTTTAATGGCTAGTAATACAGGGTGTCCAGCAAAGGACTCCCTGATTTCAAAATTAAATATCTCGAAAACAAAGATCGATAGAGGAATGCAGTAAACGGTATGTTTATTGTGAAAGCTGTAAGACGTTTATACAGCAGTTTGAAATAATAGTTACAAAAGCTGCTAACAGATGGCGCTGTAATCGCCATACGTAATGCCTAGTATAAATAGTGATCCGAAGTCCAGAGCGATCAGTTCCACTACTGAAACGTGAAAGGAGGTTAGCGTACCGAGGGAAGGGATTAAAACCATGTACTCCATTGAACAACGTGTTTTTATGGTGCTAGAGTACCACAGGTTAGAAGAAAGTCCTACGGCAACAAGGCGAAGTTTTCAAGCACGATTTAATGTTCCAAAATGACCCGATGCGAAAACCATTCGTACGCTCTTCGCAAAATTTCAACGAACAGGCAGCGTAACTGATGATCTAGTGGGGCATGTTGGCCGCAAGCAAACCACAGTTACGCCTGAAAATATCGCCACAGTTTCTGGAATTATTCAGCGAAATCCAATGTCATCCGTCCGTAGAATTGCATCTGAGACTGGTTTGAAGCGTTCCAGCACGCAGAAAATACTGAGAAAGAGCCTACACATGTTTCCATTCAAAATTCAAACGCACCAGGCCATACCCGTACGAGCTGTGCAACAAAGGGTTGCCTTTGCTAATCAGATGCTCACAATGATTGATAGTGAAGGATTTGATGTTGGCTGCATCTGGTTTCCACCTGAATGGATACATGAATAAGCAGAACTGGCGATTTTGGGGTTCCGAAAAGCCATATTGGTGTGAAGCGAAACCCCTGTATACTCTTAAAGTTACTGTGTGGGCTGCAGTATGCAGCAGAGGCATTACTGGCCCTTTTTTCATTCGAGAAACGGTCACTGGTGCACGATACGTTGCAATTTTGGAACAATTTGTCGCCACACAGCAAGCGTTAGAGGATCGACAAGGTACTGAATGGTTTATGCAAGATGGAGTCCGACCACATCGGACCGAACAAGTGTTTTACTTTCTTAAGGAATACTTCGGGAATCGAGTCATTGCTTTGGAATATCCCAAATTTACTTGTGCAGGCGTGGCTTGGCCTCCATATTCGCCGGATTTGACTCTCTGTGACTTTTTTTTGTGGGGCACAGTGAATGACATGGTCTACCCGAAGCATCCCGCCACGCTGGACGAGCTTGAATCGGCGATCTTCGTGGCATGTGAATCCATTTCGATTGAGACACTACGAAATGTGATGGCGAATTTCATTCTTCGTTTGTGCCACCTCTGTAGTGCCAATGGTGAACATTTTGAAAACATTGTGATGTGATTGTTTGCAAAGATTTTCATACGATTATTTCACTTATGTATGCTGATATGAGCTGTACAGCGTACAGCGCCATCTGTTAGCAGCTTTTGTAACTATTATTTCAAACTGCTGTACAAACTTCTTACAGCTTTCACAATAAACATACCGTTTACTGCATTCCTCTATCGATCTTTGTTTTCGAGATATTTAATTTTGAAATCAGGGAGTCCTTTTCTGGACACCCTGTATGTGGTAGGAAAGTAATGGCTACTACATACTTCATGGAATAGAAACCAAAGATTAACACGGGTGCTTTAAATTGTCCGTTCAGTGTACATTTTCTGATGTAGGATCATTATGCTGTTTGTATTTAGCTCCTTCTTTCGAGGATCGGATGTACGATGGACCTGAGTTTAGACGCGAGACTTTACCAACACTCAGTTCTTTTATCACCACGATAACTTTATAGCCGGCCGCTGTGGCCGAGCAGTTCTAGGCGCTTCAGTCCGGAACCGCGCTGCTGCTACGGTCGCAGGTTCGAATCCTACCTCGGGCATGGGTGTGTGTGATGTCCTTAGGTTAGTTAGGTTTAAGTAGGTCTAAGTCTAGGGGACTGATGACCTCAGATGTTAAGTCCCTTAGTGCTTAGAGCCATTTGAACCATTTTGATAACTTTATGATCACCTTTGTAGCCGGGATTACTAATATACGTTTGTGCAACGGCGTTTGGCTCGGAGATAGCCACTTCAAACCCTGCCGTTAGGAGTTTCCGTTACTGCTAGTTGTCGGAAAAGGGACAAGTGTTAACTTATTGTTCTTGATTAGCTGATTATTCGGCAATGTCCCGAGTAAAATCCCAAACATCTCCACTGTTCTCCTAAAATGACAGCATGTGACTCTGTTGAAAGCGATCAGTCCATAGGATGGAAACTTTAATTTAGGCAACGTCCTCGTAGACGAGTAAGTAATTTGCCGACACCGTGTCTCATCTTCTCTCTTTTCTCCCTCGTCGTCGTCGAGAACAGAAACATGAAATTTCATACTACTTGCACTTATCAGATAGCTACATGAACTAAACAGTTACAGACAAAAAAGTGCGCTCACGTTCGGTACAAATGAACACAAAGGATGACAAAACTTATTTATTAGACAGATGAACTATCCATAGAAGTCTTTCAGCCTAAAATATTACAAGACTTCACTTTATGAAATGTTGTTAATAAATGTTAAGGAACGTATTGCCATGAGTATGATACAGTGACACCCAAAATGGAAACGCATAACGGGCTATAACACAAAATCCAATTCTTCAAAAGGGCAAGTGTTCATCTTTTATGAGAGCAGCCGCTATTGCTTATGCCATTTTGCAGCGTAATAAGTTTTATCAGGTAATGCGCTCAGAAGACATCACTGAATAGTGTCTAAATCAGCTGCATACTCAGGCACTGAGGATCAGAATGATGCGAGAATCTCACATTGCTGGCGCGGGCAAGATCGTAGAGGACATTATTTACCATTGCCTTATTTCGATTTGTCGCCATATCTCAAGCGTGTGTACACTAATCAGACAAAACATTATGACCACTGTCCCCCGTGACGTTGGATGCCAACTGGTGGCGTTGCGGGCACATGAAGAAAAGTATGTAAGCGAAGCAGGGGGATCACCCAAGCGAATATATGGGCTACAAATGGGGAAATCCATTGAGATAAGCGACTTTGACAAATGGCAGATTATTATTACGCAGAGCCAGTGAACGAGTATCTCGAAAACGGCCGAGGCAGTCGAATGTTAACGCACCTCTGTCATGAGGATCTACGGAAAGAGGTAGAAGGACAGTGAAACTACCACTAGGCGCTAAATGGTTGGACGTCCACGACTCTTCACAGAACGTGGGGTGCGGCCGATTTATGCCCTGTAATGAAGGATAGATGGTGATCTGTGGCATCTCTGGTGCACGCTGCACAATGCAGGTGCACGCACAATTGTTTCGGAGCGCACCGTTCAGCGTACATTCTTGAACATGGAGCTCCGCGGTAGACCATCCCTACGTGTTCACATGTTGACACAACGACATCGTCAGTTACACTACTGGCCATTAAAATTGCTACACCACGAAGATGACGTGCTGCAGACGCGAAATTTAACCGACAGGAAGAAGATAATGTGATATGCAAATGGTTAGCTTTTCAGAGCATTCACAGAAGGTTGTCGCCGTTGGCGACGCCTACAACGTGCTGACATGAAGAATGTTTGCAACCGATTTCTCATACACAAACAGCAGTTGACCGGCGTTCCCTGGTGAAACGTTATTGTGATGCCGCGTGCAAGGAGGAGAAATGCGTACCATCACGTTTCCGACTTTGATAAAGGTCGGTTTGTAGCCTATCGCTATTGCGGTTTATCGTATCGTGACATTGTTGCTCGCGTTGGTCCAGATCCAATGACTGTTAGCAGAAAATGGAATCGGTGGGTTCAGGAGGATAATACGGAACGCCGTGCTGGATCCCAACGGTCTCGTATCACTAGCAGTCGAGATGACAGGCATCTTATCCGCATGGCTGTAACGAATCGTGCAGCCACGTCTCGATCCCTAAGTCAACAGATGGGGACGTTTACAAGACAACAACCATCTGCACCAACAGTTCGACGACGTTTGCAGCAGCATGGACTATCAGATCGGAGACCATTGCTGCGGTTACCCTTGACGCTGCATCACAGACAGGATCGCCGGCGATGGTGTACTCAACGACGAACTTGGGTGCACGAATGACAAAACGTCATTTTTCGCATGAATCCAGGTTCTGTTTACAGCATCATGATGGTCGCATCCGTGTTTGGCGACATCGCGGTGAACGCACATTGGAAGCGTGTATACTGGCGTATCATCTGGCGTGATGGTATGGGGTGCCACTGATTACACGTCTCGGTCACCTCTTGTTCGCATTGACGGCACCTTGAACAGTGGCCGTTACATTTCAGATGTGTTACGACCCGTGGCTCTACCCTTCATTCGATCCCTGCGAAACCCTACATTTCAGCAGGATAATGCACGACCGCATGTTGCAGGTCCTGTACGGTCCTTTCTGGATACAGAAAATATTCGACTGCTGCCCTGGCGAGCACATTCTCCAGATCTCTCACCAATTGAAAACGTCTGGTCAATGGTGGCCGTGCAACTGGCTTGTCACAATACGCCAGTCACTACTCTTGAGGAACTGTGGTGTCGTGTTGAAGCTGCATGTACAGCTGTACCTGTCACGCCATCCAAGCTCCGTTTGACTCAATGGCCAGGCGTATCAAGGCTGTTATTACGGACAGAGATGGTTGTCCTGGGTAATGATTTCTCAGGATCTATGCACCCAAATTGCGTGAAAATGTAATCACATGTCAGTTCTAGTATAATATATTTGTCCAATGAATACCCGTTTATCATCTGCATTTCTTCTTGGTGTAGCAATTTTAATGGCCAGTAGTGTACGATTGCAGCGAGCACGGAACCATCGAGATTGGACAGTCAATCAATGGAAACGTGTCGGTGATTCGGGTGAATCACATTTTTGCTATACTGGGTCGATGGCCGTTTCTACAAGCGCCGTCATCGAGGTGAGTGGCCGCCAGGAACGTGCAGTGCGCCACGGATGCAGGCTGGTGGGAGCAGTACTGTACTATGGGAGATATTCTCCTGCTGCTTGCTTGGGACCTGTGGTTGTAATCGAAGACACACTGACAGGTGCAAATCATCTGTATCCCTTGATGCTTGATGCCTTCTCCGACTGTTATGTCATCTTTCAGCAGTACATTTGTCCGTGTCTCGGAGTCACAGCGGTGCTACTGTGGTTTGAAGGGCATTACAGTGAACCCACGCTGATGTCTTGGCGACCAAATTCAGCTGACGTAAATCGTATGGAACCATCTGGGTCACTATCGGGTGCCATCAGCGCGTACGCAAATCAGCGGCTCGTTATTTAAGTAAATTACAAGACCTATGCGTAGACATCTAATGCCACATATCTCCACAAACCTACTATCAAATTGTCGGATCCCTGATACGCAGAATCAGTGATGTATTTCGTTCCAAAGATGGACAAAAAAAACTATTAAGCAGGTGGTCATAATGTTTTGGCTCACCAGTGTATGTATCACGTGGATGTTTAAGCAGTCCTGCAGCTACCTCTTTCACTCTAGATAAACATACACAAAGTACAAGTGAATAACCGAAAACGTAACGCTGTTTATTCGCCACTAATGTCGAGCGAACAATCTGGATCCATTCCACTGACGGTATGCCAGAGGGATTTAGAATTTGACCTAGGACAATGACCCAGAGTGTCTCGATCTGAGAGTTTACGTAACCATCTCTCCATCTCTCATCTGCCCAACACAGGCGACGTAAGTTGCTTTCAGCACCAGAATTCGAACTGGCTATCTCTGGATCCAGCGCCATCACACTAACGTGCATTAAGGACTTCGGTTACAGAGGTAGGCTATTAACTAATTACTGAACAGTAATTAAAATAGACAATTATAATAGAGAGAGAACCGGCGACTTTGCTGACCAAGTTAGGGTTTGGCAAGCACAAAGACAAGTAGCATACACTCTAAGACAAAAAAAAAGATGCACCACGAAGGAATTATCCGAATGAGACGGAAATCGGTAGATGTGATGACCATGTACAAACAAACAAATGATTAAAATTTCAGAAAAATTGGATGATTTATTCAAGAGAAAGAACTTCACAAATTTGGCAAGTCAATAACGCGTTTGTTGGATGTCCTCCTGAAGGATATCGTGCTAAATTCTGTCCAATTGGCGCGTTAGATCGTCACAATCCCGAGCTGGTTGGAGGGCCCTATCAATAAAGCCACACACGTTCTCAATTAGAGAACCGGCGACCTTGCTGGCCAAGTTAGGGTTTTGCAAGCACAAAGACAATTGGCAGAAAATTTCGCCGTGTGTGGGCGGGCATTATGTTGCTGAAATGAAACCCAGGATGTATTACAAGTGAAGGGTAACAAAACGAGATGCAGAATACCGTCGACTTACCGCTGTGCTATAAGGGTACCGAGGATGACAACCACAGGGGTCCTGCTATGAAAAAAAAAGAAAGATACCCCAGTGCATGACTCCTGGCTTTGGGGCCACATGGGGGGGGTGGGGGGGGTGGAGGGCGATCTGCTGTCCGGGGCGCCTTCAGACACGTCTTCGCTGGTCATCAGGGCTGAATAGAAGCAGGATTCATCAGGGAAGACAGTTCTACTCCAGTCAATGAGATTTTAAGCGGAAGACGTGTCTGGGGACGCCCTGGGCAGCGGTGGGGTACCAACATAACTTATGAGTGGTGGGCTCCATGTGGTTCCCAAGTTGTGCAGCGACCGTAAACCATGAAATTACCAAATAAGCAGCAACCAGTCGGAAAATGATGTTTTATTTATTTACTTTTGCAAATCGATTTCAACTGATTAACAGCCATCATCGGTGCTTTCAACGAATATGTGCCCTGAGTGGTTTTTGATCAGACCTCATAGTGCAGGAGGTATGACGCCAAACATCGAGATGCGTGAAAAACTGCCACATCATGCATGACGTTTTAATTTATTACTTATTTACTACTAACTCTATTCGCAAAATATTTCGCAGACAGTAGCCACATATACCATTGGATGTACATGCAAAATTACGAGATCTATTTATGTTGTAACCGCGACCAGAACGGTCGCAGGGATGCCGAGACGAAGGCGCGGCAGGACTGAACGGGAGCGGCCCGCGAACAAACAAAATGGACGAATGGGAAAGGATGGACACGAACAACGACTGACGAGCGGGCAAGACCCTACGAACAACAACATGCAAGAAGCAATGGGGTCACAAGCGAAAAACCTCACGAATCAGCAACGTCCACTCCTACACGGAAACAAGCAAAGCAAATGCGCTGTCTGTAGGCGAGATGTCGATAGACTCATGCCAATATCAGACTGCCTCGCCGGGCTTTTTTTTATTGTGATTTCATTCTCCTGCCTCATATGGGTAGGGGAGGGCTGTCAGCGGCGCAATCCACCGCTCTTCAGCCACGTGACATGACAGCTAATACAAGAAGAAAATATTACATATAAAGGCGATTCTCACTGGGCGAGAGGCGGGCGCTTAAATACGTGATAGGGTATGTTACTATTGGCCGCTGGGATCACGTCCTCCACCGTGGCGCCCTCACATTATACGTGGGCCCGGAGCATGTGCAGCCACGGTTTACGGCGCGACGGCTGCAGAGACCTCTAGTGGTATTCGAGGTCCATGCATTCTGGTGTGGATTCGAAATCCGCAGCGCTCGGTACCAGAATTCGAAAAGTAACGTCCGACCGATCGCGAAATATAAACCTTTGTGAAAATCAAAAATGTTTTGTTTACAGCAGTTAGCTACACCTTACAGTTACTTCTGTGCATGGTCGAAGCTCCGACTTAGACATTTGTTGTAGTGTTGTATCAGCTTTCCAATACCTTTGTCGTAGGAGGAAACCTCCTGTACTTTCCGCCAGTTCTCTATGCTGGTCTGCAGCTTGTTGCCTGTGCCAAAATGTTGTCTTCATTATGAGCAACTCATTTGAGCAGAGATGAAAATCAAAGGGGCCACATCTGGGCTGCATGGTGTGCGATCAAAGACTTCCCATCGAAAACGCTGCAGGAGTGACTTTACTGCCCCTTCAGTTGCGGCCGAGAATTGTCATGAAGAAGGAAGTTCATGACCATTACGTTATATGAGCTGCATGAAATCAGGTGAAATCTTACGGCAGGCACACATAATTGGCTGGAGACACGATTTTCGAGGCGTCTTTATGTGCTCACTGTGCCCTCAGAATGGAAAAGAGCAACGTGACGTTATCGATGAGCATACTAGAGACACTGCACAGCGCATCTGTGCAAAACTTTATTGGATTTTCACTGTGGTTTCCATTTTCCATCTGATTGGACCTTACTTTCCGAAAAGTCCTCATAATACTAACTACCCTGATAATTTCCCGCCCAGTTAGCCGTGCGGTCTAACGCGCTGCTTCTCGAGCGGAAGGCATGTCGGTCCCCAGCATGAATCTGCCCGATGGATTAGTGTCAAGGTCCGGTGTGCCAGCCAGTCTGTGGATGGTTTTTATGGCGGTTTTCCATCTACCTCGGCGAATGTGGGCTGATTCCCCTTATTCCACCACAGTTACGCTATGTCGGCGATTGCTGCACAAACACTGTCTCCACGTACGCGTACACCATTATTACTCAACCACGCAAACATTGGGGTTACACTCGTCTGGTTTGAGACGCGGGGGGTCCGCTGGGGGCCAAACTGCACAGTAACCCTGGGTTTGGTGTGGGGCGGCGGTGGGGTGTGTGGACTGCTGTGGTCTGTTGTGGGGTTGTGAACCACTGGGGACTATGGCGGGACGAAGAGACACACCCTGGTCATTTGCCAGGAGATTGACAAAATAGGTGAATTCGTTAAAGTAAACTGGAACTGCTAATATCTACAGAATTAATACACTGTCAGAATGAAACATAGTTATGTACTTTTAATAAATTTATCGTACACAGAATACCTGATCTGGATGTTGTGACCAAGTGCTATCAAAACTGAAATCTGATGGACATTTTTACTTAAGCTCGTTTAACAGTCCCTTTTAAGATATTCATCTATAGAGTAGAAGGAGTTGCCTGTCAAAATGTCTTTCCAACTCTGTTTAAACTGTGCTTTATCTGAAACGAAATTTTTAATGGTTGCTGGAAATTTATTGAAAATGTGTGATCCTGAATACTGGACCCTTTTCTGGACCAAGGTAAGTGATTTTAGGTCTTTACGAAGATTATTGTTATTGATAGTATTGATACTATGTGATGAGCTATTGGCTGGAAACAGAGATATATTACTTGCAACAAATTTCATTAACGAATAAATGTACTTGGTTAGAATACAAAGTTCCTTGAAGAGGTTTCTACACGACTTTCTTGAATTTACACCACAAATGAGTCTTATTACACGTTTTTGCACGCTAAAAGCATTTGCTCGGTTTGATGAGTTACCTCAGAATATGGTCCCGTATGACGTAACAGAATGAAAGTAAACAAAGTATGCAAGGTTTTTTATATTTATATCTCCTACATCTGATATCACTGTTACTGCAAATACAGACTTGCTTAAGCGGTTCAGCAATTTGTGGTATGCGCTTCCCAACAGAATTTACTATCGAGTTGCAATACCAGAAATTTAACGCTGTTAACCTCTTCAGTCTGCATGTCTTCATATATTATTATTCACATGCTAGAAGGAAATCTCTTACAGGTTCTGAACAGGATACAGTGGGTTTTCTCAAACTTTAATGACAGTGAATTAGCTTTAAACAATTTATTAATGTCAGTGGAAATTTGATTATCAGCCATTTCTAACTCTGTACTTCACTGGCTTCTTATTGCAATGTTTGTATCATCTGCAAACAAAGCAAATTTAGCATCTGGCTATGTGACAGACGGAGTTTTCCCTGTCTCATACATCCTACACACCATCTGAAACAGTTTTGTTATGATGTGTTCTTCCAAACATTTAACCGACTTTAGTCTTTCAGTGTTTTGTCAGTTCTTGTCGGAGTACCGCATTCCCACCTCATCCTCATCCACTTCCCTTTCCATAAAACTGTTCTCAATTTTCTTTCCCACATAAAGTCCTTCTTTATTTTCCTTCCACCTTACAGCTTTCCTTTTTTTGCTTAGTATTGACTCACCATCTGAGCTATTGATGTTCATACAGCAGTTTCTCATTTCCCCAAACATTTTTGTATTTGCTACAATCGTGCATGCTTCTCCAACTTTGCATTTCTACTCTAGCCATCCCTTCCCTTTTGGCTTATTCGTTTGCAGCGTCTTTATATTTTCCCCTTCTATTAATTTAATATCTCGTGTGTTATCCAAGTGTTCATACTGCTCATTTGTTCGTATTCTTACCTTCATTATTTCATTTATCAAATATACTCATTCATCTTCTGCTGTGTTTCTTTCGCCGATTTCTGCCACTCGTTGCTTGGTGACACCTTTGAAACAACAACCACTTCCGGTTGTATCAACTTATCCAGGTTCCATATCCTTAACGTCCTACCATTCTATACGTTTGTAGGCTCCAGTCTGCATTTCATAACTAATAAATTACGATCAAGAGTGCATATCCGTCCAGAAAACGTTTTATACTTTAAAATCTGGTTTATAAACCTGTTTCTTACCATTAGATAATCTATCTAAAAGTATCTGGTGTCTTCAGGTTCAAATCCCTTGTGTATTGCAAATAAGGAAGTTAGGGATCAAATGAAAGGCCCAGAAAAAAAAACTTTAAAGCTCATACGGTATTTCTGTCATTGAAATAATTAGAATCAAAAATTACACTGAGAATAGTCTCCATCTGTTCGTCTAACATTGTAATCCTTAATGCAAATAGTAGTTTGCACATTATCCTGAAATCGATGGACGACCTTGTTTTAGCTCACAAAGTGACACCAGCTGTGTTTGTGGAGAGAATGTTTGTGAAAGGGATGCCTGCTTGTTAAAATTACCATACTGACATCAATCATCAAATTGGAATGCCTGTTTATTAAAATTACCTGTAATGTACCATACTGACATCAGTATTATGTACTTAAAAATGTTCAAAATTCGGAGATAAGTTTTTGTGTGTAACTGTGTTTTGAGGCCTCATTTATTTATATTGTCTCATATACACGATCCAGTCACATTAATGTGACCACCACCTAAATTCGATGTCGACTTGCAGTAACCACTCACAGACGCCAGATGGCGGCCCTAGTAGTGCAGGGTACATAAAGCATGTAAGCTGGATGCAGAAAGCAGTGTAGTCGATGTAATGCGGAAATGAAGCGGTTTACCTGATGCCCAAAAGAACATGATCATTGTGTTCTGGGCCAAGGGTGGAAGCATTTCCGAAGTGGCTAACTTTGTAAACAGTTTGCATGCCGCCGTGGTTAAAGTATACCATGCATAGCAAAATGGCACTATCCAAAACCCTCCCTCTGTCCTTTTCCCAGGCTCCCTCTCCCACCCCCTTCCATCCTGTTCTTCCCCACCTCTCCTCTCTTTGACTCCCTTCTCTCCCGAGTCCTTTTTGCTGTCCCCTCCACTGCCTTCCCAACTCCTCGCACCCCCTTTTTCTATGTCCTCTTCCTCCATCGGCTCCCCCGTTTTTCTTTTCCACTCCTCCCCCCTTTCTCCCCTCATTGGTCTGGGTCCTCCCCCCCCCCATCTGCCGCCGTTCCGCCTATATTGCTGTTTTCAGTGAATGTTCAGCGTTGTGTGTCCCCTGTCAGTGTTGTGAACAGCCACCATACTGTCGCTAGTTGTGCGAACAGACACCAGAGTATCGCCATGTTTTTTAATTGTCCCTGTCTGCTTACTATGTGTCTTCATCCACATCGTCACCGCCATGTTCTTATATTTTAAATTCCGCAGCTTTCCGCCATTTTACTGTTATTAACTAAGTCACCGTTTTATCGCCTTTTTTATTGTTTGTTATCTTACCATTGTGCCATTGTGTTGTTTAACTCTTCTCTCGGCTGTAGAGCGGTGTATTAAGCTACTGTCAGCCCCCCCCTCTAAAGGGGGGGGGGGGGAAATCGAAAATCAATAAAGGAAAAAAAAATCCAAAACCAGCGCAGAGACCGAGGCACCTCGGACCTTAGATGACAGCAATGAACGACAACTGTGGAGACCGAGCGAGGTGGCGCAGTAGTTAGCACACTGGACTCGCACTCGGGAGGTCGACGGTTCAATTCTGCGTCTGGCCAAACTGATTTAGGTTTTCCGTGATTTCCCTAAACCGCTCCAGGCAAATGCCGGGATGGTTCCTTTGAAAGGGCACGGCCGACTTCCTTCCCCGTCCTTCCCTAATCCGATGAGACCGATGACCTTGCTGTTTGGTCTCTTCCCCAAACAACCCAACCCAACTGTGGAGATGTGTATGGGCGAATAGACGAGCAGCTGTTGCGCAACTGACCACCCAGATGAACCAAATGGCTACCAAAAGTGTCTCCTCAAAAAGCGAAAGTTGCTGCGTATGGGCCTCCATTACAGCCACCTGGTTCATGTGCCCAAGCTGACTGCTGTTCATCAGCGATGAAGGCTGGAATTTGAACACCACCGAGTGGCGACAGGTGGCCTTTTTAGATGAATCACGTTTTATTCTCTATCGACAGATGGCCATCTCAAAGCAGGTGCCATGGAATAATCATCGGAAGGGCGCAGTCCAGAGGAGGGAGCGTTATAGTCTGGGGAACGTTATTGTGGCATTCCCTGGGTGATCTCGCTTTTCTGGAAGGAACAATGGATCAACACAAGTATACATCCCTGGGGACCATCCCCTACATGGAGTTAGCTTTTCCTCAACACGATGGCATCGACCAGCAGGACAATGTAACATGTTGCACAGCTCGCAGTATGTCGAAGTATGTGTCTCGACGAGCACCAGATTGAGTTTGTGAGACCACATAGATCGATCTCATCGCACCGTGGGTCCTCAACTGAAAAGCATAGCGCAGCTGGCAACGGCACTAAAGTCAGTGCCTTCCAGAATCTTTGTGACTGTCTTCGTATGTGTCTCTTAGTGGTCTGCGCTGCATAAGGTGATTATTCAGGGTGTTGACAGATGGTCACATTAATGTGACTTGACAGCGTATTCTTCTCTTGGCCAATATTGTGTTACATTCAACCCACATCTTTTGATTTAGGATTCTTTTGGTAGCTTTTAGACGTTTCTATTGAAATGAGTTTTTTTTAGATTTTTTATGTGGGACCAATTTGATGGTATTATTTCAATGGTACAACATTTTCATTGAATCTCCCACCCATAATTCCGACTTATTAAGGAAACAAAAAGAAAAAGGTTATGTTTGTTACTATGTAGCCTGCATAGTGCCGAGCTCGCTAGTGGCGAAGGTAAGAAAGATACTCTGCAATGTTCACAGTTGGCCTGCTATGTATTTGCGTTAATAATTGCGCACCCACTGGAAAATGAAATATTTCTCCAGACATTCAGAACAGCCGGTGGTCGCTTCCCTAGGTTTCTGTGTAGTGTACGTAGCTGTACGTTGTAATTCTTCGTTTCTAGTGCTTTTGTTAGCAATTCTGCACTCAGAAATTCGGTGATTATGTCCAAGACGGAAACACTTAATGCGGGAATTCCATTGTGGGAAAGACAGAAAATGGTTCAAATGGCTCTGAGCACTATGGGACTCAACTTCTGAGGTCATCAGTCCCCTAGACTTAGAACTACTTAAACCTAAGGACATCACAAACAACCATGCCCGAGGCAGGATTCGAACCTGCGGCCGTAGCAGCAGCGCGGTTCCGAACTGGAGCGCCTATAACCGCTCGGCCACCACGGCCGGCGGGAAAGAAAGACAGAATCTGGTTATTATGTGTTAAGGAAAAATTAAAGTTAGAGAGTGAAACATGTACGGGAACCTATGACTTTCTTTTTCATAGTTTACGATATTCTTACAAAACACCATGGACAAGAATTCAACAGCTAACTCCTTAGCTTAAAGAAAATGAGGATTAAAATATTTTCAATCCCCATGCCCATAACTACTATCTTAAAAAAATTAACTTGAAGTATGTGAGGAGGACTAATATATTCTTCAGTCTTTATCCTCATAATTACTCTCTTATAAAATTACAGTACATTAATTTAATTGATGATTGATTACATTAGTCTGCACAAGTAAACTGGAAAAATTAAACTGGAAAAACTCTATTTCTCAGTCCAATTTCCTTAAATTAGCTGTCGTGTCCGAAGCTTATCAGAGCTGTAACTCGTGCGGATGTCGGCAGTTTTACATTGTAACAAAATCGTTTCTCTTGTAACTGATCGCAGCTGCACATGCGCGTGTCTACCCCAATTGTTCACCAGAAAGTGCTGAGCCATGCCGCATATGGGATTTTACATTGCTTGGCTATTACGGTGCTTGCAAGCAACTTGGCCCGTATCTGCACAGACTGAATGACCACCGTGTGGTAGAACAGGTGCAGTTCGAAAGCTGCACAAATGCATATCTTGCATCACTTGCAATCTAAAGCTAGCGAGTCCGCAAAGAATTATGTTAACAGTTTGTGTCAGTACGACCAATAATTTGGAAAATATAGACGTTCAAATTTAATAGCTTGCCAGCAGAGTACCAAAAATAGTCACATAACAAAGGATCAACCAAAGCAAAAGAAGTCCACCCACAAACTGCCAGAATGAGATATAAAAAAAAATTGCAGCGTAGCAGACAACTTGGCTTTCTATGACGCTAAAAGTAAACTTCACCCTACCGACCGCCGTATCGTCCTCAGCCCATAGGTGTCACTGGATGCATATACAGGAGGGCATATGGTCAGCACACTGCTCTGCCGGTCGTTATCACTTTACGAGACTGGAGACGCTACTTCTCAATCATCTAGCTGCTCAGTTTTCTTCACAAAACCTGAGGGTACCACACTTGCCAACAGCACTTGGTAGACCTACACGGTCACCCATCGACGTATTAGCCAAGCCGAACAGTGCTTAATATCAGCGGTGACGGAAGCTGGTGTTACCACTGTAGCAAGGCCCTTGGTTGTTCTATGATACTGACAATGTAAAATAAAGAACCTATACAATGTGGAAATTATATGGCAGTCCATTGACAACCTGTGAGTCAATAGTACCTAAATATAAATTTTTTCCTTCTTTCTTGTGTGTCTTTTCTAAGCCTTGGGAATTACTCGTAGCTATGTTTTATTCTTCTTCGTTTATTCTCTTTGTTGTGCAACTGGAATAGCTAGAGGCTCTTACAACCTTCTCAAGCACAGTTTTTAATGAGACTTTTACTTTCCTGTTTGCCTCTTCCGACATAAATGTTAGTAGTATCGCGTATAATCACATGTGCTCGTATGTGAAGAAATTTCCCTGCACTTTCGGTGTGCAAAGACTGCTGTGCGATGTTATGTAGTTAAGAGACGGCAGCGGGAGCGCTCAATGTATGCTGGTTGGCCTGCAGGCGACTATCACATGAGGTGGTTGCCCCTTGGGAACAAAGGACTCGCTCAGCACTCCGGACGAGAATGTGTTTCTACGCCGACAACAAATCATTTCGCTTGAGCTCTGCCGGCAATTGTAGTCGTGAGCCGAATAGGAAACACTGTACGAGGTGTCGCGGCCGGCAATACGCAAGGCCCTAAGGTAGCATTACACATCGCCATATTACACACTACATTTCGCAGCTCTCTAGCGGCAGAGGGCTGCAAATATGTAGTCATGTAAAATAAATATGTTGAATGTTAATAACGTTTATTTTATTTAAACATCTTTAAGAGTTTTCACATAAAAAATTCGGAGGCATTACTTTTCAGCTCGCCTTTGTAAATCAAATGAAAATTTAGGAAGAGGAATGAATACTAAAGAGATAAAATGTGACAATAAGAGCACTTCAAACGTAATGCAATTTTCTCAAATAGAGACATGGTTGAAAACCGTGGCTGTTACTTAAAATGTCCATCTGGCGCATTTGTGTTTGCAGTATTCTTGCAATGAAATATATTCTCAAGGATGTTTGTATTTTCATAATAACATATGTTGGTTTGCATTGTAAAACACTTTCTTTCGGTCACGAAAGAAATTTGCAGTGTCAACCAGCTGTTTTCATTCGCAGCATACGAAAACAAACAGAGTTTACAAACTACATGAGTGTCAAAGATGCTGCGATACAGTACCACGGTATGGCATTTTTTGGGAAAGGAAGCAGAAATTACTGTTTTGTTAAATTGAAAAAGTATTTTACATTACACGTAGGGCATTAAATACAGACACAAAACGATAAATACATGGGATTTTTTTAATTATAGCGTTACAAACTTATTTTGTATAACGAGAAAGAAATGTGGACAAGAAACTGTGTGAAATCCTTATGTGCTATTTAAACACTGATGTCGATAATCCATTACAATTTATTAGTATTTAATGCCATGAATAATACTAGCTATTTTAGGAACATACAATATTATATTATTATTTACTTGATTTCCAGATAGGGGTACTAACATTATTTATATTGAAGTATGGAAAGTACATTCTGGAAGTTTTTCAGGAAAGAGTGT
Source organism: Schistocerca piceifrons (assembly GCF_021461385.2). Classification (NCBI taxonomy): domain Eukaryota; kingdom Metazoa; phylum Arthropoda; class Insecta; order Orthoptera; family Acrididae; genus Schistocerca; species Schistocerca piceifrons. The sequence continues at coordinate 125,511,979 of NC_060149.1, forward strand.
TAGCCGACTTAATCTGCTCATTAAGAATATTATCGGGGGAATTGTTTTTGTGTGTATGTATTTCTATGTCCTCTAAAAGATCCACAGTGGCACATATTGCTCTCAGTGTTTCTCATCGAATGGTTTTCTGTTGCAGTGCGGGCTGCCAGTGAAGATTTGTTCAAGTTTCCAAGCCATAAGGCATCAAGGTTCTCTTCGTACCTGATCTCGAAACTTCTGACTGTCTGACAAATGTAGAATTTAGATCACAAATCACAGTGGAGCATCCGCCAACAGAAACTCAATGACAGCTCTCCGCTTGGAAAGCACCTCCGTTAAAGACACCATTTTAAAGGGTACGTATAGCGCAGTCATCTGACAGGACTTCATCAAACTATAGGGACTGAAGCAGTAATATTTCACTATGTTCCATAGCAAATTCTGCATTTTATCAATCGAAACTGCCCGATAAAAATAATGCTTTGCACTACTTACCGAACGCCCCTTGTATGGCGGTACGTGAGAAACAGCGTGCTGTAATCGAATTTCGAATTCGAAGAGTCCGTCCACACATGGTGCAACCTCTTCTTCAGCATGACAATGCCAGACCACATAAAAGCACTGTCATATCTGCAACAACCCGACGCCTCGGGTTCACTGTCAGCGATCACCCTCAATACTGTTCCAACTTGGTGCCATCCGGTTGTTCATCTTTTTCCAAAACTTAAGAAACACTTTTGAGGACTTTATTTGGATAGTGATGAAGCGATGCAAGCAGAGGTGAGGCTGTGGATCCGTCAACAATGTAAAACATTCCAAAGTGATGGTATTAAGAAAATCGTGTCTCGTTGGGAGAAATGAGTTCGTCGCGAGGGTGACTATATTGAGAAATACATATGTAGACATGAAGAATAAAGATTTAGAATGTTAATAACGTCTGTTTTATTTAAAACGCTTCAAGAGGTTTCACATTAAAAATTCAGAGGCATTCCTTTTCAGTACGCCCTCTATATAATTTCCTTGTAGTTGCGCTCGCTGATGGCAGTCGTAACTCTCAGCAACTCCTGTCCTCACTGATGTCTCGCCTTCCTCTATGGTTGCATGTTGCAGTAAAGCGCATGCAACCATCAACGTGCAGACTACAAAACGCTCATAAGGCAGAGTACAAATATAGATCCGACAGGAAAAAAGAAGGAAAGGACGGACGGCAGAATTTGACGTCCAAGTCACTATAGATGGAACACACTAGATCAGTTCGACCAAGACCAGGAAGAAATTCAAGCGTGGTCGTGTTCAACAAACCGCTTCAGAGTCTACCTCATATGGCTTACTGACACCAACTTAAACGTCCGCCTCCGGTAGCTGAGTGGTTGCCGACACGGTAGCTCAGCGTGTTCGGTCAGAGAGCCGGTTGGCCTCTGTAATAAAAAACTGAGTAGAAGGATCGACCACCGAACTTGAATAGCATCTCTTGCGACGTCCGCAACGACCAAACACAATGATAAAAGAAAGTGGTCTGCGTGACAGAATGTCGATCCTAAGGACCCGGGTTCGATTCCCGGTTGGGTAGGAGATTTTCTCCGCTCAGGGACTGGGTGTTGTGTTATCCTAATCATCGTCATTTCATCCCCATCGACGCGCAAAGACTTGCACCCGGCGAGCGGTCTACCCGACAGGAGGCCCTAGTCACATGACACATTTACCAACTTAAACCTGTATTTCAGGGCGTCCTGTTTCTCCCAGACAAAGACTTTGTTTCAATCACTGTGCCTCCTAGATCTGTGGCGCTGTCTTGAAAACATAGTGGTTCGGATATGGGTAAGAACGACTTCAAACGTACACATTGGAGTTCTTTATTTGTTTGTTTGTGTGTGTGTGTTCTTGAAATCTGATTGATCCAACAAGTCCGTGCGTAGTCTTTAGAAACACTATTGCGTGCATCACCGTTTACCGAATCTAGAAAAAAAAAAATCCCTCGTACACCTAAGATTCCTCCAACAAGAAATTTCCTCGTACTTTGACCAATTATATATTATTTTGGTGCGCACATACGCTCACACAAAAACACACACACACACACACACACACACACACACACACACACACACACACACACCTCACTCCCATACTCACATACGTCGCTTTAAGGTCGCTTGGAACTGTAATACGATGAATTTCGTGGGAATTTTCAAAAATATTCTCATTTTTTTGAAAAATACATTATATTACTTCCATACAATATTTGAAGTTAACATACAGCAAAATTTTATTTCACTAATTTGAGCACTAAAGGATGCTGTCCGCTTAGATTTTGGAACCATTATCTGACTAACATAATCAACAATATTACAGACACTAAAACTACCAGTCACAGTCGATTCTTATTAGCTCCACTCAAATTATGAGCAAAAATAACAATTTACGGAAAATGCGTTTATCATAAAACTGAAATGAAATTTTTCGACCACTCTCTATTTGTGCCACTGGAACTCACCAAGTAACCAGGGTACACCTGAGTGGAAAGAGGTACACTATGTGAAAAAACGTATCCGGACACATGGCTGAAAATGACTTAAAGTTTGTGGTGGCCTCCATCGGTAATGCTGGAATTCAATATGGTGTCGGCCCACCCTTAGTACTGTTGACATCTTCCACTCTCTCAGGCATACGTTCAGTCAGGTGCTGGAAGGTTTCTTGGGGAACGGCAGCCCATTCTTCACGGAGTGCTGCACTGAGGAAAGGTATCGATGTTGGTCGGTGAGGCCTGGCACGACGTCAGCGTTCCAAAACATCCCAAAGGTGTTCCGTAGGATCCAGGTCAGGACTCTATGCAGGCCAGTCCATTACAGTGATGTTATTGTCGTGTTACCACTCCGCCACAGGACGGCAATTATGAGCAGGTGCTCAATCGTGTTGAAAGAAGCAATCGCCATCCCCGAATTGCTCTTCAACAGTGGGAAGCAAGAAGGTGCTTAAAACATCAGTGTAGGCCTGTGGTATTTAGCACCACGCAAAACAACAAGGGATGCAAGACCCCTCCATAAAAACACGATCACACCATAACACCACCGCCTCCGAATTTTACTGTTGGCACTACACACGCTGGCAGATTATGTTCACCGCCTGTTCACACCCTGCTATCGGCACGCCACAATGTGTACAGTGATTTGTCACTCCACACAACGTTTTTCCACTGTTCAATCGTCAAGTGTTTACGTTCCTTACATCAAGTGAGGCGTCGTTTGGCATTTACCGGCGTGATGTGTGGCTTATGAGCAGCCGCTCGACCATGAAATACAAGTTTTCTCATCTCCCTCCTAACTGTCATAGTACTTGCAGGGGAACCTGATGCTGTTTTCAATTCCTGTGCGATGGTCTGGATAGATGTCTGCCTATTACACATTACGACTCTCTTCAACTGTCGGCTGTCTCTTGTCAGTCAACAGACGAGGTCGGCCTGTACGCTTTTGTGCTGCACGTGTCCCTTCACGTTTCCACTTCACTGTCACATCGGAAACAGTTGACCTAGGGATGTTTAGCAGTGTGGAAATCTGGCGTACAGACGAATGACGCAAGTGACCCCGAATCACCTGACCACGTTCGAAGTCCGTGAGTTCCGCGAAGAGCCCCATTTTGCTCTCTCACGATGGCTAATGACTATTGAGGTCGCTATGTGGAGTACCTGGCAGTAGGAGGCAGCACAATGCACCTAGTATGAAAAACGTATGTTTCTGGGGGTGTCCGGATACTTTTGATCACGTAGTGTAGGTAACCACGTTTCTAGACTGTTATCAATATCGCGAATTACCAGCATGCTAAATTGACAGTAGCTCCATGTTGCTGGCTGTCTCGAAATTGGTTACAAATTGTCACAGTTAACGTCGAACTGTAAAATGCGTCGTTTGATAAATTTGTAAAGTTTATTTCTCGGGATGTACAAAATTTAGTGACACATTCGTTAGTTCTGTGCTACACAGTAAGTTTTCGCGATACGCTATTTGGCAAAACCTGATCTATGTTGTGCTCAGTGGTGCAAGCTGAAAACCCAGCACTGCGACATTCGGAAGGGAAGATAAGCACACTGACTTTTCTGAATTGGTTAAAAAGCGTGAACAATAATTTTACAGAAATACGTTGAAACACTGTAGAGAAAAGAGAAAACTACAGGGTGAAAAGTATTTAAACCGACAAACTCTGGGAGGTTGTAGGGGACATCAAAACAAATATTTTTCCCTAATGTCATTTTTTCATATGGGGATTATTTAAACCAGTGGAGGCCGTATTACGCTCTTCAGCTGTTAGAGGCCGTATTACGATCTTTAGTTGTTAGAGGGCGTATTACGCTTTTCAGTTGTAGGCAACTGCTGTCCACCAGTGTAGTAGTGCAGTGTCTCTGTTTACTAATGGAGCGATACACCTGGAGTGAGTTCAATGATATGGTTGGTGCGTACTACGTAGCGCGCCACAACGGACGAGCTGCATAGCGGGTTTATCAACAACAATATCCTAATCGCCGTATCCCGCATCGTACGACCTTTGCTGCTGTGTACCAACGTCTGCGTGAGACCGTGTCATTTAGCAGATTACCTATACCGGGACGCCGTCGCACTTTAAGAACGCTGCAATTTGAGGAAGCCGTCTTGCAGCATGTGGAGCGCGGTCCTTCAATCAGCACTCGTGCAATTGCACGTCACATGGGGACGAATCAGACGACTGTAAGAACAGTCCTTCGAGAGCAATTGTAAAGTCCATTTCACTTACAGCGTGTCCACAACGTGGAACCAGTTGATTATCCACCCAGAGCACAGTTTTCGCAGTGGTACCTGCAACAGTGTGAAATGCATCCTACATTTCCATCCTCTGTGTTCTTTACCGATGAATCAACGTTCGGGCGTGATGAAGTCTTCAACATGCACAATTCGCATGTTTGGAGTGAGGATAACGCACATGCCACAGTTACTAGCGCTCATCAAGTGGGGTTCTTCGTTAATGTGTGGGTCGATGTTGTTGGGGACTATTTAATTGGGCCGTATCTGCTACCTAGGCCATTAAATGGCAGGTACTATTACAATTTTCTCTCCAGAGCATAGCCATAATTGCTGGAAGACATCCCGCTCCCTACAACGCATGTGGTTCCAACATGACTGGGCGCCGGCACATTTCAGTCGTCGTGTGCGTCGATTCCTGGCCCGATCGTTCCCAGAAACGTGGGTTGGCAGAGGTGGTCCTGTACCATGGCCTGCTCGATCCCCGGATATGTCCCCTCAGGACTTTTTTGTGTGGGGAGAGATGTGCAACCTTGTTTACGCAACTCCTGTTGCATCAGAAGAGGCCCTGGTTGCCTGGATAGTAGCAGGAGCAGAAACAATTCAGGATACTCCTGGGGTTTTTGCCCGTGTCAGACAGAACATGATCCGACGGTGTAACGTTTGTTTACGTGTCAATGGAGGCATTTTTGAAAATCTATTGTAATTGAAATTGGGTTGTGTCAATGTGTTGTCTCTTGGTCATAAAAAATGGAAAAATATTAGTTGGTTTAATTAATTTGCCGCCAGAGAAATCTTCCTCTAGCGGTTTAAATACTCCTCATAGGAAAAAATAACATTAGGGAAAAATATTTGTTTTGATGTCCCCTACAACCTCCCAGAGTTTGTCGGTTTAAATACTTTTCACCCTGTATAGTGAAGGCAAACTGAGCACGAACTCAAAACTAGTGAAAGGAAACAAACAGAATCGCAAGTGAGATAGATTATCGGGAGGAAAGAGAAGTTCCACCGTTCTGGCCTTAGACGGGTCAAATGGGACCGACCGAATGCCGTGACATCCTACGCCAATTGCGCCATTTCGATGCAGTATGTAGGCGCGTGAGGTCAGCATGCCGCTCTCCCGGCCGTTGTCGGCATCGCAGGCTTTGGAGCCGTTACTTATCATTCAAGTAGCTCCTCAATTGGCACCACGAGGCTGAACGGACCCCGGTCCATTCCCTCTACCAAATGTCTCTGGCAGTGCCGGCAATTGAACCCGGGCCCGCCACGTGGCAGTCAGCCACTCTGACCACTCAGCGGCAGAGGCGGGTTGTGCTAGATTATATTTGATTAAGCTTAACACTCTGATTGCCACGAGGCCGCCGCTGGCCACAGCAAAGCGTTGCGCCTGCCACCGCAGCCCGCCCTGGCGTTGCGGTGAAACTTCCATCACTATGCGTGCGGCAGTCAACGTGTTTAGGAGGACTTTTCATGAAATTGACCGAAAATCTCACTTTTCAGTTTATTTTATTAGTACTCATGGACAATAAGTTCACGAAGTTTCAATAGCATCCGAAGTTCCTGGAAAATAACTATATGTGTGACGTGACCTTTGTGCCACGCCCAGTTTTGGAAGCAACAACTACAGTACTACCTCGATGAGCAACGATGCCGTGGATTACTCTCAAGCAAGCGTGCACAGAATACATCTAGAAGGCTGTGGTATAGAAGGTATTCGGCAGTTCCCGTTACAAACTTCTACAACTTGCAGAGGGGAATGAGTATATAATATTTTGATTAGGAACCACGTCCGGAAACGCACCTTTTCCTTTCTCATCCACTTCTGTTTGTGGAATTGAATTAGGTGTGACGCAGTACAACTATTAGGTAATAATTCGAAAGCCGGCCGCTGTGGCCGAGCGGTTTTAGGCGCTTCAGTCCGGAACCGCGCTGATGCTGCGGTTGCAGGTTCGAATCCTGCCTCGGGCATGGATGTGTGTGATGTCCTTAGCCTAGTTAGGTTTAAGTAGTTCTAAGTCTAGGGGATTAATGATCTCAGATGTTAAGTCCCATAGTGCTTAGAGCCATTTGAACCAATAATTCGAAAGAAACACAACGGAGCATCCATTTATCACTTAAACACATTCGGTTCTATGAACACTTAAATATTACGTGTTTACCTTACTAAAAAAAAACTCATAATTGTGTACGTACAGAACAGTACTGATGCGTTACAATAGCGGCTCGATGTGGCGACCACCAACGCTGTTACAGATATCTTACCTGTGAAGCATGTTCTGGTGGACACTCTCCATCCCACCTGGGATCTCTTCAGTTTCTAGGGCAGCGACCAGAACTCGTGCCAACAGATCTTTCTCTGTCTCTACAGGAGTCTCGTAAATTAAACTCTGCATACACGTCAACCTGTCTACCCTATTGCATGCCAGGACAAGCAATTCTGAGACTTTTCTCTTTCCCTCAGCATGTGTTGGCGCGCTACACAACTGAATTGAAGCCATCGTAGAAAGGTAACAGTGCGTTTCCTGACATACGTTCCTATTCTAAATATCATGTACTCATTCCCTTCTGCAAGTCCTAGAAGTTTGTGAAGAAAATTTCCTTACACCCCGTATACTCTTTAGCTCTATAGATCATTTGTGACTCTGTTCTGTATCTTAGAAACAATAACAAACCAGCTGCTTTGTTTGTGAAGAATCAGTTATTGTTTTGCCTTTTGCTACTGACAGACTTTTACGCAGTTTCGATTCTTTCATCATTCAATAATGTTACGGTCACAAAGATCGTATAGAAAACTGGAGACACCACATAAGAAGTTATGGAATGGTGTCAACAGATAAACATACCATTCATCATCTGCACCACATTAGCTGGTGAAAATATATATTGGCTCAGAAGGATAATAGTCCCTAAATTCAGAAGGAGAGGTTTCCAAATTATATCCTGGATGTCGTCAAGCCCACTTACAGGTTTCTGCCAATCCTGAACGTCTAAAAAGGTGTGTTCATGGCAAAAACTACAGTCCTGGAAATGGAAAAAAGAACACATTGACACCGGTGTGTCAGACCCACCATACTTGCTCCGGACACTGCGAGAGGGCTGTACAAGCAATGATCACACGCACGGCACAGCGGACACACCAGGAACCGCGGTGTTGGCCGTCGAATGGCGCTAGCTGCGCAGCATTTGTGCACCGCCGCCGTCAGTGTCAGCCAGTTTGCCGTGGCATACGGAGCTCCATCGCAGTCTTTAACACTGGTAGCATGCCGCGACAGCGTGGACGTGAACCGTATGTGCAGTTGACGGACTTTGAGCGAGGGCGTATAGTGGGCATGCGGGAGGCCGGGTGGACGTACCGCCGAATTGCTCAACACGTGGGGCGTGAGGTCTCCACAGTACATCGATGTTGTCGCCAGTGGTCGGCGGAAGGTGCACGTGCCCGTCGACCTGGGACCGGGGACCTGGGACCTTGGCCGTCGAATGGTGCTAGCTGCGCAGCATCTGTGCACCGCCGCCGTCAGTGTCAGCCAGTTTGCCGTGGCATACGGAGCTCCATCGCAGTCTTTAACACTGGTAGCATGCCGCGACAGCGTGGACGTGAACCGTATGTGCAGTTGACGGACTTTGAGCGAGGGCGTATAGTGGGCGTGCGGGAGGCCGGGTGGACGTACCGCCGAATTGCTCAACACGTGGGGCGTGAGGTCTCCACAGTACATCGATGTTGTCGCCAGTGGTCGGCGGAAGGTGCACGTGCCCGTCGACCTGGGACCGGACCGCAGCGACGCACGGATGCACGCCAAGACCGTAGGATCCTACGCAGAGCCGTAGGGGACCGCACCGCCACTTCCCAGCAAATTAGGGACACTGTTGCTCCTGGGGTATCGGCGAGGACCATTCGCAACCGTCTCCATGAAGCTGGGCTACGGTCCCGCACACCGTTAGGCCGTCTTCCGCTCACGCCCCAACATCGTGCAGCCCGCCTCCAGTGGTGTCGCGACAGGCGTGAATGGAGGGACGAATGGAGACGTGTCGTCTTCAGCGATGAGAGTCGCTTCTGCCTTGGTGCCAACGATGGTCGTATGCGTATTTGGCGCCGTGCAGGTGAGCGCCACAATCAGGACTGCATACGACCGAGGCACACAGGGCCAACACCCGGCTTCATGGTATGGGGAGCGATCTCCTACACTGGCCGTACACCACTGGTGATCGTCGAGGGGACACTGAATAGTGCACGGTACATCCAAACCGTCATCGAGCCCATCGTTCTACCATTCCTAGACCGGCAAGGGAACTTGCTGTTCCAACAGGACAATGCACGTCCGCATGTATCCCGTGCCACCCAACGTGCTCTAGAAGGTGTAAGTCAACTACCCTGGGCAGCAAGATCTCCGGATCTGTCCCCCATTGAGCATGTTTGGGACTGGATGAAGCGTCGTCTCACGCGGTCTGCACGTCCAGCACGAACGCTGGTCCAACTGAGGCGCCAGGTGGAAATGGCATGACAAGCCGTTCCACAGGACTACATCCAGCAACTCTACGATCGTCTCCATGGGAGAATAGCAGCCTGCATTGCTGCGAAAGGTGGATATACACTGTACTAGTGCCGACATTGTGCATGCTCTGTTGCCTGTGTCTATGTGCCTGTGGTTCTGTCAGTGTGATCATGTGATGTATCTGACCCCAGGAATGTGTCAATAAAGTTTCCCCTTCCTGGGACAATGAATTCACGGTGTTCTTATTTCAATTTCCAGGAGTGTAGAATCCAAATGAGTCTCTAAATTCACGCGTGTGGAAACGATGCCCTAAAACCACATTTTCATCTGCTATAGTTGTTAGAATTGCAATTTATGAAGCAGTTCTTGTATTTAATGATGGGAACGTAGGGAGGATGAAGATATTAGAGAGAATGAGCTCTAAGACAGGAAATTTCACTCAAGACATCTTTGGAAAAATAGATTTACAGCGCCTCTCTGCAGCTGAAAAGACAGTTGAAGACCTGGTAAAGGAAAGAAGGCAGAAAATAAGAAAACAGAAGAGAAGCCTTGAAAGGGAAGAGGAACCTGGGAACAAATCTGGGGCCTCCCGAAGAAGTGACACAAGAAAAAAAACGTTAGGCAGAACTTTAAATTGCATTTCTGGAAAAGTATTTTTTTTTAAAGTTTATGTACCTTTTTCTCAGAATCTATGAAGGCTGAAATTATGAAATTTTGTACACTTATTTCTATGCGCCAATAAATTTTGTCTTAAGAATAAATTGTGAAATACTGAGTGTAAGCTGAAATACGGAGCAAAGTGCTTGGAATTTTTCAGGAATTATGTGTTATTCTTACAGAATTATAATTAAAAGTTTTAAAAATTCTCCTGTTTGATATATTCAAAAAACCTAATGAGAGAAGCTTACTGTATGCAAAGAGATTAAACAGAGAATTTTTTTTAGAAATCTTTTGAACAGTTTGTATGAAAAAGGCACATATATCATTTTTTGAAATTAGTGCTTTTAAATTCCATAAAAAAGTTAAATATATGTAATCCAAGGAACTTAAGAATAAACGTGTTAATTTAATGTAAGGTATGGTACAAAATTTCATTGCCGTATGTTCAAAATTGTGGATGTGGTGTATCTTTTAAGTAGGGTGTGTGTTTCATGAATGTCTCTCCTTAATTAAAATCAGTTGCTGCCAGGCTTTGGGAGTGTTGTGGTGCTCTTCTGTTTCGCGGAGTGGCCTCTTTATGCGACGGTATATCAACACCAATTTTTAGGGGAGCTTTGTTAACAAAGCACAGCAAATAATATCTGACGACAGTGAAGCAGAATGTCTAAATAAAATTCTTGTGTCAATATGTAGTACGAAAAACATAGTTTAGTAACATAGTGCTTTAAAAATACTGCACAATCGTGCACACATGGATAAACCGCTCTGACATATTCATGAAAAGAGAAATTGCTGTATGATAAAAATGCTTGCAAGACGACACCTTTGTTTAAGTTTCAGTAACGATGCATCTTACTTCCAAATCGGACTACATAACAGAATATAGTATGACCTAATTACAGAAAGAATTAAGAACTAGTAAGGAGACAGAGAAGCCAAGATATCAGACATACCTTCTCTCTTTGGATGCCAAGCAGCGCACGATATAATTTTTCCTTTGCACAATCGAACATCAATAAAGATTTCTTGTTCTTCGTAAGTTAGTTGCTTCGGGATTTCTGTGTCTCTCTTCCTTAGGATGAGGTTCTGATAGTCATCTTTGTGGTGATCGAAAGCTTCATTGTATTTAAGAGCGTCTTCAATTTCCCTGCACATAAATGCGCGAAAATGCTCTTATTGATGTTATTATTGACATACTTCTGCATGGGGTTCTGTGCTATTGAAAGACTTGAGTGAATGCAAGCTACATTACGGCTGAAGAAATTTCGTAATGAACTACTCAGTATTTCCTTCTACTGTCTGTGGCGTCACATTGCTGGAGAAATAATTTACAGTTTCACTTGTTGCTAGTCGCAGGAATTCGAGAAGTACCCATTATCTTATTTGGTCTCTACGTGCAGTTAATATATTTTCCCTTTGAATTTATTTTGTACTGCAAGATCCTGTCGCTCTTTTCTTTTCACAATGTGTAATTATCTGACGTCCTTTGATATAGTACCCCCGATTTAATTATCAGCTGTTGGCTGTGTGTGTGTGTGTGTGTGTGTGTGTGTGTGTGTGTGTGTGTGTGTGTATGTATGTGTGTGTGTGTGTGTGTGTGTTGTGTGTGTGTGTGTGTGTGTGTGTGCCCGCGCTATATAGCAGGGTACATTAGCAGTAGTAAATAATTCACGTTCGAGTCGAAAACTAGATATACGTTTTCAGTGCGTGTAGAGTAACCACCTGTCTGTATATTGAGCATAAAAGGTGCTTAAAAAGTGGTCATGAATACAGAAATGAAATATTGATGGTATGGGTGAATTAATGGAATCCCATTGGCAATTAAATATGAATCAGCAACACGATTCCAATCGTCGAACTTTATCTTCTGGTAAAGGCGTTGCACCTGACTATGATGAAAATAATTCGAATCTAAATTAAAAGTCTTGTGGCATGCTCTTTATTTTCAATAAAGGGATTATTGCAGTAGGTGAGAACCTTGTATTGTACGCGTTATTTATCGTAGACGCTATTGTAAATTCATTATTTTATTTTTAAATTTTATTAGCTGCTTTTTGTGAATTATGTTGCGACTCATTTCATGAACAAGTAGCGGATCCTCATGATTCACAATTCGAATTAGTACCATTAACAGCTGTGCATAGTTGACCCTTCACAGCAGGTTCAAGGAAACAGCAGCAAACCATCCCGACTGGGATCGTACTCAAGACGCCAGTGGACGATTCCCACAATTGGCCCCAACGTTCATGTCCTGGGTGAGAGACTAGCTTTTATAAGCCGTCCACTGTTTGTAAAATCCTGAAAGCGTCTAATTGTTGGTAATTGGTGCTTCGGTGGAACGTACGTATGCCATATAACATGGACGTTTAGTAACTGCGATCTTCCTGTTGAACCAAAACAGTGCTTACCATTCTACCATTCTCTGATTTCCAGTGAATGCCAAGCCGTTTGAAGTCATATAAACATTAATTAAATTTAGCCCTATGTTCTGTCACAAAGAAACCGCACAACGGATATCTAACTACCGGACTTCAGAGTGACCGATCACGGGTTGAACATTAGTAAATGCTTCCTAGCATCTTTCTCTTACAGGGTACAGGGTGTTAATGAGAACAGGAGATGGGATGGCGCGCTGTTATGCACGTTGGTAAAAAGTTTAACGATCTGGGTTGATTTCAAATTGACATTTATTCACAAAATGAAGAGTACACCTGAACTTTAGTAAACATTTAACATGTGTAAAATCCTAACACTATGGTTGCGTAATGGGGAAACTCTTTGTCATTGTATTGATCATCATTACTCAACGAGGATTAGGATCACTAAGGAACGCAATGTGGATGTTCATGTGCTCACACACAAAGATTCAAAATTCACAGACAAACCAAACGGAAATTTCACTACTTTGTAGTAAAGGCTGAGTTGCCAAAACTGGCTTGTGACTCACATCGAAACGAAGGACGAAATTTACTCAAGATCAAGATGCATGAGGTGAATGAGGACCATAGAACTAACAAACTAGGGCCTATCTGAATTAGTTAAACGAGGGTAAAATTATCTCTCGTGAGGACACCATAAAGCTTCTGACAAACGCTTTTAAAACTTTTGGAAAATTCCAAACCAAACACGAAAAACTTGACTTAACTCCCATCCAGATTCAATTTCAAGTGCGCACAGAAGCGGCACATAATACACACCAGGACAGCGACTACTCAGCAACTAACTCTGTCCACCATCCAATCTGACTCGCCTCCGTGCTCAGAGACCGAAAAACTCGAGAAGGCGAACTGACCAATCAAAAATACTAATTTTTCAGTGGTACCGGGCCTCTCCTCCAATTAGCTTCGATGTTTAAAATTTGAACAAGCAGTAGCCTCGCATGTGGATCTTAGTGCACGAATCGCGTGGCCGTAGGCTAAGAAAGCTGGGACAGATAAACGCCCTACCAGACTGGCGCCTCAATCCAGCTTCGAAAATTAAATCCAACTGCCGTTCCCAGGTCCTGCTACAAAGCTGAACCTAGAAAGTCCACCTGAACTCATCAATGAACATGCGTTTGCAATTACACCCACATTCATACAACCTAGCAATAAGCAATACCTAGGACACATGTTTAAAGGAATAAGGTGTGCTGAATGTCAAACGTAACAAAAACGAAAACAAAACTCACTCAATTCTGTTCCCTGCGTGATCTGCCCCCTCCTCCCTCCTCCCGGAATCGTAAAAAATGAGAAAACACAGGAAAAGGAGAAGCACTCTGCAGAACGTGATGAAACTACGAAATGTCATGAAATTTGGATTGGCTGCCGCCTATCACTCTTTATCTTCTGATTAAACATAAATTACTATTTCAGACTGTCGCTTTCAAAATGTTCTCCGTTGAAACTCACACAGCGACGTAACATTAAGTCTCCCCTTCGTAGCAGTATTGGTACGGACAAACAGGGACGGCTGTCAGATAGTCGGTTACGGCGGCTTCAGTGTTCCCCTTACCCTAAAACTGAATTCTTTGAGGTGAGTTTCTATTCTCGGTAAGAGGAAAGATCTGAGGAGTAAGGGTTCTGAGGAAACATAAAAATTAATTAGCCGAATGAGCAGTGTGACACAGCACATTGCTGTAACGCATCAACCATTTGTGCAGGATGCTCACTGCAGCAACTCATTTTGAATACCTATAAAGTACTCCCCGATTAAAATCCTAGTTTACCTTCAGTCTTTAATTCCAAAAATGTTTACGAACGACTGCCAGACCATGAGATAACCTAAGCGTTGGGCACTTATTTTTTTTATTTGTTCATTCTCTTATTTTTTAGCCTTTTAGAACTGGGATCATCTTCATTTCATCTCAGTAGATCGAGACACTTTTATCCCGCTCTTCGAGTTAAATTATCTTATTGAACCGACGGTTCGTACGCGTGAGATCCATGACTGCGCCGAAATTCTAGTCGTTAATCTTCGCTGACGATCTTCTACTTTGACGTAAGATATCGATCGAGTATTGGTTTTCCTAAATGCCTTTAACCATTAACAAATCGTTATTTGCACATACCTGCAGAAATTTTCAAAACTTCCACTCACTCTGTTATCGAGTATTAAGCAAAGTTTGAGAATGCAACGTCTCTTCAGGTTGTTACTTTCAATGTGTAGTAGACACAAAAAATTCACAAGAAGATTAATATGGGTCATCATGTTACGCTGTCAACTTGATTCTTCCTCAAGGCATCACGAATGATGAATTATAAATACACTCCAGGCAACTGCTCAAGCTTCCAAATATCAATGGCAGAAAATGAAATATTTTCGTTCATTTACACAAATGAAAATATTTACAAATAAAACATTATACCGTAATCAGAAACTAAGATATCTGTAGGCAAAAAACAGCAACATACCAGAGACTCGTGAAATATGTCCTGTTCAATCTAAGCAACATGCCCATGAAAATCGATCTTATCTCCAACTTTATTTCGAACAGATTTCCCCAAAAGATTCTCTTCGTGTGAAGATAAACAACAGATCGAGGATAGAACGAGCTTCTAAACAGCATTCAGGGATGAATTGGGTATATAACGAAATCAGATCCTTTTCTAGCAGCTATCAAAGAAAATGCGACACGAAGCAGGTTTTGCGATAGCGCTGAGTTTTTATGATCAAATAGTTTTCGTCAAGATAACACTCACGACTGAGTACTATAGAGTGTGTCAAGTAAAGGAAATACAAAACAATAAGGAACAAAAACCAAGAAAATAGCATATCCACTATCAAAACTTCCATGTAGAGAACACTCATTTCACACTCATGTAGTACACCTCACTGGAAATGAACTAAATCTTTAAGAAACGCAACTATCGCAAGAGAAATTCAAGCACAATATTAGCATGCGTGATGTAATCTGAAGGTCGGTTATCGATAATGGAAGCAAAGTTGATCGTGGTACCTAGCAGCACGCTCTTTTACCCTAACCTAAATCGATATCACATAAATTCTAAACTGTTATACATTAGACATGTTTATAATAACAATACAGCATTGTTAATTTCCTTCTGATCTCATAGATACCACATTACACTTTTGAAATTGTATTTTAGGATTTATGTAAGAAGTCCACATTTTGAATGTTGAAACCAATTAAATTCATTACCCCATATTTTGCTACCGTGAATTGAGGATCTATAACAGCTAATCATCACAATATGACAACAGGTTTAATGGGGCACTTACTGTTTTGGCTGATTCCAAAACGTTTTAACGAAAGAGTTATGGTGCAATACTGAAATTCAACTAAATGACTGTTTCCAGAAGTAACGTTCATTCAACTAATACTAAAGGACAAAAGATCATGTTTTACACGTACAACTGTAACCCAAACTCATCAGACGAATTAATATTAATAAAATATTAATCATATTGTGAAATTCTCCATAACTTCAGAAATGTTAGAGATTCGGAAAATGTAAGACCAGTTTTGGAATCAGCACATAAATTTCTTTAAGGTGAGATATTTTAGATATTATTTCAAAGTCATTTTAATTTTCGCAAAAATAACATTTATATAATTTTGCTAAAATGGCAGAGCCAGTTATGGAAGGAATAACTGACTGAAATCTGGTTGCTACCATATTAATATACATTATGACTACTAAAATAGTGCTAGCCATCAGTCAGCTTAACTGTACATTGAAATGCATATTTCTACTTAGCGTTTGTGACCTCACATCCCTTAGACTGGTGGAGAAAGGTACCAGAAAGCCGCGTATTGCGGGTTGATGTTGAGATAGGTCGGTGAGCCTGACTATACCTGTATTTTTGTGAATGGCTTACAAAGGTAGGTTGGCAACAATGAAAAACCATGGACAATGGTCAGTGACTGTTGTTGTGAACTATGATTGTGAACTTTGCTTACGTTATAAACACTCTAATATAAATAATAAGACATTAGACTTGCATTCGAGAGGGTGGCGATTCAGTTCCCATCCGGCCAATCAAATTTAATTTTTCCGCCGATTCCCTAATACGCTTAAGGCAAATACCAGGAAGACTCCTTTGACAAAACGATACCGCCGATTTCCTTCCACAACCTGAGCTTGTGCTCCATCTCTAATGACATCGCCGTCAACTGAATGTAAAACTCTAATCTTCCTCTCCTTTTCGTTAAGTAATGTGTAAATTAGCTTCCTTGTAGAAGCAGAGAAAATCATGATAGAAATAAGAGACGTTATTAAAACAAGAAAAGACCTACGAGAAAAGTTTTAACAGAAATACATAACAAAAACCATACTGAGATAAAAAAATGAAATTTCCTGCACCTGAAAAAGAAATTTAAAAAATATTCCATGTCAATGTGTTCCTCATACGGTATTCTGTAAACAATTATGTTTTTCTATGTTCTTCATTTATTACTTTATTACAATTTTTTAATAGAATGAACAATTACAGTTGCAAGAAGTTATGTATAACCAACGCTTCCTGTTATAAATGAATACCATTGTAATATACATACTCCAAAAAATAGTTTCACGAAGTTTGCATCACCATGCGGTCAAGCATCGGCAGTCGTGACGTGGCATTTGCCAGCGATTCAACTATTCGTGGAATCCTTTCACGATAAACTGATTTGACAATGAAAAGTTCCCATAACGTTACAGTCGTGTTTGGTGCACAAAACCTATCATTGTGTCCTTCAACGTACGGGATCAATCCTGCAAAGAACAACGAGTCTGCAGGAGTCGGTTTATCGGTGGCAGAATTTGAAGCATTGCTACCCACACCAAGTAATAGCCACGGTATGGTAATCTCATTGTCACTGATACCACAATCACTGTTGGTCCATTAAGAGAATAGCTAGCCAGCCCGTTGGAAATGGCTACGAACAGTATTCGCATGGGACGACGAACACATTGCTCTGCTTTTTCCAAGGTTAACTACCCAATGAACCTAGGGTGTTTGAAGATGCTAAGGAGAATATTGCTACCTCGTGGGGTGACAGAATCATGAAGAAAAATGATGGAGTGAGGAGTGGAGATGTTTTATAGGAGCTTTGACTATTGTCTTCAAATCACCTCTTATCAATAACACAAGAAACTTGAACGTGACTTCCTGGGCAATGCAAGAGAGGAAAACAAAACCATTAAATCCCTGCACTTACAAGGTAGGATTTATTGGTCTTTATCCTTAAAATGAGTTATTTTGCCTGAATCGTCTGATGCTGATGGTTCCGCTGGTCCCATTCATGGAATCTTCTACCTGGGTAGCCAAACGCGATGTCTGCAAGCGACCTCGTTTCATTGGTCTCAGAATACATGGGAACGCTGAAGACTGCTGTGTCTTACACACGACTAGCGCGGGTTGCTGACAGACGCTACACTGTTGCAAACTAGTACGCTTATGGCCCGCTTGAAATCACGCTGGAGGTTTCCGGCGTTTGGTATATTGTAGTTAAATTGTTAACATAACTCGACATAAAATATATTAGAAGTCACAGTTTTATGATTTTTGGTTTGTTATTCTGTAATTAATAATTTACCTAATTTAGTGAGGACGCTGCAGACAATACCTAAAATGTTGTACTTTTACAACTAAGTATCTTTTTAAAATAAACCAAGTATCGAGGGCTATTTTTGGAACTTATCAATATTTCACATATAATTTTTTACTTTTTAATTTGTTGGACCAAATTCTTGCCAGATTAAGTAGCATGAGTGTTAAACGCTAAAATTTCATTACTCAACAAATTATAAAGCAAAACATTTACTGAATTGTTAAAAATTTGGAAATTTATGAAGTCTAAATACCAGGCACAGTTATTTTTTGATAATTATCTCATGTCATCTTGTGTGTGTAACTCACGCCTTTTAAAAAACATTTCGGTATTGAAATTAAATAAGAGTTACGGGTTTTTCACAGCTCCGATGAAAGAAAAAGATGTCACACACTGAACAAGATCACAATGACAATATTATGAAGAGGATAGATCGCTACTCATCACATACAGGGTAGAGAAAAGTTGTGTCACGAAATTTTACCCCTGGATAGCCGATGCCAGTAGGAATCAAAATTACTAATGTTGTGTAGGTCCACAGCACAAAATTTCTAAACTACGGAAACTTGGCACCACGCGCTCTGATTGGCCTCGGGATTGCCCTATTGCTGGATGCTCTGAACAACACATGACCGCGAATGCCTTGCCTGCCAGAGATCGCGATATATCCAAGGTGGCCCGCATGCTCGGTGGTAGCGTGCCAGCCTTCCACTCTGGGTGCCTGGGGGCGAAACCACTGGGGTCCCGACACATCCATTGTAGTTTCATGATAAGACTTACCGGGAACAAACCCGTCAACAGCTGTTGGTTCGCATACAGAAAGTCTTTCAGAAACTGTGTCGGCCTTGAAAAGGGCTTTTTATGTAGCTAGGACATTGTTTATTAATTAAAGCAGGTGCTAGAACTGGCGACCTTCTGATGTGACACAAGCTTGGTAACGTCAAACGGTGTTTTTCCAAACTCTTTCAAAGATTCCTGGCATTCCCCTGATGTGATTGGCGGCAAGCTGAACGCGCTTCATTAATTCCTCTTCGTTTCTAGGTGGTCCGCGTCTGGGTGGGTGAACTAGAACCTTGAAGAATCCCAACAGGAAAAAGTCTGGTGGCATGAGGTCTGGTGATCACGGGGGCCATGTCCTACGAGCACCTCTGCCGATTACCTGGCCGTCGAAGAGTTCATTTAAATATCCACGCACAGCAAGACTGTTATGTGTGAGCACTCCATCATGCTGCAACCACATGCGTAGCCGCATGTCCAGGGGAACATCTTCCAGCAGGCTAGGAAGAGTTTCTTGCAAACAATGAAGGTAATTTGCCCCGGTAAGTCGAGGAGGTAGATGGACCAGCCCCATCAGATGGTCACCCACAATGCCTGCCTAAATGTTGAGCGAAAATCGTTCCTGGTGTCCGTGGACGTACGTGACGTGAGGATTTCCCCTTGCCCAGTAATGAACGTTTCGAGTGTTGTAAGGCCATCCCGATGGAAGGTTCATTCGTCGGTAAACAATACAGTAGAAGGGAAGTCAGGATCTCGTGCAACACGTCAGAGAAACCACCGGCAAAACCGCACGAGAACAGTCTCTTCATATGCAGCATCCCTTCGTGTTCGAGGTCTTCCAGCATCGCCATGATATCCCGCTAACGAGTCTGTTTCGCCAAGTCGCCAGTGAATTGCTGTAAACGTTTGCGGGTGTGGTTGGCGTCTTGCTGGGTACCATTCCTCACACAACTGTCGACCTTCATGAGCATTACCGTTGGCTAGTCCATAAACAAAAACAATGTCTCGTTGTTCTTCAAATGAATACTGTGCTGCCATGCTTACTGTATGCCTAAATCACAGGTGAGGTGTGCGTGTGCTTCGAAGCGAGGCTTACGTGTGAATGCCTCTGACGTGAAGTGGAGACAAACAGCAAGATCTATTCGACATGTGTGCGTATCACGTTGGGGCAGTGACGGGGCGATGGACGTCTGTGTGTTTGAACTGACAACTATAACGCTGCCCGTCAACTGATGAACGGCAACAGGGCAATCCCATGGCTAATCGGAGCACATGGTGCCAAGTTTCTGTAATTTAAAAATGGTGAGTTGTCGACCTACACAACACTAGTAATTTTGGCTCCTAGACAAGTAAGCTTTCAGCCAGAAAGCCTTATTCTGAATTAGACCACACACACACACACACACACACACACACACACACACACACACCACACACACAGAGAGAGAGAGAGATCAGCCAAAACATGACGACCACTGATCTACTATCGATATAAACCCATCCAGGCTATAGCAGTGTCGCCTGGCGGGTGCATGTAGTATCAGTGAGCGTGCTGTCTGTCTGTAAAATGGGCAAGGCATGCGATATTTCTGAGTTTGACTCATGGCGGATCGTGATGACTTGGAGGCTTGGCATGAGCATTTTGGAAACTGAATGACTTGTTGGGTGTTCAAGAAATGCTATGGTGAGAGTCTTCAACACGTGGCGAAACCAAGGTAAAACTACGTCCTAACCGGCCTCTGTGGCCGAGCGGTTCTAGGCGCTACAGCCGCAGGTTCGAATCCAGCCTCGGGTATGGATGTATGTGATGTTCTTAGGTTAATTAGGTTTAAGTAGTTCTAAGTCTAGGGGACAGATGACCTCAGATGTTAAGTCCCATAGTGCTTAGAGCCATTTGAACCACATCCAGACATTGTGGGTTTGGGCAGCCACCCCTCTTTACATATGTCGGACGTCGTAGGCTGAGTAAAACAGGACAGGTGGCGAATTGTGGCGAAACTAGCATCAGACTATAATTCTGGGTGAAGTACAAGTGTGTCTGAACACACAGTGCACTGAACACTTCTAACGACAAGTCTCCATAGCCAACAACTCATGCATGTGCCAGTGTTGACACCACAACATCGGCAATTATGACTGGAACGGGCATGTAATCATAGGCACTGGACATTGGCACATTGGCAGAGCATCGCATGGGCTGATGAATCCTGTTACTTTCTTCATCATGTCTATGGAAGGACGCGAGTCTGTCGTCTTACAGGGGACAGCTCCTTGACACCTGTACTGTGCAATGTGCAATGGAGACAAGATAGCTGCAGCTCCATTATGCTCTGGTGAACATTCGTGTGGGCGTCCATGGGTCTAGTGGAGCTCGTGCAATGTGCCATGACGACCAAGGAGTATCATACACTGGTTGCAGAATACTTACATCCCTTCATGACGATAAAGTTTTCCGATGGCAGTGGCATTTTTCAGCAAGATCATGCGCCATGTCACAAGATCAGGAGTGTGATGGAGTGGTTCGAAGAACACATTGGTGAGTTCAGATTGATGTGCTGACGGCACAACTCGCCATATCTGAACCTGATCGAACTCATCTGGGATCTGATTGAACGTGGAATCAGAGCTCATCGCCCCCTTCCTGTAATGTGCCAGAGTTAGGTAACTTGTTTGTGCAGATGCGGTGCCAGCTTCCTACAGCGACCTACTAAGGCTTCATTGCTTCCACACCATGATGCGTCGCCACTGTTCTCCATATCAAAAGTGGACATATCAGCTATTAGATAGGTGGTCATAATGTTCTGGCTGGTCAGTATATGTTGTGCCTGTCTGCAACTCACAATTTTCAGTACACTATGAGTAGCAATCTATCCTTTTCATAACACTGTTATTATTCTACCCTGGATTTTCCATTGTTAAACAAGATCCTAATTATGAGGCATGTTTTTTAAGTAAGGTCTGTTTGATCATAAGTACACAACGAAAGGTTCGTTCAAAAAAGTAAATTTATTTTCAGAAAGAACGTACTTCACTCTATTTTTCGACATAGTTGCAAAGTTTGTTGGAACACGTATCATACCTCTCAACCAATTTTAAAATACCCTCTTCATTAAAACTTGCCGCCTACTCCGATAACCAAGAGTTCACTGCCGTTTTCACGTCGTCGTCATCATTTTGACGGTTGCCACTGAGGTGTTGTTGGAGGTTGGGGAACAGATGGTAATCGCTTGGCGCAAGATGAGGACTGTAGGGTGGGTGGTATAAAACTTCCCAGCCAAAACAGTCCAATAAATCGCGGGTCTGACCTGCAGTGTGAGGTCTTGCATTGTCATGGAGAAGGACAATTCCCTTTTTCAGCATGCCGCATCTTTTGTTTTGAATCGCTCTGCGTAGCTTTCTCAGGGTTTGGCAGTATGCTTCTGCATTGATAGTGGTTCCTCGTTGAATGAAGTAAATCAACAAAACACCATGTCTGTCCCAAAACACCGACGCCATTCCATGCTCCGTTGCTTCGATTCAGTGGGATATGCGAAACCCATGTTTCGTCTCCAGCTATGATCTGACTCAAGAAGCCGTCACCTTCTTCGTGATAACGAGTCAAGAACTTGATTGCACACTCAAATCTTTGGTTTTTGTGGTCCTCTGTTAGGAGTTTTGGGATCCAACAGGAGCACAGTTTCCTAAACTTTAGGCGTTCTGAACCAATGTTGTAAAGCACTGATCTCGACATGTCAGGAAACTCGTTTGAGAGACCTGTTATTGTGAAGCATCTGTTCTCACGAATCCTTGCTTCAACTTAAGCCACCAAATCGTTTGTAATCAAAGAAGGGCGACCGGTGCGGTCCTCATCATGGATGTTGTCACGGCCATCTTTGAATTCTCGTACCCACTTACACACTTTGCTTCCACTCATTACAGAATCACCATACACTTCGCAAATCTGTCGATGAATTTCTGCAGCAGACCGGTCCCTTGCTGACAAAAACCGTATCATTGAGCGAACGTCACACGCGGCGAGCTAGTTGATAGTCTTAAACATTATGAAAGCACAGAGCAGAACCGTACAGGTTAGCTACAGAGCTGAAACTGAGCACAGTTGTTCCCGAGGCATGCTGGTACACGACGCACGCTCTCGTTGCGGTATGCGCGAGAACTACTAGTGTCTACAACAAAACGGACCTTACTTAAAAAACACGACTCGTAGATTATTAGTCAGAAAAAGAAGATCATTGTAGCCAGCTTTCAACTGCGAAGTGCAAACGGCTGCAGGCGAAGACAATTGTCGCATATATAGCTGCAAAAAGGGTGAAAGACTGCTGTAGAGACATATATAAATTGACGCTACTTGATTCTTGACTCAAATGGTCCAAACACTATGGGACTTAACATCTGAGGTCATCAGTCCCCTAGACTTAGAACTACTTAAACCTAACCAACCAGAGGACAACACACACATCCACACCCGAGGCAGGATTCGAACCTACGAGCGTAGCAGCAGCGCGGTTCCGGGCTGAAGCGCCTAGAACCGCTCGACCACAGCCGGCCGGCTTGATTCTTGAGGCAGACGCTTGAAGCAACAGCAACACACCCAGTGCAGCTATCAGGGATCTTCTTTCGTCGACTTTACTATAGACGTCACATGACACACAGATACACATCAGACTGACCAAAAGATGCTGATTGGTGGCTTACATCCTGAGTGAAAGCTGATCGTTCTTCGATTGCAGCAGTCAAATATGAAGTTTTTGAGTGATATTGCTTAGATGCTGGAACACTTGTCTCTAGAGCGCAGTTCTGGATACTTTGAGGGTAGACATATTTCGTCTGTAGGTCTACCTTGGATGAAGAACTGTACAGCGCATGAACTTTGAATGTTTTCTTACTCTGTGGTATTCAATCAAATTACATTCTAAAAATATAACAGCCATCAGCACTTCTAAATGTGTCTATGATATAATTTAGTGCCGGAGTAGCAGATCTGTATGAGGTAAATTCGTTCACGGAATTCTATTGTCGACCTGAGAAGAAATAACATTGAAAAATACATAGAATATGAGGGAATTTGTGTGCCTTTATTAGGGTCGTTTGAATAGCACGCAACCCAACGCAGGAATGCACGCCACTCTTCTCGGAAACTAGTGCTGCCGAGGCAAGAGTTTTTTTTTTGATGGAGAGGAAATCATTAGTCTTCTGACTGATTTTACGCAGCCCGCCACGAATTTCTGTCCTCTGCCAACAACCTCTTCATCTCAGACTAGCACTTGTACCCAACGCACTCAATTATTTATTGGATATATTCCAGTCTCTGTCTTCCCCCTCAGTTTATGCCTTCTACGGCTCCCTCGAATACCAAGGAAGTTATTCTCTAATGTCTTAACACATGTCCTATCAACCTGTCCATTCTATGTGCCATTGTTTTCCACGTTTTCCTCTCTCCGTTGATTCTACGGAAATTACCATTTCTTATCTTATCAGTTCACCTAATTTTCAGAACCCTTTTATAGCACCACGTCTAAGTTTTCTTCTTTTCCGGTTTTGCCATACTCCATTATTCATTTCCATTCGTTGCTATGCTCGAAACGTAAATTCTCAGAAATATGATTTTTACACAACTATCGACGAATTGTGAAGGGTATAACATGCTTCCAGCGTGTGCGCCACACAAATGACCGCAAGAATAGAAGAAAACTCCCTATACACAAAATATTTCTACTCTGCAATTTATTCTCAGAGCTACCGTCAGTTACATCACTGAACATGCTTCACATAGATCTGATTTTTTTGTGGCGCAAAGAATGCCATAGTTCTATTTTAAAAACTTCTAATGATCGTTGTGTATTTTTGCTAGAATATATCACTCAAGTGCTTTTCGGTAGGATAAGCAGATAGAGTTTTGGAAGCAAACATATTTTTTATGAACCAATTTCTTGTTGAATCAAAATGAACATAGTTCTTCTTGATGTCAGAATTAGAAGGGAAACTCTATATAATATTACTTTGTTTCCTACTTGAAATTAAAATTTGTTCTTGTTATCAGTATGTTTAGTAATTTTCCGTTATCAACGACCCACATGCTTCATTCTGCAGTCATTACAACATAACATCAATAAGTGATGAAAAACATTCTGAGAAGACAAATCGTGTAATTAAACTTCTTTCACACAAGATGGGCCCAAAATGTGCCGTGGAAGGTATGCCATCTAAACGGCAACATATAGATATGTACACATAAGGAGAGATATGTCAAAATTCGCTACATAATGTCGAACATACGAAGCCTAAGCATATTTATCCACTTCAGTCAGTGAAACGTAGTGGGAATGACGATTATTGCTATAGTGGAATGAAACAACCCAAATTACACTACAAACAGCAAATTAAAAATTGTGATAAGCAAACTGGATTATATGTCAACACGCATAACTATGAAAAACATCATCATAGTGCATCTGATGCTGGTTGAAAATCGACGACTTTCTATTGGAGAGTGATATCGAAGGAATTAATGATTAGCAGTTACAGATTTTACGCCATTACTCGCACAGATTTTGCTAAACTGAATATTGTACCTTGTTCGTGCCACACAAACTGACCGACCAAGAAAAGGCAACACATATGGAAACTGCTGAAGATATCATTGACAAGTGTAATAGAAGCCCATCTCTTATGCAATATACCACCTCATGATATTATTCTCAATGTTAACAGCTCCAGGCAGTGCTCAAACGATAGTGAATGGACACATTCGTAGTATGTACCAGAATTCAACGTAGCACTTTTTTTAGCAGGAACCATAATATAATCAAATGTATGGCCAGCATACCTTCGGTAGATAACTTGTTTCAAAAAATAGCAAACACAAAGAGAATATAGCTTTTTCCACAAACAACAAACTTCAACAGAAATTAGTCCATAGGCCTACCTTAAACAATAAAAAAGGAATTCTCACACTCAGGAATATAAAAAATCGCCTATAAAACTTGCTCAAGTTACTACAGGACAGACTTGTAGGAACTTTCAAATAAGATACACTGAACACATCAACTATTACACACATACACAATTTACAAAATCAGCAATAGCAACGCACATAAAAAAACATTGGACGTCCATTCAGAAACAACGTAGAAGATCATAAATTACTCCACCACTTCCCACTTCCAAAAATATTATTCAATGGATTTAATGGAGGAGTTGGAAACATTTGCATACCCCAAAAAGCAAAGAGAAAAAAATTCTCAGTGACAAACTAGACTAGACAGCGAAAGAGTTAATTTCTTAAAAATGTTTCTCCTGCATATGATAACCGTAATAAATATGTACATTGCCGCATAAACTCTACTCAGCATCTACAACACAACAGAAACATAATCGATAAACCATTAGTCAATTAGAGTGACATAAATATTATAATTGACAAATTTACATATATAATGTGCTCCTCAGACAAAGTATCACCTCTGGCTGTATACAAATTCTTTGTGAAACCATACTGTCGTAATACCTCTGTAGCATGTTTTCATTACAAAAGCAATCAGATTAAGTGATGATTTGCGTGTGTGTGATATTCTGCGTAATTGAGGAGGCGCAATAATTGTATATACAAAACAAAAATCCTATCTCTAACATTAGCATATAGAAAACATTCCACGGTTCATGTGTCTGATTTTCCGATTGCAGAATAACCTCAAAAGACAACTACAGTGCAAGAGGGCAGAATACCAGACATGCCAATTTCACAAAAAATAAGTAATTTTGAGAATATTTCTCGTGGAAAAGATTGGTTTTTTAGTATATTAAGATGAACATAAACAGTCTAGACCGCTAGAAACCTTAATTGTTGCGGTTACCGATATCGGTCAGTTATCCATAAACATCGATTATGATAAAATTAAGATAGCACTACTTATAAGGGTATTAAAACATATCTAGTGTGTTTGGCCAGATTTGTACTGGAGTAACCTGGAGTTTTCTGCACGACAGCGGCCTCCTTCAGGTTCCGATTTGTGTGTACACCTTCTTGGTTAATCATCTGGATTTGCCGTTAGTTCCTCATTCTCAAAATATTCCTGAGAGGCATATATTTTGCAGACTTATCGGGCATTCAGAGAAAGTTGCCAGCAATGTAATGGTTCGACTGATTTATTTTTAAGAAGTCTTCGATGGCAACTTACAACAGCTTTACAAATATTACCAAAAATGAGTTGTGCTCAATGGATACTTCGAAGGGATTTTGTATTTTTTTTCTTCTAGGAGATCATTTACTAAAGCAATTAGAAACATCTTGTATTTGGATTATCATAATAATACGCAAAACATATAATTGTAAGTGTAACAAACTTACGATTGTTTAGCCTTTAGGAAGCGTGATGACCTGACTAAAATGTCAGGTTGCAGCTGGCCTATTTCGTCGACATCGTAAGAGTACTGTGACCACACGTTGACTGGAAGTCCTGGATGTGTCTGCACTTCTGAGGACTGAACTTCAGGAACAGCCTATGAAGAAATATTAATCGTTAGCCGAGCATGTAATACACAGCTGGTCATTAACATTGCAACACTTGGAAGGATAGTGAATAATAAAATGTCTTCCTTATTACGTATCTGTTATTGTGGTCGATATGGGGTAAATTAGTGAGAAATCTAGTATGCATAAATGCCATATTTATGAACAACAATTGCTCTCAACCAGCGGGGGTTCGAGTCGGACTGAACTTGGATGGCAGATACGGGTCGGCAGGTGAAGATTGAACCGATCGCTGTCTCAAAAATCTACGGATACCAGTCATTGAATGCTGGCATCTATTTAGGCTGGAGCAGAGGTGGGAATCTTCCTACACGTCGGTCAGCAGGTCGGAAGATGGCATAATATATAGCCGAAATTGGTTGCTCAACAAAATAACAATTTGGAAATTTAGGCGGTTGAAAGGTGTTTTGATTTGACATTCTCAAAGTACATGACATAACTGAACGATCACGAACGGCTGAACGAACATCTCTGTTCTATTAGGTGCTAATCACCCGGCGAAGTTGAGATTCTGCATGGCGCTCCTGATTAAAACTGATTGCATATTTTCATGACGCCCCAGCGATCATCGGGAGAAGCAGTATTGCAGAACACTATACCGCACTCATGACACGCAACGATCCCGCAATTATCAAATTCTGAGACACGGTGTTACGCATTTCTCCCTTTTACACGAGGCATAACACTATCTTCTCGCAAACCACCAACATTAAGCTGTGATTTTAGAATGAGAAACTGAATGTGTAATTTTTCCTTATACAAGGTGTTTCAAAATTCCTACTACATGCCTTATGAGCCATAGAGAGGACACAGTAGATGAAGTTTTGAAAAGGAACAAATCTCCGAAAATTTTACTTATGGATATAAAACAAATTTGAAGATCAAATGACTTTCAAATCTCTCATTTCATAGCATGCGCACAGGCTGAGTTCATGTTTTTTGTTAATCGTATTGCGTTCATTTCTTTTCGTTTTCAGTTATGACAGTAAAGTTTAATTGAGTTTGTTAATATTTCTCTATAACCACTAGAATTTTGTTTTGAAGTTTTTATGTTGTATCTTACTTCTTTGGTGAAGTTTGTGTCGTTAACGTATCGCAAGCTGTACGCAAAGACTTGCCTGAGGTAGTCCTGCGTAGCACAAAGAAATGGCAGTATTGCTGAAACTGACAGCAATGGTTAACAAATAAATAAATTTGAAATACTGCACACATCTGTTACTAACTCTTAGTGTTACTCCTCATCTTTTATATTGTTGACTTATATCTTCTTCTCATAATGAATTTTCTTAGGTGTCTAAATTATTATCATAATTATTTAGCAGTTTTTCTTACAATCATCAACATCAGAGCTTTTGTTTACAGATAAATACAGTGACAGGTGAATACAGTTCGCCTTTTGGCTTACAAGACATCTTCACTACTAGTATAATTCATGGTTTTTTGTGATATTGTGTATTATGAGGTAACAAGTGTTCCAAATAATGCGCCAATGTTCTGCATTTTCAGTCAGGTCATGACGGCTGTAAACATATGCCTAGTTCACTTCTTTGCGGAGTGCATTCTGAACTTAGATTTGGCTAATTAATTGCCCTCTTATATTCACATCAGCCACACATAATTAAGTGGATACCATGGGCTGAGAGAACTGTATATTGGATTTGTGAAATAAAAACATTATCAGTACCTCTTACACAGTACATAGTTAACCCCGGTGGAAAGCTTACTGTGGGGCTTATATTGAATGACAATATTATTCAATCGTAGCAATAAGATTTTACTGCAAGAGCTAAGAACATCTATACTAAAATTAACAATGGTTTAAGGCTAAATTAAAACTTTTTATACTCAGTATATAGACACAAAATTAACAACGATTTAAGGTTAAGTTAAAACTTATTGCAAGTACTCAGTAAACAGACACAAAATAAAGAGTTTATTATGAAATCATGCTTTTGTGCACATACTTGTAGTTGCTACTCTTTGCAAAATTTACTAACGAGAAGGATCTTGGACACACGGAAAATTATAATAAATGTGGTAAGTCTTCCTTTTCTCGTATCTACTCTACATAAGTAAGATTCTAACCTAAGTTCAGTAATATTTTTGAGATCTATGCCAGTGGTTACATGATGATCAGAGAGGTATAATATACCAACTGCGTTTAGTGAATCGAAATCGTTAACATTTATAACTAGTTAGTTTAGGCAGCGTGTTAAAAGTCGCAAGAGGCAAGAAAATAGTATGGAACTGCTAGAACTGAAGATCTGGACGAAACCAAGTGAAAAGACATCCCAGTGATGTGAATTCAGTACTAATGAGACTGTGAAATGCGTAAAGATACAGAATTAATCGTTTGAACCTGGTAATAGACTTTGGAGTCAAAGCTTTTTTGCATAAGACAGGCATAAAAAGTATACGCCTTTATCCACAACACGCTTTCCTAATCTGACGCCCTTGTAAACAGCCGGATAAGGCCACTCGTATAGTTCGCAGGTGTTTACTTGCGAAACGAACGGTGTAATAGTTTTTAATTTCCGTTCACGGTCTGAATCGCCCTTGGCACGAAGAACCGTATAAAATCTGGAAGGATCTGACGTGGAAACTGTCAGGCTAGAGGTCTCAAGTTCCACTGAAATAGGTCCCCACATCCGCAATGGTTAGTGACCCTGGCCGGTTTCTATACCTCCTATTATCCTAGTCTACGACAACAATCACAATGCGTACTCTTACAACATTACTACCAGCAATTTTTGCTTGTTGCCCTGTTATTAGGTTAACTTAAAAAGCATACTATATAGTAAACTGTTATTGTGCTCTAATTTTTCCTTTAATCAACAGCATACTTATGTATCACAGCTGCTCCTCCGATCAAACCGATATTCACTTCTCAATAAATAAAGGCAGAAATACTTTACTCGTTCTTCTCAGACAGCGCATGAGCTATTTGCACATAATTTAAAATTAATGAAAAATCTCTCTAGTTGCTATTTATTACGTTATGAATTTGACTACCGGTTTCGCTCTTTATATTAGGCCATTTTCAAGTGGTTCTGAAAATTGTCAAAACAAATAATATATAAACATTGTGTATAATAGAAGATGGAAAAGCAAGGCTTACATATCTATACATACAAAAAAGTAAATGTTGGTTTGTTCAAAATCGTACGAGTATATCTCCGAAAGGTCTTCCCCGTTTGCTTTCGGATTTTGACACAACGTTTCGTTCGAATACGCGTGTGTTTTTATATACCTAATAGAGCGCCACATATAATATATAAATAAATGTCTAACAATCATTAGTGGCAGACTAGTAGTGGTGTTCTACACTAGATTTAAAAGATATGAACAAATTATAAGCGGATTTACAAGTGGTGTAATGTTGCAAAAACAAAAGCATTAGACGTCCTTGAACACCGGATGAAAATTTACAAAATCACATCTCTCCGTGCCTTAAGGAATCACAAAAACACCATGGGTAAATGAAGTAGTTATCCAGTAAGTAGTAACAACCATTCTATGTATGAAGGCGAACGAGTTGCAATTGCTGCAGACATTGTCTTTCGGCGACCCTAACAAAACATCTCAATTTAGCATTCACATTCACCAAGCAACACAAGAGGACAACTTTTCCAAGAGTCTTAAATTTTTAAGCTTATAAATCAGTAATTCTCCTGGTATAACCGATAAAGATGTGTTAGCACTAGACGAAAGCGATAATGATGTCCACTTACTATGACGGTCTTTAGAGCGCTCGACAGACGAACAACAATCTGATTCTTAAGGAGAAGGTATTTTGTATAACTTCTGCAAGCAAAGTTTCATTTTCCAGTACTGATTGTTCCCTTAACTTGCGGAACATGAGAATTTCAAATAGCTTCATCTAAACCCCGATCATATCATTCCGGCATAGATATTCAGCTTTATGCAAGTAGCACACTACCTGGAGAACATATTATAAGACGAGGATAAAGATATTTTGTTCATTGGCGACAGCTGCCAGATTACTTGGTGATATACGTGGCACCTAGAAGAAAGTGAAGTCCAAATTTCTCGGCTCTATTTGAGATAGGAGACAAGATATTATTGAAGCTGGAATTCAGTTACAGCAACAATGAAGTTCTCGTGTGATCAATTTGAACATTCTTCTCTGCAACAGTTCACAGCATTTGTGTTATCTATTAAATTTGCTTCATAGAAAAACTGCCGTTATCAATAATATTGCATTTTATCATGATGAAAGTCCCCTGTATTAAAGAAAGTGAACACATTCTCTGAATAGTGACTGTAGTGACCTGAGACTTGAGCTAACTCTCAAACTTCCCTTCAAAAAATATTTTAATGTCGTATTAGAAACAACATGCTATCACAGGGAAAAACACACGCAGACACACACACACACACACACACACACACACACACACACACACACACACACACACACACAGACAAACATAAACACTAAATATTTAACGCGTTATACTGTAATACACTTTACTTGTTCCAGACGCGTTTCTCCTTTTACATTAAGGAATCGATTTTATATGCGGTGCTTATAGATAAGAAAACAGTTCACATCACAATTTCAACATAAATAAATTACTACGTACAATTATTCGTTTTTGAGCAAAAATCTGTGTTTTCTGTCATCATGTCGTAGTTTATAGGTCGCACTGACACTTCACTTACAAAACATTGATACATTTTTACGTCACGGTCTTTCCGTTTCGTAGTTTTCGTATTTCGAAGGCTTCCTAGTGTGGAACACCACTACTAGTCTGCCACTAATGCAAAACTTACGAGAACTGCGAGTAATTTCTGCCTAACTGTGTGTTCATGTGATGTCCCTTGTATTACTTGTTTACTTACGTGCTGCCATCTACTATTCTCTTCTGTTCGCTGTCTCTGTTTCTATACGTGTGTGTGTGTGTTTTTATGTGTGTGTGTGTTCGTTTCTATATGTGAATGGAAATGTTTCTTTTACATTTTAATAGTATTTTAAGATATTTGGAAGGATAGGATTGCAGCTATCTTAACATACTGTGAAAATACTAGTCTCTTTACCGCAGCTTCCCCCATATATGCATTCGACACATATGGTGAACACACCGCCTCCTACCCTTCTCTTTGTCCACCTCTTCTCCCCCTCTGTTTGTCTACCCCATCCTCCCATCTCTACCTGTACATCTCTTCTTCCCCACTCTCTCTGTCTCTTCATCTCCTTCTCCCACTCTGTCTGACCATTTCCTCCACCCCTATTCTTTCTCACCATATCTTCCTCACCCTTCCTCTCTCTCTTTCCAACTCTACCAGCCACTCTTCCCTTTCCACTTGCCTCTTGCATCTCCCCCCCCCCTCCCCTCTTCCCCCTCGCTCTGTCCATCACCTCTTCTATCCATCTCAACCTGTCCCCAGCAATGCTCACCGGCATGTGTAGCCCCTGCAGTTCACTTCAATAAAGCAGGTCAGTACTACTTGAGAACATGCCTGTCATGCAGGACAGGTTATACATCATGGGCTTGAAAATAATTTATTTGTCCGTGATGTACAAGCTGCCATGCAAAGCAAGTCGATAAATCAGGCTGATACATCTCCAACACAACATGCCTGTGTACAGGGCAGGCTGCATGTCGGTCTATAGCCAGGGGCCGAGACAAAAAATACGTTTTCGCATGCATCTCCACTCCTATTACAGCTAGGAGGCTATACACCCCAGGATGCTGATACTTGTGTACTTGTGAGACCTGCTGTTTCTGTACCAAATTTAGCTGAAATCCCTCCAGAGGTTTGGGAGTTTGGGAGGAGATCCTGGACATGCACAAATACACACTTACACTTTGATAGATAAAAAGATGCTTTCATGCACACACACAAACAAATACACACACACACACACACACACACACACACACACACACACACACACACAGAGGTAGAGACTGAGAAAGGAAGTACCACCAGCATGAACAAGTAAGGTAAAACATCAAGTAAACACAAAATTATAACAGAAGTGAATCACAGTGCTCGAAAAATAAATCTACAGTTAGTGCCAGATTAATAGTGGTGTTCTACAGCAGTTGAAAACTACGGAGCTAAAAGACCGTGACGTGAAACTATGTCAATGTTTTGTAAGGGAAGGAATAGTGAGACATCTAACCAGATGAGAGGAAACGCAGATTTTGTCTTAAAACGAATAACTTTATAAAGTAATTTATTTAAGCAAAAATTATGATGCAAGCTGTTTCCTTATCTACAAATATTACATACAAAAATAAACTATATTATTTTACATTAAAAATAAATAAAAAGCACAATGCGTGTGCAACAAAAGTAGACTGCAGCAAGAAAACGCATTTGAATTTATGACACGAATATTTATATACTTGTTGCAGATGATACCCATACGAACGAACTTGTCATAAACACCAACATTCACCTACCTGGACGCCAGTGTCGTATCTCCTCCTGTGTATCGTTACTTTATCAATTTCCTCTATGCCCACTGCAGTGTAGGTTCCGTCTTCTTCACAGGGGTCGCGTTCTGAAAGCTGATCTTCACTTCTGGACAAAATTCCCGTGATTGTCGTTTTGGTTTCATGCTGAAACATAAAGTAAATGTTGAATTGATTCCGGGTAAAGATTTACTTTGCACTGAAAACATATCGCTATTATCTAGACAAGAAAGTTTCCCTTCTCTCACTCGATTGAGAATCTATTCACACACAACACGTTACAATTTGAGAACAACGGTATTGGTCAAAATCATAACATTAGGATTTGGCAAAACCCTCAGTGCCACCCATCCACATATATTGAGAATTTTAAAATGTACCTTAAAGAGGAAACTTGCAATGTAACCCAAAACGCCTGCAGATAGACAACAACCTGACACATCTCTGAGGCCAGTTGCCTTCCTGCAGGCCCCTAGGAGTATCTCGCAGGTTTTTTCCTGTAAAGGCACATTTTGCTGAATTGGGGGAAGGAGTCTTAGAGGGACCCTTTGCCTTTGTATTCATGTATGTATCAATGTGGCACCCTCATTGATTACGCCACAGGAGGGCATGAAACAGGAGCACTGAAAAGGCGTAAGGACCCTTTGCTGCTTAGGATCATGTTAAAATTTTGTCGCATGGTTTTCAACGGTCGCTTGTCGTTCTACCCTGTATACGAGAGTAAAAATTTGAGG
Source organism: Schistocerca piceifrons (assembly GCF_021461385.2). Taxonomy (NCBI): domain Eukaryota; kingdom Metazoa; phylum Arthropoda; class Insecta; order Orthoptera; family Acrididae; genus Schistocerca; species Schistocerca piceifrons. The sequence goes on from NC_060149.1 coordinate 125,546,399, forward strand.
TCGCACTGCTTCCCAAAGGGGTGAGATTACGTTCAGTGTGGCTGCAGCCCCGTGATATCTGTCGAAAAGGACTGAATCGAACAGGAGGTGCCAACGGTGACTTAGGTTGTCAAGATTGTATCTTCCTGTTTCTCATCACACCACTAATTGTCGTTTCGACCGCAGAATGGGTGGGAATCAACGTCCCAAGGGAAGGGGTGGTTTCATTGATGCTCTTTATGCCGCCCCCTGGAGCATTCTCGTGACGATTCTAAGCGGCGGTGAGTCTGAAATGTTTTCTTCGGCCACCCATAAGAAACGCTGGACGTAGCGGTTCCGACCTCCATCGCAGAGGTGTGAAAAGAAGGAGTGAAATGTGGGTCAGAGAGACTGTGACGATCTTTCCATCGTGTGTCACGTCCATGGTGGCGTTGGGCAGAATAATAGAGAAATTTGGTGCCAATGTGTCATTATTAAACCACCGTACACGTCACATGAACTTCTGAGCTCTGATCTTTTGTTCGCATGTGTCGATACATTGCTGTTTGAAGAGTCGCCAAGGCCGATGGTGACGTCGCAAGGGGCCACGCATTTGCACCATTACAGAGAAAGGTTGTAGGCACCACTGAGCCAAATTTCAGACTTGTCTGTCAGAATGGGAGACAATAATGGTATTTCGAAAAGTAATCCTATAATTCTGTTACACAGCGTATTTTGCTATTCAAATAGAGCCGGCCGGATTGGCCGAGCGGTTCTAGGCGCTACATCTGGAACCACGCGACCGCTACGGTCGCAGGTTCGAATCCTTCCTCGGGCATGGATGTGTGTGATGTCCTTAGGTTAGTTAGGTCTAAGTAGTTCTAAATTCTAGTGGACTGATAACCTCAGAAGTTAAGTCCCATAGTGCTCAGAGTCATATTCAAATAGGAGAAAGCAGTTCCTAACTCTGATCGTAGTTGCGGAGAAAATTTGAATCAATGCATTCCAGGTGGTTGTTCATTGCAGAAAAAAGCATGAGTTTCAATGGCTTCGTTGAAGGTACCAACCAGATCTTATGTGGAAAAATTTAGGGATGTGATGTCCGAATTAACACACAGTGCTAGAGTTTAACGTCATGTCTTTCGGACATGTACAACAGAACAGACACCGTTTTGATCCTGCAGCTATATTTGATTATGGTCGAAAGGAAATAAAGAGATTCGCTGCTGCTAGGCATTGAAATAATTTAATGATGGGGTTAAAAATTTGTTTCGAACCAGTTGGCGAAGGTGGTCAATGCGACTGTTCGCGAGAAGCCTAAAAATTCATGTGATTTCAGGAGGAAGACTGGGTGGTAATGCTCAATACGAGAGCCTCCAGCTGGTTTGGTCACAGGAATAATGAGACTTTCCATGAAAGTAGATGGTACGGGACCACTAATGATAGCAACTCTTGGTACATCTCCTTCCACTACGGGGTCATCTGATCCTTAAAAGTCCAATATAATTCCAACAGAAAACCAACTGGAATCAGTTGTTTTATTAACTGCCCCCTTGGCAAGATCATCCACCACATCGTCAGTCATGATCTCTTCCAAAAGGGATGCCAACACTGTATTATTAATTGTGCCAGTGAGGGTCTAGGAGACTGCTACCAAGGCTGCATCATTGTGGCATGATACTGGTCAACAGGCACATGGGATATGTCTACCTTCATCGTCACCTGCAACTAGCCAGGAGATCCAGTGCATGGACCAACGTTCGTCGTCTTTGTCGTCGTTTGCAGATAATGTTGTGCATAGAGGGAGGTTTTATGCCGATCCTCTCCTGGCATCTCTTTTGGACCATGACACCCTCAAGACTATGGCGAGTAAGGGAGAGAATCTTCGCTTTGGCGTGACGGATCTACATCTGTCGACCTGGGTATCGTAGGAGCACTGTAAGTTCTCAGAGAAGTGCATGATAGAAATCCGTTGTTTGTCGGTGCCAGAGATATCTTTCCCTATTGTAACCAACTAAAAAGCTACTTTCACGATCAAGTCATCAACAAATCATTGATGTATACATCACCAATCGACGTTCACACGAGGCCCACACAATTCCTATTAGTTGCCTACATTCCTGATTCCATAGGAGTGTCACATTCAGTTTCCTTAATCCGCCACTTCTCCACACTGCCTCCGGAGGTGTCTGTCAGGAGGTATACATTATGGTCCGAGAAAGCCGTAGCAAGAGCTCCACTTCCAGAATCGCCGTCGCAAGGTCAGAGGATACGTAGATGCAATCAAGTTTGATGGCGAAATCGCTGGTCACACGAGTTAAGCCACAGCTATCGCCTCCCAAATATTAGCAAGACGCAGGTGTAATACTAGAGACGCAGTTCGGGGCATGGAGTGCTGTTCGGTTGTTGATCTTTCTCAGACAGCACACTATTAAAGTCTCCGTCAATAAGCCCAAGAAGAGAGGCGTAATTTCTTCCTTGTAAAACCGCGATTGCTCCCAGAAGGCGTATGAACATTAATGAGTCGAGTCTCCTGCATATCGAACGCCAGTCCACGTGCCAAAGGTAAGTTCGTTACATTAGTTACCTCTATTCCATCTTGCACAAGAGCAGCTGTTCCACTGCCTCCCATAGCAGGAGGGAAAGCATAAATAGTAAACCTGTAGAAGTCTGGTTAGGTCTCTAGTCGAACTATCTGCATCAGTGCAACATATATGTTCACCACCCTGTGCATATTGCGCAGCAGCTGAAGTTTGATATGTGTGCAGAACATGTTGAGATTGATTGTGGCATTCTTGTAAGCTTGCAGGTGGTCCACAGACAGTGGAAGGTTCGTAACAACATGAGGCGTAGGTGCAATCGTAGCAGCAGATCAATCATATCGAGCCACCCCTTCACTGCACAAAACATCCTATCCTTCCAGTGCTGCAGACCCAACAGCCGCCTGTGCACTCTCAGCCAAAGATTTGGGGACAATATCATCTGCCAATATCATCAAGTGGGTGGTAAAGTCTCCGAAAGCCTCCCCAATGGGACATGGTGGCTGCAGTGATAGTATGACATTGGGTATTGTTTGTCAGGTTGGCTGGCGATCAACATCTACACGTCCGAGATGAGTGAATCGACGACTGGTCCGGTGGAGGGTAATCATGCCACAGTCCGGCGTGGAGGCGCCCATAGAAAGCACATTGTGGTGGGGAGAGATCACACTGGCTCGCGACTGTGTCATGGGTGCACCAGTTCCTCTTTGGGGACCACTGTTTCCGAGATTACGTCTCTGTGTCAGATTACGGGAGTGAATCCTGACGTGGAGGCACAACCATTGCATCAACTTCCACGTCGTTACAGGGTGTCTCTTCATCTCCTTCTAGTGCTAGTAGAGTGGGAGAGCGGATGGCGTTAGGAATCGGTCGCAACTCCTTATCTCGTCTTGACATCGCCATTTGCAAAATGTCCTGCAGGGGTTCAGGTCCATGCATATGTCTGGAATCTGTCCAGAGTGTGACTACATATGTGAGGAGTAATGATATCAAGGAGGTGGAATGCATCAAATCCGAAGGTCGGAGCTGGTCAATCTGTCACTGCCGATACTCTGAGCGAATGCAGCCCTCTTTTCCATAACCTGAGCATGTATTCAGCTGACCATTATATATGATGATCGCTCAGCATCCCCCGATGTAGAGGTAGGACGGAACATGCTTAGTGGGATGGATGCACACCTATCGCCCTCCATTTAGTACAGTGTAGGTGGTGAATTGTGCCCATTTTTCCGCGATGTAGCTGTGAATCATTCCATAGTGCCAGAGTGCAGACACCACGTCGTCTGCCGGCACTTTGAATTGGAGTTCGAATATGTGGATCGTCCTGAGACTGCGACCCACCTGATCCAGTCACTGGAGCAATGTTGCCATCAGAATGTCGAAACTTCAGCTCGTCTCTCGTCTACTCTAAAATCGCGTCGCATCAGTTACTAATTTAAGGTAAATCATGCTGCACACAACTGATAGGTGGATTCCGACAAGATAGGTACCATGGAACTTCACTTCATCTTGAAGAAATCGTTCTACTTCCAGCGCCTTGGAACGTGCATATTCAGTCGAGAAGAAGAATTTCAGCGTCGATTTCGGGTAATAACTGACCATTTTCTTCGAAAGACATTCACTCATGTGAAGGTTGCTAAAGTACATGAACACCTCAAAAGAGTGCACCATGGGGAGAATGTAAAAGAGCTCCATCCACATCGGTTCACTGCCAAAGGCAGTCTGCTCGCTTTGACCACCCAGGCAAAGTCCCTGACTGGCTCAAATTTCCATCCTAACCATACACTAATGACGTAGTGCCCGTGCCCATTACCTTTTTCACTACGTGCAGCGATTAGCTAATTCCCGTAAGAGTTCGAGCATGTTTGAGTCTCTGCACTGAGAGGATCACTGGGCCATCTCGCCCTAGTTATATACGTGCAATGTCTCTTCTTTCGGACATTCCTGAAAGAACAGGCGCCATTTTTGACGCTGCAGCCATATATGTGATACAGAAGAAATAAAGATATTAGGTACTACTGGGCACTGAAATACATCAATGGGGAAAGATGAAAATTTGTGATTTCAAGATCTTCACCAGGAACGTGGCAATGTATCTTATGCGAGTATTGTAACATGTTATTTCATATGAACAAACTTGTTTGGGGTGGCGTTTGGGGGAGGGGGCAGCAATATCCGCTAGCCCTTAGCAACTACAGAGATGTGATCGCCCTTGAATCAGCCTGTTTGTTGTGTGGTGCCCTGTTCTCTGTGGACTTCGATCATATGTTTGACAAAGTGAGCCATTTTTTCCTGACTGTTGTGATGGACCGTGTGGCCTTCCCTGCTGCCTTCACCCACATGATCATGTGTATTCTCCATTGTGTCTCGTCAAGGGTGATGATTAATGGTAGGGCAGAAGGACACATCCCAGTCTTACGTTCTGTCTGACAGGGCTGTCTCCTCTCAATGGTCCTCTATGCTATAGCAATAGAGGAACTTCTATGTGGGGTGAAACAACATCTTTTGGCGATCACGCTGAGGGGACACAACTTCCAACGCTGCAGTTATGCGGATGATCTAGTCTTATTTGTCCGCTCGGAAGAAGGGGTCTGTGTGGCCGTAGGATGAATCGAGCAATATGGGAATGTAGCAGACAGCGACATGAGCATATGGTCAAGTCACGAGCCATGGGAAGCGGCTTTCGGAGGGGGGGGGGGGGGGGGGCACGCTGCAGACGATGGGTTCACTTTGGTGTTTGGGCATCATATTTACGAGAGACGGGAGATGTCCGCTGTATGACGGCGCTGAACTATAAACGCCTTTTACAAGCTCTCCACACGGGGGTCTGAGTCCACCTCCTCCGAGCATTAGATACGGTACAAAGAGCCGTCTTCATTAACAACCACATGGTGTCCTGCATACATCATTTGGCGAAAATACTAACGTTGACTCCAATTATGGCACAACGGATCCAGGTAGCCTAGCAGTGTACTTCTCTTCAAGATACGATATGATAGCATCACCCACTCCCCTCGAAGCAGAAGACTGGCGGTTATCAACGTTCATGAGCGTGCTGTGTGCACACGAAGGAGTACTTCAGTGCAGATACACAAACACGCTCAAACTCTTACGGTAATCAGCGAATCACTGCGAGTGGTGGGGGTAATGGGCAGGGCTACTACGTCAGTAGTGTGAGGACAAGTTGGAAATTTGAGTCAGCCAGGAATCGTGTCCAGATGCTCAATGTGATCAAGGCGGCCGTTCGCGAGAAACGGAAAAATCCGGGTTCGAGTCCCGGTCCGACACAAATTTTCAACATTCCCCATTAATGCATTTCAGTGCACTATAGCAACTTATCTCTTTATTTCCTCAGGATCGTAATAATATATGGCTACAGAACCAAAAATGGTGTCTGTTCTTTTGCACATAAATAAGGAGACATGTGTGAATGAATGTGGCGTAGATTTTCTTGCATGTGTGTACAGATCCAGGCAGGATGTTCACACATCATTGTATAAATTATTGTGAAGAATACTGTTTCATATTTACATATGTAATACTTTTAAATCCACAAGACTATTTGTTTATCGTGACAGCACACTGGTAACATTGAAAAAGTAAACAAAGAAGTTGGGCTATTCAAGCACGAATAGCAACCCGCCCTCATAGTTTTGCTTTCGTCAGTGCCCCATCTTCTACTTCCCAAACCTTACAGATGTTCTCGTGCATACCGTGAAGGACTAATACTTATGGAAGGAAGGGTACTGAGGAGACATGGCTTAAGGTGTCCTCACACGGAACATGTACCTCATCGTGAAACACGCCTGGCCGAACTTCCATCTTGGTTGGCACTTAGAAAAGAGCTGGTGACCCACGCAGAACGTGTTCCACATCATGATTTGTGAAAACAGCTCTCTCCTGTGGCAGTTGTTGGTTGTATCTGCCTCGAAAATCGCGGAGTTTATTTCCAAAAATTAACGCATGTAAAATTTCTGTCTTATCTCTAATAAAACGCACTTTCCTTCCTTATCAATAAGCTTGCTATGTTGATCTATTGTTAGTATACATGAATAAAAATTTCAATATCCATGAAACTGATACAAGACAGAAAAGAAAGTTACATTTCCAGTCAGTAAAGATATTACCATTTAAAATTTCCATTACAAATAATGTGAAACACATATATAACAGTCTTCCTCATAAAATAAAAATTATTCATCATTCTCACTCTTTAAGAAATCCTTTAGATCATTATTATTGATCACCGCTTCTATTTAGTTGCAGAGTTTTTAGAATATTGAAACACGAAACTTTAAGCAACAAAGAGCAAAATCTGTTACTGCAGTACTGTACGCTCTCTTACAGATAAAGCAAGTAAAATAAAATAAAAAAAATTCTGTGCTGCAATACTACTGCTAAATTTTCTGTAATTTACTTAAGTGTGTGTGTGTGTGTGTGTGTGTGTGTGTGTGTGTGTGTGTCTATGTGTATATGTGTACATACTTGCGTGATTGTGCACAAAGTCATATATAATATTATAATGGAATTTAGTACCCTATAATCTGGAATTTTTTGAGACGAATAAATAAATAAATAATATATTGCGATGCAGTCCAGCATTACGTAGAGTGCAGTTTTGCACTTTGTTGGTCCATGTTCCCTGTCATGTTCAGAAAATGGAACAAACTCAGTCCTGAGAGAAAGAGTGCTCTGAAATGTACAGAACATACCTATGTTAAATCAATAAGAAAATACCACAATATTTTATGAAGACCGTAGACAAATATAAATATATTTATAGATAGTAGGACACGAACTAACTACATTTCACTTCACAACTCCACCCTCCTGCAAACTACACTATGATGAACTGGTACTGCATGTATGTCAATGTCTTTCATGCTTCGATATCCTGAAGACTTTAAACATTCATATGTCGAAACAAACACTGAATTATAGCACATCGTACCAATAATTAGACGTTTTTGGTAAGTATTCAATACACTGTTGCCTTGAAATGGCATACTTTCATAAAATACGAGTTATAATACAAAAACAACCAAATACAAATTATTTAATCACCAATATGATATTTCCCATCATTTTATTACAGCATGTCATACCAAAAACGATGAGCCTTCGAGAGACGTAAGTCATAATATAAAACTCGCCAAATATGGGCATCATCTGTAAAAGACATAATCCAGTATGGCGTTTCCCAAATTCTGCTTGTGGTATATAATGCTGTCTTGCATGTCATTGGCCACGGTCCTCTCCACAAAGTGAAAATCTGGCTTACCTTATTCAGTCTTTCACCCTTCAGTATACTGTTGAACTTGAAATTCCACTTGTTATGTCACCAAACTTGTACTGAAAAGCAAAATTCCCAGGTTCGAGTCTAGGTCGGCAAACAGTTTTAATCTACCAGGAAGTTTCATAACAGCACACACTTCACCGCAAAGTGAAAACTGATTACGAAAACAATCGCCCAGGCTGTGGCTAAGCCATGTCTCCACAGTATACTTTCGTGTAGGAGTGCTAATCCAGTAAGGTATGTAGAAGAACTGTAACGTTTCAAGGGTAGGAAACGAGGTATTAGCAGATGTGTTGTAAGCCATACTTGGATATTACAGATAATAGAACAGTTGCAGGAGAAAGGCAAAGAACTCAGGTTCGGGTCCTGGTCGAGCACACAATTTTAAGCTTCCAGGAAATTTCATATCAACGCACTCTCCACTGCAGACTGAAAATTCATTATGTATCATACACCATGTTCAGATTATATTTATGAAAACTGTATTGTGAATTTAAACTTGTAGGACACAGTGAAGTTCAGCAAACAGAAATCAATAAAACGAGAAAAATCCACAGCAATATAGAGTCGAGTAACAATGGAGAATTATGTAAACTGGCGAGGTTATTTGACAGCAAAAGTTTTCAAGATGCGTTTAGGCTGGACGAAGAACTGAGGCAGAGGGTGTCGCGTAAGACTGGCACAGGAAAGAACTGTATGGGGAAAGCGAGAGTTTATTAAATAAAGTGTCAGGATTGTGTACTGAAGTACGTAAGAAAAACGGGTAGAAATTTTAAAGTGTGGTTGAAAGAGCATAATAATAAAGAGAACGGCTTATCAGCGGTGGCGAAGCACCTCAAGAACGAGCAGCGATCGGTGGGTAATACCACAGACTGCATGCGGCTATTCCCTTTGAGGATAAAGGGTGGTTGCTGTCATATTTACAGGAAGTTGACTTTTTCTGCACTTTGTGACGGGAAAGTGTCAGCGTGTAAAATGAGAAGACATAAGTGTCCAAAGGGCGTATCCGGGCTCGCTTTAGCGATGTCTTCCTTTAGGAGCAATCAACAACTTATTCCTAATTAGCAGCGTTGGGTGTAATGTTCTCTGTTGGTTATTCTGTATGGATGCACACATTGTAACATAGCTGTAGTATTGGTTTCTAGAATATATTAGGTTTTGACATATAATGTTCAAAGATTTTACGATAAACAGTAACATCGATGGAATCTGTGATACATCCGTTATGGGTCAGTGTTATCTTTGGTAGGTAAAGGTAGCTGCCTTTAGTTTGCAACTGAGTCTTGTAGAGTATCATGTGCCAACATGAGAGGTTCAAGAAAAAGTTTTGTGTTTGACAAAGCATGTTCCGTGCTGGATTTTTACTTTTGATGCTGCCTGATGGCATAGAGAGTTTAAGGGATGTTATACTACAGGTCGATATATATATTCACATAGTCGTCAATAAGTCTAGTATAACGATGTATTGATTTGTTTCCTTGTTTTATAGCAGCTGATAATATGATAACGTAGTGCCGAAATATGTTGTGGTAAATATATTACAGATTTTAAAACTGGTGCGCAACATTTTTGGTACTGAGATACTTCTTTGATTAGTTTTTTAGAAATTTGTGATTATTGTTTAACAGTTTGCAATCAAAACCATTAAAACATTTACATCATACTGAGTTGTTCTTGTGCTTCTAATTAAATACCGCTCCTTTCATACCACCATGAGAAAACTTATATATCATTTTCAAAAGTTACTCAAAATATTCCTTCCCGCTTTTCCTATAACTATAGCCACATTTTTAACGTTTGGACAAATCTGAAAGTTGCTCAAATTAGCTCAATGTTCAAACTTTTCTACTTAACGATTCATCTGTTTCATAATGTTATCTAATATTCCATATTCCCTTTACTTAATTGTTCTGTACTTTTCAATCCATTACACTCATGCTACTTTGTTTTTTCATATCACAGGTAGCTCCCTTCCTCAAGTATTCATTTGTTCATTTCTCAGAAGACGATTTCATTCTTTCAGAGTTTTACTGATACTGTCTTCTCATTTCCCTTCTTACATTTGGTGAAGACTTCAGCTTGTGTCTTTACGTTTTGGAATATTTTTTAAGTAAAAATTATATCTGAAACGCTTGTACAGAGGTTGCAGGGCAGATTGTACTGAGACACAATCGTCAAGAAAAAAATTCTAAGCGTTGCGTCGTTTCCGAGTAATTTAACAATGGAGTTAGCAGATCAGGTCGTTGCATGCGCAAATTCAAGCTCCAGCTAACCAAACAAAGCACTCATTAGGCAACACCGCTCCTCGCAGGCTGCTTGAATGCTGATTTTAATGTTAAATAACTTGAAAAAGCAGAGTATCGAATTTTTTCCTTAACGTATATGTCTTTGTACAATCTTCCCTGCAACATCGCCACAAGCGTTTCAGACGTTTTCTGACCACCCTGTATATAATAAATTAGGCCAAATAAATCAACTTTTTGAACAATTCTTTTTTTCTAAGTATGAATACGTTCTTAGTAATTATTGCACACATTTTTGGAACAGTGGGTACCTTACAATCAGTCATTAACTGCAATTTTTATCAAAATAAGAGATATTGTTAACATAACTTTCTAGAGAATCTCTAAAGGACCATATAATTTTATTAAACACCATTATTTTGTGTTCAGGCTGATATCAAAATAAAATCCCTACATCTTCATTCCTTTGATGCACGTTTTCATTTCTAAGTTCTAAACTGTACAACTTCATAGGACCATTATGCATCAGCTGTTGTTTTAGACTGATGCAGTGAAATGTGATTCATAGTGTGGAATAACCTCGTCATAATCTGTAAATATGTATCTGTCAATAATGTCAGCATTAACATCTGAATCATATTTAGGCAATGACAATATTTTGTCTTTTTATTTACAGAAAATGGCTTATACTGGTAACTAATAGATATAACCCTTTGTTAAAGAAAAACAATTTTTTAAATTAAAGTTATCATTAATTCCTGAAATTTTGTATGAGCAGGAAAAAAATTTCTTTATGCTAATTTCTGACTAATCTGAACGATGTAATTATATTTGTTACTCTGGAAACGCTGTATTGTTTTTATAAACCTGTCATCTGCAAGAATGAATATTGAATCCTCCCTCTGCTCCTCTTCTCTCTCTCTCTCTCTCTCTCTCTCTCTCTCTCTCTCTCTCTCTCCAGTCAGCAGCCGTGAGTCTGGTTGGAAGAAGCTCCCCATTCTTCTCGCTTGTCCACCTTCCGTTTCAGATCGTAGTATGAAGAATAATTCGTATCCTCCATTATTTGTTTAATTAACTCCAGTCTGGGCTTCCTCTGTAATTTCTGCTCCCTCAATTATTCCTATCAGCTGAGCTCTTCTTCTCTTTAGATGTTTCATGAAGCATATTTTCTCTCTTGCTCTGATGAAAACTTCATTGTTCGTGATCCTTTCTTTCCATCTGATTTTCATAATTCTTCTATAGAACCATCTTTCGAATGCAGCGAGTCTCCCCTCCTCTCTCACTTCTATCGTCCAAACTTCATTGCCGTAAGTTGCAATGCTCCACACGTAGGTCTTCAACATATCTTTCTTCACGTCAGGGCTTATATTCTTCGTAGTGAATATGATTTCTTCCTATCAAAAGCACTCTTGGCCTGGAAAATTCTGTATATTATCTCCCTATAGCTTCTCCCATGACTCTTGATTTTACTTCCCAGGTAATTAAACCCGTTCACCTCCTCAACTGTTTCACTTACCAACTTTCCTGCTATATTGCTTTCTTTGTTTATACTGCAGGCTATAACTTTCGTTTCATACGTGTCTATTGGCCTTCAAGAAAGGAAATAGCTTACAACATGTTAGTTCGTCCAGTCTTAGAGCATTGTTCGTCTGTATGGGACCCTTACCAGTTGGGTCTCATTCAAGAGATTGAGAAGGTCTAAAGAAGAGCGGCAAGATTCGTGACTGGTACATTTAGCGAGAGCGTTACAAATCTCATAGAAAGTTTGAAGTGGGACAGACTTGCCCAATAGACGGAGCGCTAAACGGAAGAGGCTGCTCACTAAATTCCGAAATCCCATCTTCACCGAGGATGTAGAGCATATATTATTACCACGAACTTTCAAATCGCGCAATGATCACCATTCAAAGATAAGGGAAATTAGAGCTCGTATTGAGGCGTTCACTCAGTCGTTTTTCCCTCGCGCGATCCGCGAATGGAACAGAGGAGGGGAAATATGACTTTGGCACGAATTGTGCCCTCCACCACACACAGCTTGGTGGCTAGCGGAGTATATATGTAGATGTAGATTGTCATACGAAATTCCTCCTCCATTATTTTATCCAATGTGTTCAGTATTTTTAGCAGGTCTCCTTCCCTTTCTGGAATTAGTGCTATATCGCTGGCAAATCTCAGCATGTGTACGTTATCCTCATCAATTGTTGCTCCTATGTTTACTTCTTCTCTCACCCTGTCGACTGCCTTCTCTATGTACAAATGAAATAAATATGGGGCAGGGTGCAATCTTGCCGTTCCCCACACTCAGTGCTAGCTGATTCTTCTTTATTATCACAGCTAACTTTTCCCTATTCTGATTTCACATATCTAAGTGATATTCTCTCTCTCTAAAACTGATTTCTAATTGGTGAAGGATACAGAATAATACATTCTTGTTGACACTGTCGAATGGTTTCTCAAGATGTATAAACGTTGTGAATGTACTCCTACCCCTCTTCAGCTGTTTCTCTATCACTTGCCTCAGTGTATTTCTTCACTTGTTGCCACCCCTTTTCTAAAACCGTACTGTTCGTCAGAGAATTGTCCCTCTATTGATTTTCCAGTTTCCTGAGAATAATTTTGGGAACTGTTTTCGATGCATGGCACACCACGCTCAATGTTCGGTGTTGTTCACATGTTCTTTCGCCAGGTTTTTTTAGCTAATAGAACTATTATGCATTTAACAAAGTCGTCTGGTAACTCTCATAATCTGTAAATATCCCACACCAAGTCATAAAGTGCCAATTTCACTTCACTTCCCAAGTTTTTAAATAGTTCTTCTTGTGTAGCGACAGCTCCCTGAGCCTTCCTTTCTCTGAGGTCCTGTATAGTGCTTTCTCATACTCATCTTGCATTATAGGAGCCTCTACATGATCCAGCTCTACTTCCTCTTCCTTTTCGATAGTCAAATTGCTGTGTCTTCTCTGTATAAGTGTTCTAGGTATTCCTTTAATCGTTTCACTATAATTTCTTCATCATATATTAACATTCCATCTTTGTCCTTAATGCTCACTGTTTCTACCTTTCTTATTTCGATTAACTTTTATACATCTACGTATACCATGTCAATTTGTCGTGCCTTCATGCACAGATTTCTTTTAAATGCTGTTCTGTATATTGTTTTGCGCTCTTATTAATCTTGTTCCTCAAGGTCTTGCGATTATCCATTCCTTCTTTATCCTTCAAGATCTTATACTGTCTACTTTCCATTATCATATTCATGACTTCCTGACTTATCCATTCTTTCTTATTCTCCCATTTCTTTTTCCTAATACGACATATGCAATTCTTTATTTTACTCGATTTCTGTTCTATCCCCATGTGTTCTCTGGTATCCTTAATGGTACTGTTTGTTTGTGCCATGTACTGATTTTGGATATATTCATCTTCAAGTTTAGAAATCTCCCACTGCTTTTTTCTTTCACCTTTAATCTTTTGAACTTTAGTTCACAGCGCATCATAAGTAGATTCTGGTCGCTGTTGATATTAGCTTCAGGGTAGCTTCTACCGTTCTTCACCTGATTCTTGAGTCTATCTACTACCTGTATGAAGTCTGTCTTTGCCCTTCGTAAGTCTCCTGGGTCTTTCCATCTATATCTCCTCCTTGAATGATGCTGGAATATAGTATCCGTTAAATATGGTATTTGTTACAACTGTCGTATGCAGAACTCTGCAAATCTCACTCCTCATTCATTTTTTTACTCCAGTTCCAATTTTATCACCATAAATAATCTGAATCTGTTGGGTAATACCTAGTAAATAACAAATACTTTTCTCTTAATTCAGTTTAATTTTTCACTATTTTCTATGATTACTTTATTTAATGTATAAGCTTCATTTATATTAATTTATTTGTATATACTTGTTGAGATATTATAAAATAAACTTTTAAACAAGTATAATGATTTTTGCCTGCAACTGGTTGTCACTCATCGTAACGTTCAGAGTTATAACTGCTTACAGGCACATCTAGTTATGTCTGTGACATTAAAAAGCTTTTTATTCATTGAAGTTAGTTCCACTCAACACTTGTCATGTCTTTGGTAGGTATAACATGGGAATTTCAAGATTATATTTAAGGAAAAGGAACTCATGAATAAACGTGAGAAACTGTTCCCCAATTCACATAGACAATGAAAAGCACCCTTAGTAATTCACAATACTATTTTAGCAACTGGATGGCTAATACATTAAAACTGAGACTATATTAAAGTAATGGAACGGACAAAACAATAAGAAATTACAAATAAATACTATGAAATTAAATATGAATACCATATAAGATACTTTTACTGAAAGTAAGGCAGATACTGTTAATATTATTAATATGATATAATTAATTCTTATTTAATATTACTCATAAGAAGTTAAAGAATACTTTAACACTGGAGGGTCTAAGAGACTTCATGATATGTTAAACAATCATATTCAAAAATTTCTACACAACTTACAAGGAATAATCTTTGTGTTCTTAATACTTTTATTCAGGAAGAAAGTAACTGAAATCTCATCTCTTATGAGTATGTTAGTGGAGCCTGACTAGTTTGAGGAAAATTACATTAAAATATTTTGTTTTATGAATATTGATTAAAAACAATGTAACATATTTGTCAATTTTGTTTGTTAACTTTAAGTATTAGGGTTAGTCATAAATGTCAGTATCAACGTGAATTTTAGATTTTGTAACAACTAATTCAAATAAAGATATACCAGTTATTGCAGCTTTGATAGAATCATTAAATATTTCATGTAAGTGACAGTTAGCCATGATCTGAAACATATTACTGCTGAGACGAATAAAGAAGTTGCGAATTTTCTGGAAACAAGAAATTTATTGTGATGAGAATTGATCATCTCTGTGTATATTAAAGATATTTTTTACACCGCTTTCATGATAAAGAATGTAAATAGTTACCTTGCAAAGTATCTAGCCATACAGTAGCATAAGATTTGCTTATTCCTCCATTGGCTCATGAACAACAGGAGACCCTTCTCTGGAAAACTTACTGTAGAAAATTTGAGGTACTACAATATTTCAGTAGCATAAGATTTGCTTATTCCTCCATTGGCTCATGAACAACAGGAGACCCTTCTCTGGAAAAGCTTACTGTAGAAAATTTGAGTTACTACAATATTTCAGTATAAAGTGGTTTTGTTAGAATTTAGAAAAATTAAAGGTGTTAGCAGCTTTATGACGGCTACATACCAAAGGAAAAGGACGCATGTCTATCTCTTTCGCCACTGTATAGGCCACGGGGCTTTTCACACCCTTTAAGTTTCTCATAGGGAAAAGAACGACTTAGTCTAGAACAGGGGTATGTGAAAAATCAGTGGGTTACTGGAGCGTATTGCGTACCGCTCGATGTGGGTAACTTATTGGTTACGCTTGCAGAAAAAGTCCCGTGCTTACAAACTGAGAAGGTCCTCTATAGAAGATGGGCTGTGACTGTGAAATTTGCTACAAAGTACTGGAATGTAGTTGCATACAAACAAAGTAAAACGTATACTCAAGTCTATTTTAATACTGCACTCAACTACTTTCACCCTGACAACTTCTGTATTCTTTTTTTTTTATGAGGTGATAATTAATCTTAAAGCAGAGTAGGACAGTTAATTTCCATCTGGAAACTACTTACCAAGGGACGGCTACTTCTCAGTACATCGACGTCGACATCCATAGAACTGCCCAGGCTTCTCCATGGCCTAACTTTTCTTCTGACTGCGTTTACGACTTTCTCTTCTGATACGGTCTTCTCCTGGTTGACAGTTCTCAGCACTGTATCTTCTGCTGGTTCTGTCACGCAGATATAGTACTTTTTCTCCTTTCCAGATACGTTATCACAAAGGATAAGTATCTGCTCCCTTGTGAATTTCTAGAAAGGAACCAGTACATCAGGCGCAGTTCCTCAGCAACGAAATGTCTAAAGGATATATAATAACATCCACAAACTGTTGTTTTCGATGTGTTTATTCAGAAGGTAAATATATGTTTTTATAGTATTTTTCATCAAATAAATTTTTCCAAGAATGATGGATTGAACGATAATGAGAATTTTCTAAACTGTTGTTACGTTCTTTTGTGTAACATGGGACTTTTTCCTTTCTTCAAAACAATGACAATGCGAGTACACTTACACACACAGATAAATGTAAAACGTAAATACTATGACAGTTTTAGTAAAGCAAGATGGTTTGACGAAAGAATGAATTCGTTCCAGTCTCAGGTAATGGAACTGGTTTCAAAAGAGCGATATATGAAAGTTTTGTATTTCGAATTCAATGAAACTTAACAAAAGTGTAGAACATAACACACAACAAAAATTAAACGTGAAATAATACTTGAGGGTAAATAGTTCTGACTTTGAGAGAAACACCGTAAATGGACGTGTCAATTACTTGAGAATAAGCATCAAAATTTTATGTGATTATCCCGACTAATAACACAACTTCCCCATTTATATGTCTTGCTGTCAGTAGTGGTGGCTTTAAGTCCAGATTGAAGTGAATATCGCATTATTCAAGTACAGTTACTCTACTTCATGAGATCCTCAACTATGTATGGGCCGTCATTCCTTCCTAATTCATGAACGACATGCGGTCTCTTTCACTTTCAGTATCCGACTACCCTCTCTTATCCGCATCTTGTACCATATCACAAAATTTTGACATCTACCCTAAACCAGGTCTAAATCTGAACAGCATCATTCTGTTACATGCCACATCCTTGAGTATTCAGATCTGATGTTCTTCTTCTGAAAGCACGTACTGCTCCGAGTTCTTCCTCAAACCCTTCTCATGCTTTCCCAGGGCAATACGACGACCTTCCTTCCCACATCATGTCATGAAATCATCCCTCATATCTGCCATCCTAACAGCTGTGACCGATACCACTTACTCAGTCCACAGTCGTAATTAAAAACCTACCCTCCCTCCATCTTACCGTTCAACTGTCTAACTTCAGTTATACTCATACGCTATCAACTATAGCCCATTATTAGAGCCCTCCCTCCATCCTGCATCCCATGTAGGACTCTATCTGAAACCTCCCAATATCAAAGGCCTTTACCTGGTGTTACGACGAATTCCCATTATCACTATTCACAAAAAGCAGAGAAATATTACACCACCAACATCAGGTCTTGCATATCATTACTATTGTTTTATCTCATTAAAATTCATTATTTATTCTTTTTCTTCTTGTAAACCAAGGGATGAAATGCGGAAACCCGTCACCGCGAACTGTCACTCTTTAGAGGAAATGCAAGTAACGAATTAAGGAAAGAAACAACATACACAGCGAAAAGCGAAAGTATACATATGCTGAAAAGCGTTCTACTTCTACATCATATTCTGTAAACCACTTTGAAGTGCACGGCAGAGGATACTTGGGCATCTTTCCGTTCAGTTCTCGTATGAAGCGTGGGGGAATGATGTTTGAATACCTCTGTACGCACTATAATTAATCTAATCTTGTCTTCACGATCCATATGGCTGCGACACGTATGTGTTGTAGTACATTCCCAAAGTCATAATTGACGGCCCGTTACTGAAACTTTGTAAGTACGTTTTCCCGAGACAGTTTGCGTCTGTCTTCAAGTGTCCACCAGTTCAGTTTCCTCGGCAACCCTGTGACACCCGCCCCAACCCTGTGACCATTCGTGTTGTCCTTTTCTGTATACGTTCAATATCCCCTGCCTGGCCGGCCAGAGTGGCCGAGCGGTTCTAGGCGCTTCAGTCTGGAACTGCGTGACCGCCACGTTTGCAGGATCGAATCCTGCCTCGGGCATGGATGTGTGTGATGTCCTTATGTTAGTTAGGTAGTTCTAAGTTCTAGGGGACTGATGACCTCAGCTGTTAAGTCTCATAGTGCTCAGAGCCATTTGAACCATTTCCTCTGCCTGTCCCGTCTGAGTGGTACTCTAAGATGGGTCACACGAGTATCTTGTATGCAACTCAATTTGTAGACTGATTGCATTTCTTTAGTATTCTACGAATAAACAGAAGTCTGTCACATTATTTACCTACAACGCTTCCATTTCATATCCCTAAAAAGAGTTGCATCCAGGCATTTGTATCAGTTGACGAATTCCGCTCGTAACCCACTGATATTATATTCATTGGATATAATGTTCCTTTTCGCTTTGTGAAGTGCACAATTTTACAATTATGAACATTAAAAGCAAGTTACCAAAGTATACACTACTCTGAAGTCTTATCAAAATACGACTGAATATTTGTGCAGATTTTTCCAGACAGTACTTCATTATAGATAACAACATCGTCTGCGAAAAACCTAAAGTTACTATTAGGTCAGTGCCCGCCCTCGGTAGCTGAATGGTCAGCGTGACGGATTGTCAATCCTCTGGGCCCGGATTCGATTCCCGGCTGGGTCAGGGAATTTTCTCCGCCCAGGGACTGGGTGTTGTGCTGTCCTCATAATCATCCTATCATCATCATCGACTGCAGGTCGCCGAACTGGCGTCAAATTGAAAGACCGGCACCCGGCGAACGGTCTGCCCGACGGGGAGCCCTAGCCATACGATTAAATAAATAAACTAGGTCAGTGCATAAGTTCGTGGCGTTTTTGTTTTGCATGTTGGTAGTCCGTTTGCTATATGTTTATTCATGATTGTCTTTTTTTGTAGTTCACTGTTGCTGTTTGAATTTACAGATTGTCATTTTGTCTTTGGGGTTAGTGGGTGGAGCTGTGGACGCTAGAAAATGGAGTGTCAAGTGGAGAAATCGGAACATTTCCGACGTATACTTCTGTTGGAGTTCCATAGATGGGTGACAGCAGCAGAGGCAGCCAGAAATATTTGCGCCGTGTATGGAGATAATGTCACTGGACGGGGCACGGCGGGAAAATGGTTTTATCGTTTTAAGGAGGATCTTTTTAACATTAGCGACTCTTCACGTTGAGGAAGATCTTCAGGATACGATGAAGACTACTTAAACGCATTAATCCACAAATCCACAACGATTCATGTCTGTGTACACAAATGGCAAATGTGATGAACTGTGCTCATTCCACCATCGTGTGACATTTGCATTCATGGGGAAGGTTCAAAAATCGGGTGTATGGTTTCCGCATGCTGTAAGCCACAATCACAAAAATCAGCGGGTGGCCATATATGCGTCTCTGTTTGCTTGTCATCACATGGCTCATGAACAACACCCACTATTCCTATCGCGTATCGTTAATGGTGACGAGAAATGATGTCTTTATGCTAACACCGCAACAACATGCTAACACAAAGAAAAGGAAGGAGTGGTTGACCCCAAACTCCCCGTACCAAGACCTGCGTGCATCCACAAAAGATAATAATATGCGTATGGTGGAACAGCAACTGTGTGGTGTACTACGAATATATACATACATACATTCAATTGCTTTGCCTAGGTTTAACCAACACTGCTGACATTTATTGTCGACAACTGAGACGAGAAGGTCATTTTGTTCGAGATACCTCATTATGTTTGAGCTCAGAAAATGTTCTAAGAGTCTACAAGAAGTGGATGTCAAGGACACTGAACATTAAGTTATGTGGATCACTTCTGCCACCCTTCTTGTTTCTGAATGTGACCTGTACTTCCTTCCAACTGTTGGACACGGTTTCTTTGTTCGAGGGATATAGGGCAGATTATACACTACTAGCCATTACAACTGCTACACCACGAAGATGACGTGCAACAGACGCGAAATTTAACCGACAGGCAGAAGATGCTGTGATATGCAAATGATTAGCTTTTCAGAGCATTCACACAAGGTACACGCCGGTGGCGACACCTACAACGTGCTGACATGAGGAAAGTTTCCAACCGATTTCTCATACACAAACAGCAGTTGACCGGCGTTGCCTGGTAAAACGTTGTGATGCCTCGTGTAAGGAGAAGAAATGCGTCCCATCACGTTTCCGACTTTGATAAAGGTCGGATTGTAGCCTATCGCGATTGCGGTTTATCGTATCGCGACATTGCTGCTCGCGTTGGTCGAGATCCAATGACTGTTAGCAGAATATGTAATCGGTGGGTTCAGGAGGGTAATACGGAACGCCGTGCTGGATCCCAACGGCCTCGTATCACTAGCAGTCGAGATGACAGGCATCTTATCCGCATGGCTGTAACGGAACGTGCAGCGACATCTCGATCCCTGAGTCAACAGATGGGGACGTTTGCAAGATAACAACCATCTGCACGAACAGGTCAACGACGTTTGCAACAGCATGGACTATCGGCTCGGAGACGATGGCTTTGCGGTTACTCTTGACGCTGCATCACCGACAGGAGCGTCTGCGATGGTGTGCTCAACGACGAATTTGGATGCACGAATGTCAAAACATCATTTCTTCGGATGAATCCAGGTACTCTTGACAGCATCATGATGGTCACATCCGTGTTTTGCGACATCGCGGTGAACGAACATTGGAAGCGTGTATTCTTCATCTCCATACTAGCATATCACCCGGCGTGATAGTATTGGGTGCCACTGGTTACACGTTTCGGTCACCTCTTGTTCGCATTGACGGCACTTCGAAAAGTGGACGTTACATTTCAGATGTGTTACGACCCGTGACTCTACCCTTCATTCGATCCCTGCGAAACACTACATTTCAACAGGATGATACACGACCGCTTGTTGCAGGTCATCTACGGGCCTTTCTGGATACAGAAAATGTTCGACTGCTGCCCTGGTCAGCACATTCTCCAGATCTCTCACCAATTGAAAACGTCTGGTCAATGGTGGCCGAGCAACTGGCTCGTCACATTATTTCAGTCACTATTCTTGATGAACTGTAGTATCGTGTTGAAGCTGCATGGGCAGCTGTACCAGTACACGCCATCCAAGCTCTGTTTGACTCATTGCCCAGGCGTATCAAGGCCGTTATTACGGCCAGAGGTGGTTGTTCTGGGTACTGATTTCTCAGGATCTGTGCACCCAAATTGCGTGAAAATGTAATCACATGTCAGTACTAGTATAATATATTTGTCCAATGAATACCCGTTTATCATCTGCATTTCTTCTTGGTGTAGCAATTTTAATGGTCAGTAGTGTAGTTAAAAGAGGGGCTAACTTAGCCAAAATTTCGCTATATAATTTGATGGGGATTTCATTAGAGTCTGGACCTTCGTTCACTTTTAGCGATTTCTGCTGATTCTCGTCAACTGACACTAATATTCATATTATTCATCTTTGCAGTGATGCGAGAACTAAATTTGTGCAATACCCCAAGACTCTCATTTATAAAGAACCCCTTGAAAACCGATTTCAGCGTTTCTGCTTTTCCTGTGCTACCCTCAATTTCAGTTCCTGTTTCGCCCACGAGTGTCTCGACACTAGCTTTGGCTTGAGCAGCCTTTGCATACGAGCAGAATTCCTTTTGGTTTTGTGAGAGATTCTTCTATAATATTCTGCTATGGAGTAGTCGTTGAAGACGTCACGCTTTGTCCTCTTGACAGCCAAACGCGTTTCATTCAGCGACTCCAATTCTATAGCCCTATATTTTGTTTTACAGCTATTATGCAGTAGTCTCTTTCTTTAGAAGTTTCTTTACACTAATTGTGTACCATGGAGAGTTCCTCTCAGCACAACATCGCCTAGTAGGTACATGGTCACTGATACTAGTTTCTATGGAGACATCTCGAAGGTCTATCTGTTGGTATTCGACCCTATATATTCACATCATGATTGGGCTTCCAAACAGTCTGCTCTAAGTAATTCTCAGAGAAAGAATTGAGTAACGTTTCATCGGACATCTTGTCGCGTCAACTACTTACACTTTTCCTAGTTGAGTGGTAGATAATTAAAGTGTGTTCCAATGATGACAGTATGATTGGGGATTTTGCCCACCCTCGACACAGAGTCTTGCCCAGACAGTCTCACATGGAGATTCAATTTCTGTCCCGATGAATTAGAGTTTCTTCGATATATACTTAAATTTTCCCTAAATATTTCGCAGCCATGAATTTCAGGTTGTAACCAGCTTTCTGTACCTAGTGTAAAGATATCCACAGCTGTTTAGAAGTGCCTCAAACTCGGGTGCTGTGTTGTGAATGCTTCGCATTTGCTCGCTACTCTCGCCTGTAGGGGCCATTTCTTTGGATGTTATACTGACACTTCACGGTTCCCTACGACTATCATTATCTGGTGAGCTGCCTAATCTTTTCTGACCCATTTATTGGGATCCTACAATTCTCAACCCTATGGCGCAGGTTCAAGAAGTCGTAGCCTTACTTGTCACGTACCGTATTTTACGGACTATAAGACGCACTTTTTCCTTCGAGAAATGGCATCCAAAATTTAGGTAAGCCGTATACTCGAAATTAATATAAAATGTCCAATGTTTGATTTAAAATTCCCGACAGTTTTAAAAATGGCCATAAACTCGAAGCCGCGAGAAATATATCCCTATCTGGCATCATTGGATTCAACTGGCAGTAGCAGTGCACCGATGCGACGAGCATGAGTTGCGGGGATTCACAAGCTTGCCAACACTGTCTCCCTCCCGTCCCAACATCACAAACACAGAACACTGTCTAGCCTACGATGCGTCATTGCAGTCTACGGTGCCAGTCGACTTCAGTTGAAAGTGATTTGTGTTATCGGTAACAGTACAATATTTTTGTTAGTAGCTAGTTTCGTAATGGAAAGAAATAAAACGTATTCATATGATATGGGCTACGAATTGAAGGTAATAGCATATGCCGAAGAACATGGAAACAGAGCAGCTGAGCAGCATTTTGACTCTCGACTAACAGGTAAAACCAGTTGCGACTGGCGGGCTGGTAAAGAAGAACTGAAAATAATGAGGAATACTGACTGTGGAAATAGACGACTGAATGCAAAATGGTCGAAACTAGAAGATGATGTATTGAAGTGAATTTTACGACGGCGTCAAAATGGCACTGGAATTAATGCAAAAATGAGTCAAATACACGCTCGTATGACAGCGATACGGTGGAACTTAATTGACTTTAAGGGTGGAGTTGGTTGGTGCTACAGTTTTATGAAGCGTCATGGACTTAGCATGCAAACCAAAACCAAAATATCTCAGAAAATGCCACAAGAGTATGAAGAGAAACTATTATCTTTCCATCGCCTTATTATTCAGCATCGAAGGAAAACCAGTGTAGAACTAAGCCAAATAGCGAATATGGACGAAACTCCTCTGACATTTGATGTGCCAAGTACCGGAACTGTTGCTATGGAAGGTAATAAAACGGTGACTATAAAAAAAGTGGACATGAAAAAATGCACTATTCTGTTGTCCTTTCATGTTGTGCTGACGGTACTAAACTTAATCGAAAGATCATTTTCAAGCGCAAAACAATACCAGAACATTTTGAAATACCGCCCGGTATTGTTATTCACGTACATGACAAGTGTTGGATGGACGATACTGGTATGAAATTATGGATTAACAGAGTGTGGGAGAGAACGAAAGGTGCTTTAATGAATAAGAATTCTGCTCTTGTCCTAGATCAGTTTAGTAGTCATTTGAAAAATTCTGGGAAGAGAAGTTGAGACACGGAAATACAGAGCTTGCTGTTATTCCGGAAGGACTTACTTCACAACTGCTACCTCTTTATGTCTTCATAAATAAACCATTTTAAGTGTATAGGAGAGAGAAATGGAACAAATGGGTGATAGATGAAACACAACATGAATTCACGCCGATGGGGGCTTTAAAACGACCTACAATAAAAAAAAGTCGGGATGTAGAGTTAGAGACGCCAGTATTGTTAAATCTTTCAAGAAGTGCACCATAAGTAACGCTCTCGATGGCAGTAAAGACCATGTTATACATGAAGAGGACAAAGATGACGACGAAGAGGAAGAAGAAGAAAGCTCAGACGACGGTTGTCAGCGATTTTAAAGATCGGTTCGATTTTATAAACCAAGAATTTTTTAGTCTGGCTTTGCAATTTAGTAATAAAATGATAAAAGTATTATTTTTTAAAAATTCTTAAAAACTAAGGTTTGTCTTATAGTTCGCAGCGACTTATAGCCCGTAAAATACGGTAACCTTCGAAATATCAGGTACAGTCCTCAACCCTACCGCTCGACTCATGACCAGGGGACCACAATCAATTCTGGGTACAATACTGCAAATCGAGAAATTCGTTGAAACTCCTTGAGCGAGACTGGTCTTCTTAAACCTCTCTGCCAGTCACTGGAAAGATTCAAATATGACCTCGGAGCTCAGAGGACAAGCATCGTTTGTTTCAAAGTGCGCCGCAATCTGCAGCTGATTTTATCTCGGATATGGAGACTAATTTTAAAGAGAAAATAGACGACACTGAAAATTATGACAACACGCAGTGTGAAGAATACAAAATTATACATCGATTATAAGTTGGTGTCCCCCTCTGCAAAATATGACCGGAAGTGAAGAGCGACGGCAGACTTCTAGTACACTGTCGCTCTCTGCAGAGTTAGATATTGAAGAGGTACTCGATGTAAGGAAAAAAAAAAAAAAAAAAAAAAAAAAAACAAAAAACAATTCAATATTTTTCTTGTGCAAGTTACCCTCAGGTGTCACATTAGAATTTCAGTGCAGATGTTTACACTTACCGCAATCTCCTCCTTGACTGCGAAGAAGTCTGACTTCTCGCCGTTCGCATCCACGTCGCCCTGAATACATTCTTTGTTGATATAAATCCACGGAGTGTCAGCTTCAGACTTCTCGGCGAATCTCTTCTCCAGGAGGTTTTGGATTTTCTCAGATAGTTTCAGATGGACTACTCCAGCAACCTTAACTATTTTCCTGATCGTGTCTTTGGTTATTAATGTGTCAGATGCCAGAAGTTTCCTTCTGCTTCTCTCTGAAAATTATAAAACATTTGAAGTTAAGAAAGAATGTGGCACTTAGTTAGATGACAGACACGTATAAGTGTCTCCAAGATTGAGAGATCAGGGGTCCGACTGCCATTCGAAAGACTTGGTCTTGATTCCTGGTACTGACAGGGGCCTTCCTATGGTGCCAAGACGGTAACGGGGTGCTGTCAATCTTATAAGGAAGAGAATAGAACTACGTGAAGGAAAAGTTGTGGCTGTTGTTTGGGAAAGCCAATATTAACGTCCTAGAAAGCTGTGCACGAATCATTTATCCCTCCACGTAGATGCTGAATGACGCTGTTGGTAGTGGCTGCGAGAGTGGTCGGTCGAGAATGCCTTGTTCTCGAGGTCTAATCATGGAGTAGTTATTACCGTGTTATGCAGACATATATTGAAAGTCCCAAGTGGCGAAGCTACTCCTAGTGTATCATAAGTAGTTCATTCTACGTAAATAAGATTTTATACAAGTGGAAGACCATGAAGAGGTGAGTATTTGTATCGTAGATGGCACATAGATGTCCTATAATGCTGTTGGTAGGTGATAACATAGTGGTGGAACAAACAATTTTCTTTTCTAAAACGGTGTTCGAGCGCGTTTTAATAAAAGACTACTGTTATATAGTGCTTATTAAAGTTTGTAGCGAAAAATTTTGCTTAAATGGGTGGAAAATATTGCAAGTGGAAAACAACGTTTACCTACTCAGCCCACATTCCGCCACTATATCGTATGTGCGCGTGGCATTATAAGTGAAACTGGATTTCCGTGGCTGTCGCCTTCACGTTCGACGTGTTTCCTGCTTCTGTTTGCGTAATTTTTCTCTACAAATACTATCAAGCGTTGTGCCACAATATCTATCTTCTCAAGAGCTCTTGATTCGGATAAGAAAAAATGTCTCAATGCATCGTTAAAATCATACAGAAAGTACTCGACACTGACCGTACTACCAGGTTTGTGGAACCTCGTCTCGATGGCGTGACTCATTTGTCAAATACTACAGATAACTGCGTTTCTCCAAAAATCCACTAATTATGACAGTTACGTACTTCGTCTGCAGCAACGCGCTGTGCTGGAATAATTATTTGTTAATATTTCTCACATCTCCTCTAATAAATCATCAGTAAACTGTCAAGTAACGATGTGTATTTAAAACCTGCCGAAAATACCGGGTGATCAAAAAGTCAGTATAAATTTGAAAACTTAATAAACTACGGAATAATGTAGATAGAGAGATAAAAATTGACATACATGCTTAGAATGACATGGGGTTTTATTAGAACAAAAAAAAAACACAAAGTATTGATAGATCCGTGAAAGATCTCTTGCACGCGTCGTTTGGTGATGATCGTGTGCTCAGCCGCCACTTTCGTCATGCTTGGCCTCCCAGGTCCCCAGACCTTAGTCCGTGCGATTATTGGCTTTGGGGTTACCTGAAATCCCAAGTGTATCGTGATCGACCGACATCTCTAGGGATGCTGAAAGACAACATCCGACGCCAATGCCTCACCATAACTCCGGACATGCTTTACAGTGCTGTTCACAACATTATTCCTCGACTACAGCTATTGTTGAGGAATGATGGTGGACATGCTGAGCATTTCCTGTAAAGAACATCATCTTTGCTTTGTCTTACTTTGTTATGCTAATTATTGCTATTCTGATCAGATGAAGCGCCATCTGTCGGACATTTTGTGAACTTTTGTATTTTTTTGGTTCTAATAAAACCCCATGTCATTCCAAGCATTTGTGTCAATTTGTACCTCTCTATCTACATTATTCCGTGATTTATTCAGTTTTCAAATTTATACTGACTTTTTGATCACCCGGTACTTTTCAAAAGACAGCTATTAACAAGACACTTCGTCCTCAGTTTTCTGGAAGAAATACTTGATTCAAAAGCGATGTAATGCCATACATGACTTTTATTATAAAGGGGTCTGGCTGTTTCTCCCATAATATCACAGAGAACTGTATGTTTTAATGGTCAGTACTCCTCATACATGTAAAATTAAGAAGTCTAAAAAATATGTTTGATAAAATATAGCTAATCCTTGTTTTCCAGGTGTCTTCTTAATTAAAATGCAAACAGTATAAAGAGCTAAGTTAATTAGTTACATGTTCCATTGACCATTTTGCACAATAAAAATGGTTCAAATGGCTCTGAGCACTATGGGACTTAACTACTGAGGTCATCAGTTCCCTAGACCTGAGAACTACTTAAATCTAACTAACCTAAGGACAACACACACATCCATGCCCGAGGCAGGATTCGAACCTGCGACCGTAGCGGTCGCGCGGCTCCAGACTGTAGCGCCTAGAACCGTTCGGCCACTCTTTTTGCACAATAGATCGTAATGATGTGGAACAACTCATTTTACATTTACATTGCAGTTACTTTGTACATACGATTACATTCTGAACATTTCTAACATTTTTTTACAAAAAAATAAAGAGATAAACAAGGATGTACAGATGTGAGTTAGTAATTCTTACCCACCCTCATTTACACATTACAGTAATACACTAACTTGATTCTTCTACAGAAGAGAAGTTGTCAAGGAGAAACTTTCTCAGTTTGTTATCAAATTTTACATTACTGTCTGTCAGACATTATATGTCACTGGATAAGTGATCAAAAATTTTTACTGCAGTATTGTGCACCCCCTTTTGTGCTAAAGACAACCTTAATGTGGAATAATGAATGTCATTTTTCCTTCTGGTATTCTAATTATGTACCTCACTGTTCCTTTCGAACTGTAATGGATTATTTACAACAAACTTCATGGGGGAATAACGATGTTGTGAAGCAGTAGTCGGAATACCCAGCTCCTTAAAAAGATGTCTACAATATGATCGTGGGCGAGCACAGCAAATTGTTCTTACAGCACGTTTTTGCTCAATGCAGACCTTCTTTCAAAATGTTCAAATGTGTGTGAATTCTTAAGGGACCAAACTGCTGAGGTCATCGGTCCCTAGACTCATACACTACTTAAACCAACCTACGCTAAGAACAACACACACATACCCACGCTCGAGTGAGGATTCGAACCTCCGGCGGGAGGGGCCGTACAATCCGTGACATGACGCCTCTAACCACGCGGCCACTCCGCGCGGCAAGACGTTCTTTGGTTCAAATGGCTCTGAGCCTATGGGACTTAACGCCTATGGTCATCAGTCCCCTAGAACTTAGAACTACTTAAACCTAACCAACCTAAGGACAGCACACAACACCTAGTCAAAGACGTTCTTTCTTAAGGATAAGTTACCCCAGAGCATTATTCCATATGAATAGATTCCCACATGGGCGCTAATTTCTAATTATCCAAATACTTTTGCTATTGCATTCCATTAGATATGTCGGAACATTAATTTTTTAAAGACAATCTGAAACGAACGTGAAAGGAGGAAAGTCATTATCTTTGCCCTGCATGTATATGGAAGCTTACAGCCTGAACAGAAAAATTCACAAATGCTAAAAATAGGATAGAGCAAGAAAGAGAACTGCGACTTGTTTGTTTCCTAAGCTTTCACATTTACTAACAATATGAATTTGACTGTAATGCTAACGTGAGTGAGGGGTTTCATGGTATTCCACGAGGAACGTGAAGGATATAGTTAATTTGTTTCAAAATATACATCCTAAATGACCTTGGTACAGTAATTTCGGCGCTTATTGGAAGTTCCATAATTCATAACGCAACAAGTTGTTTCCTCACAATTGCAGTTGTTGGTTAGCATGCGAATCAGACATGTGTATACTGGTGCAGTCAGACAATCCTATAAAGGTTGCTCACGTCTATTCGTTTAATTGAGTCAGAGTAAACTAAGATTCCTACAGCGCTTCCAGAAAGCAAAAGTGCTTTCATTGATGTCTTATATGTTCATTTCTGAGTGTAACTAAGAATATACCGTTTGAGAATTTTCTAATTAAAGGCTGTGTTCTGTTACATAAAAAGGTGACACCAATATTAAATCTGATGTATTAATAGAGTTGATAACGTTCTCACCGACAATTTGACCTGTACAAGATAACGCAACCACTAAGAGCTCTATGTAGTTGTCACAGCTAAAAAATGATGTGGTGATACTAACCTTTCTTTTCGTATTTCTCTCTCAATTTCCTTACTGCTGTATCGTCCTCTGCGTCTTGCTTGCCCATGTCTTGAGCTGGTGAGGAATTGCAACTTAACTTTTCTTGTTACTCGAAGTTTTGTCCGGAATGGCAACGGATAAGAAGCGCCAGCCTTCCGTCGCGTCACATATTGAACCAGCGTCGTCCATAGCAACACGAGTTGCCTCCTCCAGCTGCCTTAATATTGATCAAGGGACCCTTACCCTGAAACTGAAAATCCAGACTTTGTATTTTATCCTATATATGTTCGGAAAGGAAATGAGAGACCTCCGGCTGAGAGATGAATGTAAGGCCTTCACATACCGACGCGGTAGGATAACATGAAGAATCACCTATCAAGTAGCCGGCTTGTTGACACGAAGGCTCAAAAACTTCGGGATGGTTTCATAGTAGTGAACTAAATTCGCAGTCTGAGAAACCAGTGTCGATTACATGTGGTCTCACAGACGCAAACTGTATTGATGATTTTCAGTTAGATGTAGCGTCATAGAATGCAAACCCCTGGACGTTTTGCAATAAATGGAGCTCTGATTTTTTGAGGAGAATATAATGTACGTCAACAACCAGGGCAAGACACAGTCGCATTACAGGCAAAATTTTCAGAGTGGAGAACAGTTAAGAATCTCTCCGCTGGCACTGGTCTTGTTGGTGATAAATCTTTCGTGCTTGAATTCACCTTAACATCTCAGCGTGCAATGTCTTTCACTACTATACTGATGCTTAGTAAACAAAATAACTTAAGTGGTTAGGGATTATCGGGCCAGTTTTGGAATTGGGTTAAGGACTTCCTAACAATTAGGTCCCAAGAAATCGTTGTCAGTGAAGTTACGTCGTCAGAGTTAGCTAGAAAGGAAAGGAAGGGTAATAGGGCAGTTTCTTCGTGAAAAATACAAATAACTTTGTAAGTAACACTCAGAGGCTGTCTAAGACGACGCCTTCATACACAGGGAGACGGGGAAAAACCACAGGAAGACTTTTAGATTATCGATGTTAGATAGAACAGTATGAATCTGAGTCTCAGTAGAACATACTACAGTTTCTTGCACGGAAACAGATGAAAATTTCAAACATCGGAATTTTTCAGCTACACCATCGCGGGAACCCTACGAGTGTCAATCATTAAAGCAAAGCGACTACAGAAACCTGGAGTAAGGAACGATAAGAATTTAATGCTTCGACGACATTAAAACCATCTGAGAAGCCGGCCGAAGTCGCCGTGAGGTTCTAGGCGCTGCAGTCTGGAACCGCGAGACCGCTACGGTCGCAGGTTCGAATCCTGCCTCGGGCATGGATGTGTGTGATGTCCTTAGGTTAGTTAGGTTTAACTAGTTCTAAGTTCTAGGGGACTAATGACCTCAGAAGTTGAGTCCCATACTGCTCAGAGCCATTTGAACCAAGCCATCTGAGAAAGGGTAAAAAGTCGAATTTGACAAGGTTGGTGAAGGAATTCAACTGTGACAATATGGTTGCATTCTCCTGTAGTGGTTTAGGGAAACTACCCAAAAACGCTATATGTCGGTAGCCGGACGAGGATGTGAAAGTCGATCCTACCAAATACGCGTCCAGTACCATAACCACTATGTCACCTTGCTCGGGTGAAAAACATAGTTGTTGCAAATGTAAATACTAGTATAAAGCAGCGGAACCCACCTAAGAAGGAAATCGACTGGAAATTTCGTGTCCGATGCTTCTTTTTCTATTCTTTTTTGTGATATCTTTATGACAAAGATTAAACAAAATAGATAAAGAAAATTGAAAGAGAAGGGGTTTATTTAGTATCAGTGATATATTCAGCTGCTCATCCCCCCCCCCCCCTCTCCAATGGGATTCATGCAACCGACAACGCCTTCAAATACCATCTGCAAGATTTCCATATTCTCTCGCTCGCTACGTGGAAATAATAGTCCTGCAGAAAAAATGAACAGGACCTTTTTCTAGGAAATTTAATGTAGTTAAATTTTGTACTGGGATACGTTTTCGCTTGAGGTCGTAGTTTTCGAAATATTCGGCGAAATCTTACAAAAGTGACTTTCAAATGCGTTTTTCTTGAACATCTCGAAAACCATGGCCTCCAACGAAAACGTATCGCTGTACAAAATTTAACTGCATTAAATTTCCGGCAAAACGGTCTCGTTAATTTTGTCTCTAGGGCTGACAGTTTGCGGGCAGCGAGCGAAAAAGTATGAAATATTCGAGCGTGTGGTTTATTTTTTTATTTTTTTAATGTGTTGTGGACTGCATAAAACCCATCGGTAAGGGCAGCTGACAGAGTTGTCAGAAATAAGAGGGAAAAGCTTGTAAAGGTATTGCAGGGTAGGTTGTTTTGAGCAATAATTGTTAAATAAAAAATTCGATACATTTCGCCGTTTGAGAGCGCGATGATCTGATTGGCTAACTTTAGTGCTAAATAACACAAGAAACGGCGCAACGTTATCTAATTCATCACGTCTTTCATGCGACGGTAAGCGTTACCAACAAAACGATTTTAAAGCGGAGTTTTACCTGCCCATTTGATTGAGTCGACCGAAATTAGTCTAGTACGATATTCGTATTACCCATTTGTATTAAAAGGGACAGTAGAACACGATGAATAGCCAATACTCCACCAGCGACAGCACCGCCCGGCCCACGCTGACTGCTACGGCCATGCAGCAGCACTGTTCAGTCGCTACTGGAGTACCAGTTGTTCTTCGTGTTTTCTGTCCCTGTTAATACGTATCGATAAAACAAAAGTGATAGTAGAGTCATCTGAGACTGATCTATCGAATGGCCACGTAAAATATCGCCTTAAAAAGTTTTTGCTCGTAACAGGAGAGACACCTTTTATAGTTGCTTGACTGCATATTGTCTGCCATTACTACTAGTATTAGTATTTTGTGTTCAGACATAATGACCTTTCTAGACTCGGAGAAGCTCATCAGCAGAAATCAGCACGGTTTTACGAAACAGTGGTCATGCGAGACACAGCTGCCTCTCTTTGTGCATGATATACAGCAGGCTTTAGATACTGGCTCCCAGGTTGATGCCATATTTCTCGACTTTCGAAAGGCGTTCTCCTCAGTTCTGCACTGTCGCTTGCTCCAAAAAGTGCGCGCTTACGGTCTATCCGATGACATATGCGGTTGGATAGAAAGTTTTCTAACAGACAGAGAGCAGTATGTCGTCCCGAATGGGGTGACTTCAACAGAAACATGCGTAACTTCAGGTGTGCCCCAGGTCAGCGTAATAAGTCCGCTGCTTTTTGCGATTTACATAAACGATTCGGTTGATGGTATTGACAGCGGCATTAGACTGTTTGTCGATGATGCTATAGTCTACAGGAAAGTAGTACCACACGAAAGTTGTGAACAAATCAATGAGGATTTGCAGAAAATAATTGCGTGATGTAATGACTGGCAGTTATCTCTCAATATTAGTAAGTGTAAGATATGCGTACAACAAGGGGAAAATCCCCATTAATGTACGAGTACGAAATAAATGCTCAGTCTTTGGAAGCGGTCACATCCGTCAAGTATCTGGTTGTGACTATTCGAAATGATCTCAAATGGAATTATCAAGCCGCGCGGGATTAGCCGAGTGGTCTAGGCGCTGCAGTCATGGACTGTGCAGCTGGTCCCGGCGGAGGTTCGAGTCCTCCCTCGGGCATGGGTGTGCGTGTGTTTGTCCTTAGGATAATTTAGGTTAAGTAGTGTGTAAGCTTAGGGACTGATGAACTTAGCAGTTAAGTCCCATAACATTTTACACACATCTGAACATTTTTTGGAATTATCAGATTACACAAATAACGGGCAAGGCAAATTCTAGATTGCGGTTTATTGGTAGAATACTGAAGTGATGCAGTCCTTCAACAAGGGAAATTGCTTACAGTTCGTTAGTTCGTCCAGTCTTAGAGTATTGTTCGTCTGTATGGGACCCTTACCAGTTGAGTCTCATTCAAGAACTTGAAGAGGTCCAAGGAAGGGTGGCAAGATTCGTGACTGGTACATTTAGCCATTGCAAGAGCGTTACAGATCTCATTGAAAGTTTGAAGTGGGACACTCTGGCAGATAGACGGCGTGCTAAACGGAAGGGGCTGCTCACTAAATTCCGAAATCCGATCTTCGCCGAGGATGTAGAGCATATATTATTACCACCAACTTTCAAATCGCGCAATGATCACCATTCAAAGATAAGGGAAATTAGAGCTCGTACTGAGGCGTTTTTCCCTCGTGCGATCCACGAGTGGAACAGAGGGGGGAGGGGGGGGGGGGGGGGGGGGAATGTGACTCTGGCCCGAATTGCGCCTTCCGCCACACACCGCTTGGTGGCTAGCGGAGTATATATGTAGATGTAGGATCTGCTTCCTCTTTAACTGTTATAACAACACATATTTTGTGCTGTAACCAATGACTGTCATTTGCGGTACACATGATAATTTATTGGTTCCACTAATCTCCAGTCATATCTTCCGAAGAGCGATACAAATCCAGCAGTTCTCTCTTATATTCGTGCCGTATAGCCCCGCTGGGTGTGACAAAGCCCGGAGTGGTACATCACCAAATCCCCAGTGAGTACAACAGAAGAATCCCAAAGTAATTCTGCAACATGTCACACCTACAACTCGCAATTATGGAGAGAACACGCAGGCTAGTTCCATTTAAAATGACTTGGCTGTCTCATCTGCTGCAGTGATCTACCTACACACAGACAATTAATCTCACATTTTGAACGACAACACCGTTGCAACTGTTGCCGTATGGTAACCACTACGATACTCTAACACATCTGTTTTACGACTATAGAACTAAACATTTTTCTGTAAAAGATGTATGATTACGCTAAGATTAACGTGGCTTTTCTTAACAAGGTGTCAAAATACTCCCGTTTAGATTTTTTCAAATACCCACAAGGAAAAAGCATTCTTGCTTCCTATTTGTACTTTACTTGTGTTTCAGTTGTTGTTCGCTTATGACCCGCCTTTTCACTCTGGACGAGGTAGAATAACCTTTAGTTACAGAGGTCAGTACAGACCGTTCTGGAACTTACTGAAATATAAACCACGTGACGCTCGTTTCCTAAAGGTGAAGGTCAGGCGACTAATGAAAAATGCTCTGTGGTTCTGGATATGACTGCGGGAAATACCCTAAGTCACGCAACCCGGATTGCGAGCTCGCGGTTTGTCGGTGTAGTCGGAATTGAAGCCGAATAACGGTGGCCTTCATACTATCTTCATTTGGGTATCAGTCGGAATCACAAATTCTTCTCCTGTGCCACTCCCCATCTCACAGTAGCACTTGCACTCGGTGACCTTAATTATTTCGTTAAAAACAGTCTTGGTTGCAATTTTAGTTTTTTATTTTTCAACTACGCGTTTCGGCTTATTTAGGCATCTGAAGATGCTTAATTAAGGCGAAACGCGTTGTTGAAAAATAAAAAAAAAAAATTAAAATTGCAACCAAGACTGTTTTTAACCAATACTGTTAAGCACTGGTTTGCTGTATGCCACATATAGATTGGAAGAATTCCTTAATTATTTGTTGAATGTTTTCCAGTCTCTGTCTTCGATACAGTTCATTCTCTTTACAGGTTCCTCAGATGCCACGGAAGTTATTCCTTGACGTCTTCACACATGTCCTGTGATCCTATCCTATCTTCTTGTCAATGTTTTCTACATGTTCCTCTCCACGCAGATACTGCGGAGAACTTATAACATCATAGCTCAAAAGCTTCGGTTTTCTTCTTTTCCGGTTTTCCAGCAAGTCAGAAATTCTGTGCCCCAAAATGTACATCAACAGAAATTCTGTGCCCCAAAATGTACATTTTCCTGTGCTAGTCCGCTTTTTATGTCGTTGCTTAGTCCGTCAAGTGTTATTTTGCTTCCAAAGTATCAGAATTTCTTCTGCTTCGTAGCCCCAAGTTTTGATAAGTATAACGCCAATCTCATTTCTGCTGCTCCTCATTATTTTTGTCGTTCTTCGGTTTACTCTGAATCCATAGCGTGTGCTCATTACACTGATTATTCCATTCAGCAGGTTCTGCAATTCTTCCTCAATTTCACTGAAGATTGGAACGTTACCTGTCATTGATATCTTTTCACCATGAATTTAATCCCTTTCCTGAAACTTTTCTTTATTTCCGTCATCGTTTCTTCGATGTATAGACTGAACAGTAGGGGTAAAGGACTGCATACATCCCGGTCTTACACTCTTTTTTTAATCCGAAAACTTCGTTCTTGGTTCTCCAATCTCCTTTTTCCTTCTCGATTCTCCCTATAGCTTCACCTATTTTCCTGAGAATTTCGAATTTCTTGCACCATTTTATATTGACGAATATTTTCTCTGGTCCGAAAAATCCAATGAACGTGTCTTGATTTTAACTAAGTATTGCTTTCATTATGAAGTGCAAAGTCAGAAGTGCCTCCTCCGTGTCTTTACCTTTCCTAAAGTCAAACAGATCGCCATCTAATAGACCGTAAATTTTCTTTTCCATTCCTTCACTTAAAACTTCCGGGCTGATAGGCCGTGGTCGAAGTATAAAACTGTCTCCTGACGTTTTGTCTCCGACTGCGGGAGACATCCTCGGAGGTAAAGCGGCGAACTGCGAAGAGAACTCGAGGAAGGGCTGATTATATAGGCAGTACAGAGGGCGCCACTGTCGATCACGTGGCGTCGGCTATGAGATTGTCTCTGGTAATACCAACATTCTCGATTGAAAGTAATCGATCGTCACGCTTGCGGTGCAACGCTGACATCCAAATTTTATCCAGTTTCACACCTTCGTCTTTCCTGTTAAAATTATTACGATGTTTATCAATCTCGATAGCCTCCCTATACAAGCGTGCATAATAATGCGAGGTTCTTGATATGACGCTCGTCTCGCTGAATTTTATTTCATCATCACCTTCCTGGTAAACATGTTCCGCTACGGCCGATTTATCAGTGTTACCCAGGCGGCAATTCCTCTTATGTTCGACAAGACGGGTGTTCACACTTTTCTTTGTGGTACCGATGTAAACCTGTCCACAACTACAAGGAATTTTATATACCCCCGGTGTAGCCAAAGGGTGCCGTGCATCTTTTGCCGACCTTCAATATTCTTTTATTTTCTTAGTGGGTCTGAAAATAGTTTCCACCCCATACTTGCCTAAAACTTTCCCAATGCGATCTGTGACCTTACTAATGAACGGAAGAAAAACTTTGCCCTTGAACGACTGTTGTTCGTCGTTACTCCTGATTCTCTGCCTAGAGCGAAATGCTCGATCTATATCCTTGCTAGAATAGCCATTCTTCACGAAAGTTGACCGTAGATGATCAATCTCATCTTTTAAATAAACAGGTTCACAAAGTTTGTGCGCCCTGTCTACCAAAGTTTTCATTACACATCTATTTTGTCTAGGGTGGTGGTTTGAATCTTTGTGTAGATAACGATCAGTATGTGTGGGCTTTCTATGCACCTTATGGCCCAACGTTCCGTCCCGTCGTTTAATCACAGACACATCCAGGAAGTTCAGTTGCCCATTCCTTTCCGTCTCCATAGTGAAATGGATTTTCGGATTAATGCTGTTTAAATGTGTCAGGAAGGCATCCAACTCCTCTGCTCCGTGTGTCCATACTACGAACGTGTCGTCGACATAGCGATACCATCTGGCTGGTCTCTTACTGGCAGTCTGCAAAGACTGTTGTTCAAAAGTCTCCATAAATAAGTTAGCCACAGCAGGACTGAGAGGAAGACAATACCGGTCGTGAAAGTTTACATTGTATTTCTTTTCCACTATTCTGTGGATTATTTTTGTTAGTAAGTCGGATATTTGAGACGTCAAGCTGATTGTGCGATAGTCTGGTAGCTATCTCGTCCTTACTGTTGTCTCCTGCCTCACTAGTACTATATGGGGTGTCTAGGAAACCTGCTTCCTTTATCGCTAGACAACAATTTAAGCAAATTGTAATAATAGAATTTATTAGAAAAGAAAATGATTACAATACTTAACTTGTGAAATACAGAAGTGTCGCAAGTAATGGGCGACAGACAAATACACTACTGGCCATTGAAATTGCTACACCACTAAGATAACGTGCTACAGACGAGAAATTTAACCAACAGGAAGAAGATGCTGTGATATGCAAACGATTAGCTTTTCAGAGCAAGGTCGGCGCCGGTGGCGACACATATAACGTGATGGCGTGAGGAAAGTTTCCAACCGATTTGCCATACACTACTCTTGATGAACTGTGGTATCGTGTTGAAGCTGCATGGGCAGCTGTACCTGTACACGCCATCCATGCTCTGTTTGACTCAATGCCCAGACGTATCAAGACCGTTATTACGTTCAGAGGTGGTTGTTGTGGGTACTGATTTCTCAGGATCTATGGAACCTAATTGCATGAAAATGTAACACATGTCAGTTCTAGAATAATATATTTGTCCAATGAATACCCGTTTATCATCTGCATTTCTTTTTGGTGTAGCAATTTTAATGGCCAGTAGTGTAAGAAGTCTCTTCAGTATATACAAGTAATACAAGTGATACAATACATTTCCTAAGTCGCTGCTGTAGTGTTCGTAGAACGGCTAATCTTCATCTGGGTAGCGGCCAGGCGGAGGGGCGCTTATGTTCTCTTCGCCTATAGGCCGCTGCTGTCCTGGTGTCGTCCTAGAGAGGGGCCGGTCAGCCTACTATTGCCTGATATGCGGGCTCTTGAAGTTACGCCGGAACACTTACTGTCTTCGGGACTGTATGGATGACATCTTTCCGAAGGTCTGATGGTATGTCTCCAGATTCACAGATTCCACAAACCATCTTTAATTGTCGTTTAGTTGCCACTTTTCTCAACTTTTTTAGAAATTGCGAAGGAATGTTATCTATGCTTTCCGGCGCATTTGATCTCAAGTTTTCCAAAGCTGTGTTAAACTCTGACTCTAATACTGGATCCCCTATGTCTTCTACACTCCTGGAAACTGAAATAAGAACACCGTGAATTCATTGTCCCAGGAAGAGGAAACTTTATTGACACATTCCTGGGGTCAGATACATCACATGATCACACTGACAGAACCACAGGCACATAGACACAGGCAACAGAGCATGCACAATGTCGGCACTAGTACAGTGTATATCCACCTTTCGCAGCAATGCAGGCTGCTACTCTCCCATGGAGACTATCGTAGAGATGCTGGATGTAGTCCTGTGGAACGGCTTGCCATGCCATTTCCACCTGGCACCTCAGTTGGACCAGCGTTCGTGCTGGACGTGCAGACCGCGTGAGACGACGCTTCATCCAGTCCCAAACATCAATGGGGGACAGATCCGGAGATCTTGCTGGCCAGGGTAGTTGACTTACACCTTCTAGAGCACGTTGGGTGGCACGGGATACGTGCGGACGTGCATTGTCCTGTTGGAACAGCAAGTTCCCTTGCCGGTCTAGGAATGGTAGAACGATGGGTTCGATGACGGTTTGGATGTACCGTGCACTATTCAGTGCCCCCTCGACGATCACCAGTGGTGTACGGCCAGTGTAGGAGATCGCTCCCCACACCATGATGCCGGGTGTTGGCCCTGTGTGCCTCGGTCGTATGCAGTCCTGATTGTGGCGCTCACCTGCACGGCGCCAAACACGCATACGACCATCATTGGCACCAAGGCAGAAGCGACTCTCATCGCTGAAGACGACACGTCTCCATTCGTCCCTCCATTCACGCCTGTCGCGACACCACTGGAGGCGGGCTGCACGATGTTGGGGCGTGAGCGGAAGACGGCCTAACGGTGTGCGGGACCGTATCCCAGCTTCATGGAGACGGTTGCGAATGGTCCTCGCCGATACCCCAGGAGCAACAGTGTCCCTAATTTGCTGGGAAGTGGCGGTGCGGTCCCCTACGGCACTGCGTAGGATCCTACGGTCTTGGCGTGCATCCGTGCGTCGCTGCGGTCCGGTCCCAGGTCGACGGGCACGTGCGCCTTCCGCCGACCACTGGCGACAACATCGATGTACTGTGGAGACCTCACGCCCCACGTGTTGAGCAATTCGGCGGTACGTCCACCCGGCCTCCCGCATGCCCACTATACGCCCTCGCTCAAAGTCCGTCAACTGCACATACGGTTCACGTCCACGCTGTCGCGGCATGCTACCAGTGTTAAAGACTGCGATGGAGCTCCGTATGCCACGGCAAACTGGCTGACACTGACGGCGGCGGTGCACAAATGCTGCGCAGCTAGCGCCATTCGACGGCCAACACCGCGGTTCCTGGTGTGTCCGCTGTGCCGTGCGTGTGATCATTGCTTGTACAGCCCTCCCGCAGTGTCCGGAGCAAGTATGGTGGGTCTGACACACCGGTGTCAATGTGTTCTTTTTTCCATTTCCAGGAGTGTATATCGAATACCATTTCTTCTTCAGAGAGTTCGTCTTCCTCGTAGAGGTCTTCAGTGTTCTCCTTCCATGTGTCCACTCTCTCCTCTGCGTTTAAAAGGGTAATTCATTTTACAATCTTAATACTGATGCTTCTCACTTAGCATTTTCATAAAACATCTCTTGAAACAAGCTATAACTATCGCGTAACATGCATTCACCCTGCACATTTCATTACTGATTCACGGTGTCGTTTTATTTGACGTAGCCTAATGAGGCATTGATCAAGTCATTGGATTCGGATTCGAGAGGAATAACGTTCACAACAATGCACTACCAGCCTAATTTTAAATGTTGTGCTGTTTGGTTTTCATCAGTCACTTTACGTAAATACTGGAATTTCTTCTGCTACGAGACCACATACAATTTCTTTTTGACCAATTACTGCCCCATCTCTAATAACCTCGTTTCCGAAGGGACATTAAGCACTAACGATCATTCCTTCATTTTCTCCCCCAGGACTTTATTTTCTCTTTTCACGGGTACCCGCTATTCCTATTTGACTGGGGTATAATGGTCCGTTGATTCATTAGACAACGAACAAGCTTAGTTTTTATAGCGATAAGCGATGGGGCTCGGCATGGCCTCCTTAACAAAGCTAATTTGCCAATCGCCAGAACTGATTTAACAGAATTTCAGTAACTTCCAAGGAACAGCGTAAAATTCTGCCTGAGGAAGATCTCAGATGTTCATGGTTCTTGATACAAAACACAGGAAGCATGACGCCTGAATACAATGAGCGATCTAACTCAGTACTACATACGCAGTATTCGAATGGATGCCTGCCTGACGATCTTAGTTGTACAGCCCGACACGGA
Source organism: Schistocerca piceifrons (assembly GCF_021461385.2). Classification (NCBI taxonomy): domain Eukaryota; kingdom Metazoa; phylum Arthropoda; class Insecta; order Orthoptera; family Acrididae; genus Schistocerca; species Schistocerca piceifrons. The sequence goes on from NC_060149.1 coordinate 125,586,635, forward strand.
GTAGTCGTGGACTGCGTCGAGGCATTCTTTTTACATTCAATTTTATAGAGGAACTCCAGTGACACCTACAGTTTCATTATCTTCATAAACGTCTATACAGCTTCTGATGTTAATATCATTCTGGCATCCATTATGAAGTTGATTTACTACATGTCACAGTATTTTACCAATAAATTATAGTGCCCGAGCTATCGGCAATGACATCTGCACTCCAGAACTATTCCTAAAATCGTACAACTTCAAAATAATTTTTCATCTGTTCTGTGACCAGAGCATTCACAGGTTACTGACAATTCCAACGAAATTTTCGCAACTTCATAGAAAGTAAACAGCATCAGGACTGACATATTGCGAGGTGCCGGGGCTAGCAGTGTATTTAACACTAAATTCTAGAATCTACATATGTAAATGATGCTCTAAGCCCCCCCCCCCTATTCTAACTCCGACTTTTGCTGTTGCACAAGGATTAAAAAATATACGCGAACTGACTGTAATCAACCCTGCAAGTGGAGTAGAAAAGAGTTTGGCACCTGCAATAATTTAATTTGATAAATAAGTTAAATAAAGAAAGGTTTCATTAATGTAGTGAGAAATGATGGGTTGCTCTACCGATTAACAGAATGAAAGTTCTGTCCAAAATAACAATATGATTTATTAAGACTAAACACAAAATAATAAACAAAAACACATGAAACATTTATAATACATCAACTTGGCTCAAATTGGATACTCAAACAAACGCTGTGAAGGTGAAGTTGTCCCTAAACTAGATTGTGAGGTTTATGACGAAGTGGTATGTGGAGCCAATTCCTTGCCACTCAAATCTTAAGAGAGACACACAGCTAATCCAACATTAATTGCTGCTACTCAAGGCAGAACAAAGTTTGAAAAAGACGAACAGGCGCGCTCTGCTGAGTTCTGATTATCACCTAGGAAAATCCCTATCTGCCGGTGCTGCGGACATACATTACCAGACTGTCTTCTTAACTGCCAGAACACGATCTGGCGTACCGGAGGTGATGGCTGGTTGCTTCGACGTCCTCGACCGAAAGGTGAGAGCCGACTACTTAGAGCACCCGTACAGGCCGAACACATAACATTCCCGCCCCCACGACAGTGGCCGTGGTTAAATGTTCCAATCAGCAACTCGAAAACTGGCGGAAAACTCCACTCCATTGCCGGAGCACTACCATTCCACCAATGGAGATTCTAGGCGCCAATTTCTGTGCTGATTTTGCTACGTCACGGAGCTATGCCCTGAGCAAGGCAATCACAGTTACTATTTTGCAGAAAGCGCGGGAATTTTGCCGCCACAACTGCCTGGGTACACAAGTCATTCCCACGCCTCGCTGGTAGCCCGCCAGAAAGTGTTTTCGCTAAGTTTCTGCGAAGTAACGGAACCTCTAGCCCAGCCGCTACTTCAGGCCCCTCCGGGCGTGTCTTTTGACAATGTCGGCGTCTGGAAAGCATTCACTCGACTCCCTCACACTCGTCGGCTTAAACCTCTCGAGATCCGCAGAGCCCGCCTGTCACCGGACCACCTGGGTGACGAGAGACGCTGCGTGGGAAGTCCGCATCTGAAGGAATAGCAACTTTTCACCACATGCAATTAGAGACGAAAATCGTAAGATAGAAATATGAGAGGGGGCTCAGCCATCGTGTGCTACTCGAAAGAACCTTACAGACTTTCAAGTGACGATTTTACCCGAAATATTCCATCCAACATAGTAATAGTTCTTCAACACGACCTCTCCAAAAGCAGCTCTTACGTGAAAGAGGATTTAACTAATTGTCTTGAACGGCCGTTCTGGGTGCTAGAAGTAAGAGAGAGTAGAAATTGAAGCATCGCCGAGAGTGAGGTTATCAGAGGCGAAACATCCACTCAGCTGGGGAAGTATGAAGGAGGAAATTGCAAAGGTCGTATCGAAGGTACCATCCTTACATACACTCAGTTGGGAAGGATGAAGGTGGTGTCAAAGGTACCGTCCTTTGCGTCTTGTGAAAGATCGTTCGACAATATTGTACTACGGTAGTCATTGACTGTCTTCAGGCATTGCTGTCTTGTCAGCCAAAACCGTTTCATTCATAATCTCTGTATCTACACTCCTATGCTTTGTTTTACACTTACTATGCAGAAGTCTCTGTTCCTTTAGAAGTTTCCTTCTAGTGACTATATCATGGAGAGTCTCTCCCGTCACGAACTGCTTTACTGGGTAACCACAAAGCGCAAAAAAAGTATCATTTCTTCGAAACTCCGTGATTTTCTCCCATTGCGACGATTAAGTTTTAAATTTGCCGCAAATGTGGCTACAACCAACCTCTGTAATGCTGCAAATGAGTGGAGCCCGGCGACGTCACCCTCTGTCTCGGCGATGCTTTACACTGCGAGCTGTAGAAAAGACCAGAGCTCAGAAGTTCATATGACGTGTAATATCTACATCTACATCTACATGGATACTCTGCAAAACACATTTAAGTGCCCGGCAGAGGGTTCATCGAACCACCTCCACAATAATGCTCTATTATTCCAATCGCGTATAGTGCGTGGAAAAAACCAACACCTATATCTTTCTGTGCGAGCTCTGATTTCTCTTACTTTATTATGATGATCGTTTCTCCCTATGTAGGTCGGCGTCAACAAAATATTTTCGCATTCGGAAGTGAAAGTTGGTGATTGAAATTTCGTGAGAAGTAGGTCTTATAATTAAATGTTTCCCTGAGACATTTAAGTCTCTTTTTATTATCTACGATAATGATCGAAGTAGACGAAATGAATTAAATTTGTGCTGCGGCCAGGACTCGAACCCAGGTCTTCTTGCTTGCTAGCCAATAATCTTGAACATCGGGCTGTGGTGGTGTAATGCTTAGCATTTCTGCCAAACAAGCAAGAAGACCCGTGTTCGAGTTCTGGCCACCGCACAAATTTTAATTCGTTTCGTCTGTTTCGTGGGAAAACTTGATCGCAACGAAAAACGCCTTTGTTTTAATGACGTCAACCCCAAATCCTATATCATTTCAATGATACTCTCTCCCCTGTTTCGCGATAATACAGAACGTGCTGTACTTCTTTGAGCTTTCTCGATGTACTCCGTCAATCCTATCTCGTAAGGATCCGACACCGCGCAGCAGTATTCTAAAAGAGGACAGACAAGGGCAGTGTAGGCAGCCTCTCTAGTAGATTTGTTACATTCTCTAAGTGATCTGTCAATAAAACGCAGTCTTTGGTTAACCTTCCCCACAACATTTTCTGTGTGTTTCTTCCAATTTAAGTTGTTCATAATTGTAGTTTCTAGGTATTTAATTGAATTTACGGCCTTTAGATTTGACTGATTTATCGTGTAACCGAAGTTTAACGGTTTGCTATTAGCACTCATGTGGATGACCTCACACTTTTCGTTGTTTAGTGTCAATTGCCAATTTTTGCACCACATATATACATCTTTTCTAAATCGTTTTTCAATTTGTTTTGATCTTCTAATTACTTTCCTAGTCGATAAAGGACAGCATCATCTGCAAACAACCGAAGACGGCTGCTCCGATTGTCTCCCAAATCGTTTATATAGATAAGGAACAGCAAAGGGCCTATAACACTACCTTGGGGAACGCCTGAAATCACATCTGTTTTACTTGATGACTTTCCGTCAATTATTACGAACTGTGACCTCTCTGACAGGAAATCACCAATCCAGTCATATAACTGAGACGATATTCCATAAGCACGCAATTACACTACAAGCCGCTTGTGTGGTACAGAGTCAAAATCCCTCTGGACATCTAGAAATACGAAATCAATTTGAAATACCTTGTTAGTAGCACTCAACTCTTCATGTGAGTAAAGAGTAGTTGTGTTGGACGAGAACGACGTTTTCTAGATCCGTGTTGACTGTGTGTCAATAGACCGTTTCCTTCGAGGTATTTCATAATGTTCGAAAACAATATACGTTCCAAAATCCTGCTGCATATCGACGTTAATGATATGGGCCTGTAATTTAGTGCATTACTCCTGCTACATTTCTTGAAAATTGGTGTGACCCGTGCAACTTTTCAGTCTTTGAGTACGGATCCCTCGTCAAGCGAACGTTTGTATATGATTGTTAAGTATGGAGCTATTGTATCAGCATACTCTGAAAGGAACGTGACTGGTATACAGTCTGGACCGGAAGTCTCAAGTCACATTGGCACGAAATTTCAGCACAATTCTGCCCAGCGCCATCGTGGAAGTGTCACACGATAGGCAGGTTGTCACATCGCTTTTTACCCACATTTCACTCTTTCTCTTGACGCCTTTGCAGTGTAAGTGAGAACCGCAGCACGCAGCGTTGAAATTACGGAATTGTCCTATGGGTGGCCGAGGAAAACATTTCACACTCACTGCCGCTCGGAATCGACACGAAAAGTCCTTAGGAGATAGTGTAAAGGTCTTCAGTGAAACTAGCCCTTCCTTTGAGGCGTTGATTCCCACATATTTCGCGGTCGAAAACAACAGCCCGCAGTGCTATGAGCAACAGGCGTTCTTGACAACATTCGACACTGCTGCATCACCGTCCCCTCCCCACACCCTGGATGATTCAACCCTACCCTAACGGCGTCGTGAGGCTGCAACCCCGTTGAACGTGATCTCACCCTTTTGAGTGTAGAGGGATCACAATTTTTGCTCTGGTGTGCAGGATGGAACCACTAGGGCTCATCCAAAATCATTCTAAGAAATTCGAACGCGGTCCGAAACAGCAAAGTTTATTTACGGTTTTTCAGCCCTCCGGTTTCGCGCCTTCCTGTGACGTGATGACGGAGGAGTGCAGCTTTGAACACGGTGCACTCACAGGACAAGGTTATTTTGACATTGTGCACATTCCCTATCTGCGTCTTTTCAGGCCCTGTCTTCATTCTAATGAATGACACTGCACGATAGCATCGCACTGCGCAAAAGTGGGAACGAAAGGGTATTCCGCAAATTGACTGGCCTGCTCGTTCCCCCGACTTAAATCGCACCAAGCATCCCAACGAGCAATTGTGGGATGCGTTGGGGAGACTATAACACATCCGCCCGCTACTGTTATACAGGGTGATTCAAAAAGAATACCACAACTTTAAAAATGTGTATTTAATGAAAGAAACATAATATAACCTTCTGTTATACATCATTACAAAGAGTATTTAAAAAGGTTTTTTTCACTCAAAAACAAGTTCAGAGATGTTCAATATGGCCCCCTCCAGACAAACGAGCAATATCAACCCGATACTCCAACTCGTTCCACACTCTCTGTAGCATATCAGGCGTAACAGTTTGGATAGCTGCTGTTATTTCTCGTTTCAAATCATCAATGGTGGCTGGGAGAGGTGGCCGAAACACCATGTTCTTAACATACCCCCATAAGAAAAAATCGCAGGGGGTAAGATCAGGGCTTCTTGGAGGCCAGTGATGAAGTGCTCTGTCACGGGCTGCCTGGCGGCCGACCCATCGCCTCAGGTAGTTGACGTTCAGACAGTGCTTGAACCAATTTCAGACGATAAGGTTTCATAACTAACCTTTTTCGTAGGACTCTCCATACAGTTGATTGTGGAATTTGCAACTCTCTGCTAGCTCTGCGAGTCGATTTTCCTGGGCTGCGAACAAATGCTTGCTGGATGCGTGCTACATTTTCATCACTCGTTCTCGGCCGTCCAGAACTTTTCCCTTTGCACAAACACCCATTCTCCGTAAACTGTTTATACCAACGTTTAATACACCACCTATCAGGAGGTTTAACACCATACTTCGTTCGAAATGCACGCTGAACAACTGTCGTCGATTCACTTCTGCCGTACTCAATAACACAAAAAGCTTTCTGTTGAGCGGTCGCCATCTTAGCATCAACTGACGCTGACGCCTAGTCAACAGCGCCTCAAGCGAACAGATGTACAACTAAATGAAACTTTATAGCTCCCTTAATTCGCCGACAGATAGTGCTTAGCTCTGCCTTTTGTCGTTGCAGAGTTTTAAATTCCTAAAGTTGTGGTATTCTTTTTGAATCACCCTGTACTATAACCTCAAAGCTGGAGGCAGTTCGTGTAATGAAATTATTTTTATTAAAGCAATTACAGGAATTTTGTTGTGTTGACCGTGATGTACCTAACGGAGGTGGCTTATCGGAAGTGAAAGTCAGAATTACGTAAATATTTAAACAGTAACAAACAATATTTTACCTATCCACACTGTTCAAAGAATGAAGAAAACGGCCGCCAGCCTAATTAGGCATGAGAATGATTAACATTCTTGTTCGATAAAACAGGTATGAGTAACTTTAATGGACAGACACAGCCTATACTTTATCACATGAGAATGCAATGAACTCTGACACTAGCAGATATTGACGTTAAAGAAAACGCTAACAGTTAAAGAAGAATAAGGCTATTTGCATAAACACAACGTATGACACACACTTTTGCATTCAGGCCTTAGTCAAACCGAATAATTTCAGTATCATTACTATTAAAGATTAGTGTAAAATTATAAAATTAGGCATGAATTTAGTCCGTCTTTACCAAATTCTTTTCTACCTCACATGAAATTGAGTTCACTAGCGAACAATTCCTCACTGTCCTCTGAATAAAACAAATTATCATTTTCAAAGAAAATGATCTTTCTGTCAATAATTTTTTGTCAGTGAGCACAATAGACAAACTATGGATCCTGTTGCACTGGTGATAAGCACTTTCAACACATATGAGGATCAAAATTTAGCAAGTATAGGTATATAACTTTCAACAGTGACAGTTTTTAACTTTTACTGCAATGAGACACAAACTGACTTAGTTATAAAACAATGACTGACTTTTTTGCACTATTTCAATAGACTTCAAAGTAATTGTTTACTAAGAAGAACATTTGAAGCCAAACTTTAGTAATATTTACTTTTGGAACTAACCTCAAAATGGTTTATTGTCTGTCTTTATTACCACAGTCTTTTAAAGTCAATGATTTAATAGGTAACTTTGAGAGTCCACAAAACTTTAAATTTGATTGTTTCAATTACTGGGAGGCTTTCACAAAGCTACATTTTCTACCTCCCACAATTTTAGCAAATCCACAGTAAATATGGATACTCCCTTCTTACCAAATATCGAACAACATTACTTAATTAACTGTTTGGCTTTGAGACTTTCAATTTTTTTCACAATAAGGGCACTCGGTAATCATAGTTCAAACGGAGAGGAAGCTGAGAGGTGTTGCGATAAGGAAAAAATCAAGGTAGGTACATAGGTTCAGGTATAAGTTACCTTATATTTGAGCGCACCAAAACATCCAATGAGCTGATCGTTCACTTTACATATCTGCAATTCCTCCATTCCGTTGCAGTGATTGCGCAATGTGGTGGCGAGTACATCTTGTCAGGTAGATTTACAGTTAGTAATGATAGAGCTCTGTCATTTCTTGGTGGCGATGACAGATACCATTTCCAAAACAGAACTAGCTTACAAATCCATCAATCCGAGGCTTTGGCACTTTGGAAAGCGGCACAAAAAGCCTCTCTCGGCACTAGCACAATACACGACCTTTACATAAGCTGTTGACAGTTAGGTAGCTCGTCCCCGACTAAATCTTGGTTCAGCTTTTCATTCACGCCAACCACATTTTGCGCGCGCTGCACGATTCCGTTCCCGAGGGGAACCGCAACACCTTTTATACATATAAAGAACTAAGAACCCTAAGTGAGGATCAGCAATTACATAACAGCGACCAAACATATTAGATAAAACGGAACATTTGCAGATATTGATATTCTACAAAAAATTATTTACACAAATTACAGTTATATAAGTTTTGTCTCCCTCCAGGTGAGGCGAAGAATCCAACTAATAAAGACAATAGATTACCTAGCATTAAACCAGGACATCAAAGTTTTTACAAAGAAAAAGTACACATTTTTACACAGTACCGAATTAATCATAGAATAATTACAGAAGCTCAACGATGGAATGTTGAACAAACGGAAGGCAAAATGAATCAGCAAAAGGTATGTAGAGTCTAAGCTATGGTGTTACAAGACGTACTATAGGACGTCCACGTGCACCAACGACTATCCAGCAGTTATCAACAACGCTGGTCAAGGAATGCAACGGCCCACCACAAGAACTCCTTACACCCTATTAAGAACCATGTCCCGCCTTTTGCAATGTCCCGGTAATCATCATAAATCGCGGTGACTTCCTTGTACTTATTGTCTCTGAATAAAAGTCTCATCTGTGTTCGTCTCATTGTGTATTTCTTTCAGTTACAGTCTGCACTATATTGTTGCAGTTCGTTCTATGTATGGGCCCAGTTCAATCGAGCTATGTTACTTGGCAGTGGCACATCAAGCGGAAGCTACTTTGGTCCTTAAGTTTTGAACACCAGTGTAGTAAGGTCAGTCGTATCCTACATGGTCCTCGTACCATGAACTACTTTGTACTTCCACACAAGATGTTCAGATAGGCCGTTCATCCGCCAAAAGTTACGTCTGTCACCACAGAGAGCGGTGAAACCCAGAACTATTTTTCTGCATCTGCCAAATAGTTCACTGGATGGAATTTATATGTCGAGCGCATGACTGAACCGACCGCACGCTGACACTCGACGAGTTATCGGCCAGTACAAGCATTTATCGCCCAGTTACTTAGTTTAATGTTCCATGGATAATTTGCACGATAAATCGTAATGATGTGGAACGAGTCAATTTATATTCACATCACAAATTTATTTGTAAATCTGGCTACATGCTGAACATTTATAAGTTTGTTCGGTTTGTATGAGTGTGTGTTTTTCTTTTTAATATACAAATGTGAGTTAGCACTTCCTACCCAACACCTTACAATAACAGAAATTATTCTAAGGAATAGAAGGAGTTGTCGAGAAGAATTTTTTTCTGTTTTTGTTCAAATTTTACTTTGCTGTCTGTTTCACATTTTATATCACAGAGTAAGTGGTCAAAATTTTTGGTTACAGTACTGTGCGCCACTCTTTGTACTAAAAGACAACCTTAACGTGGAGTGATGAATGTCACTTATTCTTCTCCTAATGTAATTATGTACATCATTGTTCTTTTTAAACTGTAGCGGATTATTTACAACGAACATCATAAGGGGATAAATGTAATATTAAGGGGAGGTTTACTATCTTTTGGCTCAAAAAATCTATTTTTTAAATTGCAGTTTCGGATCCATAGAAGTGTTTGGAATTCACCCCTGAAACGGTTTTCACGAATACGGAACGGAAATGTTTGTTGTTCGCGATTGAACAAAAAAATGCACCTGCCTGAAATCGGCCTTTTTCACGGACCACTTTTTTTATCTTTCGGAGAACGAGTTATTGTACCGGTGCTTCGGAGGAAACACACAAAATTCAAATGAAAGTTTGGAAATTAGCCCCTCAAGCATTTGCATTCTGGTGCGAAGACTGTGGAGATTACGACTTTCCTGGCAGTGAGCAGCTTCAACGAAGGGTATTCAGCGATTCTGAAGACCATGGCAACGATGGACGTCACCCTGGGACTCTATTCGACGCAGTTCGCCAAGCATTCGGACGACCACCGGATTCAAGCGGCCGAAAACCGCTTGTCACCGGACGTACGAGCGGTTCTGGAGCAGCGCAGGATGGCCCAGATCGAGCATAACGCCCTCTATGAGGAAGAGGAAGAACTAATTTATGGACCCGGAAAAGCACATAGAACGTACGTTGCATGATATTGCATTTATATGTAGTTAGAACTTCAAACACGTTTTTATCGAAATGATTTTTTTTTAATTGCGCGGTATGGTAACTTCAAATCTACTGAGCCAATTGGCATGATTCTTTGTTTCCGACGAAGCTAACTAAATTTTCTAGGAGTTGTAACACTAGGAGTTGTTGTCCGATACATCAACTCTAAATATTTTTACTTAGCTGACGAAGTCGAAAAATCGATGAAAAAAAACCCATTTTTTTTTCAAATGGCCGTCATTTTGTTTCCTGTGGTCCAAACAACTTAAGCGAGGTGCAACTCCTAAAGAATCTTATATACTTCGCTAACGTCAACTCAGTTTTGATTTCAGACGAGCCGGCTGACCTGTGACAAACCGCGCGTGGAGGTTTACATTGAAAATATGTTCCGTTCCGACGGCACTTCCGCCTTTGCTCTTCGACATTTCCGGTCGAAAAAAATCCAGTTTGTAGAGGAAATATCAATAAACGTTTTGACAAAATTTTTGAAAAAAATCCAGTTTGTAGAGGAAACATCAATAAACGTTTAGACAAAATTTGCATTGATATCTATAACATATCCCGAGAAAAAAATTCTCAAAGAACATGCTTTTTTCGGGCCAAAGATAATAAACCTCCCATTAAGCAGTAGTCAAAATGATCGTGGATGAGCGTGTTTGTGCAGCTCTTCAGTTGCCTACAAGTTTTCGACAATGCTGTTCAGTGCTAGTTGCCAAACAGTTATGCAGACTGTCGAGCATAAGTAGAAATGACAGTGAAACCTTTTACCTATTGAAAGACTGAACTTCAATTCTCTTCATACTGAACGACCTTTAGAGTAGCTAGTAATCATCTACTGGGTTAGGTTAGCTTGGGTTGAGAGCTTTACATAAGTTTCACGTCTTCAAATGGTTCAAATGGCTGTGAGCACTATGGGACTTAACAGCTGAGGTCATCAGTCCCCTAGAACTTAGAACTATTTAAACCTAACTAACCTAAGGACATCACACACATCCATACCCGAGGCAGGATTCGAACCTGCGACCGGAGCGGTCGCGCGGTTTCAGACTGAAGCGCCTAGAACCGCTCGGTGACACCGGCCGGCTTTCACGTCTTCCCTGGAAGCCAAAGTTGAGTATATTTTGATGTATTTTATAACCATAAATGATTGTTATTGTTTCTCGTGTGGTGCCTAGTGATTTTCGTTTAGAAATAAACTAACAGGACAGCAAAACACGAAGAATAGCCAGTACTACAAGAGCGAGTGAGCATCAACGCTGTTGCATGGTAGGAGCAGTCAGCACGGGCCATGACTGTGCTGTCGCTGCTGTTGTACCAGTTATTCTTCGTGTTTTACTGTCCCTGTTAATACATATTATGGAAAAGGAAGAGGACATAGATGAAGATGAAATGGGAGATATGATACTGCATGAACAGTTTGACAGAGCACTGAAAGACCTAAGTCGAAACAAGGCCCCGGGAATAGACAACATTCCATTAGAATTACTGACAGCCTTGAGAGAGCCAGCCATGACAGAATTCTTCCATCTGGTGAGCAAGATGTATGAGACTGGCGGAATACCCTCAGACTTTAAGATGTGTTTAATTCAAATCCCAAACAAAAGAAGCGTTGACAGGTGTGAAAACTACCGATCTATCAGTTTGATAAGTCACGGTTGCAAAATTCTTTTCAGACGAATGGAGAGACTGGTAGAAGCCGACCACAGGGAAGATTAGTTTGGATTCCGTAGAAATGTTGGAACACACAAGGCAATACTTTACTTTACTTTTCCGTGTCCAAATCAAATTTTATTTTTCCAGTAGTTAGCCACCGTTGCGGCTTTGTCGTTGGCTTGTAGCAGGTCACTAAAACTGCAGGGCTCCGTCAGTAGTCGGCACATGAGCAGATGTGCCTCGTCTTGTACCTCTCCGCATCCGCAAAGAACGTCGTCATCGTTAGTCAGCAGTCCCCACTTGCACAGATTAGTCCAAAACCAAAACCAAATTAACAAGGCAATACTGGCCCTACGACTTATCTTATAACATAGGTTAAGGAAAGGCAAACCGATGTTTCTAGCATTTATGGACTTGGAGTAAGCTTTTGACAATGTTGACTGGAATACTCTCTTTATAATTCTAAAGGCGGCAGGGGTAAAATACAGGGAGCGAAAGGCTATTTACAATTTGTACAGAAACCAGATGGCAGTTATAAGAGTCGAGGGGCATGAAAGGGAAGCAGTGATTGCGAAGGGAGTGAGACAGGGCTGTAGCCTATCCCCGACGTTATTCAATCTGTATACTGAGCAAGCAGTAAAGGAAACAAAACAAAAATCTGGAGTAGGAATTAAAATCTATGGAGAAGAAATAAAAACTTTGAGGTTTGCCGACGACCTTGTAATTCTGTCGAGACAGCAAAGGACCTGGAAGAGCAATTGAAAGGAATGGACAGTGCCTTGAAAGGAGGATATAAGATGAACATCAACAAAAGCAAAAGGCTGATAATGGAATGTAGTCGAATTAAATCGGGTGATGCTGAGGGGATTAGATTAGGAAATGAGACACTTAAAGTAGTAGATGAGTTTTGCTACTTGGGAAGCAAAATAACTGATGATGATAGAAGTAGTGAGGATATAAAATGTACACTGGCAATGGCAAGGAAAGCGTTTCTGAATAAGAGAAATTTGTTAACATCGAGTATAGATTTAAGTGTCAGGAAGTCATTACTGAAAGTATCTGTATGGAGCGTAGCTATGCATGGAAGTGAGACATAGACGATAAATTGTTTAGACAAGAAGAGAATAGAAACTTTCGAAATGTGGTGCTACAGAAGAATGCTGAAGATTAGATGGATAGATCACGTAATTAATGAGGAAGTACCGAATATAATTGCGGAAAAGAGGAATTTGTGGCACAACTTGACTGGAAGAAGGGCTCGGTTTGTAGGACGCAATCAATACCTTCACTGCGCCATAGCAACGGTGAAGTCACTGAAGCAGAGTTATTAAACCCGGTTTTCCGAAACTCCTTCACCAAAGAAGACGAAGTAAATATTCCTGAATTCCAATCAAGAGCAACTGCCAAGATGAGAAACATAGAAGTAGATATGCTCGGTGTAACGAAGCAGCTTAAATCACTTAATAAAGGCAACGTGGTGGTGGTGGTTAGTGTTTAACGTCCCGTCGACATCGAGGTCATTAGAGACGGAGCGCAAGCTCGGGTTAGGGAAGGATTGGGAAGGAAATCGGCCGTGCCCTTTCAAAGGAACCATCCCGGCATTTGCCTGAAACGATTTAGGGAAATCACGGAAAACCTAAATCAGGATGGCTGGAGACGGGATTGAACCGTTGTCCTCCCGAATGCGAGTCCAGTGTGCTAACCACTTTGCCACCTCGCTCGGTGCAAAGGCAAGGCCTCCGGTCCAGATTGTATACCAATCAGGTTCCTCTCAGAGTATGCTGATAAAATAGCTCCATATTTAGCAGTCATATACAACCGCTCGCTCACAGAAAGATCCGTACCAAAAAACTGGAAAATTGCTCAAATCACACCAATACCCAAAAAGAGAAGTAGGAGTAATCCGCTGAATTACAGGTCTATATGACTAACGTCGATTTGCAGTAGGGTCTTAGAACATATACGGTATTCGAACATCATGAAGTACCTCGAAGGAGGGGCCGGCCTCGGTGACCGAACGGTTCTAGGCGCTTCTGTCCGGAAACGCGCGACAGCTACGATCGTAGGTTCGAATCCCGCCTCGGGCATGGATGTGTGAGATGTCCTTAGGTTAGTTAGGTTTAAGTAGTTCTAAGTTCTAGGGGACTGATGACTTCAGATTTTAAGTCCCATAGTGCTCAGAGCCATTTCAACCATTTGAACCTCGAAGAAAACGATTTATTGACATATAGTCAGCATGGATTCAGAAAATAACGCTCTTGTGAAACACAACTAGCTCTTTATACTCATGAAGTAATAAGTGCTATCGACAGGGCATGTCAAATTGATTCCATATTTTTAGATTTCCAGAATGCTTTCGACACCGTTGCTCACAAGCGTCTTCTAACCAAACTGCGTGCTTAGAGAGTATCGCCTCAGTTGTGCGACTGGATTCGTGATTTCCTGTCAAAAAGGTCACAGTTCGTAGTAATAGACGGAAAGTCATCGAGTAAAGCAGAAGTAATATCCGGCGTTCCACAGGGAAGTGTTATAGGCCCTCTATTGTTCCTGATCTATATTAACGACATAGGAGGCAATCTGAGTAGCCGTCTTAGATTGTTTGAAGATGATGCTGTCATTTACCGTGTTGCAAAGTCATCAGACATCGGATGATCAAAACGACTTGCAGAATGATTTAGATAAGATATCTGTATGGCACGAAAAGTGGGAATTGACCCTGAATAAAGAAAAGTGAAGTTATTCACATGTATACTAAAAGAAATCACCTAAATTTCGATTACGCGATTAGTCACACGAATCTGAGGGCTGTAAATTCAACTAAATACTTAGGGATTGCAATTACAAATAACCTAAATTGGAACGATCACATAGATAATATTGTGGGTAGAGCAAATCAAAGACTGCGATTCATTGGCAGAACACTTAGAAGGTGCAAGGTCTACTAAAGAGACTGCTTACATCACGCTCGTCCGCCCTATTGTGGAGTATTGCTGTGCGGTGTGGGATCCGCATCAGGTGGGACTGATGGACGACATCGAAAAAGTACAAAGAAGGGCAGCTCGTTTTGTATTATCGCGAAATAGGGGAGATAGTGTCACAGACATGATACGTGAATTGGAGTGGCAATCATTAAAACAAAGGCGTTTTCCGTTGCGACGGGATCTTCTCATGAAATTTCAATCACTAGTTTTCTTCTCCGATTGCGAAAACATTCTGTTGGCACCCACTTACATACGGAGAAATGATCATCACGATAAAATAAGAGAAATCAGGGCTGGCACAGAAAAATTTAAGTGCTCGCTTTTCCCGCGTGCCGTTCGAGAGTGGTTCATTGAACCCTCTGCCAGGCACTTTGTTGTGAATAACAGAGTAATCACGTAGATGTAGATGTAGATGTAGACACGTTCTGAGGCATCAAGGGATCACAATCTAGTATTGGAGGGAAGCGTGGAGGGCAAAAGTCGTAGAGGGAGACTAAGAGATGAATAAGCTAAGCTGATTCAGAAGGATTTAGGTTGCAGTATTTATTCGAAGATGAAGAGGTTTGCACAGGATAGAGTAGCATGGAGAGCTCCATCAAACCAGTCTCTGGACTGAAGACCACAACAACAACAACAACAACAACTCTAAAAATGTACGGCCGGAAGTAGGCTACATATTTTTTTTAAATTTATGGTACATAAATATACATGTAAAATCTACTGTATAAAGACAAGTCGTTTTTAATATTGTTACCAAAAGTCCAGTAAAGTTCTTTTCCAAGCTACTTCAAATTTGTACTACTAAACAATTGGACGGACATACGGTATGTATATATAGATTGTTATGCCGGTTTTCTGTTATAACTACTGTGAGAAAGAAAATGCTGTGCTGTGAAAATATGTGGCTTCGTTTTCTTTCTAGCAGACAATTTTAGCTACGATAGCAGGGCATTTAAACCTTTAGCTGAAGTATTGCTCCCATATACGTTCTTTTTCGTTGTATATAATTTTAAACTTAAATTGTATACACAAATATGTTTAGTTTCCCTCCTAGCAGTCGGTTTTAACAGAAAACAGGAAAATTGTATTTATGGCTTATCGGCTTGTGGTTATAATACTACTAAGGAATGTGAATCATCTGAAGCTTTGTCATTCTATCTATTTTCAGATTAAATCTATGTGAAATCCAGCCATTGAAGCTACTATCCTCACATATCCAGCAACAGGCTTATACGCCATATACCAATGATCCCAATCGATTTATTCATTCACTTTAAGCGATTTCAATTCCCAATCGAGGTTTCGATCGCAATAACAATAAATAAGGCTTGGGGTTAGAAAGATGGAGAAAAGGTGAACAGAGACGGAGAGGCAAGAAATGGACATAGGGAGGGGGAAGGACGAGACAGAGTGAGGGGGGAGGAGGAAATGGAGAGAGAGAGGGGGGAGGAGGTAATCGGCACAGAGAGAGGGAGGAGGGGGAGGAGATGGGCAGACAGAGGGGAGAGAAGGAGATTAGGATGTATATCTAATTCTCTTTCATATTTAGCAATTGCTAATCATCGTAGGGTCGCTAGTTTACGTATAAAAGTGAGTGTATCCAAACATGAAACATCAGACCTCTTTTTTTTTTTTAACGTGCGATATTCCTTTTTCTTGTTTTTCAAGAGTCTGTGCTTTTACAAGGAAACATTGTGAAACACGATGGGTCGCTGAAGGACAGAGGAGGTAGCTAACGAGGCGCGAGTACAGTTAGGCAGCACTGGTTTAGAATTGGACTCTGCGAAGAAGGACAGCGACAATGGGGCTCTCTGGTGTCAGCCGCGAAATGGCGAGGAGCGAAAGCGTCCGAGTGGGCGTCCGGCGCCGGGCTCGAGGTCGCCAAGGACGGCGCGCTTCAACTCCTGACCCGGCGCGACCTTTACCCAGCCGCACAGCCAATACATACCTCCGCTTTCATCTCCACACGCGATACCAGAAGCTTTATTGCATTCCTGCGATATATCTCCCAGCATTGTGCCATTCGTCTTTATTGGGTTGGAATCGAAGAAGAAAGTGTCTTTCGTGATGGTGGTCGATACGGAGCGGAGGAAAACGGTGCGCAGACAATCAAATAATAGTAACTCTGTTGTGCAGTGGTCTTCATAAGATACATTACATTCTTCTTAAAATAAATAGTATTCAATAAACTTTAATAGTGGAAATACACTCCTGGAAATTGAAATAAGAACACCGTGAATTCATTGTCCCAGGAAGGGGAAACTTTATTGACACATTCCTGGGGTCAGATACATCACATGATCACACTGACAGAACCACAGGCACATAGACACAGGCAACAGAGCATGCACAATGTCGGCACTAGTACAGTGTATATCCACCCTTCGCAGCAATGCAGGCTGCTATTCTCCCATGGAGACGATCGTAGAGATGCTGGATG
Organism: Schistocerca piceifrons; assembly: GCF_021461385.2. Lineage (NCBI taxonomy): Eukaryota > Metazoa > Arthropoda > Insecta > Orthoptera > Acrididae > Schistocerca > Schistocerca piceifrons. Next base: position 125,603,424 of record NC_060149.1, read on the forward strand.
TAGTCCTGTGGAACGGCTTGCCATGCCATTTCCACCTGGCGCCTCAGCTGGACCAGCGTTCGTGCTGGACGTGCAGACCGCGTGAGACGACGCTTCATCCAGTCCCAAACATGCTCAATGGGGGACAGATCCGGAGATCTTGCTGGCCAGGGTAGTTGACTTACACCTTCTAGAGCACGTTGGGTGGCACGGGATACATGCGGACGTGCATTGTCCTGTTGGAACAGCAAGTTCCCTTGCCGGTCTAGGAATGGTAGAACGATGGGTTCGATGACGGTTTGGATGTACCGTGCACTATTCAGTGTCCCCTCGACGATCACCAGTGGTGTACGGCCAGTGTAGGAGATCGCTCCCCACACCATGATGCCGGGTGTTGGCCCTGTGTGCCTCGGTCGTATGCAGTCCTGATTGTGGCGCTCACCTGCACGGCGCCAAACACGCATACGACCATTATTGGCACCAAGGCAGAAGCGACTCTCATCGCTGAAGACGACACGTCTCCATTCGTCCCTCCATTCACGCCTGTCGCGACACCACTGGAGGCGGGCTGCACGATGTTGGGGCGTGAGCGGAAGACGGCCTAACGGTGTGCGGGACCATAGCCCAGCTTCATGGAGACGGTTGCGAATGGTCCTCGCCGATACCCCAGGAGCAACAGTGTCCCTAATTTGCTGGGAAGTGGCGGTGCGGTCCCCTACGGCACTGCGTAGGATCCTACGGTCTTGGCGTGCATCCGTGCGTCGCTGCGGTCCGGTCCCAGGTCGACGGGCACGTGCACCTTCCGCCGACCACTGGCGACAACATCGATGTACTGTGGAGACCTCACGCCCCACGTGTTGAGCAATTCGGCGGTACATCCACCCGGCCTCCCGCATGCCCACTATACGCCCTCGCTCAAAGTCCGTCAACTGCACATACGGTTCACGTCCACGCTGTCGCGGCATGGTACCAGTGTTAAAGACTGCGATGGAGCTCCGTATGCCACGGCAAACTGGCTGACACTGACGGCGGCGGTGCACAAATGCTGCGCAGCTAGCGCCATTCGACGGCCAACACCGCGGTTCCTGGTGTGTCCGCTGTGCCGTGCGTGTGATCATTGCTTGTACAGCCCTCTCGCAGTGTCCGGAGCAAGTATGGTGGGTCTGACACACCAGTGTCAATGTGTTCTTTTTTCCATTTCCAGGAGTGTATATCCCTCTCTACACTTGTTCTCACAGCAGTCAGTATTGCTGGAACCTGTACATTCTTGCAAGAACGCGGTGTTTGATGCTTTGAAAACAAATATATTTCGGCGCTGCTGTAGAAGTATAAGTGATTACAATTTTGCTTTATAACACATTTCATTTTTTATACGAATAGTCACTGCTTCGGTCGTAAGTATACAGTGTCCATAATGTTTTTTCAAGTTCAACACTCCAGTCTTCGCGGTAGAAGCGTTATCATATAGGTCGCCATGTATTCGCTATGGTTGGAATCTTATTATTTTTATGTAGTAATTGAAACAAACCTCCACAGTTGCTATGAATACCGAATAACTACTATTAATTTCAAATCTAGTGAACAAAATGCGCTGAATGAATTCTTAAACAGTCAACATCTACACGCATCATTTGCGTATGAAGTGCATGGTGTAGATTGAGTCCCAAGTAGTCTGAAGTAGTCAGTAATCATAATAACTACTTGAGTACCACTGCGCGCATTGTAAATACACTACTGGCGATTAAAATTGCTACACCAAGAAGAAATGCAGATGATAAACGGGTATTCATTGGACAAATATATTATACTACTTCAGTCTTCTGATTACATTTCCACACAATTTGGGTGCATAGATCCTGAGAAATCAGAACCCAGAACAACCACCTCTGGCCGTAATGACGGCCTTGATACACCTGGGCATTGAGTCAGAGCTTGGATGGCGTGTACATGTACATCTGCCCATGCAGCTTCAACACGATACCACAGTTCATCAAGAGTAGTAACTGGCGTATTGTGACGAGCCAGTTGCTCGGCCACCTTTAACCAGACGTTTTCAATTGGTGGGAGATCTGGAGAATGTGCTGGCCAAGGCAGCAGTCGAACATTTTCTGTATCCAGAAAGGCCCGTACAGGACCTGCAACATGCGGTCGTGCGTTATCCTGCTGAAATGTAGGGTTTCACAGAGATCGAATGAAGGGTAGAGCCACGGGTCGTAACACATCTGAAATGTAACGTCCACTGTTCAAAGTGCTGTCATTGCGAACAAGAGGTGACCGAGACCTGTAACCAATGGCACCCCATACCATCACGCCGGGTGATACGCCAGTATGGCGATGACGAAAACACGTTTCCAATGTGAATTCACCGCGATGTCACTAAACACGGATGCGACCATCATGATGCTGTAAACAGAACCTGGATTCATCCGAAAAAATGACGTTTTGTCATTCGTGCACCCAGGTTCGTCGTTGAGTACACCATCGCAGGCGCTCCTGTCTGTGATGCAGCGTCAAGGGTAACCGCAGCCACGGTCTCCGAGCTGATAGTCCATGCAGGTGTAAACGTCATCGAAATGTTCGTGCAGATGGTTGTTGTCTTGCAAACGTCCCCATCTGTTGACTCAGGGATCGAGACGTTGCTGCACGATCCGTTACAGCCATGCGGATAAGATGCCTGTCATCTCGACTGCTAGTGGTACGAGGCCGTTGGGATCCAGCACGGCGTTCCGTATTACCCTCCTGAACCCACGGATTCCATATTCTGCTAACAGTAATTGGATCTCGACGAAGGCGAGCAGCAATGTCGCGATACGATAAACCGCAATCGCGATAGGCTACAATCCGATCTTTATCGAAGTCGGACACGCCATGGTACGCATTTCTCTTCCTTACACGAGGCATCACAACAACATTTCACCAGGCAACGCCGGTCAACTGCTGTTTGTGTATGAGAAATCGGTTGGAAACTTTCTTCATGTCAGCACGTTGTAGGTGTCGCCACCGGCGTGAACCTTGTGTGAATGCTCTGAAAAGCTAATCATTTGCATATCACAGCATCTTGTTCCTGTCGGTTAAATTTCGCCTCTGTAGCACGTCATATTCGTGGTGTAGCAATTTTAATGGCCAGTAGTGTAATTTTTCTTTGTAGTCTCTACGGGACTGATACGTAAGGAGTTGTAGAATATTCATAAATGCGTTAGTTAATACGGCTTCCTGGACCATCGTGAGTAGGCTCTCGTGATGTAGTTGTCGTCCATCTAAATACGCCTGCTACTTGAGCTTTTTCAGGGTTTTCGTGACTCTCGCCTGTGAGTCAAACAAACCCGTGTCAATTCGTGCTGCATACTGTATACTTTCAATATCATCTGTTTGTCTTATTTGGCATGGGTCTCACACACTGAGAAAAAATTTAGGGTGGTTTGAACGAGTGTTTTGTAAGTAATTTTCGTTATAGTCTGACTACAGTCTCCTAGTATCTTTCCAGTGTAATTTGGCATCTGCTTTATATATGACTGAGCTTACGCGATCATCCAATTTCGTATCTTCACAAATTGTTCCATCCAGGTATTTTTATGCGTTAAATAATTCCCATTGAGGCTTATTGATACTGTAGTCATAGTACACTATGTTTTTGGCTATCGGAGCTCAGTTCGAAGCCAGACTCATCACAAGGTAAAGGGTGAGGGTGACATATATGTTGATTTGCCAAAGTCTTTATTTGCATTTTCAGTAATATGATATGTTCGGTATGCTATGATGTCATTGTGATGTCCCGATCAACGAAGCTTTCGAGTCCGGATACATTGGGTACTCCTGTTCCACCACGTACAACAGGGACTGTTAGCCATCCATTTCCGTGGGTAAACGAATCATTGATGTCGATGCTGAAGTTCAGTCTGCATCCACAAAAGACTGCAGGTCCGTCCAATAGAGAGTGTGCAGCAACAGATTTGATGGTATTCTTTTTCTTGTCAGCGGCGGATGTAGTCATTTCAACGTCTTCAATTGTTTTGTATATGGTCTGTCTTGCACGGCGACGGCGACTGTATCTACTCCGGTCAATGAGATTCCAAGCCACAGACGTGTCTGGAGACACCCCAGGCAGCGGTGGGATAACAACCCGACTGTCGCTCGCCATGTGGCCCGACAACTATGCGTAATGGTCTCGACTGACATTTCTTTTCATAACAGAACCCCTTTGGTTGTCGTCCGCGGCACCCTTACAAAACAGCAGTACGTCGATGTTATTCTACGCCCCGTTTTATTGCCCTTCATGGCATGCCATCCTGGGCTTACATTTTAGCAAGATAATGACCGCCCATGCATGACAAAAATTTCTACTGCTTGTCTTCATGCTTGCCAAACCCTGCCTTGGCCACCAAGGTCATCGGATCTCTCTCTGACTGAGAACGTCTGCAGCATTATGGGCAGTGCTCTCCAACCAGCTAGGGATTTTGACGACCTAACGCACTAATTGGACAGAAATCGGCACGACATTCCTCAGGAGGACATCCAACAAACGCGTTACTGACTTTCTCAATTTGTGAACCTCTTTTTCTTGAATAAATCATCTAATTTTTCTGAAATTTTTATCATTTGTTTGTCTGTACATGTACATCACATCTACAGATTTCCGTCTCGTTCGGATAGTTCCTTCCTGGTGCGCCCTTTTCTTTTTTTACCTTAGAGTGTATTATTAGTTGCGGTTTTTCATACACAGTTGATGCTTCCTATTCTGTCTACAACATGGCACTTCAAATCACTGCCGTGACACCACTCAGCGAACCCCTCATGCACACATCGCTACTCTACGTCATATGATTACAAATACTCACGTTTCATTTGGAGTAGTGAAGTTCCGAAACGTACCGTTGTCACTCGAGTCACACGCATCGCATTATCGAATTACACATCAGTTTCTAGTGTGTTAGATCGTTTTTGTTCTGCGTATTGTACAGTCATGCATTCAGCCACGTATCTCCCTTTCCATAGCGCTGGAATCAGTTGTACCTTGTAATGGTTCTTTATTTACGTGACCATTACGGCACTACAACCCCAGTTCTCGATACCAGTAATATCGTACTACTTTTCTGCGATGTAACAGACATGCAATCCGAAAACAAAGGAAGTAGGTTACAGTACGCTTGTTCGCCCACAGCTTGAATACTGCTCAGCAGTGTGGGATCCGTACCAGATAGGGTTGATAGAAGAGATAGAGACGATCCAACGGAGAGCAGCGCGCTTCGTTAGAGGATCATTTAGTAATCGCGAAAGCGTTACGGAGATGATAGATAAACTCTAGTGGAAGACTCTGCAGGAGAGACGCTCAGTAGCTCGGTACGGGCTTTTGTTGAAGTTTCGAGAACATTCCTTCACCGAGGAGTCAAGTAGTATATAGCTCCCTCCTACGTATATCTCGCGGAGACACCATGAGGATAAAATCAGAGAGATTGGAGCCCACACAGAGGCATACCGATAATCCTTCTTTCCACAAACAATACGAGGCTGGAATAGAATGGAGAACCGATAGAGGTACTCAAGGTACCCTCTGCGACACACCGTCAGGTGGCTTGCGGAGTATGGATGTAGATGTAGATGTAGATTTTTGTGACAATATTCACATTTGGTTTTCTTTATGTATAGGTAGTCCGATGTATCGATATATTACAGTGATATGGTTCTTGTGTGTATTCATTTCTGTGAGACTGTCATAATCTTTGACTTACTTGTGAATGCGCACAGAGCAGTCTTTGTTTCACTTTGCAGAAGTTAAGTTGTTATTTCGCTTTGTGAAGGAACAGTCAAGTCTTGTGTTCGATTAAAGTGGAAATTAAATATATGAAGATTGATGCAAAACCGTTTTCTTGATGATGTGACAATTAAGATGAAGTATATGTGACTTTACAAGAAGTTTAATAAAAATGTGGATCGTGAACACCAAGCCAAAAATTATTTCTACCATACCATTGTTCTGATCTGGGATTGTTTGATCATTAAGAATTTCCTGAAAAACGCATTTTTTAGGTCTTCAAATATTGCTAAAATACAGATCTGGACCTTCTAGCAGTCAAAGTGGAATCACCCTAGAATCAACAAGATGAGCCATAACAACTTCGACGAAATCTACGTGGGAATCCATTCAAGATAAGTGCCAAAATTAATGACTTTTTTACAGTGACTTCATTATTACCATTCTGACGATACCATCCACAGTCAATAACATTGTTGTGGCCCGATAAAGCGAACATATGCTGCTTGAGCAACATTATTAATCTGATTTCTAACCTACTTTGCAAGTGGTGGTATTGTTAGAACCTGAACTTTAGAATTACAGCATTTACTGTCACGGTGTTAATTGTTTTGCAGTTCACACTTACAGCCTTTTAACTCGACTGAACTGTTAGGAATTAGATCTATATTCATAGTAAAGAATTTGCTTAAAGAGACGCAGCGAGCCTGTTTTGAAGGTTTGACGACTTCCTGTCCGGATAACATAGACACACAACGGACGTTCATTCCAAGCGACAGCTATGTCAAGGTGTGAAGAACAAGCGACCTCCCCCTTGGGTAATGCCAGGGCGTCCGGTCCTAAAGTTAGTGCTTGTGGTGCGCCGGACGTTTTCATTAACAAACAGCGTAGGCGCATAAAACGAGGAGCACAGTACACAACTGCCGCTATCTAAAGTCACTGTCTGTGAGCCACTGTTGACTGCTGTGGGTCTGAAAATGTCCAATACTGACAGTAAGCTCAAAAAGTCATCTTTCTCATTAACCTTCTTGTTTTGCCGTATAGTATTACTATTTTCAGGCATTCTGCGTGACCAGCCCAAGAACAGCATAAATTAAATTTGAGTCACACACGGTTCACAATTTCTTATTTACTGACACACATCTACATCAGCAATAAAAAGATGAAGTACGTACAAAATAACTAAGCGGCAAAATATTTAAAAATGCCTTCTGTTATCGAAAAGTAGTGTCAGTTGTAATCCATTTGAAGGTTATTACCCTTAAATGAGGTGACAGTGATGATGAAAGTTAAGAAAAAGAAATTTACCCAATTTATTTCACTACCAGAGAATAATTAAAAAACGAGCTGGTGACAAAAGCATCGGAATTTATTTCCTCTACATTAACAACCAATATTACACTAAATTCTTACTTTCGATAGAACTGCAGTTCAGTAGTGATGAATAGAGTCGTTAATTGTAGTTATGATTTACTAACTTTCAAGCAGCTGCATGCTTATGGTCAAGTTACAGAATCCGAATAACTAGGCAAGAAATCCCTCGCGATTATCTTCTGAAACGTTTAAATAAACCAGCAGTATTAATCACCATCAACCCACTGCGCCTTTTAGCGTCTGTCATTGGCTGCATCGAGCTTTGCAACAGAAACTCGCCTAAGTTAAAGTCAAGTTCAATTTATTTCCTTAACTCAGTGTGTGAATGTTCGTACAACGAAGTATTATTATAATTTGGTTCCCCCCACAGAAATGTAGACAAATAGTTAAATCAGGTACTATGTGGCCTCAAGACAATGCTGATCAAGTACAGTTTCAGGACGCTAGGGAAAAGAAGTAAGCATTCACATACATATTAGCTTCATTTCAGTCATTCAACAAAAACAACCAAGACATAAAATCATAAAACTGTAATAAATAACTACAACAATATAGAAATTCCAGCATTGTATACGCAGGACAATGTAGTGCGGTGGTGTTTAAACATCCCCATATCCTGATCGGTTACATCGCAATGACTATGTGACTGTAAGCCTAACAATTCATAAACGAGCCAGTCGGTTCCGAAATATAACAGGAACGTGGCGAGGAAACGTGCATTCATTCACCTTAACTGGCAGTCTCTTTTCCATTCAACTTCAAATAAAGATATGTGATAATTTAGGTAAATGTAGTGCAATTCACCATTAAAAATAAAAAAGAAGAACATAATAGATACAAAACTATACAGTTACCAGTTCACTATGGACGATTCCACTGCGTGCTTAGTTAGTTAGTCTAGTAGTTAAAGTTCAAAAAATCCGGTTTCTGACACTGAACGGGTCAATTGGGTCCGACCGATCGCCGTGTCCTCTTCTGCCAATGGCCTCATTGGATGCAATGGACGGGCATGTGTTCAGCACATCGCTCTCCCCGTCGTTCTCGGGTTTCTTGATCTTTTAACCGCTGCTGATCGATCGAGTAGCTCCTCGGCTTCACGAGGCTGTCTGTGCCCCGTATCAATCTTCCCCCAAAGGAAAAAGGCCTGCCAGTACCGAGAATCGAATCTGGGTCTTCCACGTGGCAGCCAGCCGCCTTGACCACTCAGTTACGACGACGAACTAGCACAGTATCGATTCTCGTAGTACTCAGACATGCGGGTTTACTGTTACGTAAAAGCGAAAATATCTCTGTTCGAATCTGAATCAACTAACATTCTTAAACAAATATACTCCGTGCCAAATTTTCAAGTACTTCTGGTACTAAGATTTGTTCTGTAATATACGTGAATCAAATAACACGAGGTGAACGTAGGAACAAAGTGAAGACTATGATACTTCCATGCAGTTCAGTGATCTAGTACTATCTAGGAATTAGGAAGACAGTTTCTTCTTTGCTCCATCTCACGCAGACTGCTGCAGCGACCATGGAGGCTTCAGAATCGGTTTCTGTAGGACAACTGATAGTATTGCCTCCGTCGCTTAGAATCGAACGATGTGACGCAATGGTAACAGCCTGGGCACATATTTGGGGTGACGGTGTTTCAAAGAGCCGTCCAGAAACCCTGGTGACTTCCGTAAATCGCTGAGGCGAATTCTGCGATGGTTTCTTTCAAAAGGGTACTGCAGATTTTATTCCTTTTCGTTCCCCAATCCATGCATGTGTTCCGTCTCTAATGACAGCGTCGTCGACGGGACATATACCCTAATCTTTCTTCCTTTACCCAGAGGTAGGTACATCTACATCAACTATTATCCCAGAAAGAGTTGGTTTACTAGGCTTTCTTGAAATAATTGTTATCGTTCACTCTGGGAAGCTGGAATGGTAAATCAGCTGCAGTTGAGCCCTGCATAACTACAGTAAGGCTGCATCCAACCAAAGTCCAGCTTGATGGCGTCATATGCAACAATTCTTGTTGTGGAAATAATGATTACATCTAGAAATTGCATCTTGAAATTACTACCGAAGTAGCTGCATTGAAACAGGGTTTCCTCGTGCAAAACATACACTTCATCATGGACAGCTATCTTTGGAAAGTCGTTGGTGAATACCATACTTTCGAGAAGTGAGTCCTTCGAGTCTGCCAGCATTCAAAAGGTGTAGAATGTTCCGGGTAAAACAGAAAAGTGACTGCTGTTTTTTCGTGGCTTACGGGCGTTATAAACTACTGAAAAGTGGAAAATGTACATACATTAGCACAAGATACAGAGGGCAATAAAGCGAATGATCCTATGCTATGTACAGCGAACGAAGTAGAAACTACGTATTATGTTGGGAAATTATGAGTCGGTAACAAATGTATTTGACTTACTGCAACGTTGATTTTCTGTTTAGAGCGTCGAGCTAGGTCAGGAATCATTGTAGACATTTCAGGCCGAAGTTTTTATTTGTCATGGGCGCAATTAATGTCAACGTGGTCTCTAATCGGAACTACGGGAGGCTGGATGGTTCTTCCGAAAAACTGCCAAAATGAAGTTTGTGTTTTTTAACTTTGGTACAGGTTACCCCAGGAAGGGGAACATGTTCATCGTCCTGCTTACGGAAGGCAGAAGCACACTGCAGTGCGCTGTGTAGCGGCTGAGGTACGAAAGACGTCCTTCAGCGTTCGCGAGGTGCGGCACTTAGTACCGCATACTCGTACATCGTAGGCAGCCCGTTACACGTCTCTAGGACCTGCGCAAACTCGGGCCGAATGAGAGCCCGTAGGCTCTTTGCGGCCTATGTTCTAGGGTTTTTTCTTTATTCACAATTTTTCAGCATACTTTTTCCATATTAGTATGCTTATATGTAGTTAAATAGATTTGCTGAGTTTTTTTTAATTTTTTTTTTTTAGTTCTATATGTTGTGACCACTCTGATGCAGTGTGTCTTACAGTAATTTCTGATATTATTACTAATGCTAAGGGGCTGCTAATGTTACTCGGATTAATATTTACCAGTAAGTTATTTTCTTTACTTTTGTTTTCGGTCTAGATGTTCGTGCGGCCCCTCCCGCCGGAGGTTCGAGTCCTCCCTCGGATATGTGTGTGAGTGTTGTCCTTAGCGTTAAGATAGTTTAAGTAGTGTGTAAGTCTAGGGACCGATGACCTCAGCAGTTTGGTCCCTTAGGAATTCACACACCACTCTGTGTCAGAGTTTCTTACAATAATTGCTTATGACAAGGGGAGTTTATGCTGATTCGAGTTGTATTTACAAATAGGACTCATTTTCTAATTTCTAAAGTTTCTAGTAAGTTATTTTCTTTACTTTTGTTTTCGGTCTAGATGTTCGTGCGGCCCCTCCCGCCGGAGGTTCGAGTCCTCCCTCGGATATGTGTGTGAGTGTTGTCCTTAGCGTTAAGATAGTTTAAGTAGTGTGTAAGTCTAGGGACCGATGACCTCAGCAGTTTGGTCCCTTAGGAATTCACACACCACTCTGTGTCAGAGTTTCTTACAATAATTGCTTATGACAAGGGGAGTTTATGCTGATTCGAGTTGTATTTACAAATAGGACTCATTTTCTAATTTCTAAAGTTTCTAGTAAGTTATTTTCTTTACTTTTGTTTTCGGTCTAGATGTTCGTGCGGCCCCTCCCGCCGGAGGTTCGAGTCCTCCCTCGGATATGTGTGTGAGTGTTGTCCTTAGCGTTAAGATAGTTTAAGTAGTGTGTAAGTCTAGGGACCGATGACCTCAGCAGTTTGGTCCCTTAGGAATTCACACACCACTCTGTGTCAGAGTTTCTTACAATAATTGCTTATGACAAGGGGAGTTTATGCTGATTCGAGTTGTATTTACAAATAGGACTCATTTTCTAATTTCTAAAGTTTCTAGTACAGTGTCGTGATGGCGATGTTTATGTCTAGAGTTCTATTTGTTAGGAAGATACAGTGCTATGTTTGTTGTATACAGTATTAGTACTTATAAAGTTACAAATTGTTAAGTTGTACTACCGTTTTCTTAAGACATCATCAGCATGATAGGCAGGTATGTTTGTGGTATCGATTCTGGGACGTTAATGTGCAGGTTTTTATTCGTCTAAGGTTAGGGGTGTGAAGTGAGGTGGGATTGTGGCGTTTTGAGTAAGTTAGTCCATCTCGTCACTGATGCCCCCGTGTGTGTTGTGGGGTGTAACAAAGGGAGGTTTTTTTGTGGTTTTAGGGCGCACAACTTCAACGGTCATTAGCGCCCAGACTACGTAAGGAATGCACCGCGAGGCACAAGTTTAAAACAGCAACTAAAAGGGAAAACACGATAAAAGATCGACAGGCATAGGATTAAAAAAACAGCATAATCAAATGTCCTTAGACAGGTTGGTCAAGTTGATAAAACGAAGAACGCGAGCAGCTGCTCCTGGGTCATCCGCTAAAATGGCATCGAGAGTACATGGCAGGCCAAGATCAAGACGCAGTGTAGTAAAATCCGGCCAGGACGTTAAAATGTGGCGGACCGTCAGCAATTGCCCACATGGGCAGAACGGCGCCGGCAACAAAGGGAGGGTAAATGTATTTGTATTGAGGTTTGATTGTGTGTCTGGGCTTTTGTGTAAGGATGTGTTGCATGCCAGGTCTGTTTTTGAGGATGTATCGATTATATCTGGCACGAAGTTTAGTCAATCTTGTTTGTAAAGGAATGATTTTTGCTGCAGTGTACACCCCTGCTCTGTGAGTGGTCCAATGATGTCTAAGTATGCTGCGTAGGAATCGTCTTTCAGTGGCGTAGAGTCTTTCGCTAGAGAGTCGAGTCATACCTCGGAGCGGGGCTTATGCGTATTCAGTTACTGGTCTGATGAACGTGTTGTAGATTTTGAGTGCTGTACAGTGCTTCATCCATGAAATCGTCCTTGGACCAGTTGATTAAATTGTCTTTTTCATACTTTGTCTAGTCTATGTCTTACGAGAGTCTTCCAGTTCATTTATTTATCTAAGTATACTCCTAAGTATTTTGCAGTGTCCGAAAGGTTGAGTCTAGAGTTCAATAAATGAACGTTCAGTTGTTGTGGGTTTTGTCTGTGTTTGCTGTGGAGGTTTCAGCATTTGAATAAAATTTTCTAGGTTTTGTCTGTTTTGGACTTAATCCTCCATCATTTTTGAAGTCGTTCTAGGTATTCCACGGTCTACCTTTGAATAATGGTTGTCAATGGGGCATTGCACCAGTAGGTAGTGTCATCAGCACACATTGCCAGATTTTCGTTGTTTCTGTTGGTTCTTGGAACATGGGTTGTGTAGAGGATACAGGACAGGGGGAGAAGGGAGGAGAGAATATCCCGTTGTGCCACACTAGTCTATGTGGTGAATTCGTCAGAGGAGGACTCCTAGACGTGTACACTTCAGTGTCTCTCTTGCAGGAGTGACTGGATAATTTCTATGGCTTTGGAGGGGGTCCTATTATTGAGAGTTTTATAGTAATCCTTCGTGCCAGGTTTTATCGAAGGCGCGTTCTATGTCTAGGAACACTGCCAGAATGCAATGTCTTACACTTATGATTTTGGTTACGTCAGCTGTCAGTTGAAGGAGGTGGCCAGTGATCGATCTATGTTGTCTACAGACTGCTTGGTGATCTAGAAGGAAGTGTTTCATGAATGCGTATTTTTTTTTAATTTGTCGGTGAAGATTCGTAAGAAGGTTTTCCTAATGATGTCTAGGAGAGAAATGGGGCGATAGAACTTGGGACCAGTTAGCGGCTTTCCGAGTTTTGGCATCGTGATGATTTTCGTTTTTTTTTTTCCATGTTCTCAGATTGCGTCTGAAACTTCGTGTACTGTGATGTCAGCCGTTAGCATGTCATCTTCTTCAGTTGGAATGGTGAAGTTTGGAGCAAGAGGGTGAGTTCTGTGGTTACGTTTCGGCGGAATCCTCAGTCGAAAATATCGTTTTGAGGGAGAGAGTGCAGTACATCTTTGAAAGCTCGTTTCCCTTTGTCTGTTGTGGTTGGACTGTTGTTAATGATGAGGTTTGTGTCAGTCATTCCGCATCCAGTGACGCCTATGAGCTGAGGATCACATGGCGGCCGGTCAGTATCGTTGGGCTTTCAACGCCTGTTTTGGAGGAGTTTAGTTTTTCTGTGTCAGTCATTGTATTTTGTCCGCTGAAAGTTTTAAATCTTTTCCAGAATTTTCGCCTTTCTTTGAAATCAGATCTTTAGAAAGTGTCGTCCCATTGTTGTTGTCTGAAGCTGAATATAGTACGTTTGATTTGGGCATTGAGTCGACTCCAAATAGGTTTCAGGTCTCGACTGTTCTCTTAATTTGAGTGTAGACCTGTCTTTTTTTCTTGGACAAGTCGGAATGATTCTTAGGGAAATTGTAGGCCTGTAGTTTTTGATAGTGATTTTGGGAACAGCCTCGTCCATGGCAGTCTGAAGAGTCGATTTAATCTTGTTTTTAATGAAGTCTAGGTCATGATTATCTGTCAGTGTCATGGGGAACTGGAGCTGTGTTGTTATGATTTCTTCATATTTCTCCCTGTCTGCGGCTGACATGTGTCTAATTGAACGTTCTGTGAGTTTAAGGGGAGGGGCCGAAGTTATGGTGGTTTGGAAGAGGACAGGGAGGTGCAAAGATGAGACGTCCCTGCGTGTATACGGATGGCCCGACTACACCTTCCACAGATTTTCGCTGGTGTCACTTCTTCGTTTCTGATGCTTTTGTTAGAAATTATGCAACTGAACGATAATGTCATAAAGGAGAACAGTTAAAGAAAGCGGGATATATATATATATATATATATATATATATATATATATATATATATATATATATAATGGACATGTCAATATGTAGGAGGATAAGAGTGGAGAAACTTCATGGTAAGGAAATCAGGCACAAGTACATAACAATGATCTCAGAAAGGTACCAGTTAGTTGAATGTAGTCAATTACAGTCATTGGAAAAAGAATGGACGAGGTACAGGTGAAAGGGTACAGTACCGCCCGACATTGAAAATAGGTACAACATTCTTAGTTATTCTTGTCAGTACAATATATTTTTTCTAATAATAACTCATTTTCAATTAATACAGCGAAGCCGGATACCAGTGTGGGAAAGAATGACAATTTATTTATTTAATTGATCACATGTGCACTCCCACAAAATAAATCCCTACATCCAGTTTGGTGAGATCCGTGAAATGAATGAATGTATGGTCGTCTGCTAACCGCAGATAGTGAATGTGAATATATGATCATCTTTGAGACGATCCTTTGGCCACCTTTGGTGGAGCCAAAGAGATGAAACTTACCGGAGCTTTGAGCGCCTGAAATGTGGCTGACCAATACGGTAGCATGGTCTTCCCCAACCTCGACAGAGGTGCGAGATGACCTGAAGAACGGCCATGTTTCAGCACTCTGCCGCTGGATCTAGTGTTGGTAAGACCTGTCTTAGGCGTGCTCCGTAAGGACAAATGAGTGGAGACATGGTATGCATGTGAAATACTTAAGAGTAGTTTAGAATAATAATTTCTCTATTTCAGGAACTTTTGTGGGGAGAATCAAATGTCAGGCAGGTAATATTAATGGGATCGTAGTAATCTTCGGACGTGACCAACGGTCACAATGAAACCACGTGTAGCAGTAAGTTGAAATATTTCCGAGTGCTTAAGTTAAGCTGAATTACTAGCGTGTGTACTATAAGTTGGAAATATTTAAGAAATGGCGTGTGCAGGACTTGAAATTAGAGACGAGTACTTCCACGTGGTGAGCACTGTGTGAGTCTCAATCTGTGTCTGAGACAAAGGATAAAGAGAAGTACTCGTCCATGGTATCAGTTGAGGACTCGCGTGTGTGATGAATATGTTCTTAATATTACTTTGCGTGTTATGTTTCCATGTGACGCTTGATTCAAACTATAATACTCTGAGAGAGAAGCAAGGTGAGTCAGCTGTCTATCCAGCAACGCCACTTGGCTTGCATTGCACAGGACGACGTGCATATAACGTCCAGAGTTCGTAGTAGGAAAGAAAGTTACGAAGTGGGGCGGTGTCGTGTGAAACTTGGATGAATACTAATTGAAGTGTGAAAGATGAAATTGATGTGATTATAATGTTGTGACTATTCCTTGTGTTGTATTCCATGTTGCAGTGTGGTGTATGTCATGTAATTTAAGTATGTGTGGTTTGCATGGGAGAGTAGCAAGGTAGTTTCAGAGGTAGTGGGTTATGCATGTTCCTTTTGTACCGCTCGGTCTGGAGGAAAGTTTCGTGATGATGGTTGTGAGAGTCGAAGTGTGAGATATAGAAAAAGATCCATCATCCTATCCAGAAAGAGCACTGTAGCGTTAAAGAATTACGAGACCATAAGATAGAGAATCACCAATGTAAAGCCATGCCCTCTGGGCGGAATTTCTCATGTGTTATTGTTGTAGGTTATAGAATTTGTGTGTTTAGGTTATAGAATTTATCGGAATAAATAAGATAGTGAAAAGAAAAAGATTGGTGGCCTTTTCCTTCGAATAGTATGTTGCCATGATATCCAGAATTTATAATGTGTGCGCCATTCATATTCAGTGCGATGGCCACGTGTTGATCAAAGCCGTTAAATAAAAAAGAAAATGAGGTATTGCCAGTGTGTAGTGAACAGTCAGAGTTGTGTAAATTACTAATAGTCAGACGTGCGTTTCCGTTGCGTAATATTCATACAGAAGAATAATTTGTAACTTAATTGTGAGTACTAGAGTTCTTGTTACTCGATAAATAAGAATGAATCCACTCGCTTGGCAGACCACTCATCTTGCAGGCCTGACTGCTTGATGCCACAGTATGAGCAAGGCATGTGGGTGCCTCTCACAGGGACACAGTACTAGAAGTGGCTAAAGAATGTCTTGGAACAGTAGTGTGTAAAGGTAGGATGAAGCAAACAGCATGGTGGAATGACACAGTCAAGGCAGCCTGTAAAAGGAAAAAGAAGGCGTATCAAAAATGGCTACATACTAGAACTCAGGTAGACAGAGAAAGTTATGTTGAAGAAAGAAACAAAGCCAAACAGATAATTGCAGCATCCAAGAAGAAATCTTGGGAAGAATTTGGAAACAGGTTGGAGACTTTGGGTCAAGCTGCTGGAAAACCATTCTGGAGTGTAATTAGCAGTCTTCGAAAGGGAGGTAAGAAGGAAATGACAAGTATTTTGGACAGGTCAGGAAAACTGCTGGTGAATCCTGTGGATTCCTTGGGCAGATGGAGGAAATATTTTGAAGAGTTGCTCAATGTAGGTGAAAATACGACCAGTAATGTTTCAGATTTCGAGGTACAATGGGGTAGGAATGATGATGGAAATAGGATCACATTTGAGGAAGTGGAGAAAATGGTCAATAGATTGCAGTGCAATAAAGCAGCTGGGGTGGATGAAATTAAGTCTGAACTCATCAAATACAGTGAAATGTCAGGTCTTAAATGGCTACACAGGATAATTGAAATGGCCTGGGAGTCGGGACAGGTTCCATCAGACTGGACGAAAGCAGTAATCACACCAATCTTTAAACATGGGAACAGAAAAGGTTGTAACAACTACAGAGGTATCTCTTTAATCAGCGTTGTGGGTAAAATCTTCTGAGGTATTGTTGAAAGGAAAGTGCGAGTATTAGTTGAGGACCAACTGGATGAAAATCAGTGTGGGTTTAGGCCTCTTAGAGGTTGTCAGGACCAGATCTTTAGCTTACGGCAAATAATGGAGAAGTGTTATGAGTGGAACAGGGAATTGTATCTATGCTTTATAGATCTAGAAAAGGCATATGACCGGGTTCCTAGGAGGAAGTTATTGTCTGTTCTACGAGATTATGGAATAGGAGGCAAACTTTTGCAAGCAATTAAAGGTCTTCACATGGATAGTCAGGCAGCAGTTAGAGTTGATGGTAAATTGAGCTCATGGTTCAGAGTAGTTTCAGGGGTAAGACAAGGCTGCAACCTGTCTCCACTGTTGTTCATATTATTTATGGTCATATGTTGAAAAAAATAGACTGGCTGGGTGAGATTAAGATATGTGAACACAAAATAAGCAGTCTTGCATATGCGGATGACTTAGTTGTAATGGCATATTCGATTGAAAGTTTGCAAAGTAATATTTCAGAGCTAGATCAGAAATGTAAGGACTATGGTATGAAGATTAGCATCTCCAAAACGAAAGTAATGTCAGTGGGAAAGAGTTATAAACGGATTGAGTGCCAAATAGGAGGAACAAAGTTAGAACAGGTGGACGGTTTCAAGTACTTAGGATGCATATTCTCACAGGATGGCAACATAGTGAAAGAACTGGAAGCGAGGTGTAGCAAAGCTAATGCAGTGAGCGCTCAGCTACGATCTACTCTCTTCTGCGAGAAGGAAGTCAGTACCAAGACTAAGTTATCTGTGCACCGTTCAATCTTTCGACCAACTTTGCTGTATGAGAGCGAAAGCTGGGTGGATTCAGGTTACCTTATCAACAAGGTTGAAGTTACGGATGTGAAAGTAGCTAGGATGATTGCAGGTTCTAGTATATGGGAACAATGGCAGGAGGGTGTCCAAAATGAGGAAATCAAAGAAAAACTGGTAATGAACTCTATAGATGTAGCAGTCAGGGCGAACAGGCTTAGATGGTGGGGTCATGTTACACGCATGGGAGAAGCAAGGTTACCTAAGACACATGGGTTCAGCAGTAGAGGGTAGAAAATTTCATAAACTCAACTGATGAAAAATTCAATTAAAAGGCAAATTCACATGATCATATGATCTAGTGTCCTCTAACGTTCAGTTCAAATGGACCTTTAATTTGGGAAAACAAATTGTTTAGAGAGCTTATTAGCGCCGTATATCGTCTAGGTGTTGGTGGATATTCAGGTAAGGGAACTGTTTGCACTGCAATCGCTTTAAGGGGGCTTGGACGTGAAATGACTGAAATTTTCGAAAACATTTTTTGTCCCCATATGAAAGACAATTTTATCCCGTTTAAAAAATGTATTTTTTTATCTACTTTTCAGTTGTTGATTTGGTCTTAAACGCTCTTTGAACAAATGTCTGCAAACCAGCCGCGCTCATGCGACAGGCAAGGAATATCACCATAAACATTTCTTGCCTGCCACAGTCATCGAAACAATAAAGTCAATATACAGGGACCTTGCAGATGCAAAATTACTTAGCAAATGTCTACATGGCTGTACACAGAACCCTAATGAGAGTTTCTACAACTGCGTGTGGCAACGAGTACCAAAAACAGTGTTTGTTGGATGGACAGTACTCAAAATGGGTGTGATGGATGCTGTCATCTGTTTCAGTGATGGTGCAATCAGCAGAACAAAAGTAATGGACAAATGGTTCAAATGGCTCTGAGCACTATGGGACTTAACATCTGAGGTCATCAGTCACCTAGAATTTAGAACTACCTAAACCTAACTAACCTAAGGACATCTCACACATCCATGCCCGAGGCAGGATTCGAACTTGCGACCGTAGCAGTCACGCGGTTCCAGACTGAAGCGCCTAGAACCGCTCGGCCACACCGGCCAGCAGTAATGGACAAATTAGGCATCCAGCCAGGAAATAATATGATAGCTGCTCTGGCTGCCATAGATTGTCAGCGACTAGTTGCAGCTGAAAGGGCTGTGGAAGCCACCACTAAAGAGTCCAGAGGAAGGAAAAAAGACTCCTGAAGAAGCCTACAGAGGATAAAGAAGCAGCTGGGCAGCGGAATTATGCTGCTGGAATGTTCTGAAAGAGGTATACGGTGAGTCAAAAACACTGTGAACATTCTTCTCTCATTTTCTCGAAATTACATTTTCAGAACATTAGGTACATATACTTTCACAATGTTTTATCCATGTTCACCAAAGTTCTCTCAAGTGAAGAATGGGATAGTATCTTTGAATTATGCATAATACATTTCAGAAATGATCTATGTTTGTCATTCTGTATATAATTTTAGCGGTACCTTTTAGACAAAATAGTAATGTGGTATAATTAGGGTTTTTCTGTTTCCTCAGATATACTCCAAACTACAAAACGAGAGGCATAATGTGTTCCTATGAATGTTGACAGCAGCCTGCCACAGTTTGAATGATATTAGACTGATGATGGACCAGAAAATGGTACCAGAATAGGAACACGTATTATAAAAACATCTATTAGGCAAACATACTGTAATTCTTAATCTATAACAGATATTTCAATATATTTCCTTTTACAGCTTGAGTAAATGTCATTCATTGATGGTAAAAAGCCACGACTTCCGCCGCATTGTAGATCAAGAGTAATGTGCACTGAGAGCGAGGTATGAAAATGCAGCCCGTTCACATCCAGGTCCCCTTAAAAGAGATCGCAGCGCCTCCCCTACAACGTGGCTGCAAGCACGGTGTCTACCCAGCCCTCTGACAGGAAGTGCTTAGTCGTGTCGTGCTGCTGATTTGACACTGGCTGGCTATTTCCGGCGTCCCCCGGCTCTTCTGGGAGCCGTGCAGTACCCGACCACCGAAGCGGAAACGCTGCACAAAGCAGCGCGATAGCTGGGCCCTGGCACACGGTTTCACGGTCTGAAAAGCCGCAGCCGCATTGCGATCGCACTACTAACGTTGCACCGCGACTGTCAGGTAGGAATAAATTATGAAAGGAACCTTTACTGTGGGCAAGGGTTTAGCTTGTCAGACATCCTCTCGGACCTTGTCACTGCGTAGCCTGTCTCCGATGGTTACCGAAACACGCAACAGTGAATCACGCGAAAATACAATCGCACCTAAAAGTATTGGCACAGTTACATTTTAGTGGTTGTAGGTTAAACGAAACATGTATTTCAGAACAGAACCCAGACACGTGACACCTTACATTGCATAGGTTACAAATATGTCCAAATCACCTGTCCGTAAAGTAACATACAATGTTACGAAAATAAACATCGCTCTTCTGCATCCAAAAAAGTATTGGCACACGCGTATGAATCGGACAGTGTGTTCGTTTTCTTCATTGATGTTCACCTTCTAATAGCTCCCTTTAGCATCTTATAACAGCACGTGAACGCCTAGGAATGCTTTGTATTAAATTCCGGGTGATATCAGGGGTAATTTTCGACCATTCCTGCAGGAGCACTCTCTCCAGGTCGTTTTTACCGGACGGACGCCTTTTTCTGACTTGTGTGTCAAGATGACCCACAGGTTCTCAATGGGGTTCAAATCAGGGCTCTGAGGTGATGTTAGAACCCTTCGGGGGGCATTGTACAGTAACCACTCCCGGGTTTTCATGACGGTATGTTTTGGGTCGTTGTCTTGCTGGAAATGAATCACCCCAGTAAGGCCCAATGTCTGTGCACTAGCGTGTAAATTACCTCGCAACACGTCGATGTATCTCATATGATTCATTGTACTGTGGATTACAGCTAGATTTCCAACGCCGGACGCCGCCATACAGCCCCAGACCATGATACCGCCCCCACCGTGTTTGACTGTGGGATGCATGTTAAAATGGCTCTGAGCACTATGGGACTTAACATCTGAGGTCATCAGTCTCCTAGAACTTAGAACTACTTAAACCTAACTAACCTAAGGACATCACACACATCCATGCCCGAGGCAGGATTCGAACCTGCGACCGTAGCGGTCGCGCGGTTCCAGACTGTAGCCCCTAGAACCGCTCGGCCACTCCGGCCGGCTGGGATGCATGTGTTTGATGTCGAGGTGCGTATTCGGCTTACGCCGAAGTTTTTTTCTTGCATCAAATCCGAACACATTGAACTTCGATTCGTCTCTATATATTACAGAGTTCCAAAACTCCATCGGCTTGCTGGTGTAGTCCTTGGCAAACTGCAGGCGTTTCTAACAGTTAATTTCCGATATGTGTGGCTTTTTCCTGGCAGAACGTCCATGCATGTCAGCCTCATTCAACACTTTTCTTATAGTTTGAACACTAACCGTCTTGTCGGACGTTGTCTGAACAACCTCAGCAATAGCTGCTGCGCTTATAGCAGGTTCCTTCCGAGCAAGTGCGATGATACGGCGACGCTCTCGGGTTGTAAGCACTTTTGGACGTTCAGGACGACACTTATTCACTGTTGTTCCAGTCCCTTTATATTTATGAATGATGGCTCGTACCGTGGTGTAGCTAACAGACACCTCTGCTCCGATTTGTCGATAGCTTCTCCCTTGTGAATGGAGCAATACCACTCTCTCACGCTACGCCACTGAATGTTCCTTCTTCTTCGGCCCCATGCTGACCACTATCGAGCAATACAACAACATACTAGCGACTGGGCCGTCAACAACACGCAGTGTCTATTGCGTCAGCAGGTGGCGTTCCGGTACCTGAAAACCCAGCAATATACCGAGAGGCCACGCTCTGTGCCAATACTTTTTGTGTGCAGAGGAGATACATGTTTGAACTTAGCATTGCATTTCTTTGTTAATATTAGGCACTGTGGGCAGAATTGTAATGTCTGGTATGAGAGGTAGTACGTACATGTGCTGTGTACCGGATGGTGCGGCTTTTGTAACCAGACGCGATAAATACGCACGTGTGCCAATACTTTTTGGTGGGACTGTTTGTATTCGAGATAAGAGCAGTTACGCTGTCTGGTTAGTGATTGTCGTATGCGAATGTGGCATCAAAAGATAGAATGGTAATTACCGGGTTGTATCAGGCAGCTACGTCATGGCCATTCCCGGGCATTATGATGTGTGGATCATAGCTTACAAAGATCGTACATTTCTGGTGAAAAAAGCATAGAACACAATACTACATCCGACAGCTCTGGTCCAATCAAATCACGAATAGAACCTTGCTTCCGCTATACAGGGAGTTGGCAATAATATGTAAACACTACAAGAAATGCATGCTTGAACATAAATGCAGATTCTAGCCAAGCCATCAGCTAACACTGCTGTATTTGACCACAAACGGTAACCGTGCAATGTCATCAGTACATCTACATCTACATGGATACTCTGCAAACCTCATTTAAGTGCCTGGCAGAGGGTTTATCGATGTTGTCAACAAAATATTTTCGCATTCGGAGGAGAAAGTTGGTGATTGGAATTTCGTGAGAAGATTCCGTCGTAACGAAAAACGCCTTTCTTTTGATGATGTCCACCCCAAATCCTGTATCATTTCTGTGACACTCTCTCCTATATTTCGCTGTAATACAAAACGTGGTACCTTTCTTTGAACTTTTTCGATGTACTCCGTCAGTGCTACCCACACCGCGCGGCAGTTTTCTAAAGGAGGACGGACAACCGTAGTGTAAGCAGTCACCTTAGTTGATCTGTTACATTTTCTAAGTGTCCTGCCAATAAAACGCAGTCTTTGGTTAGCCTTCCTGACAACATTTTCTACGTGTTCCTTCCAATTGAAGTTGTTCGTAATTGTAATACCTAGGTATTTAGTTGAATTTACCGCTTTTAGATTGGACTGATTTATCGTGTAACCGAAGTTTAACGAGTTCCTTTCAGCACTCATGTGGATGACTTGACACTCTTCGTTATTTAGGGTCAACTGCCACTTTTCGCACCATTCAGATATCTTTTCTAAATCGTTTTGCAGTTCGTTTTGATCTTCTGATGACTTTATTAGTCGATAAACGACAGCGTCATCTGCAAACACTTTTTTTTCACTATCTGCTTATTTTTTATGACCCACCGTCTAATTTCTTATGGTGGGTCGTATGTTGCCACTTAGCCGCTGTGACTGGGCCATCGCTCACCATGCCTTTAACATCTACCATCCTAAAAACTAACTTAACTAGAAGAGATTAGGGTACGCTAAAGCTAGAAACTAAGACTAAGACCTCCATGTCCAGTCTGCTAAACTTTTTACGATATACAATAGAGAGGTAACTGATTTTGTGCATGGCTCAAAGTTGCTAATGAAAGGGTACTTGAAGTAAAAGTAACAAAGGTAATGGCGCTAACGGTTTGTGTTGATCCTACAAGGCTCCTAGTAGAGTACATCAGGCGCAAGCACCTCCCGGCCCCGCCGACAACACGAACTGAACGGTGGTTTTCCTTGATCTACCATAGGTATCCGTCGGGTTGGGCTCAAAAGAGAGGGACCACAATTAAGATCCTTCCATCCAGACTGTGCGCTGCCTCTTAACGGAAGGCGTAGGTCCCTTGAAGAGGCACCTAGCTTTAAGCTCTTATTAGACATGGAGGTACTGTTAACTATTTACATATTTACATATAAGGTGCAATCTGTTTTAGGATTGTGTGTGACTTGTGCACCTCTTGTCGGTTGTTCCAGACTGTTCTTTGAAGTGGACTTGATTGACACTATGGATCATCCGCGCTGGACGCTTCAATATCTGCACACAACCGAAGACGGCTGCTCAAATCGCTTATATAGATGAGGAAAAGCAAAGGGCCTATAACACTTCCTTGGGGAATGCCAGAAATCAGTTCTGTTTTACTCGATGACTTTCCGTCAATTACTACGAGCTGTGACCTCTCTGACAGTAAATCACAAATCCAGTCACATAACTGACAATTTCACTACGAGCCGCTTGTATGGTACAGTGTTAAAAGCCTTCCGGAAACGCAAGTGTAAGCTGTGGTCATAACAGTGTGCTGTGTAGTTGTGAGTGCATTATGTCGGTGCTCAGTGAATCTTGACGTGAGCAAATTATTATTGCGTTTGTGGTGGGTGCTTCCATAATCAAGTTAGCCGAAGTGTTTAGTATTTCAAGAGACACCGCATCGAAGATTTATACCGCATGTAGGGAAAGCGGAGAAAACACCATCCACTAAGTCACAGTGCCGACGAAAGCGTGTGTTGAGAGGTCGCGACAGACGGTCATTATGTGACGAAGCATAAGACGACGACAGCTGCAAAAGTCACTGCCGAGCTGAATCCCGCACTCGCGAACCCTATCAGCATAGCGAGCTGGAATTCCAAAACCACACATCAGCGACACAAATGCCCGTAACAGAAAAACGTGGAGCCGAAGCCGTAAAACTTGGACTATGGAGCAACGGAAGAAATTCATTTGGTCAGATGAGTTTTATTGCAGACTATTTCCAACTTCCGGCCGAGTATATGCCCCAAAAGTGAAACACGGCAGGGGTTAGGTGCCGATTCGAGCAGCCATGTCGTCGTCTTCCATGGGCCCTATGAGTACTCTGCAAGGTCGTGTTACTGCCAAGTATTATGTGACTACTTTCGCAAATCAGGTTCATCCCATGTTACAATGTTTGTTCCCCAATGGTTCAAATGGCTCTGAGCACTATGGGACTTAAGTGCCGAGGTCATCAGTCTCCTAGAACTTAGAACTACTTAAACGTAACTAACCTAAGGACATCACACACATCCATGCCAGAGGCAGGATTCCAACCTGCGACCGTAGCGGTCGCGCGGTTCCAGACTGTAGCGCCTAGAACCGCTCGGCCACTCCGGCCGGCTCCCCAATGGTGATGCTGTGTTTCAAGACGACACTGTTCACACACCTCGCTTTGTGCACTACTGATTTTGTGAGCGTGAGGAAGAACTGAGGCGTCTGCCCAGGCAAATTGTCACCAGATGTCAATAATATTGAGCCCTTTCGGTATATTTTGGAGAGAAGAATGAGTGTTTGCAATCCACCTCCATTATCGTTAATTGAAGTTGCCACTGTTTTGCAAAAATATTCATATAAGATGACCTGTATATACCCATTTCGAGATGACTGGAAGCTGCTTTGAATGCCAATAGTTTTTCTACACCGTATTATGCTTGGTTATGTGTTGTGTTTTTGGTATGTAGATATTTTTGTCCATCTCCTGTACTTTGCAATAGTGACAGTCTATGTAAAGCTACAAAGAGATAATGTGTATCTAAACACGACTGCAGGGCACAAGTGCGTGAGTCAGTACTCCAGCAGAATGGTGGTAAGGTCTGGTAATGTCGATGGAGGTGGATAGCTATCACACGCCTTTCTCTCCAATGTAGACAACAAAAGCTCAATAATATTGAGATCTGGTCACTGTGGTGACCAGGGAAGACACGAAAATTCATCCTCGTGCACACAAAACCAGTCTCGGACGATGAGAGCAGTGTGAACAGCCGTCCTGTCAACTTGGAACGCACTGTCACCATTGACGAGCAAACATTGTACCATTGGATGAACCTGATCAGCCAAAATGGTCACATAATCCTCCTGCATCTACATCTACATGGGTACTCTGCAAATCACAGAGGGTTCATCGAACCACTTTCACGATTCTCAATTATTCAAATCTCGTTTAGCGCACAGAAAGAATGAACACCTATATCTTTCCGTACGAGCTCTGATTTACCTTATTTTATAGTGGTGATCGTTCCGCCCTATGTAGGTTGGTGTCAACAAAATATTTTCGCATTCGGAGGAGAAAGTTGCTGATTGGAATTTCGTGAGAAGATTCCGTCGCCCAAATCCTGTATCATTTCTGTGACACTCTCTCCCATATTTCGCGATAATACAAAACGTGCTGCCTTTCTTTGAACTTTTTCGATGTACTCCATCAGTCCTACTTGGTAAGGATCCCACACCGCGCAGCAGTATTCTAAAAAAGGACGGATAACGGTTGTATATGATTGTTAAGTATGAAGCTAATGCATCAGCATACCCCGAAAGGAACCTAATTGATACACAGTCCGGACCAGAAGACTTGCTTTTATTAAATGATTTACTGCGAGGATATTTACTTCTACGTTACTCATGTTGGCAGCTGTTCTCGATTCGAATTCTGGAATATTTACTTCGTCTTCTTTTATGAAGGCATTTCGGAAGGCTGTGTTTAGTAAATCTGGTTTGGCAGCACTGTCTTCGATAGTATCTCCACTGTTATCGCGCAGAGAAGGCATTGATTGTTTCTTGCCGCTAACATAATTCAGATACGACCAGAATCTCTTTGGATTTTCTTTCAGGTTTCGTGACAAAGCTTCATTGTGGAAACTGATATAAGCATCTCGATTGAACTCCACGCTAAGTTTCAAGCGTCTGTATAGGATCGCCAATCTTGGGGATTTTGCGTCTGTTTAAATTTGGCATGTGTGTTTCGTTGTTTCTGCAACAGTGTTCTAACCCGTTTTGTGTACCAAGGAGGATCAGCTCCGTCGCTTGTTAGTTTGTTTGGTATAAATCTCTCAATTGCTGCTGATACTATTTCTTTGAATTTAAGCCACATCTAGTCTACACTTATATTATTAATTTGGAATGAGTGGAGATTGTCTCTCAGGAAGGCGTCAAGTGAATTTTTATCTGTTTGTTTGAATAGGTATATTTTTCGCTTATTTTTCGAGGATTTGGGGATTACAATATTCAATCTCGCTACGACAACCCTGTGTTCACTAATACCTGTTTCGGTTTTGATGCTGGTTATTAACTCAGGCTTATTTGTTGCTAAGAGGTCAACTGTGTTTTCACAACCGTTTACTATTCGCGTGGGCTCATGAACCAACTGCTCGAAATAATTTTCAGAGAATGAGTTTAGCACAATTTCGGATGATATTTTATACGTACCTCCGGAAATAAACATATATTTTCGCCAACATATCGAGGGTTCAAATGGTTCAAGGGGCTTTGAGCACTATGGGACTTAACATCTGTGGTCATCAGTCCCCTGGAACTTAGAACTACTTAAACCTAACTAACCTAAGGACATCACACACATCCATGCCCGAGGCAGCATTCGAACCTGCGACCGTAGCAGTCGCGCGGTTCCGGACTGAGCGCCTGAACCGCTAGACCACCGCGGCCGGCATATCGAGGGCAAATTAAAGTCACCACCAACTAGTACGAGTCGGGTACGTGTTTGAAATCAAACTCAAGTTTTCTTTTAACCTTTCAGCAATTGTATCATCTGAACTGGGAGGTCGGTAAAAGGATCCAATTATTATTTTATTCCGGTTGCCAACAATGACCTCTACCCATACTAACTCACACGAAGTATCTACTTCAATTTCACGACAAGTTAAACTACCTCTAACAGTAACAAACACGCCACCGCCAACCGTGTTTGGCCTATCTTTTCGGAACACTGTTAGGTTCTTCGCAAACATTTAGGCTGAGTTTATATCCTGCTTTAGCCAGCTTTCAGTGCCTATAACGATTTGAGTATCAGTGCTTTCTATTAGCGCTTGGACCTCTAGTACTTTCCAACATAGCTACGACAATTTACAACTGTTATACCAATGGTTCCTGTATCTATGTTCTTCCTGTGTTCAGCCTGCACCCTTTGTGACTGAAGCCCATCTTGTGTTTTCCCGAGACCCTCTAACCTAAAAAACCGCCCAGTCCACGCCACACAGTCCCTGCTACCCGTGTAGCCGCCTCCTGCTTATAGCGGACACCTGACCTATTCAGCGGAACCCGAAACCCAACCATCCTTTGGCGCAAGTCGAGGAATCTGCAGCCTACACGGTCGCAGAACCGCCTGAGCCTCTGATTCAGACCCTGCACTCGGCTCTGTGCCAGAGGTCCGCAATCGGTCTTGTCGACTATGCTGCAAATGGTCAGCTCTGCCTTCATCACCGAGCGAGGTGGCGCAGTGGTAGCACACTGGACTCGCATTCGGGAGGACGACGGTTCAATCCCGCATCCGGCCATCCTGATTTAGGTTTTCCGTGATTTCCCTAAATCGGTCCAGGCAAATGCTGAGATGGTTCCTTTGAAAGGGCACGGCCGACTTCCTTCCCCATCCTTCCCTTATCCGATGAGACCGATGACCTCGCTGTTTGGTCTCTTCCCCCAAACAACCCAACCCCCCCCCCCCCCCCCCTGCTTTCATCTTGCAAGCAAGACTGGCAGCCTTTACCACTTCTGTTAGCCGCTTGAAACTTGGGAGTAATTCGAATTTTCAGAGTATCCATAGAGCCCATGGAATACGACGATATGACTGCCCAAATCATCACCGAACCCCCGCCATGTTTCATTCTTAGGACATGAACTCGGCCAAAAGTTGGAAACAGTCTGCAACAAAAACTAATCCGATCAAATGACTTTTTTCTATTGCTCCACAGTCAATGACTTTCTGTCACGATCACCCAATGCACATTTTAGTCAGCGTTGTGACTTAGCGGATGATTTTTTTCTGATTTCCCTGTACACGGTATAAATCTTCGATACGGTGCCTCTTGAAACACCAAATACTTCGGCTGCCTTGTTTACAGAAACACCAACATACGAGCACCAACAATCTGCCCACGTACGAATTCACTTAGCTCCGACGCAGTGTACTCACAACTACACACAACACGGTCCTGACCACTGCTGACACTTGCAACGTATTCAGAACATTGCACAGTTGCTGTTCATTTACCGAACCGTTGTAACTTTCTGGTACAGGTTCTTTTTCTTTTTCTCCAGCTGTGTTTGTCAGGAAGGAAAATTCATGTTTAACGTCCCGTCGACAAGGAAGTCATTAGAGACGGAGCAAAAGCTCAGATTAGGTAAGGATGGGAAAGGAAAGCGGCCACGCCTTTTGAAATGAACCATTCAGGAATTTGCCTTAAGCGATTTATGGATAGCACAGGAAACCTAAATCAAGATAGCCGGATGTGGATTTGAACCGGTGTCCTCCTAAATGCGAGTCCATTGTTAACCACTGTGCTACCTCGCTCGGTCGGTACTTCGGCCTCTTATTCTGAATAGGTTCAGTGTTTTCAAATTGTATATTGAGTTCTTTTCCCGCGAGTCTATTATGTAGCTGTAGGCAGGAAATCTCCATTTTGGTGGCGTTTCGTTGAAATCTTCGTTTGTGAAAGTACTTTCCCCCTACATCTAGATCGTCCGTTACAATTTATTCTGACTGTTCAGTTGAGCTACGTCTTGTTGTAAGTATGCAGACGTCGACGAAATCAAACTTCCTTGATTTTGTTGATGGCGGTGAACTAACTGAAGAGAAAAGGCGCAAGAACTGATCTCTGTGGTAGACCATTTTTGGATTCCCTTGGAAAGCTGATGTCGGATCCCCCGACTTTACAACGAATTATGCGAAGAAGCTTTCGAATCATGCCTTCTCTCTACGTTATATCCTAGGCCGCTGATAGGTCAATGAATATAGCTGCCGTCTTAAGTTTTGTTTAAAACCTTGCCTCAATGTAGGCGGTGAGTGACAGAATTTGATCTATGCAGCTTCGTTTTCTGCTGGATGCCCGCTTGTTAGATCGGGATTGTTTCAAGTAATATTGTACTGATTCTATTATTGATAAACCGTTCTACTAGCTGTAAGTTCCCATATAATAGGGATACTTACTGGTCTGAAGCTCTTAATGCTATCAACTGGTTTGCCAGGTTTCAGTATAGCAATTATCTCCGAACGTTTTAATTCTTGTGATATATTACTGGTTTACTTAATATCTGTGAAGAAATGAACCATCCATACATTTTGTACATTTATTAGGAACTCAGGGTAGATATTTTCGAACCCTGTAGTTCTTTCTGGCTTGACATGTTTAAGAGCTATTGATATTTCTTCGCAAGTGAAAGGACGATATTTTTCGGTTTCTGTGGCTTCGACTTCTAGAATTCTGAATTCTCGTTTAACCTTGACTGTATGTGCTTTGTGTAGCAACAGCATTTGGATTCACAGTTGGCTTATACCTGAGCCCCGCTTCCCATTTTCCTTAATAATGTCCATACTTGTCTACTCGAGGTCTGAAAATCAGGCTTTCTGCTATTTCTATCCTCTTTTTCCGTCTCGTCGCATCTAGGCTGTGGGGTAGTTCGTCTATTGTTTCTTGATCACCATTTTCGAAGATGTTTTTGTACAGCTCCCCACTGTTTTGGTACCAGTCAGGGATGTATTCCTTCCGGTAGCATGGTGGTACACACTTTTTGGCAGTGCTTATTATGGTACCGACAGATCTTTTGTACTTTGTGCTGGTAGTGGGTATACAGGCCAAGCATTTGTCTAGTTCTGTAGAGAAATTGGTCCAGTTAGCCTTCTTTAAAATTCCACATTGGGTGAGAGATAGATAAAATACGAGGAGTTTGTGTTCCTACCTCTGTTATTAATGGTTAGTGCCGGCTCTGGACGAAGTAATGGAGCACGCTTTTGTGAGGCTGGTTTTTATTTTCGTTTCAGAAACATACATAGGTGTCCAGTTAACATGTCATATAGTCTTTGACCAAAATTTAGCCACTTCCAGTCCATCTTCTGTCGCTTGATGTAGGTCTTCTGCAATACAGGAGGCTGAACACAGTCGACACTGAAGTATGTGCTGCACAGTGTGACCTTCTCCGCAATCACACTTAATGTTGTTTTCCGTACTATAACCTCATCTTGCCGTATTAAAACTTGCTTTACCCATTCCTGATCTCAGCCTATTCAAAGATTTCCAGTCATTCATCCTTTGTAATGCCATGGAGACAGAGTTTCAGAAACTCTTTTCCAACCAGAGGGAAGGGAATCTTATCCCTCCAAAGTTTCACCCTGGCATTTTCAGCAATGGTGGTAAGTACCTTTAATGTTCTAAGGAAACTCTTTGTTGACTTCAACGCTGGGAATGCGATTTATGTGCATACAGGGGACGGGTTTGTTCTTGTGAGACTGGTAGGGACTGGCCACTGTTGTCAGACGAAACAAACCATAGGTCAATGTTGTATTTCTGTCTCCACGCTGTTGACTGAAGAGTAGGTCGATCTTTAGCACCGAACACAAGCGTAAGTGATCATCTCCAGCCCATACCGGTAGTGTTTTCCTATTATTGTTGCAATTTCTGTATTTTCATCGCTCGTGGTGACTGTCATAATCACCCTCGTATATAGCAGGGTGAGGATGTGTGTAGATAACTTGGTCTGGCCAAGGTATAGCTGATGGTTTGTTAGTGTTGGCGACGATCTTCTAATTTTTCCTACGACATTACTAATTTCGTTTTTCTGTATCTTGAGTAACGTGTTTTGTTATGTCATTTAATAGCACATAGTAGCTGGTAGGGCGATCATTCAATGTAAGTTTTCACGGCTGGTACTGACATCACTTAAAACTTCCGGGCTATTAGACCTTGGTCGATGTATAAAACATTCTCCTAATGTTTCCTCTCCGACTGCGGGACACATCTTCAGAGGTAAAATGGCGAACTGCAGTTCATCATTTTACCTCTAAAGATGTTTCCCGCAGTCGCAGAGGAAATTTTGGAGAAAGTTTTATACATCAACCGCGGCCTAATAGCCCGGAAGTTTTAAGTGATGTGAAGTTGATAGGGCCGTGTTTTTCTCCTTTTATGTAGTTGGTCTTCCGTTTCACAATGAGTTTCCTATATGGCAACTAGGTCGAAACTTTTATTTTTAACGCTTAACCACCTGACGTCGGTCTCAGAGACTCTCAAGGTTTTGTTTCTAAATGTTTTCCGTTATTATGCACGCGACACAATCGTGAATCAACGTACTTTTTCCCTTCCCCCCCTAGTTCGTGCCGTGCGCTCTGCAGCTCTAGACGCGTTCGCACTCGGTAATATTTTTTTGTATGAGACCCATGTGACCGATGTCAGGACGTTACATAACTTTTTTTTTAGGGTAACAATGACTCAGATGGAGAAAATGGAGAAAACTATAGTCCGATGGTTAGATAAAGTTGACATAGATTTTGATGACTTATTATCCATACCAGAACTTCCCAATGAAAACTGCAGTGACGTAGAAGATGTTCCAGTGGATCACGTCATTGAAGATGAACGTCAGGACGATTCAGAAGTCGAAAGTGATGGGCCTGAACCTCAGCCCATGGAACACGAGAACAACATTAGGACTCGATGGAGGATTCATCTTACGACGACGATGTCCAACTGGCAAGATTCCGCAACTACTTTGGCATAAAGTGCACACGCGCTGAAAAACTCTCTAATAGAATTTTTGGACGGCTCTGATGATCATATCGGAGACTGTTAGTTTAATTTAAACGTTAGCGTGATGGAGGTCCCCTTACAGCAGTGGAATTGCCGTACGCATAATTTTCCGTTCGTTACCCGTACTTAGGAGTGTAGCCAGGAACTTCCTCGGTCGATCTCAGTGCTTCATTACTGGTAAGAACCGATTTCGTCTTCCCGTCTTCCGGTCTCAAGATCAAGGACTATGCATCAAAGCATCATAAGGCACCCATCTGGACTCAAACGTAATTTTCAGGATTTCTGCCTGAAAACACTAAGACTTTGGATTTGTAAGTTTATTTTTCTCTGAAAGTATGTTGGGGGAAATAGTAAAGCATACTAATCAAAAAATCAGAAAAAAATGACCTAATTACAAAAGGGAAACAGCTGTTCATGATGTAGATGTAATTGAACTGAAATCCTTCATTGTATGCTGTACTACACTGCCATTTTTAAAGTAAACCATTCATACTACACATGCTGGTACACCAAAGATGGCATAGGCAGAGAAATACATCGCTGCATTTTGAGCAAGAACAGATTTGAAGTACTGCTGAAATGTCTTCGATTTGATGATGCAAATACTCGAATTGAATGCAGCAGCACTTTTTGAAATGTTTATTCAGAACTGTAAAGACGTCTGTTCCACCGGCATCTATGCTTGCATTGATGAAATGCTAGTAGCTTTCCGTGGAAAGCGCAAATTCAAAATGTACATACCGAAAAAAACACACACAAATATGGTTTGGAAATCATGTGCCTTACTGATTCTAAAACTGGATATCTGTTGGACGCTTACTTGTACTGAGGGAAAGATCGTTATGGCAAAGGTCTCCCAGCTGAGTAGCAAAGATCGAACAAACCTACCCAGGCAGTTTTGCGACTACTGACATCGGTAGAAGGAATGCACAGAAGCGTTGACCGCCGATACTGAATGTGCTGAAACAAAAACAACTGACACTAGTGGGTACCATGAACAAAAACAAGCGCGAAATCCCGCATCAGTTTCTTTCCATGCGTGACCGAGAAGTCGGATTGGCGATTTTTGGCTTTACATCTAACCAACGGGAAATAAATATGTGCTTGATTTGCTCAGCATGCATCATATGCCAACCATTGATTCAAATACAGAGAAACCGGAAATGGTTATATTTTACAACAGCTCAAAGGGCGGTGTTGATATGCTAGATCAGAAATGTGCTATGTACTCCACGTCTAGACGAACTCAACGATGTCCAATGGCAAATTTTATAGAACCTTGACATATCTTCAACAAACGCGTACACTGTTAGAAACGTGAACCAAGCACAGTCAAAGGTACCACGCCTGACTTCCATAAAAAAAGTTGGCAGAAGACCTTATAAAGCCGCACATGAAACGCCACGTACATAGTTTTGGCTTCCAAAGAGCACTTCAGGACACCATGCGTCGAATTCTAAAAATTGATCAAATACCCATTACGTCATCAACTGAAACTTCTGAAAAACTTGAAAAAAAGAAAACATTCTCGATTTGTGACCCCGAAAAGAAACGCATGTTCTGCATGTAAGAATCCTATTTGCGTAGAATACAGTCAAAAATTATTCGTTGAATGTCGCCGCGATTTGTGAGCGTTTGTGTCTTGTAATTTTGAAAGACTTGTGTTGATGTGTACCAAAAATTACTTATATGTTATAGATAATATACTGAACTTCTCATAAATATGTAAGAATATTGATATTATAAGGATTTGTACTGGCACATCTCAAATTTTTTTAACTTTCTACAATTTTGCCTAAAATGAGTAAACTTTTGTTATGTGTTGAATTTTTATGTACACAAGTATACTTTTTCACATTTTGAAGTTGTATTATGATTAAAATATTATGAAAACAAAGAGCAGACTTTAATTTATTGCAATATTTTAACGCACTTTAACATAAAATTTAAAATATGCAAGCGGTCTCTATGACCGACGTCAGGTGGTGGTGTCTCTGAAATACACGTCAGGTTACAAAGTTTTGAGTGACAGATCTGGGTTGACGATCCGAGTTTTCTAGTGAACAGGTTCTGAGAAGAACTATTTGTTTGGCCTGACACCATTTTCTTTTTTTGAGACGTAGAATGCGTCAAATGGTCAGGAAATCGCAAGACCATCTGACCGACAGTATTTGCTAGCTCATTTATCAGTGTCCACGATTTAAAAAATTATATCTCGCTGCTGTAACTATGTGGACTATGTTCGTAGTTAGAAAGAATTACGTTTCTTACGATTATATATCTAAATAAATATTCCATTCACTTATTACTTTATAAGTTACAGAGGAAAAACATCTTATTTGAAACACCCTATGTATACACCGTAAATAATTGTACTGTGCGTGGTGGAGGGTACTTGGTCTCCATATTAGTACTTTTCTCTTTGATTGTCGAGACCGGGAAAAATAATTGTCTATACGCCCCTGAACATATTCTAATCTCTAACTTATTCCCATGCTCCCACATGCGAGGGGCGTTCAGTAAATAATGCAATACATTTTTTTCTTGACCAGCTTCTGCCCGTATAGTTTCATGAAGTCCTGATAGGTTGTGGTGCCATACGTAGCTTTCAAAATGGTGTCTGTAACGGAAGTGCGTTCCAAGCAGAGAGTTCTCATTGAGTTTCTTTTGGTGAAAAACAATAGCATCGCAGATATTCCATAGGAATTTCTGAAATCCTACGGATATCTGGAAGTGAAGAAAAGCACTGTGAGCCGTTGAGCAAGGCGTCTACCATCATCGCAACAAAGTCTCACAAAAATTTCCGATATCCCGCGTGTCTGCCGGCTGCACACAGCTGTGACTCCTGCAATGCTGGAACGTACGAACACTGTCATTCGAGGTGATCGATGGATCACAGACACCTTGCTGCTCAACTGGACGTCTCTATTCATAGGGCTGACACACTCGCCCGCCAACTGACGTGTCAAAGGCGTGTGCCTTCTCGGTTCTTCGTCCCCTAACACAAAACCACAAAAGAGCAGCGAAGGATCATTTGTGCGGAATTTCTTGAGCGTTGCGAGGCTGTCGGCCGGAGTGGCCGTGCGGTTCTAGGCGCTACAGTCGGGAACCGAGCGACCGCTACGGTCGCAGGTTCGAATCCTGCCTCGGGCATGGATGTGTGTGTTTATTAGGTTTATTAGGTTTAATTAGTTCTAAGTTCTAGGCGACTGATGCCCTCAGAAGTTAAGTCGCATAGTGCTCAGAGCCATTTGAACCATTTTTGTTGCGAGGCTGATCGTGACAATTTTTTGTCGAACATTGTGACAGGCGGTGAAACATTGACCCATCACTTCGAACCATAGTGGCGTCACATCACCTCTCCTCCGAACAAAAAGTTCAAAGCCGCGCCATCATCCGGTATAATCATAGTGACAGTCTTCTGGGACTGTGTAGGGGTTATTCTGTTTGATATCCTCCATCATGGGGCAAAGATCAGCTCTGCAGTGTATTGTGCTACCTTCAGGAAATCGAAGAAACGACTTCAGCGTGTTCGCGGACACAAAAATGCAAACCAACTTCTCCTTGTCATAGGACAACGCAAGCCCCCTTACAAATCTGCGCACCCGAGAGGAGCTCACAACACTTCATTCGACTGTTCTTCCTCATTAAGCCTACAGCTTGGACCCCGCATCGTAAGACTTTCATTTGTTTGGCCCAATGAAGGACGTACTCCGCAGGAAGCAGCACGTGGATGATGGGGAGGTTATTGATGGCCAAGATGTTGGCTGCGACGTCAACCGGTGTAGTGGTACCATGCGGCCAAACAGACCCTCCCTGTAAGGTTGCGTAAGGACTATGCACTGAAGGAGACCATGTTCAAAAATAGAGTTTTGTAACCAAAACAGCGGGGAATAAAAGGACGTATTGGAATCCTGAATAAAACCAACCTGCTTTCAGAAAAAAAGTGTTGCATTACTTACTGAACTCCCGCGTAGGTTGGTGGCAGCAGAATAGTCTCATAGAAGTCCTCGAACACTATAACATTCTGCGTGGTGTCTGTTGTTCTATATCGTGTCTCCCTACCACTTTCGCGCAACGATGCTCTGAGCGTGTTTTTTAGGGAATTGACTAGTTCGAACCTGGGACCTGTTGCTGGTGAGGAGACGTCAGACCACACATGACATGTAGAGTTCAGAAGAGTTCAGTGAGACGAGCGATGATATAACCAGATACTTAATGATTTCAGCGTCAGCTCCACTGCACTCCCTGTAAAAGAATCTTAATACTAACTAAATTTAGTGGAAGGGGTTCAAGGCTTTCCTATTTTTAGTTAGCTGGTAAAATAACGTCGAAAAAGCGGTTAAGTTTACTATTGGAAATTTTATTCTACTCACAAAACATTGTTTATAAATTGCACTGTTGGTAAAAGGAAATGTTTTAATACAGGATGGTAAAAACCAACTGCGTTCAACAAAAATGTGAACGAATATTCCCTGAATGGGTTTCCAAGTTCTACAATGGATCGAAGGACGACCTATGCCATATCACATCTATAATCTAGGTTTAAATTAAGTTTCACAAAAGAGAAAACTATCAAAATGGTCTACAGTGACCCTCAATTACTTTAATTACTTATTTAACTTGTCGTAAATTACAGTGGCTGATGTGGCTTCTCAATAACTATATAACAGAAAAATCATTGCGTTTCAGATTTCTACTTCAAGTGGCAAATGTGAACACCATGAGCTTTAATTGACGATCGACACTAGTATTACGCAAAATGGGGCTGTAACAGATGAGGCTTCTGCAGTTCTGAGTGACGCTTTGTGCACTGTTATGCTGCATCGCGTGCGTTCATTACCTTGTCGGTGTTCGTCAGGGGGCGCGCAGGCAGCACAGCTCCGCTCACCTCACCGTCTCGGAAGCAACTCTGTCCTAACTTCTTCTTACTACAATTTACCGAAGTTGGTTTAAAAAAACTATCTGGCTGTGTTTTCATCTGACCAATCGGGGTCTCAATGTTAACCTTAAGCTCCGCCTACAAAAATTCTGTCTATCCAATGAGAAACGTTATACTTTTCGTGGTGGGGCAATGTTTTTAAAGTTTGCAACGTAACAGAGACGCGAAAAAGTCTCACGCTAAAACTTGCAGCTGGTGTGGTCCTTTTAGTGTTATCGTAAGATCTATACTGTTCTTCTGGAGGGATCTATCTTTTAACATGGGCTGGGGGGTGGTCCTGACGTAACAGAGACGCGAAAACGTCTCACGCTAAACTTGCGACTGTGTTACCGTAAGATCTATACTGTTCTTCCGGAGGGCTCTAGCTTTTAAGATGGGCAGGGGAGTGGTCCTAGCGGTTAGCTGGCGACGTGGGTGTCCTTCCCTTATCGTAGGGCCTTCTGGCTTTACACTGTTCTGTTCTCGGCTTCTGTTCTCGTTTCTCCCCTCGGAACTGCGTCTGTCTCACGGTGGGAAGGTATGACATGCATTTAGGCATTCTTGTGTTAGTCTGTGGTATTCCATTTGCTCACTCGTTACTCGTATTACTTTGGTTAATTTAATGTCACGATTTATTCGGATCTACGTGACATACTACTGGATTTGCTTATCATGTCAGGGTTTTCATGGAAGGTGTTGGATTTGTCTGACATCTTACATATCACTACCCTTCGAACTTAATTTTTGTACTGAAGTTAGGCAATGATTGAATCGTTGTCTAAGCCAGTCAAAAATTATTCCATTATCTAAATTTTGTTGCCTACTGTTCAGCCACGTTATTCTGTTCTATGCTAGTTTGCATTGCTAATTTATGTTTTTATATTCTTCCACATTATTATCAAAAATGTGTTTATATTGACAAGGGAAGAATATTTTTATTCTATTATAATTAGTATTTTTTAATTATTTTATTTCTTTATTTAATTGTGAAGTTTGTTTTTTAAGAAGTTTGTTATCGAAAATGAGGAGTCTTTCACATCGATTTTCTTAGAAATATTGTTTTTATAAATGTAGTAATTAAGTAAAATCTATTCCTAACACATTTTCTAAATATCATGTACAAGTAAAATGTTTTTGTTTCTAGACACTCATTTCAACATTGTTACACTAACAAATAAGAATTATTTCCAAGAATTGCTTTGACAAAGAAATATACATACACAAGTATTGAGATATTATCCTACAAATGGTACAAATGTTAAAAAAAGAGAAAACATCCAACAAGATATTTTTTTATTCTTTGTTTTTGTAAGGAGAAAATAAGTAAAATATAGTTATTCTTACATTTTTATGAGGAGAAAATAAGTGGCATATAATTTTAGTGTTTATTATGCCTTACTTTTGTTCTTTATATACTGTCCATTTCAGAGCTAATGGCTTATTTTTATCGATAGTCTATTTTTTACTTAAGTCCATAGTCAATGACTGTTATTTTGTAGTTTATTAGCTGTCTGGTGTGCTTAACTTATTTAGTTTTTCACGCATTTCTTTTGCACAATTCCTATATCACATAATTTGATTTCACACATTCACACAATCCTATGAATGTTTAAGCATGAGGTTGGCGAATGTTTTTTGCACAAAGGTGATGGACTTGAGCGAGATGGATGTGGGCAAGTGTTTGATGTACAGCTTCGTTCGTTGTTCCTTGTTGGCTTTGCAAGTGTGTGTTGCTGTTGTGGAGGTCCCATAATGGGATGGAGCTGTCAGTGCAGAATCTCGTGGTTTACTGGCTTTGTATGCGTGAAAGTCATCGTTATGTGTCGCTGAAAGCGGTCGTTTTTCGTTGTAATACTTCGCAGACAACTTGTTTACAATAGGATAGGGATTTGGGAAGGTATGTCGTCTATTCTTCACCCATCTTCTTTCTTGGTCTCAATCTTGCGAATCTTCAACTTCTGTTCTTCCTGCTTTTTCTCTGCTTCTTACTTGCTTCTTGGTTCCTCTCTGGGCAGGATATGGAAATATTTATTGTTAACTAGTCGCTTTGAAGTTCTCCTCTTAGTAACAGTTTGATAAATTGTTTGGGCATGTCATCTTTACTTTGTGGAAGTTTTCTTCAGTTTCGTGCATCAGCGTGCTGTTTAATAGCAGTAGTGTGACTTTTACACATATTTTTTTGCCAGTGGTGGCTTGCCCAAGCGTTCTTCTCGTCGGGCCATTTTTTTGCTCGCTCCACTGAGTCGGGGCGTTCGGAGACCCTTCTGGCATTCGGTGTCCTGTCGTGTCTCTGCAGGGTTCCGCCACTGTGTGGTTCCGTGTTCTGTCCCAGCAGGGTTCTGCCACCCTGTGGTTCAGCTTGGCAGCAGATTTATTTACTGCCCACTTCGGCTAAAAGGGCCTTCTGTTGGTCTCGCTGTCCTCTCCCATCTCTCGACGCTTCTGCCTTGTAGGAATCGTGTCTTGCTAATTACGTCGTTTCCTTTCTTGATACTTCTCTCATTGCTACTTGTGGGTCATTGCATCTTGTCCTCGCTGGAGTTTTTACAATGGTTCTTACAAAAAGTTTTACTTATAATCATCTAACATATGTCTAGTACCTATATTGTTTTACGCCTTCTTAAAAGCTTTACAAATTTTGGCGCCCTTTCCATGTTACAATTCTAAGATATTTTTAGTCTTAACGTGTACAAGAATCCTCAAATTCGTTTTTTTATTTTTGTGTAGTGTCATAGTGTATAGCATTTCAGTATTTCATGCTGTTAGACTATCTATGCTTCGTCCCTTCACCTTAATCTATGGTACTATTGGTGTTATTTTTGTTTATATTGAAACTACTTTCTTTTTCCCACCTTCCTCTCTATTCATTCTTCTTTCTCCTGACTATCTTATCTGCAACATAATCTTGAAATATTGTGCTGATTATTTACCAGTAATAAAATTAATCTTCAAACTTTTTGATATGGCTCACA
This sequence comes from Schistocerca piceifrons, assembly GCF_021461385.2. NCBI lineage: Eukaryota > Metazoa > Arthropoda > Insecta > Orthoptera > Acrididae > Schistocerca > Schistocerca piceifrons. The sequence continues at coordinate 125,643,226 of NC_060149.1, forward strand.
TGGTGAAGTCCTAAGGTTTTGCCTGTTTTTGGGTTCATTAGTTCCACAGCATTATCATGAGCAATTCGGCTAATTATGACAGGTTCTTTGTATGCAGCGTAAAACTTATGTATATTGTGTTTCTGTGTGCTGGAAAGATGGTGTGTTTTTACAAATGCTTTCTGGCCTACTGAGAATGTTCTTTTAATTGCTGTTCTATCTCCTCTTTCTTTTCTTTTAATGGCTGCCTTTCTGATGTTGGAGAGTGCTGTTGCTATGACTTGTTTGTGCTGTCTACGTGGTACAATAGGTAATCTAACATTTTCTCTGGTTGTGTTTGGGGGTTCAATATTTTTAAGTATAGTAACTGGAGGTAGTAGTGTAGTGCTATGTGGCATTTCATTTATTACTTCTTGAAAATCTTTAAGGTATATACCCCAAGTGTTGTGCCTTTTGCCTGCATATAATCGGCATAAAGTGCCCATGTCCTTCATAGATCGTTCTGCTGGATTTACGCTAGGTTTGTACTTAGATATGTAGATGGGTTTTATTTTGTGTTGTTTTAATGTGTTCTGTCATTGCACTGATTTGTACTGTGGGCCATTATCCGAAATTATTCGTTCCACTCGATCTACTTGTCTGAGAAAATCTTGTCTAAATGCTTTACTTATAGTAAGACCTGTTGCCCATTTTAATGGTGTCAAGGTAACATATTTAGAAGTAAGTTCCAAAACGACAAATATGAAAATATATCCATTTTTTGTGTGTGGGAGGGGCCCCATCAAATCTGTTGCAGCTATTTGTTTCAATCTTTTAGGGATTATTGGAAACATAGGTGGTTTGGTTTGGAAAGTGACGTGTTTAGCCCTCATACATTTTTTGCATTTGACTAATACTGTTCTAATTCGTCTTTCCATATTAGGAAAATGGCTTGTTTGTTTTATTTTTAAAAAGCATTTCTTTGGTCCAAAGTGTCCATTACTTAAATGTGTATACCATATGTACTTATTAATTAGTTCATCTGGGATACAAATTAATCATTCATTCGTTGCAACATTTCGTCTAAAAAATAAAACATTGTTTTTTACGAGATAGTGATGTCGAATGTCTGGAAAATCCTTACTTCTCCACTTTTGTTTGATCCCTAGCATTTCGGGATCCTTGTCCTGTTCTTTGCCTATGTTTTTCAATGCTGTCGTAATGTAGTTTTCGAAAGGTACTTGTTCCATATAGTACATTGTAAACTGGTCTTCTGCTGCATCCAAACCTATGTTATTGGATGCACCCTGTGGACATCGTGATAAAGCATCTGCTAATACATTCGCTGGTCCTGGTATGTGTGTAATAGTGAAGTCAAATTCTTGTAGTATTAACATCCATCTGGCTAACCTCCCATGAGTTAGTTTGGCGAATAACAGAAATTCTAATGCTTTGTGGTCAGTGTATACTTTTGTTTTTCTTCCGAATAGGAAGTATCGAAAACGTTGGAAGCCCCATACAGTGGCCAATGCTTCCAGCTCCGTGACTGAATAGTTTTTCTCGCTTTTTGTGAGTACCCGACTGGCAAATGCAATTGTTCTATATGATCTTAGACCTGCCTGTTCGTATTCTTGGAATAAAACAACTCCTAAACCTGTTTTCGCGCTATCAGTGGCCATACAAAAATTTTCTGTTAGATCAGGATGTGCTAAAATCGGTGCTGTTGTTGGTGCGTTTTTCACTTTTAAAAATTCTTCATTGGCTTGTTGATCCCATACCCATGGCGTGTTTTTTCCAGTCAATGCACATAGGCGTGGTGTTGCGAGAGAGTCGATCGAAATAAATTTTTTATAGAATCCGGTGAGACTTAGAAATCCTCTGAGAGTTTTCTTATTATATGGAGTACAGAATTCTTTGATTGCCGTTAGTTTTTCTGGGTCGGGCATTACCCCTTTCTCTGAAATTATGTGTCCTAGAAATTTGACCTCTCGCCTTCCAAATTAGGATTTTGTTATATTTACTGTGACCCCATTCTTTTTCATGATCTGTAAAAACTGATTTAATGTGTCGTTGTGATTTTCCCAAGAGGGCTCTGCTATAATCACATCAACATAACAAGTAATTTTTTGTAAAATTTCAGGGCTGAGTATAGTATTAAATCCCCTAATAAACGCTGCTGATGATATGTTTAAGCCAAATGGCAGTCGTTTAAACTGGTAACATCCACAGAATACGATAAATGCTGTAAATTTTCTACATTCTGGGGCCAATTCTATTTGCCAGAAACTACTCCGTAAATCAGCTGATGAAAATATTTTAGCATCGTGGAAGTTTTGTATCAATTCATCTAATTTTTCTGGGCGATCTGTCTCAGTGATTATGATTGTGTTGATCTGTCTGGAATCAAGCACTAACCTGATGCGCCCATCTCGTTTTTGTACAATATGGAGCGGGCTGTTATATGCGGAGGTAGCTGGTTCAATAATATCGTCATCTAACATTTTAGATATCTCCTGGAATACTTTATTCCTGTAGCTTAATGGGATTGTATAGGGTGGCACTCTAAATGGTTTGTGCTGTTTTACTTCAAACATGTACTGAAAGTGTTTAATACTGCCAGTCTTAGGTAAAAATACCTCTGCTTTATCTCGTAAAATACCCTCTAATTCTCTTTTACTGTGTTCCGAAATACCTTGAACTTCTTGCAACTTTTCGTCGATTTCTTTATGGACTTCTAACATGAGTTGAGGCGATTCCCCCTTTTGTGCATACCATTCTAATTCTTCATCCTCTTTATATCGCGTCATTCTTAATTGTTTGTTTATAACTGCTATTTCTTCTAATTTTAGCTTTTGCTCAAAGAGAAGTGTGACATTCCCGAATGTTACGCTACCTTTCCCCATATCTATTATCGCTCGTCTCTCATTTAAAAAATCTGCACCTATAATCAAATCTACAGTTAGTTTAGGTATAATCACGAAGTTGGCTTCGATCTTTTGACCTTGACACGAAAGAGTTAACCTTGTTTGTCTCGTAACTTCCGCAGCATTGTTTCTAATAGGACCTCCTACTTTAATCTTACGTGTTTTCAGAAATGGCAATTCCTCACTGGCATTACACTGCATGAATAAATTTTCTGAGATCGCAGTCAGTTCACTTCCGCTATCAATTACAATATTGACTGGGATATGCTTTACCATGGCCTTCACAACTGGTTGAATTTGAAAGGGTTGGTTCTGTTCTTCTCCTTGCATCAACGAATCCTCCACTGAATCATACATGAGTCTTTTTAGGAATTTCTCTTGTGAATTCGAACTTTCTGTAGGATAAGCTTCGACTGCTACTTCTCTCTCTTTTATTTCCTCTTCTCTATTTCTTCCTTCATTTACGCTTTCTTCAACATCCTCTACTTTTTCCTCATCTTCGTCTATCTTCTCCTTCTTCGTCGCTACTTCCACATAATCGCATCTAAATGCTCTAATTATCGCTTCATAACTTCCTTCATTATATACGTTGGGTTGTGTGCCCGCTCGTAACTTATTTTCAACTTCTGTCGACTGCGCATTATCCTCATTGAATTCGCTTTCCTTGGTTTCCATCTCAAATAGCTCTGCAATACTCATTACTTCGTCCTTTCCTCCTACATTCGTTGTGCATACCTCTAGTAATTCATCTTCCTCGTCAGTATTCTCACAATTAATTTCGTCCCAACACGATATTGTTATTTTCTTGTCTTCGTTTTCATCTGGTCCCTGCGGATTTGTTTCTTCCTTCTTCTCTTCTCGTGATAACATTTTTACTTCTCTGTTCAAGGTGCTGCAATTGTCCTGGGTCGGTGCGTCATTCTATTTGGCATGGGCGCTTAGCTGTCAATTCGAACGTTTATCGGTGTTTGGTGGTCTTACCTCCACCTCTTCTATCTGTAGTCTCTTTTCTTGTTCAGCTTGTTGATAGTGGTTTCTTTGTTGATAATTTGTCGGTCTATTGGTTCTCCAGTACCCGTTCCGGTTGTCGTTATTCCCTCTGTAATAGTTGTTGCCGTTCCTGGGTGAATTATAGTTATTGCCATATTCTCTTCTAAATCCATAACCGGTTCTTTGTTGAAATCTATTGTCGTTTCTTGGTGCGAAGTTATCACATGGTTCGTAGTTATTGTTTCTTCGTACTGTGTCTTGTGGGTTCCACTGCTTTTTGCTTGCGTTTTCATGTGCGCTTCGTCTTTTTCTTGCGTCATCTTCCGAAAATATGAACTCTAGTTCCCTTATAATACCTTTAAGTGCTTCGACGTCATTGCCTCCGCGACCTACTAATGATTGCTGGTATTTCAATGGTAGCTTCATCGCGCATAATTTAATCAACTCTCCGCCACTGTATGGTACATCTAAGCATTGATTTTTCTTTGCCATTAATTCGAAAAATTTCACGGGACTCTTCTCTCCTGAATTTTCAAAATATGGGTTCTGTAATAATTCGTACTTCACTCTGTTCTGTGCTTCGCTGGACCAATATCGTGAGAGAAACTTCTCTCTGAAATCTTCGTACGATCGGCATGTCGCTGCAACATTCTGCATGGTTTCTGCGACTGTTCCTGACATGTGTGCACATATAAAGTCTAATTTGTGCGCTAGCGTCCAGTGTTCTGGTAATCCCACTCGGAATTGATCAATAAAAGTTCGTGGATGTAATGAGTTTCCTTCTCGAAAGTGTTGAAATTTTCTGACTGTGAGGAAATGATCGTTGTCGTACTTCGTCATAGTTCCATATGAAATTCGCGATTCTTCGCCACTTTTGTTTCTGATCATTTCTCCCGTCGTTCTTTCCGGTTGTGGTAGACCCATTGGATATTGTCCACTGTAACTTTCGCCTACCCTTGCGTAGTATCGTTGGAGTGGTACGCAATAATTTTCTTCCATCGGTTGTGAACGTGTAGCTGAATGCATTGCACTGTACTCTTCGTGACCTGGCTTTCCATTGTCAGGTATTGGTTCGGTATCTTGTCTGGCTAACCTTGCTGCTTCATTGCACGATCCAAACTGTCTTGAAACATACATCTGTGGTTCCGCATGTGTTTGTGATGACGTTTGTTCATCAAGAATTTCGAAACATGTTTGTTGCTGTGCAGGCTGTCTGATTTCACGTATGTTACTTTCCGCCTGTGATTGGAATCGCAAATGCGTAATATCTTCGTTAATTGCTTGTTTTTCCGGTGCTGTTACAGATACGGATGTGGTTGCAGACTCTGTGCTTGTTCGATCCTGTTCACTACGCTCTTCAATGGTTTGCAACAACTCTGTTCGCAATTTCTGAAATTGTCGCTTCGTTTGCGCTTTTATTTTGACTATGCGGTTATCATATCTTTCCAGCGCTGCTTTTGTGATATGTTTGTGTAACACACTGTTTCCAACAACTTCACGCGCTGTACCTGCTGCTTGTCTAGTAATTTCGTTTATCTGTTTCTCTAGTTTCTTGACTTCTCCCTGGGTGTTGTTACGTAATGTTTTGATCTCGTCCTGAATGTCACTACGCAATGTTTGTACGTCCGCTTGTACCTTGTCAATGTCTGTTCTCAATTGATTGTGACCTGTTATTAAGTTTCCTATCACTTCTCGAGATTCTTTTGCCTCGTCTTCAATACGACTTAGGTGTAACTGAATTTTTTTGTTTTGTTCTTTAATCGCACGCATTTGTCTCGCAGTTTCTGCATTCTGAATTTGAATTTGGTTCGCTATGTCTTTATTTTGCCTTGTCATGGTTTCCGTAATTTGTTGTAATAATTCTGCCAGATTGGTGGGTCCTATTGCGTTTTCTTCCGACGTCCTACGCTCTGTGTTTTCGCCCAAGTGTTGGTTCGCAACCGATTGCATTGAACTGTGCTGTGACACGTTTCTGCTCGCATTCCTTGTACTCTGTGGTGAGGGAGCTCTGATTACTTGTACTATGGGTTCTACGTACTCAAGACGCAAGTTAGAATCCTCATCGACTGCCACTCTACTTTCCTGCTCCTCTGTCGTATGCTGACATACGTTTTCTATGCCTTGACGTACATTATCCTCGTTATGGTGCGTTACATGTCCTATTTCTCGCGATACTGCATCGTCTGTTGTACTGTCCTCTATTCTCTGTCCATTTTCATGCTGGGTCTCTACCTCAATTCGGCCAAGGTCTCGATTTGCCATTACTAATCTTTCAGAATCCCTTATTTTCTGTTTTAAAAGCAATTCATGCGCCCTACTTCGAGTCAACATGCGCTCATACGATCTCACGCGTTTCATAAACTTTTTGTTCACACGACTTGACACTTATTATACCCAAGACCGACAATCCATTCACTTACTTGTTGGGTCAGAACCAACTTGTCAACGATGTATCCGCCACCTGTGCGTTTGCATTGAGGAGAAAATTTAATTCTAACAATTTTTAAAATTCATAACTTAATTACGCTATTGTCTCTGCAAGAGTGTCTCACTATCTATCGCTGCAGCTACTGTTTTCAACTATTTATGCCTTTCAAAAAAAATTTTTTATTACGAAAAATTTTTAACAGGTTATTTTTCTGACCTAGTTAGGCATGTGGTCGATCTTCAATCATGGTATTTTACCATCCTGGCAGGGTCGCCATTTTCTAACATTCTGCGTGGTGTCTGTTTGTTCTATATCGTGTCTCCCTACCACTTTCGCGCAACGATGCTCTGAGCGTGTTTTTTAGGGGATTGACTAGTTTGAACCTGGGACCTGTTGCTGGTAAGGAGACGTCAGAGCACACATGACATGTAGAGTTCAGAAGAGTTCAGTGAGACGAGCGATGATATAACCAAATACTTAATGATTTCAGCGTCAGCTCCACTGCACTCCCTGTAAAAGAATCTTAATACTAACTAAATTTAGTGGAAGGGGTTCAAGGCTTTCCTATTTTTAGTTAGCTGGTAAAATAACGCCAAAAAGGCAGTTAAGTTTACCATTGGAAACTTTATTCTACTCACAAAACATTGTTTATAAATTGCACTATTGGTAAAAGGAAATGTTTTAATACAGGATGGTAAAAACCAACTGCGTTCAACAAAAATGTGAACGAATATTCCCTGAATGGGTTTCCAGGTTCTACAATGGATCGAAGGACGACCTATGCCATATCACATCTATAATCTAGGTTTAAATTAAGTTTCACAAAAGAGAAAACTATCAAAATGGTCTACAGTGACCCTCAATTATCTTTAATTACTTATTTAACTTGTCGTAAATTACAGTGGCTGATGTGGCTTCTCAATAACTATATAACAGAAAAATCATTGCGTTTCAGATTTTTACTTCAAGTGGCAAATGTGAACACCATGAGCTTTAATTGACGATCGACACTAGTATTACGCAAAAAGGGGCTGTAACAGATGAGACTTCTGCAGTTCTGAGTGACGCTTTGTGCGCTGTTATGCGGCATCGCGTTCGTTCATTACCTTGTCGGTGTTCGTCAGCGGGCGGCAGGCAGCACAGCTCCGCTCACCTCACCGTCTCGGAAGCAACTCTGTCCTAACTTCTTCTTACTACAATTTACCGAAGTTTGTTTAAAAAAACTATCTGGCTGTGTTTTCATCTGACCAATCAGGGTCTCAATGTTAACCTTAAGCTCCGCGTAAGATCTATACTGTTCTTCCGGAGGGCTCTAGCTTTTAAGATGGGCAGGGGAGTGGTCCTAGCGGTTAGCTGGCGACGTGAGTGTCCTTCCCTTATCGTAGGGCCTTCTAGCTTTACACTGTTCTGCTCTCGGCTTCTGTTCTCGTTTCTCCCCTCGGAACTGCGTCTGTCTCACGGTGGGAAGGTATGACATGCATTTAGGCATTCTTGTGTTAGTCTGTGGTATTCCATTTGCTCACTCGTTACTCGTATTACTTTGGTTAATTTAATGTCACGATTTATTCGGAGCTATGTGACATACTACTGGATTTGCTTATCATGTCGGGGTTTTCATGGAAGGTGTTGGATTTGGCTCAAATGGCTCTGAGCACTATGGGACTTAACAACTAAGGTCATCAGTCCCCTAGAACTTAGAACTAATTAAACCTAACTAACCTAAGGACATCACGCACATCCATGCCCGAGGCAGGATTCGAACCCGGGACCGCAGCAATCGCGCGGTTCCGGACTGAGCGCCTAGAACCGCGAGACCACGGTGTTGGATTTGCCTGACACCTTACAACACGGGTTGTCTACATTTACCAGACAGGTATTCGCGAGAGCTGCGTCGATTTCTTTCTAAGATTCCTATTTAATTTTTGCTAGCATCTTCGTTTCACTTACACATTGGCTGTGCAGACCTATTACGATTCTAGCAGCGCGATTTTGAAATAGTTCGATGCCTGCTGTCATCCCTCTCCATACGACGCCAAATGCTTGCACAATACACGAAAACTGGTCGCGCTAGCGATATATGTGTAATTTGTATTACAGTCGCGCTGTAGTTTCCTAGAACGCTTCTAGCAAATCTTAAGTCTTCCATTTGTCTTCTCTAAGATCGATTTTATGTGTACGTCCAATTGCTATTAAATATTAGGTTGGTGCATAAGTTTATAGCGTTTTTGTTTTGCATTTTGGTATATCTGTTGTTATGGGTTTATGTACTGATGGCCATTTTTATTTGTAGGTCACTGCTGCTGTTTGAGTTTACATATTGTCATTTTTTTCATTTGGACGTAGTGAGTGGAGCTTTAGGAGCTATAAAAGTAGTGCCAAGTCGAAAAATCGGAACATTTCCGACATATTCTTCTGTTTGTGTTCAATAGAGAGGTGATAGGAGTGGAGGTAGCCCCTATGTCTAGCCATCACTGCTGACATTTAATGTCAACAACAGAGACGTCTTGCAGACGTAGTCCAAGAACAACGACCAGGAAGACTGCGTAGAGTGATACTGCTCTACGATAATGGCAGCCCGCATTCTGCAAGACTGACAAAAAACACTCTACAGGAAATGGGTTGGGAAGTAATTCCGCACCAACCTTATTTACCTGATCTTGCACCCCCTTTTCCGCTCTCTACCGAATAACGTTCAAGGAACTTCCTTTCAGAATGAAAATGCACCCCGAAAATGGCTCGACGAGTTCTTCGCTTCTAAACCACGTGATTTCTGCAGTCGCGTAATCTAAAAATAACCGCAGCATTGGTAGACTGTTGTAAATATTGAAGGAATATATACACTATGTTATCAAAAGTAATCGGATACCACCAAAAACATACGTTTTTCATTTTAGGTGGATTGTGCTGCCACCTACTGCCAAGTACTCCATATCAGCGACCTCAGTAGTCATTAGATGTCGTGAGAGAGCAGAATGGGGCGCTCTGCAGAACTCGTGGTCAGATGACTGGGTGTGACTTGTGTCATACGTCTGTACGCGATATTTCCACACTCCTGAACATCCCTACGTCCACTGTTTCCGATGTGATAGTGAAGTGGAAACGTGAAGGGAGACATACAGCACAAAAGAGTACTGGCCAACCTCGTCTGTTGACTGACAGAGACCGCCGATAGTTGAATAGGGTCGTAATGTGTAATAGGCAGACATCTATCCAGACCATCACACAGGAATTCCAAACTGCATCAGGATCCACTGCAAGTACTATGACAGTTAGGCGGGAGGTGAGAAATCATGGATTTCACGGTCGAGCGGCTGCTCATAAGCCATACATGATGCCAGTGAACGCCAAACGTCGCCTCGCTTGCTGTAAGGAGCGTAAACACTGGACGACTGAACAGTGGACAAACGTTGTGTGGAGTGGCGAATCACGGCACAAAATGTGGCGAACCAATTGCGGGGTGTGGGTGTGGCGAATGCCCGGTGAACGTCATCTGCCAGCGTGTATAGTGGCAACAGTAAAATTCACAGGCGGTGGTGTTATGATGTGGTCGTGTTTTCATGGAGGGGGCTTGCTCCCCTTGTTGTTTTGTGTGGCACTATCACAGCACAGGCCTACATTGATGTTTTAAGCACCTTCCTTGTTTCCCTGTTTAAGAGCAATTCGGAGATGGGAATTGCATCTTTCAACACGATTGAGCACCTGTTCATTATGTGCGGCCTGTGGCGGAGTGATTACACAACAACAACATCCCTGTAATGGAATGGCCCGCACAGAGTCCTGACCTGAATCCTATAGAACACCTTTGGGGTGTTTTGGAACACCGATTTCTTGCCAGACCTCACCGACTGACAACGATACCTCTCCTCAGATCAGCACTCCGTGAAGAATGGGCTGCCATTCCCCAAGAAACCTTCCAGCACCTGATTGAACGTATGATTGCAAGAGTGGGAGCTGACATGAAGACTAAGGGTGGCCCAACAGCATACTGAATTCCAGCATTACCGATGGAGGGCGCCACGAACTTGTAAGTCATTTTCAGCCAGGTGTCCAGATACTTTCGATCACATAGTGTATTATTGATGAATAAGTCTCCGTTATGTGGATCTGCTGTGTTTATTAAACTTATGGAAAACGCTGTGAACGTATGCACTAACCCAATACTTAGGCCCTGTATGATTTGACGTGCTTACGGTGTTCACCAAAAATCTTGTAATCTACTGTTTCCGGATTTTTTATCTTTGTTTTGTGTCAAAGACAAAGAACCTATGGATTGAGAGTAGGTTAGCTGATGCAGGAATCCTGCATCGCCGTTCTAGCCAAGGTTCTAGTGGACGTGGTTTGCCACTCCCTTCCTCAGACCAGTTATGAAGTGCCAGGCGTGTATCTGTGTTGTGTGGATGACCGTGTTGAGTGCTTCCTCAGTGTAGTGTCGGGTTTGTGTTGTTATGGCTGAAGGGAAAGAAGAGAGTGAAAGAGCCAGTTCCAACTCATTGCCTTTTCCTACTGAGTAGCACTAAGGGGGGGGGGGGGGCACTGAGCTTAACGTCCCCATCCGACGGACAGATCACCACGAACAGTGTCACATGCTCTCACTTCATGAGACTCTGCGAAGAAGGGTGGCATTAAATCCAGAACAGTGGCGCAATAGACCGATGAACAAGAATTTCACGCCATCAGCTCTCTTCCCTTTGCCGACCAAATACCGGAGGTGAAGATTTTGCATCTTCCAGATTCGAATCGCCTTACCTCCGAGCGCCTCCGCACAGGCCTGCGTAAGTGAGCTCGGCTACAGAGAGAGTTGTTATACAGTGCTGGAAAAAAATATGTAACGCCCTCAAGGCCAAGACCATGCAACTGACAAGTCATGTGATAAGTAGCTCAATACCATAGGAGTAAATGATAAACTCAGACTAAATGAAACATATCACAGTAAAGGGTGTCTCAACATTGGCATCAGTACATATTATACCCCTCTCTGGTAGCAACGCAGGCGTGTATGCTTGCATGCAGTCTTAAAGGTGCCGAACGGCATCCTGCGACAGATTGACATGAGTATATTGCTTTTGTTGCAATTCGACAATGTTTCTTGCAGGTTCTGGAGAATGGGTGAGTCTCCGCTTCACCATGTCCCATACGTGTTCAGTTGACGGGAGATCTAGTGATCTTGTTGACCAGATCAATTGTTATACACCATGAAGAGCATGTTGTGTCGCAGTAGTCTTACGTGGACGTGCACTGTCCTGCTGAAAAAGCGCATCACCATCCTGTCGAAGATATGGCAGCAGCATGGGCATAACAATCTGTGCAATGTAGCGGGCACTGGTTACTTTACCCAGCAGAAACACCAAATGTGACCGCGAGTTGTTACCCGCCACAACGTGAAGCGTGGGGTGGGACCTGTGTGTCGTGGGCGAATACACTCCGGAATATGTTGCTCATCAGGTCTACGCCGTGCACGCGAGCGTCCATCATTCGAATGCAGATAGAACCTACTCTCATCACTGAAGACAATACGGTCCCATTCCACTCTCCAGTCGACACTTTCACGACATCAGAGTAGTTATGTTTGGTGAAACTGTTGTGTTGGTGGTAGCCTGGTCAGGGTCACTGCTGCAAGCAGATGAGTTCAAATGGTCACTGATGACACTTCGGTGCAACATGTGCCTAGATTTCTTCCCTGGATGATGATCGGCCGGCCACGGCTGTTCTCACAACGCATCGCTCTTGATTTGTGTCTGTACTACCTGGATATGGTCTACGAGTGCAGGAGTGTTCCATAGACCACAGTTGAAAGCAGCGGCATGTTAACGACACATGGTGTTCAGCATGCGTAGCAAACCATCAATACATCCATCCCGCTTCCCACGTACCAATGATATCACCCCGTTCAAATGGCTCAGGTTGTTCAACAGGACAAAGAACTTGTCGGCAGTACATGTTTGTGCCCTAGAATGAACGTCGGACACAATTTTCACCTCTAAACTCAGCAGAGTTACTGCCCGCAGAGTCAAAAAATGTGATGCACTTACAGGCTTCCTGAGCGCTGTCTGATTCCAGTTGACCGTGAGAAATAAATCACTAACACTACAACCCCTCAGTACACACATATCAAACCCTAGTAATTCAGAACACAGTTCTTGAGGATGTTGAATTTTTTCCGGTAGTGTATATATAATTTTGTATTAATCCACACTTAAAGGGAGCTGCAATTCATTATACAATGTGAAAATTCCAACCAAGTCCTTCCGTATTTCTTTTTGGCGATACTTTCCTGTAGAGTATTGTATCGTCTGTGTAGCCCGCCCGGTTGACCGTGCGGTCTGACGCACGGCTTTTCGAGCGGGAAGGAGCGCCTGGTCCCCGACACGAATCCACCCGGCGGCTTTGTGTCGAGGCTCGGTGAACCGGTCAGTCTGTGGATGGTTTTTAGGCGGTTTTCCATCAGCCTCGGCGAATGCGGGCTGGTTCCCGTTATTCCGCCTCAGTTATACTATGTCGGCGATTGCTGCACAAACAAGTTCTCCACGTACGCGTTCACCACCCTTCTCTACCACGCCAAACATAGGGGTTACACTCGTCTGGTGTGAGGCGTTCCCTGGGGGGGGGGGGGGGGGGGGCACCGGGGACCGAACCGCACAATAACCCTGGGTTCGGTGTGGTGCGGCGGAGGGGTGAAGTGGACTGCGGTAGCCGTCGTGGGGTTGTGGACCACTGCGGCTGCGGCGGGGACGGAGCCTCACCGCCGTTTCTAGGTCCCCGGTTAACATACAAGACAATCGTCTGTGTTGTTAAACTTCCTGGCAGATTAAAACTGCCCGCGAAAGGCAAAGGTCCCGAGTTCGAGTCTCGGTCGGGCACACAGTTTTAATCTGCCAGGAAGTTTCATATCAGCGCACACTCCGCTGCAGAGTGAAAATCTCATTCTCGTCTGTGTTGTGTCCACCATCAGATATGGTACACGGCTATACCTACAGAAGACGCCACACCAGGCAGAGACCAGCTTGGCGCCACATTGTTGTGATCAGTTGCCACATAGATGGCTCACATGCAGGAACCATATAGCTTCAGCTACACAACTTACAAGCAGTAGGACTGATCCACCGATAATTAAGTGTGCCGCCACAAAAGGTACTGATACCACGAACTACTTTCTTCACACACCAAATAGTTCGCAGATGAACATTCTTCCGAGGACCTCTGATTTAAGCGGCAGCGTCACTTCAGTCGGCCTCTTCCAGTGGCAGTTATCAACGAGCCATCAACAGTTATCAATAAGTATCGTCACGTTGGCACAATCATCGCCGAGTGTAGCAGAGTATCTCTATAAGCTGCCTGGATTTAGAAAGTATCATCGACAGCAGTCCACACTGAACAACTGTTATATTAGGTGGTCAAGGTTCACTGAATTTGGCTAGACCAGTGCTCACAAGTTATACGTTGGTGCCACGCCTTGTCATCAAACTAAAGTTGAATAGTAGACTGGCAAGGGCAAGGAAAGCGTTTGTGAAGAAGATAAATTTGTTAACATCGAGTACAGATTTAAGTGTCAGGAAGTCTTTTCTGAACGTATTTGTATGGAGTGTAGCCATGTATGGAAGTGAAACGTGGACGATAAATAGTTTGGACAAGAAGAGAATAGAAGCTTTCGAAATGCGGTGCTACAGAAGAATGCTGAAGATGAGATGGACAGATCACATAACTAATGAGGAGGTACTGAATAGAATGGGGGACAAGAGAAATTTGTGGCTAACTTGACTAGAAGAAGGTATCGGTTGGTAGGACGTATTCTGAGGCATCAAGGGATGACGAATTTAGTATTGGAGGGCAGCGTGGAGGGTAAAAATCGTAGAGGGAGACCAAGAGATGATTACACTAAACAGATTCAGAAGGATGTAGGTTGCAGTAAGTACTGGGAGATGAAGAAGCTTGCACAGGATAGAGTAGCATGGAGAGCTGCATCACACCAGTCTCTGGACTGAAGACCACAACAACAACAAATTCTTTTAATAAATGATTGTTAATCGTTTTCAATTGTGCTTCCACAAATGTTTATTTTATAGTCTAGCATGGCCCTCTGATCAGACAGTTGCAGCACGCAAGAACGCCACATCAACGCAGCAACTACTTTCTGTGGTAGAGAGTTCGCCTCCAAACTTATCTGATGAATATAACATTCAACAAACAATCTGATAGTATTTCTGATATTTTCTGATAAATTGTTTATGCACACTCAGATCATTAAGTTCATATGTGACCACTGCTTCACCGTGTCACGTTGGGTAAGTAAAGTCGTAATGTTTGAAGTGGTGGAAGACACCGTAGGACAGGTTCAGCCGCCTAATTGGAAAGATTTTTCCGGTACTTCGCGCCCGCAGGCACCTTTTCTTCGCGAAGTATGAGAGTTGTGTACCTATGTGTGTCTGTTAAGTGTAGGTGACTGTCATGAGTGTGTGCGTAGTGCAATGTTCGTGTAGGAGGTGAAGAGAGAAGGGAGAGAGTGAACACTAGTGCCAGCACATAGCTTACCTCTCTCGAAGAGTACCGAGGGTGCCAGCGAGTTTAACGCCTCATGCGAAGGATGGATCTCCATCAACAGTGTCGCATCCCCTCATTTCATGAGACACTGCGGACATATTTGGAACTTTATCCAGGACATTCGTGAAAAGACTGGTGTTCTGGGACTTCATGCCACCATCGTTCTGTCCCCTCTACCGCAAAGGCAAGGGAAAATTGTCAACAGCACCAAGCGCACCCAGGCGGTCACCCATCCAAGTACTGACGAAGTTCGATGGTGCTTAACTTCGATGATCTGACCGTAACCGTTATATTCTACATAATCTACATCTATATTTATACTCCGCAAGCCACCCAACGGTGTGTGGCGGAGGGCACTTTATGTGCCGCTGTCATTACCTCCCTTTCTGTTCCAGTCGCGTATGGTTCGCGGGAAGAACGACTGCCGGAAAGCCTCCGTGCGCGCTCGAATCTCTCTAATTTTACATTCGTGATCTCCTCGGCAGGTATAAGTAGGGGGAAGCAATATATTCGATACCTCATCCAGAAACGCACCCTCTCGAAACCTGGACAGCAAACTACACCGCGATGCAGAGCGCCTCTCTTGCAGAGTCTGCCACTTGAGTTTGCTAAACATCTCTGTAACGCTATCACGCTTACCAAATAACCCTGTGACGAAACGCGCCGCTCTTCTTTGGATCTTCTCTATATCCTCTGTCAACCCGACCTGGTACGGATCCCACACTGATGAGCAATACTCAAGTATAGGTCGAACGAGTGTTTTGTAAGCCACCTCCTTTGTTGACGGACTACATTTTCTAAGGACTCTCCCAATGAATCTCAATCTGGCACCCGTCTTACCAACAATTAATTTTATATGATCATTCCACTTCAAATCGTTCCGTACACATACTCCCAGATATTTTACAGAAGTAACTGCTACCAGAGTTTGTTCCGCTATCATATAATCATACAATAAAGGATCCTTCTTTCTATGTATTCGCAATACATTACATTTGTCTATGTTAAGGGTCAGTTGCCACTTCCTGCACCAAGTGCCTATCCGCTGTAGATCTCCCTGCATTTCGCTGCAATTTTCTAATGCTGCAACTTCTCTGTATACTACAGCATCATCCGCGAAAAGCCGCATGGAACTCCCGACACTATCTACTAGGTAATTTATATATATTGTGAAAAGCAATGGTCCCATAACACTCCCCTGTGGCACGCCAGAGGATACTTTAACGTCTGTAGACGTCTCTCCATTGAGAACAACATGCTGTGTTCTGTTTGCTAAAAACTCTTCAATCCAGCCACACAGATGGTCTGATATTCTTAGGCTCTTACTTTGTTTACAGGCGACAGTGCAGAACTGTATCGAACGCCTTCCGGAAGTCAAGGAAAATGGCATCTACCTGGGAGCCTGTATCTAATATTTTATGGGTCTCATGAACAAATAAAGCGAGTTGGGTCTCAAACGATCGCTGTTACCAGAATCCATGTTGATTCCTACAGAGTAGATTCTGGGTTTCACCTCGGCACGGACGTTTGCTCACGATAGGTGAGCCATCCTGTATATTGTGAGTAGTAATGATCCCCGATTTCACAAGATGTCTACCTCGTAAATATTCTATCGTGATAAACACAGTTTTTGCTTACGTTAAATAAGATACCTACCGTCATCACTCATTTATTTAGTCGTGTACATGTCTAGCACAAAAATGGATCAGTTCCCACTGAGCTGACGAAAACTGAAGGAAGCATGTTTAGGGTTTAACGTTCCATCGAGGTTCCATCGACTAGGTCATTAGAGATGGAGCACAATCAGAGAGGACGACGACCGGGTAGGAAATGCGTCGAGCCGTTTTCAAAGGAACGACACAGTATTCGACTTAATCGAATTAAGAAAATCTGGGAAACCTAAAGCGTCATAGCCGTTCGGAGATTTGAACCAAGATCCTTCCAAATGAGAGTCCTGTGTGCTCACGAGTACGCCACCTCGCTGTTGATAAAGAAAAGGCAGCTATGTCGATAAAGAGACCAATGGGAATGGCTAGAGTAGTAACGATGCACTGAGAGGTAACGATGCAGAGGTAACGATGCACGCTCATTTGGTCAGAGACGCAACAGGTAGGCGGAGATGCGGCTGACCTTGCCGGCTGGCCAGCAGCCAAGTGGGTCGACGGCGCGCGGCGGCTGCCGGGGAAATAACTCCTGTGCCCTGTCCCCAAGGACCGCCACGCGCGCACAAGCCGAACAGCTCGAGCCATTTGCATAGCACCATGCGTCACCAGACAGACACACTAGCCGTCCAACAGGTAATGAGAAATGGCACAAATCTGCGCGCATTGTAGTAGGGGACCTATCTATCCCGTTCTTCACAATCTGCTCTCCGATGCTGGTCTATTGGAGTATAAGGAAATTGCTACTTTGTAGCTAGTTTGGATACCATGAAACAATTGAAACCCTACATCCTAAGTGGACGAACATGTTTGTGGGACAGACAGTGACAAGGGTATACAACACAATGAATATTCGCTCTGAAAAGTGGCGAAATTTCCTTGCAAGTTATAGTTGTGTGATGGATAGATCGAGTTTGTGTCTTCCGTGGACAACGTTCTACTGACTAAATCATACGAGTATACCTCACGACTCAAATCAAAATTTAAATCTGTCTTTACATGTAAACATATATTATAGGCTGCTTTCGTGGCTATATGTTTAAACTAGCAATAAATAAACACTACTTAACTATCGTCACCGTCGGGAGAAAAAAAAAGATGGTTCAAATGGCTCTGAGCACTATGGGACTTAACATCTGAGGTCATCAGTTCCCTAGAACTTAGAACTACGTAAACCTAACTAACCTAAGGACGACACACACATCCATGCCCGAGGCAGGATTCCAACCTGCGACCGTAGCTGTGACGCGGTTCCAGATTCAAGCGCCTAGAACCGCTCGGCCACTCTGGCCGGCCCGTCGGGAGATTTCAGAAGATCGTTAGGGACTTTAATTGTCCGAATGCTGTCATGGAGACATCTCGATGTTGCAGAACTTCTAAACACTACCAGATATTATGTTATTGTCTGTGAGTGAAGAAGCGGTTCAGTCTGGAACCGCGCGACCGCTACGGTCGCAGGTTCGAATCCTGCCTCGGGCAAGGATGTGTGTGATGTCCTTAGGTTAGTTAGGTTTAAGTAGTTCTAAGTTCTAGGGGGCTGATGACCTAAGATGTTAAGTCCCATAGTGCTCAGAGCCATTTTTGAACAGCCTTGTCGACACATAGGATCCATAGCTTCATAGGACGTATGACACCATCTCTCGCACCTACCACTTTGATACAATTGAAAATTGGATTCATCGGACCATGGTACATGATGCCAGTCTTCTGTGGTCCAGTATCGATATTTGTAGGCCCGTGCCAGACACTGAGTTCTGCATGGAAGTGTCAACAAAAGAGCGCGTTTCGGCCTCCTTCGGCTACAGAAATCTTTGCGGTGCTTTTGTAGTCGTACAAATTGGTTCCTGACAATCCTACAATCAAATAGTCGGTGATTTGACTAGCAGTATATCCTCGATAGTACCTGACCGTTCTCCAGAGGCGACCGGACGACAATTCGTCAAACTCTACTCATCGCCCTGTGCGGAGGTTTACATATGTATGACGACTGATAACAAAGAAAAGCCTCCGAAACGCGTCATAACTGAAGCATTAAAGTTTAGTGACGAGTCTTGGCTGTATTTATACTTTAAATATCTCTTTTCAATTTTTCTGGAATATTCAACACAGAGTAAAATCTACTGGAGATTGAAACTTTTATTCTAATAATAGCCAGTTGTGAATAACTCGTAATCTACCCCGACCTTTGCCCCGTTGTCAGTCGTGTAATTAATGAAGGAGAGCTTCTTTGCAGTCTGAAAACGCAGGAAAGACTAGCTGACAAATCTAACAAGGGGAGGCCGCCAATTGTGAAATTCAGATTCGATTCATACTGCGCATAATAAAAGCTTATGGCCAGAGGTGTAATGTGGCAAAGCACCAAGATGCACTTCTCAGCCGTTGTCGAGAAAATCGACAGTTAAAAGAAACCGTTGCTGTGAAATACTCTCTACGATTAATAACTTTCTACAGCGTCGTGGCGCAGCGGTAAGCGCTCGGGTTCGTAATTCGAAGGTCGCCGGTTCGAATCTCGCGCCACGCAATTTTTTTTATTATTAGTTTTTTGTAATTCAAATATATATATATATATATATATATATATATATATAAAAATTATTAATGAATTGCTTATGCATGTTGGTGAAAGCGGATCGCTCTCCAATTGTACCGCCTCCATTTTTCTGTTTGTTTAACAGGGTTTACCAAAGCTCTCCCGTCCGCACTGATTTTCGACGATGTTACAAGTTGCGCTAGGGACCGCATCTACCTTCTTTCGAAGTTAGCAGGCAACTACGCTGTTATGCGGCGGCTCGTTTCGGCCCATTCAACATCTGTCCTTCAAGTGTAACGAGCGAGTAACGCAGTTTATATTTCATACCTGCCACAGCAAGTTTGTGTTCGTGGGGTCTCTATTCTAATTCGAACGTTTGACTTACGTTATACGTATTCGTTTCGGAATATCGTTTCTACGTCTTCCGTTAACTATACGTGGTTAACATTATGAAGACAATTAATAACATTTGTGAAATACAACTTTGTTTGCGGAAAACATAATGATGTTCGAAGTCGCCAGTTTTTCCACGACAAATGACTTTCAAAAACTTACTATATGCATAATTGTTGCAACTGATTGCCGGGAATTATATATATATATATATATATATATATATATATATATATTTGAATTACAAAAAACAAATACTAAAAAAAAGGTAGCATGGCGCGAGAATCGATCCGGCGACCTTCGGATTACGAATCCGACCGCTTACCGCTGCACCACGACGGTGTAGAAAACTAGTAATCGTAGAGAGTATTTCACCGCAACGGTTTCTTTTAACTGTCGATTTTCTGGACAACGGCTGAGAAGTGCATCTTTGTGCTTTGCCACATTATACCTCTGGCCATGAGCTTTTATTATGCGCAGTATGAATCGAATCTGAATTTCATAATTGGCGGCCTCCCCTTGTAAGCTTTGAACTGGGACAGGGGCGATCTCTGATGGCTCCTTCGGTGGAATGCACTGATACCACTTCACGTAGCAGGAAGATTAAAGAGACCACAAAATTCAATAAGGCGATCGCGGCCATAAAAATCTTCGAACTGATGACTGCTTCACTTTTTTATTGGTGTGTTAGTAGTACATAAAATTAATACACCGTACTTGCATATGAGCACTTCGTGACAGACCGATGGCCATGACTTTCACATTATTTTGCATATCTACAGTTTTGATGACAAATTTTCGTCAAATCTTGTTCTATTATGGCGAGTAAATCGCAAGGAAAAACTATTATATGCAAAAAAAACCTGAAAACTTTAACTAGGACTTCAAACTTCACTGGAAAATTCTAGATTTATTTTCTTTCGTGTTATTCACTGACTCTTTCAAATCTTTCTAGATGGAACCACTTTTGCAACTTACACGTCACGCTGTTTAAGAGGACCTAACTGTTTCGTCCAAGTGACTGTTGTCGTGTCGTAACATAGAATAGAGGGAAGACAGAGGATTCCATGTCGGTCTGCAATTTCCGAGCTCCTAGGAGCAAATGCAGAAGTCCAATCAGCGCCAAACAGTGCCACAGGGCACCTACAAGAGGCGCGGATTTTGGGTCTCAATAGGATGTTCGCAGCAGGAGACTCAAGGAACTCATGGGTCTCATTAACGATATTGAATTGTAGTCAAAAAACTACATTGATATGGCCGAGCGGTTCTAGGCGCTTCAGTCCGGAACCGCGCGACTGCTTCGGTAGCAGGTTCGAATCCTGCCTCGGGCATGGATGTGTGTGATGTCCTTAGGTTAGTTAGGTTTAAGTAGTTCTAAGTTTTAGGGGACTGGTGACCTCAGATGGTAAATCCCATAGTGCTCAGAGCCATTTGAACCATTTGAACTACATTGACGGCTAATTCTTAACGTTAGAAACGGCAAAGGATGCAACCAATCGCACAACAGGAGTAAGTGTTTGTGTCCGGGGAGTGAGAGCTAACAGAAGTAGCAAACACGAGCAGCATTGTAAGTAGAAAATTTAGGAGCAGCTCTCTAAGTGAAAAAAACAAAACTGTCGGAGGTTACCCGAGGCTGGTGACGAGCGACACAGATTTGATGTCACAACCGTCTCACTGAGAACTTTCTTTAATGCAAAAAACATGGGTTTTTAAAGGATTGTGGCGGCGCATTATTTCTCCCTATCTGTAACGGGCCCGCCAACCAGTGACACTTTACAGTCGTCGGCCAACCTGACGTGAGGCTCTGCACCTCCCTGATGCCTCTGGACAACCACGTTTATGTCCTTCCCCTCCTACTCTGTAGGTGGAGATGTTTCTGGCCTTTACATTAACAAACTCCAGGTTTGGTAGCAACAGTGTTCAGTTGAAAGCTAAACATCACTGGCATTCCTGTAATGGCTAGCAAAAACGGTGTTTTTCGTCACTTGGGACCGCTCTGAGGCATGTCCTGAGTGGGGGCCGTTGTCTTAGCAGTTTTGCCCGTTTCCCATCTCACTGTAACCTGTGTAAATCAACTGACGTTTCTGTTCCCAGGAGCAAGTATCAAGCCTGATGTCTGTGCTAAGCTGAGTCTGTCTGTGATCATATTCTACCTGTGATGCCTTATAACAGCATCTGGGTGATGGGTAGTGTTACCAGTTAATTCCCTGAAGTGAAACTTCTCCACTGCGACAGTGGCCCAGATCAACTTCAATTCACAGAGTTATAGCGTACCCCCGGTAATCTAAACGCTAATACATTTGCCTGCTTTCTGTATCGTGTCTCTGATTTCCTATCCTGGAGTGCCCTACCTGGCTTCCGAAAGCATTAAGCTTAGTAATGTACAAGTCAGTACGTCGTCAATGGATGGCACAGTGACAAGTGTGTGTAGAATCGTGTCGTGTTTTTTTATGTTGGTTATAAGAGAGAAAAGGGAAACGATGAAACCCGGTACTGACAAGTAGCCAAATTTTCTCGAATGGCAGCAAACAGAGTGAGGTGGCGCAGTGGAATCGTATTCAGAACGGTAACGGATTAGATTCCAATTCAAACACCAAGATTTAGATTTTACATGATTTCTCTAAATCGATCAAGGTGAGTGTTCCCAGGATTCTTTTGAAAGGACACAGCCGATTTCCTTCCCCATTATTTTCTAATCCGAGCTTGTGCTTCTTCTCTAATGACCTCGTCGTCTACGGGACGTTAAAAACTAACCTTTATTTTGTTTTCAAATAGCACCAAGAAGCCTTCAGACATTGCCGTCCTTATCCGGCGTACTGACCACAACCACTCCTTGAGACGCTGAGGAGAGGTTCTAAGTTTAATGGCACATTTTATGATTTTCAGGCATTTGAAACGACTAAGCCATCTTACAATGGCCATACAATACTCATGAAAATTTCTTCACCAACCAGGTATCGGACAGGGTGTGATTATATGAGTATGGTTTTGACAAAGCAACACGAGATTATATCCGCAATATCAGGGAAATAATCGGAAAATGTCACCGATTTCGAATTCCTATTTTTCCAGTGCTCCGCGACTGTTCAACGGCTTTCGGTTGTGTTACGTGGAATAAACTAATACTAGTGTTCAATGAAGTTTTCGTCTCTTTCAAATTATTACACGTTCTGTATCAGAGTTAATCTGTAATGGTAAAGATACAAGAATTTTCAAACGTTTCGCCACGTCAGTGACTGAAATTTAAATTATTTGTTTTATTTCACTTAATGTTATTACTCCTATTCCTTACTCGCTCCTCTTATTTCGGTAATGATGTCCATGACGAGTGTAGAATTTTTTATAACAGTCTTCCGTTTTGTGAGCTTTGAGAAGGACAGAGGCTTACTGCTTCATCTTCACAGGCGGTAGAATACTATAGTAGATTAGATCACGAGACAGAAAAGGTTGTCACGTTAAATGCCAAAGCCAGTAGCACTTTCATGATCTACGGATGGTGTGAGCTGAGGTAGAGTTTGGATTAATTTCATAGGAAGTGCAATTCTTTTTTTCAATGAGTCCACACGAGACTAACGATATCTGATCAAAAGGATCCAAACACTCATGTGTAACGAGGAATTGTCCACTACATGTCACGAAAGGCAGATCTGTCAGTATAAAAGGAGACGGGGAATATTGTGTTGTCAGTAGAGAAGTAGTACAACAGAATGGGTCGTTCAGGAGAGCTCAGTAATTTCTAACGTGGACTAGACACCAGATGTCACCTGAGTAACATATACACTCCTGGAAATGGAAAAAAGAACACATTGACACCGGTGTGTCAGACCCACCATACTTGCTCCGGACACTGCGAGAGGGCTGTACAAGCAATGATCACACGCACGGCACAGCGGACACACCAGGAACCGCGGTGTTGGCCGTCGAATGGCGCTAGCTGCGCAGCATTTGTGCACCGCCGCCGTCAGTGTCAGCCAGTTTGCCGTGGCATACGGAGCTCCATCGCAGTCTTTAACACTGGTAGCATGCCGCGACAGCGTGGACGTGAACCGTATGTGCAGTTGACGGACTTTGAGTGAGGGCGTATAGTGGGCATGCGGGAGGCCGGGTGGACGTACCGCCGAATTGCTCAACACGTGGGGCGTGAGGTCTCCACAGTACATCGATGTTGTCGCCAGTGGTCGGCGGAAGGTGCACGTGCCCGTCGACCTGGGACCGGACCGCAGCGACGCACGGATGCATGCCAAGACCGTAGGATCCTACGCAGTGCCGTAGGGGACTGCACCGCCACTTCCCAGCAAATTAGGGACACTGTTGCTCCTGGGGTATCGGCGAGGACCATTCGCAACCGTCTCCATGAAGCTGGGCTACGGTCCCGCACACCGTTAGGCCGTCTTCCGCTCACGCCCCAACATCGTGCAGCCCGCCTCCAGTGGTGTCGCGACAGGCGTGAATGGAGGGACGAATGGAGACGTGTCGTCTTCAGCGATGAGAGTCGCTTCTGCCTTGGTGCCAATGATGGTCGTATGCGTGTTTGGCGCCGTGTAGGTAAGCGCCACAATCAGGACTGCATACGACCGAGGCACACAGGGCCAACACCCGGCATCATGGTGTGGGGAGCGATCTCCTACACTGGCCGTACACCACTGGTGATCGTCGAGGGGACACTGAATAGTGCACGGTACATCCAAACCGCCATCGAACCCATCGTTCTACCATTCCTAGACCGGCAAGGGAACTTGCTGTTCCAACAGGACAATGCACGTCCGCATGTATCCCGTGCCACCCAACGTACTCTAGAAGGTGTAAGTCAACTACCCTGGCCAGCAAGATCTCCGTATCTGTCCCCCATTGAGCATGTTTGGGACTGGATGAAGCGTCGTCTCACGCGGTCTGCACGTCCAGCACGAACGCTGGTCCAACTGAGGCGCCAGGTGCAAATGGCATGGCAAGCCGTTCCACAGGACTACATCCAGCATCTCTACGATCGTCTCCATGGGAGAATAGCAGCCTGCATTGCTGCGAAAGGTGGATATACACTGTACTAGTGCCGACATTGTGCATGCTCTGTTGCCTGTGTCTATGTGCCTGTGGTTCTGTCAGTGTGATCATGTGATGTATCTGACCCCAGGAATGTGTCAATAAAGTTTCCCCTTCCTGGGACAATGAATTCACGGTGTTCTTATTTCAATTTCCAGGAGTGTACATCAGTGACATTTCAAACCAATGAAAGCTACACTACTGGCCATTCAAATTGCTACACCAACAAGAAATGCAGATGATAAACGGGTATTCATTGGACAAATATATTATACTAGTACTGACATTTGATTACAATTTCACGCAATTTGGGTGCATAGATCCTGAGAAATCAGTACCCTGAACAACCACCTCTGGCCGTAATAACGGCCTTGATACGCCTGGGCATTGAGTCAAACAGAGCTTGGATGGCGTGACAGGTACAGCTGCCCATGCAGCTTTAACACGATACCACAGTTCATCAAGAGTAGTGACTGGCGTATTATCACGAGCCAGTTGCTCGTCCAAAATTGACCAGACGTTTACAATTGGTGAGAGATCTGGAGAATATGCTCGCCAGGGCAGCAGCCGAAGATTTTCTGTATCCAGAAAGGCCGTACAGGACCTGCAACATGCGGTCGTGCATTATCCTGTTGAAATGTAGGGTTTCCCAGGGATCGAATGAAGGGTAAGGCCACGGGTCGTAACACACCTGAAATGTAACGTCCATTGTTCAAAGTGCCGGCAATGCGAACAAGAGGTGACCGAGACGTGTAACTAATGGCACCCCATACCATCACGCCGGGTGATACGCCAGTATGGCGATGACGAATACACGCTTCCAATGTACGTTCACCGCGACGTCGCCAAACACGGATGCGACCATCATGATACTATAAACAGAACCTGGACTCATCCAAAAAAATGATGTTTTGCCATTCGTGCACCCAGGTTCGTCGTTGAGTACACCATCGCAGGCGCCCCTGTCTGTAATGCAGCGTCAAGGGTAACCGCAGCCATGGTGTCCGAGCTGATAGTCCATGCTGTTGCAAACGTCGTCGAACTGTTCGTGCAGATGGTTGTTATCTTGCAAACGTTCGCATCTGTTGACTCAGGGATCGAGACGTGGGTGCTCGATCCGTTACAGCCATCAGGATAAGATGCCTGTCATCTCGACTGCTAGTGATATGAGGCCGTTGGGATCCAGCACGGCGTTCCGTATTACCCTCCTGAACCCACCGATTCCACATTCTGTTAACAGTCATTGGATCTCGACCAACGCAAGCAGCAATGTCGCGATACGATAAACCGCAATCGCGATAGGGTACAATCCGACATTTATCAAAGTCGGAAACGTGATGGTTCATATATATGGTTGATATGGCTCTGAGTACTATGGGACTTAACATCTTAAGTCATCAGTCCCCTAGAACTTAGAACTACTTAAACCTAACTAACCTAAAGACATCACACACATCCATGCCCGAGGCAGGATTCGAACCTGCGACC
The DNA here is from genome assembly GCF_021461385.2 of Schistocerca piceifrons. Lineage (NCBI taxonomy): Eukaryota > Metazoa > Arthropoda > Insecta > Orthoptera > Acrididae > Schistocerca > Schistocerca piceifrons. The sequence goes on from NC_060149.1 coordinate 125,669,170, forward strand.
GTAGCAGTCCCGCGGGTCCGGACTGTAGCGCCCAGAACCGCACGGCCACCGCGGCCGGCGAAACGTGTTGGTACGCATTTCTCCTCCTTACACGAGGCATCACAACAACGTTTCACCAGGCAACGCCGGTCAACTGCTGTTTGAGTATGAGAAATCGGTTGGAAACTTTCCTCATGTCAGCACGTTGTAGGTGTCGCCACCGGCGTGTACCTTGTGTGAATGCTCTGAAAAGCTAATCATTTGCATATCACAGCATCTTCTTCCTGCCGGTTAAATTTCGCGTCTGCAGCACGTCATCTTCGTGGTGTAGCAGTTTAAATGGCCAGTAGTGTACTTACGTCGGCTATTGGTAATATGAATGTGAAGTAAAAACGGGAAGGAACAACCACAGCTAAACCAAGACCAGACCTCATGTACTGACAAACAGGGATAGTCGAGCATACAGAAAGTGGTTTTAAGAAATCGCACGAAATCAGAGGAAGACCTCACTCATGAGCTCCATAGTGCTACCGGCAGTCCAGCTAACACAGTGACTGGACGTAGGGAATGAAAAATAATAGCGTACAATGGACGAGCAGCTCCTCATAAGCCACATTTCTTTAGTTAGTGCTAAGCGACGATAGAGATGATGTAAAGAACGATGTCACTTTATACTGGACGAGTGGAAACGAGTAATTTGGAGTAATCAATCATGCTGTATACTGTGGCAATACGATGGAAGGGTTTGGGTTTAGCGAAAGCCTGTAGAAAGTTATCTGGCATCATAGAGAGCGACAATTTTCCTTGGTCATCAGTCTTCTGACAGGTTTGATGCGGCCCGCCACGAATTCCTCTAATGGGCTAACTTCTGCATCTCTCAGTAGCACTTGCAACCTACGGCCTCAGTTATTTGCTCGATGTATCCCAATCTCTATCTTCCACTACAGTTTTTGCCCTCAACAGCTCCCTCTAGTACTATGGAAGTCATTCCCTCATGTCTTAACAGGTGTCCTGTCATCCTGTCCCTTCTCCTTATCAGTGTTTTACACATATTCCTTTCCTCTCCGATTCTGCGCAGAACCTCCTCATTCCTTACCTTATCAGTCCACCTAATTTTCAACATTCGTCTGTAGCACCACATCTCAAATGCTTCGATTCTCTTCTGTTCCGGTTTTCCCACAGTCCATGTTTTACTGTCATACAATGCTGTACTCCAGACACACATTCTCAGAAATTTCTTCCTCAAATTAAAGCCGATATTTGATATTAATGTACTTCTCTTGGCCAGGAATGCCCTTTTTGCCAGTGCTAGTCTGCTTTTAGTGTCCTTCTTGCTCCGTCCGTCATTGGTTATTTTACTGCCTAGGTAGCAGAATTCCTTAACTTCATCTACTTCGTGACCATCAATCCTGATGTTAAGTTTCTCGGTGTTCTCATTTCTACTACTTCTCATTACCTTCGTCTTTCTTCGATTTACTCTCAATCCATACTCTGTACTCATTAGACTGTTCATTCCGTTCAGCAGATCATGTAACTCTTTTTCACTTTTACTAAAGATACCAATGTAATTAGCGAATCGTATCATTGATATCCTTTCACCTTGAGTTTCAATTCCACTCTTGAACCTTTCTTTTATTTGCATCATTGGTTCCTCGAAAGGCTACATGCTTGTCTTACAACCTATTTAATACAAGCTCTTCGTTCTTGGTCGTCCACTCTTATTATTCCCTCTTGGTTGTTGTACATATTGTATATGACCCGTCTCTCCCTATAGCTTACCCCTACTTTTTTCAGAATCTCGAACAGCTTGCACCATTTTATATTGTCGAACGCTTTTCCCAGGTCGACAAATCCTATGAAAGTGTCTTGATTTTTCTTTAGCCTTGCTTCCATTATTAGCCGTAACATCAGAATTGCCTCTCTCGTCCCTTTACTTTTCCTAAAGCCAAACTGATCGTCACCTAGCGCATTCTCAATTTTCTTTTCCATTCTTCTGTATATTATTCTTGTAAGCAGCTTCGGTGCATGAGCTGTTAAGCTGATTGTGCGATAATTCTCGCACTTGTCAGCCCTTGCCGTCTTCGGAATTGTGTGGATGATGCTTTTCCGAAAGTCAGATGGTATATCGCCAGACTCATATATTCTACACACCAACGTGAATAGTCGTTTTGTTGCCACTTCCCCCAATGATTTTAGAAATTCTGATGGAATGTTATCTATCCCTTCTGCCTTATTTGACCGTAAGTCCTCCAAAGCTCTTTTAAATTCCGATTCTAATACTGGATCCCATATCTCTTCTAAATCGACTCCTGTTTCTTCTTCTATCACATCAGACAAATTTTCCCTCTCATGGAAGCTTTCAGTATATTCTTTCCACCCACCCGCATTTGCAAAACTCTAATTCGTCTCTTTCTCAAACCCCACCCTATGGGGTGAGAGGGAGAGTTTTAGTTTTAGCGAATCAAAATTTACGAAGAAAATACGTATTTTTTATTTATCCGTAACCATTTTCGACGCAAAAATGAGAGCATGGATTTTCTTGAATTACAGCGCCAACTAGCAAGAATCAAAACAAATGTTTAAGAGAAAATGTACGTAGTTTTTTTATGTAGAATCTGATTCTGCAACAAAAAATGGTGGTTCCCATTTGAAATTTTAAAGTTGCCTCCCGCCCCACCCCAGGTGGGTTGGGTGGCGGGCTAATTTTAGCACCAGCATATGTCCCTCTCGAAAATAATCAACTTTGGATTCTACACAATTTTGCATGTGAAGCTTATTTTTCGAGTTATTCTCGTTTGTTAACCTAAAATTTACACCCCATATACGCACTTTATGGTGAATGATAGCTTCAGTGCGGATGCAATGCACACTACTTCTGAACTCTTGTGGGAATCAGGCGAAGCTGTGAGCAGTGAGGACAATGGGCAGTTGGTGTGTAAAAAGATCAGGATTTTCGTTGGACAGAAAGCGTTTTCAGATAAGTGGTTAAGGTGACCGCTCGCATAAAGCGCGGGAATACAGGTTCGAGTCCCGGACTGCCACAAATTTTCACTTGTCGGCATTGGGTGTATATCAATGCCTTATTGCTACTGCGGTATGAGTTTCTCTTTCGTCAAGAATATACATGGCACACATACATAAATGGAACAAGTTTGTTTCCAAACAAGACACACAGCACATATAATCGACAGTTGTATAGTCGTGTAGATATTTTCTCTGCAGTAGAGATACAAAGATAAATTGGTCGGTGTGGCAGCAGGGTGGGGGGGTGAGGGGGGGGGGGGGAGGAAGGTAAGAAATCAAACGAAATTCAGTTACTCGATAACTAGCCACAGGAGACGGTGTGTCTCTTATACCACAATATTCTGTATGTGTATGTGACTGCGAAATTTTGCTGGTGGAATTAGGGTTTGCCCTGCATACTTTCAGCGGTGCATGACTGGACTTGTCTTATAGGCGTATATGAATGGGAACTATACTGTTTCAATAACTTGTTTCTTGCATTGAACCTTCAACTGTGGGACTGTTTGCCGGAATGAGGAGGAGCTGTTCTACATTTTTTTATTCGGATTAAACAATTCCAATGAGCGCCAGAATATTGCCCCATCGCGGGTTCAATCTTTGTAGGACAATCAGGTTTAGCTTTCACGAGGCTTCTTTCATACAAGAAGCGGGACAAACGTGAACCGCGCATTTGCCTTGAAGGAGATACTTATCGATAGGACAATTAGCACAAAAATGATGGCCTTAGCCATTATGATATATTAAACTGACGCCTGAAACGACGTAACTGTCGAGAGGCACAAATGCCTGAGTGGAGATAGAGACGTGCTCTTTAAAATTCGTTATAGCACAGTTATCTGTTTTAATACCAAAAAGTACACTTATAACACTGTTCACAACATGTGCGTCATCCATGACGTAAAATAGCAACTTATTTAATTGTCCTCGGTGTTCTGTCCTCCTTCCACGACCAGTATACTCTCTCTCTCTCTCTCTCTCTTGTTTTCCGAGAGTAAAAGGCAATAGCAGGCCGTGGCCCTGGGTCAACCGCAGGCTCTGGATTCAATGCTCCGCCTGTCGACCTCGGGGGCTCATTTCAATGCGGAAGCAGGATGTGACCGTGGCATTTCCTCAAGAAATCGCGGCTTGCATTCTAGGAAATGACCAAGTCGAAATCACAGTATTCGGATAATACATCTCCTCAGCAGTCACTTCAAACGTTAATCTATTAGGAAAAATAACTTTATTTAACATATATGATCGAACGACCACAATACAGCAAAACAAGTTATCGATTTCTAGATTTAGTCTAAAAACTGTTTTTACTCAGTTTATTTTTACTGTCTTCATAACGAACGTTGAGTTTGTTCATATTCTTTCCAAACGCACTGAAATTTTTTTAAATAGTTTCCTTCTTTCTGAGCGGCACGACATAGTGGCTAACACATTGACAGCTTGTCTTCGACAAAGGTGGTTCAAATCTCCTAGACAGGAGGACATCCGTATCTTGTATTTTCCTTAAATTACATCACTCTAAAGCTGAGGGTGTTCGCTGCAACACGGCCATGACCAATTTCTTCTCCGCCTCCTTCATCAAATCGCCTGCAGTAAAGTTCGATATCGATGGGATGTTCAATTGTACCTCTCCTTCCTTTTTGTTTCGTTTATCTCTCCGAATGTTACATTTCAGTTCAAGTTATCTAGCATTACACTGCGCAACAAAATTAAAGGACCACTTTTCCGAAATCCCGTAATTGTCTCCCATTCCGACACATAAGTTTGAAATTTGGATCACAGATGCCTACAATCTCCGTTTTTAATGGTGCAAAAGCGTGGCGTCCTGCGACGTGACCCTCAGGGTCGACGACGCTTGAAACAGCAAGATGCCGACACACACAAGACAAAGGCCACAGCTCAGAAGTTCATATGAGCTGTAAGGCGTGTTAATGATGTCATACTGACACCACATTTCACCCCAATTCTGCCCAAGGCCCCCGTGGACGTGTTACATGATGGGAAGGTCGTCAGACCCTCTCATTTCACCCCTCCTTTTAACGCCTCTGCAATTGAGGTTCAAATGGCTCTGAGCACTATGGGACTTAACATCTGAGGTCATCTGTCCGCTAGAACTTAGAGCTACTTAAACCTAAATAACCTAAGGACATCACACACATTCATGCCCGAGGCAGGATTCGAACCTGCGACCGTAGCGGTCGTGCGGTTCCAGACTGAAGCGCCTAGAACCGCTCGGCCACAACGACCGGCGCAATTGAGGTCAGAACCGCGACACGTTGAGTAGAAAGCACGCGGATTTCTTATGGGTGGCTGAGGAAAACATTTCAGACACATCGACGCTCAGAACTGATATGGAAGAGCCTCCGGAGGGGGTATAAAGTGCGTCAATTTTAACACCCCACCCATTGCTTGTCCGATTTTTGCGTGTGTTCCCCCCTGACAAACAACTTACAGAGAAACAGGGAGTGGAACTGTATGCAAAAATGGATAACGCTGGATTTAAATGTGGCCCTGTTACCCCTAATTAATCTGCGGTGGTAGTGTTGACGATAAATCACACCTATTTTTACTTCCAAACATGAACGATCACGAACACTTAGGGTGTTCAATGACATCAGACACATACACAAAAATAAAATAAAGCAAAAGGGTGAATTCAGGATCAACTACTGAAAGTAAAGGCTCTACTCAATCACAATAATTTTATTATAACCGTCACATCAATGCTGAATATAACACAATGAACAATTTACAAATTATCCTCCTAACTGGCATTGGCAGTGAACTGTGTTGAAATCGGTCCACAACGCGATCTCTTATAACTTTGCTGACCGACTGACATTGACACAGAACGTAAAATCCGAAGAACCACTACACCCCGAAGTATCGTGAAACCTCTGTGGAAACAGCAATTTCACGTGATCCAACTACTTAACGTTACTCGCGTAAGTAGGCTGTTTAGGCTTTTATGTTGGTAACGCCACGTAGCGCTCTGTATGAAAATCACTGACTGTGCTGTGTGCAGTCTGTGGCTGGTTTGCATTGTTGGAATATTTGCTATTGTAGTGTTGGGCAGTTGGATGTGAACAGCGCGTAGCGTTGCGCAGTTGGAGGTGAGCCGCCAGCAGTGGTGGATGTGGGAGAGAGATGGCAGAATTTTGAGAGCGGACGATCTGGACGTGCGTCCATCAGAAAGAGTAAATTTGTAATATTGGATATCATGAACTGATACATATAGGATAACTTTTGAACATTATTCAGGTAAATACATTGTTTGTTCTCTATCAAAATCTTCCATTTGCTAACTATACCTATCAGTAGTTAGTGCCTTCAGTAGTTCGAATCTTTTATTTAGCTGGCAATATTGGCACTCGCTGTATTGCAGTAGTTCGAGAAACGAAGATTTTTGTGAGGTAAGTGATTCATGAAAGGTATAGGTTATTGTTAGTCAGGGCCATTCTTTTGTAGGGATTATTGAAAGTCAGATTGCGTTGTGCTAAAAATATTGTGTGTCAGATTAGTTAAGTAAAGAGAGAAATGTCTGAGTACGTTCAGTTTCGCTCAGCTGTTTGAAAATGAAATAGCGTAGAGGTTTTCAGTACTGTGATTTATAAAATTTTTCTAAGGGGATGTTTCACTCCTAACACAGGCCGAAGCGGGAGCGATCTCACCGTAATATTCCCGTTGCAGCGGCGGTCCCGACGGCGACAGCGCGGCTGTGCGGTTGGCGTGTGGCGTCTCGGAAAGTACGCTCCTACAATACTCGGACAACAGACCGCTGTCCATAAACTTCTCTATTTGCAACAGTCTTCCTGGCAGCAAAGAGCTGGCTCGGCTAACGTCCTCTCAGAGCGAAAGACCAAGACGGGAGACGACTTGGCTAACGTCCTCTCAGTACGAGAGCCCAGAACGGAAGACCTCTACAGAGAGTCGAGCAGGATCGCTCTTCACCTCTGTTTTCCCACCTCAACTTTTACTGAGCGAATCACATCACTATAAGCTCTCAAAATACTCAGTTTGCCAGTGCCGACCAGTGTACAGCCTGGGAATTGAACTCTTTTCCACAGTTCTTCCCTTTCTACAAAATTTCACAAGTAAACTCTGCCCACGCCGGCTGGGAAGAACCACAGCTGTGGGCAATAACACGTTTACTGGAATTTTTCTCCTAAGAAACCACTAGAGATTTTCCCGGCAGGATTCCCTGTCGTAGCGAACACAGACTCCTGCATTGAAAGTTTTGTTATTCGGAACTCCTGGCCCGCCCCACTTGAGTTACTCGAAGGCGTAAAATTAGTGGGACATAGGTGAGAGCACGCACAGGAAAGCCCGTCCAGCTAGCCACTGTTCTGTTTTGGTAAACACTTGAACACCTGCAGCCGCGCGTCCCTCAGAGGCTGGCGGCCGCTGTGGCCTCTCTAAACGGATTACAGTACTTCCCCAGTTCACCATTCATGCCGTCAGGCTGTGGCCTTCGGCGGCTAGTCAGGGAGGTAGCCGAGCTCTGTCTCGCATACTGCATCTCCGCAAAATCTTAAAATTACAAAACCGCGTAATTCTCGCTGTATTACCTATGCGTTTCCACATAGATTTACTAACAATAATTTAAAGTATTATTCCAACAAACAACAACTACTTGTCTACAAACGATTGCTCCGCTGTTAGTCGTTTTTATTGATCTGAAGTGCTTGCAATGTGATTGCAGTCACGTTAAATGGACTCGTGTAAGGTGCAAGACCGTTGCCACCTTACGCAATGAAACCACTCCTTCCTTTGGGACTTTGATTCTCACATATTTCACTGTCTAAAACGACAGTTCTGAGTGCAATGAGCAACAGGACGTCGTTCTGGCAAATTTGGCCACTGCTGTCATCCCCTGGTTGTTTCAACACTACTCTAAGGACATCTTACGGCTGCAACTCCACTGAACGTGACCTCACGCCTTTGGAATAAACTTTTACTGTGCCATACAGGGTGCAACCAGTACCAACCGTTGAAAACCATTCGACGGAATTTGAACGTGATCCGAAGCAGTAAAGTGGTTTTACGCTTTCTCATCCCTCCTTCTTTGCGCCCTTCTGTGACATGATGACACAAGGGTTCGGTATTGACACATGCATGAATAAAATGACAAAGTTTCCATCTAAGATTACCCAGTTTGACAATATCCTCGGTGTCACCCGTTCACTTTTGCTGAGCACGTTAAAAATGTGTTGTTAGATATTTCGACACCAATTCAGCCCAGAGGATGCTATAGTATCTGAGGGTTAGGCAACCCTTTCGACACCCTTGGATGGAGCTTGTCCACCTTGAGGTGACAGAGGAGTTGCTGACAGGTACATTTTCAATGCATTTAACAACGGTGCAACGTTGGAACCGAGGGTATTACCGAACTGCTTGACCTTAGATAGACACTTTGCTATTTTATTTACGCATGTGTCAATGGCGAACCCTCCCGTAACAGTGCCACAAGAGGAGGCTGGAAGGGAGAGATAAAAAAGCATAAAAACACTTTTCAGCTTCAGATATCGTCGAATGGTTCTCAACGGTCCCTAGTATTTCCACCCCGTATGGCACAACAAAAACTGCTGCCACGCTACACTTCGAAGGGGTGAGATCACGTTCAGTGTGGTTTGAACCCTGCAAAGTCCATAGAGTAGCGTTGAAACGTCCAGGAAGGGGGGGGGGGGGGGGGAGAGGGCAGCAGTGGCCAGATTTTTCAAGAATGTCGCCCTGTTGCTCCTTGCACTGCGAACTGCCTTTTTCGACCGCGTAATGTGTAGGAATCAACGCCCAGAGAGACGGGTGGTTTAATTGACACCCTTTATGCCACTTCCTGAGGCTTTCTCATGTCTCTGAAATGTTTTCCTCGGTCACCCATAAGAAAAGCGCGGGAATTAAACGCTGGCTGTCGTGGTTCTGACCTCGATCGCAGAAGTGTCAAAAGAAAGGGTGAAATGTGGGTAAGACGGAGTGTGACGACCTTACCATCGTGCGGCACGTTAACGGTGGCTTTGAGCAGAATTGTTGTGGAGTTTGGTGCCAATGTAACATCATTAACCCAACTTACAGCTCATATGAACTTCTAAACTGTGGCCTTTTTTCCGCTTGTGTGGACACCTTGCTGTTTAAAGCGTCGCCGACCCCGAGGGTGACGTCGCAGGGCGCCACGCTTTTGCGCCATTACAGAGGAATGTTGTTCGCACCTTTCAGACAAATTTCAAACTTATGCGTCAGAATGGGTGACAATTGAGAAGTTTTGTAAAAGTGGTCCTTTAACTGTTTTGCACAGTGTAATTAAAAATATTGCTCATTATTTTATATACTCATCACTAAATGAACAGCATTTACTAGTCGGTATACAGGGTGTTACAAAAAGGTACGGCCAAGCTTTCAGGAAACATTCCTCACACACAAAGAAAGAAAATATGTTATGTGGACATGTGTCCGGAAACGCTTACTTTCCATGTTAGAGCTCATTTTATTACTTCTCTTCAAATCACATTAATCATGGAACGGAAACACACAGCAACAGAACGTACCAGCGTGACTTCAAACACTTTGTTACAGGAAATGTTCAAAATGTCCTCCGTTAGCGAGGATACATGCATCCACCCTCCGTCGCATGGAATCCCTGATGCGCTGATGCAGCCCTGGAGAATGGCGTATTGTATCACAGCCGTCCACAATACGAGCACGAAGAGTCTCTACATTTGATACAGGGGTTGCGTAGACAAGAGCTTTCAAATGCCCCATAAATGAAAGTCAAGAGGGTTGAGGTCGGGAGAGCGTGGAGGCCATGGAATTGGTCCGCCTCTACCAATCCATCGGTCACCGAATCTGTTGTTGACAAGCGTACGAACACTTCGACTGAAATGTGCAGGAGCTCCATCGTGCATGAACCACATGTTGTGTCGTACTTGTAAAGGCACATGTTCTTGCAGCACAGGTAGAGTATCCCGTATGAAATCATGATAACGTGCTCCATTGAGCGTAGGTGGAAGAACATGGGGTCCAATCAAGACATCACCAACAATGCCTGCCCAAACGTTCACAGAAAATCTGTGTTGATGACGTGATTGCACAATTGCGTGCGGATTCTCGTCAGCCCACACATGTTGATTGTGAAAATTTACAATTTGATCACGTTGGAACGAAGCCTCATCCGTAAAGAGAACATTTTCACTGAAATGAGGATTGACACATTGTTGGACGAACCATTCGCAGAAGTGTACCCGTGGAGGCCAATCAGCTGCTGACAGTGCCTGCACACGCTGTACATGGTACGGAAACAACTGGTTCTCCCGTAGCACTCTCCATACAATGACGTGGTCAACGTTACCTTGTACAGCAGCAACTTCTCTGATGCTGACATTAGGGTTATCGTCAACTGCACGAAGAAATACCTCGTCCATTGCAGGTGTCCTCGTCGTTCTAGGTCTTCCCCAGTCGCGAGTCATAGGCTGGAATGTTCCGTGCTCCCTAAGACGCCGATCAATTGCTTCGAACGTCTTCCTGTCGGGACACCTTCGTTCTGGAAATCTGTCTCGATACAAACGTACCGCGCCACGGCTATTGCCCCGTGCTAATCCATACATCAAATGGGCATCTGCCAACTCCGCATTTGTAAACATTGCACTGACTGCAAAACCACGTTCGTGATGAACACTAACCTGTTGATGCTACGTACTGATGTGCTTGATGCTAGTACTGTAGAGCAATGAGTCGCATGTCAACACAAGCACCGAAGTCAACATTACCTTCCTTCAATTGGGCCAACTGGCGGTGTATCGAGGAAGTACAGTACATACTGACGAAACTAAAATGAGCTCTAACATGGAAATTAAGCGTTCTCGGACACATGCCTACATAACATCTTTTCTTTATTTGTGTGTGAGGAATGTTTCCTGAAAGTTTGGCCGTACCTTTTTGTAACACCCTGTATACGATCATCACTGAATAGCATCACATGGGTAAAAATGAGTTACGTGGGATAGCTCGCCATATGACTCGTTCCACATCGCTGATACACCTTCCAGGCATAAGAGCAAACTAGGTCTGTGAAGCAGAGTGACAAGTGTTTTATTGTCACAATTTTTAGAGTTTAAGATTCGAAAATTATTCAGATAATATAATTAAGCCGTTTTCACAAAAAGTTTTTCATTTACTCAGGAAATTAGCCCAAAACATGCGTTGCCGTAGAATTATAACTGCACAACATTTCCAAAGAAATGGTTATTTTACCATAACCCAAGGAAATGCAAAATATGGATGTTCGAACTTAATAAGCGATACTCTTCGCATCGTTTTCAAATACTTTTTTCCGCTTACTGTTAGAAACTACTGTGTTATAACACATCTTTTTCAAACCCAGTAATGCGGACGGAATTATTCAAGCCATGTTTCTATTCTGAAAATAAGTTTGTGTCGATTGTTATAGGAGCGATAGACGCGCTGTAGTCAGTGCGTCAGACTCGAGCATTTTCGGAAAATGTTACGGTTTGCAAGTGGCTCTGAGCATTATGGGACTTAACATCTGAGGTTATCCGTCCCATAGAACTTGTTGTTGTTGTTGTGGTCTTCAGTCCTGATACTGGTTTGATGCAGCTCTCCATGCTACTCTATCCTGTGCAAGCTTCTTCATCTCCCAGTACCTATTGCAGCCTACTTAAACCTAACTAACCTAAGGACATCACACACATCCATGCCCGAGGCAGGATTCCAACCTGCGAGCGTAGCAGTCGCGCGGTACAAAACTGAAGCGTCTAGAACCGCTCGGCCGTTTCGGTTTGCATGGGAGATGGGATAATCCCCATGTCGGCAGCTTTAGGGACCGGGTGGATATTTGGAAGGTTCGGGCGTAATGTGCTATTCGAAACGTCGTTAAGTGTACTACAAGATTTTGTTCCAGCTTCGATGATGATGATGTTTGGTTTGTGGGGCGCTCAACTGGTGGTCATCAGCGCCCGTACAAAGTCCCAATTTTTACACAGTCAACTTTTTATTTACAGTCCGGTCTAGGCACTGTCACGAATGATGATGATGATGATGATGATGAAATGATGAGGACAACACAAATATCCAGTCCCTGGGCTGAGAAAACCCCCATCCTGGCCGGGAATCGAACCCGGGACCCTGTGTTCCAGAGACAGCAACGCTAGCCACTAGATAACGAGCTGCGGACTCCAGTTTCGAGGCTAAGCTAGTATTCGTAGTTTCGCTATGAAGCGATGGCAGATGTTTTGAACTTGAGTTTTTAAAACTAGATTACGAGTTGATTCTAATTGGCGGCAGCGTTATATGGAGGATTCTTATTAACTGTGATTGGACTGCTAGGAAGCGAGAAACTAGCCACTCATTCTACAGCCTCAGCGCTGACGGTCTGAATAGCGCCAAATATTCAGAGAGTTTCGAAAATTGCTCTGAACTTGAGGAATCAGATAGTCAGTCGTGAACTCTCGATGAAATACGAGAGAATCGAACGTGGCCACTCCAGAAGGGAAGAACGTATGTTGGGCAGGACCGAGGCGCAGAGTGTAATCGGCAGTTCCGAGTTCCGTGGACTGTTTTCGTCACTTTAGCCCCAACGTGCGTAATTTAACGGCAACGCTTCTATTGTTGCGATAGCTGATCAACAGTGGCGGCTTCAAAGTCGTTCACCCTCTGGTTTAGCGCTAACGGGTGACAAAATGCATTAAAAATGGCTCTGAGCACTATGCGACCTAACTTCTGAGGTCATCAGTCGCCTAGAACTTAGAACTAATTAACCCTAACTAACCTAAGGACATCACACACATCCATGCCCGAGGCAGGATTCGAACCTGCGACCGTAGCGGTCGCTCGGTTCCAGACTGTAGCGCCTACAACCGCACGGCCATTCCGGCCGGCTCAACACAAAATGCATTAGATCTTTGAGCTAATGGTTACCCGCAGGCTAACTACTGGCTTTAGGTATAGTTTCATATATAGATTCATATATAAGTTTCTTTACTAGCATAAGAAACCGTGTGCGGTTATTTTTAGGTTTCATCTCCTATTTAGCTCGTCTCTTGTTCTATCCATTTCATTTTTTGATATACGTTGATCCACGGTTGGGAATATATGGGCTATTTAGCCCCGACCCATGTATAAACTTTCTCGTATTCGTATGGGCATGAGCGTTCAAGCAACTTCCCTTGTCTTGCGCATGTGCATGTACAGCGGGTCAGGCTTGTAAGTGAGCGACCATTCGTAGCTGCAGTTTATGGCGGGTCATGGCCCATCGAACATAGGCCGGTGTGAGGTGGGGTGTACACCATTAAAAAAAAAATTCGCAATCGAGGCGGGTTTTTAGATTTTTAATACATTAACCAACGGTTGCTGACGCGCTGCGATGTTGAAGGTTCTTATATACGTGGAGAAGGTGCTGATTAAAGAATCAGACTTCTTATATTGATTAAGGCAAAAATAAACTGTGTAGTTTCAGTTGAACTTTGAATTTCTCTCTCAAACTAGAGCTTCCCACCTTCGACGTGGCTGATTATAGAGACATGATGTAATGACTTTCATCCACTTTCTCATCTGTTAGTAGATTGGTCATTTTATCGGAAATTTCGGGCAAATGGGGGGCTGCCCAAGTGACTGCACTAGACAGCTAATACGGTAGATACAATAAGTAATCAAAATTTTCATTACTACCTTGAAGAAATGAAGTCACGTAATTAATTTTTTGCTTGTTTTCAGATCTATAATTGCAGTTCTGGTAAACAACGAAACCCCGCCGCTACAGCTCCGCAGCATGCCGCTAAAGGAGCTTTACAAAACGGCGAAGCGCATTCATAAAGTATAGTACCGCGCAGTTATTCGTTTTCTGCATTTAAAAGGGAACAACGGTGCGCCGCGCGGGATTAGCCGAGTGGTGTAAGGCGCTGCAGTCATGGACTATGCGGCTGATCCCGGCGGAGGTGCGAGTCCTCCCTCGGGAATGGGTATGTGTATTTGTCCTTAGGATAATTTAGGTTAAGTAGTGTGTAAGCTTAGGGACTGATGACCTTAGCAGTTAATTCCCATAAGATTTCACACACATTTGAACAATGCTGCAAGAGTCCATGCTGAGAGACTACGGTGTAAGTTCACCTTCGTGTGACACAGCTGTAGCGTAACGACCATTTATGGGCATATTAGTGTGAACCTGTGCAGTGAACTGTAACAGTACTGACGGCAGGCAAGCGCGGAATATTGTTACTGTAATAATTCAGCAAGACGATCGCAATGTTACGAGGCAGGGTAACTTGCTGAAACAGCAAATCAGAGGTACTGTACCGACAGGCGCAGCAAGAGGCAAGGCATATTACCACAATGCCTGGGGCAATATTGTTTTAAAATACGTGACTGGTAGTGGCGCATATGCTCAACAAACGCGCCGCTGCTGAGTATAAACATTGATTATTTTTGTAATAGAATTGTTCTGAGTATCAGTCCAACCAGGACGACGGTGCTGTGTCGGACGAGGACGCCACATGGACCTGCCAGAAGCGGTCTCCAGTTCAAGGCCATGTCAGGGCAACAGCTCTGCGCACAGTCCCTCCTGTAGAAGAATTTCTATTTTCGTGAAGTGTAAAAGTTGGTGTGCAGGAATTATTATGTGCCTTGTAAATGGTCAGCGTGCAGCCACATATACCTGTGAATGTGCAATGTGAATGTACGACATCAGATCAGTGAACATAGACTACCTTTGAAGGAACAGATTGCTAGAACAAAAGAATATTTCACTGATTTCCAAGCAGATTTCAGCTTTTAGTCACTATATCATAGAGACAGAATTCTGCCACGCTGAGCTAAAATGTAAAATAGAATTATATGCTGAAAATATTACGTCAGGAGATGGATTACACCTTACGAAGGCTAGTCGACATACCATGATGCGGAACGATCAGTGATAAATAAATATTTTTGACTGGCTCAAATGGTTCAAATGGCTCTGAGCACTATGGGACTTAACTTCTGAGGTCATCAGTCCCCTAGAACTTAGAACTACTTAAACCTAACTAACCTAAGGACATCACACATATCCATGCCCGAGGCAGGATTCGAACCTGCGACCGTAGTGGTCGCGTGGCTCCAGACTGTAGCTCCTAGAACCGCTCGGCCACCCCGGCTGGCTTTTGATTGGTCTCTGAGCTTTTAATCCTTACGTATAATAGACACCTAATGCACGATAGTGCTGTGGCAGTGTCGGTATTTGGCCAATAAGTGGAACAAATGTGATGAGGTAAAATTCCTGGTCATCAAACTGCGGGCTGGTGTCATGGTGTAAACCTCGAATATCTTCAAGAGCGTATCCGTTTTCACGCCTTTCCTTCTTTCTCTCAGCTTGGCTACAGCACAATCACAACACTGCTCGCTACGTGCTCTTACAATAGTCACGTGCACAAGAACAGTTACTCTCAAGATAAACAGTGACACTTCATAATCAAAGACGCTGAGAGAGGTGTGAAGTAATAAACCTCCACGATTTAAGGCGTCTGCACACTTGCATGCAGCCCAGTAAACGGTGTCACCCTTTTATAATTCTCCATACACCTTCTAGGCTTGTATTGTATTGTATCTTAACCGAGGACCTAGAAACGAGGAAGAGGCTTCGTCCCCTCCACAGCCGCAGTGGTCCACAACCCCACGACGACTACCACAGTCCACTTCATCCCTCCGCCGCCCCACACCGAACCCAGGGTTACTGTGCGGTTCGCCCCCCGGTGGATCCTCCCAGGGAACGTCTCACACCAGACGAGTGTAACCCCTATGTTTGCCTGGTAGAGGCAAGGGCGGGCCCTTCTAGGGTTACTAAAATTTCAGTTTTGTTTTCATACATACCATGTAGTTGTGTAACTGAGAGTGTCCAAGTATTTCAGTGGTGTAAGCGTACGTGGAGAAGTTGTTTGCGCAGCAATCGCCGACTTAGTGTAACTGAGGCGGAATAAGGGGAACCAGCCCGTATTCGCCGAGGCAGATGGAAAGCCGCCTAAAAGCCGTCCACAGACTGGCCTGTTCACAGGACATCGACACAAATCCGCCGGGCGGATTCGTGCCGGGGACCAGGCGCTCCTTCCCGCCCTGAAAGCCGTGCGTTAGACCGCACGGCCAACCGGGCGGGCCCCTTCTAGGGTTAGTGAAATTTCAGTTTTGTTTTCATACATACCATGTAGTTGTGTAACAGAGAGAGTCCAAGTATTTCAGTGACCGTCTATGGCCCAAACCATCCAGTCTGTACGCCACCACAAAACCGAATGTCACGTGTCAAGATAAATAAATCCACAATGGGGATGCTGTTTCTTTTTGTCATCGGATTGGACCTCAGCATATCGATTTCCCTTCCTAGACTTTAGCCTTCTTCTTCGGCTATCCGTTCTCTCCGTCCATAATAGCTTCACGTCACACTTTATGTTACACAACATTTTGTTAGAAACGGTAGTTAAGAACTAGGAAAGAATCGCATTCAGTTCATAAAATAAAATATACTTTTACAGACTACAGCGTAAAACATATCGATTCCGGGCCGTACCCGTCGGCTAGTGCTGGTCGCTAGTGTCAACGGCAGCGCAATTTTTTCTTTTTCCGTGGGACGGGTTCTATTCTCCAGCGTGGAGATAAGGGACTGGTTTTCTCTTAATCCGACTAGATGGTGCTGGTGTGGCCCGATTTAGTTGTTTGTAAAGGCGAGTGCGTTCCACAGCATAGCGATATTTCCAAATATCCATTGGGAACAAACTTCCGAATCTGTGGGCAGGACATCACACACATCCATGCCCGAGGCAGGATTCGAACCTGCGACCGTAGCGGTCTCGCGGTTCCAGACTGCAGCGCCAGAACCGCGCGGCCACTTCGGCCGACTGTTATTAAAACAAAATAATTTTAGAAATATCTGTATTGTACCAATAGAAACACGCGAGCCGGCTGGTGTGGCCAAGCGGTTAAAGGCGCTACAGTCTGGAACCGCGTGGCCGCTACGGTCGCAGGTTCGAATCCTGCCTCGGCATGGATGTGTGTGATGTCCTTAGGTTAGTTAGGTTTAAGTAGTTCTAAGTTCTAGGGGACTGATGACCTTAGAAGTTAAGTCCCATAGTGCTCAGAGCCATTTGAACTATTTTTTTGAAACACGCGAATAACCGAACATACATCAGTTTTTCATGACAAGAATAAGATAAGACTCATGTTAATTAAAGTACCTATCTGTTTGATAAGGGGAGTTGACTTTCATTCATAAAGCAAATTCATGTGAAATATACAAAAAGGTTATTGAATGAAGTAATTTACGCAGTGATTTATTATACGTTTTAAAGGAAATGTTTCTATGCCGTATTGAATTATACTGTCTTACAGCTGTAGACATTTGTTTCACAGTCTGTGAGAAACGTTTTCCCTTCTTAATAATTCAGATCTTTCCTCTAATGCTTCTTCGGGTAGGCTAATTTGCGCATCATAAGACAAAGTATTTACAGTGTAATATTTTCTTTCAGCTTGATGTTGTTGCTGTCTATTGGAAAGTAATGCTTCGCGACAACTGATTGCCAAATTTTCCAAACGTTAGATCCGTCACAGTGGACTTGCCCTTGTACAGTGGGTGACAAAAGTCATGGGACAGCGATTGCACACACACCAATGACGGTAGTATCGCGTGCACAAACTATAAATAGTTGGTACGTTAGTGGAGCTGTCATTTTTCTCAGGTCATTCATGGGAAAATGTTAACGACGTGATCATGGGCGCACGTAGAAAATTAGCGGACTTTGAACGTGGAATTGTAGGTGGGGCTACATGCATGGGACATTCCGTTACGGAAATCGTTAGGTAATTCATTATTCCGAGATCCACAGTGTCAAGAGTGAGCGGAGAATACCAAATTCCAGGCATTACCTCTCACCGTGGACAACGCAGTGGCCGACGGCCTTCACTTAACGACCGAGAGCAGCGTCGTTTTCACAGAACTTCCAAAGCTAACAGACAAGCAACTGCGTGAAATAACAGCACAAATCAACGTGAGACGTACCGACGAAGGTATCCGTCAGCACGACATCGCTCGCCGAGCCTCTTCTGGGCTCTTGAAGATATCTTCTGGAGAGTTCCGATTTCATTTGGTAAGAGCTGACGGTAGGTTTCGAGTGTGGCGCAGACCCCACGAATCCATGGACCCATGTCGCCCATAAGACACTGTGCAAGAAGGTGGTGTCTCCATAATAGAGTGAGTTGTGTTTACATGGGGCGGACTGGGTTCTCTGGTCCAGCGGAACCGATCATTTTCTGGAAATGTTTATGTTCGGCTACTTGGAGACCATCTGCAGACATTCTTGGACTTCATGTTCTTAAAAAACGATGTTATGTGACCGGGCTGCAGTTGTTCGCGAATGGTTTGAAGAACATTCTGGACAATTCTAGCAAATGAGTTGGTCACCCAGATCGCCCAAGGTGAATCCCATCGAACAGTTACGGGACATAATATAGAGGTCAGTTGGTACACAAAATCCTGCACCGGCAACACTTTCGCAGTTGCGGACGGCTATGGAGGCAGCATGGCTCAGTATATCTGCACGGGACTTCCAACGACTTGTTGAGTCTATGCTACGTCGTGTTGATGCACTACGCCGGGCAAAAGGAGGTCCGACACGATATTAAGTGGTATCCCATTACTTTTGTCACATCGGTGTATTTCATATTCTCGAGATATTAACCCTTGGATATCAATTTTGAGTTTACGTCAATATCCAACTAACTGTGTACTTAAGACTAAAGTATTTGACATACATTCGTTGTGATTAAAATTAGAAAGAAATACGATTTATTCGGAAAGAGTTGTTGTATTGCGAAGCATATTGAAATAAACAGAGTGAAGACTTGACATTGTTGGTGTTACAAGCGGCTTTTATGTAAGCTATACTAATTAATCGGAAATAAATCTTACTGTATACGAGGGTTGAAACTTAAATAGTGGCAACTATTTATTCACAACTGATACAAAAGAGTTACATGTTTGCACCTGTTATTGTCCTTCAAAGTAGTCACCAGCGTTGTGTAGAGCCCGTTGCCAGCGATGTGGAAGGCGTCGTATACCGTTAGCAGAGCCTGTTCTGTTGATGGTGCGAATGGAGCGGTATAAACTTATAGTGATTCTCGTGTACGATTGTGATGGTGTTATCCTAACGCATTACGTTCCTCCACGGCGGATCGTCGATGCACAGTATTAATGTTCGCTTTTGGAGCATCACCTACGACCAGCTTTGCGAAAGAAGCGGCTCACTTTCTGCGCAACTCACCCATCATTATGCACAACAATGCGCGGGCACATACAGCGCAAACTGTGGCTGCTCTGTTCGGTCGATGGGACTGGGAAGAACTGTACCAGCCACCATACTCCCCGGCCTTACGCCCTTGTAACCTTGATTTGATTCTGAAGATGAAGGAACCACTTCGTGGCAATCTCTTCAGAACTGTTCCAGAGATTAGACAGGCAGTAGACCGCTCCATTTGCACCACCTACAGAACAGGCTCTGCTAACGGTATACTACGCCTTCCACATCGCTGGCAACTGGTTCTACACAACGCTGGTGACTATTTTGAAGGACAGTAACAGGTGCAAACATGTAACTAAATGATACAAATGGCTCTAAACACTATGGGACTTAATATCTGTGGTCATCAGTCCCCTACACTTAGAACTACTTAAACCTAACTAACTTAAGGACATCACACACATCCATGACCGAGGCAGGATTCAAACCCGCGACCGTAGCAGCAGCGCGGTTCCGAACTGAAGCGCCTAGAACCGCTCGGCCACAGCGGCAGACGCAAACATGTAACTCTTTTGTATCGATTGTGAATACATAGTTGCCACTATTTAAGTTTCAACCCTTGTATTAAGGCTTTCATCCCTTTTTCCGTATCATGGTAATCAAAAATCTTGCATCTAGCTTTTTTCCTGAGGACGGTTCTCATTTTTCGAGGAGTCAGAACTTCGGAATTTCGTCCTGCATTCTCTATTTTCTCTGCCTCGTGATGACTGGGTGTTGTGTGATGTCCTTAGGTTAGTTACGTTTAAGTAGTTCTAAGTTCTAGGGGACTGATGACCATAGATGTTAAGTCCCATAGTGCTCAGAGCCATTTGAACCATTTTTTTTGAATTATCTATTAGCAGATAAATGCATATTAGTGCCTTGTCATGTTTGATATCCACAGTAGTGTATTCTGAAGGAAAATATTCGTTCTAATTACCGGGTGATCAAAAATTCAGTACAAATTTAAAAACTGAAGAAATCACGGAATAATGTAGATAGAGAGGTACAAATTGACACACATGCTTGGAATGACAAGGGGTTTTATTAGAATAAAGAAAAATAGAAACGTTCAAAAAATGTCCGACAGATGGCGCTTCATCTGATCAGAATAGCAGTAATTAGCATAATAAAGTAAGACAAAGCAAAGATGATGTTCTTTACAGGAAATGCTCAACATGTCCACCATCATTCCTCAACAATAGCTGCAGTCGAGGAATAATGTTGTGAACAGCACTGTAAAGCAAGTCCGGAGTTATGGTGAGGCATTGGCGTCGGATGTTGTCTTTCAGCATCCCTAGAGATGTCGGTCGATCACGATACACTTGGGACTTCAGGTAACCCCAAAGCCAATAATCGCACGGACTGAAGTCTGGGGGGGAGGCCAAGCATGACGAAAGTGGCGGCTGAGCACACGATCATCACCAAACGACGCGCGCAAGAGGTCTTTCACGCGTCTAGCAATATGGGGTGCTTTTTTTTTTGTTCTAATAAAACCCCCTGTCATTCCAAGCACGTGTGTCAATTTTTACCTCTCTATCTGCATTAATCCGTGGTCTATTAAGTTTTTAAATTTATACTGACTTTTTGACCACGCGGTATAACAGAAGACCTAGGGCTTCAATTTTTTTCAAAAATCACCAAACTATTCTCAAATAATCCGCGATACGAATAAGCCGCAAAATGATAATTAGAAGCTTGATTCATATTCATATTAATATGTTCTCTTTTTTTGCTAGACGTTCGTAAAATGGTAATTTATTGGTAAGTAATTTTGTTCTTTTCTTCGACGTATTTTGTTCGGTAATGTCAATTTAATTTCACGAAGAGATGTCAAATTTTTAACTATCACGTAGGAAAAATAACGTTAGGCAATCAATTTATATTTGTTTCCAAGTAGGGCGTCTAATGAAGTCATCTGGATTGGTCTGACACAGCTACCAAGACATCGCTGCTGCCGAAAACGAACTGCAGCAAGATACTGTCCTTTATCAATGCGCTACACCATATTGTTTTTCTTCTAGGGGCGTGCCACGGTAGTGTGGCGCGACAGTTTGAATGTGCACTACGACTACAGACGTGTCGGATTAAATGCATACAAACAAATAAAATTTTTTAACATACCTACAGTTTTTCGAGGTGTTAATTAAACCACCTCGTAACGAGCGGCAGCATCAGAATTCTTCATTTCTTGTTGCTTTTTTTTCACTTAATCTCAAAGTAGGACGTCACGAAACAGTGGCAAATGCTTTCCTGATGTTCTGTGGTCTCTTAGATTGCAGTTCAACCTGTAAAACTGTCACCAATTTAAAAGTCTCGCAGCGTATCTCTAGCACTACTGTAGGTCTTCAAGCGATGACGGTCTGAGCTATGGATCCAGTGTGTTATTATTTCCCTCTCGTTTTGTAATCGTTGCGTGGAGAAGTAAAGTCTTTATCTTAAATTTTTTCTGATGTAGAGCGAACCGCGACCATAAACTCTGGAACGGCCGCGGAGAGCCACGGCGAATGCAGTTACCAGGACGCGACAGTGAGTAGCACTTCAGCTTATGAAGGTCAGCACGACATGACTGCGTACCAACGTCCTGTGTGCCGGCCGCTGCGAAGGCGTCACCGCTCGTGAGTCACCTCTTCAACTGCGACACACATACTTAAAATAGACATTTCTTTTCGTTACTTCAATACTCGGAGTGACTCGACGGAATGGGCTAAGTGTTGCTGAGTATGTAGCAGAGTTTTGACTGCCGGTGAAGTCTACTTAGGAACTTCAGCTTGTGCCCATTGTATACTTGGAAACTTGTACTTGGACTAAACAGTTTCTTTGTTTTCTTATTACGACTCTACCGTTTAGTCAACGTTAGGAATCATAGGCGCTTGCTTTCCACCTCCCCCCTTCTCTGGAAGCCGAAGATAGTATTCGATTAATCGGTTAATCATCAATTTGCTGGAATATAATACGTTTTTAGTGTCACCCATGACATGTCTCGATACTTAATACTTATAAACTCATTTGCGTCAGAAATTACAATTATAGAGTGCTCCATTTTTTATTTTATTTTATTTTTTATTGCGCTGCGTGGCTGACTGCTCAACGTGTCTGCAAGCAATGGTGTAACAATACACACAGCCAGCAAACATGACGTCAGAATTCTGGTAGGAAAAAGATCATTACTGAGAGGAATCAGAGACTCGTTTCACGGCTTGCGAATCAAAATTGCTTCCAAACCCGACAGGAACTGTTGCAGGCAGTGAGTGAAGGTCCATCCAAACCTGTTAGTGAGAGAACATTGCGACGGGAACTGCATGAAATGAATACTTGGAATCGGCCAACTCGCAAGAGGCCATTGCTCACACGGGCACATAAAGACGAACACAACAAAGTTCGTAAGGCTGGAAGATTATGTGACTGGTTTTCTGAACACTCCCCCATCCTACTATATGAAGGCTGGCATCCAAAACCAATTGACTTGAACCCCATAGAAAATCTATGGCATATATTGGAACAGCGGGTAAAAAGCCGACATCAGCATCCCAGTACTTTGGTGGAACTACGCGGTCAAATCCTCAGCGAGTGGCTTAAGCTGGATGTGACGTATCTACACAACCTTTTGGACTCTCTTCCTAACCGAGTCCAGGCGATTATCAAGTCCAGGGAGGAAGTTACACAGTATTAAAAGATGCTTGTAATGATTTCTCTAGGGTGAGAAATTTTTTATGCGGTGAACTTACTATCACCATTGGAGGAGACTCTAAGCGTCCAGTAATGGTTGATAAAGTTACAGTTTTGTAAATTGTGGGCGTGACAAGACATACTGCAATATAATACAGTGTCTTCTAGTGAAGTATCTTGCTACGGTATATATGTGGCGATGCAGTTCTATTGCGGCTGTTTTTATTACTTATATTACAGCTGAAGTTCAGTGCAGCAGTTGCAGATTAATAATAATTAAAATTTTTAGGTACGCCAAATGCAACAGTGTAATGAAGCATTTAGACGGGGAGGAGGAAATGAAATGAAACTTCACAGGTTGAGAGAGTATGTGATTTTATTTCAATGATTACACAATGGAGTCAAATTTACAAAGAAGTTGGCAGTAGAAACCCATTTATCAGTATGACGTTGCACCTTCTCAGGCCTGGATGCACGCACTGATTCGGTTGGGAAGGATGTCGTGAAGTCGTTGTATGCTCTCCTGAGGCAAGCTGCCCGACAACTGTTGTAACTGGTTTTTGATATTCTGGCACTGGGATGCAACTGATGTCCGAGCTGGTCCCACACGGGGACAGACAGGGGATCTTCCTGCCATAGGAGTACCTCAACGTCGCAGACTCAGTTGATAGAGACACATGCCATGTGTGGACAAGCATTGTGCTGTCGAAAAATGTCACCACGACATTGTCGTACGACAGGTAACACATGAGGATGCAGGATACCTGTGACGAACCGTTGTGCCCTTCGGAGTTCCCTCAGTCACTACCAGCCATGGCCTGAAGTCATACCCAGTGGTTCCATTGCACACCGCAACGCCGGGAGTAAAACCGCTCCAAAGCATTGGAAGAATGAGACATCTCCCCAGATCTCCACCATACTTATCAACATCGTCATTCAATATAGTGAGTACCGTGATACATCACCGAACACAATGCGACGTCAGCAAGGGAATATGCTTCCCGTTCACGGCACCAATCTAAACCCAGCCGTTTTCGTTGTGGTACTAAGGGCAATCTACCCACGGGACAGTAATTCCCTAGTACGACTGCTGTAATCCCTTCATCATAAGAATAAACCTGATGTAAACATTGCATTATGTATTCTTCCGCGTTTGCAGCAACATCATTGGATTTCCGTTTCACTTGGGACTGCAGCCAAGTTTTCTCGAGTACTGTCAGGTACGATAATAAGGGTACGTTTTATGCTGTGCCTTACGCGCACATCAACTTAGCAATAATAAGGGACAACAGATTTTCCGGCGCATTTAACTTGGACAACACTGGCCTGTCAGCTGGTATAGCTAATCAGCAACGACGTGGCCAGCTGCAGTTCACACGTAAAAGGTGACGAGCAGAGGAGCAATACAGCTTCGAATGGCATTTTATTTTTAAGCAGAATGAAATAATACACTGCAAATCTCCCACAATACGCTCCTTAGACAACTAGACGAAAACCGCAACACGTTATCGTTTTTAGCTTACGTACAACTGTAATTAAAAACAAGAATGATTAAAATTCCCGACTTAACCACAGGGTAATTTTTCTGAATGAGCTGTGTGTAACGTAGGAGAGTATTGAAGGATTTCACCGTATAGTTAAATATTGAAGGTATTACTTACAGTCAGTCGTCTGGTAATCTCTTAGCTCCTTCCTTATTCGAATACCAGAAACACATTTCACTTCTGGAAGTGTCACCTGCTACGTTAATAACGAGCCTATCAACAACAGAATCCACGAAGCCAACTAGTCGCAACATTTTCTCTTCTTCTTTTATGACGAGCCGTTCTACTATATCCCGCCAGCGTTCGGCAGTGACGTGTGAAAAAGCTGCGTGCTTTAGTTCCAGTACGTCTGGAAGCTTAACACTCTTGTTAACTTTTAGGGGCCAAATCAAGCAGCTTGGCTCCAGATCAGTTCTGTTGGGTTCATATTGTAATGGTACAGTTGCAAATGTAAAACGCAGCATTTAAATGTTGTGCTCGATGCTGTGAAAATGATTGTTTTTCATGTTTCTACGATACTTATCTACCTTTGAGGTATAAAACGATGGACATAGTTCAAATAAAGATGATTTGTTTTTCCGTTTTTGCCTTAAAAATTAAATTGTTATGTTTTCTTAATTAAAACAATTAAAACAACTTTTATGAACATCGATAATTAAGAATTTGTATTAGAAGTTGAAATAGGAATTTCGCGTCCAATGTGTAATTAGAAACAAGAAGATGTGCATAATCCATAAAAACTGATGATGAGTTTATAATTACGAGATGTAGGAATTTAAATTGAACGGGAAAAAACAATGATATTGCGAATATTTGAACCAACGAACGAATATCAGCATTTTATTCACAGTCCATTATGCTACCTACTGCGCTACACATTCAAAGTTGTATCTTAATCAACTGCCGTAGATACAGTACGGGGAAAACTTCAAAACCGATTATCTCGGTAAATTTATGAAAAACATTAAGAACAGCCTATTTATCGGCACTTTTTAACATAACCGTATTCCACTCGCGTGTTTCAATACGGAACAGAATGCAGCCTCAGCCATTTTCATACTGAGCATTAACAGCACCACAATCAGCACAACGTTGCTGAGGCTGTGACTGTACACGATTTTTGAACTAAAAACTACGTAGCTAAAGCGTGATTAAGGAAAACCTTGATAGCTGTTAATAATTTAAATATCTTAAAGGTTCATTTAACTTAATTTAGTAGTAAGATATCTAATACATAAGTAGGACCTACTTCCAAGAGCGTAACAACACCAGTGTACGTGTTCTACGACTTCTGACCAATCATTGCGTTTGTGTTTGTTTACATCAGGTTTATTCTTATGAGGCCGGCCGGTGTGACCGTGCGGTTCTAGGCACTTCAGTCTGGCACCGCGTAACCGCTACGGTCGCAGGTTCGAATCCTGCCTCGGGCGTGGATGTGTGTGATGTCCTTAGGTTAGTTAGGTTTAAGTAGTTCTAAGTTCTAGAGGACTGATGACCACAGATGTTAAGTCCCATATTGCTCAGAGCCATTTTTATTCTTATGATGAACGGATTATGGTCTCTGATCAGTGGAGCAGGATGACACAGAATGTTGCAATAGGTGTATTACTTGTTCTGGGATGGCAGACACATTACGGCTGGAAGTCACGAATTCCCACCCATTCCTTCCCTCCCTTGTGGTGGTCTGATGTGGTCGACCGGAATCCTAACGGACAGGCCGGCTTGTGTGGCCGTGCGGTTCTATGCGCTCCAGTCTGGAACCGCGTGACCGTTACGGTCGCAGGTTCGAATCCTGCCTCGGGCATGGATGTGTGTGATGTCCTTAGGTTGGTTAGGTTTAAGTAGTTCTAAGTTCTAGGGGACTGATGACCATAGATGTTAAGTCCAGTAGTGCTCGGAGCCATTTGAACCTGACGGACAGTATGCCAGCCCTCACGTTCTCACGCAGTCCAGCATTGGATCACTAACACAGTCAGATGCCCAATAAATCTAGATACTGAACGATTAGCCACGTCACTCAAATGGAGGGCCTTAATAAGACCACTTTTAAACTGACAGGTGCTGGTAACACTGTCTCACACGAATAGGTTGCATCTACGTGTCCTTCCCAGTGATCATTCAACATCTAGCGCTATTCACGCCCCTTATAAACCATAAAAGGGCTGGTAACAAGACTATATACATGAGCGCGACGGCTTCTTGACGTTTGTTTCAGTGCGTATGCACTAATATGGTCCGAACGCCTACGGGTATCAATAATTTGCGAGCATGGGGCTAATGGACGAGGGACGCTGATTTGCAGCGTGCGATAAGTTGGAAATACGAGTCCGTCGGAGCGGTTAAAAAAATGTTCAAATGTGTGTGAAATGTTATGGGACTTCACTGCTAAGGTCATCAGTTCCTAAGCTTACACACTACTTAACCTAAATCATCCTAAGGACAAACACACACACCCATGCCCGAGGGAGGACTCGAACCTCCGCCGGAACCAGCCGCACAGTCCATGACTGCAGCGCCTTGGACCGCTCGGCTAATCCCGCGCGGCAGGAGCGGTTAAAGCAACCGCTCATGAGAAGTGGTAAATCTGGGTTATCTGACACAAATTTTCAACTTTTGCCATTGCATTACCACATTACTGCTGGAAGTCACGAATTCCCACCCATTCCTTCCCTTCCTTTCCCCATTCTCTACTTCACATAAATTCGTACATTATATTTTCACTTCTTCATGTTGCAAATTCAGTGATTTTTTTTCTTTATTGATTTTCAATTCCCCCCAAAGAGGGCGGGCTGGCAGCAGCTTACTACGCTGCTCTACAGCCTACAGACTTTTTTTAAATAAAGGAAGAAGAAAGAAACAAGGAAAAACAGGCGATAAAATGGCGATTTAAAGTGTAAAATGGCGTAAAATTGCGGAAAGTTAAAACAGAAAGCAAAAGGGGTTGGCAATGTAGATAAAATACACAGGAATCAGACAAGTAACATAGTAGACACACAATTAAAAACATGGCGACAGTCTGGTTTCCGTTCGCAAGAGATAAAAGGCACACCCAGCGACAGTATGATGGCCGTTCGCAACAAGTCCCAAAAAACACAACACGGAACACTCACTGTAAAACACGCACTGTAGAACACTGCACGAAAGTGGCAGCACAAAGACGACACTCCCGAGCCAAAGGCAGATGGGGGGGGGATCTGCAGGAGGGGGAAAAACAAGGAGGGAGCAGAGGAAAAAACGAAAAGGGGGGGAACCAAGGAGGGAGAGGACTAATAAAGGGGGAGAAGGGCAAACGCGAGAGGGAATGAGAGGAGGCAGAGGAGGGAAATGGAAAAGGACGCGGGGGAGAGAAGGGGGCAAAGAGAGGGGAGGTGGGGAAGAAAGAGGATGGAAGGGGGGGGAGAGGGAGCCCGGGAAAAGGACAGAGGAAAGGAGGGGGAGTGAGGATCAGAGTTGATAGGAGGGGTATTCAGTGATGTTACTTTTGCTGGATGAAATAGTTTTCACTTATTCAAGAACTGTGAGATGAGAATATGATATTCCTTTTGTTTGTCGTAAATTTTAATCCTGTGTACATGAGTACCGCTAAAGGGTTGTAAAATAATTTTCTCGTGCTCGGTTATAACATAATGCTTAATAATCCACCTCCCTCCGTTTTATTGCAAAATACACCTGATCACAGTTTGTGTTAAGTCGCTAGAGCTTGCTACGTTGCATAGGCGCCATCTGGTTGAACGTTTTGTCCTCGCTTTATGATCCACAATAATTCAGGGTATATCGGAAAGCAATCGCTGATTTCCGATCTCACAAATCATTGACAATAAGCGACTTTTCTTTGCTTGCTATTAGGTTCCAGGTGCTGGTAAAGGTAGGTCGACGAGTGCTGTTTCGCTGACTGCTGTTTGTGCGGCGTAATGTTGCCAACTTCTATGATATTAATCAAGCATGATAGGATTTAGATGCTCATTCAGATGTTTTAACTGTTTTTGCATGTCAAGTCTATCACTGCACAGCTTGGCGCTATAAGCAGAAAGCTAACACATATTCAGGTTTTCAAGAGCAGGCCCTGTTTATTTCCCATTGCACTGAATCATAAAAGTGTGTGTGTGTGTGTGTGTGTGTGCGTGCGTGTGTGTGTGTGTGTGTGTGTGTGTGTGTGTGTGTGTGTGTGTCTGTGTGTGTGCATGTGATGATTTCAGTTAAACTTTACGAGTCAAATAGTGTTTACTTTAGTTTTTCTGGGACGTGAGTATTATATATTTACACAGCTTGAATGTTTCAGGGCTTCATTATCACTACTTATGGGGATAGTGTTCGCTTTTTTATCACATACGCGTCTTTCAACATTTTGGCCTACCCCACCAGAATTTTTTTTTTTTTTTTTTCGTTCGTAGTTGTTACTGATCATTTACTAGCTACAATTGCTTTCATTTAATGTTTCTTATGTCAATGTTGTCTGAAACTTTACGATTTTATTTTTATAGAATTTTTCTTTCTAGTAGGGTTGATTGCTGTTTTTTTTAATCACAAGTTCTTTCAGTTTATTGCAATTCTTCTAAGTCTCTTTATTAAATTTCCTGTTTTATAGTATTAATCCTTGTGATAAGAACACATAACTTTACATTTAAATTCAAGTTTTCCAAACAGTCTAATAAATATTTATATCTCTAACTGTACTTTGGGGTATAATTAGTTACTTTAAAGTGTCAAGAGTATGGCGAAGTTCAGTAGGACAAAATTAGCTTTCACATATGGTTTAAAGAAAAAGTGTAGGCTATTTGGTATCATTTATTAATGTAATGCTGAGGTTAAAAGTATACAGTGTGAATAATTGATGGAAAATTTTGGCTCTGTGCTGTAATTGAAAATTTTGTTCATATTTAAAAATACAATCGAATTAAACTTTTATTTAGAAAATACAGAGGAAAGTGATGTTCAGTGAGTAGGAGATTGTTGTTTGACGATTACAGAGTGAAGTTATGTTGTTTTCTGAGTGAATTTCTTCAGGTTGATGTCATAATTATTTTATAGTGCGTGAAAACAGTTATCTTTTTACTTTGAAAATAGAATTGCCTTTCGCAGTTTTGATTTTAGTTTTCATTCATGTAGCTGACTGTATGGAATGGCTATTTTCACACATGGATGATGGTCCATTCTAATTGTGTTATGTTGATTGAAGAAAGTATTGGAATTGCTGTCTTTTTTATTTAGTTTTGTGAATCAGATGCCAATAAGTGGTACCACATGTGGAGCTCGATAGGATTTTGCTGTAATTAATGGTGGTATTACATGGCCTGTAGCGTAATCCGTCTCACAGAATCAATATTTGTGAATTGAGGTATACATTGTAGAGATATCCCCCTCCCCCTCCCCTTCCGTGTAGTGTTTTATGGTGAAGGGGTTGAGATATAAAGTTTATTGAGAAGACATTTCAAGTTGAGTAAATGATTTTAAGAAAATTGAGCAGAGTGTAAATCCGTCATTTATTTATGTAGCTGAGAGAAAGACACTTGGGACTTGACAATTTTGCATGTGAATCATGATCTGAGATAGTGCTGGGCATACTGGTGGAGTGTTGAGGATTTTGGACTTTTGTACATATTGAGACAGAGCTTTTAATGAATATTCTGAAGTATATCTATAGTAATATTGAAACTATAAAACCGTCATGTCTGTCTGTCTGTCTGATCACGATAATCTTCAAAACTGCAAGATGAATTTTCATGGAGTTTTCGAAAGCTTGGAGCAACATATAGCTTTATTTAATCAAAATGGAAACACGAAAAAAATGATACCGTAGTGCAAAGTTTTATCTAAAATCGTCTGCTCAACCTAGTAGTTCAGATGTTTAATCACTATGGGATAGTACACCAAAGAATCAATAGATCGTGCTGTTAGTTTCGCAGTAAAACAAACAATCAATAGATGGCACTGTTAATTTTGTTTAACTCAATGGCAGATGTATTTTAGGAAGTTTACTTCAGCGACAGAATTAAGCCCTGCAGCCCTGTCTTTACGAATACAAACTAACAGTGAATTTACTTGACTAGGATATACGAATTTACTGATTTCGGTTTGTGTATTAAAAACTTAATAACATATCTTTGCTTCTTTCGACAGGCTTTGTTTACATTTTTTGCTAGTAAAGAAGAATTTATTAAGTTTACTTTGTGATTTGAGTGCCTAATCATTACATTTGGATTTCGTTTTGTTTGTGAATAAAAATGTCTAGTAAACGGTGGAGTCTTTCTAAATATACGGGCTATGTGGTTTCAAGATTCAAATGAAGATCGTGAGATCAGACTTGCTGCGGCTCGAGAACATCAGGCTTTAAGTCACTCTTTGGAAACTTCGAAAAGCGAGGTGCGACATAACTCTGATGGAGAGCATTGTGCATTATCTGGCTCCTTAGAACTCTTAACTCACAGAGGCTTAAAGTTACATCTCTCCATCGTAACGTTATAGAAGTAGAAATTTTGGCAAGAAATGGTGAAGTCGAGTGAGTTTTTATATGCCGAATTTTGCTTATTCATAATAACTTATGCTTTCGCTTTTAATTTGTGCAATTCCCGATGAGCTTATGGTATGTCATGATCATAAAAAAGCACAAGTTCAAATGCTGGATACTGTGGACTTGGCCCTTAGTGTCAGTTACTTTTCGCACGGCTAGCTCTACGAGGGTCTCTCCCACGTTAGTGAAGCAAACAAGCTCTTCGTTCATGTCCCCAATCACACTAGTTCAGACGTTACATGCAAAGAAGCTTTACAAATCAAAAGTACAGAACATGTGAACATGTGATTGGTTTTGCTATACGTAGAAACTATGAATTATTGTTTAATTTTATAGTATTTCTAAATATCATCAATCTGCCTTACTGCGATAGCCGCCATCTTTAGTCACCTTCTTCATCCACTTGCTGTAGAAACAGCTAACCGCATTGCCCCAACTCCAGAGACTTATAAGAAACCATCAACGTTTTGTCGCTGGGCGCTTGCTAGCCGGCTGCATACCATTGCCTCGATCCTTCATCCAAGCCAATGCTTACCATGCCTTCAGTAACTGGGTCGCCGATAGCTCGCCAGCATAAACTTTATGATACAATTTGATGAGAAATTGAGAGAAAGGATATTCAGGCAAGTGCCAGGGAGTTAACAGGGAGGTTAGAAACTAATATTTTTACTTTACAGGGACAGATACATAGCTTACTACAAAAATGTGAACCCATTCGTGAAGACATTATGAGTAGATTTAATGTACTTAGACACGGTTAAGAGTAAAATTACATTCCGATTTTGATGAGATAATTTCAACTGATGAAAGTAAATTTGCCACTGTTGCAGTAGGTCAGACTAAATTTCAGAAGGTTCTAAATGCGCAGAATAAATAGTTAAAAGGAGAAAGTCAGAATTCAAGGGAGGAATGTGAAAGAATAATACAGGTTTGAGGTACAGCCTAGTCATGAAGTTGTCATTCAGGTCTAAGAACAAGTTATAAGTAAAACAACATTACTACAGGTGACACAAAAGATTTCTGAGTATGGTACCGCATCATAATGTAAAAAACTTTGCTGGAAAAAGCAACTTTTCAGCTACGGTTACAGTGACATTTTTCTGTTTGCACTTACAAAAGTGAGTCAAAAGGAACTTAGGAACAGAAAGCCAGTTGGAACTTCAACGTTTCGCGAATGACAATCTATGTACAGTGATGAACATTGATTATTTTTTGCTGCAAATCTAGAAATATTACTGAGTAGATTGCGGGTACCTATTCGTGATCACGCGCTTTATGATATATTGATCACTATAGTGGACTTTATGCGTTAATAAGATGGTGAATATTTTGTTGTTAGTTAACGAAATGGAATTGTTTCTATGTAGACCAGTGATGTTTACATAGTAATTGGGGAATCTGCTACCACTTTAAATAGGCAGTCAGCGAAGCTTTACTGAATTTGAATATTACTGTAATTTTATTTCATGACTGCGTGAATGGAACGGAAAAAACCCTAATAACTGATGCAGTGGGTCGTAACCTTTGCCATGCACTTCATAGTGGTTTGCAGAATATGGATGTCGATATAAATGTTAGAACTGTTGGAGAGGACTTCCACTGCATCCCAAGTGCCGCTGTCAGTGACAATGATCTCTCGTGAGGCGTCAAAACTGATTTCGTGTTCGCAGTGTTGCGCAAAAGCCATTTAGCCCTACGACGAATACGAATGATCAACACCACAGAGAGTTAGTCAGACATCGCCATCATTGGTCTCTTGAGAGATGGAAAAGGTTTTGTGGAGTGACAAGTTACTTACATTTTACGAAGGCGTGCTGAAAAGTAATGCCCCCAAATTTTTATGTGAAAACTCTTAAAACTTTTTAAATAAAAATTCCGAAGCATTACTTTTCAACACATCCTAGTATGTCTCGCAGTGGGCATGTGTTGACTTGGCAGATGCACGACGAACGGTATTTATGTGAATGTGTTGTTACTACAATAAGCTTCAGTGGATGTAGCGCGGTGGTTTGAAGCTGTTTTTTGTGATTTGGACTTGGGGTGTAAGTTTTAGTTGAGGCAAAATCAATAAAGGTGCTTATGAAAATACATTGTAGCACGCTTCCTGCACTGTGGAAACAATCTGAGATACCGTATTCCCTGTATCTGCAGGGACCATTTCAGCAGAAAACCTGATAGATAATAAGTCAAAAACCTGACCTGAACACCATGGAACATCATCTAACTAGAGAATCTATTGAATGTCAGATCAGTTGACCCTAAAAACCAGCAACAACTATTCTCCTTGACTCATGAAGACTGGAAAGAAGTACCCCAAGTTCAGAGTATCAGAATTTAGCGCATAATCTTACTCTGAAGATTTAGTTTTATAGAATAACCTAAAGTAAGTTCTACACATTGTGTTAAGTATCAGGGCCTTTAGGGTATGCGATCTATCGGCAACTGACGTGGAAACAAAATTTACTCTAATTGAACCCAACAGGTCTTACACGGTGTAGAGTATTTTAATGTGGGTGGCCATCGCAAATTTGCCACACCGTGTTATCGAAGCTGGGCCACTGTGGTGGTCAAAATGATGTGTTTTCTGTATGGCCACCTTGGAGGTGTTCACGATCAGCGATGTACTTTGAGCCGAAATTAGAGACAGTATATCTGGCTATCCTCAAGAGGACAAATTGTCGTGCTATCACTTGTAATAGTTCAAAATGGTGCAAATGGCTCTGAGCACTATGGGACTTAACATCTATGGTCATCAGTCCCCTAGAACTTAGAACTACTTAAACCTAACGAACCTAAGGACATCACACAACACCCAGCCATCACGAGGCAGAGAAAATCCCTGACTCCGCCGGGAATCGAACCCGGGAACCCGGGCGCGGGAAGCGAGAACGCTACCGCACGACCACGAGCTGCGTGCACTTGTAATAGTTAAAGGACGTAAACTCATAACCGTGAAAAGATATCTATCCCACTCCATTTCACTTCCTTGTGGCAACTATGGAACATGTTCCATATGGCAGGTTAAATCACTGTGTCTCCAACACCCGCCCCTGGTAATGTGCTGGTACTACATTTTAAGAACATTTATTTAATGAATGTATTAAGAAGTAGTAAAAATCAGTTAGTTTAACGAGGATGTCACGGTATGTATTCAAACACTGTGTCTATGAAAACATTGCCTAGTATTCGAGGTGGGAGTGATTTTTAATTGTTAACTCCTTTGGTTGGTTGATAAAGCTGAATTTTGTGAGGCCTTTAAAACAATTCAAGCTCGACGGATACTGCTACATGACTGAACGTTCGCTTTTTCGTCACAAATAGGCTTCACTCTGATATCTCATCATACAGCGGTCAATGCCTCGATATGAAAGAACGTTTGACGGTTGCTGAAAATCTTCGGACCAACAGAATGCAGTTTCACATGTCCTCTCAGTCACATACCATTATATTTTTGTACTTCTTCATTTTTCATCGAGATACTTAAGAGATTGACGTACCACAATAGATGACAAGGAGTATACGTGTTTCGTGGAGTGAGAATTCTTACGTCCGTGTCCGTGAACATACTTCTCAACTCTCCATTCTATACTGATCTTGAAAAATTGACACAATACGGTTTTCTGTACTGACGTTACTATCAGATCACATCTGAAAATGAAATTATCAGTAATACACACATGTTTAGGCTGGTGAAAACGAACGCATATCTTGACTTTTTTAGCCTCCGCCTCTGCCTTTCAAAGATTTTAAAGGGCAAGGCTGAATTCCGAGTTCCATATCATTGTTGGTTTGTTTTCTCGCTATGCCCTTTGCATATGATCAATGTTGCCGGTATAGCAGTTCACATGAATCAGCTGGATGCGGACTTTTCTGGCCTTGTCTTCTCCCCCCTCCATTATCACGTGGAACGGATCCAAGGAGCAACAAAAACCAGTTTCAGAAAAATGCGGGATAATGTCCTTACGTTTGATGTCACATAGAATGGGGTGTTAAGTACTGTCGATTATTAATAGAAGAGGTGCTCTAGAGCGCCTCAGAAGTTCATTATCTTTAGGCATGCGTAAGGAGAAAGCGAAAATTAAACAGACGAATAGATTATAGAAGCAAGTATAGAGTGGGCTTTCTAGGAAATCTGTCGGTAATATCTTATAAAATATTATAATGTTGCTCTGTTATTTTTCAGATTATCGGTAATACCCCGATAGTGAGCTTAACTTTTTATGATACTATTACTACTAATAGAAATAAATACCCTGTGGAAACTAAATGGTAAACATAAACTGGCAAGTTTGTTCTGTTTGTTAATCTGGGTTATTCATGAACATCATATGTTTCAAATTTCCTACAGCGTACGTGACACGCACATATTTATGTTACTGTAATTTGTTTTGGAGACCACTGACCTAAAATGGATTTGGTGTTAACGACGTATTTAACTCGCTAAGGTTATCACATTTCTTTTTAGGCTTGAGTTTTATTTGTGGACTGAAACTTTCATTCATCATTGAAATGTACACCAGTGTTGATCCTCCGAATAATTTCAGTCTTGAATCAACATATTTGCTTATAGCAAGCAACTCGATCCTAATTCAGCCATCCAGGCACGGGTAACGTACCAAAAAAAGTGCCCCGATATGCTTGTACTCAGCAATCATAGGTCTATTTAAAATGTAGCTTTGCACAAATATGATACAAATAAAAATGATAATGATAATAATAAAAATAATCGGAATAGTAATGAGCTTCGAAAACAAATTACTTTAATTTATCCTTAACCTGAATCAAGAGCTAGGGTAGTATGGATATGTTCTGTTGTTATTTATGTATCATCAGGAAACCAATCAGTACGGTACTGTATAATATTTGTCAAGATGTTGCATGGTTACGTATGACACAGTAAAAAAAAAATTGAGATGTAAACTAATTACAACGTTTGGGAGACACATGTGCAATCTGTAGATCCGCGTTTGTAGCTGAGGAGTCTCCTAATTTGTCTGCCATATGGAAAAATTAGACCCATTTTCTAATACGGCCAAGGGCTTTTTCCTAGTTTAAAAGATGGAACGGTGGGAACTCAGTCTCGTAAGGACAACTGAGGAGCTACTTGAAGGAGAAATAGCGGCTCCGATTAGGTAAAGTTGACATTAGCAGTTGGAAGAACGTTGTACTAACAACGTGCCCGTCCTAATTAAAGGTCAGTGTTGTCTTTCGTAGATGCTGAGAGAGCCGTCGACCTGCTTTGGTTGCGTGGCTCCTTTGGGTCAATTGCGTAGTTTATTTAACTTCTATAATTCGTAAACTGTCACCACTAAACTGTTGCATTACATGCTGTATATCATGTCTGTGTTACGGCCGTATTACCGTTCAGGTATTCTGCATCTTCCAGTTTGCCTGGCAGAACAATTGAGATAACAGTTCTCCATTATCAATGAAATGTTGAGTTCACCGGAGATCAAGGGGTAAATATTGCCCGTCATACATAGTTGGGGATTAAAAAAAAATTAAGACGCTTTGTTATGAAGTATGCTGCAGAACAGTGGACTTATTTTTTTCTTCCGAATTTGCCCAATTATGGACCGCGTAGAATTTAAGGCAATTTTTGGCCTTCCTTTTCCTCTCTTTCCGAAACGTCTTCGTTCTTTCACTTCTTTTCTTTCTCTCCTCCTCGGAAGTGTAATGCGTGAACCCCCTCGTTAGATGTGTCTTTTCAAATGATTTTATGCTATTGACTTTGCTTCTGAATTCTTCTCTGTTTTGGACCATCTCTTGTGTAATACCAGTTCCTTGTGCATCAGTTTTGACCTCTTCTACACATTTAGAGTTGGACTTTAATGATGTGACGTAACTGAAGAGCTTTGTGCTTAGTGAGTATTCTTCAATTCTTGCTAGGTTTCCGCATTGTGCCCGTTAACTTTTTGATGTACTTGTACAGCTCCTCTTTTTTCCTATTCTTCCACTTTCCATTAATAGCGTTGTCAGTCCCTAGAATTTTCCTGAGAATTTACCTTTCCTTCTTTTCAAGTTCCTGTAACTGCACCTTTTTAATTAAAATAAGAGACTCCGAAACAAAGAGTCTTTCTGAATTATAGTGCCTGATTTTGGCCTTGTAGTATATCGCACGTTTGTTGTTCATGTTTTGTGTCAGTTTGTAATCAATATCTAACTTCCTGGCCCTTCCTTTCACTGACTCTTTGTGCAGTCCATTGGGTTGGATTCAATCTCCTAAGTGTCTGAATTTATCTGTCCTGCTGATCTTTCCATATCTTACCTCCATGTATTTCTCTCCTCTTCGCATGATACTTTGAGACCCATTTTTCCAGCGATTTTATGCAAGATGTCCAACAGTCTTTGAGGGCGTTTCCGGTTTCTGGCTAAAAGGACAAGGTCAACGGCGAAAACTAAGTACCTAATTTCCAAACTGTTTCCTTTCTTCCCAAGGTACATTCAGTTATTCCTTCAAACTTCAGAACTTCTTTCCAGATACTCGTTATTTTTTACGGGACGATACTGCTGGGGATAGAGCTGGGGATGATTCGTCTCCTTGCCTGACTCCTGTCTTTATTTCAAATGGCTCAGAGACTTCTCCAATAAAACTTAACTTTCGAAATGGTGTCTGTCAGGATCTGTTTTACGATTTCCTTCCTTTTTCTATCATTTCCGGATTCCTCTAAAACGTTAAATAAAGTTTGTCTCTGAGTTTAGTCTTATGTTTTATTGAAGTCGACAAAAATTACTGCTGTGTTCTGGTTTCTTATCGCTCTAGTGCTCAGAGTGCTCTTGAGATTGACAGTCTGTCCCACGTACGACCTGCCTTTTCGCCTGATATTATCCAATGAGGTGATCAGTCTGTTTTTCAACTTTTATCAGCAGTACTTTGGAGAGTACCTTATAACCAACTGAAAGTAAGGAGATCCCTCTATAGTTGTTCGGATCCGTTCGGTTGCCTTTTCTACGAAATGGATATATGAGCACACATTTTCAGTCTGTCGGAATCTTTTCACTTTTACATATTTCTTCTATAACGGGGTGCATTCCATTTGCAGCGACTTGCTCTTCAATCTTCCACCTTTCTGTCACAATACCATCTTCTCCTGGTGCCTCTTTATCTTTGAGCTCCTTGATTACCTGCCTGATTACACTGGGGTTTCGAGTCTGACTTATTGTGGATTTTTTTCTGAAAGTCCAGTCTTTCCTGAGGCTCTTCGCAGTTTTGCAGCACTCTGAAATAGCGCGAACAGTTTTCTTTGTCGTTTGTAACTATGCTCCCCTCCGTCCGCCTAAAGTTCAGATTTGGAGGTTGATATTCCTGCAACTCCTGTTTGAAGGTCCTGTAAAACACCATGTTGTCGTTGTTCTTTTTGAACTCTTCTTCCACTTCTTCCGCCCTGATTTTGTCATATTTCCTCTTATCTGCTCTTATAATCTTGGATGTTTCTTTCCTTTCATTCTTAGGGTCTTCCCATTTCTCCTCAGTTTTCTTAGACTTCCACCTCTTCCAGGATTTTAATTTTCATTCGAGTGCTTCGTCACACTATTCACTCCATCACCTGCGCTTCCGTTTTCGCGAAGGGTCTACCAAACCTTCGGATGCCTTAGTTAAGGCTTCTTCGATTTCTTCTCAGTTGATCATATCCGTATTAGCCATATTTCTGAGATACTTATCTTTGTTTTGCTTCAGTGCCTATGTATTGATTTTAGGTTTCATGTTTATCTTCGGCTCGGGTCTGCTTGGCTAACATCTTCCTGTGATCTCTGAGAGGTAATGGTCTGAGTCGAGGTATGTGCAGTTTGTTACTTGAAATCACCAAGCAAGAGTTTACCATGAGGGTGAGGGATTTTAGATGCCGCGTCTTACAGAGTTTTTCAAGAGTTGTCCACATTTTCTAATTTTCTCCTGTTATTTTCAATTATGAGACATGCATACTGACAACAGAATACCCTTTACTTTCCAGACTCAAAGAAGAGAAATGAAATCCTCTCTAATGGTGGCGTAAAACTGATGATGAATTCAGTTACGTTCTTCTTGATTACCATGGCTGTTCCAGTTATGTTTGAGCTATTTTATACTGCAGATTTCCCTTATAGATTCTATACCTCTCTGAATCTATTGGTTGTTCATAAAAGTACCTGGTCTCTTTCAAAGCTAGTATGTAGATGTTTCTCGCTTCCAAAACGTTGATCAGTTGCTTTAATTTTCAGGTTTTCTGGAGCATATTTATGTTCTAAGTTCGGAGTAGATGCGTTCGTTTGTGTCGTATCTTCTGTGCCGAGGTCTGGGAAGCTCCGACTCTTCCCTGCATGAGATTTTAGGCTCTACAGAATCTGACGGTTTGGTTGCACCGCTCATGGAAGTGGAGGATTTCCGTTTGCCGTTACCTCCTGGCCGGCCGCTGTAGCCGAGCGGTTCTAGGCGCTTCAGTCCGGAACCGTGCTCCTGCTACGGTCGCAGGTTCGAATCCCGCCTCGTGCATGGATGTGTGTGATGTCCTTAGGTTAGTTAGGTTTAAGTAGTTCAAGTTCTAGGGGACTGATGACCTCAGATGTTAAGTCCTATTGTGCTTAGAGCCATTTGAACCACTTTACCTCCTGGAGTAATCTTTATCGAAATTGTTTTTATCATGTCTTATGTTGAACATAGTTGAGAGGGTGTATATAGACCATTCCACAAATTTAAGACTGAGGTTTTAAGCCTCAGAGTTAATTTTAGAACGCCTCTAACCCAGAGAACAGACGCCGCACGGTTTTTACTTCAGACTCTTCCACCTCTTGAGCTTTTACACTGCATCTGAAAGCAGAGCTGCTTCATCCGCCAGCTCAGCCGTTCCGATGGTCATCTCCGTCTTCACTGCCGTTGATGTCTTCGACATAAACCTGGATAGAGGCACTCACCCAGGCCAGCTCAACCATGGTTTTTTAAAGAGTTGTTACTCCTTCCCCTCCTCTTTCATAACTGGGCTTGGGATCGGCTACGGTGAAATTGTATTTATTTTATTGCCGGCCCATGTGAGCAAGCGGTTCTAGGCGCTTCAGTCCGGAACCGCGCTGCTGCTACGCTCGCAGGTTCGAATCCTGCCTCGGGCATGGGTGTGTGTGATGTCCTTAGGTTAGTTATGTTTAAGTATTTCTAAGTCTAGGGGACTGATGACCTCAGATATTAAGTCCCATAGTGCTTAGAGCCATTTGAACCATTTTGAACTTATTTTATTATTCACTTATATCGGATGTTCATAAATTAGTTATACAATGGTAACCTTTAATTGTGAAAATTTAAAGACGAGGGACCCCCAATAAGTAGAGCAACACATTTTTTAATGAAAGCTGATTAATTTTATCCAGAATTCTGAAACAACATATCATTCCCCACTCTTTTGGGTACAAAATCCTATTTTTCAACACAATATTTGTTCTGTGCGACGGCCTTACGACACCTTACTGGGAAGGCCTTCATGACCACACCGTACCATTCTACTAGTCGATGTCGGAGCCAACGTCGTGCTACAGCAATAATCCCTACAAACATCAACGAGCTGCTGCGCGCTGAGTGCGTCCTTGATTGGGTCAAACAGAGGGAAGTCAGAAGGTGCCTTGGGGTGGATGAGGACGAATAGTTTAATGAAGTTTTGTGAGCTCCTATCGGGTGCGCAAATTTGTGTCAGGTCTTGCGTTGTCATGGGGAAGGAGAACTTCGTCTGCATTTTTGTGGCGACAAACACACTGAAGTCGGTTCTTCCATTTCTTAAGGACGGCACAATACACTTCAGAGTCGGGGTTGATCGTTGCGCCATAAGGGAGGACATCAAACAGGACCAGAAGACCGTCGCTATGACTTTACTGGCTGAACGTGCAGCTTTGAACTTTCTCTTCAGGAGAGAGATGATGTGGCGCCATTCCATGGATTGCTGGTTTGTTTCCGGTTCGAAGTAATGAACCCATGTTTCATCGTCTGTGACAATGTTTGACAAAAAACTGTGTAAGTAGGATGTTTAGGTTTTTATGTTGGTAACGCCATGTAATGCTCTATATGAAAATCACCCACTGTGATGTGTGTAGTCTGTGGCTGGTTTGCATTGTTGGAATTTGCTATTGTAGTGTTGGGCAGTTGGCTGTTAACAGCGCGTAGCGTTGCGCAGTTGGAGATGAGCCGCCAGCAGCGGTGGATGTGGGGAGAGGAAATGGCGGAGTTTTGAGAGCGGATGATCTGGACGTGTGTCAGTGAGTCAGTAAATTTGTAAGACTGGATGTCATGAACTTCTATATATATATCATGACTTTTGAACACTATTAGGTAAATACATTGTTTGTTCTCCATCAAAATCTTTCATTTGCTAACTATGCCTATCAGTAGTTAGTGCCTTCAGTAGTTAGAATCTCTTATTTAGCTGGCAGTAGTGGCGCTCGCTGTATTGCAGTAGTTCGAGTAACGAAGATTTTTGTGAGGTAAGTGATTTGTGAAAGGTATAGGTTATTGTTAGTCAGGGCCATTCTTTTGTAGGGATTTTTGAAAGTCAGATTGCGTTGCGCTAAAAATATTGTGTGTCAGTTTAGTGTTGATCAGAATAGGCAAAGAGCGAAATGTCTGAGTACGTTCAGTTCTGCTCAGCTGTTTGAAAATCAAATAATGTAAGAGGTTTATCAGCACAGTAATTCATTAATTTTTCTAAGGGGACGTTTCAACAGTAGTGATCAGCCCAGTAATGTGCAAGCAATTCCGCACAGATGGTCCTTCGTTGCTCTGTATGATCTTCTATTAGGCAGCGAGGAACCCAGAGGTTACACACCTTTGAGTACGCTGTCTAGTAGACAGGTGTGTCAGCATGTTTGTGATCTGCCGATCACCTCGAATGAGACTGTCCGCACGATCCAACGATATAGTACTCACAGCTGTGTGCAACCGGCCGGCATGCTGAAGATAGGACACGTTTGCGCAACCTTGTTGCGATGATGTCAGACGCCTCACCCAATGACTCACCGTGCTTTTGTTCACTGTCAGGTCTCCGTAGACATTCTGCAAGCGGCTATGAATATCTGCGATGCTCTGGTTTTCTGCCGAAAGAAACTCATTGTTAGCTCTCTGCTTGGAACGCACCTCCGTTGCAAACGCTGTTTGGAAAGCTATGGCCGGCCAGAGTGGCCGAGCGGTTCTAGGCGCTACAGTCTGGAACCGCGTGACCGCTACGGTCGCAGGTTCGAATCCTGCCTTGGGCATGGATGTGTGTGATGTCCTTAGGTTAGTTAGGTTTAACTAGTTCTAAGTTCTAGGGGACTGATGACCTGAGAAGTTAAGTCCCATAGTGCTCAGAGCCATTTGAGCCATTTTTGAAAACTATGTAGCGCCACCACCTATCGGAACTTCACGAAACTATAGGGGCTGAGGCGGGAATATTCCATGATGTCCCACAACAGATTCGGTTTTCTTTTTCAATTGAAACTGGACGAGACAAAAAATGTGTTGCATTACTTATTGAACGCCCCTCACAACCTTCAAAATGTTTGATACGGCACTGAATGCAATATACGAGGGCTATCCACAAAGTACATTACGTTTTGGAATTAAAAATAAATAAAGTATTGGAAATTTTTTTTATTATATACAGATGAAAGCCACACTTAAACACTACTTTTCTACATAGTTGCCATTTAAATTAAGGCACTTATCGTAGCGATGGACGAGCTTGGAAATTCCTTCGTCGTAAAATTCGGCCGCCTGCGCCTTCAACCACGTGGTTACCTCTTCTTGAAGCTGTGCGACTCATTACTCGATCGCATCGTTACTGGTAACGAAACATGGGTTAAGCATGTGAACTGCGAGACAAAATTGCAGTCAATGCAGTGGGGGCACACAAATTCCCCCCAAAAACCCAAGAAATGCATGCAGACAATGTCGGCAAGGAAGGTGATGGCGACTGTCTTTTGGGACAGAAAAGGTGTGATTTTTGTGGATTTCCTGGAAAGAGGCACTACAATAAACTCTCAAAGGTATTGCCAAACTCTGCACAACCTCAGAAGAGCAATACAAAACAAGCGCAGGGGAAAGTTGGGCTCAAAGATCTTGCTGATTCACGACAACGCCCGGGCCCACACGGCAAATGCCACTCTTGAAGTTCTCGAATCTTTTAAGTGGGAGTTGTTTCCTCATCCGCCGTA
Organism: Schistocerca piceifrons; assembly: GCF_021461385.2. Lineage (NCBI taxonomy): Eukaryota > Metazoa > Arthropoda > Insecta > Orthoptera > Acrididae > Schistocerca > Schistocerca piceifrons. The sequence continues at coordinate 125,712,327 of NC_060149.1, forward strand.
CAGTCCCGACCTGGCACCGAGCGACTTCCACTTATTCCCAACAATGAAGAAGTGGTTGGCTATGCAGTGTTTTGATGACGACGCACAGCTTCAAGAAGAGGTAACCACGTGGTTGAAGGCGCAGGCGGCCGAATTTTACGACGAAGGAATTTCCAAGCTCGTCCATCGCTACGATAAGTGCCTTAATTTAAATGGCAACTATGTAGAAAAGTAATATTTAAGTGTGGCTTTCATCTGTATATAATAAAAAAATTTCCAATACTTTATTTATTTTTAATTCCAAAACGTAATGTACTTTGTGGATAGCCCTCGTATCTTCAAGTTTTATTCCCACCAAACACTGTTTGTTCCGACGTTCCAGCTGGGTGGCATGTGCGAATGAGTTATTCCAACAGTCGTCATGGAGTCGTATAACAGTGCAGAGCGTGTAAATGTTGTTTATAGTTTCATGAATCCATATCCGCTACTACAGTTCAGAGAAAATTTAAGACTAAATAGCGCAAGCCACCACCTCAAAGACAAACTGTTATTAATTGGTACAATCGTTTCCCCGAAACTGTCTGTGTATCAAATGGGACGTCAGGTCAGGGTCGGCCAACAGTCTCTGGCGCAGGTGTTGAACAAGTTCGGCAGTCTTACATTCGTAGTCCAGGTAAATCAACAAGATGTGCCAGCTTAGAATTGAATGTGTCTAGTGCTACAGTGTGGAAGGTGTTGCGATGAGGCCTGTCATTCAAACCCTGCAGACCGGAACTGCTGCATGCTTCAAGCTTAAAGAGAAAGCGCCAAAGGAAAACGAGCTCAGTTTTGTGTAAAAACGTTTAACAAAATGCAGACTGAAGATGATTATCGTAATAAAATTGTGTTCAGTGACTAAGTCACCTGCCACAACTGCGTTAAAGTGAATCGGCATAATATTCGGATATGCGTTGATGAGAAAGCACGCCACGGAATCGGACATGTACGGGACTCGTTTAAGGTAAATATTGTTTACACTGTAAGCCGTAACAAGATTTACGGTCCTCTCTTTTTTGCCAAACCAACTGTAACTGACATATCGTACCAGGACATGACTGAACATTATCTAATGTCTCAGTTACAAGAAGGTATGGGCACAGAATTTATTTTGTAGCAAAACGACTCGCCACCACATTATCATCGTGAAGTTGTCGTGTATCTCCGTAGGAATATGACGATTAGGATTGGACGTGGTGGAACGATATCTTGGCCACCATGATCACCTGATTTAACCCCAATGGACTTCTGTGTATGGGGTTACATTAAAGACAGAGTCTTTGTTCCTCCGCTTCCTGGAAATGTCGAAGAACCGTGACAACTGATACCACAGGCAGTTGCCGCCATACATCAAGACTTGCTTCATAGAATTTGGCAGGAAACTGATTATAGATGGGACATTCGTCTCGTTACAAAAGGTAGCCACAGTGAACTTTGGTAAATAAAACTTGAAGATATACTGCATTCAGTGCTGAATCAAACATTTCTGTAAATTGTTTACCTTTTTCACATTTAAATATTTTTTTATATAACTAATTTATGAACACTCAGTATTACTTTTTGCCAATGCACTCTTTGTACCACTTAAGTAGAATCATGACATTCTCTTCGAATGCAATCAGTAGTCGCCTCTTGGAAATTTGTGTATGGTAAACAATTTGCAGTGTTATTTTTGCTGATATGATCGTGCCATTTTCACTGTTTAAGATGTACGTCATGTTAGATTCGTAATGTTCAAAGATACTGTATTGTGTGTTGACTTTTTATGAATTCCTGAGAGTTCTTTCCCCCTCTGCCGCTTTAAATGTCTTGCATGCCTTTGTCATCAGATAAGAAAAACGTTTGTCCAGGTCTAATACCGTCTGGGAAGTAACTGATCTAGTACACAGCTCAACAAAAGTCTGAAATACTATCGTAAAATGTAATGTACGATACTAGAGGTCTCGCTGACCTAGGCACTTCATGCATTAACCAGTTAGAGCCAATATACTGGACGGTGTTTATTACTGGGATGCTTTGTGGCCGTTTCCCAGTCATGTAAACATACCACAGCCGCAGCGGCACACCGCGAGCAATCCAGTATCAACAAAACTTCATTCAGTTTGTGTTCAGCACTGCAGTAGCATGCTACATAGAGGGATACAACACTTACACGGAATCAAGATAGTGGCTTTACTTTCAGCAGGTAATACACAGGAATATGCTGCTGATCGGCTACATGTCACTCAAAGTAATGTGTCTAAGGCGTAGACAAAGTACAGAGAAACGGGAAATGTGAACGATGAATCTCGCAGTGGTCGTCCTCGTATGACAACACCAACACAGGACCGTTTCCTCCAACTGTCGGCTCGCTGCGCCCAACATCAGCTGCCAGAAATATTGGAAATGACTTTTCCCAGGCAAAAGGGATTCATATCTCAGACAAAACAGTGCGTAGAAGATTCCATCAGGATGGTCTTCATTCCAGAAGACCAATGAGAAGTTTTGCACCCAACCAACGGAACCGACGCAGTCGAAGAACCTGGGCTCTTGCACATCAACATTGGACCATTGCAGAATGGAGTAATGTCATGTTTGCTGACGAGTCCAGGATTAGTTTGCGACTGGACACTAGATGTTTTAGGGTTTGGAGAAGCGCTAGACGACACCAGTGGATAACAATGCAAGACCGCAACTTTCTATAGTAGTAATTTCAAAGATGCGACATCAACTGAAAGTTTTGATCAGCACAGTCCCCAGACATGAATACAACTGAGCATGCATGGGACCTGTTGATGGTGGCCATTCCACAGCGTCCGAATCCTACTGACAATCCTCAGGACCTCACTGAAACTTCCATTGAGGATTGGGACCTCATACCCGAAGATAAACTTGATGGTCTCATCTAGAGTATGCCTCGCAGAGTGGAAGAACTGATCTGTGTGCGGGGAGGACATACGCACTACTAAAGACTGATAATCATCTTCACAAGATAAAGATTTTCACTGTTTTTGTTTCCAGCCTGTACACTTAGGAGAAAATCTGCATTTTTGTAATGATTTTTTTGTAACTAACCAAAATAGTACCTGTTTTCAGAAGGAATTATGTTTATCTTGTTAATAAGATATCGTACAAATCTCATTGGGTGTACTACAAGAAGTCATTGTAGTAAACTGTATGATATTCCAAACTTTTGTTGAGGTGCGTACTTTAAGGATAGTATTGGATCCAGTATGCTTTCCACGTGTTTTAAGAAATGATAAACGTTCCAACAGAGATGCAGATTTATTTGAGACCTTCGCATTCTATTTTCTTTCTGCCTTATCCTTCAGGTATAAATAGAATCTATTATAGTTAACACTTTCATTTCCAGTGATTTAAAGATAATTTAAAAGTATTTAGCAATAAATGTTCTGGAGAATCTTAAAATATGCCAGCTGTATATTTTTGTAAATATGAAACTGGTAGAGCGTTGGGTCTCTAAGGCGAACATCTATATTGAGTTCCACACGTCACTAACATGTATAGGGTGTTCAAAAGTGACGCAACCTGTTGTTTTTGAGTTTTCGTTGATCCACAGTACACAAGACGTATCATTCATCAGGAGACTCTACATCTATCTACAACTACATCCAAACTCCGCAAGCCACCTGACGGTGTGTGGCGGAGGGTACCCTGAGTACCTCTATCGGCTCTCCCTTCTATTCCACTCTCGTGTTGTTCGTGAAAATAAGGATTGTCGGTATGCTTCTGTGTGGGCTCTAATCTCTCTGATTTTATCCTCATGGTCTCTTCGCGAGATATACGTAGGAGGAAGCAATATACTGTTTGACTCTTCGGTGAAGGTATGTTCTCGAAACTTCAACAAAAGCCCGTACCGAGCTACTGAGCTTCTCTCCTGCAGAGTCTTCCACTGGAGTTTATCTATCATCTCCGTAATGCTTTCGCGATTACTACACTCCTGGAAATTGAAATAAGAACACCGTGAATTCATTGTCCCAGGAAGGGGAAACTTTATTGACACATTCCTGGGGTCAGATACATCACATGATCACACTGACAGAACCACAGGCACATAGACACAGGCAACAGAGCATGCACAATGTCGGCACTAGTACAGTGTATATCCACCTTTCGCAGCAATGCAGGCTGCTATTCTCCCATGGAGACGATCGTAGAGATGCTGGATGTAGTCCTGTGGAACGGCTTGCCATGCCATTTCCACCTGGCGCCTCAGTTGGACCAGCGTTCGTGCTGGACGTGCAGACCGCGTGAGACGACGCTTCATCCAGTCCCAAACATGCTCAATGGGGGACAGATCCGGAGATCTTGCTGGCCAGGGTAGTTGACTTACACCTTCTAGAGCACGTTGGGTGGCACGGGATACATGCGGACGTGCATTGTCCTGTTGGAACAGCAAGTTCCCTTGCCGGTCTAGGAATGGTAGAACGATGAGTTCGATGACGGTTTGGATGTACCGTGCACTATTCAGTGTCCCCTCGACGATCACCAGTGGTGTACGGCCAGTGTAGGAGATTGCTCCCCACACCATGATGCCGGGTGTTGGCCCTGTGTGCCTCAGTCGTATGCAGGCCTGATTGTGGCGCTCACCTGCACGGCGCCAAACACGCACACGACCATCATTGGCACCAAGGCAGAAGCGACTCTCATCGCTGAAGACGACACGTCTCCATTCGTCCCTCCATTCACGCCTGTCGCGACACCACTGGAGGCGGGCTGCACGATGTTGGGGCGTGAGCGGAAGACGGCCTAACGGTGTGCGGGACCGTAGCCCAGCTTCATGGAGACGGTTGCGAATGGTCCTCGCCGATACCCCAGGAGCAACAGTGTCCCTAATTTGCTGGGAAGTGGCGGTGCGGTCCCCTACGGCACTGCGTAGGATCCTACGGTCTTGGCGTGCATCCGTGCGTCGCTGCGGTCCGGTCCCAGGTCGACGGGCACGTGCACCTTCCGCCGACCACTGGCGACAACATCGATGTACTGTGGAGACCTCACGCCCCACGTGTTGAGCAATTCGGCGGTACGTCCACCCGGCCTCCCGCATGCCCACTATACGCCCTCGCTCAAAGTCCGTCAACTGCACATACGGTTCACGTCCACGCTGTCGCGGCATGCTACCAGTGTTAAAGACTGCGATGGAGCTCCGTATGCCACGGCAAACTGGCTGACACTGACGGCGGCGGTGCACAAATGCTGCGCAGCTAACGCCATTCGACGGCCAACACCGCGGTTCCTGGTGTGTCCGCTGTGCCGTGCGTGTGATCATTGCTTGTACAGCCCTCTCGCAGTGTCCGGAGCTAGTATGGTGGGTCTGACACACCGGTGTCAATGTGTTCTTTTTTCCATTTCCAGGAGTGTAAATGGTCCTGAAACGAAGCGTGCTGCTCTCCGTTGGATCTTCTCTATATCTATTGCATTTCCTTAGGATTCTTCCAATGAATCTCAGTCTGGCATCTGCTTTACCGACGATCAACTTTATATGATCACTCCATTTTAAATCACTCCTAATGCGTACTCCCGGATAATTTACGGAATTAACTGCTTCCAGTTGCTGACCTGCTATTTTGTAGCTAAATGATAAGGGATCTATCTTTCTATGTATTCGCAGCACACTACACTTGTCCACATTGAGACTCAATTGCCATTCCCTGCACCATGCGTCAGTTCGCTGCAGATCCTCCTGCATTTCAGTACAATTTTCCATTGTTACAACCTCTCGATACACCACAGCATCATCCGCAAAAAGCCTCAGTGAACCTCCGATGTCATCCACAAGGTCATTTATGTATATTGTGAACAGCAACGGTCCTACGACACTCCCCTGCGGCACACCTGAAATCACTCTTACTTCGGAAGACTTCTCTCCATTGAGAATGACATGCTGCGTTCTGTTATCTACGAACTCTTCAATCCAATCACACAATTGGTGTCAAGGTACCCTCCGCCACACACCGTGAGGTGGCTTGCGGAGTATGTAGATGTAGATGCTTCATAGCAGTTAACAGTTGCTCCTTAGCAAGTGTCATTCGTTTGTGTAGCAATTGTCAAGCAGTGTATTTCTCCTTGTAGTCGTTCACGTTACGCTAGAATTGCCCAAGCCTGCAGTATAGCGAAATCATATACAATAGTTTCTAGAAGCGTAGCCGGCCGGAGTGGTCGTGCGGTCCTAGGCGCTACAGTCTGGAGCCGAGAGACCGCTACGGTCGCAGGTTCGAATCCTGCCTCGGGCACGGATGTGTGTGATGTCCTTAGGTTAGTTAGGTTTAATTAGTTCTAAGTTCTAGGCGACTTATGACCTCAGAAGTTAAGTCGCATAGTGCTCGGAGCCATTTGAACCTAGAAGCGTATAAGAGTGTTGGAATAAATGAAAAGTATGTACGGCAGATAATAGGAGAAATGGGAAGTGACGCCTCTTACCACTGACCCTTCCCCCCCCCCCCCCTCCCCCAAAATTATGCTTTATACATGGTAAAGGTCCATCGATTTGACGCTATACTGCTCCGCTTGTCGACTTCATGGCTGGGGATAAGAATCGTGACATCATGCAGCATGCGTAAGTTTGGGCAGATGGTAGGCGGCGGCCAGGTGGAGGATACGGCGGCAGCGAGGATCAAGGATCACGGCTGCTGGCCTTCACCCGCGCCGGGGTCGCGCCGTCCTCGTGCCTCCCCGCCACCAGTTCTCGGGTTTCGAACCTAGCCGGCAGCCGCGGCCGGCGAGCTGCGGCCTCAAGACCCGCTGTGTCAAGGGGCGACCCCGCGTCCTCTGCACGTTGCGGCATTATCCCGTCCACACTGACCTATTCCGTCTCTCGTAACAAACAACGTACAGCAACAATAAACGACCTTCTCGTGGCTGCTAGCACCGTTTCCGAAAACAACAGTCGTATTGACCACAGTTCGTACTCTTTTCATACGACATTCGAAGAGACGTGGATAGAAGTAAAAGGTTATATTACAACAACCAAAAAAAGCTTTAGATTCTTACTAACGATAAAAATCTACTGTACACTTTGTAGTCGAGTTTGCAACTGGCTTGAGGATTTCTTGAAAGACAGGACGTAGCACGTTATCTTAATTCGAGAGTCATCCACAGAGACATAGGTAATCTCGCCCATGTTTAAAGATGCACATTAAACACCGTCTCTCAAATCGTTTATTTTTACTCGGGTTATGAGTCGCGGGCGAGGTGTAAAGACACTGTACGCTCGGCTTCTCTTCTGCTAAAGCATCTATATACTTTACTTTGGAGGAATAGTTGACTGATTAATCAGTTGTCAGCAAGCGAGAATTTGCAGTAAGCGTGTCCAAGTACACGGTGGGACGAAGTATTCTGCATTTGGCTTTCCGCTTCTGCACGCTGTTCTGGGCTCCCTTGTTTCCTGAGCCGTCGGGACTATTCGCATCGCGAGGACACCGCCTACACTCGTAAGATGATCTGTACGATGTTTCATATGAACGGCTGTTTCTGTGCTGCAACATTTAGGAATCTATGGTTAGACCTTTGCTAGCAAGTGCTGTTTGACGTAATATTTCGTTACAGAATTTTCAAAAAAATGTTCAAATGGCTCTGAGCACTATGGGACTTAACTTCTGTGGTCATCAGTCCCCTAGAACTTAGAACTACTTAAACCTAAAGAACCTGAGGACATCACACACGTCCGCAGCTCGTGGTCGTGCGGTAGCGTTCTCGCTTCCCGCACTCGGGTTTCCGGGTTCGATTTCCGGCGGGGTCAGGGATTTTCACTGCCTCTTGATGACTGGGTGTTGTGTGATGTCCTTAGGTTAGTTAGGTATAAGTAGTTCTAAGTTCTAGCCGGCACGGTAGCTCAGCGTGTTCGGTCAGAGGGTTAGCTGCCCTCTGTAGTAAAAAAACTGAGTTAATCGATCAACAACGAACTTCAACGAGCGTCAGGTGACGTCCGCCACGAACAATTCAAACGAACAAAATGATATTAAAAAAAAGGTGGGGGGGACTGATGACCATAGATGTTAAGTCCCATAGTGCTCAGAGTCATTTGAGCATTTTTTTTTTTTTTTGACATCACACACAGCCATGCCCGAGGCAGGATTCGAACCTGCGACCGTAGCGGTCGCGCGGTTCCAGTCTGTAGCGCCTAGAACCGACCGGCACATAATTTTCAGATTCATAGATAATATCACCTATGCACCCAAGATTAAGGTTCGTTGTTCAAAGAGGGAAGCTTTGTTCCATTGTCAAGGATCGATAGCGGAATTTCCTTAATTCATCCGTGAATGTAGGGCATAACGTATGCTATCTTCCCATCTACTATGGGAATTTTGGATCGTATGTGGTTTCATTTTGTTCTGATTCTAATGTTTGTGGAACTGTACTGCACGTGGTCTGTTTTGGGACAAATGCAATCTTGATATTACTATTTCTTACTGAATTATTGAATAATGAAATGAAATTTATCTAACTTCCTATTAACACATTTGTCGTCTCATAATCAGTTATGAAATTCATAACGTATTTCTGGGTTTTTCCTATGTGCTCTTTTATTCATACATAAATCGGTAGTTGATATGAGCACTAACTCTTAAATACATTTTGCCTTCAGCAGAATTGTTATTCAAACAAGATGCCATCAGCAAATATATTTTCCAATTCTTTGTATACATGTCACGTCCAGCAGAAGGTAAGTTGAACTTCGGGACTTCTGCTGATCCTGAATGTGTTTGAAATGATTACTATATTTCCGGTTCATTTGTGAACAGGTTCTAGATTTTACAAATTGCTGTGTTACATCCTCATAGCAAGTGTCCTTTCTATAAAGGACGACACAAAGATACTTACAGATTTTGTCAGGAAATTAGAAGGTGTAATTATAAGGTTGGATACAGTTAAATATATGTTCAAGCTCCTCTTATAGTCTTCGTTGCGGTAGGTGAAAGGAGTTCCTACTTTTCAATGTATCAAACAAATCGAAGTCAAATTACTTTAATATTCACTCTTGGGTCACGTTTTTGCGTAAAAAGGGGAACATTTTCAGTTCATTTTCATCTGTGTGCTCACTGTGAGTAGGAGTCCTAGTTTTGTGCTCCAGTGGCACACTGAAGATATACGCCTGCACTCTTCTGTATTACCTTACAATAACGCTAGGAATTGCGTGTTCACTACTGGAAGTAATTTCTCTTTAATAGCTGAGTCACGTCGAGATCTATGTCACTGAAGAGTTCCACCTGGATGTAGCAAAGAAATAAGCCTTACGAATTGCTAAGATTTATACAGGGAGTGTAAAGCATTAGTCAGAATGAACCTTGACTCACTTTGGCACTTTGTAAATTCGCGTTCTTCACTTCATTTTCAGAATTGCTATTACGTCCTCGAAACAGCAATATCACTCTAGCAGAATGGCATGAAGAGATAAAGACGTAACGGACTGAGTCACATAACTTTCCTATGCATCTCTTACTGACAACTTTATTTATTAAAACTGGAATGGCTACACCTCGGACTTCTGGAAGACATGCCAGTCCCTTGTGGTCCTCTTTCAAGTACCGCCTGGAGGCTGCTTGACTCATGGAAATCCGTCAAATTCTTCAATTATAACTCATTAGAAAAATGACTACTTTCCCTCCGTATATTTTAAAACTGATTTAATAAACCATATACCTGATATGTACTTGTTTAACGGAAAGAGAAACCGCTCTATATAGAGGGGATAATCTAAATCTCCCGAGGTCTTCAACAATAGGACAGTGGACTGTCTAGGACACTCGCTGACATTCACATTGAGTACAGTTTTTTTCAAATGCCTTCCCTAAAATGAGGAGGTATTGAATAGAATTGGGGAGAAGAGGAGTTTGTGGCACAACTTGACTAGAAGAAGGGATCGGTTGGTAGGACATGTTCTGAGGCATCAAGGGATCACCAATTTGGTACTGGAGGGCAGCATGGAGGGTAAAAATCGTAGAGGGAGACCAAGAGATGAATACACTAAGCAGATTCAGAAGGACGTAGGCTGCAGTAGGTACTGGGAGATGAAGAAACTTGCACAGGATAGAGTAGCACGGAGAGCTGTATCAAACCAGTCTCAGGACTGAAGACCACAACAACAACAACCCAATTAGAAGAATAATTAGGTATAACTAACCTTATTCCACCAACCACTACCTCACTTTCTATTACTGACATATATAATTTCGATTGTAATTTTTCAGTCTTTATCGTTTCGCTAATGTGTCATTTCTCTGCATTATATTAAAATCCATATGAACCGTTAATGAAGTAAATGTGGCTTACATTCGAGAAACTTTGACTTTGGTGCTGTGGTCAAGCCCCACTTTCGCACAAAAGGAAATACAGATTTAAATCCAAACATCTGTGGTGTCTTCAGTTGATCTGCTCCAGCTTTCGAAGATATTTATTAAACATTCGCATGTGAAGATGATATAAGAATTGCACAGCAGTGTGACAACATTCGACAATTAGAACAAGGATTAACTCACTAATTTACTGGACCCATAGCAGTATTATCCTAAGTGGCATTTAAATACCAACCTTCAGAAAAGTCAAGCACGTAAATAATGAGGTCGGTTTGCGATCAACATATTGTACTACGTAAATACGTGGAAATATTTAGAAATGTAATTTTATTGTGGATTTAAGTGCAAATGACTCCTCAAAAGTATCAACCAGAAAGTAAGGACGAAAAACTAGCCACACCAGTAGCAAACTGGCACATAACGGGGAGGCCACACTGAAACATCTTCTCAGACATTGAGGTGTTTCGTGTAAGAACAATGTGCATTTGTTTGAGAAATCAGTGTTTATGTTAATACGACTGATATGCAACCGAATTAATTGCGGAGAATGATAATTAGTACTATAGATTGGTCTGTTAGTGTAGGCGGCTGTTCATTTGCAGAGAGAGAGTTATTCAAAGCGAATCGTAAAAATTTGCGGGCAACAACGCTCTGCAGTTTCATCTTGATCTACACTCATGCTCATAAATTACGGATAATGCTGATACATCGTGAAACAACGCTCTGGTGGGTGGTTTGCGGGTTTAAATCACCTCGTGGTATCACCATGCGGTGCATTTGACCTGCGGTCTTCGCACAGTGGCGCTGGCAGCAGTCCACATACGCAGAGGTGTGTTGGTGCATGTCAGAGTACGGTGCAGCGAGTAAGTGTGCAGACGTTTTCAGACGTGCTAATGGTGACTGTGTGTTGAAAACGGCTCAAAGAATACATATTGATGATGATATGAGGGGTAGAATATTAGGGTGACTGGAGGCTGGTCGAACACAGCAGGTCGTAGCACGGGCCCTCTGTGTGCCACAAAGTGTGATCTCAAGATTATGGCAACGATTCCAGCAGACAGGAAACGTGTCCAGGCGCTATAGTTCGGGACGTCCACAGTGTACAACACCACGAGAAGACCGATATCTCACCAGTAGTGCCCGCAGACGGCCACGGAGTACTGCAGGTAGCCACTGGAACAGTTGTCTCCAGACACACAGTCTACAGACGACTGAACAGACATGTAAAAGACATCATATTTACGCCACTGGACTGTAACACTTTCTTTATTTCACGACTGCAATTTCGGCTTTAGGCCATTATCAAGTGCAGATTTTTGTGCCTTTAAGTTGACATGGCTTAAAGCCACGAAAATCTGCACTTGATAATGGCCTAAGGCCGAAATTGCAATCGTGAAATAAAGAAAGTGTTATAGTCACTGGCGTAAATATGATGTCTTTTATAAAGTTCTACATGAATGTGAATCCCAGGTATAAAAAGTTAATGAACAGACATGGTTTATTCGCCCGGAGACCTGCAAGGTGCATGCCACTGACCCCTGGTGACAGGAGAGTCCTTAAAACCTGGCGCCAAGAACACAGTACATGGTCATTGGAACAGTGGTCCCAGGTTATGTTCACGGACGAGTCCACGTATAGTCTGAACTGTGATTCTCGCCGGGTTTTCATCTGTCGTGAACCAGGGACCAGATACTAACGCCTTAATGTCCTTGAAATGGACCTGTATGGAGGTCGTGGTTTGGGATTATGATTGGTCCACGTACACCCCTGCATGTCCTCGACAGAGGAACTGTAACAGGTCAGGTGTATCGGGACGTCAGTTTTGCACCAGTATGTCCGCCTTTTCAGGGGTGCAGTGGGTCCCACCTTCCTCCTGATTGATGATAATGCACGGCCCCACCGAGCTGCCATAGTGGAGGAGTATCTTGAAACAGAAGATATCAGGCGAATGGAGTGACCTAAACCCCATCGAGTACGTCTGGGATGCTGTCGGTCGACGTATCGCTGCACATCTTCAAACCCCTACGACATTTCAGGAGCTCCGACAAAAATGGTGCAAATGGCTCTGAACACTATGGGACTTAACATCAGAGGTCATCAGTCCCCTAGAACTTAGACCTACTTGAACCTTACTAACCTAAGGACATCACACACATTCCTGCCCGCGGCAGGATTCGAACCTGCGACGGTAGCGGTCGCGCGGTTCCAGAGTGTAGCGCCTAGAACCGCTCGGTCACATCGGCCGGCCGAGCTCCGACAGGCACTGGTGCAAGAATGGGAGGCTATACCCCAGCAGCTGCTCGACCACCTGATGCAGAGTATGCCAACCCGTTGTGCGTCTTGTGTACGTGTGCATGGTGATCATATCCCATACTGATGTCGGGGTACATGCGCAGGGAACAGTGGCGTTTTGGCGTTTTGTAGCACATATGTTTCGGGACGGTTTTCTCAACTTGTCACCAATACCGTGGACTTGCAGATCTGTGTCATGTGTGTTCCCTATGTGCCAATGCTACTAGAGCTAGATTTGTGTAGTGCCACGTTGTGTGGCACCACATTCTGCAATTATCCGTAATTTATTGCGTGAGTGCAGGTGGTGCCAACTGTCTCACATCCAGGAATCCACTTTGACAGGAAACTACAAGACCCTTAGGTCACGCTGGTGTGTGAAGGAAACAGTGGATGTAAAATTTAACGAACAGCTGGTATTTCATCGCTGAACCAACCCTCGTTAAAGAAATTTTGGTTTTCCGAGACGATTGCGGTCTACGAGGATCGTTCAATAAGTAATGCAACACTTTTTTTTTCTAGACCAATTTCGGATGAAAATTACGGAATTTGCTGTGAGACATCGTGCAATATTCCCATTTCAGCTCCTATAGTTTCATGAAGTTCCGATAGGTGGCAGGCTATACGTAGCCTTCAAAATGGTGTCTGTAGCGGAGGTGCGTTCCAAGCAAAAAGCTGTCATTGAGTCTCTTTTGCTGGAAAACCAAAGCGTCGCAGATTTTCACAGGCACTTAGAGTTGTCTACGGAGACCTGACAGTGAACCAAAGCACGGTGAGTCGTTGGGCGAGACGTCAGTTATCACCGCAACAAGGTCGCGCAAACCTGTCCGATCTCCCACGAGCCGGCCGGCCGCACACAGCTGTGACTTTTGCAGTGTTGGAACGTTAGGACACTCTCATTCGAGGTGATCGACGGATCACAATCAAACACCTCCCTGCACGACTGGCCTCACACAAGTCTGCGCACCCGAGAGGAGCTCACAAAACTTCGTCCCCCCTACAGCCTGTATCTCGCACCTTCCGACTTCCATCTGTTTGGCCTAATGAAGGATGCACTCCGCGTGATGCAGTACGTGTATGATGGGGAGGTTATTGATGCAGCAAGACGTTGGCTCAGACGTCGATCATCAGAGTGGTACCATGCAGGCAGTAAGATGGCGTCAGACTGTAGCATTGAACGGAAATTATGTTGAAAAAGAGGGTTTTGTAGCAAAAAAAGTGGGGAATAATATGGTATACTGAAATCCTGAATAAAACCAACCCGCTACCAGAAGAAAAATGTGTTGCATTGCTTATCACACGCCCCTCGCACTTGTGAGATGCTAGTAATATCTGATGATCTGGCGGTCAAATGAATATTCTAGCGGTGAATGTGGGCAAATCCATACTATAAGCTACGTAACTGACAGTCAACTGGACAGTTGTAAATATCCGGGTTAATAGCAGCTCCTAAATCCAATCACGCAGTTAAAAAAAAACGCTTAGTTATCTTATGCCGTGACGGTGAAAGTCACACATATATCAAATCAGGGATTTAACACTAGCCCAGAAAAATAATTTTGAGGGTGATCATTAATGGATTGGCAGTGATTAGTGACTGTAATTTACAATTTGGTTTTGTTGTTAATTCTCCTCCTCCTTTTCTTTTTTAGTCATCAGTCTTGTAATTCTTGTGACTGGTTTGATGCCGCCAGTCAAGAATTCCTGAAGTCCTCTCCTATGTCAACCTTTTCATCTTAGGCATCTTAGGGTAGCACTTGCAACCTCCGTCCTCAATTATTTGCTGCGTGTATCCCAATGTCTGTCTCTCTCTACAGTTTTTACCCTCTATAGCTCCCCCTAGTACCACGGAAGTTCTTCCCTGATGTCTAAACAGATGCCCTTTGATCATGTCCCTTCTTCTTGTCAGTGTTTTCCATACATCCCTTTCCTCACTGATTCTCAGAGAACCTTCTCGTTCCTTACCTTATCAGACCACCTGATTTTCAACATTCTTCTGTAGAACTACATCTCAAATGCTTATAATCTTTCCTGTTTCGGTTTTCCCACAGTCCATGTCTCAGCCAGACAATGCTGTGCTCCAAACGTATATTCTTAGAAATATCTTCCCAAAATTAAGACCTATGTTTGATACTAGTAGACTTCTCTTGGCTAGAAATGCCCTTTTAGCCAGAGCTAGTCCACCTTTTATGTCATTTTCGCTTCGTCCGTCATGGGTTCTTTTGATGTATATGTAGCAGAATCCCTTAACTTCATGTACGTCATGATCACCAGTTATGCTGTTAAGTTTCTCGGTGTTATCATTTCTGCTACTGCTCACTGCTTTCTTCTTTTTTCTGTTTCCTCTCAATTTTGTACTATATCGAATGACTACAAAAGGTTAGTCAAAAATGGGGAAAAGTATGACGAAGATTTCATGCTGCTATGAACAAGAAGTCAAGTAGCGTCGTTACTTGTCCCCTCCTGGACTTATAGCTCACAAAATAAAGAAGACTGATCATTTTAAAAGACTCCGAAGAACTACAAGGTCTGAAAATGCTCTTCTCTCGCAGGTGTATCACACGACCCACCCGAATTAATGATGTGTACCAAATCGGCCCTCGGAATATACGAGAAAAAAATAGTCTTACAGAAGAGTACGAATTATCGTAGAAGAACTTGTGGTCCACTACCGACGGTGATGCAGTATACAGTCTCGTGTCACGTAATTGAAGCTGTGAACGGAATGACGGGTCAATATGAAAGTGGTATCTGTTCCTCCGGACATGTCCGAAAGAAGAGATACCATCTTCATATAGTTAAGGCTAACCGGCCATTGACCTTCTTCTTCTGTGCTGGATGCACACTTATTGCCCGAGCTCTTACGGGACTCGGTAAAATTATCTGCCGCGAGTAATGAATGTAATGGGCAGGGGCACTAGGAATGTAGTGTGTGGACGTTAAGTTGGGAATGTGGGTCTCACGGGGAGCGTGCAGGGGATAAATCCCTGCAGTTTCACTATCTTCTGTGCCCTCGGTGGCTCAGATGGATAGAGCGTCTGCCCTGTAAGCAGGAGATCCCGGGTTCGAGTCCTGGTCGGAGCACACATTTTCAACTGTCCCCGTTGATGTATATCAACGCCTGTCGACAGTTTAGTGTCTTGATTTAATTATCATTTCAGACGGGTTAATGTCTCGCGGAAGAATGCTGTTTACAATGTGGGCAACGGTGCAATTTCGCCGCTCCTTCCTCGTGGCGTATGGACGTGCACAAGAACAAACAAACGTGTCTTTCACATTTCTCGGTTTTATGAAATTCTGTTGCATTACCAGATCATTGACATATGAATATGGAAAAACAATTCTGTATTTGTTGCTCGAATTACTTTTTCTCGTTTATAGCTCATCATGTAACGAAATTCATATTGTTTCGATTTCCATTAATTGCAAACGCTAACGCATGCAAGTGCATCATCTACCCATTACAGAATACTCTAGGGGAAGAAACGTTCATCAACAGTATTTGGATGACAAGTAGAGAGAAAGCCGTGGCGCACAATGTGTGATTATCGGACGATGTCTTCTGTTCCGCCTTCAGTCCCAAACATATCTGTTGAGTGACAAGTGGCGCTTGTGATTGTGATCCATCTGGAGGAGTTAAGGTGGCGTCCCTCTCCATACATGTGGCTCAGTTGGTAACTGTAAGCGTCAAATTAAAATCCACAAGTTCTGAGTCGGTCCCAGAATTCTTTATGCAACTGATTTCCCTAGTGGCAGTGACGGGAATAATGGTATTTTGCACTGTGCGCTTTAGTCTGCATTCAGCTGTATATCTCCCTAATACTGGCTGGGTAAGTCAGTCCAAAGATAGGAGGAAGGCTAGGTCATTCCACCTCCAACAGGACTATGCGAGTGGCCGTGCGGTTCTAGGCGCTACAGTCCGGAACCGCGGGACTGATACGGTCGCAGGTTCGAATCCTGCCTCGGGCATGGATGTTTGTGATGTCCTTGGGTTAGTTAGGTTTAAGTAGTTCTAAGTTCTAGGGGACTGATGACCTAAGATGTTAAGTCCTATAGTGCTCAGAGCCATTTGAACCATTTTTTTGCAGTCCTGGGCCTGCGGAGAGCTGCTTCTGGCTCTTCGGGCTACGTCTCACTGGCGGTTTCACCCTCTTCTTTCTCTCTCTGACCGCATCAAGAAGGAAAAGTCGACGTTAAACTCTACATGCACTCAGCACGATATTCTCGAAAACAATTACACTTAAGAAATTCTGCGCACAAAGATATGTGTCGAAGTGATGCATGTAAGGAAGAACTTTCGACCTTAGGCAGCTGAATCCCTAGGGGAACTTCCAGCCAGCAGTTCCAGATATATTAGTTGCTTCAAAATATTACGTGACACCAGGTAGAGCATATAGTGTCAGTATCTGTACAGAGGCTTCAGTAACTTCCTGGTCTATCTCAGATTAAAACACGAAATGATGTTGACTTCTTCTTTTATCGTATACTTTTAAATATACATTAATTCCCACAGTTCTTCGCACCGCCTTTAGCGGCTCTCGAACATCTTGGTAGAAGATTCGACTGCTTGCTTTTCAGAATCGCCGCGACATTCCGATGAAATGGAATTATCGTGTGGCATTGTTGGCCGGCAGGCCCTGTCCAGGAAAGGTCAGCCCCCGGGTGCAAGTCTCATTTCAGGTGACTCCACATTGGACGACTTTCATATCGGTGATGATGAGGACAACACAACACCCGGTCCACGGGCGAAGAAATTCTCCAGCCAGGCCGGGAATCGAACTCGGAGCTGCTGCATGATAGGCAAGCACGTTACTACTTTTATCTCATTTTGGTCGTTCTTGTTCGTTGCGTTTGTTCAGGGCGGACATCCCATGACATCCATTCAAATTCAGCGTTGATCCGTTCACTCAGGTTTTTATCACAGATGGCCGTTAACCCTCTGACCGAAGGCGCTTAGCTACTGTGCCGGTGTCACTCAGCTAAGCAGGCGGAAACATTCCGATGAATCGATAACGTCCTCAAAACGCTTGCCCTTCTGGGTATATCTGAATTTAGGAGAGAAGCAAGAAAATTTGGAGGAAGTTCTAGGGCTGTTATCCCTCTAGTGACCAAAAACTGACTGAAGAACGCTATTTGGTCTCGAAAAAAATGACAAACACGCGCTGTCGTAAACTTCATGCGCACGAAATAACTTGTTGCCAATCGCTAAAAAAGTGTCAGTGCAGGTAACTTCAATATAAATAGTTCCATATTTGTAATAGCACCATTCGGTTCTCGTGCAAAAGTTAAGTCCCGGTATTTATTGAAGGAACTGCGCATAACAACATACGGTATGCGTTCCCTATTGCTAATATTGAGCACTACGTTGTTCCTTGGCCCTTACCCGCCATGCTAGCCGAGAGCGCTAATGCGCTGCTTCCTGGACTCGGGTAATCTGTGGAATACGCCAATAAAATTTCAGTCTTCTTTTCCTGATGTCTGCCCCCCGAGATTGCCGGCCGGAGTGGCCGTGCGGTTCTAGGCGCTACAGTCTGGAGCCGAGTGACCGCTACGGTCGTAGGTTCGAATCCTGCCTTGGGCGTGGATGTGTGTGATGTCCTTAGGTTAGTTAGGTTTAATTAGTTCTAAGTTCTAAGCGACTGATGACCTCAGAAGTTAAGTAGCATAGTGCTCAGAGCCATTTGAACCATTTGAACCTGGACTCGGGTAGGCGCGCCGGCCCCGGATCGAATCCGCCCGTCGGATTAACGACGACGGCCGGTGTGCCGGCCAGCCTGGATGTGGTTTTTAGGCGGTTTTCCACATCCCTCTAGGTGAATACCGGGCTGGTCCCCACGTCCCGCCTCAGTTACACGACTCACAGACATCTGAAACTCATCCGCACCTTTCCATGATTTACAATAGACGTAGACAGATAGGGTACTCTGATTCCGTCCCGGGGGGTACGGAGTGGCGGCAGGACGGGCATCCGGTCACCCCTTCACATTAACATGCCAAATCTGATTTAACCACGCCCACACCGCGCAAAATGCGGGACAAAGGCGCAAGCGATAGATAGTTGTTCCTTGGCCCTTAACGAATGCGTTAGGGGTTCCTCTATACCTCGCCTTCATGTAAGTGAAAGACATTTACCTCCTACCGTGGACGAAGATGATGACAACTACAGTGTATAGTGTGCCCATCCTCTCGTGGGGAGACTGCAGTGAAGCAGTCGCAGGTCACAAGAGGTGACACTCGAAAGGACGAGGGAAGACGGGGGGCACGGCGCAGCGTACGTCATTGTCGCGCGGCTGAGGATTGGCGCATCGCACGTGGTGGCGACTAAGCGGGGAATCTCGAAATGTCGGTCAGTGGACACGAGGCTGCGTCATCAGCGGCGGCGGTGGCGGCTTGTGAAAGCCGCGAGACCTACATGTGCGGGCTCAGTCCCGGCCCAGACGCCAAGCCATGCGTTCCCCGTCGCTGCTGCCGCTGCTCGCGCTCGCCGCCGCCGTCGCCGGCTCCGCCATCCCCATGTGGGAGTACCTCAACAGGGGCGAAAAGGTAACGCCTCGTGCTTCAGCCATCTCGCTGTAGAACTTACAATTCCCGCAAAAGAAATGCGTCTGTGGATCCAGTTTCTTGTCCACCAACGGGATTTAGTAGCCAGGAAGCGTGGCAATAGTCTCCATAAGTATCTGCGAGGGTTTCAAATATATCATGTTAGATTTGATTCGAGCGGCTTCGAGTATATAGAGTATGAGATGTGTGAGCCATGTAAAAGCATCGTTACCGAAAGCCACTACCGATGCAATTTGCACGAAGTTACCTGTTCTGCGCTGGTCCGTCGATTTTAAAGTACTCGTCTGGGTCTTGTCACAACATGTGTTGATATGTTTCTCACAAAAGGTAAAACACTCAACTGGCACCGAACGATTGACTAGAACGGTTCCAGGGACGAAATTATCACTGGTATAACCCTACATTGTCTCTGGGTAGCGTCCCTGTTAAAAAAGCGCGGGTCGCGGGTCTGAGTCCTGCCTCGGGCACTGGTGTGAATTATAAATGGGTATCTTCTGTACCTTCACGATTCAGACCTATATGTCGTGATTGTAGCCGTAATGGCAAAACATATCGGCAGATTTTAGACCAATGCGTAATATGTCGTTCCAAACACTGGGATATCTCTATAACTAGTTGCTGTATGGTACAGTTGCCAAATTCCAATTAAAAAGTTCTCCAGTACTGAACGTATAACTATTTTCATTCATAACTGAATCTGCAGTCACACTCTGCAATCCATCGTACCGTGTTCAGATGAGGGTACCTGACAGAAGTAATATTTATTCCTCTCCTTCCCTCCGCTCCTTATCAGTGTAAATTTTATGTGAGGGTAAGATTCTCCTCGTCCAACTGGAAGGGACTTCTCCCTTTATTAACTATCTGGCTAACAATCCCCGCACTGTCCGGGTATTAGTTTCACCAGTTTTCTATTAGAAACGAAAACAAAGCACAAACTGTGTTTGCAGTGTATTTCATTTCCATATGTTCGTGAAACAGATTCTGTTCGCTGGGCTTCGCGTGTGCACAACCCGATTTTGTAAACATCTTTGTGGGAACGCCTCTTCATAGCTCTGTAGATGGTTATTGTTTTCGCCTACAGCCGTTTGCGCTTTGCAGTTGAAAGCGCTGCCAGGTGTTAGGAATTTCCTAAAGTTGACTCGACTGTAGGAGTGTCTTAGTAGTAAAGTATTAATGTATTAAAACTTCGTGCATGATGCGGCATTTTTTCATGCATCTCAGTGTTTATGACGTCATTTCTCTTGAACTGTGTGTCTTACAATGATGTATTTGTGTAAGTACATTCGGCGGCTTGTGTGGACAATGTGTGCAAAATTTGTTGCAAATAGAGTTAAAATCACAGAAGTAATAAATTTAAACTTCAAGCATGATGGGGCAGTTTTTCACGCACCTTATTGCTTATGACGTCATATCTCCTGAACTATGATAAAAAGGTGGTTCTTACCTCCTCAGCAATTGTTGCCTGACAGTAAAGGATATGTGTACCAAGTAGAAGTCGGCTCAGTGGTTTAGGAGAATGTGTGGAAGATACACACACACATTTTTGTAATATGTATGGCTGTTATGGGTGTTCCTTGCAATAATGGTAGGTCTTCATCCAATGGATACCATCTCTCTTCTACAATCTTTCCTGCGAATTTGCAGAGAAGGGTATAACTTTCAAATGTCCACCACAGTTTTTCAGTCTGATCGGCTAGAACTCCAGATAGGTGCAGGAACCCACGCATGGCTTGCACTATTGCCTAACTAGCGGAAATATTGAACCTATCTATACCACACATTTGGTTTGGTCCATGACATCATCAGAATGGTGGACACAATGCACGCATCGAATACAATACTGGGTATCCATAAACACGAATTATAGCTATTATCATGGCCTAAAATTTGACGAAGATTTCATATTTACATTCGTTGGCTTCTTCAACTCTCAGCCACACTGCCACCTTCATAACTAACATAGACCTTGGGTTACTGTAAACATCAGTATTTACCCCTATCTGCTTTCCAAAAACACATATAAAATCATTATAAATTCCGTGTCTTCTGTTTATGCGTAACATCATTACACATCTGACATCTGATATCGCTACGTTCAATAGACACACTGATCTTATACTCTAATAACATACTAGTTTTATGTATTCTTATCAATTTTCCATGGCACTTGGTTATGTTAAATGTCAGATTCCAGGTGCAGCATTGTGCAAGGATTTTCTGCAGATCATTCTGAAACTTCTAACACTTCTCAAGATAAACCACGTCTCTACATCATCTCTAATGATATCTTAAAAATACATCTATACATCTACATTAGAATCAAGAGGTTTACTTATTGCGGTAACACAGGAACAATTATTTCTGGCAGTACATAATATTAAGCCCCATATCCTAGAGCAAGGAGAAAATTTATAGAGGTAACATAGCCATGACGTTAACGTCCCAGATTCTTTTTTTTTTCCCCCGCTTGTTGTGCTGTAACGTGTCGTCTGTTTCTGCGGGATAGTTTTGTTTATAAGGTATTTTGAAGTAGTCGTGGCTTGGATGTTTAGTTCATAAATTCATCCAAAATAGTTTGAGGTTTGTAAGGAGTCTGCTCTTTTGTTTTCAACATGCGTGAAATGATCTGCTAACTTCAAATGTATCTGTGCAGCTCTTGAAGACGATTCCTCTAAAAGATTTCCCAAAATTGCAATCATACAGGAAACCACCATGAATATATACAATGTGGTACTGGACGATAGGCAAGTAAGACTGTATGAATTAACTGAGGCCACAGGCATATCAGAAGGAAGAATATGGTAAAATTTCAATTAGCTATGGAAAAGCTTTGTATATAGTGGATGTCGCATTTATTGAACGCTGGTCGAAAGTAAACGCCAAAATGAGTTTCACGGTAATGTCTGGACCATTCTGTGTGCTGATTTGCTACTTTAGATCAGACATGGTTACACAATTTCACGCCTGAAGTGAACAACCACCCAAGCAGTCGTTGCAAGTTGCACCCAAAAATATGAAGTCGATTTCATCTGTCGGGAGAGTTAAGCATGGATCTTCTGGAATGCAAAAGGTATTATTCGTATTGGTCACTTTACACTGAGAAAAATGTAACTAGCAATCAATTTGCAAGCCTTCTCAAAATATTGTTAAAAAACGAGAGACTCATCTCAATTGCAGACGTCATCTTTGGTAAAGAAAATGAGCCTATCCACAAATGAGAAAACTAAGCATTCATAAGTGCAAATCTTCTAAGAACCATCCATTCGGCTGATTCAACATCCTCAAAGAGACTATGTAACTCGTAGAAAGAGACTGCTTCCAGGATTGCTCTCGAGAGACGGGATCTAGTCACTGGAAGGACTGGTTTCAACCGCCGGCCGTGGTGGCCGAGCGGTTCTAGGCGCTTCAGTCTGGAAGCGCGCGTCCGTTACGGTCGCAGGTTCGAATCCTGCCTCGGGCGTAGATGTGTGTGATGTCCGTAGGTTAGTCAGGGTTAAGTATTTCTAAGTTCTAGGGGACTGATGACCTCAGCTGTGAAGTCCCATAGTGTTCAGAGCCATTTGAACCATTTTTGAACTGGTTTCAACCAGCTTTCTGTTACCACTTCTATCTGTGCATTATAACATTCAGTAAGCGATACTAATTCTGTGACCTTTCTTTGGATGCTCCTGCAGTTTACTAAAATCATATGACATATCCTGAAAGAAGTGGCTTATAACGCGCTTGTTTGCCCAATTCTTGAGTATTGTTCATCTATTTGGGATCCCTGTCAGGTAGGACTGATAGAGGAGATCCAAGGAAGAGCGATGCGTTGCGTCACGGGATCGTTTAGCCGGCGAGAGAGCGTTACGGAGACGCTAAAAAATTTCACTGGCAGACTTTACAAGAGAGGCGTTGTGCATCACGGAGAGATTTACTATTGAAATTTCGGGACAGCAATTTTAAGGAGGAATCGGAAAATATATTACTTGTCCCCACATACATCTCGTGTATTGACTACGAGGAGAAAATTCGAGAAATTAGAGCCAATACAGAGGTTCACCGACAATCATTCTTCCCATGCACTATTCGCGAGTGGAACAGGGTTGAAGGGACAGATAGTGGTACCGTGGCACCGAAAGTATCCTCCGCCACACACCATTAGGTAGCTTCGGAGTATTATGTAGATGTAGATGAAGACAACCTGTCAACAACGTGGTCATTAGAAGCGGATTGTTTCATGGGTGGGGAAGGAAATCGGTTGTGGTCCTTCATAGGGGCCATTACGGAATTTGCCTGGAGTAATTTAGAGGAATCAGGAAAAACCTATATCAGGAAGCTCGAACATGGATTTGAACTGTCTTCCTTCCGAATGCGAATCCAGTGTACTAACCACAAGGCCACCTTGCTCGGTCTCTAGTCACTGGAGTAATGGTAGACAATGCGCACTGATCTGATGAAATGCGACACATTGAATAAAGGTATTTTTTCTAAAAAATGAAAAACTTCTCACTACGAGGGAGAAATTATTTTTATGTAAGTCGCTGTTCTATTTTACAATGCTTTAATTGGGTGCTTAACGTGCAGCAGTGAGAGTTACATTTTTAGGAGTCGGCCACCAACAGCTACATCATTACAACAGCAATAGACCAACACACAAGAACGTTGAGCATAATCAACAGTGAAACACCAAATAACTCGAATGTAATTGTTGTATGGAATGGCTACAGACTAATTGGCGATGTATAAAGTGTTGTTGTTTTGATGATGATGATTTCGCGTGGTTGAACGGCCTGTTGCAAGTGTTTCAGTAGGACGGCTCTAGGGCGGTTTGCGTATCCCTAACCTACCCTACTAATCCTTCCGGGAAAAGGTGAGCTGCAGTTTAATGTGGAATCCGAACCACGAGTCGTCCCTGTCGAAACTTAACATCATTGATAGGTAAAGGCTAGATTAAAGACAGACTAAAAATTTTTCCGTTATACAGCCAGGACCGACTAAGTTCTTGATATGCACATCGCACCATACCATTTCCTCGACAACTTTGTCGGTTAAATTGAGTTTTACCCAAACTTTAATGGACTAAGTTCACATTGGCGGAAAACTGCTTCTGATCGGAAGAAATTAAGTCAGCTTGAGAATTTCGAATAGATAGTTCATAACTAATGTCGCAGAACTGAGCTCGCACAATTGTGCACTTTTTGTTTGGAAGGTTTTTATTACATTGATCAGATGGTAACATATGCACAAACCCTGCATTCCTGAACTGACGGAACATTGAGCGCCCATACACGGCTTAGCCATCCTCTACCAGTGGCGTCATTCAGATGAAGTATGGAGGCCGTAGGGTCGGCATAACGCTCTCCTTGCTGTTGTCAGCCTCCCAGACCTTGGAACAGCTTCTTCTCTCATGTTGCTCCTCAGCTGGTATCATGGGACTAAGTGCACCTCGTTTTGGTCCTCCCATCAAGGAGAAATCACGAACGGTACCCGGAACCGAACCCGTGGATTCTAAATTGCATTCACATACTGATAACTCATTATGGGCACTGATGCAGTATCTTCATCAAAAAATCTTCCTGACTCTGACGAATACGACGACAGTTAATGAAAGAAGTAGGTATTTTGATGTCTTCAGTTTACCATGACAGATGCCCAAATATAAGGGGCGTTCAAAAAGAAATGAGTCAAAGGCATAATTACACAAACCAGTACCTTTCTGTTAAAAGTATTGGCCCTGGCTGTTGAGACACTTGCCCCACTGTGACACAAGGTTGTGAATGGCTGCCTCATAAAATTCCCAGGGCTGCAATGTTAACCAGTTCCACACGTGCAGTTGGACGTCGTCATTCGAGGTGAATCGTTTGCCCCTCAGAGCCTTTTTAAGGGGTCTAAAAACGGCGTAATCACAGGGAGAGGGGTCCGGACTGTATGTAGAGTGGCTGAGAACCTGCTATTTGAATTTCTGCAGGAGTGCCGTGACTATGTTGGCCGTATGAGGCTTTGCACTATCATGGAGCAGAATGACCCCAT
Organism: Schistocerca piceifrons; assembly: GCF_021461385.2. Taxonomy (NCBI): domain Eukaryota; kingdom Metazoa; phylum Arthropoda; class Insecta; order Orthoptera; family Acrididae; genus Schistocerca; species Schistocerca piceifrons. The sequence goes on from NC_060149.1 coordinate 125,737,493, forward strand.
GGGTGAGATTGCCTGGTCGTTTTGATTTGATCGCTTGACGAAGGGTGGTCAAGGTTTGCGTTAACGCTGGGCATTCACTGTTGTTCCGTGCTGCAGGAAGTGAATCAGAAGGGGGCTGTCTTGCTCAAAGAAGAACGTCACCATAACCTTTCCTGCATTCGTGTGGACGGCCTTGGCTTTTTTTGGTGGTGGTTACCCTGGATGCTTCCACTGGAGACTTTGCCATTTTGATTCTGGTTGCAAGTGATGACACCATGACTCATCTCCAGCCACCACTCGTGCCAGGAACGCATTCCCTTTCTGAGCATAGCGCTGCAGATGAGCAAGACAGTTGGTCATTTGACATGCATCCTGGTATGGCTTAAGACTGTGGAGCACCCATTGGGCACACACTTTGCGCATATGCAGTCGTTCCTTCATGATAGTATGAACACTTCCTACGCCCAATCCGACCACGGCGGCTATGGCTTTTACTGCCACTCGGCGGTCCTGGGTAATGAGTGCATCCACCAGCTGGACGATGTCATCAGTAATGCAGTGTGGTGCTCCAGACCGTGCATCATTGCCTAATGACACCCATCCTTCCCTGAAGCGCTTGTGCCACGCCTTGACCCTTGCACGGGACATGCAGTGTTCTCCGTACACTTGAGACATTCGTGGATGAATGTCCGTTCCTCCTGCTCCTTCTGCTGTCGGAAAACGAACAACACTTCTTTGCTCTTCTGTTGACGCCTCCATGTCACTGTTTGCAACACGACTGGCAGAGTTGGACCATTGATACATGCTGCTGCTAGCTCTGTATAGTCACGTGACGTGCACGCGTGCCCTCTAGCGACGGGCTGTGAACTTGCACGCTCTGGTCGGAACCACACCTCGTTGTCTCGTTACACACGCCACGCCACGCCACGCCACGCCTCCTGTCACCGATTTGCTTTAGTTTAGTTATATCCGCCTCGTTTCTTTTTGAACGCCCCTTATACTTCTAGTCTTGCCCTAAGTACTGATCTTCAGCGTCTTAGTGCGTATCTGGTAGGCTATGGTTGCGCTTTCTGAATAATGGGATAGAAAAATGGAATTTTGTGTACTGCCCAGCCTGTGTGCGCGTCTCGGACGATACTATATTACAGGGTCGTTGCTAGACAAGTCGTGCACAAGTTACAAGAAGCTTTTTTCGAATATATTTAATCGAGACAACAATCATCCAGAATGAAATATAAGAGGTAAGACAGTATTGCTTGTAAAACTTTGCCATGCAACGACATCTGTTGTAAATTTGACCAAGTGCTTGCATTTAAAAATAATAACGGAATGGGGGTATATAAATTAGACTTCGTGGGCTTTCTCAATAGGAATATAATATTTACTGTTTCTTCTCTCTTAAAGTATTTACGTAGCCTAATTATACATAATAATCACTCAGCCTCCATTATAAAATCTGCTTTTGGTAAACCTTTCGACGCCGGATCGAGATGTGCAGGTAATGCAGGAAATGCTGTAAAGGAATCTGGGTGCACGGGCATTTTCCACTTCAATCCCAACAAAATACCATCACATAAATTCCTTCCTTCATCCACATTCCTGAATGTGAGTGTCGCTCTGTTACCACTGAATCAGAAGTTATCCAGGCCCCTCATCTCCTCATCCTCTCCAAGAAATCCGGAATGTCAGAGCTGAGCGTCATTATCATCATTTTCTTCTGTTTTGCCACCCCAACGAAAACCACCCAGTACCACACGTGCGAGACGGGAGAAAATTCATGTTGTTATTTGTCCTCACCAGTTCATCGCAGTCTTACAAGAGAGAAGAGAAAATTGCATTTAAAAAACTCTCAAAGCAAGAAGGTCAAGGGGTTGCAGAAATGCGCTCGATTTCAAAGATATCCGGAAGAGGATTCATCTTCATCACCACCTTAAGCTGAGTCGGAGGAGTAAAACATACCTTCTGGTTTCTGTAGCATCAGTTATTACGAACCTAGATCTGTGAAGAAAGGAGAATGGATAAATGGATCACCTGTGATAAGTGCAAGGAGTGGTTTCTCTGAATTTGTGTGTAGGCTGCTGGTCGTAGCCGGTAGCCGATTACGCTGTGTGAAATACGTGCATCAACTACTGGAACAGTTAAAAAGTGTAACCTTCCATGCTGTATGTAACTGTATGACAATTTACAATGATTCACGTAACCTCATTTACAATTCAAATAGCCCCATAAATTTTAAAATTTTCCATTGTTTCAACATTTTGAATTTTGCTATTTACAATGAAGAAAAATAGATCTTCAAGAAATTTGCATTTATCATACAAAAGCTATAATTATGTTCCATTGACCATTACAATTTAACAAGTGTAATAAAATATTTACTACCCCTTTGGGACCCAAAAATTTGAAATTATTCATTTAGCCCCACCTTACATATTAGACTTACTACAGAATTTGTTTCTCTTCACAAGTGTGGTTCAACTCGGCAGCGACCGGAAACTTTAACGATGTCATCTAAAATGTTTAGTTTTCTCTATTCAACAGCAATAGCTGTGGAATAGCTACCCATTTACATTCCTTCCATTTCCAGCCGATTCCTGGTAATGTGAGGACCATCACTTAATTCGTCCTTAGAGATACGAATTTCACCAAAAGTATCTTATGTCCTTTTAGAGGAAAAGTGCTGGTACCATAGGTTTGCGCCCCTGATATAATGTGGCTACGTACGCTGCTGACCAATAAAGATGCCACACTAGGAAAGACGCAAACAACTAAATTTTACGTATTGTAAGTTTACAGTGTAAAAAAAAGAATACACGATTAAGAATTTTTAGCATATTGCAGCCCCGTCAGCAACTGTGATAGAGTAATATATTGAACTGAGGCGGGTCTTTCAATATATTAACACACTATTAAACTCATTAAATCTGTTGGTTCTTTAGGGCACACATGGTGTTAAATTTAGTGCACAGAGGTGCCACCTCTCATAGCTACAGCTCTCTAACCCAGCTGCACACTGAGTCGAACTGAGCTTAGGTGACAGATACGGGCTCAACAATTCATCCATGTTACAACATGATGCCGGGATTTATGAATCGTAGCGTCTGGCGAATGATGGAATGCCAGTGCTGGACAACCGATGACCAGATGTTGTCGGTGAATGAAAGATATGGACAACGTACACGCCATGGCAACAGTCGAACACTCTCTGTAAGACAATGTCACAAACACCTCGAAGATAGAACACAACCAACGGCCTTAATACGCCAGAAATGTAACGCCTGAAGTCACTAGTACCGGCTCTGCGTACGAGAGGTGATCTTATATACCCAGTAGCACTCCGTACCATCACTCCAGGTTCTGCGCCCATATTACGATGATGAATGCAGTCTCAGTACTTTCGTTCTGTTCGCTGCTTCCGCCCATGGATAATCTATTGTGATGCTGCACGCAGAACCGGGACTCCACTGAAAAGACGACATGGTGCCATTCCTGCGTCTAGTGTTGTTGGGACGCACCACTCTCTGCAGTCGCGGCAAGGGAAGCCGCAACAATTACCCGTGAATTGAGTCCATGTTGTTTCAGATGTTGTCACATTGTCCACGTGGATAGGTGTCTTGCTGCAAAGAACCCCATATCCTGATTCAAGCTACCTGACGTGGTTGTATGATCTTGCTCGGCCGCGTAAACAATATGTGCGTCCTCTCGGGCGCAAGTCACGCGGGGACGTTGAAACGCGGTACATCGTTCAGAGTGGCCCTTTTAATCCCATCGCCTTCATATTCGCTTGACAGTCATAGAACCAACTCGAGCAGCAATATCACGGAAAGATGTACTGCAGTCGTGATAGGCCACAGTCCAATCACTGCCTAATTCCTACATGTCATGACGAAAGTTTGAAGCGTAACAAGGTCTTTTCACAAACAATATGCGATTTTTGAACGAGAAACCGGCTGCACAACATTTCTTTATATACAGGGTGATTCAGCTGTCCCTACCTATGGGTTTTATGCAGCACACAGTGCCTTCAAAAACCACACGTAAGGTATTCGTATTCTCTCGAACGCTACGCGCAAACTGTTAGTCCTGCAGAAAATGAACAGGGAAATTTTGTGGGGAAATTTAATGGAGTTAAATTTTGTACTGAGATACGTTTTCGCTGGAGGCTACAGTTTTCGAGATATTCAAGAAAAACGCGTTTGAAGACCACTTTTTCCTTTTTTCTTGAATCGAAAACTATGGCCTCCATCGAAAACGTATCCCAGTACGGGATAGGGTTTTTTATTTTTATTTTTTTTTTCTGGAGACAACGAAATATCTCGAAAACGACACAGGGTACGAAAAAAAATGTTACAGATGAAGCATTAATGTTAGTAAAGGGAACGTCTGTGTGTGCTACAAGTGGCCACCTCCTAACCACCCCCACTACGTGGACGGTTTCAACTTTGTTTTTTCATATCAAAGAAACCTATTTTTAATGGAAATTCGGACTCTACGCCAAAAATATGTAGTTTACTCAAGCCATTGTTGCCCATTCGTGGGAGATGGTGCCGTAATCAACAAATATCTAATGTGCCTGTGGTTGGAATTAAGAATCGACACTGTTCATTCTACATTTCATTTACAATGTGAATGTAAATCTGTGTGTCCTAATGGTTGTTACTGATGTTCAAACGTTATTTGAGTGTTTAAAACGTAATTGTACAGTACAAATAATCTGGCTAGACGTTGATATTTTTGGCGCATAAGCTACTTGTAGGGTAACGTACTTTCCTATTTCCTACGGGGTTGTTTTTGATGAGTCCCCAAGCCATCAGAACCCTTGATTTGGGTGACCTCTTTATTAGGGTGACTGACTTCGGTGTGTGTTTCCATCCAACCACCATAACTCTCGCGCTGGCCACTACGAGGTTACTGGTGGATACAAACTACAACTATTGTAATAAGGTAAAATAGCCATGAAGTGATAGTGAAAGGCGCACCTGCCACGGATAGTCACCGAAATCAAGTACCCCAGTGGTGAGAGGCAAGCGGACTCGACGATATCAAGCATCCCAATGGGAACAGAGAACTATTACATCTATAGTTTCTAACCAGACATTGAAACAGCGAACCATATTGTATCATACAATCAAAGTAGCAACACTAATGTGCATTTCCAATATAAATATCAACCGTTAGAACAAAAATATTTACGTTTACATCATAAATGATATGTAGACGCAAATGGTTCAAATTGCTCTGAGCACTATGGGACTTAACATCTGAGGTCATCAGTCCCCTAGAACTTAGAACTACTTACACCTAACTAACCTAAGGACATCACACACATCAATTCCCGAGGCAGGATTCGAACCTGCGACCGTAGCAGTCGCGCGGTTCCGGACTGAAGCGCCTAGAACCGCTCGACCAACACGGCCGGCATATGTAGACGTAAATATGTCTATTCTTAATGGTAAAAATGGCACACTTGTTATTTGTTGATTACAGCGCCTTCTACCACTAATAGAAAACAATGGTTTGAGAAAATCGTACGTATTTTTGGGCATACAACCCGAAACTGCAATAAAAGTAGTGTGTTCCCATTTGAAACTAACAATTGACACCGCCCACGCAGGAGAGGTTGTTAGGAGGTGCTCGGTTGTAGCACAGTTCCCTTACTAATATTAAATCATCATTAACTTTTCACCCAGAACATCTTTTGGTACGACACGTCATTTCCGAGACATTTAGTTGTCCCAAGTTAAATAAAACACCTTGAAGTATGTAGACAACGTTACTTGCGCCTTTTTTGTGCGATTGGGCTGAAATGTTAATCATTCAAGACACAGGGGAATTAAAGATTTATATCAGTGGGGCAAGTTGAAAATTTCAACCAGACTGGGATTCGAACATGGGTCTCCTACTTACTAGGCAGATGTGCTGACCACTACTCCGTCTGGACGTAATTGTTACCGCAACTGTACGGACAGCCCTAGCACGCTTCCCGTCAGCCTCAAATTTTCAACTTATACCACACACCACACACTACTCATATAGTGACCCTGCTCCTTAGCCTATTTTCTCACGGTATCTCGCGGATTCCTGTAAAAGTTCGAGCTTGTTGTGCATCTGCACCGAAGGGATAACTGGGTGTCATCGCCTTAATTATATACCATTTGTGGTGTCTGTTCTTTCAGAAATGTGTGCCTAGTAAGTAGGAGACCAGCGTTCGAATACCGCTCGGGCACAAATTTTCAACTTGTCACATTGATATAAATCAATGATCACTGACATCTTTCTTTAATTTTTTTTTTCATCTTGATTCATAGTGACTGCAGGATTAAAATGGTGTCTGTTCTTTTGGACATGTCCGAAAGAACATGCATGCTATCATCTGCATTTCCAAGTACACTGAAGCGCCAAAGAAACTGGTAAAGGCATGCGTATTCAAATGCAGAGATATATGAACAGGCAAAATACGGCGCTGCGGTCGGCAACACCTATATAAGATAAGTGTCTGGTGCAGTTGTTAGATCGGTTACTACTGCTACAATGATAGGTTATCAAGATTTAAGTGAGTCTGAACTTGTTTTTATAGTTGACGCACGAGCGATGGGCCACGCATCTCCAAGGTAGCGATGAAGTGGGGATTTTTCCGTACGGCCATTTCACGAGTGTACTGTGAATATCAGGAATCCGGTAAAACGTCAAATTTCCGACATCGCTGCGGCTGGAAAAAGATCCTTCAAGAACAGGACCAATGACGACTGAAGAGAATCGTTCAACACGACAGAAGTGCAACCATTCCGCATTTTACTGTAGATTTCAATACTGGGCCATCAACAAGTGTCAGCGTGCGATCCATTCATCGAAACAACATCGATATGGGCTTTCGAAGCTGAAGGCCTACTCGTGTACCCTTGATGACTGCACGACACAAAGCATTACGCCTCGCCTGGGCCCGTTAACACCGACATTAGACTGTTGATGACTGGAAACATGTTACCAGGTCGGACGAGTCTCATTTCAAATTGTATCGAGCGGCTGGACGTGTACGGGTATGGAGACAACCGCATGAATCCATGGACCCTGCTTGTCAGCAGGGGACTGTTCACACTGTTGGAGGCTCTGTAATGGTATGGGGCGTGTGTAGTTGGAGTGATATGGGACCCCTGATACGTCTAGATACGACTCTGACAGGTGACACGTACGTAAGCATCCTGTCTGATCATGTCCATTGTTGCATTCCGAAGGACTTGGGCCATTCCAGCAGGACAATGCGACACCCCACACATCCAGAATTGCTACAGAGTGGCTTCAGGAACACTGTTCTGAGTTTAAACACTTTCGCTGCCCGCCAGACACCCCAGACATGAACATTATTGACCATATCTGGGATGCCTTGCAACGTGCTGCTCAGAAGATACCTGCACCCGCTCGTACTGTTACGGATTTATGAACAGCCTTGCAGGATTCATGGTGTCAGTTCCCTCCAGCACTACTTCAGACATCAGTCGAGTCCATGCCACGTCGCGTTGTGGCACTTCCACGTGCTCGCTGGGACCCTACACGATATTAGGCAAGTGTACCAGTTTCTACGGCTCTTTAGTGTATATAGTATATTTCATGCCAGTTTGACGTTTGTTGCATGCCACCTTAGTAGTGTTGTTATTTTAATGGCCAGCATAACATTTTAGGAACAGGCTGCACAAGAAGTCAGTGTGGATGTACAAGGTGTTTACTTCAACGCACCCACACCGTCAATCAGAAAGGTAAAAGTTATTTGAAAACAAAAAGAGTGAACAAAATGTAAGAACAACTCAAAAAATGTTTCTTCACCCTTTAGTACTTGCAGTTAGCAATACAATAGACGATTTTTGTCGTTATAAGAACAACGTCGTTAGCGAAAACCGTACAATTGTACACACAGCCAGCCGTTCTAAAGTGGTGAAAGAAATCACTGTGCTACACTCATGACCTCTGCATTTTCCTCTACTTTAGAGAGATACCAATTTGTTTTACATATCGTTGTGCTGTCGTCAGTCGATTTCTTCCATAACACCTTCATGGTGTTGTTATTTTAATGGCCAGCAATATACATTTATTTTGTATCGTTGCACTGTGGTGGCTGCTGATATACGACAAAATGCGCTACAGCGTACTGAGTCTAAAATAGCTGAACGTTCTTTGATCAATAACTCTGTAGAATTTGACGTGTTATCAGAAATTCTACAAATAGTTCAACTCGATGGTTTCTCGTCTAAAATCTTAATACCCGAAACATTCCACTACATTTTTCAAAATTTTGATTCTGCGGGCGATACATATCCGTTGTGAACAGTGGTACTGATAGTAATGGTCTAGTCCCAAGTCGTAACCGCGTGCATTAGGGTCTCATTCAAGTGGTCGCGCTCCAGGAAAAAACGTTTCGCAACCACTACCTTCGCGTAAACAACAAAGGACGAAGAAATTATGCGAAATTCATCATTTCAAGGCGTTTCTCTGTAACAGATACGAACTGTGTTGTTTTATCTCCTTCCTGTTTTAGCAAGTGATATGAAACGCATACATATGGTGAGCATGTAGGTGCCTCGAACCAGAGCGGATCACAATATCTCAGGGAGCTTAGATCAAAGAGTGTTGAAAATTGCTGGTTTAGCCTCACCAAAGTGTTACTAAAAAGGAGAGACCACTACGTTGGGATCACAGATCTACTTCAAACTTTGTACACCTTTAGTAGGCCATTAAGACAACATAATGTGCAAGGAGTAAGATGCACTACTCTGGCAATTCCGAGAATATCGCAAGAGTAGTTTTACGCGTCTGGTATGTAACTGATGTATCTATGCAAAGAAACATAGTAGTAGAGTTCGTGGTGGTTAAGTCTGTGCGGTTGGTCCCGGCGGAGGTTAGTCCTCCCTCGGGCATGGGTGTGTGTTTGTCCTTAGGATAATTTAGGTTAAGTAGTGTGTAAGCTTAGGGACTGATGACCTTAGCAGTTAAGTCCCATAAGATTTCACACACATTTGGTGGTTAAATGATAAACGTTCGTGCTTTGTAAGACGAAGAAGTATGAGGCGACGGTTCGAAACCCACTCACATTTATTTTTTTCATCACTGGTGATATAATTTAAATTATATGACATTTGAGAGGTAATATAATGGAAATAACCACATGTATTTGCATGAAATTTCAATTTATGTTTTCCATGTCTGTATGAAAAATACCGCCCTGCAATGTGTGATCTCGAGAGCACATTCGACGAGTAATTGCACATCACTCTTGTGGTCTGGCACATTCTAACTTACTATGTTACTGACTGTGAATAACGTCAATCGCACCATTATTTATCGAGGTTTGGCATGGGCTTTCCAAGCCTGTCCCTCGTCCTTGACGATTTAATTACAGATAGTAAATAGTCAAATAAGATATGAAATTCACTACGTGATGAAAATGTACTTGTTTTTTTTTTCATTATATTGCCTCTCAAATGTCATATAAATTAAATAACGTGGCCAGTGATGAAAGAATAATGGATTAAAAAAATAAGTGCTCTTGAGATTCGCTATGTCCACGACCTTCGGGCAACGCGTTACCGATAGTACACCAGTTACATAATACACGCGTAAAACTTCTCTTCCGATTTTCTTCGAACTGCCAGGATAGTGCGACTTAATACTAGTACATTATGTAGTTTTAACGCCCTACTAAGGCTGTACAAAATTTGAAGTAAATCAGTGATCCCAGCGTCGTGGCCTCGCCTTGTAAGATGCTCGAGTTGCTTAAATGGAATCATTCACAAAGCATACTTTTGAAGAAATGTAGAGAATAATAGTTTCCGAAAGACAGTAAAAGAGTACTACTGACTTCACGGCTGATAGTCTTTTTTTCTTTCTTTGCTCCATACGTGAGTGGAACAAAAATGGTAGATTTTAATAATAGTACAAAGAAATGTCAGCCGTGTAATACAAATAGACTTGCGGAATACCCGTATCGTTCGAGGAATCACTGTATATGCCTTGTGTATGATTAGTGTAGGAAAGGAAGAAAGTTTGGGGCGTCTCATTAAATAAAAATCACTAGCACTGATAATGATGGTCAGAAGAATCAATGAAACTACCTGAGCATTCATCTTAATTGATTTAGGAAGTCACAGAAAAATTAATTTTGATGGTCGTTCGGGGATTTTGAGCCTACTCTTCCTGAATGTGATCCTTAGCTTATATACTAGCCCACTTTGTTCGATGTCAACATCCATCAGGGACTTCTGTATCTTCTCATTCATTAATAGATTATTTATGTTTAGTTGCTTAGTAATTTAAGTGAATGAATAACGTTCTCGTTCAAAGATAATCGAAGAAAGCAAGCAGTTCCAACATTTCAGCGATAGCATTGGCGTGCGCACGAAAGCTGTGGAAAACGCCGCGGTTGGTAATAGTAGTTTCACGGCGTAGTTATGGTCACATTCCTACCTATTGTGCAGATAAAGTCGTTTCTGTCGTGTCAACGGTTTCCAGAAGTCGCAAAATGTATGTAAGCGTATCGGCGGACAATTGGAATAATAATGTTATCTCGTGCAGTTAAGTTCTTTTATCGCTGTTCACAAAGTGCGGTGAGCCTGTTATACTGTTAGTGCAAATAAAATAATAACTGCGAGTTGCAGCATACAGGAAATGTGAACAATGAGTCGTAAGTGCGTGGTTAACTACGCAAAATAATGTGTTATTGTTTGGCCACCTTTAGTCTGCCATGCAACTGTGAGTAAATGCAACAGCAAACGTCAATCTTGTACCGCGAATAATCAATTTTGACACCTCATGAATCTGTGATTTTCGGAAATACAGGTGTTCAGTCATCGTCAACATATCCCACGTCGTTCCATCTTATTCGATAGGTCGGCGAAGGTGTTCACAGTATTTTGGTAACTATTATGTCTTGATGAACCAGGAACAGCTTGCTAAAACTTGTGAAGTAAGTACATTTTAATTAAACTGATCAGATTTGATAGACGTGATGTTCGCATTGACGTTTCATGCGTAGGGGAAAACATAAGGTGATAAGAAAATCCACTTCACTCATAACGATTTGTGCTATTACGACGGAGGATTAGTCACACTAATAGTTTGACCCTGAAGCATGAAACCAGTGAAAATCGTGTTAACGTGCCATTTCCGTTCAGTTCAGAAAAATGATATCGAGACGGTATTTTAACCACACAAAAACTAAGCATTACTAGAAACCTTACACTTTTACAGCTAGAACTGACTGATTTGTCTGCAAAGTGCGAAAGTTTTTTTTCGGTTGGTGCGTCATTTTGCGTAGGATGTCGGTGGGCGGGGTAACTGGGTCGTCGTTTCCTTCCGAGGGATAGCGAGTTCTTTTCTTAGCGTCATTATCGTCTAGAGGAAGCGCCGGATGTTGCGACAGTTATCCCAGGTGACGAGCCGACGAGAAAGACAACCTACACACTAATGAACGTCACACTTACGTAGCTTGCGACGTATATGCTCCATTGTCCTCCTCCCTCATATAACAGGCCGCACGTTGTGACTGTAAGTCGCCATCTCAGTTAATGTCCTTAATATACGGGCTAGCTTCAATATTACAGACCTAGAAGAGATTTCAGGAGTTAAACGACATACTTCAAGAGGTGTGAGTATTGACCGGTATGAGGGAAGCCTCGTCTAAATATATAATCCGTTCCCAACTATTTTACAACCGTAGAATTTTGGAACACGTATTATGTTCGAGTATAATGACTTTTCTGGAGACTAGAAATCTTCTCTGTAGGAATCAGCATGGGTTTCGAAAAAGACGGTCGTGTGAAACCCAGCTCACGCTATTCGTCCACGAGACTCAGAGGGCCATAGACACTGGTTCCCAGGTAGATGCCATGTGTCTTGACTTCCGCAAGGCGTTCGATACAGTTCCCCACAGTCGTTTAATGAACAAAGTTAGAGCATATGGACTATCAGACCAATTGTGTGATTGGATTGAAGACTTCCTAGATAACAGAACGCAGCATGTCATTCTCAATGGAGAGAAGTCTTCCGAAGTGAGAGTGATTTCAGGAGTGCCGCAGGCGAGTGTCGTAGGACCGTTGCTATTCACAATATACATAAATGACCTTGTGGACAACATCGGAAGTTCACTGAGGCTTTTTGCAGATGATGCTGTAGTATATCGAGAGGTTGTAACAATGGAAAATTGTCCTGAATGCAGGAGGATCTGCAACAAATTGACGCATGGTGCAGGGAGTGGCAATTGAATCTCAATGTAGACAAGTGTAATGTGCTGTGAATACATAGGAAGAAAGATCGTTTATCATTTAGCTACAATACAGCAGGTCAGCATCTGGAAGCAGTTAATTCCATAAATTATCTGGGAATACGCGTTAGGAGTGAATTAAAATGGAATGATCATATAAAGTTGATCGTCGGTAAAGCAGATGCCAGACTGAGATTCATTGGAAGAATCCTAAGGAAATGCAATCCGAAAACAAAGGAAGTAGGTTACAGTACACTTGTTCGCCCACTGCTTGAATATTGCTCAGCAGTGTGAGATCCGTACCAGATAAGGTTGATAGAAGAGATAGAGAAGATCCAACGGAGATCAGGGCGCTTCGTTACAGGATCATTTAGTAATCGCGAAAGCGTTGCGGAGATGATAAACTCCAGTGGAAGACTTTGTAGGAGAGACGCTCAGTAGCTTGGTACGGGCTTTTGTTGAAGTTTCGAGAACATACCTTCACCGAGGAGTCAAGCAGTATATTGCCCTCTCCTACGTATATCTCGCGAAGAGACCATGAGGATAAAATCAGAGAGACTAGAGCCCACACAGAGACATACCGACAATCTTTCTCTCCACGAACAATACGAGACTGGAATAGAAGGGAGAACCGATAGAGGTATTCAAAGTACCCTCCGCCACACACCGTCAGATGGCTTGCGGAGTATGGATGTAGATATAGATGAAACTTTATGAAGTTCACCGCGTTTGCAATTTTGGCTGCTTGAACTCGCACTTCCTTTGTTCAGATATGTGTGTACCGCTTGTGCAAAGGAATGGAGTGATGGGGTAGTTCGACTTAGAATGGCTGCAGTGATTGAATAGTCTTGGTTATGCTCTGTACTGTAATGCCACGAGTATTGACACATGGTACGCACTCAGAGACACGCACTACGCTATATACGTGTGCAGCACCTTAAGGAAGGAGATAATGCTAGGCTGCAGTTACACTTCTAGGGAAACAAATAGAACACCTTGCAAGCCGATGTCTAGGTAGACGTACTGACAACAGTTTCAACGTCATCCGCCAGCAGATTGCTTAGTGACATAGCTACCAATGCCCCGCCTGTGTCTACCCTTAAGGAAATACTCCTGGAAATAAGGCAGAATGCCGTGCAGACCTGTAAAGGAAACAGACACCATGCAACGGAGACGCATTCGTGCTTCCTACAGCCAATATGAGACGGGTCGAATTATGGCCTTTCGAGTGACTGGGTGGTCGTTTTGGAGAACTGCCACACAAATTGGACATGCGCGGGGATGAAGGCAACAGTGGACACGTAAGCGTTCTCACACTCGAAGACGAGGTTCTGGACATCCACGCAGCAGACACTCCGCCAAGATCATCGTATTGTGAGGGAAGCAGCGGCATATCGTACTGCATCCACAGCACAGGTAACAGCAAACGTGACCACACGCGTGTCAGCAGGAACGCTTGCGGACCGGTTACTAGCAGTGGAACTTGGGACACGCACCCTTCTAGCCCATCTTCCATTCACGCCACAGCATGTCCGTGCACGAATCGATTGATGGCGACAGAGGACACATGGAGAATAAAATGTCGTACCAGGGTCTTCAGCGATGAAAAAGATAATCCCTGCATGCGAGTGATGGTCGTTGGCACGTACGACGTACACTAACAGTGCATTTGTCCGAGAAAAACAGGTCGCACCCCAAGCGATATGGTCTGGGGAGTGATTAGCTACAACTCTCTTTCACCTTTGACGCCTGTAGAGGAAACGGTAACCAGTACTCGATACGTGCAGAATGTTGCTCGACCATTGCTTCTACCGCTCTTGCAACCGGATAGTGACGTGCTTCTCCAACAGGACAATGCTCCTCCAGAAACTGCCCATGATACTAAACGTGCTCAGTGAGATGTGCAGCAGCTTTCCTGGCCGGCACAATCGCCGGACTTGAGACATGATGGGACGACAAGTGCCTCGTGTGACTAGCCCATCCACAGCTCTTACAGAGCTACGTGTATAGGTCGAGCAGGTGTGGAATATCGTATCTCAAGACAGCATTAGTCACTTTTATGGTTGTCTGCATGCCACAATCAGTGCTTGCATTGTCGCCCGTGGAAACTACACCGCGTGCCAACTTGGATGTTCCAGCATGGGTCAGAACCGCTTGAGCTATTAATCTAGAAATGTATTTACTCCATATACTCCATACTTAATGTTCCTACAATAAATTTTGAATGAACTGGAAAATTGTCAAATTTTTTTTCCGGCAGCATATTTTGGAAAACGACAAACTGATTTTGCCGATATTTACTAATAAAATCGGAACCAAGATAAACCACAAGTCTCACATACGTCACTGGGTGAAAACATTGTCAATATCGAGATTTTCACTCTGCAGCGGAGTGTGCGCCGATATGAAACTTCCTGGCAGATGAAAACTGTGTGCCGGACCGATACTCGAACTCGGGACCTTTGCCTTTCACGGGCAAGTGCTCTACCAACTGAGCTACCCAAGCATGACTCACGCCCCGTCCTCACAGCTTCACTTCTGCCAGTACCTTGTCTCCTGCCTTCCAAACTTAACAGAAGCTCTCCTGCGAATCATGCAGAACTAGCACTCCTGAAAGAAAGGATATTGCGGAGACATGACTTAGCCACAGCTTGGGGGATGTTTCCAGAATGAGATTTTCACTCTGCAGCGGAGTGTGCGCTGATATGAAACTTCCTGGCAGATTAAAATTGTGTGCCGGACCGAGACTCGGACTCGGGACGTTTGTCTGTTAAGTTTGGAAGGTAGGAGACAAGGTACTGGCAGAAGTGAAGCTGTGAGGCGGGGCGTAAGTCGTGCATGGGTAGCTCAGTTGGTAGAGCACTTGCCCGCGAAAGGCAAAGGTCCCGAGTTCGAGTCTCGGTCCGGCACACAGTTTTAATCTGCCAGGAAGTTTCATTGTCAATATTACTTACAGTACTTTCTGTGTTAATGCATGGTGTCATACCATCTTATTTACCTAATTACTGTAGAAAACCGTCTTACTATCACTATCGGATACCTACAGAAACTGGAGCACTTATTGCGCGTCCCTACAGCAACAAAGGCCAGAAACACTCACGAAAGAACGGAGACCCTCTCCCCCTGCCTATTCTACGCTATAAATGTTGTAATGCCCCAATGAAATCTACCCAGGACGTCGAATTGGTCGCGATTACGCTGGTGCATGGCTGCCGAAGTAAACGGACTTTTCTAGATTCGATTAAAGTTTGAGACTGGTCGAACGTGCGCCTTCATATAAGAAATGTAAAATACGGATAATCTGGCAGTTCGGGTCTTTATAACGCAAGTATGCGTGTTAAACAACAAGACAGAACCCATCTCCGATTATACACAGTCAAGTCACGTTAATGTGACCACCTGTCAAAAGTCTGAATAACCATCTGCTGTATCGTGGACGTACAGGAAGAGTCAATGCAGTCCCGTGGCCAGCTGCGCTAGGTTTCTCGGTTGAGGAAACCACGGCGCGAAAAGCCCGATCGATGAGATCCCACAGATTTTCGACTGGATTTAAAACCGGGGAGTTTACTGGCCACAGGAGTACAATAAGCTTATCCTGATGTTCTTCGAACCACGCACGTACACTGCGAGCTTTGTGACACGTTGCACTGTCCTGCTGGAAGTTGCCATCGCACCTAGGAAAAACAAACTGCCTGTAGCGGTGGACATGGCCCCCGACGATAGATGCATACATCTGTTGATTCGTTGTGCCTTCCAGAATGACGAAATCACACAGGGAATGCCACGGAAACATAAAAATTGCCCAGACCATAACGCTCCCTCTTCCGGCCTGGATCCTTACGGCAATTGCAGCGCCATACACGCCAACAGTCATCTGTCCGATATAGCATAAAACATGATTTATCTGACAAGGCAAAAAATGGCTGTAAGCACTATGAGACTTAACATCTGAGGTCATCAGTCCCCTAGACTTAGAACTGCTTAAACCTAACTAACCTAAGGACATCACACACATCCATGCCCGAGGCAGGATTCGAACCTGCGACCGTAGCAGCAGCGCGGTTCCGGACTGATGCGCCTAGAACCGCTCGGCCACACCGGCCGGCGGCTACCTGTCGCCACTCAGCGGACGTCCAGTTGCGGCATCGGCGTGCAAATTCCAGTCTTCATCGCCGATGAGCAGCAGGCAGCACGGGTGCATAAAGAAGATTCCCAAATATGTTAGTGGCTCGAAGACTTCTTAAGTAATAGAACCCAGTACGTTGTCCTCGATGGTGAGTGTTCATCGGAGGTGAGGTTATCATCTGGAGTGCCCCAGGGAAGTGTGGTAGGTCCGCTGTTGTTTTGTATCTACATAAATGATCTTTTGGATAGGGTGGATAGCAATGTGCGGCTGTTTGCTGATGATGCTGTGGTGTATGGAAAGGTGTCGTCGTTGAGCGACTGTAGGAGGATACAAGATGACTTGGACAGGATTTGTGGTTGGTGTAAAGAATGGCAGCTAACTCTAAATATAGATAAATGTAAATTAATGCAGATGAATAGGAAAAAGAATCCCGTAATGTTTGAATACTCCATTAATAGTGTAGCACTTGACACAGTCACGTCGATTAATTACTTGGGCGTAACATTGCAGAGCGATATGAAGTGAGACAAGCATGTAATGGCAGTTGTGGGGAAGGCAGATAGTCGTCTTCGGTTCATTGGTAGAATTTTGGGAAGATGTGGTTCATCTGTAAAGGAGACCGCTTATAAAACACTAATACGACCTATTCTTGAGTACTGCTCGAGCGTTTGGGATCCCTATCAGGTTGGAGTGAGGGAGAACATAGAAGCAATTCAGAGGCGGGCTGCTATTAGGTTTGATCATCACGCGAGTGTTACGGAAATGCTTTAGGAACTCGGGTGGGAGTCTCTGGAGGGAAGGAGGCGTTCTTTTCGTGAATCGCTACTTATGAAATTTAGAGAACCAGCATTTGAGGATGATTGCAGTACAATTTTACTGCCGCCAACATATATTTCGCGGAAAGACCACAAAAATGAGATAAGAGAGATTAGAACTCGTACAGAGGCATATAGGCAGTCATTTTCCCCTCGTTCTGTTTGGGAGTGGAACAGGCAGAGAAGATGCTAGTTGTGGTACGAGGTACCCTCCACCAAGCACCGTATGGTGGATGACGGAGTATGTATGTAGATGTAGAAGGCGCCTGTTGCGGAGGCCCATACGCAGCAACGTTTGCTGAACGGTCGTTGAAGAGCCACTGTTGGTAGTCCCTTGGTTCGTTTGTGTGGACAGGTGCTCAACAGTTGCACATCTGTTCACCAGTGCACATCTCCACAGCAGTCGTCCACCCGTGTCATCTATGGCCGGTGATGCATCATATTTGCCTCGGCGCGGATTTCTGGACAGCGCCATTTTGCCATGCACGGTATACTATAATCAAGACGGCCCGCGAACAGTTCACAAATTTAGCTGTTTTGGAAATTTTTCCAATCTTGGCCGAAAGCCAATGAGCATGCCTCTTTAGATGTCAGATAAACAGCTCCACTTTCGCATTACGACAACGACTGCATTGTTTTCCGCCCCCCCCTCCCTCATTCCCCTCCGGCACACTTTATATAAACTCCACTGGTAGTGTTGCAACTGCCGTTTGCGTGTGGTTATTGCACGTTGCCGTCGAACATATGGGGTGGTTACATTAATGCGACTGGATCCTGTATGAAAATAGAACGATTACATTGTCTGAAGCAGGTATTATTTGGACTCCTGATAACATGGAGACCTGCATGGCTCCTATAGCAGTCGAACACGGTTCGTGCAAGTGAATTGTCTCAAAATCCCATCGTTGAACCTATGCTGGGTTGTTGTTGTTGTTGTTGTTGTGCTGGCGCTGGCGCTGGTGGTGGTGGTGGTGGTGGTGGTGGTGGTGGCGGTTTTCTGGCGTTCGGCGCTGCTCTGTCACACACACACATCTTACTGTACAACTAACCATTTGGAAGCAATAATCTAGTCCGAACAGACGACTAACACAATTAATTTCTAAATATTACTCAACATTTACGACGTATTATTAGAGTCTTATAAGATATCGATGATATTCAACTCGCAAGTAGTTCAGAAAAGAGTTTAGATTATCGCTAGAAACAATATAAAATGTCTTGAAAATGGTTCAAATGGCTCTAAGCACTATGGGACTTAAAAGCTGAGGTCATCAGTCCCCTAAACTTAGAACTATTTAAACCTAACTAACCTAAGGACATCACACACATCCATGCCCGAGGCAGGATTCGAACCTGCGACCTTAGCAGCCGCGTGGTCCCGGACTGAAGCGCCTAGAACCGCTCGGTCACCACGGCCTGCATAAAATAAATTCTCAGAAATTAAGAATACTGTTTATAAGACATATATGCGAATCACTTTCTGAATACATATCATCAAATATCTGAGAACATTTTTAATTTCTACCGAAAATTAATCAGAAAGGGCTTTTTAAACTGTACATACCGACCATCCCTGTCTCTCTTATTTCCTACAATTATCTTTGTGCCGGTCTGGTCCGGCTTCACTGCGTTATGCACGTATCGTTTTCTTGATCTACACTAAATTTCTGTTTTAGTGACTTGCTCAGTTTCATCTTGAAGATATGGCTCTGAGCACTATGGGACTTAACATCTATGGTCATCAGTCCCCTAGAACTTAGAACTACTTAAACCTAACTAAGGACATCACACAACACCCAGCCATTACGAGGCAGAGAAAATCCCTGACCCCGCCGGGAATCGAACCCGGGAACCCGGGCGTGGGAAGCTCTTGAAGATAAACGACACGATTAATTGCTTTCTCATTTCAAGTTTTTAGTTATCTTATATATTTCGTTTAGATCGACACATATCTTCGATACAGTGTTGCGATATTAGTGTGTTCGATGTCTAACGTCACTTCATTCTCCTAAAGGTTCTCACCGTAAAGTCAGCCTTGTTCGTCTGCGATTCACTATTTGCTTTCATAACGCAGTCATCCACTGCGTCTGTCAAAAAATGGTATCTTGTAAACATAACCATTTTCGTGCCTAATACAGCTATTGCGGCTTTTTTTATGTTTTGGCGAGAATAGCCTCATTCTGTATCATTCTGAGAGGAGTTCTGGAATTTATCCCGGGACACTGAGATACAGTTTGAGGAGCAGCGGTGGTTCCTTCAGCCTTATATCTACGCCGTCGTTGTTCAGTGGTGCTAGCGGCATGTAATGACTTCGAGATCGTCAAAACGCATAACCTCAAATTTAGTTTCGAATCAGCAAGCATTACCGTGTTCTTATGACTTAATGGTTGCCGTTACAGATGAAAGTCTCGTCCAAAAATTTGGAGTTTCTTTTTCACCGTGCTGTATACTGAGTTTCTGTACTCTTTTGTGTTGTATCATGTAATAAAAATATAATTCTGTCATCAAGCCTATAGCTAAATTCTTTAGACAAATGAAACTATATGGTTCCAGAGATCGTCTCAAGTCCCAAACTTCTATGGTACATATACACTTTGTGATCAAAAGTATCCGGACACTCCCAAGATCATACGTTTTCCATATTAGGTGCATTGTGCTGCCACCTACTGTCAGGTACTCCATATCAGCGACCTCAGTAGTCATTAGACATCGTGAGAGAGCACGGACTCCGAATGTGGCCAGGTGATTGGGTGTCACTTGTGTTATACGTCTGCATGCAAGATTTCCACACTCCTAAGCATCCCTAAATGCACTGCTTACGATGTGATAGTGGAAATGTGAAGGACACGTACAGCACAAAAGCGTACAGGTTGACCTCGTCTGTCGACTGACAGAGACCGCCGACGAGGGTCGTAATGTGTAATAGGCAGACATCTATCCGGACCATCACACAGGAATTCCAAATTGCATCTGGATCCACAGCAAGTACTATGACAGTTAGGCGGGAGGTGAGAAAACTTGGATTTCATGGTCGAGCGGCTAGTCATGAGCCACATATTACGCCGGTAAGTGCCAAACGACGTCTCGCTTGGTGTAAGGAGCGTAAACATTGGACGATTGAAGAGTGGAAAAACGTTGTGTGGAGAGACGAATCAAGGTACACAATGTGGTGATCTGATGGCAGGGTGTGGGTATGCCGAATGTCCGGTGAACGTCATCTGCCAGCGTGTGTAGCGCAAACAGTAAAATTCGGAGGCGATGGTGTTATGGTGTGGTCCTCTTTTTCATGTAAGGGGTTTGCACTCCTTGTCGTTTTGCGTGGCACTATCACAGCACAGGCCTACATTGATATTTTAAGCACCTTCTTGCTTTCCACTGTTGAAGAGCAATTCGGGGAAGGCGACTGCATCGTTCAACACGATCGAGCACCTGCTCATAATGCACGGCCTGTGGCAGTGGTTACACGACAATAACATTCTTGTAATGGACTGGCCTGCACAGATTCCTGACCTGAATCCTATAGAACACCTTTGGGATGTTTTGGAACGCCTTCTTCCTGCCGGGTCTCACCAGCTGACATCGATACCTTTCCTCAGTACAACACTCCGTGAAGAATGGGCTGCCATTCCCCAAGAAACCTTCCATCACATGATTGAACGTATGCCTGCGAAGGTGGAAGCTGTCATCAAAGCTAAGAGTGGGCTAACACCATACTGAATTACAGCATTACCGATGGAGGGCGCCACGAACTTGTAACTCATTTTCAGCCAGGTGTCCGGATACCTTTGATCACATAGTGTATGCAGACGAATGGAAATTTGAAGCAAGGTCGGAATTGAAACCCGGGTAGGCTGCTCACTAGGTGTATGCGCTAACTTCTACGCCACCCTCGCCCAGTGGCTTTACTCAACTGGATTGACTCACCTGTCCGCAGCTCGTGCTCGTGCGGTAGCGTTCTCGCTACCCGCGCCCGGGTTCCCGGGTTCGATTCCCGGTGGGGTCAGGGATTTTCTCTGCCTCGTGATGACTGGGTGTTGTGTGATGTCCTTAGGTTAGTTAGGTTTAAGTAGTTCTAAGTTCTAGGGGACAGATGACCACAGATGTTGAGTCCCATAGTGCTCAGAGCCATTTGAACCATGGACTCACCTGGCTCACCTTCCTTCTTAGTCCATTAACTCGTTGGCTCACTTGGTAATCTTCTTAAGCTCGAGCAGTATTGTAGAGACCCTGATATTATATTCGAATAGAACATCAGTATCAAACGAAACAGGGATTCCTGCCTGAAACGCAGGCATAAGTGCTTCAGTCGAATGAAACTGTATGATTCTTGATTCCAGAGACCATTTCAAGTCTCAAACTTGAAGACTCAGGTTCGAATCCCGGCCTTGGTATAAATTTTCATTCGTCTCTTCAGTCTGCATATATAAATCACTAAATTCTTTCTTGTAGGGTCTTACTTAACTACCTAATTTTCCTCGATTTCCTAGGAAGCTTAGGAAGCTAATTAGAAAAGGATCTGCGTGGACACTAGTAAGTAGCTGGGCATGCAAGAACACATTCTAGAATTACTGATGGAAAATATTCCCAGCTGTCACAAGATCGCTATGTTTCGACGAGCCGCATGCAAAAAGACGGGAGACAGCTGTAAACTGCTACGTTTCAGCGGCTCTTTCAGAGGGTACTACTGTTATGAGAGTGGCAAGGCTTGGAAAGACTTAGACGCGGTTCACACTAGGACTGTTGATAATTTCAAAATTATCGGGAATGCGATACATCGATATTTAAAGAAGTATCACCATTGTATCGATTTATCTATATATTGACGGAAGAATTATCGATGTACCGGCCTCTAAATACATCAACTGCTCATTGTAAACATACTGCCGGTTTTAGAGCCGTGTATTTAAGTGTTGACTTATTACTAGATATTCTGTACATCAACAAGCTAACAACCTGCTTCTCCCCCTTATAGCAAGAATTGAAAGGTAAACGATGCACGTTTGAGCTTGGCGATAACCACTTTGCTACAAATGGTAACTGGATGTAAGTGGCGCAGTAAAAGGTGTCCGATGGGTCCGTCGTTCGGTTTCGTCAGAGACCGGATTTTTCCAGAACACTTCATGTCGACTTCGCTGCTTTTTCATTCTGTAAACGCCAGTGACCTAGCAGTTGTTGTGTCAAAATTGCGTGGTGATGCTAAACGTTACAGTTTCTGTTGGTAGCGACGAGCGCCGCTTACATTAGCATTTTCCATCACGCGTCTCCACCCACCGAAAGACCAATCTTGTTATTTCGATTTTTGTTCATCATTTTCTGCAATTGTTTCTGAAGAATGCAAATGTGAAAAAATAGTACACTATTTGCACCTTTTAACGCAACTGGTGTGCTATTTCTTCACATCAGATATCTTGTTATTCCGTTCAATCGCCATCCCCAGCGCAATATAACTTCTTTGTGCCACCTATACTTGCTTCACACAGTCAGACTGGAAATGAAGAAAGTTCAAAAAGTAGTAAGACCTAAAGTTGCATACCAAACTCATGGTGTACAGAGCCGTTGTCATTTCCACTGTACTGTATGGGCGTGAAGCTTTGACACTATCGCAGATATATAAAAAGAAAGTGAAAGTAAAATTATGTTCTACCATAGTTTCAAAAGAACAGTTTCATACTTTTACCGAGAATTGATATATATATATATATATATATATATATATATATATATATATATATATATATATAGATGAAAATATCGGCAATCGGTATTGCCATTTCGATACCGATATTTCGAGATAATATGTTTAAAATGTAACCCATATATGTCGATACAATTTGGAGAAAGGACAGTCCTAGTTCGCAATAGGTGATGGTGATATGCGATACGACTCGTTGCAGTAAATGTTGCGCGACGCAACGATTATCGATACGTCACTCGTCTTCCCATTGGGATGATATGACATGTGATACGATACGCGATGTGACTCGCCATACGACAAGCAACAAGACAGCACGAATCACTTTTCTGTTTCAGTTTCAGCTGAAATCTCGAGCTCTTCTGAAGAGGAAGGTAATGTTGGTTATCATTATTTAAAGCTCAAAACACTTGAAAAGAAAAAGTTCTGGGTACACTTGTACAATGCTATAAATATGCTTTTGTTTCTCGTGAGGTTTCTCAACACGAAAAATTTCACTAATTCTACAGAATAATTTCAGACAGTTTCCACTTTCTGGAGCAATTACTGCGTCGCATGGCGTATCGTATTGCTTCAGCATGAACCACGTCTAACAACAGTTACTGCAGCGCTCCATACAGGCTTGATACGAAGTGTGTTACACCTTGACTTTTGTGGCAAATTAAAACAGTACACCGGGCCGGAAATCGAGGCCGCCGTAACCTCATTCTATAAATCACGCTTCGAAGACCGTATCACCGCTTAATGCTCCACTTATTCAATCACTTTACATTCTACTTTCATTTTCTTCCTTATTTTCATATAAAAACTCGTCCACTACGATTTCAAGGATGGAACGTTAAACCAAAAATTTAAGAAATTCATTATCTTGTTGAAGGAGGAACCTAGGGAAGCCATATCCAAAGTAACCAGCTACGAACAGGGATTTGTACCTTCTGCTGCCGAGTTGTTGCATCTAGTAAACGTTTGCAGATACGTAACTTACACTGTGTCAGAAACTGAAAACGAGGAGAATGAGATTGTGAATGGCCGTTTACGGCAAGCGTTAGAAACATGGCATAAGCTTTGATTGGCGAAATATTAGTAAATAAATCAGCTGTACTCTTTTCAAAGGAATCATTCTGGCATTTGCGTTAAAAGATTTAGGGAAACTCCGAGAAATCTTCGTCTGGATTGCCGACTAGGGGCTCTACACCGCTTCCTCCTGAATGCGGGTCTGCTCACAAAATATTTTCGTAAAATGTTATGTTTTTAACAACAGGTGTCTATTTTCAACGATAAAACAATACCGTCATTTCCAGCGGAAATTATAAAGGACCGGACAACCGTAGTCGTCGGCTGCAACTCGATTCCGACTACGCATAACTCAGAATGGTTCAAACGGCTCTAAGCACTATGGGACTTACCATCTGAGGTCATCAGTCTTCTAGACTTACGTTAGAACTACTTAAACCTAACTAACCTAAGGACCTCACATACATCCATGCCCGAGACAGGATTCGAACCTGCGACCGTATCGGTCGCGAGGTTCCACACTGAAGCACCTAGAACCGCTCGGCCACAGCGGCCGGCTACGCATAACTTCTTCCTGCATAGAATGAGCAACGCAATTCAACTTATCGATGTGTTCCTGGTGACTAAACAGACCAGTCCCGACATAAAAAATGCGTCCACATAAATCGCATTGAATCGTTGGAGAAGGGCGAGGTTGTTGACAGAGCTTTCTTGCTTGTGCTTGGCCTCTTCATGTCTGCTGTGTTCTCCTTCAGACAAGTTGGCAGCGGTGGATGTAGTGTTCCGTCACAATAAGTATTCCACAGCGTATTCTTCCCATGTTTGTATGTTTATACCAGTCATCTTCTTGATGTTTCAACTGGTCCATAAAGTGCTTCAGTGCGGATCCATGAGGTCTACTGCCAGAGCATATTTCACCATAAAAGATTTGGCGGGGAAGCCTGGAATGACTCATGAGATGAACATGACCTAACCATCTCAGCTGATAAGCGATTATGATTGCCTCCGTGATGTTTAGATGAGCTTTATCGAGAACCGCAGAATTGATCACATCATCCTCCCACTTAATTTTCAAGAAGTATCTCATTTTTTTGTTGCTGTAAGCGCTCAAGTTTTTTTTTTTTTTTTTTTTTTTTTAATATCACGTCAATAGTGTCAAAGTTTCACAGCCATACAGGAGCGTGGAAATGACAACGGTGCTGTACACCATGAGTTTGGTATGCAGCTTTAGGTCTTTATTCATGAAGACCCTGTACATTAACCTTCCTAATGGTGCACGGGTAGCCCTAGTTCTTGTATCAATACCATGTTCACAGAACTGTTGCTTCCAAGATATGAAAAGTGACCAAGCTGCTGCACTGCTGTGTCTAAGATGGAGACATTGAACTCCGAGAGAGTTAAAAACATTCAGGTGAAACGCATTCAAATAAAAAACTCATTGCGGGTGTATTTGGTCCTATTTAATATTATTGGCGGGCGTTCCCAGCTAAAGAGATTTATTTTCTGTAAAACACTCCTTGCTTTCTCTTTGTCAGCGCTCCCTCATCTGTCTGGGAAATTACGCTGGCTTCTTTCCCAAAAGTGAAGAGCTCAGTACGTCCAATACAGCGAGAAGTATAGGGTAATAAGAAATATTAAAAAAAAGTATCTCGATAGCAGTTTTGTGCTCTACTGTAATAAGTGGGCATGTTCCTTGACGTGCCATACCAGTTGAGAAACTTTCTGTGACAGATTTATGGAGATATTTTCAGAATTAAACGACAAGTGTTTATATATTTTGCTTACATGTAGCTTCGCATAAATTCAGTTGCCAAATTAGCAACCCTTCAGTTTCATTATTACCCTGTCTAGTGCAATCCTTTTAAGGCACTTGGAATAAGCGTCTGTTTTTATCATATTATTCATTTTAGTTTTTATACATAATCGGTAATACGGTTACTACCTGTTGTTCTCCATACTTTCGTCATTTCAATCTCTTAAGGCAAATGTCTGGATTGAGCACTGAAGTTGGTGCGGCTCGCCTCCCCCATCCATGTCCGATCGGAGCTCGTGCTCTGATCGCCTCATTCTCGGCGGAAGGTAAACCGTAATTAGAATTTATTTCTTTCGATTTCTAGCACATTTGTTTTCGATACAGAGAGGTGTATAACGAGATCCTCTTGGATTTAAGAGTTATTGTGGAAAACTATGTCACTGTGACTAATGTATTGTCCGACGACGACGACGACGAGTAAGTCACTTTTCTATTTCTTCGTACATTCCACCGTTCAAGTGTCTGTTTTTAAGAACTGATGAAACTCTAGCGCTGAAACTTCTGGCACTGATCTTTCCCTAGTTTTTTTTTTTGTTTTGTACTTCCAAAGTCCACAAGTGAACTTATTATCGGTCGGACCAAAAATAGTCCATCCACTCACAGATGGTTGCGAGACATCGGCTGTTCAGTACAGAATGTCAAATCAAACACCTTTCAGACGTCTAAATTTCCAAATTGTTATTTTATTAGGATACCAGTTTCGGCTACATATACGCCATCTTCAGGCCCCTTGACCGGCGTTAGGAAGATTCCCACCTCTGGTCCAGTCAAAATAGGGACCAGCATTCAATGACTGGTGTGTGTAGATTTTTGAGACCACCAGTCGGCAAGTAATGTCTGGAGTGATCTCTGTCTCAGAAATCTAAGGATATCAGTCACTGAAATCTGGCCCCAATTTTTACTGGACGAGAGGTGGGAATCTTCTTATACGCTGGTCAGGGGGCCTGAAAATTGCATAATATATAGCCGAAACTGGTAGCCCAATAAAATGACAATTTGGGGTCGGCATGTGATGATCAGTGTCTCAAAAATCTACGGATACCAGTCATTGACTGCTGGGCCCTATTTTGACTGGACCAGAGGTGGGAATCTTCCTACACTTCGGTCAGGGGTGCCTGAGTATGGCGATATGTATCACCGAAACTGGTAGCCCAATAAACAACAATTTGGAAATTTAGACTGTTGAAAGGTGTTTGATTTGACATTCTGCTAAAATAGTTCAATTGTGAGCTTTCAGAACAAGTGGTTTGACTAACACCATTGAAGATAAGCACACAAGAGCGTTCACATCCTGGACAGGGCGCCAATTTCAAGAGATACTTCCCAACAGGTCATGTAATCAACTAAGTCACCGAAAGATGGCAGCATTGCAATCTCGTAATGTGTCAATCGGCTACATTCTAAATATCGGAAGCCATTATTCTTCAGGTGCTAGTACAATGATGCTTATGTCTTGCAAAAGAATAAGTACTACACGACTTTTGCAATTGATTTTAATTTTTGTCTCTTAACCAAACATGTATCACCCAGTTTAGACAAACTTCTGCAGTCTTACAGAAGTGCAGACTCCGTAGATCTGACGACTTTAGTATAGAGGAATAACTTCACGCATAGAGGAAAGGACCACTAAATGCCTACGCCATCCTTAGTTTTCACAATTCCTGCGTATAATCAATACAGTGGCCCTACTAGCAACTACTTTACATTTCCATCAGTCTTTCTATTACGTTAGTAAGCTAGGTATTTCATGCACCGTGGGTCATCTGCACGATAAATCGTAATGATGTGGAACAAGTCATTTTACATTCACATCACAAATTATTTTGTAAATATGGCCATATACTTATCATTTACAAGTGTTTTTTTTTAACATACACATGTGAGGTAGTAATATCGACCCACCACATTTTACACATTACCGGTACAATAATATAAATTATTCTACGAAGTAGTAGGAGTTGTCAAGAAAAAACTTTTTCAGTTTGTTGCCACATGGTTGGTTGAAAGTTTTGTATTTTTTTTACTCACCTGGGGGAAGACTTTGTAGAACGCCTGAAGCATTAAAATCACTATATTAATTTTGCTCTGTTGTTTTGTAATAATCCGATCTCGAAACTTTTTGAACTGTCGGAATACGTCTTCAAGGGGCAGCTATTGGTAGCACTAATGCTTTTAAGATACTTTCCGACTCTGAGGACCTATTTTATTTCTGTGACAGTTTTTCACTTCGCGGTGGTTGCTTTATTTGTACAGCAGAGTAAGTCGAACAGAACAACATTAATGTTTTTAGTATAACTAATGGGGTGAGGAGGGAGGGGGGGGGGGGGGGGAGAGAATCTCCTCCGTCAGGTATCGC
Organism: Schistocerca piceifrons; assembly: GCF_021461385.2. NCBI lineage: Eukaryota > Metazoa > Arthropoda > Insecta > Orthoptera > Acrididae > Schistocerca > Schistocerca piceifrons. The sequence goes on from NC_060149.1 coordinate 125,765,535, forward strand.
GCCAATTACACTACTGTGAAATGCCCATGACATAGATTCTAGTAGCCGTCTTAACAGAAAGTGAATGTCGTAACACAGAACTTCTTCATTCCAAAACTGTATTGCGCCCACAAGTTATAGCCCCGCTGATCAATCCGTAGAGGACGAGTCCAGTGTATATAGTTACTGAATACGAAAACTTGGTGACAGAAGTTTTTTCATATACTTTCTGTTTATAAAATGTAGTTATGTTCCAACCTTTAAAAACTAATAACTCTGAGTAGGAGGTACTGCGAACTTACGTAACTACATTTAGCACATCCTTGAACTATGTGGGTATCAGTATAGTACTTCGCTATGCTTTAGCACACACAGACAAATTTCGGCATCGAATTATTAAAGTTCATAACTTCCGACTGAAGAATTTTCTTCTCTCTGACACAGTGTCTTCTGTCGATTCCTAGAAAACCCCACAACACCTAGTTTTCCTTTAGTGGTTTGATTACCAGATATACTAGTAAAAGGACGATCTTGTAGCTCACTTTTTGCCATTCGTTGAACATATTTTTCATGTGCGTTATAGGAGTAGCTACTCGAAGACTAACTGCATTCACCTCTCCTGTTACAAAAAACTAGTGCACTTTATGAAATTTTTAATTGATAATATTTGCAATGGAATATCTGCCACCCGCACTTATTAACATAAACATCTTGTGTGAAAGATCGAGATTTAATCTGCGATTAATGTCGTTCAGCGGCGACGCACTCTTAACGCGCTCCTTTACATCTACGAACCACATTCCTTATGACTTTGTTTACCTGTAAGGCCACGCCGTGTGCTTCATTATAACGCGCCTTATGCAACCGTTCTTCTCAGGATTGTTAAAATTTGGCCCTGAGAAATAATGGCACACTAAGGTGGAGGAAATTACTGTTGGTCCACGGCCACCAAATGCAAGTCCCTACAGGTTTCAGTTTTTGACCTGTTCTTCAGTAGACGCAATTTCCTTTCACTCGTTACAGGGAACACGATCGTTTAATTTGCCACTATGTTAACTACTATTGCTGGAATCTCTGGGATTAGCCCTGAAGTAGAACTATAAAAACGTTTATTTTCTCTTCAACCGTGACCTCCAGTTTTACAGTTATCCGTTCACTTTCACAAAGGAAGCAGCCCAAATGTTAAGTATATAACAGCTCAAAGAAGAATTTTTGTAACACTGTTTCACTGAAGACCGTCTGTTGCAGTATTATTATACGACAAATTCTGCACTTGAATACAGTGATCTGTTTTGACGACAAAAATCATTTAAAGGGTGCCGCTGGCATGTCATACTCCTCTCTTTTCGTAAAAATTCCTATAATAATAAATGTAGGTGAGCAAGTAGGCTGTCCATGTCTGTACGTCCGGAGAGTTATATATAACATGTATAACATAACATGGTGAATTAGGTAAGCTGTAGATACGTAATTCCTTCAAAGATTCCGATCAGAAAGATCTGAATAGGCTATCATTAATGGTAACAGCCCATAACTAAAGATATTAATACTCGAACACGCTTCGAAGAAGCATGGTAAGATGGCTCTTGTTCTTGTTCATAACATACGACAACCATCCATCGCAAAGAGAAAGCGTACTCTATTCCTTGCGAATGTTGTTGTTTATACATAGGCATCCGAAAAGCCGAGAAGAAAAACATAAATAGAATAAAAACGTTTATCGTTAATGTAACAAAGGGCAACAAATCTGTGAAATAAAATAAGTCTGACAGTGAGACAGAAGGGCCATAAAATATCGTTTTGTAATATTAGAATATCATATCACTCTCTGTACTCGAATATCAACAAAAAGAGTTAGTGACAGAGTGACTTGCAGAGTAATGAACATATAAAATTAAGTATCGGGAGAGACAGAGTCGGAGACAGTAGTCCATCTGAATAACAATACGAAACCTGTATAGTATTAAGAATTTAGTAAGTGATTTATTTCAAAAGGTGAATCTTTACTTACTGCTGTTCAAGCACATTGCAATAAACATTTTCAACCATCAAGAGATAGGGATAAATAAAAGATATGACGCTCTAACATACCTTGTCTGTACGCTATAATTACTTTATTTTGTGTCTTTACTAAAAAGATCTGTTTCGTCATGGCTTAGGTTCACTAAAATCGCGCGCACACACACACACACACACACACACATACACACACACACACACACAAAAATAACATCACAACCGGAAGGGACCAGGTCAACGTAAGCAAAAATACAAATATCTCCACCTCACTGTAGAAAAAGGATTCATCAAAAAAGCACACAACAGACTTAATATGAGTACTGTCGGTTCTAAATCAACTACCATCAGCTAAAGCCAGTAGTTGAATAGCCAGCTCAGTTTACCGAAGTAATAGGTAGACGGACACAAATATAGCTTATATAAGGTGAATGGGGGGAAGGGGGGGGGGAGAAGATGAATGGACCGTGGCAATGGTGTCACTGCATTTTAGGTCCAGTCCGATTCACGGATCTCGACCATATGATACTCAGTCTGTGTCTGACGCCGTGTGCACAAAATGGTTTCTTCCCAGGCCGAAACACCACACCCTTCCCACACCGAAATTAGTACATACGACCTGAAACTATCAATTCGGTACCACACTCCCGAAGGCTGTGGAGGAGTTTATTTTGGTGTCGTGGCTTCAGCTGATGAGCCTGTGGAACTGTCAGCCCGCTTGGTTCAGCTGTGTCTCTGTCTCGGGTATGGGCGGTGGATGCGACAGAAGCGTTAACAAGGGATAGTCATAATTTTTAATTATCATCTCGAAAAAACAAAGTTACATCATTAATTTATTTGTGTGTTTGCAGGTACGTGTCTGCAGTTTCGATACGCACTGAAACCCCCGCGCCCATGTACTGCAGCATGCCGCTATATGAACCATAACAAAATGACGCAGTTCGTCTCCAGTTTATCAGAGCACCAGCAAACAAACAGAAAATTAATTCCGTAACTTTCTCTCTTCGAGGTGATAATTAAGACTACCATAACTACCTCTCTCTGTATCACTGTTCACTGATCTGCTGTGCAGGTGTTGAGCAACGAACTTATGGTGGAGAAATCTGTGGACTAGTTTGCTGCTATGGGATATTCCATCGTGGTCACAAATGATTGGACATCCAGGAAGGTGCCCATAGGATACTCTGCCGTAGTGTCGTCCTGTGCAAGAGCAGCGGGCGTTGAAGTCAACGGGCAGGTTACGAGCGTAGTTCATTTTCCCTGTGGCTCCATCGACCGTCGGGTGTTTCATCACGAAAAACATCGGTCGCAGAAGCATACACTTGAACATGCGGGCGCAGAGCGTAAAGCCAGGGCGATAGCATCTGTGGAGGCTATGTAACGTCCGCTTAGCCAGGGAATTTGGCTGTGATGGATATATCTCGTGTAGAAATCTGTAAACTGAGTTGGCAAAAACTGAGGACCAATGTGTGTGTTAACGTGGGTGGGAAGCCTTTCAGTGGTTAGGATCTGGCTACGGCTCTTATTGTTGTTAGGTCTTTGATGGATTCTGTGTTTATCCCATAAAGATAACTGCTTAAAGCATTGATGATGATACACGACATGGCGCATTGGGAAGGATCCACACAGTGGTGATGAATTTGGTCTCATGGTTTATTGGGAATGGACCACGAAGTGAACAGCGTGGAATGCTTGTTGCTGAACGCAGCGTTTACATTTTCATACTAAATTCTGTCTTTATCAATGCACCAACTCTGTGCCTGCACAGTGCAAGCACCTTCCATTCCTCAACTGCCCCTGTGTAGAAGCTATAGCCGCCCGTGTCTCACGGTGCTAGAAATAACGATTCTACGCTCTTTATTTTTTATGTCTAACTAAAAGAGTTTTCCCAGACGGTAACGCAAGGAAAGGAATAAGTGAGGCACTCGCCAAAGGATGCGGTTGAATCTGTCCCGTTCCATGTAGCTAGGCATCTTCGCTAGGATCTATTGCTGTGTGAGGAAATACAGGGTGATTCAAGAAGAATACCACAACTTTAGGAATTTAAAACTCTGCAACGACAAAAGGCAGAGCTAAGCACTATCTGTCGGCGAATTAAGGGAGCTATAAAGTTTCATTTAGTTGTACATTTGTTCGCTTGAGGCGCTGTTGACTAAGCGTCAGCGTCAGTTGATGCTAAGATGGCGACCGCTCAACAGAAAGCTTTTTGTGTTATTGAGTACGGCAGAAGTGAATCGACGACAGTTGTTCAGCGTGCATTTCGAACGAAGTATGGTGTTAAACCTCCTGATAGGTGGTGTATTAAACGTTGGTATAAACAGTTTACAGAGAATAGGTGTTTGTGCAAAGGGAAATGTTCTGGACGGCCGAGAACGAGTGATGAAAACGTAGCACGCATCCAGCAAGCATTTGTTCGCAGCCCAGGAAAATCGACTCGCAGAGCTAGCAGAGAGCTGCAAATTCCACAATCAACTGTATGGAGAGTCCTACGAAAAAGGTTAGTTATGAAACCTTATCGTCTGAAATTGGTTCAAGCACTGTCTGCAGCTGATAAGATTAAAAGAATCGATTTCTGTGATTTTATCCTTGCTCAAATGGAAACAGATGAATCTTTCGTTTCAAAGATTGTGTTTAGTGATGAAGCAACTTTCCACACTAACGGGAAAGTCAACCGTCACAATGTCTGTATATGGGGCACTGAGAATCCGCGGGAAACAACTCAGTATGAACGTGACTCGCCTAAGGTGAACTTTTTCTGTGCCATTTCAGCCAATAAAGTTTTTGGTCCCTTTTTCTTCGAAGGTGCTACTGTAACTGGACTACAGTATCTGGAGATGTTAGAGAATTGGCTGTTCCCTCAGCTCGAACAAGAAGCACAACAATTCATATTTCAGCAGGATGGAGCGCCACCACATTGACACTTATCTGTCCGTAACTACTTGAACGTCAACTACCCGAGGCGATGGATCGGCCGCCAGGCAGCCCGTGACAGAGCACTTCATCACTGGCCTCCAAGAAGCCCTGATCTTACCCCCTGCGATTTTTTCTTATGGGGGTATGTTAAGGATATGGTGTTTCGGCCACCTCTCCCAGCCACCATTGATGATTTGAAACGAGAAATAACAGCAGCTATCCAAACTGTTACGCCTGATATGCTACAGAGAGTGTGGAACGAGTTGGAGTATCGGGTTGATATTGCTCGTGTGTCTGGAGGGGGCCATATTGAACATCTCTGAACTTGTTTTTGAGTGAAAAAAAAAACTTTTTAAATACTCTTTGTAATGATGTATAACAGAAGGTTATATTATGTTTCTTTCATTAAATACACATTTTTAAAGTTGTGGTATTCTTTTTGAATCACCCTGTATTATGGAACCGGACCGAAAGACGACCCGTCAGTCTAAATCCGTTTGGAAGCAGATAATTTCTTGAAAATTGAGAGCTTCTGTAGGGACCTATATGTAATTTAAATATGGGTGTCAGCACTGGGATTTTGATGAATATGTTTAAAATGGATTTCATAATTGTACCCACTCAGAAAGAAGACCTACTTAACCATTGAACTAATTCCACGGAAAAATGGTAATATCAACGACATTAAATCAAATCACGGTTTGGGTGGTTTTCGTTGCAGCGAGATATTTTCACAAAATTTCAGTTTTTGTCTTTGGAATACAAAAATAGTTTTTGACGCCCACGTACATAGGGAGAAATGATCATCGTAATAAAATAAATCAGCACTCACACAAAACAATTTTAGTGTTAGATTTCCCGCGCGCTATTCTAGAACGGAACGGTAGAGTAGTAGTATGAAGGCACTTTCGAGAATTGCGGAGTAGTCATGTACATGTTGGTGTAGACTTAAATGTAGGTGTTGTATTTCATGAGATGAAACTTTGATCCGAAGAGGTACACTTGAAATCTCTTCACTTCATACACAGTTGCAAGACAGTATCCCTCAATATCAGAGTAATAATTTTATGCTAACAGTAACACAATTACCTGCCGTACAGCTACTCGAATTAATGAGTATCGTGATTATATTGAAAGGTCTAATTATTTATCCTCAGTTTAATAAGCGACTGCTAGTTTCATAATTATCACTGCTCAAAATATTTTAGGTATTGTCATGAACCTTTGAAAAATTGTTAAAAAACCACTTTCTACTCAACTGTCTTATTACTTGCCAAACAATGTATGTTTGCGTATTCAAATCCCCTGTGAGAAAATTTTCTACAATTGAAGAGTGGAAATGGAAAACGTTCTAAGTGTCATTTGTTTCACAAAACGAGTTTTCGGTGCAGTTGCGTTCTTGGTTTTCTGTTGCATCTCCCTAGACTTGATCTAAATGCCAAACCATGTAGTCTCTTTCAAACATGCGTTAATAAATGGCGCGTGGTCTTTATGCCAAGCTGTGCTTCCCTCTGGAGTCCCAAAATTTAAAAGATATGAGAAGTGGTTTTTGTTGACTACAATTCTACTACTTAAAAACTTAATGCAATATTTATGCACTTGCCTTATCATAAATGAAACGTAGTGCCTCAGTATGAATGGCACAGGGAACAAAAATTTTCTTCCTGTTATTTTGTCGTAAACTGACTTGCACAAATCAACTTGTAAAACCTTTCTTGTTGGCACTTAGAACCTCGTATCGATGGCACTTACGGCGTTCTTAATAAAGTATTTATTTTCTAATTTGTCTCCTTACTTTTTGCGGGGATGCAATGAGCAGTATAATTCTGTGGTATCAGGATATCTTCTCAATTTTTTGGATGCAAATAACTTATGTATGAACAGAGATATATTGTTTTTTTTTCGTTTTCTTCGCAAATATCGGATTTGGCACTTACAGCTTTTTACATTTTCACTCTTCATATGATTATGATTTATCCTTCTGGGCCAATACTGAAGAGCCACATACATGCTTACAGTCTCTCAATGACAAATACCCGTCATTCCGTTAGGGAAATAACTACAGACCTAGAGGATGAGGACAACCGAATGCCTAAGTCATCCTTAGTTTTCACAGTTCCTGTGTATAATCAACCCTACTAGCAATTACTTCACACTTCCATCAGTTTTAGTATTACAGTGGCTTGTTAGATAATATCATGTTCTATGAAACACATGGACGATAAAACGTAATTGTGTGGAACAAGTCATTTTACACTCATGTCGAAAATTATATTGATTATTTGCAAATCGTTTTTTTGTTTTGTTTTACACACAGATGTGAGATGGTAACGCTGATGATGCTGTGGTGTACAGAAAAATGTCGTTGAGTGACTGTAGGAAGATGCAAGATGACTTAGATAAAATTTCTAATTGGTGTGATGAATAACAGCTAGCTCTAAATGTAGAAAAATGTTAGTTAATACAAAGGAGTAAGAAAAACAATCCCGTAATGTTCTAATACAGCAGTAGTGTGCTAATTTGCACAGTCAGGTCAATTAAATATCTGGGCGTAACGTTGCAAACAGACATGAAGTGGAACGAGCACATCAGTTTTGTTATAGGGACGGTGAATAGTCGACTTCGATTTATTTGAAGAACTCCTGGAAAGTGATCACATCTCTGAAGGAAGCTGCATACGGAACGCTTATGTGTCCCACTCTTTGAGTACTGCCAGAGTGCTTGGGATCCCCACCAGGTCAGCTTAAAGGAAGATATCGAAGAAATACAGAGGCATGCTGCTAGATTTGTTACCGGTAGGTTCGATCAACGAGTTAAGTATTACGTAGATGCTTTAGGAACACAAATGAGAATCCCTGGAGCGAAGACGACTTTCCTTTCGAGGTACGCAGTGGAGGAAATTTAGAGAATCGACACCTGAAGCCGACTGTAGAACTATTTTACTGCTGCCAGCGTACATTTCTCGTAAGGACCACGCACATTAGACGACAGATATTACGGCACTCGTTATGTGAAACAATTAATCCCATTCAAATTAATGTAAAATACAATAATGCGTTCCACGCAGAAAATGTACTAAAGTTTTATCCTATTTATGTCATTTATTCAAAATATTATACATACAGTATGATGTATTTATTATTCACGATACATAGCTAATTCGTTTTTGCTAGGAAGCTACCTATAGTCATTTGTTTCTGCCGACACTTCAACACTAGGCGAAAATGCGACACAGCATTACCATAAAATAAGTTTGTAGCGCCCGTAGCCTCTTCTTTATTGGGGTGATGTTTTTCAATATACGAGGCAATCGATTCCCATGCTTTCAGCATGTCTCTTATTGCACCAGATGATTGCTGCTTTGCTGTTACCTCCTCCTCCTCCTCCTCCTCCTCTGAAGAGCTCCTCTTCTCAACTTCCTGCTGTGAAACACACTGCAACACCATAAGCTCTTCGGTGGTCATTTCTTGGCTCATTGATATAATTGTCATCCACTTCTAGTCACATGCTCTTGGCCAAAGACGCAATCTCGTTGACTACAGGCTCCACAGGTACTCAAAAGCCTCAGTAAAATTCGACAACGTACTCTGGCCAAAGCTTCTTCCAAGCAGAAGTGAGAGTTCTCTTGGTGACCCATTCCCACGTCTCTTCGATCATCTTGACGCAGGCAACAATGTTGAAGTGATATTTCCAAAACTCTCTAAGAGTGAGATTCGTAGCTTCAGTCAGTTCAGAGCAATACTCGAAGAGTACTTTAGTGTAGAGCTTCTGAAAGTTGTAAATAATCTGCTGGTCCATAAGCTGGGGTGAGGGAGTGGTGTCGGGAGGCAGAAATTGGACCCTGATGAATTGAAATTCTTCAAGGATGTGATCTTGTAGGCCTGGAGAATGGGCAGGAACGTTGTTCATAACAAGCAAGATATGGCGTGGCAGATTCATCTCAAGCAAATAGTTTTTCATCGAAGGACCAAACACTTCATTGATCTTATCACACAAAAGATCGCGTGTTCTCAAGCCCTGTTGTTGGACTCCACATCACATTTAACTTGCTCTTCTGGACTTTACACTTCTTGAAGGCTCGTGGTGTTTCTGAATGGTAAACAAGCAGCGGTTTAATTTTCAAATCGCCGCTTGCATTGGCTCACAATAGCAGTGTGAGACGGTCCTTCATTAGCTTTTGACCGGGCAATGCAATCTCCTCTACCATTAGAAACGCGCTCTTCAGTATTTTTTCCAGAATAGATCCACCTCGTCACAATTAAAAACTTGTTGCGGCAGATAACCCTCAGAATCCAAAAGCATGTTGAAGTTGCTGATGAAGTTCTCTGCTGCCTTTGTGTCGGAGCTGGCTGCTCTGCCGTGCCTCATAACCCTATGGATGCCGGTTCTTTTCTTAAAGCCGCTAGGGGTAGCCGTGCGATATAGGGCCTCTTGTCACGCACGGTTCGCGCGGCTTCCCCCGTCGGGGGGTTCGAGTCCTCCATCGGGCATGGGTGTGTGTGTTGTCTTAGCGTAAGTTACTTTAAGTTAGATTAAGTAGTGCGTAAGCCTAGGGACCGATGAGCTCAGCAAATTGGTCCCATAGTCCTTACCACAAATTTCCAATTTTTCTTAAACTTCTCGAACCACCCACAGCTTCCCTTAAACACTTCTGCGGCCGCTGATGACTTGACGTCTTCTTAACGAGCTCGGCGAAAATCGTTCTCGCCTACTCACAAATGATGATCTCGGTAATAGTGTCGCCTCGCAATTGCTTTTCATTTATCCATATAAGGAGCAACCTTTTGACACTGTACAGAATATGAAACCGTTGTTTAGATACTCTTGTCACTTCCTTTGAAGCATGTATCTCCTTAATCTTGTCCTTGTTCTTGAGGATAGTGCAAATAGTTGATCTATACCGATTGTATGTGCATACTAAATCAGCAACGCTCGCACCACGTTGGCTTTTTCCAATGATTTTACGTTTCATTTCTTTCTCTTATCGTCGGCTTCTTGCGGCTTTATTTTCGGAGATATTTCTGCGAAGGTTATTAAAATTTGCACAAAAAAACTGTGTGAACACAAGTTTAGAAAAATGTGTGATGACAAGCTTCACTAAGATGGTAGCAGAAAGAGCGATAAACCCAGACTGCAGTACGTACGAAAGACATTGTTCATATGCCGCTGCCGTCAATGTAAGATGTTCATATTGTTGAACGGCTGGTGACTTCACACTAAATCGTCGTCACTCGTTATGCGAAACATCGCTCGTTAAGTGAGTCATTATTTTACAGTTTGTTTTGCTCGTTAATGCGAAATGCGCGTTATGGGAGGTGCTCGTTAAGGGAAGTTCCATTGTATTATTCCCACGGCACGTTTTTGAGCGATGAACACTTTCTTTTTTAGAGATGTGTTGCCCCAGAACATTATTCCATGTCACATTATTGGATGAAAATAAGCGAAATATGTCAGCTTACTGATTTGTTTCTCCCCAGGACTTGCAATGATTCTGAATGCAAACTGGTAGAACTAAACTGATCTAGAAACTGCAAAATGTGCTTTTTCCAGACTAAATTCTCATCAATATGGACACCAAAAAGGTTTGAAGCCAATTCCCTGTTTCTGTATGAAGATGGTCCGAAAGAACAAGTACCATCTTCATATAGTTAATGCTAACCGGCCATTGACCTCCTTCTGTGCGGATGCACACGCATTGCCCGAACTCTTAAGGGACTCGGTAAAATTGTATGCCGCGAGTAATGAGTGTAATGGACAGGGGCGCTACGAATGTAGTGTGTGGACATTAAGTTGGGAATGTGGGTCTCACGGAGAGCGTGCAAGGGATAAATCCCTGCAGTCGCACTATCCTCTGTGCCCTCGGTGGCTCAGATGGATGCCGGCACGGTACCTCAGCGTGTTCGGTCAGAGGGTTAGCTGCCCTCTGCAATAAAAAAACTCAGTCAACGGCTCAACACTGAACTTGAACGGGTGTCAGGGGACATCCGCATTGAACAAATGCAACGAACAAAATTGAACAAAATGAGAACAATAAAAAAAGATGGATAGAGCGTCTGTTATCTAAGCAGGAGATCCCGGGTTCGAGTCCCGGTCGGGACACACATTTTCAACTGTCCCCGTTGATGTATATCAACGCCTGTCGGCAGCTAAGTGTCTTGATTTAATTATCATTTCATTTTCCCTGTTTATTACTTCCTCACTATATGTTACACGTATAATTGGTATAGAATCTCTAGATGTGTAGAACTGAATATGTTCTGTCTTTTTAAAATTGAGAGTGAGACAATTCGCAGAAGACCAGTCTACGACACTTTTAAGAGTATGTTTTACCATTTCTTCTATTGCTGTATGTATGCTTGGACTGATTACAACACTAGTGTCATCCACAAACAGAACCAGTTCTGCTTGTTGTATATTAGACGCAAGATCGTACATATATGAGGCACAGTGGTGGACTTAAGATCGGGCCTTGGTGAACCCATACGTGATTTCTCCTTATTCGGTAGAATCTCCACTGATTACATTGGGTAGACCATTAATTCCTAAAAACCTCAGTTTATTTAGTAGAATATTGTGATTCATTCAGTCAAATGCTTTTGATAGGTAACAGAAAATACATATTGGTCTGTTTTGTTTTATAGTGCTTCTATAAGTTGAAGAGTTAACTTGTAAATGGTATTCTCAGTAGAGCAACTCTTCTGAAATCCAAACCGCGATTTACTGAGTGTATTATTCTTCCACAGGTGGGATACTATTCTAGAATATATCACCTTCCAAAATTTTTGAGGAAATGATGTCAGTAACGAAACAGCTTGGTAGTTATCGACAGCTTTCGTATTACCTTTCTTACAGTGGGCTTAACAATGGCACATTTCAATGTTTCTCCAAAAATGCCTTGAGTTAGATGTACATTGCATATCTCGGATAGAACAGGGCCTATTATATTCGAACAAACATTCATTACTCTGTTGGAAAAACCATCAAATCCAGATGGGCATTTATTTTTGAAAGAATATATAATTTTCTTAATTTTATAGGGATAAGTTAGTGACACATTTATATGATTAAATTTTATGAGAGTTACTTTTTCAACATACTGCTATGATTTTTCTATTGGACTGTTGGTATCATAGATTATCACAATTAATGCAAACATGAAATACATTACTCATTAATAGATATTTGAGACAAAACACTTAAAAATATTTATTTCGAGCGTAACTTATAACTTAGGGAATAAGATAACAGTCCAACAGTGAAGGCCTACGCTGACGTAGCACATATACACATGGTTTTCTCTGTTGCTGATTACCTTCCATTTCTCTTGAACAGGCATTCAGGCTATGTTACGACCAAGAGTAAGGTATTTATATGATTTGCGTGAAGGTATGAAATCTAAATACTTTATAAATTCCTTTCTATGAATTCTGCTGCATAAGAATGAAGAAACAAATTGACCATTGAAGGAATCATTGTTGCTTTCTCCTAAAGTGGTTTGAGGCAACCACAGATAGTTGGAACAGAATCTGAAAGCAGCCCCATACGAATAAGACTAGGGATATATGTCTCTCCTTAATCTATCTACATAACTGCTTGGATAATTGTAGTAAGTAATGAAAAATGACTTTTCCAGGTCAAGATATATTGCTCTTCATGACTGGAAGATGTCACCTAAGCTACATCAAATGGTTTAAATGGCTCTGAACACTGTGGGACTTAACATCTGAGGTCATCAGTCCCCTAGACTTATAACTACTTAAACCTAACTAACCTAAGAACATCACACACATCCATGACCGAGGCAGGATTCGAACCTGGGACCGTGGCAGCAGCGCGGTTCCAGACTGAAACGCCTAGAACCGCTCGGCCACAACGGCCGGCTCACCTGAGCTGCTGTCATTCCGGCTAAGTTTACGTGACGAAGTAAAGTGGACTTAGTTGCAGAAAAGACAATGAGGAAATTATTTGCGAAATTTTGTTAAATGTAATCACTTTCCATCTAGAAAGCTCATAATGTATCATTCAGAGGCATAAGGGAGACATGATTTCAATAAAAAGTGCTATCACTTCATTGATATTGCACGAGTTTCACATGTGGTTCATCTGAAAAAGTCTTAACATTATTAATGAAAAGCAGTAATTTCATATGATGTGATAAGAGTCGAACAATTCGTCTGCACCACTGATTATTCACCTTAATGGATAGTGTATATTTCAGTATTATCCTATTGTTACATTTCCAAATTGTGGACCATGAACATATCGTCAGAATAAACTTAATTGCTGGCAGACCAAGAAACTCTGTGAAATATAGAAATGAGGGGCCGTTAGCGACAAATCCTTTACTGGCGTTTCCAGCTCAGCAGATCAAAGAGGCAGTCGTGTCCCAATAAACAACCCACTTTGTTTCAGTTCTTAATGAGACGCCTCTAAGTCATTTAGGTTCCCTAGCTGAACGACTAGCTGATAAACGGCACAAAGTTTTGTCAAAACGAAGAAGGAACGCAGAATACTCTTGAAGACATTTCACATAAACAGTATTTTACCAGTTCCATGTTGAGACAGTCACACTTGCAGCCTATAAGAACTCCATTAATTTAAAAAAATAGACCTAATTCCATCTCTTTGTAAACTTGTACCTACTCCTTGTGAAGAATTACCCCCTAAACCCATCTGCGTGACCATGAACCTGAGTGTCAAAATTGGGCTGCAGCTGAGGAGTTCTGCAACAGAAGCACTGAGCATACTTACTGCAGCTACTTTCACCATATAATCATATAAGTTTTTTAACTGCGATCATGATAGAAGCTGAAAAAATGAATTAAAATTTGTGCTATAGCCCAGACTTGAACCTGGGTACCCTCTCACTCTTTTTTTTTCTCATTTTGTTCGTTGTTCATCTTTGTGTTTGGTCGTTGCGGACGTCACATGACATCCGTTCAAGTTCGTTGTTGATTATTCACTCAGTTTTTCTTATTACAGAGGTCAATCAGCTATCTGACCGAACACGCTGAGCTACCGTGCCAGCGCTCACTAGGTGTATGTGTTAGCCATTACACCACCATAGAAGTATATGTAACATAGCAGCACGGCTTAGTCTAGTCCATTGCCCTCCCTAACACAAACTTCAGTTCAAGACTTCAGCCTATTTTCTCCTTCTTAAATTTAATTATTTGAAATCGTTTTTTCAGCCTCTGTCATTATTGTAGATAAAGCTGAAGCTCATGTCTCAAGGAAAACTTAATTACATGATATCTACAGATCATCTACGCTAAAAACACAGGTATGACTTCCCCATTACATACAAAGCTGGGTTGCTATTCCAATACCGAAGAGCCTCAGCAATACTGACGACTTAAGAAGGGAAAAATAGGCTGAAGGTGTGAACGGAAGTTTGTGTTATGGAGGGCGCTGGTCTAGGGTAATCCATGCGGCTGTTCAAAATGGTTCAAATGGCTCTGAGCACTATGGGACTTAACATCTGTGGTCATCAGTCCCCTAGAACTTAGAACTACTTAAACCTAACTAACCTAAGGACATCACACACATCCATGCCCGAGGCAGGATTCGAACCTGCGACCGTAGTAGTCGCGCGGTTCCGGACTGAGCGCCTGAACCGCTAGACCACCGCGGCCGGCCATGCGGCTGTGTTACCTATAGTGCTATGATGGTGTAATGGGTAACACATCTACCTGTAAAGCAGGACACCTGTGTTAAAGTCGTAGCTGCGGCACAAATTTCAGTTCATTTCTTCAGCTTCTATGATTATCGTAGTTAAGTTGAGACTAATATGTCTCAAGGATAATTTAATTACATCACATCTATATTTTGTTAATTGCTTCCAATGGAATCCAATATTGGGCAGCAGTTATAACAGAAATTAGCTGCCTTTAGTCAAGAAATAGGATGATGGAAAAGTGGCGCTATGGGTGTGTGTACTTTTACTTATCTTTTTGTTTTTTCTCCTCCTCCACCTCCTCATACCTCAGCACACTTTATAAGATTTTCATAGTCTCTCGCTCGCTACGCGCGAACTATTAGCATCACAGAAAAAATTAACAGGAAATTTCTATAGGAAATTTAATGTAGTTAAATGTTGTAGTGCGATACGTTTTCGATGGAGGCCACAGTTTTCGACTTATTAAAAAAAAATTTAATTACATTAAAGTTCCTACAAAAAGGTCCTGTTCATTTTTTATGTAGGACTAATACGAGTAGTATGCATGTAGAGAGCGACATAACATGAAAATCTTGCACGTGGTATTTGAAGGTACTGCAGGCTGCATAAAATCCATGGGTAAGGGAAACTGAATTACCTCATGTAATTATCTTAATATTCACCACAAGGTAGAGTAATGTTGATAAACAAGAACAGGTCACTGTGGGCGGGCCAGAATCCAGAACGTTGTCCTCTAGTCTACAAAAATTTTTCAAATGGCTCTAACCACTATGAGACTTAACATCTGAGGTCAACAGTTCTCTAGACTTCGAACTACTTAAACCTAACTAACCTCAGGACATCACACACATCCATGCCCGAGACAGGATTCGAACTTGCGACCGTACCAGCAGCGCGATTCCACACTGAAGCGCCTAGAACCGCTCGGTCACAACGGCCCGCTCTAGTATACAGGTGCATAGACTTCTGTGATACCTCATTCCGTTAATTCACGCAATTGATCGATGATTTTAAGCTCGACATAAGCTAGAGTAGATTGTGTTCTAAACTGTGCCTGGAATGATAGCGAATTGGGTTCCTTTGCAAACGTAAATAAACACAAACCGGAATGATGCAGCAAAGCAACTGAGAATTGTCGTTAGCCTAGCTCTGGCTATGTTTATTTCCACTGCTGAAAATGATCGCTTCAGGCTGCTTAAAGATATAGAAAAAATAGAGTTTAACTTCCCGTCAACGACGGGTCATTAGAGACGAAGCACAAGGTCATTTGGGAAAGGACAGGGAAGGAAATCGGCCGCCACGTTTTCGAAGCTACCATTACGGAATTTTCCTTAAGCGGTTTAGAAAAACCACGCGAAACCTAAATCCGGATAATCGGACCACGATCTGCACCGGCACCCTTCAAAGTTGAGTGCCGCACCACTGCGCCATCTCTCTCGGTGCTTCTTAAGTGGACTGATTAATGAACGCAAGGGAAATCTTGAAAATTTTTCCAGTTTTCTAAATAGTGTAGCTCAAAGGAGGAGGAGGATATTGGTGTTTAACGTCCCGTCGACAACGAGGTCATTAGAGACGGAGCACACGCTCGGATTAGGGAAGGATGGGGAAGGAAGTCGGCCGTGCCCTTTCAAAGGAACCATCCCGGCATTTATCTGGAGTGACCTAGGGAAATCACGGAAAACCTAAATCAGGATGGCCGGACGCGGGATTGAACCGTCGTCCTCCCGAATGCGAGTCCAGTGTGCTAACCACTGCGCCACCTCGCTCGGTTGTAGCTCAAAGAATAAGGGTTGTATGTACATATAATGCTTACCACCTTTTAACACATCTTTGGTGAACAATTTGATGTATGACCCACTCTTTTGATCTGACATTTTTTTGCGAATTGTATCTTGCGTCGCAAGTGAAATAAAGCATGTAAATTATTTGTATACAGCATAGGTACACATATCTCGAAAAAAAAGTAGAAGCGTGATTTTTTCTGGAAGTTCTTTACACGGTAATGTTCAAAGCAGACTTTTAAAAAGATGTTGCTTCATAAATTATGGTTCAAAAATTTTTAATAATGATTAGCGAAAATATCAGTAATAAACTCAGTTTCCTTTTAAAAAAGTCCTTAATTTTCAAAATGAAGTCCTAAGAACAGTCTGATTTTTAGTTAAGTATGTTTTAAGAGAGTATACAGAATTTCAGCCCTCTATTTTAGACTACTTGTTCTTATTTCTGTTTCTTTGGTGGATTCCAACACCGATTTTTCTGCATCGAAGAGTATCCTGCATATTTTTATGTCACTCTTACCTCCACCTCCTTTCTCACCTATAACCAAGACTTTTCCCTTCTTAATATTTATTTTTAGTTTTAGGTTTGTTATCTCTTAATTTAAAACGTTAAGCATTTAATTTAATTCTCTCTCTGACTTTGCCGCTATTGCAGGGTCAATGGCAAATCTGATGCAGTGAATACGAATATCATTAATTTTGATTCCAGTCGTCTTTTCTTTCATTGTCCTTATTCCCTCCTCGACGAAGATAATAAATAACAAAGGTGATAGGGGGCACTCCAGCCTTAATTGTCACATACGGACGTGAAATCTGGACGTTAGCAAAGCAGGAGAAAGCTCGCCTCGAAACTGCGCAAATGCGGTTTTGACGGCATATTAATAGCACTAGATGGACTGACAGAAAAGAGAATGAGATGATACTGCAAGGAATCCGAGAGATGAAACAACTACTGAAAGCTATAGGTCAACTTATGGCAAAGCTCAATGGAGACTTAATTAAATTCATATTTTTCTGCAAAACGTTTTCGAAGGCAAGATCGTAGGGAAGAAAACGAGGGAACGTCCGAGAACGTCCTATTTAAAAAAAATATTAGTGAGATGGGATGTTCTTCATACATGGAGATGAAGAGGACTTCTGAAGAGAGGAAGATGTGACTGCAGATAAAAGGCTGAGCCTATTGAAAGAGGAAAGATTTCTTCTCTTTTTCAGAACAAAATATTAGATTCTTAAACGATTTAGTACCACATTACCTTTTTATGTGTAGGAGACTTTGTGAAAAAGAACCTATATTTCTGACACTTTTTTAACAGTCTTTTTGTAATTTTATGTTACGTTTTGTGCACGTAAAAGTTCTGCAGGAACAAATTCTGGTATATCACATCGTATCATAAGTTTAGTCCCGTTGCTCCATTAAGCATTGCAGCACAACCCAGCATCAAACCCGCCTCCCCTCAGAGGCGAGTCCAGCCTGTAAGCGCGGGTCGCCGTATTGATTAGCATGCGCACTAACCTTCCGCGGGGTGTCGTAACCGCAGTACGGGCGGTTACCGTGCCACTGACCTGCACACAGCGGATCTGGTGCATCAAATTTTAGAACAAAAACTGTAAGACACGCAGGACCTGTGGTTGAAACAGAACTGCGTTAATTCTGGCGTGATTAGAGCCTCTGATAATAACCTAAATACATGAGAAAAATCCAAGGCAAGACAAAACATTAATTTCTTCCACCGTGAGAAAGTGAAATATGATCCGGTCATTTTAGATGTTACTTGTGTTCTTATGCAGGCCCATTGCTGAGAGTAACATGTTTTGTATCAGGAACAGGAAGCTGTTCCTTTTTTTTTTCAGAGAACAATAATAGTATCCATACTCAAAACACGCTCTCTTACGTCACGCTTTCAGCGTCAGAGTACTACAGCACCGAATTATCCCGGGGGGCATTATTCGCTACTAATCTGCAGATGCACTCACAGTAACTGAATATAAATGCATCGCATCATCATTGTACTTGCTTTTGATATGGTATAACATAAAAATGGGATAAAATCGGAAAGTGGGTGCACTGTATGGATAATTCACAAAAGGGGCAAGACGTGGTGTGTCTAAACGGATAGTGTTTGTTTCGAATTGCATTACTGGAATTCCAGTAATGACGAGAAATCTAATCCATTCCTCCTTGTTCTTGTGGACGTCCTTGCTGTCGTGGTTCTGTTAATAGAGCCGTTGTCTCGTCTCAAATTTGCTGTCACCGTGCGTTGGATTAGCTGTATCAAGTACATACATACATTAATCCTTGTTCCATATATCATAAATACGACATTTCGTAATGATGTGGAACGTGTCGCTTAAAAATAAATTTTCTTTACACCAAATAATTATTTTTTTAACAATTACTACTTCATATCTAAGAATTCATTGAGTAGAAGAATTCTATTGAGTAGAAGGAGTTGGCAGTCAGAAATTATTGCTTTTAAATGTTGGTTGGCTATCTGTCAGACTCTTAATACTATTTGGCAAATGACCAAAGATTTTTGTGGCAGAGTAGTAAAAAACATCTTTTCTTCTAGTGCTGTAGCTATGCACTTCGCTGTTATTTTTGAACTGGGATGGGTTAGTAATGACAAATTTCATTAAGTGAATGTGTGTATTGCGAAGGTACTGTGAATATTCCGAGTTCCTTAAGTAAATGTCTGCAAGGTGACCCCGGGTGGGTTCCAGCATTATTCTGTTTACACACTTTTGTGCAATGAATACTTTCTCTCTTAATGACGAATTGCCCCAAAATATGATGCCGTATGAAAGCAATGAATGCAAATAGGGATATTAGTCTAATTTACTGATATGTTTATCACTAAAATTTGCAATAATATTAATAGCATAAGTATCTGAACCTAACCATTTCAGCAGATCATCGATGTGTTTCTTCAAATTCAATTTCTCATCAATACATATACCCAGAAATTTAGAGTATTCTGCCTTAGCAACAGACTTCTGTTCATAGTCTATATTTATCAATTGTGTTATGCCATTTACTGTACAGATTTGTATAAACTGTGTTTTCTCAAAATTTAGTGAGAGTCCATTTGCAGAGAATCACTAATTAATTTTCTGAAAGACATTATTTTCAACTTTCTCAGCTGTTTCTTGCTTGTAGGGTGTGATTACTATACTTGCGTCATCAGAAAAAAGAACTAGCTTTGCATCTTCATGAATATAGAGTGGCAAGTCGTTAATATATATTAAGAACAATAAGGGACCCAAGACTGAACCCTGTGGGACGCCATTCTTGATACCTCCCCAGTTAGAGGACTCCACCGGTTTTAGCAGACTATCTGTATTGTTAAATTCAATTTTTGCACTGTTCCACTCATACCACAATACTTAAGCTCATCTAGAAGAATTTCATGATTAACACATTCAAAAGCCTTTTAGAGATCACAAAATATCCCAATGGGTGATGCTCGATTATACAATGCATTTAATATTTGATCAGTGAAAGCAGATATAGCATTTTCTGTTGAAAAGCCGTTCTGAAAACCAAATTGACATTTTGTTAGTACTTCGTTTTTACAAACATGTGATGCTACTCTCGAATACATTACTTTTTCAAGAATTTTGGATAAAGCTGTCAGAAGTGAGATTGGGTGGAAGTTGTTAGCATCAGACCTATCCCCTTTTTTCTGCAATGGTTTAACAATAGCGTATTTCAGTCTATCTGGAAAAATGCCCTGTTTCAGTGAGTTACTACATATGTGGCTGAGAATCCTACTTATTTGTCGGGAACAAGCTTTTAGTACTCTGTTGGGAATGGCGTCAATTCCATGTGAGATTTTACTTTTGAGTGAATTTATTATTTTCCTAGTTTCAGTAAGAGAGGTGGGTTGAATTTCAATTTTATCAAATTGCATAGCGGTTGCCTCTTCCATATTCTCCCTTGCATATTCTAATGAATAGCTAGATCCTATTTTCTCTACAACACTTAAAAATGATTATTGAAAATGTTTTCTACTTTCGAATTCTTGTTAACAAACTTTTCATTGTGTTTGATAGAAATACAGTCTTCCTATGCTCTCGGTTGCCCTGTTTTCCTTTTAACAATATTCCAAATTGTTTTAATTTTATTATCAGATGTGCTAATCTCAGACATAATGCACATACTTCTGGACTTTTTAATAACTTTTCTTAATGAAGTGCAGTAGTTTTTGTAATGTTTCACTGTTTTGTGATCATTACTCTTCCTAGCTATAAGATGCATTTCCCTTTTCTGTTTAGAAGATATTTTTATCCCTAAAATTTTGAATTGTAAAATCAGCACTGAATACACCTTACGTCACAAAAAGCTTTTCATTTGCAATCCAGTAGTTGTAGTTCGCTCAGGTACCAGTTTTCCTCATATTACTGTAATGTAATGTCTGTATAAGGCTCTATGGCTGGTTCAAATGGCTCTGAGCACTATGGGACTTAACTTCTGAGGTCATCAGTCGCCTAGAACTTAAAACTACTTAAACCCAACTAACGTCACACATATCCATGCCTGAGGCAGGATTCGAACCTGCGACCGTAGCGGTCGCGCGGTTTCAGACTGTAGCGCCTAGAACCGCTCGGCCACCCCGGCCGGCTATATGAACAAAACCTAAATTAGGTACAAACTACGGCACGGTCACACTTTATTCAACATGTAAACGTCACTGCAGATATTTGGAATTAGGTTATGACATGACATCATTGGCGATGATGTGGTGCAGAGGAATAGCGAAATTCTACATGACTGAAGTGTCGAAACATCGATGTTGTTGATGCTCTCCTGAATGACTGTTTTCAGTTCAGCAATGGTTTTGGGGTTATTTCTGTACACCTTGTCTTTAATATAGCCCCGTAGAAAGGAGTTGCAGATCCGGACAATATAGCGGCCAATCTAAGCCCATGCCAGTGGCCTCTGGGTACCCAGAGCCAGAATGCGGTCCCAAGAGTGCTCCTCCAGGACTCCCCTCTTTCGACGGTGTCTAAGTCTTGTATGAACCACATCGTGTCGAAATCATGATCACTTTGGATAATGGGGATGAAATCATCTTCCAAAACCTTCACGTACCGTTCGGTAGTCACCGTGCCATCAAGGAACATCGTACAGATTATTCCGTGACTGGACATTGCACACCACACAATCATCCATTGAGGGTGAAGAGACTTCTTGGTCGGAAATGCGGATTCTCTGTTCCCCAAATGCGCCAGTTTCTCTTATTGACGAACCCATCCAGATGAAAATGGGCTTCGCCGCTGAATCAAACCATACTGTGCATACTAATTCCCATCATGCCCCACGACCACCCCGTGCAGCTTGAACGTCCTAACGTAAATCTTTCAGAAGTTATGACGATTTTTTTCATATAGTTCAATAATTGTCACCCTGTATGTTAAAAAGCTGGGAATTCCAATGTTATATTATAGCGTATTAGCCCAAGGGCCTGTGAAATCAAGTTTGGCCGTGAGAGCTCTTGCGTACATAAGACATACTACCTCAGCTGCTGCCAAAGAATGTTTTAATTTCCACTATGCGTTAGTTTACTGAACGTCCTCATATGTCACATGCGAAGTGCTTCGGAATACAGCGGCTGCAGCAGCACAACGCAGAACATGCGTATCATTTCATGAGTATCCTTATTGTCAAAATTGTTGAATCACTCCCATATTTCAACGTTCCATGGTTAAGCTAACGCTGTGAATTATTACATATATTTCAACGTAGCAAACTCTGCTTACATCGCATATTACTGTAACTAAACTACTTGCTAGTATTACTAAGAGTGCTTATTATCAAAATAGTACTGCTATTTCTGACTGATGTTAGTGTGCTTTCTTAGAAAATAGGATCATCTTTAAAAGAAGCCATAACTAATTTCACAGCCACTTTGATTTATATTTTCCTGGACTTCTCCAATCAATGAAAGAAAATTTCCAGGGTTTTATCTTCTGACGTACTTTTCACAGAGCTATCGCTAGTAACGACCTGCAGAACTGTTACTACTACTATTGCTTTTTTTATTTCTTTATTTTCGTTTTGGGTGACAAGGGCCATACAGCCATCAACGGTTATAAAGTGCCAAGGAAATATAATCGCAAAAAAGTGGAATAGCACAAAATGACAAAATTAGCATATAAACACACTCTTAAAGTAAAATAAAAGCGTAATTAGACAAACACTAGAGAGCCGACGACAGTGTTGACAATGACATTGGAGCAAAATTACAAGTAGCATTATACAACAACATTATAACAAACATACATATGCAATTATAGTAAAAGACAAAAAATTAAGGGGCAGTGTACATCATACAATAAGTACAACAATAGCTGAAGAACAGATTTGCATATGACATCATATAACAATGTGAGAATTATAGCATCTAGATAGTTGTACGAAAAATAACAAAAACACCTAAAATGACAAATACAATACAACCAACGTTATTTGGAGTAATCGCGGAGATCAGCTCGACCTAAGTGCGATGGAAGAACCTCCAGAGGAACGCTTTCATGATCACGATATCCCCTGCGCCAGTTAAGTATTACTATTGCATCTTGTACTGTCACCAGAGAATTGACTCCTCGTCACATAACCATTACCGTCACTGGTCCGACAACTCCAGTCGCCCCCAATTGATGGCCTGTCGGTGAGTCAAGGTATTTAGCACCAATCCTCTCCGTTATGGTCTGCTGGTTCAATCATCCGAACTCGTGGCAAGTGAACGATGCGCCCGTTGTCAGCCACATTGCACCCGACAGTGCACACCAACTACTCCTCACAGCTGTAGCGTCTTTCCTGTTCGGTTGTCTATAAAACCTGTCATCCACCTCCTCTCACACTCGCCAACATCATTTGCATGCAATCCGGTGGTTGCCACATAAATTATCGTACTGTCGTTTAATGCCTGTTGTAACATTGCACCACGTGAAAACTCTCCTTCGTAGTCTACCCCCCCCCCCCCCCCCCCACTCTCTCTCTCTCTCTCTCTCTCTCTCTCTCTCTCTCTCTCTGTACACAGTTGAGACGCGAATTATGTCTCTGTATGTGATAAGGAATGGTATCAGTCGTCTTGATATTCGAAAATGACTGTGAACTTCGTACCACTTTTTTGGATGAAGGTGTAATAAGGCTTTACTCATTCTTAGTCTACTGTTTTTTGTTCCGAAGCTGTATATAATTGCTTTTTAGTACCTTTAGTGATTCAGCACAGTTTGCCTTTTATAATGAAGGCCAACTAACGTAACTGCACTTTAAGACATATCCTTCGGTGGATGTCGCTGTTAGGACATCTACTAACGACAGCAACACGTCACATTTTATGTGATAAAAGCTACCAATACTGGTGCAGAACATCGGCGCGTATTCCCGCCCTCTATCGGGAGTGTAAGTCAAGGAAAGGTTTATTATATTATCAGTTTCTTTTTCAGTTCGTGAATCCACATATTTGTGGCTTTAATAAAGTCCTAAAAAAAGATATTTCTATTTATTTTAATTACTTCCTTCTTTGCTCGCCTTCCAGTCGCACGTGGTAAGAAGCTTGTTGCTCATCCTTGTAGTTATCTCTACGATCGTCTCAAAAATCTGCTCTGCTGGTGAGTCACCAAACGTTATAGGACTCAAAATGTGTGATGCAGCAGTGCTACGTCCATAAGTAAACTGAAGCTAAAGTGTGTGCAGGATGAAATTCTTCACAGTGAGCTCCCAGTATACTCACCAATCCAGCTACAATCTAAGACTTCGAATCACTCGTGCAACAATACGAAAATTTTGTGCCACCATTTATCAAAATGTGACATCTATTACGGAAAATATCGTCAAATTTTGACTTATCTAAGGCCGGTACTTTCTCATCAGTTTCACTAAGCTTTAACACAAATAATTTCTTATATGGGCATCATCATTTAGAGCGGCACCCAGGCCGAGTGTCTAACGATGACCTTCGCAACATAGAAAGATCCTTGATTTAAACTTAGATATTAGCATATTTGGTAATACAAATAGTGACTAAGTGTTTTGTAGTTAGTTCTCAGTGGTGCACAACAATTTAGTTTAGAGACTTTGTGTAGATTAATAACTTGTATATATGGCAATGTACTGGCCATTTACATGTTACTAAATAGCTGAAACTTAAAAAAGTAGCTTATTTGTTTCGGGCACTACTTATGTTACAAGCGAAACCTACTTTAATTTAACAGTAATGGGAAACATACCCGGGTTCCCGGGTTCGATTCCCGGCGGGGTCAGGGATTTTTTCTGCCTCATGATGACTGGGTGTTGTGTGATTTTCTTAGGTTAGTTAGTTTTAAGTAGTTCTAAGTTCTATGGGACTGATGACCATAGCTGTTAAGTGCCATAGTGCTCAGAGCCATTTGAACCATTTGGGAAACATATTTGTTCTTATGCTGCACATGCTACTAGTTGTTTAATTAAAAATTTCTGTAAAAAGTTTTCGACGGAATTGAGCCACAGTCATGTTATATTTCTTGAAAGAGTAAACCGCCATTTGACTTTGTATCATTACATTTATCTTCTGTGGTATCTATATTTCGGCTTTTATGCCATTATCAGGTACAATGCTAAAAGTTATTAGACCAGTGCATTGTACTTGATAATGGCATAAACCCCGAAATGTAGATAGTACAGAAGATAACGGAGAAATACACAGTCAAATGGCGGTTCTCTTCAAAAAAAATTATACTAATAATAATTTTCAATAGGTTGGTATGCCCGGAACAAAAGGTTTCAGTTACGATTTCTGTGGCAGCATACTGAACATCCCTCTTAGCAACTGAAAACTTAAGTGACATTACTGTCCTTTTCATATTGTGTTTATTTATAACAGATTTACCGTTGAGAAAATACGAGGTATAACAAAATGGTACGATCAAACTTTGAGGACATGTTCTTCGCATATACTAGAAGAAAACGTGTGCATGTGTATCCGAAAACGCTTTCTTTATCTAACAGAACTCATTTTCTACAACTCATAATACTACAACAGTCACGGGAAAGTACAAGAACATCGTCCGTCAAAAACGTTAACGGACTGATTTTATTCCTGGCATATTAGTGACATTAACTACGGCGGTAATTTGAACTAAAAACTGTAAACAGATGTGCATTCGACCAGTCAGTTGTGAGCAGGCAGTAGTGGACGTGTTGCCGTAGTGTGTCAAAAATGTTGTCACAAATCGCAGTGAAATAACATATCTAAATCGAATGTTCAAGACATGCGCCAGAACGTTTCGGGTGGCTCCGGAACAAAAGCACCAATGCGTGGACGCATGCAGCAAATGTATTGAAACTCAAAACGCGGTTAATTCTTTTCTGGAAAAAAATCATCATGGGTGACGAGACTCGGTGTTATCAATACGAACCTACGGCAAATTACAGAAATTCAGACGAAGGGTCAACGCTTTGACAGTATAACCGACAATGAAGCCAATGTGACATCACAAAGGAGGACTTTTCTGACAGTTTCAGGTGATTGTGTGCATTTTCTGTGCGTTGTACACAAGTGAGGGGAAACTATGTGGAACACCTGAAGCAATGAAATCGTTCTCTTAATTTTTCTCTGTGTTTCATTAATCAAGTTTCGAAACGTTATGGACTATTTGGAACTATTCATTGCATATACTGTTCAAAATGCCCTGTGTTGACACTGATATATGTCTGAACACACCGTTGCATCGAATCCCCGATGCGTTGATGTAAGATTACCTTCGGAGTATTCCGTATGTTTTCGCAGCCTTCTACGATATGGATACGAAGACTTTCGGTACCTCTAACCGGAATCCGAAACGCACAAGGTTCCAAATGCCAGTGAATAGTCTGGCTGGTTGGTTGATTTGGGGGAGTGGACCAAACAGCGAGGTCCTCGGTCCCACCGGATTAGAGAAAGATGGGGAAGGAAGTCGGCCATGCCCTTTCGAAGGAACAATCCCGTCATTTGAGTGAAGTGATTTAGGGAAATCACAGGAAACCTAAATCAGGATGGCCGGACCCGGGTTTGAACCGTCGTCCTCGCGAATGCGAGTCCAGTGTGCTAACCACTGCGCCACCTCACTCGGTCCAGGGAATTGGTCCATCTCTTTCTACACGTCTGCCACAGAGCCCATGAATTAAATCTCGACTAGATGTAACCAAGAGGACCTTTCGTTAGATTCATGCCACCAGTTTCATGTAGTATACAGGTACATTTTGTTTCTGTGTGTTTCTCACGGTTCCTATATTACGAAGCGATGTAGGAAATGAGTTTAATATGTAAAACCAGCATTGTCGTTCCATATGCGGAGTGTAGCCTACGTTTGGCAGCACCTTCTGTTGTACCCTATACGGAGCGTATAAAAAAAGTGCCACATATTCGTACAAGAACTAGAACTTCTTCGAAGAGCAAAAGTTGCTATACTTAGTTCTACAGGAGTCGTTTACCTTTGACTCCTCATGAAGAGCACTGTTTCCTCTAAGCACGTCGCGAATAAACAAATGGAAATAACAACACTTAAGCAGTGACAGGTTGTGAAAAACATGTACGACGTTCATTTCGCCCGGCGGATTTGTGTCGAGGTCCGGTGAACCGGCCAGTCTGTGGATGGTTTTTAGGCGGTTTTCCATCTGCCTCGGCGAATTCGGGCTGGTTCCCTTATTCCGCCTCAGGTACACTATGTCGGCGATTGCTGCGCAAACAAGCTCTCCACGTACGCGTACACCACCATTACTCTACCATGCAGACATAGGGGTTACACTCGTCTGGTGTGGGACGTTTCCTGGGGGGGTCCACCGGGGGCCGAACCGCACAATAACCCTGGGTTCGGTGTGAGGCGACGCAGGGGTGAAGTGGACTGCCGTAGTCGTTGTGGGGTTGTGGACCACTGCGGCTGCGGCGGGGACGGAGCCTCTCCGTCGTTTCTAGGTCCCCGGTTAACATACAATAGAATACAATACAATACAATACCGCAAATGATTGTAATGAACCAAGATGGGAAAAACCGTGTGACATGGCTCAGTGGTTAAGGCTCCAGACGTGTAAGTCGGACGAGCGTGGACAAATCACCGTTCGCTCAGCCTGATTTTGGTTTTCTGTGATTCGATGGAAGTGGCGGCCGAATCTGCACACATCCTTGTTTCTTCAGAGTACGTGCTCTGTCTGCAGCCACCACAGCGCGAGCTGTTTTAAACGCTAAAAACTTTAACTTTACCTTGGGAGAAAGTAGTAACTATTTTTCTCCTGGTCAGTGTGCTGAGACAAGATCTGAGTCAGGTTAGCACTTCGTCACACGAGCTCTAGCGAGAGTGGTGCTTACTCAGTGCCCTAAGGAGGAGGCTTTTTCTTGTTTAACAACGCGTAGGAATAAAACAGCGACAGACCAGAGGACGTTGATGGGTGCCGGTTTTCCCGCGCCAGGCGCGTCCCGGATGTAGCGCCGAGTATAACTCGCGGTTGGCACAGCCTGCAACGTGTCGTATGACACATTCCACGTAACAGCCGTCTCCAGAAACTTCTCTGGCGAGTTCTTGTGCTCATGAAAGGTTTTCTGTTGGAGGGCCTAGACTGAACGAGTCCTCTCACGGTCGCCAAGCTGAGCCGGCGGAGTGGACGTTCGTAACGTCCGCGCGACACGACACGGTGTCGCCCCTCCCCCTCCCGCCGGCCGCTCACACTGCGGTAACTCTCCATCTCCAGCACCGTCACCCACACAGCTCTGTCCACTCACAGCCTCTTTTAGTGAAAGAGCAAGAGGAAGAACATACACTACTGACCATTAAAATTGCTCAACCAAGAAGAAATGCAGATGATAAACGGCTATTCATTGGACAAATATATTGTACTGGAACTGACATGTGATTACATTTTCACGCAATTTGTGTGCACAGATCCTGAGAAATCAGTACCCAGAACAACCACCTCTGGCCGTAATAACAGCCTTGATACGCCAGGGCATTGAGTCAAACAGAGCTTGGATGACGTGTACAGGTACAGCCGCCCATGCAGCTTCAACACGATACCACAGTTCATCAAGAGTAGTGACTGGCGTATTGTGACGAGCCAGTTGCTCGGCCACTATTGACCAGACGTTTTCAGTTGGTGAGAGATCTGGAGAATGTGATGGCCAGGGCAGCAGTCGAACATTTTCTGTGTCCAGAAAGGCCCGTACAGGACCTGCAACATGCGGTCGTGAATTATCCTGCTGAAATGTAGGGTTCCGCAGGGATCGAATGAAGGGTAGAGCTACGGGTCGTAACACATCTGAAATGTAACGTCCACTGTTGAAAGTGCCGTCAATGCGAACAAGAGGTGACCGAGACGTGTAACCAATGGCACCCCATACCATCACGCCGGGTGATACGCCAGTATGGCGATGACGAATACACGCTTCCAATGAGCGTTCACCGCGATGTCGCCAAACACGGATGCCACCATCATGATGCTGTGAACAGAACCTGGATTCATCCGAAAAAATGACGTTTTGCCATTCGTGCACCCAGGGTAGTCGTTGAGTACACCATCGCAGGCGCTCCTGTCTGTGATGCAACGTCAAGGGTAACCGCAGCAATGGTCTCCGAGCTGATAGTCCACGCTGCTGCAAACGT
Organism: Schistocerca piceifrons; assembly: GCF_021461385.2. Classification (NCBI taxonomy): domain Eukaryota; kingdom Metazoa; phylum Arthropoda; class Insecta; order Orthoptera; family Acrididae; genus Schistocerca; species Schistocerca piceifrons. The sequence continues at coordinate 125,794,516 of NC_060149.1, forward strand.
CGTCGAACTGTTCGTGCAGATGGTTGTTACCTTGCAAACGTCCCCATCTGTTGACTCAGGGATCGAGACGTGGCTGCACGATCCGTTACAGCCATGCGGATAAGATGCCTGTCATCTCGACTGCTAGTGATACGAGGCCGTTGGGATCCAGCACGGCGTTCCGTATTACTCTCCTAAACCCACCGATTCCACCGAGCGAGGTGGCGCAGTGGTTAGCACACTGGACTCGCATTCGGGAGGACGACGGTTCAATCCCGTCTCCAGCCATCCTGATTTAGGTTTTCCGTGATTTCCCTAAATCGTTTCAGGCAAATGCCGGGATGGTTCCTTTGAAAGGGCACGGCCGATTTCCTTCCCCATCCTTCCCTAATCCGAGCTTGCCCTCCGTCTCTAATGACCTCGTTGTTGACGAGACGTTAAAAAACACTAACTTAACCTAACCACCGATTCCATAGTCTGCTAACAGTCATTGGATCTCGACCAACGCGAGCAGCAACGTCACGATACGATAAACCGCAATCGCGATAGGCTACAATCAGACCTTTATCAAAGTCGGAAACGTGATGGTACGCATTTCCTCTCCTTACACGAGGCATTACAACAACGTTTCACCAGGCAACGCCGGTCAACTGCTGTTTGTGTATGAGAAATCGGTTGGAAACATTCCTCATGTCAGCACGTTGTAGATATCGTCACCGGCGCCAACCTTGTGTGAATGCTCTGAAAAGCTAATCATTTGCATATCACAGCATCATCTTCCTGTCAGTTAAATTTCGCGTCTGTAGCACGTCATCTTCGTAGTGTAGCAATTTTAATGGCCCGTAGTGTAATTACATGTCACAAGGTTTACTCTTATAACAAAAACTTGAATTCGGAAACTGCGAGTCCAGAATCTGTTTAATGTTTACCACATTAAAATGGGAAACAGGTGTAGTAATCCATGAAAATATTTAGAATTACGAGGGTCACTCCAAAAGAAATGCACACAATTTTTTTAAAAATCCATTTTTTATTCTACATGTTTGAAAGTTTTACAGTGTGTAGACACATCCCTTAGGAACAATATTTTCATTTCTCCACATAATTTCCATCCCTCTCAACTGCCTTACGCCATCTTGGAACCAGCGCCTGTATAACCGCACGGTAAAATTCTGGACCAACCTGTTGGAACCACTGTTTGGCAGCGTGCACAATGGAGTCATCTTCAAACCTTCTTCCACGAAGTGAGTCTTTCAGTTTCCCAGAGAGATGATAGTCACATGGAGCCAGGTCAGGACTGTACGGCGGGTGTTTCAGTGTTGTCCATCCCAGTTTTGTGATCGCGTCCACTGTTTTTTGACTAACATGTGGCCGTGCATTGTCGTGCAACAGCAAAACATCCTGCTTTTGCCGATGTGGTCGGACACGACTCAGTCGAGCTTGAAGTTTCTTCAGTGTCGTCACATATGCATCAGAATTTATGGTGGTTCCACTTGGCATGATGTCAACAAGCAAGAGTCCTTCGGAATTGAAAAACACCGTAGCCTTAACTTTTCCAGCAGAAGGTGTGGTTTTGAATTTTTTTTCTTGGGTGAATTTACATGACGCCACTCCATTGATTGCCTCTTCGTCTCTGGTGAAAAATGATGGAGCCATGTTTCATCACCTGTCACAATTCTTCCAATAAATTCATCTCCACCATTCTCGTACTGTTCCAGAAGTTCGCTGCATACCGTTTTTCTTGTTTCTTTGTGAGCCACTGTCAACATCCTGGGAACCCACCTGGCACAAACCTTTTTTAACGCCAACACTTTCAGTATTCTGCAAACACTTCCTTCCCCTATCCCAAAGTAGCGTGACAATTCGTTCACTGTGATGCGTCTGTCAGCAGTCACCAGTTCTTTAAATCTCTGCACATTGTCTGGAGTGTGTGCAGTACGAGGCCTCCCGCTGCGAGGACAATTCTCAATATTGCCGTGCCCACTTTCATCACGTAACCTGCTTGCCCACCGACTAACTGTACTGCGATCGACAGCAGCATCTCCATACACCTTTTTCAATCTCTTGTGGATGTTTCCCACTGTCTCGTTTTCACAGTACAGGTATTCTATGATAGCACGTTGCTTCTAACGAACGTCAAGTGTAGCAGCCATCTTGAAGACATGCTGTGTCGGCGCCACTCACGGGAACAGGTTGAACTAAGTTTGAAAACAAGCGGGAAGGATGTATCTACACACCATAAAACTTTCACACGTGCAAAATGAAAACTGTATTTTTACAAAAATAGTGTGCATTCCTTTTGGAGTGACCCTCGTACATCTTTCATATGGGATATGTTACGATGGTTGTCGTTGTAATAGACGTACCAAAAATACTTTGACAAACTTGCATAAGAATTTCTCCTGCTTATGGGGCAAACTCGGTGTGAGCAGTGAGCCAGTCATCTCACCAATGCACCAGGTTGAAGATTCCCGTTTGGTAAAACAGCTGTTCTGCAGGCTGAAGAAGTCCGTAACTGCCTGCTGCGTGTCCTCGCCCGACAGAAATTTTCGACTCTTCAGAGTCCTTTTCATGGGACTGAAGGCGTGATAATCGCTTGGGGAGACATCAGGACTATGGAGCGGGCGCTTGACTGTCTCCAACTTGTACGAAATGGATGAGACTGGCCTCCCAGATGACCAGCATCTTGTGTCGATTTGCGATCGGCATGGAACTTGGCGCACCATTCCACAGCGGTGATTTTCAACAGACATGCTGCCCCATACACATTCTTCATTCTCTGACAGCTCTTATCTCTAACATCGAGTTGGTCCTGTTTTGACGCATTTGGTAATAACGTCGCAATAGCTCACGTTTCCACATCTACCGCACGTACGTCGGAAAGACACAAACAAAACGCTAAGTGTACACGCATCCTTTACACTCACCTACACTCCACAAGTACGCATACGACGCCAATCCCATACAGTGTACACACATACATTACACTCCCCTACATTCCGTAAATACGCATATGACGCCAATCTCCCATATCAGCAAGTAAATGGGCTAATGCGCACGGAGGAAGAACACCCTTTCCGACTAGGCGGCAGAATCTACTGCGTTGGATCTCCCAGCCTACAATGCCATACGACATAAAATGTAATTTAATTACAGACTTTGCTCTCACTTTTAGACACTGAAAGATTTGGCCTTATGGGACGTGATCATTTACATTTGGGTGGACTAAAAATGCGGCTGTAGTAATCTTTTTCTCTGACTGGAGAAAGGCAATTAGTAGTGCACTGTCGGTTGCTAAATTGTTGTAAGGTGGTGTCTCAGCTGCTGATTAGTATACGCGTAAAGTATAGAAAATTTGTCAATAAGGTCAATGGGTCATTTTTGGACACTGAATCATTACGAGAGGAGCACAACGAGCAGTGTGTATATGTTGTAGTGCACTGACAACAAGCAAGAACTGCTGAAGAAAATTTGGTTAAAAATTAGGACACGCAAAAAATGGTAATTTTTGTGATGTGGAGGTCATGCAAGTGGTATATAACGATTCATATACGAAAATATTTATTACCAATGTTAAAAAAGTACAACACACAGAATATTACATACTGTTCATCTACATCTCTACTACGTTGTTTTGGACATAATCGTAGCAATTTCAGTTCCTTCCCTACTTCTGGTATTCAACGGATTTGCCCTTCGCGAAGCATAGATAGGGCCAAACAATGCGGTCCACCTTTCATTCAGCACAATTTGTATGGCCCAGATCGCCGCTCACCCACTCTTAACAATTAAGAACCACTTGCCACGAACTGTAATCATAATATGTTGCCCATGTACTGCTACAGTTCCATAAGGAGTGTGTCAGACCGTACACTTTTTCCTCGCAAACACTGATACACACTTCACGTTCGCTTAAGTTGCTTGCTCCAGCCACTACGTGAATGTGTCGGCGTACGGCTGCACCTGAGAGAATACAGTGAACTAACGATTGGCTGCTGCGAAATAGTTGCGAAGCATCTGAGTGCATCTGGAAGACCATTTATGGAGGTGGACAAATTGGTACCCATGTACAGGAAGATGCAATCGATACCTTTAGTGTCTATATTTACACTCCAGTGCATTATCCATTACCCATTTTTATCGTTTATATTACTTAGTCCATATATTTGTTTTCCTGCCATTTGGATGGCAGAAGTTGTTTACTTCTGGGACGCTGTTTTGATGTTTTTTGTGAATTTTTAATGCAGAGAATCTTTTCAGTCTTACTAAATATTTCCTGTCTTTAAATTAACTCGATTCCTCTTCTACTTTCTTTCTCTTTCTTTCTCTATCTTTATTGTTTCACCTTCTCCGTAAGTTAGTTTAGACAACATACAGCTTAGTTTGGTAACACCTTTTACCCATTCTTCCGCCTGACACGTGAAGCTATTCTTAGAATTATTCGTTAAACATCTTTACTGAATTCGCAATCTCATACCATAAAACGTTTCCAGTGAGCCACTTGCTTTATTGGTATTATTAATTTTCTTGAGATTTCCTTATCTTCTACTAGAATTTGTTCATTACTAAAGAACTTACTTTGTATGTATGATTCCAGTTGCGCAATGATTAATGTTTCGCTCATGAAGTAAATAAGCCTTTCATTAAGCATTTTCACTTTTTTTTCCAGATGAACCTGTTGTACAATATGCTGACGATGAAAGTGAAAGAGTACTGCGAAACAACAAAAATGCCAGGTGAGTAACGTTTTGTCGAAAGAGAGACCATCGTGAGTTATACAGTTGTCGATTTCTAAAACGAGCGGAATCACTGCAATAGCACTTTTTGGCGATGTAAGAAAATGTAGCAGAAAGGGTTATCAGCCCTATTTTAGTTTTTTAGGGAAATATAATTAGTATCTGGGTTGCGCTAGAACATCTTAAGTGTAGGGTAATACAGTTCTAGTTCAGCATTAAGCCTTGCACTTTACAGCAATCTGGACGTCCTATATAGAACATGAAACGTGTAGATGGTTAGAGTGGCAGGCAAGCAGGAGGCAGCCAAATCTCCGCAAGAAGCACCCACGGAAAATTGATTGGTTCCTCAAAAACCGTATTTATCTCGCTTCCTATTCCTTTAGCATAACTACGTTAAGCTCCGTGAAAAATTTCTGCTACAATTACTAAAATGTTTATCGGCTAAATGTACAAGAAAACACTTGGAAACTAGAAGACAGGTGACAACGGACGTTTTAATGACGAGTTCTTTACCCATCACGAATTAATTGTAATGCAAAAATGTACTCCAATTTCTGTTATCTCAAGGAGCATACTTCGTTAATAATTAATACAGCCTGTAGATTTAAGAAAACTCGTAAAATGTACAGTACTTCATCTGCAGGATTGTCTGTGCCGATTGCATTCAAACGCGTAGGTACGACAGTAAGGTGCACGGAAATCGCCCAGACATTTCGTTGCGTTGGGTGAAACACTGTTGCCGGATATAAGCCAAGTTCAGCGTGACAGGTCTCAATGACAGCCGCAAGGACGAACTGACGACTAGGCGGAAGCGCCATGCTACGTTAACCCCGCGCGACACCTCCGAGACATCCTGTCCCTACTGCGCAAATATCGCTAGTCTTTCCACCGCTCACGTTATTTATTTTTCGAGTGCGCTCTCCGCCTATCATAATTTTATAGGGCATGGACAGAGTAATATGAGCACTTCAACACAGGTATGTAGCAGATGCAAGTGAACATATAGACTGAACCTTCCTAAACACTCAAAAGGCACTGGACACTTTTCCAGCATCGTCGATTAACACTGAAGATAGGATCATACGAAGTATCTTCGAAGATAAGATTTTTGAGAAACAGAACCTGGACGGCGAATGTTCAACAGAAACGAGAGTTACATCAGTTACATCGGCGTGCACCGAGGGAACGTAAAAGTATCTTTTAATATTCTCAATACACATAAATAATTTATCACAAGGGTCAGCACCATTAACAGACTGTTCGCTGTCGATGTCGTTGTCTACAGGAAAGCATTACCATTAAACGATAGCAACGAAGTGTGGTAAGACTTAGACAAAAGTTTGATTTAATGTTATGAATTGTTAACACTCTCCAAACGTGAATAAATGCAAGGTAATGCCCATTAATAGCTAACATCTGCAGCCTGTTTCATCGTTTTTAGGGGTAATATACTGCTCAAAATAATTAGAGGAACACGACGTATGGCGTTTGCCATACTCCCCTAAGTAATAATTGAGGACTGAGTGAGGATGTTACCAAGTTATACATTTATCTTTCACAAATTAGGTACACAACAAAACATCATTACATCCTCGATCGCTTACACAAAAAGAATGTTTATCACCGCCTGACACATAAGTCGACAGAGGTCACCCTGTGGTATACGTTCCCATTCTTCAATGAGAGCCCTTGAGACTTCTTGGAGAATCTGTCGTGGGACAGACGACTACGAATACGTCTGTCGGGCGTGTCCCAACATGCACGATGGGACTTAGGTCGGGACTCACCGCTTGCCATTCCATTGCTCAACGCCCAGGTTTCGTAAGACATCCCTGCTGACGTCCGCCAAATATACCCTGGTACTAGAAGGAATTCAGAGCCACCATCGTATGCAGCAGCCACCACATGGTCCAACAGGATCTGTTCAATGTACTGTCTCAAATGGCTCTGAGCACTATGGGATTTAACATCTGAGGTCATCAGTCCCCTAGAACTTAGAACTACTTAAACCTAACTAACCTAAGGACATCACACACATCCATGCCCGAGGCAGGATTCGAACCTGCGACCGTAGCGGTCACGCGGTCCCAAACTGACGCGCTTAGAACCGCACGGCCACACCGGCCGGCTTCAATGTACTGCCTAGTGGTAAGGCGACCATGGAGAAAGACAAGACTCGTATGGTTGTCAGCACTGAAGCCTTCCCACAACATCACAGAACAGGAATTCTGTCGATTTTCTAGACAACATTTGGCAGGTATGCCTGAACTTAAGCGAGCTGCAAGATTTTGTGGCGTCAAGCGGGGTACTTGAACAGGACGTCTGGAACGCAAGGCACTTTCTCGTAACCTGTTCATTACAGCCTGATCAGGCACAGTGGCTCCAGTGGTCCTTACGAGATCGTCTTCCAGTGCTCTGGCGATTTCCGTACGACGCCGCAACGCGGAGATAGCCAGATATCGGTCTTCAAGTGGGGTTGTACTGCGTCAGCAACTTTGTCCAACTCGCTCTCTAGCGTGTCCACAACCTATGGATGACAGATGGAGAGACATTGGCATCTGCAGCAGCACGACCTGTAGCGGGTTCACAACCTATGGATGACACAAGGAGAGTCATTGGAATCTTCAGCAACACGACCAAAATTCCATACTTTTTGTATCAAACAGACCGCCCTTGCAACATGCATTGCATTAAAATCTCATTGCCTGTGCTTGGTTGATTACAACGTCCACAAATGACAACTTCCATCTGTGTACCTCACTAGAAAACACTGGAATACCGGTACTCACTTCCTCCTGAGGGATCAGCAGACATTGTAATGCATAACACAGCCAACAGATGGCGAATAATTTTAATTGTTGCCTACATTGAAAGTGAAGATCCCAAGCCACGCAATAAGTGTGGCGTCGATAGTTACGATGCCACAATGTAGGTGCACGCTCTCGTAAGTTAGCACTACGAGAGAAGACTAACTACGCCGACCACAGTGCCCTCTGGCCGACGCTGTGGAGCTCAGCGAGTGCCGTCTTGATTTCGGCCATTTCATCAAGAGCAGACGGCCTGGAAATATCGCTTCTACTACCGAGTGGGCTAGCTTGCTACTGAGACGTTGTATCAGTTACGTTCAGTTAAAGTTTGGACAGCAACGAGTATTTGTTAGTTTTGAGATTATACAGAACAGTCATCGTAACCTCACAGGATTAGACATGGACTACGGCTTCACACCTACGTGCTCATCCTAGCCAAATTTTTTTGCATTTGATATTTACTTGTGATTTTGACTCTATTAAAAGTGTTAAAGTTACATGCAGTACCGAAGTGCTCCACCTCTCCTTCTCCTACTCGCTTCTTTCACTCTCGGCCTATATTACAGAAGCAGTACACAGGAACAGACCCACGTACCGCCTATCCAGACGGGATACAAAAATAAGGCCATAGGTACCACCTGCATCAAAATAGATTTAACTTACAGGGCGTTGATACACGTGTTCCCCTAATTCTTTTGAACAGTGTTTGAAGAGGCTGTATAAAATGGGACGAACACCTAAAATTAATATTAGGGAAGACTTAAATTTGTTGCAAGGGTATTGGGAAAATACAGTGCATCTTTAAACAATTTGTTCACAAGTTGCTAGTGCGACCGCGCGTGCAGATTTTAGCCAACGCTGCAGGTTCCGCTGTTGCACTTAACCGTGTGCAATGTTCTCAATACGTTGCAAGTGTCGAAGCTAAGGAAAATCGGACGTGGTCACATTGTTGGGGCACGTATGGTCGGTGCTTCTGTAACCAAAGTAACCGAAATATTTGGAGTTTCAAGAGGCTCCGCATACAGGAAAAGCGGAAAAACATCATCCGCTAAGTTAGAAAGCGGACGAAAGTGTGTTGAACGATGGTGACGGACGGTCGTTGAAGAGGATTGTGACGAAAAATGAGAAGACGACATCTGCAAATGTCGCTGCAGAACTGAATGTTACTCTCGCAAACCCTGTCAGCACCAAAACAACACGAAGGGAACTCCATAGCTGGAATTCCAAAACCACTCATCACTGATGCAAATGCCGGTACCAGGAAAATTGGTGCAGAAGCTGTAAAACCTGGATTATGGACCAATGGAAGGAATCCTTTATATCCGATGTGTTTTGTTTCACAATGTTTCCAACTTCGGGCCGAGTTCACGTACCAAGAGCGAAACATGGTGGGGGTTGGGTGACTTTGGGCAGCCATATTCCATGGGCCCCATGGTTACTCTGCAAGGTCGCATTACTTTCAAGGATTATGTGAACCTTTTGGCTGATTGGGTCCATCCTGTGGTAGAGTGTTTATTTCCCAACAGTGATGGCGTGTTTCAAGACAACAGGTACCCTGTTCACACAGCTCACGTCGTCCAGGGCTAGTTTGGTGAGCAGGAAGATGAACTGTCTCGCCTACCCTGGCCACCACAGTCGCCAGATCTCAATATGACCGAACCGTTGTGGTCTACTTTGGGCAGAAGAGTGCGTGATCGCTCTCCACCTGCATCGTTATTATTACCCGAAATTTTCACTATTTTGCCAGCCGGAGTGGCCGAGCGGTTCTAGGCGCTACAGTCTGGAACCGCGTGACCGCTACGGTCGCAGGTTCGAATCCTGCCTCTGGGCATGGATATTGTGATGTCCTTAGGTTAGTTAGGTTTAAGTAGTTCTAAGTTCTAGGGGACTGATGACCTCAGAGGTTAAGTCCCATAGTGCTCAGAGCCATTTGACCATTTTTCACTATTTTGACTGAACACTGTTATAATATTCCCTTGGGAGCTACACAGGACCAGTATTTATCTATTCCGAGACGACTGGAAGCAGTTTTGAATGTCAACGGTTTTCCTACATCGTATTAGGTCTTTTAATGTGTTGTTATTTTGGTGTTTCCATATTTTTGTCTCTAGTGTAGCCTTGTAGAGAAGTGAAACGAGGAAGACCAAGCAATTCGGACAAGAAGAGAGTACAAGACTGTGGATTATGATGCTGCAGAAGAATGTTGAAGATGGTTAAATGATCGTATGGTGTCAGTGGTCAGGAGTTCCCAGGCCGGAAGTTCGGCCGCCAAGTGCAAGTCTTATTGAGTGCGACGCCACATTGGACGACTTGCGCGTCGACAGTGGGGATGAAATGATGATGAGGACATCACAACACCCAGTCCCTGAAGGGAGAAAATCTCCCGTCTCAGCAAGGAATAGAACCCGGGCCGCCGTGCGTGGTGTGGTGTCACCGCCAGACACCACACTTGCTAGGTGGTAGCCTTCAAATCGGCCGCGGTCCGTTAGTATACGTCGGACCCGCGTGTCGCCACTTATCGGTGATTGCAGACCGAGCGCCGCCACACGGCAGGTCTAGAGAGACTTCCTAGCATTCGCCCCAGTTGTACAGCCGACTTTGCTGGCGATGGTTCACTGACAAATTACGCTCTCATTTGCCGAGACGATAGTTAGCATAGCCTTCAGCTACGTCATTTGCTACGACCTAGCAAAGCGCCATTACCAGTTACTATTGATGCTGTAAAACATGTACCGTCAAGAGCGATGTTCACCATTTATGGATTAAAGTTAAGTATTCCACAGCTACGTCCTTTTTTTTTTTGCTAGTCTCATTTCCTTGACTTGTTCCAGACCTCACACCAGCCTGCGTGAGCTTAAACGCGTGCCTTTCGACTTCCTCCTAGTGGATTGGCTGTCTTGCCAGTCCACAACACGTGGCATTCCAATGCGCTGACCATTCAGCTATTGGGGCGGACAATGTTAAAGATGAAGTGGGTAGATCGAATGTAGGGTGGTACAGACTCCAACTGGAGAAAAAAAGAAATTTGTGTCACAATTTGACTACAAGAAGGGATCAGTTGATAGGACATATCATCATTGAATCCTCAGTTTGCCAGTGGAGCGGTGGATGTACGTTGCAGTAATTATTAGGAGATATAGAGGATAGTCTTGAGCTACAAGAAGCCAGTCTTCTGACTGAACCACAATAACAATAATAACAATAACAATAACAACAACAACAATACTTAGTTTGTTGTATTCACTGTATGCTCTTAGTGCTCAACATAAATATGTGGCAGGCACAGAAATTAGTTGCTGTTTTAAGGTGGCTTGTTTGCATGCAGCAGCTATACCTAGCGTTGCCAACAGATAAATATAAGGCAACATAGATTAGCAACAATTTACAATAATGTATTAAGAAATATTACACTTTAGTGTGAAGCTGTTGTGATGCAGTGATCTGAAGTTCACTTCCACTGAACTGTCACTCTGGCCTAGCCCTGAATCCACTGAACAATGACTACGATCACTTGTAGGTTGCTGCACTTGGCTCTTCCCGGCGGCGCCTGTAAACAGGGTCCTGATGATACTCTGGATACTAACTGCTAGGTGCAGCTGTCAGTCCACCTATATCCACGTTTGGCGGGTTGATGTCCATTTCGGAACAACACACATCAAAAAAAGTTTTGCATCACCTCGGTTCCGAGAGTTCCGGAACCTGTACGGAAAATTGTAATAGAGATCAACATAAACATCATTTCCGCCCTTTTTATTGCTCATTAAGACCACACATTACATGTTGTACCACCATACAGCGAGACCTTCAGATGTGTTGGCCCAGATTACTGTACACACTGGTACCTCTAATACCCAGTAGCACGTCCTCTTCCATTGATGCATGTCTGTATTCGTTGTGGCATACTATCCACAAGTTCATCAAGGCACTGTTCGTCAACATTGTCCCACTCCCCAACAGCGATTCGACGTAGATCCCTCAGAGTGGTTAGTGGGTCATGTGGCCTATAAACAGCTCTTTTCAATCTATCCCAGATATGTTTGATAGGGTTCATGTTTGGAGAACATGCTGGCCACTCTAGTCGAGTGATGTCGTTATCCTGAAGGAAGCCATTCATAAGATGTGAACGATGGGGGCGCGAATTGTCGTCCATGAAGACGAATGCCTCGCCAATATGCTGCCGATATGGTTGCACGTTGGCCCCACATAATGCCACCCCAAAACAGCATGGAACCTCCACCTTGCTGCACTCGCTGGACAGTGTATCTAAGGCGTTCAGCCTGACCAGGTTGCCTGCAAACACATCTCCAACGATTGTCTGGTTGAAGGCACATGCAACACTCACTGGTAAAGAGAAGGTAATGCCAATCCTGCACGGTCCATGCGGCATGTTGCTGGGTCCATCTGTACCGGGCTGCATGGTGTCTTGGTTGCAAAGATGGACCTCGCCATGGACGTCGGGAGTGAAGTTGCGCATCATACAGCCTACTGCACACAGTTTGAGTCGTAACGCGACGTCCTGTGGCTGCACGAAAAGTATTATTCAACATGCTGACGTTTCTGCCATGGTTCCTCCGAGCCATAATCCGTAGGTAACGGTCATCCACTGCAGTAGTAGCCCTTGGGTGGCCTGAGCGAGGCATGTAATCGACAGCTTCTGTCTCTCTGTATCTCCTCCATGTCCGAACAACATCGCTTTGGTTAAATCCGAGACGCCTGGACACTTCCCTTGTTGAAAGCCCTTCCTGGCACAAAGTAACAATGCGGGCGCGATCGAACCGCGGTATTGACCGTCTAAGCACGGCTGAACTACAGACAACACAAGCTGTGTACCTCCTTCCTGGTGGAATGACTGTAACTGATCGTCTGTCTGTTTTTTTTTCTTTATTGTATTTCGATTCCCTCCCAGAGGCGGGGCAGGCTGGCAGCAGAGTAATACATCGCTCTGCAGCCTACAGATAAAGTTAAAAACATAATGAGGAGATATAACAATAAAAAGAGGTGATAAATGGTGACTGTTTAAAACTGGTACATGGCGAAAAAGTTGTGAAGAAAACATAAAAAACAGAGGTCTGTGATGGTGATTAAAAACACTTAGGAAATAGATGGGCACAATTAAAAAACACGGCGACAGTCTGATTTCTGTTCGCAACAATTTAAAAAGAGGACGCACAACACTGAACGCTCACACTGCACTATAGAGTGCGAAGTCATATGGGTATGTGGAGGGGAGGGGACCGGACAGATGAGTGGGGGGTGGGGGGAGCCGATGGCGGGAGATGGCATAGAAAAAGGGGGGGGGAGCAGGGCAGACGCGTGAAAGAAGTGGAGAAAACAGTGGAGGGGAAAGAAAAAGGACTCGGGGGAGAGGATCGGCTGTCGGACCCCCTCCATCTGATAGGTGCTGCTCGTTCATGGTTGTTTACATCTTTGGGCGAGTTTAGTGACATGTCTGAACAGTCAAAGGACTGTGTCTGTGATACAATATCCACAATCAACGTCTGTCTTCAGGAGTTCTGGGAACTGAGGTGATGCAAAACTTTTTTTGATGTGTCTGTCTGTGTGACGTATGGCGGAAGCTTAGCGGTGTGGCGCCCTCTATGGACGCTAGCCTTTAACTCAGTGCTGCCTGAGTTGCGAGCAGGTTGGCCCTCTATTATGTGTGAATGTCTTCTGATCCTCCAGAGGAATCATTAGAATAGGGTCATCATCCCAATGTAATACGACGTGAGATCGCTAATTCTGGTTCGAACTAGCCTCCGCTAAGTACTGTACAGTGTCTTGCGCAGTATATATGTCGATGTAGAATATGGGGGCCTGATTGCAGAATAACCTGTAACGGACTGGCGATATCTTTTTGGGTTGTTAGTACTATAACATGCCTGTAAGTTTTCAGAGTCCCTAGTACGTCTGTTTCGTTGTAATCTGCTGATATACCGCTACCTCTATTTGTAAACTTACACATACTCAGCGACGGAAAAATTGTCAGTGACCGTTTAGTTCGTGTACCTACAGCAATCGTAGATGCATCGAGCCGGGTTTTCCTAGGAGTAGAAATTTTGCACCGCTTTGTATGTAATACTCCCGGCGTAGTGCGTCTTCCCCTCGACGGGGACAAAACCGTGATGGTTCTTTCCAACAGAGCGCAATGCGTAGTGCGCTAGCGCTTTGTCAGGCGTGACAGGACAACTGGTTCTGAACGAATCTAAGGCGTTGTCTGCTGCGTTATAGTATAACAGTTGCTGCAAATCAGATAAATTTAGTGTGCAAAATGGCTATAAAGTGTTCTAAAAAGCTAAAAGGGCGTTTCAGTGCCGATGAAGATGAACTGTTGATTGACGCAGAGTCAAAAACATAACTCTGACTGTTTTTCTGCGCTTCCCATAAGTCAGGAACAAACAATACTATGCTTCATCACCCATTTAGCTACCAGGAAACCCAGCGGTTACCTCTTCTCCCGCCCAACCCATCAGTACTGTACAGCATTCGTGGTCCTGTGACGCTGCTTAAAAACATTCCACATTTTAATTGGTATACTAGGATTTTTCATCCATTGATGGACCACACAGTCTGAGAATTTCATGACCTTTTCTCCTCTGGGCATTTCCTCCACAATTACCATCTACTTTTATCAATCTGTTCGGTGAAAAATGTCCCTCTGCTGCACACATGCTGCAAAACAATCGTACGTCTTCTCTATCCCTGTATTCCTCCGTTCAACCCAGTTCTTGTATTTTCTTCCACAGACATTGGCTGAAGCGAAAATTGCTACGAAAAGGGATGTTTCGGGGAACACCACTTTCGTAGCTTTAATTTTAGCCATTTCAAAGTCCAGCACTGCATTTTTCGGTGACCAACAAGGCATCTAATTTTTCAGTCCAGAAAAAAAATCTTTCATATGTATTTTGGCTTTGACTGGGAGAAAAGCAAATAAGAAAGGAATACCTTCGTCTCTTCTACTGTGCTTCCGATGTCAACGTATATGGTGTACCGTCCATAAGAATAGTTTCATTTTCAGGTAGCATTTTCTTCGTAATCGAACACCAGGATTCTTTTGTCAGGAGCAGATCCATCGTTAATTTTCAAAAAAACTGTTACCGGCAGTTTGTTTCAAAATGCCTTAACTCAGCTGAATTTCCGAACTAGCGCTAAAGTTCTGGGTTGTTCCAACAACTCTTACAAAATGCAGTCTTTGAGTTCTCACGTGGCACTTCTTCGTCTAAAACTAAACCTTCACCTTTCTTATCTTGACATTCTTCTTTAAGAATCTGGAAAACCGCCACTGTTTTTCTTTTTTTTTCGTGGACTCTTTTCCTGCCGTTATGCATTCGTTTAAAAACTCCACATGTGCTTCGTCAGATGGGCGAGAATGTCGCCGTTCAAACCTGATTCTGCCATTTCAAATTTTTAAACGGCCTCAGCACTTGTTCCGTTCGAAATTCACGCACAACCAGTTCGTGTACTCATCGATTTCTGTGCACCCGGTAGCAATGGCCCTCATAGCGAAAACACGGCTTCCCTTGCGTTGTTGTAATTATTTCCAATTTTTATAATTTATTGACTTTCGCCACGTGCCCCCTACAGACATCCCGAAAGTGGAATGTCAATTGTGACGATACTAACGTAAGGACAACACAACATCCAGTTCACACGCGGAGAAAAATCTCCGACCCAGTCGGGAATCGAACCCGGGCCCTTCGGGTAGCAATCCGCCGCGTTGACTGCGCTGATGACGAAGCGGACATTAGTTCTATTACTCACAGCATACAGAGCACAAGCAGCTTAGGCATACGAAACTATGCGGAACGAAGGCTGCCGGCGAGATCATTGCCTGACTGACGACGACAACACATTTTCCGCTGGTGGAAGACTGGCGTAAATCAGCACTGGGGCAGGCTCTGCTGGGAAAATCCACAGTGCGAAACTGCTTGGTCGGAAATCTCACGGTACTTGCGGCACCTGCAAAACGGCCGGAAACACCCCAATCGGAAAACCCGTGTGGCAAATGGTGCTGTTCTGTTCACGTGGCGCAAAATTCCTGCTCCTAGGAAAATCCGGATTTAAGGGCAGCTAACCACTCTGGCATTTCGTCCGAAGTTACGCGCTGAGCGAACAGCTTACACGATTATTGTCCGTGGTAGCTCGGAGTTGGAGAAATAATGCTTCTCAGTTATTACGCTAGTCACATCAATTCAACAAATATTACCTTGAAACCCACTGCAGAGTGGAAATCTCATTCTGGAAACATCCCCCAGGCTTTGGCTAAGCCATGTCTCCGCAATATCCTTTCTTTCAGGAGTGCTAGTTCTGCAAGGTTCGCAGGAGAGCTTCTGTAAAGTTTGGAAGGTAGGAGACGAGGTACTGACAGAAGTAAAGCTGTGAGGACGGGGCGTGAGTCGTGCTTGGGTAGCTCACTTGGTGGAGCACTTGCCCACGAAAGGCAAAGGTCCCGAGTTCGAGTCTCGGTCGGGCACACAGTTTTAATCTGCCAGGAAGTTTCAACACGGTCACAGATTTACCTTGGACGATGATTTGGGTAACGAAATTGATTCTAGTGATCAGGCAATATATGTGAAAAAGTTGCATTTTTTGCAGTCAAAAGATACGATGCTAATGTAGTTAAGAATGCCCGCGGTGCTGTTAGATCAGCTTATTTTCGAATTCGGTGAACTAGACCGGTATAGAAACCACTTGGCACAGAACATTCTAAACCTTGCGTCATCCAGTATATGAATTTTTACACCTTCGGCAATCCTTCAGGTGACTGTTCCTGAGATTTCCCGAACGTTTCACAAGTAAATTTTATAAATGTACGAAAGAGACGAGGCACAAATCACGTTTTTGTACGATTGGTAAATACAGGCAGGCGCAATTTTTGCGAGGAGTCGCAGGCATTAGCACACTGATCTCGCATGTTCGAGATGCGGTGTTCAAATCCCTCCCGGCAACCTCGTGCAGGTTTCCCTATAGCTTCTAAAGTGAATGCTGGGACTATTCTTTCAAAAAATTTTGCACGTACATGTTTGATTGTATGTTGCGAAAACTTGTGCAACTCGGGTAGAGATCTACCGGTAGCTCTAGTGATCAATAGAAAGTTCTCTAGTCTGCCGGAAGGTGGCAGCGCTATTGCACCGGGACACATCCTTTTGCTACCTCCGTGAGAGGTTTCCCAGGTTCTTGTTCAGAAAACAGTTACCTTACTGTAAGCGATATTTTTGAGCATCTCTCTCCTCAGGTGCAGCTATGTGTTCACTAACTTGAAGGAATGTTATTAGAAATATTAGGTTGGTGCATAATTTCGTAGGGTTTTTCCATAAGTTTAATTAACACAACAGGTACACATAACAGAGATTTTAGTCGTCAATAATATAGTCTCCTTCACCATTTACAACTCTGGGATAAATTTTCGATTCCGTGACTGTAGAAATCACGTGGTTTTCCGGCGAGCCATGTTTGGAGCGCATTTTCATCCGGAAAGGAAGTTCCTTGAAGGTTGTTCGGTACAGAGCGGAGAAGGTGAAAATATTAGATGAGGTGAATAAGGTGGGTGGGGAATGACTTTGAAACCCAAATTATGTATAAGCGGGACAGACGCCGCACATTTTTTCAAATTAATTTTTATCAATATATAAACACTCAAATTGCAATAAATGTTGGCAAGATTGGTGGTTTGAACATTGTGTATTGTTACAGAAATTATTGTATTATAAAAAAAATATAACAGAGGAACAATCTTATGATATAAATCTTCAAAATTTAATTTATTGGAGAACTATTGTGTAGGAAAATATCAGAATCTTCTTCTGAAATTCTCTCTTCAAACACTCTTCTTTGGCGGTTCTTTTGCTCTGATTTTAGGGATTTGATTTCTCTTAGCAGCTTTTTTTTTTACACAGGCTTTTCCTTTCATCTTTCCTCCAGTGATTTTCTTTCTTTTCCTTGCTATAAACTCGTCGCATGTTAGATTCATTTCTGACTGTTTTCTTTTGGATTTACTTCTGTGGTAGAGCAAGAGCAGGTGAAATCTGTTCCAGCAATTTTGATGGAGTTTCTCCATGAGGAGTCACTGATTTGTCATTTACACTGCAATTGCCGTGTGCAGTTGGTCGAACAGTAGGCAAATTTGTGGAATGTTTGTATGTAGAAGGGTGTTCTATTAACAAATTTGTTGCAGACGTTGATGTCGAAGACTGATTAGGAGTCAAATCATTACACACATCTTCAATAGTTGGGAGTTTGCCTCAGTATTATTAATGTCTGAAACAAAGACATGGTTAGGAATTACTGCTCTATCTAACGGGATAACTCCGGTAGCTCTAAATCAGGATTCACCAATCAGGAAAGTTTCAGCACGAATCCATGCTTTGGAGAGCAATTCTCCAAACTGTTCCCTTGTAATTCTTGCATTAGCTACAATCCATGCATGACAAGCCTCTTTAAATTTAGTGGCTTGAAAAATGATCGGTCTAGTGGCTGCAAAATGTGTGTCGTATGACTAGGTAAACAAACTATCGACACTTCGTTTTCAGCAGCTAGATCCAAAAGTGTGACAGGATTCACATGAAAGCCGTGACCTTATAGCAAATGAAGAGCAGAGCCAGTTGCCTTTCTAGGAAGGAAATGGTTTTTGAAACAATTCGTGAAAATATCAGTGTTGACATAAGCGGATTCTGTTCGCATAACAAAAGCTGATCCTGGAGGCATATTGACTTCGGCGCCTTGCTTTTTATTTACCCCTTTGTAAATGTATTAAGATGGTAAGAAATTTCCCTGTTCAGCAGAAGTAAAAACATGGACATATCTGCTTCCACGTGCTCATTGTTTAACTGTAGACCAGTTTCGTCTACGTTGTAGATACTGCCTGTTTTATCCAAAAGCTCGTTTTCTGTCAATGTTTTCGTCAATGGATCAAAGTAAGAACTGATTTCGTCTGTGTTCATTACCACCGCTCTGGCATCAGAATGTCCTTGCGCTTTTCTGATGTTTAAGTCTGCATTGCGTTTCAAAAATGAGAGAAGCCAATCTTTCCCTGCATGTTTCTTTTGTCGTTTGAATTTATTTTTCAATTCCATCTGATAAGCTAAACTGAAAGCTATTTGCCTGAGTTCTGGCGGTTTGGGAGCAAAGCCACATGCTTGCAGTTTCTTTACTTTCTGCATTTTCACCAATGTATGATGCTCGTCCTTACCCTGTCTTTTTGAAATTGCGCGTAGCAAGTCTTCACCTTAATGTTCGTTCTGGTATATTTTTCATAAATGTTAACAGTGATGGTTAGTCCTCAGGGAAGCGATTCGTAAAACACCAGATGCATAGCGTTATCTTTTCTGGATGCTCGTAGGAATTTGTAGGGGGAGTTGTGGTGTCACCGCCAGACACCACACTTGCTAGGTGGTAGCCTTCAAATCGGTCGCGGTCCGTTAGTATACGTCGGACCCGCGTGTCGCCACTTATCGGTGATTGCAGACCGAGCGCCGCCACACGGCAGGTCTAGAGAGACTTCCTAGCATTCGCCCCAGTTGTACAGCCGACTTTGCTGGCGATGGTTCACTGACAAATTACGCTCTCATTTGCCGAGACGATAGTTAGCATAGCCTTCAGCTACGTCATTTGCTACGACCTAGCAAAGCGCCATTACCAGTTACTATTGATGCTGTAAAACATGTACCGTCAAGAGCGATGTTCACCATTTATGGATTAAAGTTAAGTATTCCACAGCTACGTCCTTTTTTTTGCTAGTCTCATTTCCTTGACCTGTTCCAGACCTCACACCAGCCTGCGTGAGCTAAACCGCGTGCCTTTCGGCTTCCTCTCATAGTGGGTTGGCTGTCTTGCCAATCCACAACAGGAGTTGCTGCTTTGTTTGGATTTAACCATTCCTTTCTTTTCCTTATGTTAGCATAAAGACACCATTTCCCGTCACCAGTAACAATCACGATAGGAATGATCGGTATTGTTCACGAGCCAGTTCGTGACGAGCATGCAGAATGCACATATGGTCACCAGCTCATATTTGTGATTTTCACGTAGAGTACCTATACGGCCGATTTTTGAACCTTCCCCATTGCATGCAAATGTCGCACGGTGGTGAAATGATCACAGTTCATCACATATGCCAGTTCTCGAGTACACTGCCGTGGATCATTGCGGATCTATACATTTAAACGATCTCCATCACACCCTGAAGTTCTTCCTGAACGTGGAAGTCACTAATGTCAAACCGACCCTCCTTAAAACGAGAAAACCATTTTCTTGCCGTACTCTGTCCATTGGCATTATCCCCATACACTGCGCAAATGTTTCTGGCTGCCTCCGCTGCTATCACCTCTCCATTGTAC
Organism: Schistocerca piceifrons; assembly: GCF_021461385.2. Taxonomy (NCBI): domain Eukaryota; kingdom Metazoa; phylum Arthropoda; class Insecta; order Orthoptera; family Acrididae; genus Schistocerca; species Schistocerca piceifrons. Next base: position 125,814,370 of record NC_060149.1, read on the forward strand.
TCAAACAAAAGATTATTTCGGAAATGTTCAGATTTCTCCATTTGGCACTTTGTTTTCTAACGTCCACAGATCCACTCACTATCTCGGAATGACGAAATGACAATATGTAAACTCAAACAACAACAGTGAACTACAAATAAAAAAAGACAATCGATAAATAAACTCATAGCAACTGGGATACCGACATACAAAACAAAAACGATGTGAACTTATGCACTAAACCAATAGAAAAGATAATGATTTTGTTGTGGGCTGGCAGGAGAGCCAACCCGTGTAAATAGAGGAAGCCGAAAGGCACGCGTTTTAGCTCACGCAGGCTGGCGTGAGGTCTGGAACAGGACAAGGAAATTAAAATATAGAAAAACGGACGTAGCTGGTGGAATACTTAACTTTAATCCGTTAAAGGTGAACGTCGGTCTTGCCGTTACATGATTCACAAGATCAATAGCAACTGATAATGGCGCCTTACTAGGTCGTAGCAAATGACGTAACTGAAGGCTATGCTAACTATCGTCTCGGCAAATGAGACCGTATTTTGTCAGTGAACCATCGCTAGCAAAGTCGGCTGTACAACTGGGGCGAGTGCTAGGAAGTCTCTCTAGACCTGCCGTGTGGCGGCGCTCGGTCTGCAATCACTGATAGTGGCGACACGCGGGTCCGACGTATACTAACGGACCGCGGCCGATTTAAAGGCTACCACCTAGCAATTGTGGTGTCTGGCGGTGACACCACAGATTTTATTTAATTTAATCGTATGGCTAGGGCCCGCCGTCGGGCAGACCGCTCGCCGGGTGCCGGTGTTTCAATGTGACGCCACTTCGTAGACCTGGAGTCAATAAGGATGAAAGGATGATGATGATGACAGCACAACACCCAGTGCCTAGGCGGAGAAAATTCACCGACCCAGCCGGGAATCGAATCGGGGCCCAGAGGATTGACAATCCGTCACGCTGACCATTCAGCTACCGGGGGCTGACAATATAATGGTAAATAATTTTTACATGTGGGCAAATGACGTATATCTTCATCAGACTTTAAAAGACCTACTTTAGTATACATATATCACTCAATGTTACATCGATTGTTGTTCTAACGACTTAGTTTAGCATAACTAAACTGTGGAGGAAAAATGGCACATATCCACCGTTTCCTGTTGTAAAAGTACTAAACAAAACGGATTAAAACTTCTTGCCGCACCGGGGCTCGAACTTGGGACCTTTGCCTTTAGCAGGCAGTTGCTTATCGACCGAGCTATTCAAGCACGACTCACGTCCCGCCATCACAACTTCGCTGTCGCCGGTACCGAATCTCCTACTTTCCAGTTTTAATCTGTCGGGAAGTTTCAAATCAGCGCATACTCCACTGCAGAGTGAAAATTCATTCTGGAAACTGCTGTGTCGCCCGAACAACACAAAGACAGCGAAAAGCACCGCAGGCGCGAAGATGCCAGTGCCACATAGACTCACTATTTGCACGAGTTCCACCAACGTCACGGGCTGCACTGAGGGTGAAGATAGCGACGTCGCCTCTGCCAGCTGCCGGCCGAGTACAATCCGTCAATGAGCGGACGACAACGGACAGAGGCCTACTCGGAAAACACAAAAGCAGCTGTGGCCCACTTGGACATAGATCATCGTCCAGGGCTGACTTAGACAGGGGTCGTCGTTTAATGAACTCTTCGAAGGGAACAGACAGTTGTTGTAAATTGAATATGCTGTGTACTGTGAAGTCTATCTATGATTATTTGCACTTAGCCATTGAGGGCCATTTTTGTATTATATTACAAGCAGTGTTGCACACTTCATTATTCAACAAGTCACAAAGATAAGTAAACCGTTTAACTCATTTGTGTGACTGTGTTATTAATTTGTTGGAGTGTTGTAGAATCTTCGTTCTCCTATTCTGTTACCTGACCCTGGGGCATAGCAGTGTAATAGTGGCAAGGAGAAATTGTCTTAGCGGTGTACTGTACCAACAGCCGTTTCACGTTCTCACAGACTCGGACAGGGGGAGAGGCCAAATTTGATTGCACAAAGAAGTGGCTTGTGTCCTGTGGCACTGTCATGGACAAGAAATACCTTCCTTGGACAGTTTCCCCTAACACTTCTTCAGGAGATTTTGGTAGTATGCTATTTTGATGGTTTGACCTTTGCAAGCTTAATTATTTAGCAGCATTCCATGATAGTCCCAAAACACTCAGCTTCTCCTTGCCCCGATGATGGTTGGGTTTTCACCTCTTTCGGTGGTGGTGGTTCCTCATGCTTGAACTGCTTTCTTTGCTCCTTTGTTTCTTGATATGCACAGCAGCCGTCCTTAGTTCTTAGCCAGCTAAAGGAGTTGTCTGAACTGGTCCGACACAGCTGCAACATTTCCCCTGCTACTTGGTTCATTGGGCTTTTACCACGTTTTTATTAGGTCGCTTCCTTGTCTGTCTGTCTGTTCGGCACAAATTTTGCAATTGATTTTAAACTAACTTCAAAATGAGCTAGGGACTTTAAATTTAAAACATAGCTCGCAACTGGATGACAATGCAATATTAAATCGCTTTCTTGTCCACCTGCTCGGTAAGGGTCGGCATGGGGGTGAAAAAGTCTGGTAATGTCTGACATCTGAGCTGCCCTGCATAACAAGCGAGTTGTGCAGATAGTATCGAACGTGTTTCACGGGATATTCGTGCAGATGGCCATGACTGAGTAGGACTTTATGAGGTGGGAGGAGTAGATGGACACAGAAAAGTGAGAGGAGGAGATGGGTAGAATGAGAGGTGGAAAGAGAATGTGGACATAGAGAGAGGCGGTGGAAAGAGATGGACACTGTTAGAGGAGGGAGAAGGAGACACACAGAGAAAGGGGAGGATGAGAGACACAGACACAGAGAGAGGGGGAGGGGGGGGGAGAGAGAGAGAGAGAGGGGGGGGAGGGGGGATAGAGTGGGAGGAGGAGAGGGACAGAGAAGAGGTGTGAGGAGCAGAGGGACAGAGAGGGGAGGGGGTGAGAAGGAGATGGACAGAAAAAGAGGGTCGAGCAGGAGTTGGACAGAGAGAGAGCGGCGAGCAGGAGATGGACAGAGAGAGCTAGGAGAGCAGGAGATGGAGAGAGAGAGTGGGGCGAGGAGGAGATTAACAGAGAGGGGAGAAGGGGAGGTGTGCTATATGCAAGGTGCTGCAGGATAAATGGTCAGTATTCAGGGATATGAAAGAAATGATCATTTGAAAGAAATCGTGTAATAAACAAGGCTCTGAAATATATACTTTAAGAACTGTAAGCACTTCTTCGCTTTCAACGCTGTGAAAAAAATTTCTTCTGCTGTACAAGTGTTCATAGCTCTTAAGGTACATTCCTTAGAGCCCATGTTTACTGGACCTTTTTCTTGTTTTGGTCCATACTGCTATATCCCAAAATATGGAAAGCAAAGAGCTTTCACAGTATTGAAGATGAAAAAAGGCTCATAGCACTTAAGGTATCCATTTCAGAGCCCATATTTGCTAGACATCCAATGATCGTTCCTGTCATAGCGCTGATTATTGAAAGCTAGTATGAAAGAAAAAATCATATAAAATTATTATTTTTTTGCTTTTTATTTTTTGGAAAATAGTATTTACAGAGATTGCTGTATTATTATTAGTAGATGGGTATAACACTACACTATTTCAGATATTATCAGGCGAAAAGACGCTGAAATAAACCTGAAATTTAACAATGTCTTTCACACAATCTCATCAATATTTTTAAAACCATTGAAAAATTTAATGCACCAAGACAAAAAAGCTGAAAATAATTATTTAAATTATAATAATTTTTGATGTGTCACGTTTTTAAACCGGACTAGCCCATACAGATTTCTACTCTCATATAGATAATTCTGAAAATTTGTGACTGCGAATTTTGAATAGGTACGAAATACCTGTAAGATTTAAAATAATAAACGTGATTCATATGCAACAGATAATAGTAAGGAGGTGAACTATTCGTGCATCAATCACACATTGCATGCATCCTACATCTTTCGTTTTAAAGATTTAGGATTTTCACAGCTATTCAAAATTCAAGGTCGCACATACGAGTATTCCAATGTGTACGATGACTGCAGACAGGTATGTGAATACGAACGAAAAGTAACTGCTTTGTCGAGGTAATCATTAAAAGTTAACCACTAATCCTCGTGACAAAGCCGGCCGCGGTGGTCTAGCGGTTCTAGGCGCTCAGTCCGGAACGTGACTGCTACGGTCGCAGGTTCGAATCCTGCCTCGGACATGGATGTGTGTGATGTCCTTAGGTTAGTTAGGTTTAAGTAGTTCTAAGTTCTAGGGGACTGATGACCACAGATGTTAAGTCCCATAGTGCTCAGAGCCATTTTTGAACCTTGTGACAAGGTTAGTCCGTGAGATAGATCTACGTAAAAAAAAAGGGCCAGTTGCACCCAAATGGTCTTCGTGACACCCTCTGCCAGGGCCGTCATTGGATGCGGTTATGAGGCGCATGTTGTCAGCGCACAGTTCTCCCAGTGGTCGGTGGGTTTCTTGATTTTGAAACCGCTGCTAATCGGTCGAGTAGTTCCTCAGTTGGCTTTACGAGGCTGGGCGTAGGAAAAATCCCTGTTAATCAAGGATTTTGACCAGTCTAGGGTGTGTTGTAGAAGGACCTGTCCCAAGTTATGATAGTTCTCAAGGGAAAGTAGGGGGGCGGGCAAGACCTCGAGATGTGGGGTACATTTAATACACTCCTGGAAATGGAAAAAAGAACACATTGACACCGGTGTGTCAGACCCACCATACTTGCTCCGGACACTGCGAGAGGGCTGTACAAGCAATGATCACACGCACGGCACAGCGGACACAGCAGGAACCGCGGTGTTGGCCGTCGAATCGCGCTAGCTGCGCAGCATTTGTGCACCGCCGCCGTCAGTGTCAGCCAGTTTGCCGTGGCATACGGAGCTCCATCGCAGTCTTTAACACTGGTAGCATGCCGCGACAGCGTGGACGTGAACCGTATGTGCAGTTGACGGACTTTGAGCGAGGGCGTATAGTGGGCATGCGGGAGGCCGGGTGGACGTACCGCCGAATTGCTCAACACGTGGGGCGTGAGGTCTCCACAGTACATCGATGTTGTCGCCAGTGGTCGGCGGAAGGTGCACGTGCCCGTCGACCTGGGACCGGACCGCAGCGACGCACGGATGCACGCCAAGACCGTAGGATCCTATGCAGTGCCGTAGGGGACCGCACCGCCACTTCCCAGCAAATTAGGGACACTGTTGCTCCTGGGGTATCGGCGAGGACCATTCGCAACCGTCTCCATGAAGCTGGGCTACGGTCCCGCACACCGTTAGGCCGTCTTCCGCTCACGCCCCAACATCGTGCAGCCCGCCTCCAGTGGTGTCGCGACAGGCGTGAATGGAGGGACGAATGGAGACGTGTCGTCTTCAGCGATGAGAGTCGCTTCTGCCTTGGTGCCAATGATGGTCGTATGCGTGTTTGGCGCCGTGCAGGTGAGCGCCACAATCAGGACTGCATACGACCGAGGCACACAGGGCCAACACCCGGCATCATGGTGTGGGGAGCGATCTCCTACACTGGCCGTACACCACTGGTGATCGTCGAGGGGACACTGAATAGTGCACGGTACATCCAAACCGTCACCGAACCCATCGTTCTACCATTCCTGGACCGGCAAGGGAACTTGCTGTTCCAACAGGACAATGCACGTCCGCATGTATCCCGTGCCACCCAACGTGCTCTAGAAGGTGTAAGTCAACTACCCTGGCCAGCAAGATCTCCGGATCTGTCCCCCATTGAGCATGTTTGGAACTGGATGAAGCGTCGTCTCACGCGGTCTGCACGTCCAGCACGAACGCTGGTCCAACTGAGGCGCCAGGTGGAAATGGCATGGCAAGCCGTTCCACAGGACTACATCCAGCATCTCTACGATCGTCTCCATGGGAGAATAGCAGCCTGCATTGCTGCGAAAGGTGGATATACACTGTACTAGTGCCGACATTGTGCATGCTCTGTTGCCTGTGTCTATGTGCCTGTGGTTCTGTCAGTGTGATCATGTGATGTATCTGACCCCAGGAATGTGTCAATAAAGTTTCCCCTTCCTGGGACAATGAATTCACGGTGTTCTTATTTCAATTTCCAGGAGTGTATTTTGAGAGATGAATGGTGACTTTAAAGTAGCCATAAACACTTCCATATCTGACCGTGTTAAAAACCTACGTAATACCGATTCTATCATTTTCTTCAAAGAAAAACACCTGACTGAACAATATCTTTTATTTGCCCGAGAGCTAGGGAGGGGGACGGGCAGCCCTTCCTTGCCCCCGTGTATGGGTGCCCTTGACCTGTCCTGAGTACCTGACTAGAAGATTTTCATGAGACCACCACTAGTTTCTGAGAAAATCGATGTTGGAGATTTATACATAACCGCTATATCCGTAACGTTAGCCACAGTTCGACCAAGCAAGCGTAGCGCAGCGGCTAGGGTCCACGACTACCACAATGGCGATACGGGTTACATCTACGTATTGCACATGTACTTTATATGAAACAAGAACTGTAGATTTTCGTGGATTGTAATGTCAAAGATATTGTCAATTAAGGTTTTTCTTTAAAAGAGTGCTCCCTACGTACGTGTTTTTTTTTTCTTGCTCGGTATCCCTTGCTGTGCTAGAACAGAATTCTAGATGGTATTTGTCGTTGAAGCTACCGAAACACAAATTCGTAGAACAACACGCACATTTAATGAAGGCTTGCAAGCACACGGAGTTTTCAGAAGCCATACCAGAAAAAACAGATCACTTAAATTTTTTTTAAAAAAAGGCGTTCTTTCTTCAATCAGCATCGGTGCGAACCACTCGTATTTGATCATTCCTATGAAAACAGGTGCACTAAACTGTTGAAGTATTAAAGAATGTATTTTATGGGACCTTCATTCCAAGCGATTTCTCTATTAGTCTTCTGCAAATTTGTCGGATTTTGAGCTTTTTCATGAAAATTTTAACCTGTCTGTAAAACTAACCATCATTGTGTTGGCAAAGTGGAGTATCTTTGGGTGGGATAATTTTTACAGTGCAGGTGCATGTTTTTCTTGCATCTACAAAGATTTGATTGTAAAGTGTCTGATCAGTCTGCCCTGTCCACGATTCAGTGATGTAAAGAAATTTTTCTTTGTCTCACGTACTGAAGAAAGACAGATTTTAAAAACTCTTAGTACAGCACTTTCATGATCTTCCCTGAATTCGTACAGGTCACAGTTTTAATTTATGAATAAACTCGTTTTTGAACAATTGGACCGAATTTGTCGGATGGTTCTTCCATGCTTAAGAAAACGTGAGGGAATATCTTTCCTGATGCTGTTTTAGTATTCTGTGCTGTGAAGGAATGACTAATCCTGTTCATATATTTTTTCTTCACAAGGATGATTTTCGCTCCTTGACCCGCATGGGATCTATTTACGGCGATTGGTACTGGCAGCTGATTTGATCGCTATTAATTACCTAATTGAGGTCAAAATTAGGGATGAGTATTTTCGTCTGTTTCTGGAATCCTTCTGCCGTCTAGCACTGTGAACTCTCTGGAGATGACAGATTCTGTGATCTTCCTTTGTATTTTTTTCTTAAATCGCTCAAGCGAAGCTGAGCTGGCCACTAAATTGAAATTGTCCAATAAAAATGGATAAGCAGCGTTCATCGCCTATTGTCGCAGAAGATGCTTTGTTACCTGATCAAGGAAAAAACTGATATTATTTTCACAAGCTATTCTATTTTTTACAGTATGTAAGAAGTAAATTTTATTATTACGATTTACGTGCCCCAAATTCTGCCTAGCTTCGATAAAACGTTCGTATGTCTCACCATCGATAGTTTTCCACTTATCAAAATTGCTACCTCCTCGTTTAACATTCTCTTTCCATCGATATAGAGTTCCTATGTGATTCCATGGAGAGACCCCTTGCGACTGCAAACTCAACAAGCAACAAGTTTCATTCGGTCGGTGTGGCCGAGCGGTTCTAGGCGCTTCAGTCTGGGACCGCGCGACCCCTACGGTCGCAGGTTCGAATCCTGTCTCGGGCATGGATGTGTGTGATGTCCTGAGGTTAGTTAGGTTTAAGTAGTTCTAAGTTATAGGGTACTGATGACCTGAGATGTTAAGTCCCATAGTGCTCAGAGCCATTTGAACCAAGCTTCATTTTGGGTGAGCTGCTGCGAGAGCAACTGCTCTTTCTCTGTTAGATAAAGGCACATAATCCGCCGGTTCCGGTGAGAATTCTTCGATGACGAAGTCGTCATCCCCCTGTACTCCCGTGTACAGGAGAGTAAATTGTTTTATTTTTTCGATTTTGTTTCGAAAAACAATAACCACACAAAGTATTTAGCGCCACATATTCTTGCAGTTCGTCTGTTTCATCGTGGTCTATTAAATAGCCCACATTGATGATTCATCTTTCGCCCAACGAATCTTGTATTGCGCTGAATGCTGCATCTCCAGTTGCTCGGCGGTGTATTTGTAAGATTGTTCAAATCGTGAAGCAATGATTCGACGTATCTGATGGCGTTAGCGAATTCGCCCTTAGGTTGCTCATCACACGCTTCTACTACTGATGGAGCTTCTTTTGGATGTCCTTCTGTAGAAATGCTTGCTTCTTTTATTTCATTGTACTGTTTTTGACACTCAGTGCAAGGATGACGCATTAGAAACAGCTGATGCTGGCGACAAATGGGCCTCATAATTCCGTAACTGTCTGTGTGAGAGAGGGACAACAAGAGTTGAGATCATGTCCAGCAAACGCAGGATGTGAAGTTATCCAAATATTTGACATTTTAACTATGAACCACCACTGGAATACACATTAGAAGAAAATGTACTGTAATGATTTATTTATTAATAAAATTATTACGACCAAAATGATTTTTTTAAATATCTTTGCACGACATACGCTATTTAATGGTATTCTGTAAAATGAAATTTAAAAAAAAAGACGCTAACGTGGTTGTCGCGAACCTTAGCCACTGCGCTATGTTTACTTGGCCGAAATATGACTAACGTTGCAGATAGAGTTGTAAAACTACCGTAGACTGTCACAAGGAAGCGTAGACTACAGTAGTTTTCCTAATAGCTTTGGCAGTTAAAGATCGTACCCGCTTTCCTTGTACGTTAGGTGTGTTGCATACCTATCGGGCGCTACCTTATTTCGATCGCTTTGTTTGTGTATGCGATCAGTCTCTTACTAGAAACTACTAGAAACCGGTAGCGGTGAATCGTTCAGAAACTGAGAGGGTATGTATTAAAAGCCGCGTAACTCATGGAACATTTTTCTTCTGTATAGTTATCCTCCTGTCTGTTACTTAACAATAAAAAGTATTTATAGCAAAATTGTCCGCCCCGATAGCTGAGTGGCCAGCGCGGCGGTCTGTCACGCCAAGTGGCCGGGGTTCGATTCCCGGCTGGGTCGGAGATCTTCTCTGCTCAGGGACTGGGTGTTGTCCTCATTATCATTTCATCATCATCAGTGGAAGGCAACGGGAAACCACCACGGGAATCACTTCCCTAGACGCTCATATGGTGGACCTCTCTGAATTGGCTTCCCCCACGACAAGACCAGCCGTAAGGCAGAACACAATCACACACACCACAGGAAAATTGAAATTGTCAATGTTTAATTCTGGTTTTATTCGAAAATTGTTAATTTGTAACACGAAACAGAGGGATGTTGTACTAAAAATAAAAAAAATACAGATTTATCATATAATGTTAGAGAATGCAGTATCCTAAAAATGGCAAAATAAAGAAAACGCGAAGCAAAAACACCTCGAAAGTCGCTCCAGTAGTTGGTCGAGCTTACGTAAAACATCTTTCTGTTATTCATAAACAACTTTCACACCTAGCGATAGTAACAGAAATCTCATGCCTTTGATCATGACGAAGAATGTTCGACTGAGTCGAAAATAACAACAATAATTATATAGATTCTTTTATGTTTTTGCATGTAAACAGTACTTGCATCAAAAGTAATTGCTTTGGTTACAAAAAAGCGCAGAAGTTACTCGATCAACTAATTGTTATTACATACAAAATGCAATTCATATTTTGTAAGGATACAGAATACACAGTAGACTAACACTGAACGATGTGCGGTTCTAATGAAGTCCAAAAGTAACAAATAAAAAAACAATGAGAAGTAGTCAGCTCCCAGGTTCTCTCTCACAGATTCATTTATGTTTCTTTCCCTACCAAAGCTACCAATACTACCGGAAATCCTGCCATTTATTACATCATTTATGTATTGTACCAAAGCTACCGAACCATAGTTTTGGTAGAGCGAAACTCTAGTTATGGGTGTAGGAGGTACGCTGAAAACTTAAATATCGATTTTCTCGGTAACTAGGGGCTACCGCATGAATAGCCGCTAATCAGGTACTCAGGACAGGTCCCGCTACGACATACCTAAGACTCATCAAAATCCGCGATTAACAGGTCTGATGGTCTCCATGTTAGTGACTGACCTATGGGGTATCGTCTCAGTTGTGCGATTGGATTCGTGATTTCCTGTCAGGAAGGTCGCAGTTCGTAGTAATAGACGGCAAATCATCGAGTAAAACTGAAGTGATATCAGGTGTTCCCCAGGGAAGCGTCCTGGGACCTCTGCTGTTCCTGATCTATATAAATGACCTGGGTGACAATCTGAGCAGTTCTCTTAGGTTGTTCGCAGATGATGCTGTAATTTACCATCTAGTAAGGTCATCCGAAGACCAGTATCAGTTGCAAAGCGATTTAGAAAAGATTGCTGTATGGTGTGGCAGGTGGCAGTTGACGCTAAATAACGAAAAGTGTGAGGTGATCCACACGAATTCCAAAAGAAATCCGTTGGAATTCGATTACTCGATAAATAGTACAATTCTCAAGGCTGTAAATCCAACTAAGTACCTGGGTGTTAAAATTACGAACAACTTCAGTTGGAAAGACCACATAGATAATATTGTGGGGAAGGCGAGCCAAAGGTTGCGTTTCATGGCAGGACACTTAGAAGATGCAACAAGTCCACTAAAGAGACAGCTTACACTACACTCGTTCGTCCTCTGTTAGAATATTGCTGCGCGGTGTGGGATCCTTACCAGGTGGGATTGACGGAGGACTTCGAAAGGGTGCAAAAAAGGGCAGCTCGTTTTGTATTATCACGTAATAGGGGAGAGAGTGTGGCAGATATGATACGCGAGTTGGGATGGAAGTCATTAAAGCAAAGACGTTTTTCATCGCGGCGAGATCTATTTACAGAATTTGTCACCAACTTTGGTTCAAATGGCTCTGAGCACTATGGGACTCAACTTCTGAGGTCATTAGTCCCCTAGAACTTAGAACTAGTTAAATCTAACTAACCTAAGGACATCACACACATCCATGCCCGAGGCAGGATTCGAACCTGCGACCGTAGCGGTCTCGCGGTTCCAGACTGCAGCGCCAAGAACCGCACGGCCACTTCGACCGGCCACCAACTTTCTCTTCCGAATGCGAAAATATTTTGTTGAGCCCAACCTACATAGGTAGGAATGATCATCAAAATAATATAAGAGAAATCAGAGCTCGAACAGAAAGGTTTAGGTGTTCGTTTTTCCCGCGCGCTGTTCGGGAATGGAATGGTGGAGAGATAGTATGATTGTGGTTCGATGAAACCTCTGCCAAGCGCTTAAATGTGAATTGCAGAGTAATGATTTAGATGTAGATGTAAAGCCGTAGCGTTCGGGTCGCACACGCTACGAGCGTTGGCACGTCCCGTAGGTTAGCGCAGCCGTCGTGCGGTGATGCAAGTAGCGGAGCGTGTAGCGTGCCCTTGGTAGCAGGCAGCCCTTGACCGCGCCTGGCTGGCTCTCCGGTGCGGCGGCACACATTCGCCACCGCTTCCTGCTCGCCTCAGCTCCGCAAGGCGACGCTAATGCGCTCACACACACACACACACACACACACACACACACACACACACACATCAAACGCGGCTGTAGACCTCGGCCTCCTTGTCGCGAACGGCAGTGAACGTCTGAAGTTTCCAATATTATTTTCCCAAAAACTGAATTTCTAGAACTGTAGAGCTCTCACTTGCGTTGATCTTCTCCCAATGTGTTATAAGTATCAGTCGCGTTATATTTTGTCTCTACCATAGAGATCCTCTGGTCTGAAGATTGTCGCACATTCTAACAAGAAGAAGGCACGACCGTGGGTCGGGGATTTTTCCGCAGTTTTGTGTGGTGAAAGAGGACCCCTAACACCTCACGTGGTTAAAATATTAGGACGCACTACCCGGAAAATCCCGGGAAAAATCGATCCAAAGTTTTTTAGGTGCCTTATGAGTATAAATGTTAGTACACTGCCGAGCCGCCGTCTAGCCTAGGTGTTTAGGGCTCGAATTCTTACGCCAGAGGTCTTGTGTTCGATTCCTCCTTTGGCACTTTTTTTTCCTTGTGTTTCGTTTTCTTTGGTTATTCCACCAATTATTCAGAAAGTTTCCCAAACCTACATTATCTTTAATAAATCAGTTTCATTATGGAATAAAAATTATTTTCCTTTTGTCCAACAACACAATTCATGGCGATGGGTTTTCCATTTTTCATTGTAAAGTATACGAGGAGAAACATTGCCTTTTTAATCAGGATAACAAAGTCTATTTGAAATATTCAATTTTTATGCATATAATAATTATAAACAAGAACCGCAGTGGTAATTATCGTAAAAACAAACAAAGCAATAATTTTTGCGACATCTTGCGCAACATATAAAAGCGGATTTTTTACAATCACAGGGCGTTTGCAATAAATCTGTACAAAAACATGCCCCATTAACATCTACAAAAATGTTTAGAGTTTCTGACAATTTTGAGGCAAACCAGGCATATTGAATCATGTCTCGGAATATTGGTGACGATAATTGACGGTGAATTATAGAATGAATTTTTGTACAATCTTCCCCGGAATTAATTTCACGATTCTCCTGTAACAATGCGCTGCAATTTTGCAAGCAACAGAAGAAAAAATAAAGCGCTCGAAGAGGAATCGAACCCGAGACCTTTGGCGTAAGGGTCCGAGCGCTAACCGTGTAGGCCAGACGGCGGCTCGTTGGTGGACTAACATTTTATACTCAAAAGGCACCTAAGAAACTTTGGATCGATTTTTCTCGGGATTTTCCGAGTAGTGCGTCCTAATATTTTAACCACGTGAGGTGTTAGGGGTCCTCTTTCACCACACAAAATTGCGGACAAATCCCCGACCCCATGGTCGTGCCGTCTCCTTGTAAGACAGAAACGCAATGAGTGCCCATTTATGCGACAGCATTTCACATGTTACCATTCTACAATCTTCGAACATGACGTGATGGGCGAGCCAGGTGATCGTGGACTAACAGAAGGCTACAAAATGGATCAAATGGCTCTGAGCACTATGGGACTCAACTGCTGTGGTCATAAGTCCCCTAGAACTTAGAACTACTTAAACCTAACTAACCTAAGGATATCACACACATCCACGCCCGAGGCAGGATTCGAACCTGCGACCGTAGCGGTCGTGCGGTTCCAGACTGTAGCGCCTTTAACCGCTCGGCCACTCCGGCCGGCGAGATGGCTACAACGAGATGGTAACGGTATAAATGTATGTACGACTGTTCATCACCACCTCCTAAACTGCTGGACTGATATCAACCAAACTTCGTACACATGTCACTTGCTATCTTGAAAGAAGCACTATGAGGATAAGAACCACCTACCTCTCAAAGGGGCGGGGCGAGGGTGAAAAAGAATCCTAACTCACCGCACACATCTACCCAGACAATATTCATCCAGTGTTTGAGAATGAGAGCACTCAGCGACTTGCAACTAACTTTACACATAATTTCAAATCTTGACGAAACTTCTACTTGCTAACACCTTCCACATAATGATGAAAGGAAAAAATTGTCGTATAACACATTTCCACAGTTGATGCAGTAAAACTTCCACATCAGGCATGACGTTTTAATTATTGCATCATTACTGAAAACTCTATTCGCACCACATTCTGCAGACGGTATCCACATATACCACTGAATGTAACAGCAAAATTATTTTGTACGACGAATAGTTCAGGAGAAATGACGTCATAAACATGGGGTTGCGTGAAAAGGTGCCGCATCAGGCACTGCGTTTTAATTGGTTACTTCATTACTACCGTCCGTATTCGCAACAAATTTCACAAAAAAATGGTTCAAATGGCTCTGAGCACTATGGGACTTTACATCTGAGGTCATCAGTCCCCTAGAACTGAGTACTACTTAAACCTAACTAACCTAAGGACACTCCACACATCCTTGCCTGAGGCAGGATTCGAACCTGCGAACGTAGCAGTCGCGCGGTTCCGGACTGAAGCACCTAGAACCGCTCGGCCACTGCGACCGGCCACAAATTTCACAGACAGGAGGAGGACAGAAAGAGGGTGAGGAGGATATGGAGTTGGCCGGCCGCTGTGGCCGAGCGGTTCTAGGCGCTTCAGTCTGGAACCGCGGTGCTACTACGGTCGCAGGTTCGAATCCTGCCTCGGGCATGGATGTGTGTGATGTCCTTAGATTTGTTAGGTTTAAGTAGTTCTAAGTCGAGTGGACTGATGACCTCAGATGTTAAGTCCCATAGTGCTTAGAGCCATTTTTTGAGGATATGGAGAGAGGTGAAAGAGGAGATGGTAAGAGAAATCGAGGGGAGGAAATGGACAGAGAGAGAGAGAGGGAGAGTGAGGGAGGAGAGGAGAGGAGGAGATGGTCATCCATGGATGGACAGAGAAAGAGAAAGGAGGAGATGAACATACATGGATGGACAGAGAAAGAGGAAGGAGGAGGTGGACAGAGAAATGGGAAGAATGAGAGGAAGGAGGAGATGGACAGAGAAAGAGGAGGAATGTCATGGATAGAAAGAGAGGGGGAGGAGGAAATATAGATAGACAGAGAGAGAGAGAGAGAGAGAGAGAGAGAGAGAGAGAGAGAGAGAGAGAGAGAGAGAGAGAGAGAGAGAGAGAGAGAGAGGGGGGGGGAGGAGGAGGAGGAGGAGGAGGAGGAGGAGGAGGAGATGGACTAATGATAGACTGGAATAAATGCGCTCTAAGAGAAAAAAAAGACGCATCAGGAAGGAGTTATCCGAATGGGATGGAAACCTGCAGATGTGATGTACATGGACAGACAAATAAATGATGACGATTTCAGAAAAATTGGACGGTTTATTCAAGACAACGAGCTTCTAAAACTGAGAAAGTCAATAACGCGTTTGTCCATATCTGGGCCCGCAAGCAAGCAGTTATTAAGCTTGGCATTGATTGACAGAGTTGCAGGATGTCCTCCTGAGGGATGTCGTTCCAAATTCTGTCCAATTGGCGCATTATATCGTTAAAATCCCTAGATCCATAAGTTCTCAACTGGGAAGAAATCCGGCGATCTTGCTGGCCAAAATAGAGTTTGGCAAGCACGAAGTTGGGCAGTAGAAACTCTCACCGTGTGCGGAAGGGCATTATCTTACTGAAATGGGAGCCCAGTATGGCTTCCCACGAAGGGCACCAAAATGGGGTGAGGAACATCGTCGACGCATCGCTGTGCTGTAAGGGTGCCGCCGATAGCTATCAAAGGGGTCCTGCTGTGAAACGAAATGACACCCCAGGTTGCTGGGCCGCATGGCGGGCGACTCTCAGGTTGGTATCCCACCTCTGTGCGGGGCGTCTCCAGACACGCCTTTGTTGTTCATCGTGGCTCATTTCGAGGCAGGACTCGCCACTGAAGACAGTTATACTCCAGTTAACGGGATTCCAACCCGAAGACGTGTCGCGAGACAACCCGGACAGTGTTGTGGGACACTATCCTCAGTGTCGCCCGCCATTTGGTCCGACAACATTGAGTGATGGTCTGGAGTGCCATTTCTTTTCATAGCAGAACCCCTTTGGTTATCATCAGCGGCACTCTTGCAACCCATCGGTAAGTCGACTATATTGTATGGACAATTTTGTATCCCTCGTGGCAGGCCATCCTGAGCATGCATTTTAGCAAGTTAATGCCATCCGGCACATGGTGAGGGTTTCTACTGCTTGTCTTCGTACATGCCAAACCCTACCTTGGCCAGCAAGATCGTCAGATCTCTTCCCAACTGAGAATATTTGATGTATTATAGTGAGGGCCCTCCAACCACCAGGGATTTTGAGGACCTAACGCACCAATTGGACCCCCCTGCGGGTCCGGGGTAAGAATAGGCCCGAGGTATTCCTGCCTGTCGTAAGAGGTGACTAAAAGGAGTTTCAACCGTTTCGGCCTTCTATGTTGATGGTCCTCCTTGGGGTTTGACCTACATTTTTCAAAATTCTACAGAAGTACGAGCCTTTTGGGGAAGGACACCATACATGGTGTACCACTGGTCCTAAGTGCACTAAGACCTTCGCACTCAGCATTGCACCGGCGTTGTAACCGTACCCACTATTCCTCAAATTGGGCCTAAACGCCTGATGGGTTGTCCAAGTTACGCCCATAGTGCATCTCCATCTGCACCAGCGATCATGATGGACTTTCCATGGCACCAGAAATCCAGCACGGTAGCCAGCCCGTTGTGGTGGGGTCGTCATGTACCCTCTAGGTTGTAGCCCCCTGACAACACAGGGATCGTACTGCCGATACCTGAGCTGCACCCTCCCCACGTTGGCCAAGGAGTAGATGCCCGTCTCCTTGGGGCATCAGGACTCCCGGCAATGGTCATCCTGCCAGGTGGCCATTGCTGCGGCTGGGTGGCGCCTGTGGGGAGAGCCCCTGGTCGGAGTGGGTGGTATTGGGGCGGACGTTTCGCAGATGAAACATCAACATGTATCAGGTCGCTCTGCGACCGAGTCTTTCAAAAGAAAAGGTACCGTTTCTAGTTCTGGTTCTCCTGCCCTTTCCCCCTTGGCCACTCCATGGGAGGAGGGACAGGCCCGCCGGCTTGGGGCGAAGTACTTCCCCCGCTATTTGGTCTGTTCTCGAACATATGGGGGGACGTTCGCCACCTCCAAGCCCATGTTCTTTGTTCAGCACATTGAGGACGTCTTCGGGGAAATCGAGGCTCTCAGCAAGATGCGATCAGGGTCCGTTCTTATCAAGACCACCTCTGCCACACAGTCGGCGGCACTCCAGGCGTGCGACCGCCTAGGGGACATCCCAGTATCCATTGTCCCACATCTGGCACTAAATAGGACGCAGGGGGTTATCTTTCATCGTGACCTCCTGCTACAATCTGATGAGGAGCTCAGGGCCAACCTGGAGCGCCGCGGCGTGCATTTCGTCCGGCGAGTCCAGCGCGGCCCCAAAGACCGTCTCATCGACACCGGGGCCTTTATCCTCGCCTTCGAGGGGGACGTTCTCCCGGAGAAGGTAAAGGTGATGTGCTACCGGTGCGACGTGCGACCTTACGTCCCGCCTCCTATGCGCTGTTTTAGGTGTTTGCGCTTTGGGCACATGTCGTCCCGGTGTGAGGCTGAGCCCCTTTGTGGCGATTGTGGACGTCCTCTTCGTGAGAAACATACATGCACCCCACCACCTCGGTGCATTAATTGTCCTGGCGTCCACTCGCCTAGATCCTCAGACTGCCCCGCCTATCAAAAGGAGAAGAAGATACAAGAAATCAAAACTTTGGATCGGCTCTCTTATTCTGAGGCCAGGAAGAAGTATGACCGCCTTCATCCCGTGTCACTGACCACTTCGTTTGCCTCAGTTGTGTCCACTCCTTCCGCGGTATCCTCACCCCTATCCTGTCCCCCCCCCCCCGCCTCCTCCGCCCATCAGGGGGCTCTGCCTCCTCCTCCCAAATCCCTCCCTTCCCAATCCTCCTCCCCCGTGGCCCCCACCCCCTCTGCCCCAGGTGCCACCCTTCCTCCTCCTCCTCCCCCCACGCCACCTGAGAAGCGATCCTCTTCTCAGGCGTCCATCGGGGAAACGTTCCGGACCCCAGCTTCCGAGGTCCGGCGTTCCAAAACGGACCCCGCGCGTGAGGACCTTCTTCGTGTCCAGCCCACCATCCCTGTGCCTCCTCGGCCTTCCAAGAAGGCCTCCAAGAAGAAGTCTCTATCCCCCTCTCCACCCCGGCGCGTTTCGTCTGACGCTTCATCCGTGAGTCGCTGCTCCCGGCCGTCCTCAGTTTCGCTGGGACGCTCTGCTGCCAGGCGCTCCGCCGGCCTTTCGTCGGCAAATGATGCGGTCCCTCCTACACAATCAGGGACAGCGGCCGCAGCTGGTGACGAGTCGATGGAACCGGATCCGCCTCCCGTCGGTTGTAGCGTTGTTCCCTCGCAAACTGGCCCTCCGCGGCCATCGAGGTGACCAGCTCTTCCCCCGTCTCGTTCCCCCAACTTTTTGACTGGCAGTGGCGTTGTTTCATTGGAACATAAGAGGTATTCGATCTAATCGGGAGGAATTACAACTGCTCCTCCGCCTGCACTGTCCGCTCGTCCTTGGTCTCCAGGAAACCAAGTTGCGCCCGACTGACCGTATTGCCTTTACCCACTATACCTCGGAGCGGTATGACCTCACCCCTGTGGACGGTATCCCAGCTCATGGTGGGGTCATGTTGCTCGTTCGGGACGATGTCTATCACCATCCCATCCCATTGACCACCCCACTCCAAGCAATAGCTATCCGCATTACTCTTTCTGCTTTTACATTTTCAGTTTGTACCATCTACACTCCACCGTCATCTGCTGTTAGTCGGGCTGACATGATGCACCTGATCGTTCAGCTTCCCCCGCCGTTCTTATTGTTTGGCGACTTCAATGCCCATCATCCCCTTTGGGGCTCCCCTGCATCCTGTCAAAGAGGCTCACTCTTGGCGGATGTCTTCAACCATCTCAATCTTGTCTGCCTGAATACCGGCGCCTCGACTTTCCTCTCGGACTCTACTCATACCTACTCCCACTTGGACCTCTCGATCTGTTCTACCACTCTTGCCCGTCGGTTCGAGTGGTATGTCCTTTCTGACACCTATTCGAGCGACCACTTCCCCTGTGTCGTTCATCTCCTGCACCACACCCCATCCCCACGTCCTTCGAGCTGGAACATACTGAAAGCTGACAGGGGACTTTACTCCTCCCTGGCGACCTTTCCGGACCACGATTTTCCCAGTTGTGACAGTCAGGTCGAATACCTCATGGCTGTTATTATCAATGCTGCCGAACGTTCCATTCCTCGTACTACTTCTTCTTCACGTCGCGTTTCTGTCCCCTGGTGGAACGAGGCTTGTAGGGACGCTATCCGTGCTCGACGACGTGCTTTACGCACCTTTCGCCGCCATCCTACGTTGGCGAATTGTATTGAATACAAACGACTCCGAGCGCAATGCCGTAGAGTCATCAAAGACAGCAAAAAAGCTTGTTGGGCCTCTTTCACGAGCTCCTTTAACAGTTTTACTCCCTCTTCCGTCGTTTGGGGTAGGCTGCGCCGGCTGTCGGGCATTAAGGCCCACTCCTCGGTACCTGGTCTGACCTCAGGTAATGAGGTCCTTGTTGATCCTGTGGCTGTCTCCAACGCCTTTGGCCGCTTTTTCGCGGAGGTTTCAAGCTCCGCCCATTACCATCCTGCCTTCCTTCCCAGGAAAGAGGCAGACGAGGCTCGGCGACCTTCCTTCCACTCGCTGAATCTGGAAACTTATAATGCCCCCTTTACTATGCGGGAACTCGAACGTGCGCTTGCACTGTCCCGGTCCTCTGCTCCGGGGCCAGATGCCATTCACGTTCAGATGCTGGCACACCTTTCTCCGGCGGGCAAACGCTTCCTTCTTCGTACCTACAATCGCGTCTGGACCGACGGTCAAGTCCCCATGCGTTGGCGTGACGCCGTTGTTGTTCCTATACCCAAACCCGGGAAGGATAGACACCTTCCTTCTAGTTACCGCCCCATTTCTCTTACAAGCTGTGTCTGTAAGGTGATGGAGCGCATGGTTAATGCTCGGTTAGTTTGGATTCTTGAATCTCGACGACTTCTTACTAATGTCCAATGCGGCTTTCGTTGCCGCCGCTCCGCTGTTGACCACCTTGTGACCTTGTCGACATTCATCATGAACAACTTTTTGCGAAGGCGCCAAACGGTAGCCGTGTTCTTTGACTTGGAGAAGGCTTATGATACCTGTTGGAGAGGAGGTATCCTCCGCACTATGCACAGGTGGGGCCTACGCGGTCGTCTGCCCCTTTTTATTGATTCCTTTTTAACGGATCGAAAGTTTAGAGTACGTGTGGGTTCCGTATTGTCCGACGTCTTCCTCCAGGAGAACAGAGTGCCTCAGGGCTCCGTCTTGAGCGCAGCCCTTTTTGCCATCGCGATCAATCCAATTATGGATTGCATTCCACCTAATGTCTCAGGCTCTCTCTTTGTCGATGACTTCGCGATCTACTGCAGTGCCCAGCGAACATGCCTCCTGGAGCGCTGCCTTCAGCGTTGTCTAGACAGCCTCTATTCATGGAGCGTGGCAAATGGCTTCCGGTTCTCTGAAGAGAAGACGGTTTGTATCAACTTTTGGCGATATAAAGCGTTCCTTCCGCCATCCTTACATCTCGGTCCCATTGTTCTCCCATTCGTGGACACAACTAAGTTTCTAGGGCTCACGTTGGACAGGAAACTGTGTTGGTCTCCACATGTCTCTTATTTGGCGGCCCGTTGTACACGTTCCCTTAATGTCCTCAGAGTTCTTCGTGGTTCATCTTGGGGAGCGGATCGCACTGTCCTGCTTCGCTTGTATCGGTCCATAGTCCGATCGAAGCTGGATTATGGGAGCTTCGTCTACTCGTCCGCTCGACCATCCCTCTTACGCCGGCTCAACTCCATCCACCATCGGGGGATACGTCTTGCGACCGGAGCCTTCTACACTAGTCCTGTCGAGAGTCTTTATGCTGAAGCTGCCGAGTTACCATTGACCTACCGGCGCGACGTACTGCTGTGTCGGTATGCCTGCCGGCTGTTGTCTATGCCCGACCACCCCTCTTACAAGTCCTTCTTCGCCGATTCTCTCGACCGTCAGTACGGGTTGTATGTGTCTGCCCTGCTGCCCCCCGGAGTCCGCTTCCGTCGCCTGCTTCGACAATTGGATTTTGCCCTCCCTACCACCTTCAGAGAGGGTGAGAGCCCGACACCACCTTGGCTCCAGGCTCCGGTTCGTATTTATCTCGACCTCAGCTCACTCCCGAAGGAGGGTACTCCGGCTGCAGTGTATTGCTCACGGTTTGTCGAACTTCGTGCTCGACTTGCCGGTCACACCTTTATTTACACCGATGGCTCCAAAACTGACGATGGTGTCGGCTGTGCCTTTGTCGTCGGGGCCGCCACCTTTAAATACCGGCTCCTTGACCAATGTTCCAGCTTTACGGCCGAGCTTTTTGCTCTCCATCAGGCCGTTCAGTATGCCCGCCGCCACCGCCATTCATCGTATGTACTCTGCACTGACTCACTCAGTGCTCTTCAGAGCCTTGGGGCTCCTTATCCGGTCCATCCCTTGATTCAACGGATACAGCAGTCCCTCCATTCTTTCGCTGATAATGGCGGTTCTGTCAGCTTTCTGTGGGTTCCCGGACATGTAGGAGTGCCTGGGAATGAGGCTGCGGATGCTGCAGCCAAGACTGCAGTCCTCCTGCCTCGGCCAGCCTCCCATTGTGTCGCGTCATCTGACGTTCGTGGGGATGTATGTAAGAGGCTTGTGTCGTTGTGGTGGGATGCTTGGTCATCCCTCCAAGGAAACAAGCTCCGGGCAGTAAAACCGCTCCCAACTGCTTGGACAACTTCCTCCCGACCATCTCGGCGCGAGGAGGTCCTTCTGACCAGGTTGCGGATTGGGCATTGCCGGTTTAGCCACCGCTACCTGCTCTCCGGTGACCCAGCCCCGCAGTGCCCTTGTGGTCAGGCATTAACGGTGCGCCATGTTTTATTGTCGTGTCCCCGTTTTAGTCAATTTCGTGTTGTCCTGTCCCTGCCACCTACTTTACCGGATGTTTTAGCTGATGACGCTCGAGCAGCTGCTCGTATTCTGCGTTTTACGTTTTATAACTTTAACTGGCTTGACCAAAGACATTTAACCTTTTTACTTATTTAATCTGCATCTTTGTCAGGTCCTTCTGGTGTCCCCCCATCCCCTTGAGTTTTAGCAGATTCCATGTTCTCTAACACCAGTGACTGGGCGCTAATGACCTCAGCAGTTGAGCGCCCTTAAACCCTACCAAAAAAAAAAGCACCAATTGGACAGAATTTGGCACCACATCCCTCAGGAGGACATCCAACAACTCTCAATGCCAAGCCGAATAACTGCTTGCATAAGGTCCAGAACCAATACGTTATTGACTCTTTCTCTTGAATAAATCATCACATTTTTCTGAAGCTGTAATAATTTGTTTCTCTATCCACGCACATCGCATCTTCCGGATTTCCGTCCCATTCTGATAATTCCTTCATGGTGCGTCATTTTTTATTTTTTTGTACTAGGATGTAAATACCTGGGTAACGCTGTGCTTCTTAGCTAGTAGAAAATAAAGATCGCATTTGAAGGACTTTCATTCAGCCGTTACCACTTTCCAAAAGAGATTAATTTGAAACTTCCTGGCAGATTAAAACTGTGTGCCGGACCGAGACTCGAATTCGGGACTTTTGCCTTTCGTGGGCAAGTGCTTGGACAGCTCAGCTGGTAAAGCACTTGCCCGCGAAAGGCAAAGGTCCCCGGTTCGAGTCTCGGACCGGCGCACGGTTTTAATCTACTTGGAAGTTTCATATCAGCGCACACTCCGCTGCAGAGTGAAAATTTCATACTGGAGAGATTAATTTATTTTCAGTTATACCACGCATTATATCCTTGGCCGCTTTCATACTAATCTGTTGTTATCGTCTAGGCGTTTACAATTTTCCTTTATTTCAAGTGTTAAAACAGACACCTATTAAACAGATTTTTCCCTTTCATAGCTGAAGATCACAATATCTTCCACTGACAACTACATAGTCTGTAACACTGAAATATCATATCATCCCCAGCACTTATCACCGAAAACAGTGACGTAGACGTTACATTTCTCATCATTAACCTCTGCACTTACTTTAGTAACAGTGTTATCGGTGTCACTCGTACAGCATCTTAGATATTACACTTCGCATGTTCACGTGGTAGGGCTACAACTTTTACAATTTCCACCACACTCAGGCATTGACCTTCTGAATAATATTAGAGCCTGTGCAGAGTATTCAGAAACAATTTGAAAAGCTTGTAAGGGGGTTGCAGGGTAGGGTGCGCTGAGAAATAATTGTTAAGAGAAAATTCGATACGTTGCGCCGTTTCTGATTTAATTAACATTGAACTTTCCCAATCAGTCGGTTGCGCGTGCAGATTAAAGATGGCTGCCAGATGTAATTAGTGTCATTGTTCTCATAGCGTAAATGAGAGTGCACGAGACTGCTCAGCTATTGGCTGGGGTTCGATTTTTACTACCATCCTATTTCCAATTTTTGTATCGCTCTCTTGTTCGGTTTTAGGAAACCAAACGAAGCAACATTTGGCGACACCATATCTGGCAGTCCGCTTGAATTTGCGGGCGCAACAGCTTGATTCGCTAACTTCAATGCTAATTAACTCGGAAACGGAGCAACGCATCGAATTTTTTTCTGAAAAATTATTTCTCAGCGGAACCTACTCTGCAACACTCATATACACTCTTTTCAGACTGTTTCTGACCACACTGTGTGTAGTTCTGTAAATAATTTTAGTTCTTTCCATCAAACTGCCTAAGGATGTAATTGGTAGTTATCACATACTGTTGACGCAAATGTGAAATTTTCTCTCGTTACTTCATTTTGGCCGGCCGCGGTGGCCGAGCGGTTCTAGGCGCTACAGTCTGGAACCGCGCGACCGCTACTGTCGCAGGTTTGAATCCTGCCTCGGGCATGGATGTGTGTGATGTCCTTATGTTAGTTAGGTTTAAGTAGTTCTAGGGGACTGACGACCTCTGATGTTAAGTCCCATAGTGCTCAGAGCCATTTGAACCATTTTACTTCATTTTGGTAAACATGTTCATCAAAATGCTTGATAATACGTAGTCTTAATTGCCAAACGTGGTAACTGCTAATAAGGAATTTAA
Organism: Schistocerca piceifrons; assembly: GCF_021461385.2. NCBI lineage: Eukaryota > Metazoa > Arthropoda > Insecta > Orthoptera > Acrididae > Schistocerca > Schistocerca piceifrons. Next base: position 125,838,463 of record NC_060149.1, read on the forward strand.
TATCATTTAAATAAGCTATACGACCATCGCTACTTAGTGTTTATTCTGTCACCGCAGAATTTTCATGTCACTGTCTGTCGTGATCGAACATAGGAGACGGATGGGTCAATTTCAGAAAGACACAAATCTTGACAAATTTGCCAATAACGTAGCTCGGTTCTTAAAAAAGAGCATGAATAAACGTACCCAGAGTTCCGTATCCAGCCACCCAGATTTAGATTTTTGTGCCACCTGAAGAACACATCTCGATTCACAATCCCGTAAAACTGTCCTAAGGATAAGTCAACCTACAGGCCGTAAAATCTGAACAGTTTCTTCAAGTTAAGAAGTCCTCAAACAGCTGAACTGTGCACTGTGAAGAAAACACTTTGCGTGAGCTTGCCGTCTCTTTAATAGATGCAAGTAACTAAAGGACCCATGGAAGCTTTCGTTAGTGTTAGGATTCCATTTATGTGACGGTAATGATAATTTTCTCCACCTCAGTCTCACACACAGTCTTATTCACATCCATGAGGCCGTATCTCCCTAGATCAGAAAACAGAGCGAACAGGAAACAGAGCGAAAAGATCATTACAACGAGGGTTGGAGTACGATCCCATTGCCGTGGGAAAACTTTATTTTCTCCCATACGTTCTTGAGCGATCTTGTTAAAATGGTGCTATACGTAATGAATATCGTAACTTAACGACGCTGGTTAACATTATGTAGCGTGTGGTATGAAAACATTGATCGGCATGGCGGGTATCTTGAACCAAATGAAGCACGACAGTTGCTCGGACGATATCTACCTGTGGCACAAGACAGAAGCGTGGAGTTATGTATTACATACGTCGAACATTTCCCTGGTGTATGTACACACGGAGTAGTCCAGTTGCGATTAATATCGATTCGTCACTAAGGATTACACAACCATGACGTGCATTAGATTTCCAGAGGCGTGGCTGCATGTTATGTGCTCGTCGTAATGGATACCCATTGAAGAGACTTTACGCAGTGGTAATGCGGCTATCTTTCTTCGCCATCGGTAGGCGTCACGTGATACAAACAAACACACAACTGTACCTTATGCGCCGTTTAATGTGGATTCGTACTGCTTAGTATGCGTCCAGCATATGTTAACAGATGCGCTATTGTGTACCGTATTTGTATCATGTAATAAGCATCTGCGAGCAATATGGACATGGCCGTTTTGACAAGGTGCTTTGTATCTTTAAACATTTTAATGATGACAAGCGTTTATTATTTGCTGAGTTTATCCACTTGAAATCTTGCGCATGAGGATGTCAATCGTCAATTTTCAACCTTATTTTATTGGGCAACCAGTCTCAGCGTTTTACTAGCCGATCTTCAGGCCCCTGGCAGACGTATATGAATAATCTACCTCGCTTGTGTTCAAAACAGGGGCCAGCAATACTGGTAGATATCTACATGTTACAGTGACCACTTCAACCATTACCTGCCGACTGTTTGATAAACATTCAAACTACACCTGTCTTTATTTATTTATGTATTTTTGGGTGATGTGGTTTTAATGTTTATCGAACAGCCGGCAGGTGATGGTAGAAGAGGTCACTGTAGCAAGTAGATATCTACTAATACCAGTATTGCTGGTCCCTGTTTTGACCACAAACGAGGTACATTATTCCTACACGTCTGTCAGGGGCCTGAAGATGGCGTAGTGATACGCTGAAACCGGTTGCCCAATAAAATAAGGTTGAAAATTGACGGCTGAAAAGTGTTTAATTTGACACCCTCTGTCGAACAGCCGAGTCCCGCAACCATCGCCAAAAAATGGACATACAGGGTCTTGTGCATGAGTTTCAGTGTAAAACGAACATGTTTTACTACAAAAAAATGTTTAAGGCTCGAAGATGACAGCTAAGACTGTTGAAACCGGTTGTCTTGAATAAAAAATATTTTCTGCGGTCTTGACTTTTGAATGGTTTTTAACAAAACAGATAGCCCTTCAATGCTCTCATAATGAGAAAATTTAGTATAACTGACTTCTTCTAGTAACCGTCTTTGTTTTGAAGCTCTAGTAAGATATGCCTTTGCGGACAAAGTAATAAGAGTTCAAGACCGCCTATTATGTGCACAACAATTGTTTACAATTCTTCTTCTTCTTCCTCTTCAGTAGCTCTACAGCCCTTGGTGAGCCTTGGCTTCTTCAACAATCTTCCTCCACACTTCTCGGTTATTTGCTGCTCTTTTCCACCCCCGGACTCCCATATTGGTGATATCCATTATTACCTCATCGATCCATCTTCTTCTAGGTCTCCCTTTTCGCCTAACTGAATGGATCATACCTTTCATCATTTTCTTTGGAATTCTATCCTCTGCCATTCTCTCCAAGTGTCCTAGCCATCGTATTCGCTGTGATTTCACAAATTTTACTATGTCCCTGCCTTGTATTAACTCTTGTAATTCGGCATTGTAGCGTATTCTCCAGCCTTCTTCCTCCCTTATTGGCCCATAGATTTTGCGTAGTATTTTCCGCTCAATGCTTCTTAGAGCATTTTTATCGTGTTCTGTCAACGTCCATACCTCTGAGCCGTACGTGATAACTGGGCGGACTAGGGAATTATATATTAGCAGTTTAGTTTTTCTTGTAACAAGGCTATTTTTGAAAAGCTGCATATTTGCAAAGTAAGCTCTGTTTCCTGCTTCTATTCTTTCCCTTATAGCCTTTCCAATACTGTTATCATTTGTTATTAGGGCTCCCAAGTAGTTAAAAGAGGACACTCCATTGAAGCATTTCCCATTGATGTTTAGGTTTTTAGGGGTTCTTCTGGCCTCAGATTGTGACATTACCATATATTTTGTTTTGTTTTCATTTACTATGAGGCCAATTTTTAAGGCTTCTGTTTCCATTGCCCCAATTGTTTACAATTGTCAAAACATATTGCAGTGCCTTTGTGCCATCATCAGTGCGTACTTTACGTCAGACATTTGCAGCACACTTACGTTCCTACCAGAAGTTGGTGAGTGGAAGCGTAATTACCGCTAGAACGGTTGAGGATATACACTAAGCTTATATATATCAGGCGAGAGAGTGAAATCCAAACGTCTAACATGAATTTTCGTTCTTGCAGCCAATTTCAGAGCTAGGAAAAGTGATGAACAACAACTGAATAAAATTATCCACTGATAGCAAAAAAATGCTGAATAATGTTTGGACCTCATAAACCTGGTGGTGAGCCTAAACACAGGAGCGGTACTACAGAATGTGTCGTACTGGTGTTCTATACCCGGTCTACTTTATGGATAAGCTTCAATTTCCTAGAATTCTTCCAATAAATCGAAGTCGACCATTTGCAATCCCTATTACCGACCTTACTTGTTCGCTCCATTTAACATCGCATGGTAGTGGTATCCCTAGACATATAATCTACATGACTATGTCAATCAGCACACCAGCAACACTGTATTCAAAAATTAAAGGATTGTTTTTCCTACTCTTCTCCATTAACTTACATTTTTCTTCATAGGACATGAACTCTTGTAATTCACATCTGCCCTTTTTAGTGCGGTTTATTGTCTGTACAGCTGGACATGCGCAATACTCACCCCTCACTAGTCCAACAGTCCTGTCCTTGATGACAATGAAGCGTGATAGGACCGCTCTGTTCTCCATATACAGAATGACAATTACTGAACTACATGAAAAAAACGTAAATTAGTTACAAACTACGGCGTGCAAACACTTTATTCAACATATAAACGTCACTACACATATTCGGATTTAGGTTATGACGTGTTCGATATGCCTGCCATCGTTGGCGACGATGTGGCGCAGACGAATAACGAAATTCTGCATGACCCGGTGAATTGTCGGAACATCGATGCTGTCGATAACCTCTTGGATAGCTGTTTTCAGCTCAGCAGTGGTTTCGGGGTTACTGCTGTACACGTTGTCCGCGCGGAGTGGCCCTCGGTTTGAGGCGACATGCACGGATTGCGAGGCCCCTCCCGCCGGAGGTTCGAATTCTCCCTCGGACACGGGTGTGTGCGTTGTTCTTAGCGTAAGTTAGTTTAAGGAGGGTCGGACGTCAAACCGGCCGACTTCGACAAGGAGAGGCACCACAGGACATTTTAATTTGCACTGTCTATACTTTTACAAATAAATTCATAAAACTTTGTCAGCATGACCAGGAAGGATTAAGGATTCACACTCATAGCAGTGGAAGTTCAAAAACACGAAAAAATAATATTTTTTAAATGTGAAATATCGTGATTTTTTTCACTTACTGTTGGCTCCATTGGTTGCTATAGGTACACTTTTCTTCATAAGTAAGAGAGATTCTTCGATGAATTTTGCACAGCTTACAAATCATACTTACAGGTGTATGAAACTCTAGAATTTATTTAATCTATGGAAAAATGAATGGGATGTTACGTTTTAAACTTCGTGTTTAGAGAAAACTCGAATTTTATAGTTAATTATCCCAATTTTTACCACACTTTTTAACAGATTTGGGAAATTCTAGAGTTTCGTACACCTGTAAGTATGGTTTGTATGCTGTGCAAAATTCATCGAAGAATCTCTCTTACTTTTGAAGAAAAGTGAACCTACAGCAACAAATGCAGCCAATACCAAGTGAAAAAATGATGAAATTTTACATGGAAAAAAAAATTGTTTTGTCATGTCTTTGGACTTCCTCTGCTATCAGTGTGAATCCTGAATCCTTCCTGGTCATGCTAACAAAGTTTTATGAATTTATTTGTAAAAGTATAGACATTGTAAATTAAAATGTCCTGTGGTGCCTCTCCTGCTCCAAGTCGGCCAGTTTCGCGTCCTACCCCCCTTAAGTAGTGTCTACGTCTAGGTACCGATGATCTCAGGAGTTTGGTCCCTTAGGAATTCACACACATTTAATATAGCCCCACAAAAAGTAGTCGCATGCGTTCAGATCCGGAGAATATGGCTGCCAATCGAGGCCCATGCCAGTGGCGTCTGGGTACCCCAGAGCCAGAATGCGGTCCCAGAAGTGCTCCTACAGGACATCAAACACTCTTCTGCTTCGATGGGGTCGAGCTCCGTCTGGAGAGAATCATACCTTGTCGAAATCAGCGTCACTTTGAATAATCGGAATGAAATCATTTTCACGTACCGTTCGGTAGTCACCGTGCCATCAAGGAACATCTCACCTATTATTTCGTGACTGAACATTGCACACCACACAGTCACCCGTTGAGGATGAAGAGATTTCTCGATCGCGAGATATGGATTCTCTGTCCCCCAAATGCTCAAATTTTGCTTATTGACGATCCCATCCAAATGAAAGTTGGCTTCGTCGCAAAGCCAAACCATACAGCGCAGCCAACCGCGCAGTTTGAAAGTCCTAACGCGAACCGTTTAGAAGTTATGACGATTTAATTTCATATACTTCAATAATTATCACCGTGTACGTACATGTCAGGTACGGAATGTCTTAGACAGAATTTCTAGTCGGTGTGATAAACGGCAGCTTGCTCTTAATGCAGAAAAATGTAAGGTAATGGAGATGAGTAGGAAAAACAACCCTTTAATGTTCGAATACAGTGTTACTGATGTGCTGATTGACATAGTCATACAGATTAAATATCTAGGCATAACACTGCAAAGCGATGTTAAATGGAACGATTAGTTAAGGTAGGTAATAGGGATTGCGAATGGTCAATTTCGGTTTATTGGAAGAATTCTAGGAAAAAAGAAGACCGTGTATAGAACACCAGTGCGAGCCATTCTGTAGTACCACTCTTGTGTTTTGGATCCTCACCAGGTTTAACTACAGGAAGACATCGAAGCAATTCAGAAGCGTGCTGCTACATTAGTCACCGACATGGTCCCACCAACACGCAAGTATTACGGACATGCTCCATGAATTTAAATGGATATTCCTGGAGGAAAGACGTCGTTCTTTTCACGAAACGCTATTGAGAAAATTGGAGAACCGGCATTTGCGGCTGATTGCAGAAGGATTCTGCGACCATCAACGTACATTTCGCGTAAGGGCCGCGAAGACAAGATAAGAGAAATTAGGGTACGTACATAGTTGCATAGACAGTCGTTTATCTTACTAGTGCTAGTGGAACAGGTAATGTAATCAGTAGTAGCCGGACAAGGAACACTGCCATGCGCAGTATGGCGGCTTGGATGTTTATGTAAATGTAGACGGCAGTTAGTCAGATCTGGCTCTCGCGTATTGTAACAGATCATTTGTTTCACCTAACTGATCTTACATGTCGTAAGAGACGTAAGTGATTAACGTTGTCAATGGAAAGCACTTTATCAACTTTCAAACAAATAACTTGACAAACTGAGTGAGGCTATCACAGCTCGTGAAATTTGATTGCTGGTTGTTTGAGGAACATTTTACTTCCATGGCCATAGGGATTGTCTTTGCAGAACTGTGGTTAGAGTGAAAACAAATCTGTTCACAAAGGGTTCACGACACGAGAACTGCTGAACAGATCTAAGACGTTCTGCATGTCTGGTTATAGCACTGTCGCCTAGCTACGGCTATCTGCGCGTATTACGAAAAAAAAATCCACCTTAATGGACACCGCACCCCTGTGTTATAAGGTACCTGTTGTGTGCAACATACCTATAAATAAACTGACAGTGTTAAGAGTGTTACAGTGTGGACTGTATACATTTCAGGACGCTAAACTAACTTAGTTACGTTCATCAATCAGTGCGCTCGTGGAATATGCAGAAAAATTTTAGTTCCACTTTCTGCTACCAGGCGAAAATATGGCTCTGTAAGCAGTCAGAATGTGAAATGTTTCTTGTTTTTGCGTCAGTTTGCTGTATGTCGCCTGGCGACGCATGTTTTCTTTTGTGATGTGATTGTTGGTGTACAGGTTTAAGATGATTGAAGTTTTGCGTATGAAACGAAATGATACTGAGAAGAAAGAACGTGCACTGCTGGTAAAGTTGTTTTATCAGAACGGCAGGAATAGAAGCACTGCACTGTGGGAATATCGCCGACAGAAACAGCTGCGAAAAGGCCCCAGGTCAAAAAATGGGCAACAGAATTTGGAAACAGGTGAATTAGGTAGTGTAGCAGGGAGAGGGAGGCGGCACATTCCCATGGAAGTTGTTGTTGTTGACGAAGTTTTTGTAGCTGTAGCCAACAGTGTAGCACATGCCCCAAATTCTGCAGCCAGTGCTCGAGCTGTATCATGGGAATTGTCTCTCCGTGATCAACATTGCAACAATGCAATACGCTGGTATCCCTACAAGGTTCAGAATGTCGACCAGATGAACCCCCAAGATAGGCTACAACGCCGTGACTTTGCCCTTCGTTTTTTGGCACGTATGGAAATGTATGACTTGTGGCCAGGGAATATTCTTTGGGCGGAAAAAGCACATTTTACTCTGCACGGTGTCATGAAAGCACAGAATTGTCGCATGAGGGGTTCTACTCAGCCAATGTTGTGCAGGAACATCCACTACACTCAGCTTATGCGACTGTGTGGTATGGTTTCACATGCTACTTCAGTCTCGGTCCATTTTTCTTGGAAGAGATGACGCCTCGCGGGCTTCTTAGGTGTACAGCGACATCTGCACGTTATAAGAACCTCCTTGTGAAACACGTGATTCCAACTTGACAAGAACGCAACTGTGCCCACACCACTATTTTCATGTAAGATGAGGCGATATCCCAGTCGCTTGGCAGGTCAAAGATTTGCTTCGTGAAACCTTCGGTTACGACTGCATCATCTCTAAGCAATTTGAAGGTGTATGGCCTTCCAAATCCACGAACTTAAATCCTTCAGACTTCCGGTTTGGGGATATCTGAGAGGTCGTGTCTATCAGGGAATAAGCTTATCCATTTCCCTATTGGTACTATATGTTTCTAACGTAAATTTTCTCTCATTCGAGTTATTACGTCCCGGAGGAGGTTCGAGTCCTCCCTCGGGCATGTGTGTGTGTGTGTGTGTGTGTGTGTGTGTGTGTGTGTGTGTGTGTTTCTCCTTAGGATAATTTAAGTAGTGTTTAAGCTTAGGGACTGATGACCTTAGCAGTTAAGTCCCATAAGATTTCACACACATTTGAACATTTGAACGAGTTATTATGGTCAACTAACTACCTGAAATCGCTCGCAGCTGACATAAACAATTACATAGAGGCAGCATCATTATTACATCTATGTTGTTTCTATACCAAGGAAGATCTGCAGCAGTAATAAATTCCTGGTGTAAAGAACGTCAGCTGACTCACGACATAAACAAATGTGACGTTATGCACTTAAATAATCTAATGGACACGATATGGTTTAATTTTATCAACTATAAGCAATCACCGATATCTGCCCCCGCCGTCAAATATTTATGGCATCCATCCGGAGCGATTTAAGGGGGAACGACTGCGTCAAACTAACTGCGGGCAAGGCAGACGCCGCACTGAAATTCATTGAAAAAATATTAAGGAAACACATACAAGAAACGCGTCACACGCGAAACATGAACCTGGTCGATTCATTTTATGTCGTTCTCCAGTGTGGAACCCTTCAATAACTAACTTATGGAAAAATGGAAGTATGAAGAAAAGCTGGGTGATGCCCGACGGGTTTGTTCAGTCACCGCGAGGGATCGCAGAACTGCAAAACAGTCTCCAGTGGAAGGAACGGCAAGAAACATGATTACAGTAAATTCCAAAAGCCTAAACTCCAGGCCGAATCAGTAAATAGATTACTTCCTCCCACATACATCACTTAATTATAGTAATTCTAAAATGCAAGGATACTAGACCTTGTCGGAAGATACGCCAACAGTGTTTCTTAAGGAGTACAATCCACTAGTGAAATGCGGAAAGTATAAAATGCCATTAGTACACGATATACCCTCCATCACACAGAATACCGACTTGACGAGTACTAAGAAGCTATAGACATATTTACTTATATTGCTTTGATTGTGCTGGTAGATTTCTAAATCAAATAAAACGTGGTTTTCAAGAACATGAATTCCTTTTTGTAACATATACATCCATGCCATAAAATATTCGTGTAACAGTGGAAAATTAAAATAATACTGATTTCCGAGGAGTATTACACTATTTTCTTTGATCACGACACTTGGGAAACTATATCTATACGTCATGCGTCAGTCAGTGCTCGTGTAGCCTGTAGTAATGTTAAAATTTCATTTATTCCTCTTGCTGCCGTTAATTATAACTTCATTCACTGTAATATTACTCACTCTCATAAATTTATTACGCTTACAGACACAGAGTGATGGAACGACGACGTCACCCTATCACTGATTTTCCTAAGCAACAAAACCTGGAATTATTCGTTTTCAAGAATGAAAGATGTAGTAAAGCATTCTAGAGATCTATTTGGATTAAGAGGATTTCATTTTAATGCCAGCTGCATTTTAAAATTATTCTGCAAGTGAAATACTTTTTGTATGTATAAAAAAAATAAATTCCTGGTTCATAAACAGCATATCTGTAATGCAGCGCCTCTAGCGGTGACCTTGGCAGCTATTCATCCGCCGCATTGCAGCAATATCTGTGCGCCTCTGCGGGCTTCATACTCAACGACTGGTGGTCGTTTTGCGCATAGCTTACCAGCGCAGCCAGCAATTGTGAAGAATGAGGGAATATGCTGTTACTGTACTGAAAACTAATATTCCATACGACGTGACGGAAGTACGTCGTCATATTCAGAAAAAAGGAACGTTTGTTTTCGTAAAATTCTGCAACTGGATAACCATAAGCACAAGTGTTGCCCTTACGAGACAGAGGCCAAGCATGTGCATACTGACAGGCTAATACTGTTACCTTAACTTGATAAAATTGTCATAAAACTGATTTGTGTATATTAGAAAGTTCTTGTCTACCTTAAATCAGAATTACGCTACATTTGTGGCAAGTCTCACTTTCAGGCATTGACGGCAGTTATTACATTGTGTGGGATGAGTGATAGAATACACCGATGCATACTTCATCGTGTTAATGATTCATTACAAAAATGAAACTTTCATGTTGCTCACTTTTCGATGCAGCTTCGTACGAAAGGATGATTTCCCTACATCGCTATAGGATACCGCGGATATGGTCCTTTTCAAAGGGCACGACCGATTTCCTTCCTTTCCCCGATCCGTTCTTGTACTTTGACTCCAATGACATCGTCGTCGACGATTGGTTAAAACATACTCTTTCTTCCTTCGTAGGAAAGGAAGAAGATTATAAATCGACACCAAAGTACCATAGTGGATACTTATCAGAAGGTAGCATGGTAGGCTTTATAACAACATACGCTTCGCGTTAGTACTGCACTGAGTTACATTACGATAGCTTACGCTAAATAGTTCTATGTGTTGCATTTTTTTATCATTGTGCCACATATACAAGGTGATTCAGCTGCTCCTACCGGTGTCATTTTATGCAATCCGCAATGTTATATGTGTCCTCCAAAACCTACGCGCGAAATATTCGTATTTTCTCGCTCGCTACGTGCAAACTATTAATCCTACAGAAAACATGAAGAGGACATTTTTGTAGGACAATGTAATGTAGTTAAATTTTGTACTGGGATACGTTTCCGCTGGAGACCGCAGTTTGAGTTATTCAAGAAAAACGTACAAAAGCGACCTTCAAACACACCTCCAGTCTCACACTCATTCCTCACCAATCAGGATTTCTAGTGTGTTGTTCGTGGCACTTCCTTCTAACACAAAACAAGAATTCCGACTACACGAACTATTCCCGAAATTCAGCCATTATTGGTCTATATTGATTGGGCTATTACACTACCAGCATATTAATTTAAATGCGCCTGTGAGGGTAATGAAAGAAAAAGACTTTTGTTAACGTTACGCTAAAATTGTTTTATCCGTCTTGGTTGGAGAACACCGCAGCTGTTTTCGTAAATTACGCTGTAGGAAATGTTGCAGCCATGCTGCGTGTCCAAGAGAAAATAAAAACTAATTAAGTTGACAATTCGATCCAAACTTAACCGTTACAATCACAGCAGTTTCGTAGTCAGAAGGCCTGACGGATACAAAGATGTAATTGTTTATTTTATGCTGTTAAAATTCACAATATTGTTACGTAAAAATTACACAAAAATCCAGTTTTACAATATGTAAGTGCTTGACTATGCCGGTGGCGTAATAAGGCCAGTCAATGAGGGCCAAGGAAGGTCGAATATGGGAAGTAATTCGTGCAGTCGCAAATTTTTGTACAGTGGTAGGAGGAAGTGCCATGAACAACACACTACAAATCCTGACCAGTGGGGACCGAGTGTGGGAGTGGGGGTGCCGTCGAAGGGGACTTATGTACGAAAGCTACGGCCTCTAGTGAGAATGTATCCTGGTACAATATTTACCTAAATTAAATTTCCTATAAAAAAGTTCTGTTCAGTTTTTCTGTAGGACTAATAGTTTGCACGTAGCGAGCGAGAGAATATGAAAATCTCTAACCTGGTTTTTAAAGGTCAGACATCACACCCGGGTTGCATGAAACGACATCGGTAGAGGCAGCTGAATCACATGCAGTCCACATTGGTAGTAACTGGAGTTTCAATGTAACGTCTTTGAAACATATGTAGGAAAAAATCGTTGACTTCAAAACAATTCAAGCAAGATCTTTACATTTCATGATAAAAAAATGATATATTTGGATGTTTTGTAGAATCTGTGTCTTTCAGCCAATAGAAAGGCACCTGTATGCATAAATGGACCTTGGTCCCAAACATTTAAAGGAGTTTAAAGTGCAGCTACATACACTGGTGCCCAAAATTGAAGCAACAAACCGCTATTTTCCCGTCCTGTGTCTAATTCACGATATAATCATACAAGCTGTCAATAGATGTCCGTACGATCACGTTCTGCACGGTAGATGGCATTCCGGTCAACGGACAACCACACCAACGATGATGTCAAAGCACCTATCAAATGTGGTTGTGTTTGCCGTGTAGTCCCCCATCCATAGTCGCTGTGTGCACAGTCACAGACGGTGCAGTATGGCACAGAGAAGATACCTGCCAGGCTCTCTGCGATGGATTGCAATAGGAAGAATAGAGGCAGGACAGTCGCAAATTGATGTGGCCCGATAGATTTATGTGAATCGTTCTGTTGTTTCTCGGAAGTCGCGACAGTTTATACAAACCGAAACTTTATTCCGAGGACCAGGGCAGGGCCGACCACGTATGGCATCAGAAAGAGAGGACCGTTATTTGGCTGTAAGTGCACGGCGGTACATCCTTAGTACTGGACAGCTGGTGGCATCCGACCTCTCAGCATTCACTGGACGTGATGTATCGAGACAAACAGTGTACAGAAGGCTTCGGCAGAGTGGTGTTTATCGTGGGGTCTTGCCCACTCGTCTCGTATAGGGTGCCTAAGGGATGCTGCGTTCTCGGAATGCTATACAAAAATTCAAGCAAATAACATTAGTAGTTTTTATTACAAATAAGAAGAATGACAATACTTAAATTGTATTCGCAATAAGTGTCACAAGCGATGGACGACATGCAACCAGTAATGATCTTCGCTATAGTTAATGTACATATAAGCAATGGATATGGATCACTAATACCTTTCTCGTAGCACGCTCTACTAGGCCGTCCTAATACTCTGTGAATACTGTCCACTAATGTCCGGCCGAGGCTGGCAGAAGCGGCGCTTATATTCACTTCGGCAGGATGTCGCCCCTATCGTGGTGACGTTCTGGTCAGCGCGCTATTGGCCGACGTCACCTCGCCGCCTTCTCTGCTCTTGCATTCTTCATCTTCATTCTGGCGCTTGTGGTTACGCCAGAACAGGTGGTGGTGGTGGTGGTGGTGGTGGTGGCGCTGGTAGTCCTCAGTTGGAAGATTAATATGATGCAGCTTTCCACATCAGTCTATCGTGCGCAAGTCTCCATTTTCTTCCTGCTTCAGGATGTGTCCTTTTGACCGATACCTTATTTCAGTCAAGGTGAGCGATTCGATTCAGTACTTCTTCATACACTGACTGGTCAAAAGTATCCGAACAACACGAAGTAATATGGAAATGACCACTAAACGTCATGAGAGGAGGATCGCCCGTATAAGAGGAAGTGGGGAGTATTTTGGTGTCAGTAGAGAAGGAGTAACAGAAGAATGGGTCACTGAGGAGAGCTCGGTGGCTTAGAACGTGGAACAGTCATTGGACATCAAATGGTTCAAATGGCTCTGAGCACTGTGGGACTTAACTTCTGAGGTCATCAGTCCCCTAGAACTTAGAACTACTTAAACCTAACTAACCTAAGGACATCACACACATCCATGCCCGAGGCAGGATTCGAACCTGCGACCGACTGTAGCGCCTAGAACCGCTCGGCCACTCCGGCCGGCCATTGGACATCACTTGAGAAGCTAATCCATCAGGGTCATTTCAACCCTTATAAACCTGTCAAAGCCGGTTGTCGGTGACACGATTGTGAAGTGGAAACGCGAAGGAAAAATCACAGCTGAACCACGGCCAGACAGGTCACATGGACTGACGGACAGGGATCGTCAAGCATTGCAGAAGGTGGCTGTAAAGAAACGCATGAAATCGGCGGAAGGATTGGCTCTAGAGTTCCGAAGAGCTACAAGCTAGCACAGTGGCTGAGCGAAGTGTGAATACGGTGCAGTGGTCGAGCAGGTCATACGCTTCTATAGTCAAAACTAAGCGTCGATTGAGTTATTGTACAAAGCGACGCCACTGGGCAGTGAGTGACTGGAAACGAGTAATGAATAACGCTATCATGTGTAGTGCCAACAGTGAAGTACGGCATGGGGGTATTTTTCGTGGTGAGGGTTTGGTCTTCTTATGGCACTAAGGAAAACGCGAAATGCGGAAAGTTATGAACACATCTTACAGCATTGTGTACTGCGTGCAGTAGAGGAACAAAAATGTTGAAATGTGTGTGAAATCTTATGGGACTTAACTGCTAAGGTCATCAGTTCCTAAGGTTACACACTACCTAACCTAAATTACCCTAAGGACAAACACACACACCCATGCCCGAGGGAGGACTCGAACCTCAACCCGGGATCAGCCGCATAGTCCATGACTGCAGCGCCTGAGACCGCTCGGCTAATCCCGCGCGGAAGTAGAGGAACAGTTGGAGACTATGGTTGGTTGTTATCAGCATGACAATGCACCCTCTCATAAAGTAGCATCTGGGAGTCATTGGTTTCTGGACAGTAACATTCCTGAAATGGATTGGCATATACAGTGTCCCGACCTGAACCCAATGGAACGCCTTTGGGATGAGATAGACCGTCGAATGCCATCCAGATCCCATCGTCCAACGTAAGTTCCCTCGCTTCTTTCGGCTCTTGAGGAAGAATGGGCTGCCATTCCTCCTCAGGCATTCAGAGGTCTCATTGAAGGTATCCCCAACAGATTTCAAGTCGTCATAAAGGCGAAGGGCCGGTATATCTCATAGTAATGTCCACTAATAGGTGTCCGGATACTTTGGATCAGATAATGTAGTTATTTGATTTAACCACTCAATCATTCTTCTGTCGCACCAAACATGAAATTAATTTTGGCAGAAATTACACTGCGCATAGGTACTGGTTATTGGGAATAGCGCTGTGCCATAAATGCAAGAAAAAGCCAAGTGTGCTTTGTGATCATCTGAATTCAAGTGCGTTGTTGCAGATAACTATACGTTTAGACAATCATGTGTTACACTAGCGGCAATGAACAAGATTATGAATGCTTAGTTTACTACGTCAAATAAAACCACTAATTTTGAAAAGAGTCAACAAAAGGAAGACAAGTACTGGTGAAGAGAATTTAAACGAGCTCCAGTCACAGACACAAATCGCTAACAAATCTTGTCATTCGATGCAGCATACAAGTTGGTAATCCTGACCAAATTGTCCTTAGTGTTAGACGAAAGACACTGTTATTACACGCATACATAATTCAACTGCACCACGGAATCAAACATACGGTTGATCCCAAATGTGTCGATTTTTCAAACAATACGATAGGGAACGTAGATAACAACGAAACAATGTTAAGATACATGATTTTCACAGGCGAGAAAAGTTATCGTGCAAACTGAATCGATAAACTGCTGCAATTGTGGTCTGTTTTGTTCGACTTACCTGTTTGGTTCAAATGGCTCTGAGCACTATGGGACTTAACATCTGAGATCATCAGTACCCTAGAACTTAGAACTACTTGAACCTAACTAACCTAAGGACATCACACACATCCATGCTCGAGGCAGGATTCGAACCTGTAACTCCTAGAACCGGTCGGCCACACCGGCCGGCACTTCCCTGTTTCGTAGTTCAGTTAAAGTGCAAGTGTGACGTGGAATACCCTACACAAACTCCATAGAATCAACTGAAATGAAGATGATAGCGCAGGAAGGAGTGACTCGACGAATCGAATATGACAGAAGACGAAATGGACAACATATTGTAGTACATACATACAGCCAATTTTATCACAAATTTATGAAAATTATATTACTTATTCTGTAAATGTATTTGATTTTTTTCTATTTCAATGGCCGTTACATTGTAATATCACTGAAAGCAGTAGTTAATATGTATAATAATGGATGGTTGTATGGTTCACGAAACAAAGGCCAATAATGAAGAAGAAATAAAATCGTTATAGAACCTGCTTTTCTTTCCACAAAAAGTTATTAAGTGTGCTGTATCAGCAGATCTGCTGTAGCTGTTTCCCTCCACACAAACAGTTTCGGAAATCCGAAAAGTGTTCAACAAATGTTTGCCTAAAAATTTATTTTTATAAGCAGTATGGTGACATGGAAAGCAATATCTCAAACCTCTCTCGTTTTAAGTTTTCAGCCATATGCGTTACCCTGTTAGCTCCATAAACGTTCGCAATTTAGACCGTGTGGTCGAATGTAATAAATTACCCATATGACAACACATTATATTAGTGCAGAGTCTGTATTTGATAGTGTCTGTAACCTCCGATGCAATGACCCACCGGACATGCTGACGATTTATAACTGTATTAAACCATGAAATGTATTCGAATACTATACCAGCACGGCTATAGTATTTACTGGAAACAAAAGTTGTGCTAGAGGAGGACTCGAAGCCGGATTTCCCGTTTCACGCGAGCGGTCGCCTTAACAGCTTCGGCTATTCGAGTACGCTTCAAGGACATTCCTAAAATTCCGTATGTCCAAGACATACACTGTGAAATACAGACACCGACTGCACTAATGTACGAGGGCAGTTCAATAAGTAATGCAACACATTTTTTTTCTGAAACAGGGGTTGTTTTATTCAGCATTGAAATACACCAGGTTATTCCCCAATCTTTTAGCTACACAACACTACTTTTCAGCGTAATCTCCATTCAATGCTACGGCCTTACGCCACCTTGAAATGAGGGCCTGTATGCCTGCACGGTACCATTCCACTGGTCGATGTCGGAGCCAACGTCCTACTGCATCAATAACTTCTTCATCATCCGCGTAGTGCCTCCCACGGATTGCGTCCTTCATTGGGCCAAACATATGGAAATCCGACGGTGCAAGATCGGGGCTGTAGGGTGTATGAGGAAGAACAGTCCACTGAAGTTTTGTGAGCTCCTCTCGGGTGCGAAGACTTGTGTGAGGTCTTGCGTTGTCATGAAGAAGGAGAAGTTCGTTCAGATTTTTGTGCCTACGAACACGCTGAAGTCGTTTCTTCAATTTCTGAAGAGTAGCACAATATACTTCAGAGTTGATCGTTTGACCATGGGGAAGGACATCGAACAGAATAACCCCTTCAGCGTCCCAGAAGACTGTAACCATGACTTTACCGGCTGAGGGTATGGCTTTAAACTTTTTCTTGGTAGGGGAGTGGTTGTGACGCCACTCCATTGATTGCCGTTTTGTTTCAGGTTCGAAGTGATGAACCCATGTTTCATCGCCTGTAACAATCTTTGACAAGAAATTGTCACCCTCAGCCACACGACGAGCAAGCAATTCCGCACAGATGGTTCTCCTTTGTTCTTTATGGTGTTCGGTTAGACAACGAGGGACCCAGCGGGAACAAACCTTTGAATATCCCAACTGGTGAACAATTGTGACAGCACTACCAACAGAGATGTCAAGTTGAGCACTGAGTTGTTTGATGGTGATCCGTCGATCATCTCGAACGAGTGTGTTCGCACGCTCCGCCATTGCAAGAGTCACAGCTGTGCACGGCCGGCCCGCACGCGGGAGATCAGACAGTCTTGCTTGACCTTGCGGCGATGATGACACACGCTTTGCCCAACGACTCACCGTGCTTTTGTCCACTGCCAGATCACCGTAGACATTCTGCAAGCGCCTATGAATATCTGAGATGCCCTGGTTTTCCGCCAAAAGAAACTCGATCACTGCCAGTTGTTCGCAACGCACATCCGTTACAGACGCCATTTTAACAGCTCCGTACAGCGCTGCCACATGTCGGAAGTCAATGAAACTATACGAGACGAAGCGGGAATGTTTGAAAATATTCCACAAGAAATTTCCGGTTTTTTCAACCAAAATTGGCCGAGAAAAAAAATGTGTTGCATTACTTATTGAACTGCCCTCGTAATATGTTGTCATATGAGTCCCAGTGTCTGCTTCCCATAGTGCTGGCACAAATGTGATTTTTGCACAGTTAGCGAGTTATATAGTTTTCTCGTCAGATTGACTTGGATTTGGCGAGAAATAAATTAGTGCTGGGTCTGTCGATGCGTATCCTAAAGAACATGGTCGAAGGAACGTTAGATCCAACTGTACAGCCAATTGTCAAATACATACATTGCACTAATGTATTTCACACCAAAACCAAGGCAGTCTGACGAGAAAACTAAATAAGTCTGTGGCTGTTTAGAATCTCACAACTGTGCGAGCACGATGGAAAGCAGACACTAGGACAAATGGAAGATTGGGCCTGTTAATGAAGCGTGAATCATTAAGAGGAGTATCGCGATTAAAGTGGTGCCCGTAGTAACATTTATGGACTTACGAAAGTTCTACCAGTAATAATGCAACGTCGATAACTTTCGCGGTGCCATATTCGTATTATAATTAGTCTCAACATCGAGAACAGTTTTACATGTTGTAGGACGCCGGTGCTATACACGATGCACTCGACGGCGATGCGTCTTGTTGACTGCCTTCAGTCTTTCTAGGTTCACGACGTATATAGTAAAGCGCAAATGTGATTACGTCAGCGACTGATAACGGACTTAGACGCGGCCAGTCCTCAGTATCTCTGGTGCGTAGGCGTCCTGCCGCGGAGCGCTAGCGGCCAAGGTCATCGGCCGTACAGGGCGTTTCCATTCCTTACGTAACTACTGTGCTTACACAGACAGTACACAGGGATCAGGATAATCAGGAGTACAAGATAAAACTCGAGGTAGACAGATCAGTATAATTTATTAATAAAACTGTTGCATCCTTCAGCCCCTGGTTCTCGACGTGCACTTCCTATACACTATGTTACACAGTCATATCACCTCCAAAATCGAATTTCACATCAATTCCACCAGCACGAATAAAGATAGAGAGGGTAATGTCTTGTAACAATTTGCACAAACGTCTCGTAAGAACACATATACGTTTACAATATAAAAATTTGCTGAGGTATCCTTCTGAGGTGTCGCTCCTGGTTGTAGCCCACGATTGATTGATTGTAAATGTAGACGATAACATCACTGGGTGGAAAGTTCTCCGAACTCGTCGCCAAAGAGCATAGAGCGGGATTGATGCGAACAATAGCTACAGCTTGGCAGCTAAATCAAGATGTTGCAGCGAATATTGTCCTTCATAGGGGGAAGGAAGGAAGGAAGGAAGGAAGATTAGAATATAACGTCCCGTCGACAGCGCGGTTATTAGAGATGAACCACAAGCTCGGATAACGAAAAGATGGGGAAGAAATTCGGTAGTGCGCTATTCAAAGTAACCATCCCGAAATTTGTCTGAAGCGGTTTACGCAAAGCACGGAAAACATACACTGAAGAGCCAAAAAACTAGTACATCTGCCTAATATCGTGTACGGCCCCCGTGAGTGCGCAGAAGTGCAGAGACGCGACGGAGTATGGACTCGACTAATGTCTCAAGTAGTGCTGGAGGGAAGTGACACCATGAATCCTGCAGGGTTGTCCATAAATCCGTAGGAGTACGAGGGGGAGGAGATATCTTCTGAACAGCACGTTACAAGGCAATGATGTTCATGTCTGGGGAGTTTGGTGGCCAGCAGAAGTGTTTAAATTCAAACAAGTGTTCCTGGAGCCACTCTACAGCATTTGTGGAAGTGTGGAGTGTCACATTGTCCTGCTGGAATTGCTCAAGTCTGTCGGAATGCACAATGGACATGAATGGATGCAGGTGATCAGACAGGATGCTTACGTACGTGTCACCTGTAAGAGTCGTTTCTCGACATATCAGGGTTCCATATCACTCGAACCGAGCACACCCCACACCATTACAGAGCCTTCACCAGCTTGAACAGTTCCCTGCTGACATGCAAAGTCCATGGATTCATGAGGTTGTTTCCACGCCCATACACGTCCATCCGCTCGATACAATTTGAAACGAGACTCGTCCGACCAATCACATGTTTCCAGTCATCAACAGTCCAGTGTCGGTGTTGGCGGGCCCAGGCGAGGTGTAAAGCTTTGTGCTGTGCAGTCATCAAGGGTGCACGAGTGGGCCTTCGGTTCCGGAAGCCCATATCGATGATGTTTCGTTGAATGGTTCGCACGCTGACACTTTTTGATGGCCCAGCATTGAAATCTGCAGCAATTTGCGGAAGTGTTGCACTTTTGTGACGTTGAACAATCCTCTTCAGTCATCGTTGGTCATGTCCTTGCTGGATGTTTTCCGGCCGCAGCGATTTCGGAGATTTGATGTTGTACCGGATACCTGATATTCACGGAACACTCGTGAAATGGTCGTACGGGAAAATCCCCACTTCATTGCTACCTCGGAGATCATCATCCGTGCGTCGACTATAACACCACGTTCAAGCTCACTTAAATCTTGATAAACTGCCATTGTAGCAGCAGTAACCGATATAACAACTGCGACAGACAGTTGTCTTGTCCCGCAGCGCGTTCTGCATGTTTACATATCTCTGTATTTGAATGCCCATTCCTATACGAGTTTCTTTGGCGCTTCAATGTAAATCTGAATGGCCGGACTAGGATTTGAACTGTCGTCCTCTCGAATGAGTGTCCAGTGCCCCTGCGTCACCTCTCTCGCGTTTTTAGGGCGAATAGTATTTTGTGATGTAATACAAGTAACTTTGGCTTGTTCGATTGACGTTCTTAGGCGGTGACGATCTTTTGCACACAGTAAAAGCAGCAAACAACTTTCTTGTCTTCCTCTTTCCCAGCGAGCACAAAGCGACGGCGGCAAGGTGCGCTATTTAGCAGACAAGCCCGTCGCAGCTGGTCTCAGCTTATTTACCTGGAGCGGCAGATTATTTTCTCGGCTATACAACGTGACGTAAGGAGCATTCGGCGTCTCTCAGCGGCGCTTTACGCGTGGCCTGGTCCCACCTGACCACTGACGCACGCGCAGAAGCTTGCCACTACCGCCCCCATCAACGTGCAGCGCATCTATACGCAGCACTACTTTTTGTCGTGGCTAGGAATCCTGCCTTCTCTGTTCGCTAGACAAACAAACTAAGAACTCGTATTAATGAGTTTCATTACAACACGAAAATTATAATAAAAAATTGTTCAAATGGCTCTGAGCACTATGGGACTTAACTTCTGAGGTCATCAGTCGCCTAGAACTTAGAACTAATTAAATCTAACTAACCTAAGGACATCACACACACCCATGCCCGAGGCAGGATTCGAACATGCGACCGTAGCGGTCGCACGGTTCCAGACTGAAGCGCCTAGAACCGCTCAGCCACAACGGCCGGCTTAAAATTACAATACTTAACTTTGCTAGTTGTGTTGCAAACAAAGGACGACATGCAATAATTTGTCTTTGCAGTGACTGCTGATATCTAACCGGCAAATGTCTTTCCTGGACTGCTATCGAAGTGCCTAACATTGACGCTGGTATCCAAGTGGGTAACTCTGAAGCTGCTAACGAAGTAGGCCGCCACCAGTCGGGCGCGGCGCTTACGCCCTCTTCACGCAGGGGCCGCTGCTGTTGCGTTGTCGTCCTGGAAGGGAGGTCGGTCAGTATGCGATTGGCTGACCCCTTCTCACAGCCTTCTCCTTCCTGTCATTCCCGACTGGCGTGCCGGCGCTGACTTTACGCCGTAACACTTTTCATGATCCATTTTTAGATGGTTTCACCGATTAACATTTCAAGTTGTCAGCAGTTGTAATGAATATCTGTGCTCATTGTCTGATCAAAAGAATCCGGACACGCGTAAGTAATGCAGAATTGACTACTAGATGTCACGAGAGGCGGAACTGCCAGTATAAAAGGAGGCGGGGAGTATTATGTTGTCAGTAGAGAAGCAGGTACAGCAGAATGGATCAGTCAGGAGAGAGCAGTGCCTTCGAACGTTGGCTAGTCATTGGATGCCACCTGAATAACAAGTCCACAAGAGATATTTCAACCTTTCTAAAGCTCCACATGTCGATTTTGGGTAATGTGAATGTGAAATGGAAACGCGAAGGAACAACCACAGGTAACCAAGGGCAGACAGATATCATGTACTGATGGACCTGGACCGTCGAGCATTCCGGAGCGTGGCTGTACAAAAGCGCACGAAATCAGCGGAAGGAATCACTTGTGAGTTGCAGTCCAGATAGCACAATGACAGTGCGTAGGGCGTTAAAAATGGTGCGGTACTGTGGTCGAGCAGTTTCTCATATGCCACACATTTCAGTAGTAAATTGAGCGATCTCCAAATAGTGTAGGGCAAGTCGTTTCCTGGAGATAGCTCTTCCTTTACAGGGATATCAGGTGGTGGCTTGCTCTTCCAACTGGTGATCCGGTTAGACTCTGGTGTTCCCTGTAGTGGTTGAGTCCTGGCGATGAAGCTCTTTCTCGACGAACTACAGTCTGATGATCATGCAGTGGATGTCGTGGATCATAAGTTTGCTTAGCCCTCTCTACATCAGCAGAAACAGCCTTTCTAATAGTGGGAGGAGCTATTCCAACAATCGTAATGCTAAGTGACGCTTGAGGTGATGTAAAGAGCGACGCCACTGGACAGTAGATGACTGGAAGCGAGTAATACGGAGTGGTGAATCACGCTATAAACTGTGGCAATGGAAGCGTTTAGGTTTGACGAGTGCCTGGAGAACGTTACTTGCAATCATACCGAGCGAGTTCGCCGCTCTAGCTGAGGGGTCATCGCGTCTGATGGCCGTGCAGCGGACTCCCGCGCGGGGTGGCCGCGCGGTTTGAAGCGCCATGTCACTGACTGCGCATCCCCTCCCTCCGGAGGTTCGAGTCCTCACTCCGGCATGGGTGTGCGTGTTGTTCTTAGCATAAGTTAGTTTAAGTAGTGTGTAAATCTAGGGACCGATGACCCAAACAGTTCAGGCCGGCCGGAGTGGCCGGGAGGTTCTAGGCGCTTCAGTCTGGAACCGCGCGACCGCTACGGTCGCAGGTTCGAATCCTGCCTCGGGCATGGATGTGTGTGATGTCCTTAGGTTAGTTAGGTTTAAGTAGTTCTAGGTCTAGGGGACTGATGACCTCAGATGTTAAGTCCCATAGTACTCAGAGCCATTTGAACTAACCTAAACAGTTTGGTCCCTAAGAAATTCACACACATTTGAACATTTGCAGCGGACTCGAGCTCGATTCCTGGCCGGGTGCGAGATTTTATCCACTCTGGGACTGGGTGTTGCGTCATCATCATCATCATCATTTAATCGACAGCGACCCGCAAGTCGCACTCACCGTGGGAATCCCGAACATCATGTCATACGACCAATTCATTGCATGTCATAGCGAGCGAGGTCCCGCAGTGCGTAGCACATTGGACTCACATTCTGGAGGACGACGGTTTAAACCCCCGACCGGTCAGCCAGATTAAGTTTTCCGTGGTTTCCCTAAATCGCTCCAGGCAAATGCCGGGGTGGTTCCTTTGAAAGAGCACAGCCGAATTCCTTCCCCATCCTTCACGAATCCGTTCTTGCGCTACGTCTCTAATGACATCATTGTCGACGGGACATTAAACACTAATTTTCCTTCCTTCCCCCCAGCCATCATGTAGTTGCCAATTCGAGGCATGTTGCCACGGGACGATAGGCCCGCAACTGTTCAGTACTAAAGAAATTGGATAATTTTTTTATTTCGTCCGTCTCAGTTGCATTAATTTACAATGTTTGCTGCAGTGGTTACCGGTTTCGGGTTGAAACGCCCATTCTCCAAAAACACACCTTGTTATTAACCGTAACGAGTCGTACAATAAAGTGCAAACAGGCACGATTATCTACCGTTCAGAAAGTAAAATTGTGGGCAAAAAGTACACACATGGATATCAGCCTTTGTGTCTACTGCAGTATCTGACTGACGCAACCAAACTTGATTGTGCAACAGTAGACATGTCATATAACTTATCCAATATGCTGCCTTCTTGCGTATACAATTCTGAGTAAACCCAACTCCAGACTACCATTTTTCAGATATCTTTTTACGCCGCCCAATGCGTCGTTTTCCAGCGTCGGAAATTTCTAGTAAACGGTGTCCGTAAGTCCCACTTATACACATTTTTTTAGATCATCCAACAAGCTCCGTTCTCACATTGCGAAAGAGAGAAATTCTCTCTAAGTTCCCGGCTGCCGACTTCCTCCCAATAAGAGGAGAAGAAAAACTTTTAATAATAAACAGCCGCCGAGCTTCCCACGAGAAAGCAGAGATGAATATCTCTTGGCCAGCTTGGCACTCTCTAGTTTTCTAGGCAGAGCGTTACAGGCGAAAACAACATACCACCAAGCTGTCCTTTGTGCAGAGAGGCCGAATTGTAAAAATAATTTACTCCGCACTTTCCAAAAGCGCGACATGCTTCGTTATACAGGACTCATTATCCAGTGCACACGACCGCCCAACGCATGCCCTCTGTTTTTGAAATCTTGACTGCACGCGCCTCGCTGGAGAGAGACAGACAATGTCAGACCTATAAACGCCCACCTGGTAGTCAGAACTCGGTTCTTCATTGCCTGCGCCAAACTATCAGAATCAGATATTCATCAGTCCGTCGAGACAAGATACGGATTACAATTAACTGAATCAACAGCAATTATACATGAGACGTGTCAGACTACCAATCGACTGATTCATTTTAATCTGTAAAGTAAATTATATGCATAACGCTAGTGCGACCAGTTCTACAATATTGTCCCGGTGTTTCGAGACTTTATTAGTAAGCATGAGAACAGACACCGAACTAATTGAGAGACGTGTTGCTAGGATCTGAAAAGTTTAGCGCAGCCTGTATTAAATCACTGAAGTGTTTGTAGAACTTAAATGGGAATCATTGTAGCAAAGGCCAACCAGTTCTCGAGAAACACAGTTGGATAAATTTAGAGAAACAGTATTAAAGGAAGATTTTGTGATCATCGTGTGTCTCGTGCAGGGATGACGGGGATGAGATAAGATATAATGGCGCGTGTAGAGAAGCATGCAGTTAGCCATTTTTCCCTCGCCCAATACACGAATGGAACAGGACAGAGAAACGCCAGTATTGGTGGGAGATACACTCCGCCATGCTCTGTACAATGACTTGCGCTGAAGCAACCTTATCTTCCCTGTACCTGAATACCTCTCACCGAGCAAGGTGGCGAAGTAGTTGCCAAGATGGACTCGTATTCGGGAAGACTGTGGTTTAAATTCCAGTCTTGACCATACATATTTAGGTTTCCCGTGATTTCCCTAAATCACTTAAAGAGAATGCCGGTGTGGTTCTTTTGAAAGGGCACAGCCAAATTTTTCCCCCAATTCGACGTTGTTTTTGGTGTCTAATGACGTCGCCGTCGACGTACGTTGCATCCCGCTTTTCCTTCCTTACTTTCTTCTTTTAATAATATATCTATTAATAATATGTCTGTAGGAGATAAGAACTAACAGTTCCTTTATAACAGTTGTCATGTTGTGTTGACCTACCATCATGCCAGATTTCCTACAAATGAAAATCATTCGTGCTCACTAAACTGATGCCTCCTTGACAACAACCGAAAATCTGCTAGCAGGATCTAAGGTTACAACATGTAGTTTCGAGACAACATATAGAGTTGGAGAGAAAACTCATTTGCTAAATGAAATGGCGGAAGAAAAACAAAATTTACTGACACACAGTCGATAAACAGGAATGCCAGTATCTAACGTAGAACCCTCTGGGCCAGCAACACTGGCTCCCGTCTGTAGACACCTCCTCTTCCAGTGGGGCTACAGAAGCCGCCAGTTAGCACCTGCGATGTGTGTTGACTCAGCAGTAAAGCGAGCATACTGTGCCAGTTACTCGGCTAACATTAGCCGTGAGGCTACGAGGCGATTGTGACTTTACTGAACGCAGAAGAAAGCCCCTTGCAGAACTTCCTAGGCCACGATGCGCAGGAATTCGGTTTAGGGAACCCGGATGTGTTCAGTGGCTCTGTGTATCTCCTCAAACAGTCGCAGCTTGTCTGATTTATCCCTGAGGATATATAAAATATTCTCCAAGATAATGTAATCTTCCGGTACTTATTAAACTACTTTCTTAAGGAATTAGTATTTCAAATATCCGTTTGTGGTAGATCGAAAAAGGCGGATACAATTATAAAAATAAATTCAGCTTGCATACACGTGAACTGTTAATGTCATTCATTCTCGTTCTGTCTGATCATTGTTCTTATATCGCGCAGATATTGCATTCTTCGAATAAGCCAAACATTTTTAGACCAGTAATTATGTGCTTGAAAGTCCTTCCTGCCTCTGAATACGTGTAGGTGGTGAAGCAGTGATTAAATATGAAAAAGTCGATTAGGTAATGGAAGCTGAAAATAGTGTGAAATATGCAACAACACTTGCTGAAACCTTATAGTTGCCCACAAGAAATTAATAAGAAGTAAGTTCGTTATAATACTTATTTCTGAATCCAAAAAACTTCGCTCGAAATTAGAAGGATCAGGTACTGAAGAAATACTACAGGCATAGAGCCGAAAGTTGGGTTTCAAAAATGGCTCTGAGCACTATGGGACTTAATATCTGAGGTCATCAGTCCCCTAGAACTTAGAACTACTTAAACCTAACTAACCTAAGGACATCACACACATCCATGCCCGAGGCAGGATTCGAACCTGCGACAGTAGCGGTCGCACGGTTCCAGACTGAAGTGCCTAGAACCGCTCGGCCACCACTGCCGGCCGAAAGTTGCGGTAAACGTGAAACAAGCTCATGAATGAAGTTTATGTAACTGCAGAAGTTCTGTCAGACTTTGGAAAGTAAGTAGTTTCGAAGAAAACAAGAGCAGGTAAATTTGCAAATTACCGCACAATCATTCCAGCATGACACCCATCAAAAATAAGAGTATTTTATAGGAGACTGTAAAGGAAATTGAAGGGAGCTGCGGTAGGAAGTGCCAACCCTCAATTTAGTAAGGATTTATCTTCAGAATAATTCTCTGAATGCGAATAACTTGGCTTCAGCTGTGTGAGGTATATATGTACTACCTATTGGGGACAACGAATTATTTCGAAGTAATTTCGGACAGCTATCTATCGTCAACAATGTCTGTTCACTGAGACATGCAACTAAGGATTAGTCTGGTCACACTATCTGCTATGTTTTAGAAGCAAACACATGCTGCTAATAATTCTTTCCATATGTACCGCTAGTGAGAGTTGTCTTGCAAAAAAGGTGTTAGACTGTTATAAGTACAAGGACACAAGCAGATAATCCTAATAGACGATCGAACATAGATCTGGAACCAATCAATGGTTTCCCAGGAACGACGTATTACGACTGAATACTTGAACACCCTATGATAGTCGCCTAGAATCTAAACTCGAGTATGAACTCTAAACCACATTACAAGTGTTCCACACGGCCACTGTACATACAGGGTGACAGTTACTGAACTATATGAAATAAAACAGTCATAACTTCTGAACGGTTTGCGTTAGAACGTTCAAACTGCACGGTCGGCCGCAGGGCATGATGGGAATTAGTATGTGCTGTTTGGTTTGGTTTAGTGATAAAGCCCACATTCATTTGTATGGGTTCGTCAATAAACAAAATTCGAACATTTGGGGAACGGCCGGCCGGTGTGGCTGAGCGGTTCTAGGCGCTTCAGTCTGGAGCCACGCGACCGCTACGGTCGCAGGTTCGAATCCTGCCTCGGGCATGGATGTGTGTGATGTCCTTAGGTTAGTTAGGTTTAAGTAGTTCTAAGTTCTAGGGGACTGATGACCTCAGATATTAAGTCCCATAGTGCTCAGAGCCATTTGGGGAACTGAGAATCCCCATTTCACGATCGAGGAGTCTCTTCATCCTCAACTTGTATTTCATGGACGAGCTGCTGCTCATAAGCTACACATCACGACGGTAAATGCCAAATGATGCCTCGCTTGATGTAAGGAGCGTAAACAGTGGACGATTGAACAGTGGAAAAACGCTGTGTGCAGTGACGAATCACTGTACACAATGTGGCGATCCGATGGCAGGGTATTGGTATGCGAATGCCCGGTGAAAGTCATCCGCCAGCGTGTGTAGTGCCAACAGTAAAATTCGAAGGCGGCGGTGTTATGGAGTGGTCGTGTTTTTCATGGAGGGGGCTTTCACCCCTTGTTGTTTTGTGTGGCACTATCACAGCACAGGCCTACATTGATGTTTTAAGCACTTTCTTGCTTCCCACTGTAGAAGATCAAGTCGGGGATGGCGAATGCATCTTTCAACACGATCGAGCATCTGTTCATAATGCGCGGCATGTGGCGGAGTGGTTACACGACAATAACATCCCTGTAATGGACTGGCCTGCACAAAGACCTGACCTGAATCCTATAGAACACCTTTGGGATGTTTTGGAACGCCGACTTCGTGCCAGGCCTCACCGTTGACATCGATACTTCTCCTTAGTGCAGCACTCCGTGAAGAATGAGCTGTCATTCCCCAACAAACCTTCCAGCACCAAACTGAACGTATGCTTGCGAGAGTGGAAGCTGTCATCAAGGCTAAGGGTGGGCCAACACCATATTGAACTCCAGCATTATTGATCGAGGGTGCATCGAACTTGTAAGTCATTTTCAGCCAGGTGTCCGGATACGTTTGATCACATAGTGTAGGTTAGGAGAGGACTGATTAGTTTTAACAGCATCAGGAGCAATAAAGACGCAATTTTAGCACTACAGTTGTAAATAGAGCAAATTTAGGGAAAGCGAGAAACATGTAAAGCAGTTGAAAATAGGGAATAGAATAAAACGCTTTGCATTCTTATACAATGTGCTACCAAATACAGGGATAGAAACAGGGTGTTGTCAGCACTGCTGGAGTGATACAAAAGCCCAAAATCAGAAGAGGTGCAAGGGAGAGCTGCTTATTTTAACCACTGATACTTAATTTTTATGTTGAACAGGTAATGACAGAAGTAAAGAGCCATTTAGATGTGGGAGCTATTTTTAGAGGACAGAAAATCAGTCATACAGTTCGACGATGAAATAATAGACATTGCCGAACGTGAAAAGGAGCTGAGTCGAGTGCTCCGGCCGGAGTGGCCGTGCGGTTCTAGGCGCTACAGTCTGGAGCCGAGCGACCGCTACGGTCGCAGGTTCGAATCCTGCCTCGGGCATGGATGTGTGTGATGTCCTTAGGTTAATTAGGCGACTGATGACCTCAGAAGTTAAGTCCCATAGTGCTCAGAGCCATTTGAACCATTTTTTTGAGTCAAGTGCTTTTCTGATGCCTATAATATCCACGTAAACATAAAGGAAACTAAGCTAATGGTGTGTGCAGCACATGTTGGACGGCTAAATTACAAATTTGCACAAGACTCTTTAAGAGGTGAAAAATTTTTAACTTAGAACTCGAATATAAAAGAAAGAAAGACATTGCAGCAAAAAATATTGCACGAGGTAATGGGCTTTGTATAAAAATAAATAGCTGTCGACATAAAAAGTAAACCTTGAGATCAGAGAAATGTTGATTAAAAGTTATGTTTGAAGCAAACGGTGTTTGGGCGCGAAAGAGAGAAAATGGGAAATGTAGAAATGAAATAATTACAAGCCTTTGAAATGATTGATGATTAGGTGGGTCGAAGGAGTAAGACATGTCTAACGTTGTACAACTAGTCAATTAGAGAAAATAACTAATACGGAAGAGAATTAATCGAAAGGAGAGAACATTTGAGGAGATACTGCGGTGTGATTCGTTGCTGAAAATAAGAGATAAAGAGGCGGTGGAAGGAATGAATAGCAGGGAAAGGGCTAGAAATGAGTAAATAAGGTAGACTGTTGATCTGGTATGCAGCAATTAGGCTAAACTGATGAGGATAACGAGGAAGTAATAGTAATGGAGAACTTCGTCAAACGGTCAATAGCACTGATGTCCGAAACACCACTGCAGCACTATCTAGAAACAAGAAGTTGTTTGGAGAGCTGTTAAGTAAGTAGCTGGTCGTGTTTAAACGGTAGTGGTATGGAATGAAGAAGGGAAAGAATGAAGATCAGAGATCAATATCGCGTCGACATCGCGGTCATTAAAAACTGAACTTGAGTTCTGTTGGGCAAATACAGGGACAAAATCTGCTGTGGCCTTGCCGAAGGAAACTATTTAAGGTATCTTCCATCCATTCGATTTAATCATCGACGGGAAAGTACCGTGCAGTTATTTCAACCCTACTGCTCCCAATAAATCCGGTGTGCTGACCACTAACCATTTGTCAACAACGTCATAAGTTATGTAGGCAAAGGAAGGATATAAGACACTTTCTGACACTGTAACGAACAGAGGATCTTGAGAATTATACAGAAAGACAATATTTGTAATTCTAAGACCAATTCTTAAGGGGATTCTATGCAGAGAGGGCACGAAAACGTTGTAGCTTGCAAGCGAAATCAGGGATAGCTGCCAATTAAGCAACAGTGTTGAGTCACAAAACCCAAGAAATGTGCTCACGTTGCCGTGCGCAGACATAAAGGTATTTTGCTCACGTCGCAATGCGTAATCACCCGATGTAGCCACGCAGTAGTTTCGTCAGCAAGTCCTGCTTCTGGTATGCTCCCAACTTACTGACGCCCTGTGATGTACCTTTTCTAACCGAGCGAATGTCATGATAAGGAGATGAAACGCAAATTTATTACAACTGACACCACAGAATCAAGAACTGGTAGGACGGTTAATAAATTAGTTGGTCAAAAGTTAAATTTATTGTGGTTTAAATTTGAATATTCGTGTATTAATACAACTACAAAACGTACGCATATTGAACATAGGCTATATGTGTAGACACTTCAGTTAGTTAGTTACATGTTCCCTAGAACATTTGAACGATTGTTTTACGGAAATGATATTGAACGAATCAGTTTACGGGATACGTATGCGATGACGTGATAAAAAGTAATGACAACGCATTTGTCGTGTGAGAACTCTTAGTTTTTCAAATGTAACAAACGTATTAAGATTGTGCATCTTTATTCCTCATGCCTACATATTTATTTCTCAACATAGTCAATCTAGCGACAAACACATTTCACCCGACGGGAGGTGACTTTGTTGATAACGTCACAGTAGAATGTTTGACTTTGTCGACGGAGCCACAACTTCACCTCCGCTTTCAACGCTTCACCACTATCAAAGTGAAGTCCTCGAAGGTGTTCTTTAAGTTTTGGAAGCAGAGGAAAATCAGATGAGGCCAAGTCGGGACTGTATGGAGGACGATCGATGACAGTGAACCCAAGGCGTCCGATTGTTGCAGATGTCACAGCGCTCGTGTGTGGTGTAGCATTCTCATGCTAAAGTAGACGGTGCCCCATATATGGACGAACTCTTCGAATTCAAAACTAGATTGCAGCACGCTGTTTGCTACACTACCATATACTGATGAGACAAAACACTCTGACCACCTGCTTACGGTAATACCTCGTTTGTCCGTCTTTGGAACCAAATACACCACTGATTTTGTATATCGGGGATCCAGCAGTTTGTTGGTATGTTTTTGGAGGTAGGTGGCATTAGATGTCTCAACACAGGTCTTGTAAATCGCATTAGTAGCGGGTCGCTGATTTGCATTCGCGGTGATGGCGACCGACAGCGTCCCATTAGGGTTCCATAGGTTTTACATCAGGCCAACTTGGTCGCCGAGACATCAACATGAGTTCACGAAATTACCCCAAATTACCCCTAAAACCACTGTAGCACGGTTCTGGCTCCGAGACACGGACATGTATACCTCTGAAAAGTGACATCGTGGTCGGGGAAGACATCAAGCATGAAGGAATGCCGGTGGTTCGCAGCTGTCAGCGTGCCTTCGATTACTATCAAAGGTCCCATGCAAGCGCATTAGAATGTCTCCAACGGCATAATACTACTCCCACCAGCATGCATTCGAACAGCCGTTCACATCGACGACGGCATTTGTGGCGATGACCAGCGACCTAGTGTAGCAAAAATGTGATTCACCCGAAGAACTGACACGTTTCCATTGGTCGACGGTCGAATCCCTATGGTCCTGCAATCGTAATTGACGTTGTCGTTGGGTCAAAGTATGATCTCATAGCGGTGGTCCGACGCGGAGCTCCATGTTCAGAAATGTGCTATGAACGAATGGTGTGCTCCGAAACACTTATGCGTTCACCAGCATTGTGGTCTTTAGGCAGAGATGCCACAGATCATCTATCCAGAATGAGATTTTCACTCTGCAGCGGAGTGTGCGCTGAATTGAAACTTCCTGGCAGATTAAAACTGTGTGCCGGACCGAGACTCGAACTCGGGACCTTTGCCTTTCACGGGCAACTGCTCTACCCGCGAAAGGCAAAGGTCCCGAGTTAGAGTCTCGGTCCGGCACACAGTTTTAATCTGCCAGGAAGTTTCATTCTCTTTATTCTATTAACTATTACATTTGATACTGAATTTTTTTATGGTATCTCCATTTATGATTTTATTCATTGCTGTTATTTTCTCAACAAGTGTAGTATGGTATATATTTCAGAATAAAAATCAATCATCAGTCGCATAGTTACTTTTATTTTGCTTTACCGGTTTCGACAGATTAATCTGTCATCTTCAGAAACCTAAAAAACTTTCCATAATATATAAGAACTTGTCCATACATTTATGTAAAGCATATAAAGTATATTACAAAAGCTTACTTAATATTGGCTTAGCAGACGTCATATCGTACATCTAATTTGTTTAGAAAGTATGAGATCACTGTTATCCTTTACTACCAATAATGTCACCCAGCCACTCTTCATATACGAGCGTATAATGCGAATGCTCCAACTGACAGATTTCCGAAATCTGGGGTGTATAAAATTCAGTGTAATGTATGTCCGAGTTTTGATATAGAAAAGATAGGAAGGGCATTTAAAACACGTTTTCGTGAGCACTTGCTGAACAAAGACTGTCAAAATTCATATAAGTCATCCTTTGCAGAAAATCTCAGAATTGAGAAACTACTCCACCATCTTTGCTTAACATGGAAATTCTGCATATGGCTGACAAATACAGCAAAATGAACCTTTCGTAAGAATTTCAAATATATAAACATTCCTATCCAAAATCCACAGATTTGTTTAATAAATGGAAATGCAGTGTGGCTAGGTCCTCCCGTCGGGCAGACCGTTCGCCTGGTGCAAGTCTTTCGAGTTGACGCCACTTCGGCGACTTGCGTGTGGATGGGAATGAATTGATGATCATAAGGACAACACAGCACCCAGTCCCTGAGCGGAGACAATCTCCGACCCAGCCGGAACTCGAACCCGGGCCGTTAGGTACGACATTCTTTCGCGCTGACCACTCCGTTACCAGGGGCGGACATTTGTTGAATGACCAACTTGCAATGAACGGATGCTATTTCGGTTGTATAGTATCTCTTATATAATAATGGGAAATGACTTATTCTTTTCAGTTATTAATGTCAGCAGTAGCTTTTGTGGAGCTACATGAAATGTCTTTCAACTGTATTATATATGAGTTCCTTTACATATATTAGTTACACTTTTTATATGCTTTTATACATGTTCCTTGCTCCTAGCACAATTCGACTATTCACATAAATGTAGCACATTTACCGTAAATTATCAATCTGTGGTTAAAATTATCACATCCAATACGTACATTAATGGACGCGTCCTGGCATTATGCATCTGTGAAGAATAGGCTGTCATGTGCTAAATCAATATTAAGTAATATTTTGTAATACACTTTTTATACTTTACATAAATGTATGGGAAGTTCTTATATATATTATACCAAATTTTGTAGGTCTCTGAAGATAACGGATTAAGCTGTAGAAAAAGGTAAAGCAAATTAAAAATAACTGTGCAACTGATGACTGAATTTTATTCTGAAATATATATCTGTATTTGTCGTAAATTTCTATTGTACCTGGCTGGGTTTCCACATGAGTTTCCTTATTTAGAATAATTGCAATACAATGAATGGAATGGTTCCAGTTGGAATGGAACCCGACTGTCAATGAGAAGCTGGTGCACAGTTAACAGCTGTCTTCTCTGTTGTTGGGAAACGGAAAGCTGCTGAAGATGGTTGTATTGGGCGAAGTACCTACTGAGCGAGGAGGTGAAATAGTTTAAGATCTAGACTTTTATTTGGGAGAAGCGTAGTTCAAACTCCCGTCGGCTACCGAAATTTAGGTTTTCCATTGTTCTCACAAATCAGATAGTGCTACTACTCCACGAAAGACTGTCCTGCAAACTGCTTGTCCGTTTGATTGTGGATGAGGTGTCAGTGACAAGATTACCTTCAGTGGAGGGAAGAAGTACATCCCATTCCCCTTTCCAACATGAGTGACGGTCTGTCTGAATCTGACGATGAACGTAACCAATACGACACACTTCTCCCGTTGGAAAAGCTTCAACATATCGAGCCAGATTAAAGCAGGTGGAAGAGCTCAGGAGTCTAGTAAGAGTTCCTTGCTGGACTGTACGGCGAAGCAGTGTAGGCGTTTGGGAATTGCTGGCAACGGCTGGAACGGAAAAAATTGCTGTTAGTGTGTACGCCCAGCGGACTAATTTGACGTGGTGAGAAATCATACAAGTAACATGGGAAGGCACAAATTTCAACAACTTACAGATTGCAGCGCACGTCGCAACATTAAAAAAAATCCAAAACTTGAAACACAGTGTAAATGCTGCGGAGCTGACTAAAATACACTACTGGCCATTAAAACTGCTACACCAAGAAGAAATGCAGATCATAAACGGGTATTCATTGGACAAATATATTATACTAGAACTGACATGTGATTACATTTTCACACAATTTGGGTGCATAGATCCTGAGAAATCAGTACCCAAAACAACCACCTCTGGCCGTAATAACGGCCTTGACATGCCTGGGCATTGAGTCAAACAGAGCTTGCATGGCGTGTACAGGTACAGCTGCCCATGCAGCTTCAACACGATATCACAGTTCATCAAGATTAGTGACTGGCGTATTGTGACGAGCCAGTTGCTCGGCCACCATTGACCAGACGTTTTCAATTGGTGAGAGATCTGGAGAATGTGCTGGCCAAGGCAGCAGTCGAACATTTTCTGTATCCAGAAAGGCCCGTACAGGACCTGCAACATGCGGTCGTGCATTATCCTGCTGAAATGTAAGGTTTCGCAGGGATCAAATGAAGGGTAGAGCCACGGGTCGTAACACATCTGAAATGTAACGTCCACTGTTCAAAGTGCCGTCAATGCGATCAAGAGGTGACCGAGACGTGTAACCAATGGCGCCCCATACCATCACGCCGGGTGATACGCCAGTATGGCGATGACGAATACACGCTTCCAATGTGCGTTCACCGCGATGTCGCCAAGCACTGATGCGACCATCATGATGCTGTAAACAGAAACTAGATTCATCCGAAAAAATGACGTTTTGCCATTCGTGCACCCAGGTTCGTCGTTGAGTACACCATCGCAGGCGCTCCTGTCTGTGATGCAGCGTCAAGGATAACCGCAGCCATGGTCTCCGAACTGATAGTCCATGCTGCTGCAAACGTCGTCGAACTGTTCGTGCTAATGGTTGTTGTGTTGCAAACGTGCCCATCTGTTGATTCAGGGATCGAGACGTGGCTGCACGATCCGTTACAGCCATGCGGATAAGATGTCTGTCATCTCGACTGCTAGTGATAAAAGGCCGTTGGGATCCAGCACGGCGTTCCGTATTACCCTCCTGAGCCCACCGATTCCATATTCTGCTAACAGTCATTGGATCTCGACCAACGCGAGCAGCAATGTCGCTATACGATAAACCGCAATCGTGATAGGCTACAATCCGACCTTTATCAAAGTTGGAAACGTGATGGTACGCGTTTCTCCTCCTTACACGAGGCATCACAACAACGTTTCACCAGGCAACGCCGTTCAACTGCTGTTTGTGTATGAGAAATCGGTTGAAGACTTTCCTCATGTCAGCACGTTGTAGGTGTCGCCAACCTTGTGTGAATGCTCTGAAAAGTTAATCATTTGCATATCACAGCATGTTCTTCCTGTCGGTTAAATTTCGCGCCTGTAGCACGTCATCTTCGTGGTATAGCAACTTTAATAGCCAGTAGTGTACTTGACTTGGTTCAAAGTATAAGTAACTGTTAGTGATATAATCAGGATAAAACTGTTCACCAAAATCGAAAATACGTTGAAATGGACGTCGTTTTGCATTCACAGTAGTAGGAAAAGAAACATACTTACATGTAAATTCAGTCTACGTCGAGAATAATTTTAGAAGAACTGCTGTCAAGGAGCGATGAATGGTGATACTTTGTAATCCTATCGGCCACCAGACTCACGTGTACAAATAACACACAATCTCAGAGAGAACTGCATTTCACTGGTACGGATGTTCTGATGTCACGGCATTGCAGTTGGAGGGGATTATAGCCATGCAACATTAGAGTTAAAAATTAAAATTTCATAAAAGATGGAGAACGCAGCCTCTTGAGTGTTATTGTTGTTGCCGCCGCCGCCGCCGCCGACATTATCGTCGTGTCGTCGTAATCCTCGTCATCCTCAGACGAAAAATAGTCATCTCAGAAACAAGTAATTAAAGAGATCAGTGATAAAAAGTAAAGGACAAGAATGTTAAAATACTAGCAGTTAACAGCCACAGTGTTGGCAACAAAATTGGAAAACTCATCTCTCTGTAAGAAGATGCTGGGAACTGAGTGTAGGTTAAAATCTGAGATGGGAAGAAAACAAGTTTCTAATAATTCGTGGAATGTACACGGGATTGAAAGATTCCTGAGCGGTATTAATGATCATTCCACAAGCAGGAAAAGCTGTGAAAGTGCATTTGATCGACACTAAGTCGTGGGTCGTCTGAGACATGTCATTATATCGCAAAAGTCCAGCAAGCACTTTGCACTCCACGTGTCATTCTGTCACTTGCCATTTATTGTGAGCGACAACTCTCGGATAACAGGAGTCGCTGTGGACTGTTTCAGACTGGCTCTCCACGTGCTATTGTCACGTGCCATCTCTCGTGATCGACAACTCTCGGATAACAGGAGTCGACGTAGACAATCTCAGACTGGAACAAGAAATAGACAGGCAAAACAGTATGCCACACCACTAAACATTTTAACGCTGGATAACAACTGCCAGAACGTAACTGTTGATGGTGTACAGCAAGCAGCCACAAATTGGTTTTAGGTTACTTTTCCAAAAACTACCGTTAACGGTTTCGAGTTCATACAATTCATCATCAGATGGCTTTCGTGCTTTCGTCATTGCATATGATGTGTTGGTTTACAGGTCAGAAGCCGTAGGGTAATCAGTAATCATAGGTTACGATCTTTTTACCGCCAGTGTTCACGCCGTTCACATGGCTGTGAATGGTAAATCAGCCCTTGCAAACACGTAAGACAGTTCGCGTTGATACACCAACAAATCGGGCAACTTCATTCACGGTGTAGTCATGAGATTGTCCAGATAGTATAGCTCCTTTTTGTTACTCCGTTACGTCTCCACGTCGGCTCATCCTACTGTGATGATTCCATGAAATTGCCAGGTGTAGACTCATCATTTCACTGCCACCACTGACATCAGCAGTGGTACATCACATGACTGTCCAGTTCCAGTTCTGAACAATCTACAGTGCTCCGAAGTGACTAATGTGCTGTTTAAGGATTGACTACTACAGTTCCAGGCAAAAAAAAAAAAAAAAAAGCACGCAGAAGATATGAGCGGATGTCAATGTATCATCGTAGAGTACACATCATTACCAGGTATGTAAATTATTAGAGTTGCAATTACCTGTGGCTGGTAGACCGCCGCCAGAGGGCATTAGTGTTCGTGTTTAGTGTTGTTACCAGGCAGCTTTGTTAGCACCTGACAGAGTTTGAAACGGGCCTCACTATAGATTTCCGTTTGCCTGGCTGATCTAGTTTTGTGGAGTATTCTGATGCGGCAGTGGACCGATCTTATACTTCATGAAAACGAGAGGGCAAGCGTACTACTTGTCTAGGTTCAGCCGGCCGAAGTGGCCGAGCGGCTCTAGGCGCTACAGTCTGGAACCGCGCGGGTTCTAAGTTCTAGGGGACTGATGACCTCAGCAGTTAAGTCCCATAGTACTCAGAGCCATTTGAACCATTTGTGTAGGTTCCACTCGACCAGATCTGACCGCCACAGAGGAGGATCCCCGTACTGTTCAACAAGCACGCCTAACTCCCTCCACATCTGAGAACAAGTAATGGACGCCCTGCAACATTGTGTGTATCATCCTGCACCAGTGAACGGAAACTACCTGCAGCCGGACTCGTTTAATATCATCCCACGCGTATGCAGCCGTTAACACTACAACACAAACGGCTGCATATGGAGTGGATGGAGTGGTGTCGTAGCATGGAAGCACGGACTGCTGATGAGGATGTCCCATTATGATGAATCGTGGTTGGAAAAGTTTCCATTCTTCCAGTGTTCTGGAGAAGCACAGAGTGCTGGTAATGATTAAGTGAACTCTGACGGCACGACAGAACGTCACAAACTCCTGCATCCTCGTGTGCTACCTCTAACGCCACTATATCGTGGTGCAATTTTTCAACAGGACAATGCTTGTCCACACACAGCACGTGTCTCTGAAAACTGTTTGCGTGGTCAGCAACATCCCCAGACCTGTTCCCGACAGAACACGTGTGGGTCTATCTCGTATGTTAGCTCCGCCATATCAAGTACGAGTTACATCAGTTGCGGATCTCACGAGAGGATACAACGGATTTATGAGAGCCTTAACAACCGAATCAGTAGATGCATCCAGTCCAGAGTAGGCGCTACGTCATACTGATCCATGTGCTCGTATTTCCAAGTTCTTTATAAATTTTGCTCGATATTGTAAACACTGAAATAACATCACATACCGTCTCAACCGGTGAAGATCTTTTTTTTTTTTCTTTTAGGCAGTGTATTTCGCCCTCGTAGAGAGTACTTTATACTTCCACTCAAATGTTTATCTGCACTTACGTGTGTTCGAACCGAGGAATAGTCTCTGAAAACCGTAAGTCTTGGTCCTGGCGCCGTTCCGCTCCGCGCGTATTTGGAGCGCGACGCGGCATGCTGCGCTCGTAATTCGTGTCCGGAGAGGGAGGCGGAAAGGAGATGGGGGGGGGGGGGAGGGGGGACGTGAACGCAGTGCCAGCCACCAGGCACCACCCGCAGGGATTATTATTGACGTGCCGGCTGTATGAGTTATTGATCGCCGACCGTCTTCACGCAGGGACTCCGCGTACAATGCACTGCTTGCGTCCGTCTCAGTTTACCGAGCACTCAACTTTCGGCCAGGACTTTCCATGTGCTCGGAGCTCAAAAACTGGAAACAACAAGTACAATATTCTAAAGCAATCTCCAAACTTAATTCGCATTTATCCAGTTTTTCGACAATGATCTCCTGTACTGGCAAGCAGTTAGCACCACATCCCAGCACGCGGTTAACTGTTACACGTGGCTCCCTGTTTCATTAATTGAAGAATTTATGTTTTTCTTATCCTATCAACTGTATCCAACCTTACGCCGATACCCAGAGAATGCTGTATTCTGCTCTTAGTTCTTAGTTCAATTAGTTAGCTTTCTGTGAAATAAACATTTAGTGAGAATGAGCAGTTGTTATGGCTCTGAGCACTATGGGACTTAACATCTGAGGTCATCAGTCCCCTAGAACTTAGAACTACTTAAACCTAACTAACCTAAGGACATCACACACATCCATGCCCGAGACAGGATTCGAACCTGCGACCGCAGCGGTGGCGCGGTTCCAGACTGTAGCGCCTAGAACCACTCGGCCCTTTCCTTTCCAGAAGCATGGTTCGGTCCCCGCTCCACATCTTTCCAATCCCTCATCCTTTCCGAAATACATTCCACAACAACCAGCCTTGCCAGCTGCTAGCTCCCAACGATTTATTGCAGTGAAATGTTGTCTTTTTATAAAGACATTTTTTCGTATTCACAGTTATAACAATCTTTCACTTCAAATCTTTCATGTGCAACACTTAGCTTTAATCATTTTACGGCCGCGTTGGCCGTGCGGTTCTAGGCACTCCAGTCCGGAGCCGCGCTGCTGTTACGGTCGCAGGTTCGAATTCTGCCTCGGGCATGGATGTGTGTGATGTCCTTAGGTTAGTTAGGTTTAAGTAGTTCTAAGTTCTAGCCGACTGATGACCACAGCAGTTGAGTCCCATAGTGCTCAGCGCCATTTGGCCATCAATAATTTTAAAAACATATTTTCTTAATCTCAAATTTTGTTTTTAAAATACGAGGTGCGTTGGTCACGACTCTGAATGCCATAGCTACCTCCTAATTAGTTGATTGTTCTGGTATTAACCCGTCAGTGTGACTTACCTGTTACTATTGTTGTTTACAAGTGAGGTTTCAGAAAAATGGCTCTGAGCACTATGGGACTCAACTTCTGAGGCCATCAGTCCCCTAGAACTTAGAACTACTTAAACCTAACTAACCTAAGGACATCACACACATCCATGTCCGAGGCAGGATTCGAACCTGCGACTGTAGCGGTCGCGCGGTTCCAGACTGCAGCGCCTACAACCGCACGGCCACTCCGGCCGGCCAAGTGAGGTTTCAGATAGTGTGTGAGGATGAGGCGAGTGTTGATCGTAGAGAAGCTCGTAATGTATACGAACTTCAGTTTTGTAACAGGAGACATCCATTTCAACGCCCTTTAGCTACACATTACTTACACTGCTTGACAATTGCTAAAGAGACATTGTTGGACAGGAATAATCACAGGCAATAATGGATTACATGAAACAGAGTATACACGTTATAGAGGTGGAGTGATATATTTATAACGAGAATCGTACATATTTCACCACATGGGAAAGAAGGCTAACAGAGATAAATAACGTTCACGTTTGAGCCAGGTCAGACTCGAAACAGGAAGATCGATATCAGACTCTCAGTAAGGAATATGGCCTCCTTGGGCACCAATGCACAATTTGCATCTGTTATTCATTCTGGCTGTCAAACTGTTGGGCCGCGCGGGATTAGTCGAGCGGTCTGGGGGCTGCAGTCATAGTGCGGCTAGTCCCGGCGGAGGTTCGAGTCCTCCCTCGGGCATGGGTGTGTGTGTTTGTCCTTAGGATAATTTAGGTTAAGTAGTGTGTAAGCTTAGGGACTGATGATCTTAGCAGTTAAGTCCCATAAGATTTCACACACATTTGAACATTTGAAACTGTTGGGAGTCCATGAGAGATATTGTCCCACTCCTCTCTCAACGTGGCTGCAAGTTCTTGCACGGTTCGGGAATGGATGTTCATTAAGAAACACGCCTGCCAAGAGCATCCCAGGCATGCCCTGTAGGGTTTAAGTCTGGGGAGCACACAGGCCATTACATAGGTTTAGTATCTTCACTTCCCAGTGTGTCTGACATCTTAGCGGTCTGTGTGGTCGGACGTCGTACATAAAGTCGGGACCCAACATACCCCTAAACTGACGGACATGATCCAGAACAATCTCCCAGCAGTACCGCTGTGCTGTAACGGCACCTCACGCAGAGATATACAGCGGTGTTCGGCCAGTGTGCACAATACCTGTCCACATCATAGCGGCTAGGCCATACCGATGACGCTCATGAACATTATGTTCACCACACTAACAGGTAGCCAAAATCACTTGCCACAGTGAAGCGAGAATCGTCGGAGAGCATTACTCTGGACCACCGCTGCTGGCCTCAACCAACATGCTCTCTACACCAACGAAGTCTTTCTCGATGAAGGTGTGGTTGAAGTGGGCTACGTATCTATCCTCTTGCGGTATGATGACCTGTCTACAACCATCTGCATGCTTTCGCGTAGCATTACCACCGTCAGCGACCCATTTTAGTCGCGAGATGACACTTTCCGATACACCCATTACTGTGGCCACATTAGTGACAATTTAGCCGGGCTTCGAGCCGTCCAACTGCTCGTCCAGGATCGTAAACACTCAAATGATGTCTTGCAGACGTGTTTCTGTATCACACGGAATGTCACACTAATAGGTTCCATTACAACATTCGTCAAACGTGTAGTGCATGAACTGTCGAAGGCATACAGAGCGTTCGTGCCCAGGCTTCGCTGCAGTTACACATCCCACCCTCTACATTTACTTTTTCTATCGTTCGTCGGGTGTTATGTATTAATTGACAGTTGTTCCACAGAAAATGTCAAAGAGTGTATATATAAAGTGTAGCAAAAAAATCGCAGTATATGGTGTCTCACCTAAGAGTCGTCAGACGCATTTTCTCTGGTGTTTCAACAGATATCTGCAGTTTCGTTTTAGCAAGGTGCAGCTGGAGTCGGCCCAAAAAAAATGCTGCTCATCACGTCTTTTCAACCGACGCCCTACGTTAATGGAAAGCGTCAGTTTCTTTCCCATTACAGAGAAAATGACTTTTAAAGTGAAATTTAAGGTGCCTATTCGACAGAGCGCTTCCAAATTAGTCTAGTGCGATATTCGTTTCATCGATATGTACTAGCAGGGACAGTAAAACACGAAGAACAACCGGTACTCCAAATCAGTACTCTAGCAGCGACAATACCTCTCCGGCCCGCACAGTTATCGCCATGCAGAAGCGTTGCTTAGTCGCTGCTAGAGAAATCGTTATTCCTCATGTATTACTGTTCCTGTTAATACATATCGATAAAACCAATAACGCATTAGGATAATTTGGGACCACTCTATCGAATTCCGATTTAAAAATAATTTTCTTTGTGATGTGACACAAACCGACGCTTTCCGTCGCTGGGTGTCGTATGCAAGACGTAATGAGCAGGATTTGTTTGAATTGACTCCAGTTATACGTTGCAAAAACATCTCCTGAAAATACCACAGAAAATGCGCCTGACGACCTGTAGAAGAACGCAAAATTCTAAGAAAGAAACTCGCCCCGAAAAGTACAATAGGTGGATACAATCACAGTCCCCTAAAACAACCGAAGAAGTATCGAATCTCGCGGCAGACATAAGAAAAAGAAGACTGAAATTTTATAGGCATATTCAACAGATTATCGACAAGAAAACCTACCACAAAATTGCAACGTACATCGAACAACTCAAAACCATGATCTTGTTCCAGCAGGTATAAAAAAAAAAGATTTAGAAAATGTCCGTGTAAGTCCATCAGACATTGCCAATAGACGCTCGTACAGACAAAAAATTAGCAAATCGGAAGTATAGGCAGAGAGTGAAGTTGCCACCAAACCACGGATAAAGTAGACTGAAGAAAGAAAAAGAATCCACGAAGAAAAAATCAGACTGAAACATAACAGCTTTGAGTGATCCATAGGGTCCAATTCCAACTAAAATTGGTGTTTGTTGCACACGCGCACTGGTGTTAGTTGGAAAGTCGGAACAGCAATTGGATTGTGAGAAACTACACGAGACTGCTGTTAGAACTCACTAACATTTCTTTCTCCGGGAAATATTGAGGCTTTAGTGAATTGTAGTAATATTCAAAAATCTGTACTCCTGTTAATCAGTCTACTTAAGTGGGGCAGCTGGCCATCACTTGCGGATCATCCGAACACAATACAGCTTGCTGTGCTCGGCAACTTTTTGTTCTGGCGAGATTCAGCCCCGGCTCATTTCGATAGTGATTCGCGGGTACAGTGAACTAGCATCTTTGGAGAACGTTGATTGGTCGAGTAGAACCTGTTTCGTAGCCAATGCGTTCACCTGCATTGTTTCCGTTTGGTGCATGTCGAGAATGTCCTGGTTTACATCATTTAAACTGCCATGAAAGATAAGCTTATTCACTGAAGAGATAACGTATTTCACTAAATAAAACATAATCCTTTCATGCTCGACAGTATTGGATGTCATTACTGGGATGGTATCTAACTTGTAATGAAGTGCAAGGCATACTATTTCAGTACCTGTTGTACATTTATCTGTAAATATTTTTAATGAAGTTTGAGGACAACTGATCACTCTTAGAACCTTACGAATGGCTCATGCTCATAAGTAGCGAATAAAGAGTTGAAAGGAATATGTTCCTTAATAAAAGATGAACTCTGTATGTGACTTACCATTCTCGAAACTTTTTTTCAGTGAACATCTTCTGTCGACATAATTCTTCCAGCGGCATTGTCAGAAGAAAAACTAAGCCTGGGAGACAAGCTAAGTTTGCCACACAGTACGTAAGACACTAAACTGAATTACTAGCAGCGATATTCAAATCTCGATATCCCAAATTAGCATCCCGTAAGATATCAACAAATGAAAATACGCAATTTTTAACTTCCTGATACCTATGTCAACAAATATAGCAATCGTTCATTTGGTTAGAGTAGCTAAGTTTAAACCTTTTAAAGGTCTTCAGTTGTTTTTCCACTTTCATAAATATGTAGCCGGTACACGAAGCAAGATAAAATTCACAGTTTAATTTTCATGCAGTCCCACTCGTCAGAAGCAACTGACCAAATAGCATACATTTAAGATGGACCTTATTATCTTGGCGTTCACCTCGGTACATCCTTGGCATTTATAACACTGCATTAATGCAGCCAGCGGAAATCTTGTAAAGGCTAATAACGCCTTTGCAAATACAATCCGTGACATCTCTCATGAAGTCCTTCAGTACAAGTACTGGTGAAAACTGAACAAGGTTCTGGGATTAACCTTTCCTCACACATCAACGAGAGAACATTTTATGCTACATCTCATAGGATCAAGAGCGTATTGGTTGCCTACTATTTAAAAGTTTATTGTTGCTAATAGATGTAAATTCCTTGTCACGTCCACCGCCTGTAACTAACTCTCTTTGTTTAAAGTAGATGCAAATATCCCAGCGAATATATGGGAACGTTTCTTGAAATGTAGTTTGGTTCAGCAAAAGTCACTATCCTTGCACAGCTCCATAGGGATCAGACCTGTACTTCAGATTATGCGCTGTCACCGATAAATCAAAAACATACTCCGTTTATAGTAAGGAGCTGACTTACTAAGAGAAAGTGTTTGTCCATGTCCACAACCATTTTAAGTAATTCAACGAAAGGCCATCAAAAGCGTCAACTATTTCCAGATTCGTTTTGAAGCAGTTCAACTGGATTATATATGTACTTTAATTCTACACGGGTCATTCAGGGGTTTAGATTCTTCTGCTATGAAGAGAAATAGGTCGAGGCACAGTCGTGTTCCCGATATGTAAGGTGTATAATCATTAATGGCGTACAGTTGAAAGTACTTGATGCTAGACGCAAAAGAGCATCAGTAAACATAGGTTCGAAAATGAACCGTTTGCGAGAAAAATGCAACTTTGTGGTTACCAGCCATTATCGACGTGATTCTGTGTGAATTCAGTACACCAGTCCGTGATGTTTTTGTTTACATTTTAGAGACGTGGAGCTGTAAACAGAATGGATAAGACAGTACTGTACACAGTGTTATTCTTGCAGTTGTTTGCGGAGTAGCAATTGAACTGTACGAATGTTGATGGTAACATGGAACATTACGGTAACGAGGAGTATGCG
This sequence comes from Schistocerca piceifrons, assembly GCF_021461385.2. NCBI lineage: Eukaryota > Metazoa > Arthropoda > Insecta > Orthoptera > Acrididae > Schistocerca > Schistocerca piceifrons. Next base: position 125,883,458 of record NC_060149.1, read on the forward strand.
TGTATCCGTTTTTATGTATGGTAGGGCTAATGATTGTGCACGGGAGGCTGCACGCTTGTACCAAAGAGGTGCATCAGCACATCCGAGAAAGTGGGATCTTTGCACATGTAGCGGGACTGCATAGGCATACACGAATTACACCTGTGCTTTGCCCGCCCCCGGTAGCTGAGTTGTGCCGGCACGGTAGCCCAGCGTGTTCGGTCAGAGGGCTGCTCACCCTCTGTAATAATAATAAAAAAACCTGAGTAAAGGAATCAACGATCAACCTGAACGGATGTCTTGTGACGTAAAGTGGTCAGCGCGACAGAATGTCAATTCTCAGGGTCCGGGTTCGAGAATTTTTTGCTTGTAGTGTCGTGTACTTTCAACTGTATGCGTTTACGCCATTAATTATGATACACCCTGTATACTAAACGTCACATAAAATGAAACTTTTTCCCACGTATCATTCTCTTTCCACGTACTCTGCAACGGTTCCTGCTTGCCTTCGTAGCCTCACATAATCTGAAGACGAAACAAGTCGCATTCCTGGATCTCTCAATCAAATATGCGGAGAGTCATACCATCAGTTATTAGTTCCGATACGGTCTGAATAATTCTCTCTTTGTACGGGTTATATTGAAGACTAACTAAACTAACTGTAACTTCTCTACTTCTTTTTCAGATTGCAACACCAAAATGCTCATCCATGGCTACAAGAATTTAGCTAAAATGGAAGACTCCAGTTTAAACCGGATGGACCCATACCAACGTGGAGCCTCGGATCTCAGTAAGTACTTCTCCCTTAGTGCAAAATTTTCTTCGCTTTAGGCTTTATAAAGACTAAAAATTGTGTACCTATAAAAAGCATCGGTTATATGTTTTGAATGTAGATGATCTGAAACAACTACTATAAGCAGAAAAATTAAAGCTAATTATTATCAAGGAAATATTACTTAGATACTATTCTAGCGAGCTGTCACATTCGTATTGCTGTGAGACAATAGGAATAGTTACTGTTACGTAGCCGTCTTTGAGTTCAACAAAACCACAACCCCTTTGTTTACTTTCCACAAAATGCGCCCACATTTTCTAAGTTATTATACCAACTTTTCTGTTCGAAAAGCGAAGAGTTCTGACTGCGTTGTCAACCAGTTCGCCCCCATTTTGACACCATCGTCGATGTGTTTTTTACACAGTATCTGCTTGAACATTAATAACAGTTGAGTCAGTTCCTCCAAGACGTCAGCTGTGTGATGGATGCACTTAAACTTCCCTCCTGCAAGACAGTAGCAGTTCTAGTGTGCGAACATGTGCAGTGAACAAGTTACCTTCACTAGCATTCCTTACTGTTTATGCTGAACAATCTGATGTAGTTTCTGTTACGTCTCATAGTAGACAACTGCAACGTCAGCATTTGTAGCGTGTTCTGGAATTAGAAACCTGGCGACAGTTGAGCTTTTAGCGGTGACCTTTTTTTACGATGCAGGCGTTTGTGTAGGACGGGAGGAATTTCATTTATTGTTGCGTACTCTCAGTTCTGTGGTGAGTGAAGTACCGTCGTTTGCCACATATCTGCTTCATCACAATACGACTATTTGTGAAATTTATTTTAATTTTTTTTATACTTTTGACAAAATTAGCTGTAAATTGTCTATTTCTTGTTGAATACGTAAGTTAACGACAAACGTATTTCGGCATATGTGCCATTATCAAATGTTCTTATTGACATCATATTTATATGTCATGTTATTCAACGTTCATGTAATAGTACTATGAATTTCATTTTATATTATACTTACGTCTAGTTGGAGTGACGTCCATAAGTCATCCTGGAACGTAAGTTCTTTTATGCACTATGTTGACAACACAGATCACTTTCTATAGAAGAATAAAAATGTCATATTATGATCTAACGCAAGCTGTGAGCCCAGTGGAGAAGAAGTTATTTTTATTTCTTCCTGTTTGCTTTTCGGATAACGATCATAGTTTATTATGCACCTTTCTTTTAAAGTGTAAGTCCATAGGGTACATTATCCTAGTAGATAGTGTCGGAAGCTCCATGTGGCTTTTCGCGGATGATGCCGTAGTATACAGAGAAGTTGCAGCATTGGAAAATTGCAGCGAAATGCAGGAAGATCTGCAGCGGATAGGCACTTGGTGCAGGGAGTGGCAACTGATCCTTAACATATACAAATGTAATATATTGCTAATACATAGAAAGGAGGATCCTTTATTGTAAGATTATATGATAGCGGAAACAACACTGGTAGCAGTTACTTCTGTAAAATATCTGGGAGTATGCATGCGGAACGATTTGAAGTGGAATGATCACATAAAATTAATTGTTGGTAAGGCGGGTACCAGGTTGAGATTCATTGGGAGAATCCTTAGAAAATGTAGTCCATCAACAAAGGAGGTGGCTTACAAAACACTCGTTCGACCTACACTTGAGTATTGCTCATCAGTGTGGGATCCGTACCAGGTAGGGTTGACAGAGGAGATAGAGAAGATCCAAAGAAGAGCGGCGCGTTTCGTCACATGGTTATTTGGTAAGCGTGATAGCGTTACGGAGATGTTTAGCAAACTCAAGTGGCAGACTCTGCAAGAGAGGCGCTCTGCATCGCGGTGTAGCTTGCTGTCCAGGTTTCGAGAGGGTGCGTTTCTGGATGAGGTATCGAATATATTGCTTCCTCCTACTTATACCTCTCGAGAAGATCACGAATGTAAAATTAGAGAGATTCGATCGCACACGGAAGCTTTCCGGCAGTCGGTCTTCCCGCGAACCATACGCGACTGGAACAGGAAAGGGAGGTAATGACAGTGGTACGTAAAGTACCCTCCGCCACACACCGTTGGGTGGCTTGCGGAGTATAAATGTAGATGTAGATGTACTCCTCTTTTCCCTCTGTTTGGCGAAATAAAGAAGCTGAGGACGCTTGTAATCGAAAAAGAAGGTAATCATAACTTTCCACGTTAGCGGCAGTAGATAATCACCTTTCTTGATCGGTTAACTCTCCCGTTTACTACGTGGCTCAAAATCGCAGTATAAGATATGTCAACCTGCAGACAGTAGGGGACAGAAACAACTTACATTTCTTGACTTGCCACACCAACTGAGGTTCCGTCTCTAATGACCTCAATGTCGACGGGACGTTAAACCCTAATCTCCCTTCCATTTTACCAAGTGAGGTGGGACTGTTTTTAGAACGGTCAAGAGAAGATAAACACAAATTCCATCTAGCCCAACCTTGAATTTTTTTGTACCCAGAAATACGAGGGCTGCCCAGAAAGTAAGTTACGATTGATCGCGAAATGAAAATCATAGTGAAAATCAAAAATGTTTCATTTGTAACAGTTAGCTACACCTTTCAGCTACTTCTCTACGTAGTCGCCGTTCTGACTCACATTCGTCGTAGCGTTGTACCAACTTTCCAATACCCTCATCATAGAAGGCAGCCGCCAGTGCTTTCCGCAAATTCTCTACGCCGGCCTAAAGCTCGTTGTCTGTGCCAAAATGTTGTCTTCATAGCCAGCGGTTCGTTTGAGCAGAGATGAAACTCAGTGGGAGACAATTACGGGCTGTATTGTGGGTAACCAAACATTTCCAATAGAAACGATGCAGGAACATCTTTATTGCCCCTGCAGAATGAGGCTGAGAATTGTCTTGAAGAAGAAACCGCATGACAGTTATGTAATGTTGGTTGCATAGCTTCAGGGGAAAATTCTCACCAGGCCCTCGTACTTGGCGGGAGACACTATTTTCTATAACATCTTTACGCGCTCACTAAGAGCTCAGGAATGAAAAGAGCGACATAATTCTACCTAGAGTCATACTAGAGACACTGCCCAACACATCTTTGCAAAGCTTTATCGGATTTTCATAGTCGTTTCCATTTCGCGACCAATCGTAACTTACTTTCTGGACAGCCCTCGTAACTTAAGGCATATATTACAGTATCTGCTTAAAAAAGACTCAATCAGTTTCAGCTCTCATTTTTGCCCAGCTGAGTTTTGCTTCCTCTTTAATGGTCCAAATAGAGACGAGATTATTAATTCTAATCATTCTCATTTCATTATTCCAAAAGTGGTTTAATTTTCAATACTATAAGCAGTTTTTGACACTGATACTTATTCAATCACGACTTAGCTAAGGAAACGGATGAATCACAATGGAGAACGTTCTTCTATTGGCGCCTGTAAAACCATTCAGCCATGCATTAACATGACACATAATGATGCATCACTCCCGTTAAGACGCCAGTATCTTTTGAAACACATCCGTTAAGCCACTGTAGCACTTGTAATCACGAAATGCAAATGTTCTTCTTTCAATGGATATTCAGTATTAAATTTCTGGTTCACCAACGTACCCAGTATTCAGCAAGCTAATTCTACTCTATTCTACTTCTTCCTTCACATATTTGGTACGCTTACCAGCTTACCACTAACCTAATTTCCAACAGATTACCTTGTGCGACGCTCGTTTGACATACTTGCCATTTTTCTCATAATTAAAAGTTTTATCAGCTGTTTTTGTGCCTTTACTTCCAAATATCGAAATTTGTTCTTACTCTTTACCCCGAATAACAGGAAAACAGGTAATGTGTGAATGCAGACAGCTAATATTACTCAGACTTCAGTTCACCTACGTAAAACAGTTATTTTTATGATTTTACACAGCGATGTGAAAACAACTATATCATGATCACGGCGATGCTCCGTTGATGGAGTTATTTTTACATAAATGTGAAACAGTAAACTTTATTGCCAGTGGTGTGGGAATGTCAGTGGTCCATCCCAAATTGTTACACAAAAGTTGCCTCCTCCGTATGAGCAAATCGGTATGACATTTCTTGCTAGTAGCCTTATAATAAGGTTTTCATTCTTCTCTCTATTAGCTTGCGCATAGTTAATACCTCGAATAGCTATTTAGTTACCGTTAGACCACCTCGTTACCTGGATGTTCAGTTACACATGGTCACTTATAATTTTGTTTTATGTCGATAATCAAATTACCTACACTACAGATTATCGTGAATCCTACGACAAATCGTCGAAGTGCACTAAATACCATTCTCCTCATTTCCTCAGACACAGAAACTAAAACATGCTGTGGTTCGTCTCACTACTGTGCTCAAGCGATCGATACGACGCCGCCCACCCTCGCATCTACAGGGTGATACAAAATGTTACGGCCAAACTTTCAGGAAACATTCCTCACACACAAAGAAAGAAAATATGTTATTTGGACATGTGTCCGGAAACGCTTACTTTCCATGTTAGAGCTCATTTTATTACTTCTATTCAAATCACATTAATCATGGAATGGAAACACACAGCAACAGAACGTACCAGCGTGACTTCAAACACTTTGTTACAGGAAATGTTCAAAACGTCCTCCGTTAGCGAGGATAAATGCATCCACCCTCCGTCGCATGGAATCCCTGATGCGCTGATGCAGCCCTGGAGAATGGCTTACTGTATCACAGCCGTCCACAATACGAGCACGAAGGGTCTCTACATTTGGTACCGGGGTTGCGTAGAAAAGAGCTTTCAAATGCCCCCATAAATGAAAGTCAAGAGGGTTGAGGTCAGGAGAGCGTGGAGGTCATGGAATTAGTCCGCCTCTACCAATCCATGGGTCACCGAATCTGTTGTTGAGAAGCGTACGAACACTTCGACTGAAATGTGCAGGAGCTCCATCGTGCATGAACCACATGTTGTGTCGTACTTGTAAAGGCACATGTTCTAGCAGCACAGGTAGAGTATCTCGTATGAAACCATGATAACGTGCTCCATTGAGCGTAGGTGGAAGAACATGGGGCCCAATCAAGACATCGCCGACAATGCCTGCCCAAACGTTTACAGAAAATCTGTGTTGATGGCGTGATTGCACAATTGCGTGCGGATTCTCGTCAGCCCACACATGTTCATTGTGAAAATTTACAATTTGATCACGTTGGAATGAAGCCTCATCCGTAAAGAGAACATTTGCACTGAAATGAGGATTGACACATTGTTGGATGAACCGTTCGCAGAAGTGTACCCGTGGAGGCCAATCAGCTGCTGATAGTGCCTGCAAGAGCTGTACATGGTACGGAAACAACTGGTTCTCCCGTAGCACTCTCCATACAGTGACGTGGTCAACGTTACCCTGTACAGCAGCAACTTCTCTGACGCTGACATTAGGGTTATCGTCAACTGCACGAAGAATTGCCTCGTCCATTGCAGTTGTCCTCGTCGTTCTAGGTCTTCCCCAGTCGCGAGTCATAGGTTGGAATGTTCCGTGCTCCCTAAGACGCCGATCAGTTGCTTCGAACGTCTTCCTGTCGGGACACCTTCGTTCTGGAAATCTGTCTCGATACAAACATACCGCGCCACGGCTATTGCCCCTTGCTAATCCATACATCAAATGGGCATCTGCCAACTCCGCATTTGTAAACATTGCACTGATTGCAAAACCACGTTCGTGATGAACAATAACCTGTTGATGCTACGTACTGGTGTGCTTGATGCTAGTACTGTAGAGCAATGAGTCGCATGTAAACACAAGCACCGAAGTCAACATTACCTTCCTTCAATTGGGCCAACTGGCGGTGAATCGAGGAAGTACAGTACATACTGACGAAACTAAAATGAGCTCTAACATGGAAAAAAGCGTTTCCGGACACATGTCCACATAACATCTTTTCTTTATTTGTGTGTGAGGAATGTTTCCTGAAAGTTTGGCCGTACCTTTTTGTAACACCCTGTATATGATTGTACACTACCTGTGCACTGTTCTCATAGCAAGCAGCGCAACTGCAGCCGTTTTAAGACGATATAGCAGAAATATTCACGTCTCATCTGGAATTTGGCTGCTATTTATGACTGCTGCTGGTCACATTCTGAAGTTGCATATAATTACATTAAAACAGCATCTTCTATCACATGGCCTGAAATATGCGATATTGTAATAGGCCCACATGTCAGCAGAAACTCTTCTAACGTCCACTTACTTGGTAGCTATGCACCCGAAACGTCTCTTTCCTCTTTTAACTCTATGGAAATTATGTTTTAACACTGATATTTTCTATATACTTGAAGATGATAGAAACGGTTTGGCTCTGTCTCTCAGTGTAGTTGTACATTATAAGCTATTGTGTTTTATACTATCCAGACTAAATAATATATTATTGTCATTCTTATTGTAAATGACTGTGGAACTATGCTGTACAAAATGAATAGTTTTGTATTTTCATTCTTGCTATTTCGATTACTATCCTCTTCTCTGTATGAGCTTTGGCTGCAAGTAATATAATGTGGAAACTTAAGGCGTTGTTTCTTTCCTTACGACAGTTTGGGGCACAATGATGAAGGGCGGAGTTGACAGCCACGGCGAAACGGCTTCGCATCCAGCAGACTACCACTCAGGTAACTATATAGTTAATATAACGCTCATAGAGTGCTTTCTGTAGTTAAAAGCCTCGCAAACAATCAACTTGCAATTGTCGAAGTACTTGAAACTTCTTGGGATGGATGAGTCTGGCAGATTGTTACAATAGAGGAAAGCAAAGCAATAAAAGCCACTGTCACCGTTCACAGCAGCGTGTTTGGAGTGACGTCATCACGATTTATACACACATGAGATATAAAGATTTTGAATATTCGTGTGCCTTACAAATCTTTCATAGGTTGTAATAGCTATGTAGAACGTGCTGTGCATTCGGATGATGTAATTTTATTTTTTCATTCTCTCGACAATTATTGCTTATTACAGGTAGAGAGGTACCCACCGTTTTCACCTAAATATCTTTGACTCTTTAAAGATACTTGTTGTAACCCCTCTTCGCCTGGACGAATAGTGACCAGTGACTAATGAAACAGACTTAATCCGAGCGAGGTGGCGCAGTGGTTAATTCATTGAACTCGCGTTCTGGAGGACAACCGTTCAAATCCGCGTCCGACCATTCAGATTTAGTCTTCCCATATCGCTCCAAGCAAATTCCGGGACGGTTCCTTTAAAAGGGCAGGGACGATTTCCTTCCCCATCCTTCGAGCAATCGGTGCTTGTGCTCCATCTCTAATGACCTCAATGTCGACGGGACCTTAAAACCCTAATCGTCCTCCTTTTAATTTCGTTTATTGCCGAGATACAGGCATCAACTTCGTTTTCCTAAACGGAAATCCATTTTGCACCGGAATGGACGTTCTGTAAGAGAAGATAATATTAGAATAGCGAAATAAGTTGTAGTTGGCTTGTCCAGCATCTGTCACAGAAACTATTGGTTCTACTATGGTGTCTAACGTGCTTTGACTTACGAAGCATCTAAACGTTCTGTACTTCGGATAATACCATTTATGAGCGTTATGGGGAACCAGCTCACGAAAAGAATAAATGCCCCAGGACAATATGCCCAGTTTTCTGTATTTCCTGAAATAAAAGAAGGAAAATATAAACCGCAAAATGAATGGATTGTGATACTTAAAATACCCTGTGTAACGGATATAAGTCCAGATATTTTTACAAGTGGTTCCTGTTGTTCCTCTGCATTGAACAGTCTTCCCGCAAACGTGTCAGAAATGTTACGACCTGTTGTTTTCTGCACAGTCGTAACTGCACCGCTAAGTGGACTACGCCTGTCAGAATAGACGAACCGTTTTGCGTCCTCATATTCAAACGCAGCACCTGACCTGCTGCCCAGGGGAAAATAAGCATTAATGGCTCTCTCTAGCCACATGTACTTGGAGGTACTACCCAACCTAGAAACATACGACCTGTAATTGCTATAATTATTAGCCTGTAAATATCTTAAATACTGATAAAACGTTTTTCACTACACTGTTGTCAGTCACCAGTAGGAATATCGTCCGCCCCGATATCTGAGTGGTCAGCGTGACGGATTGCCGTCCTACGGGCCCGGGTTCGATTCCCGGCTGGGTCGTGCATTTTCTCCGCTCAGGGACTCGGTGTTGTGCTGTCTTCATCATCATTTCATCCCCATCCGGCACGCAGGTTGCCCAATGTGGCGTCGAATGTAATAAGACCTGCACCGAGGCGGCCGGACCTGCCCCGTAAGGGGCCTCCCGGCAAATGACGCCAAACGCTCATTTATTGATTTAGTAGGAATATCCGCACTTATACCCATTACACCCTGTATCTAACTGAACAGAAGCAGTTCAGAGAGTTTGTTGCAGTAAACCGGCATTTCAGCCCAAGAACGAACTGGCGATACTCCACGGAAATACGCGAAGAACATATCCTCATTTAAATAATTGCGGGTTAGATAGTGTGCTGCAAAATTTAAAACAGCTCCGTGTGTGCTTAGGGAGAGACAAATATTAGACGTAGACATTCAAGTTAATAACACACCTGAATTGACATCCAGCACTGTCAACGAGAAGAAGATAGTGGATGTTGTTACTCATATAATGTAGATTTAATCCGAGAGCACAAACTCTTTGACTAGATCCTCGGTAAAATCATGAAATCAATGATAAAATGCTCTGGTTGTCTGTATTAAAAGACCTGTTTAATGTTAAAACAACTTTGAAACATCTAATACGTGTGAAACATTACATGGGAAATTTAATAATAGTCTCAGTTCTGGAATCAACAGATTCACTCACATGCAATTAACTTTCCGCTCAGCGTAGAATAGCTTAAGACTTAATTCGGGAAGTTTGCAAAAAAGATAGGAAGAATTTTAATTGGAACGGCTTTACAATTAATTCGTAGTGGCGTTTCACCACATAAAACCGTAGTCAAATAGATACTCTCGCCGACCGGTATGGCCGAGCGGTTCTAGGCGCTTCAGTCTGGAACCGCGCGACCGCTACGGTCGCAGGTTCGAATCCTGCCTCGGGCATGGATGTTTGTGATGTCCTTAGGTTAGTTAGGTTTAAGTAGTTCTAAGTTCTAGGGGACTGATGACCTCAGATGTTAAGTCCCATAGTGCTCAGAGCTATTTGAACCATTTAGATACTCTCATACCAATTATCTGTCGTTCAGTCGTTATGAACGGCATACATGTATCCGATGCACGATGTGACGGCTCTGCCTGAGCTACGAAAGTCGTTGAAGAACAGGACTATGATGTGATCTGTCTGCAGGAATCGTACTCAGTGCAACGAAGGATCCTTAGCATGCCTACAGCAGCTGCGATGATAACGAAAGACAAATATCGAATGGTGACAGTAATAGCACGCAAAAGGAGGTTAAAAGTAGATAAAATTACTAAGCTGTGAGGTGAGTACATCGTAGTTGTAGAAGATGCTACTGAAAAAATCGAGAGGTTTATTATTAGAATAGCAAACACCCATACAGACGTTGGCTTAGAACTTACAAAACTGTGAAGTTCCTTCAGTAGAGACAACTAGCGACCATAGTTGATTAATATACTGCCTATCTAGGAAAATATAGAAAAAAATGGCATTGATTTCTCAGAGGTAAGAATAATTATACAAGCAAACTGCAAGTTTATTACCCTGAATGCGAATCCCTACTCTTACGAATGCTGCGAGATATAGTTGTCATAAAACACCGAAAAGTCAATAGAAAAACTTCTGGCTGTGAAGAAACAACATTATACAATACAGATCACACCTTGGTGACAGGCACTAATAGAGATTAGTAGGCAAGCTGAAAGGCGAGAAGCATATATCAAGAAAGCCTTCATGACAGAAACCTGATTGTGATGCAATTCAGGCAGTTGCGAGCGGTGTAAATCAGAGATAAGGTCTGCCATACGAACTAGTCAATAGAGAGGTTCTATCGTGGAAAACTCGCAGCGTATCGATGGGTGTGCCCCATACACTATCATCAAGAAAATTGGGTACCATGTTATCGTCTCCACAATCCAAATAGTGGGCCGAGTGACAAGTAGCTGCAAAGAGTCCAGATGATAAAGTGAAGGATGACACTTAAAATCACAAACAATTGAGACAAAACCTCACTGCGCCTCGTGACAATTCAGTAGCTATATTGACGTAAATGGATATAGAGATGGGAGAGGTCACGTCTAAAACGGAAAAGGACAGAATTCCAAGTCCAAATGGCATGCCAGTGGAGCGATACAATTTACATGAGCCGATTTAACAATGAATGCATGATCCAGGCACGTGACGCTGCCAAGTCCGCCTTCAACAGTTAGCAAACGTACTACAGAGGGATGCCCCCCATGCTTCTGTATGCGGTTCCTAATTCTTGGATGCCAACTTAGAACTTGTGGATATACTATAAAACACCACCTGTTAAGTCATCCCACGTGGACGACTTGTTACTTCTAGTGCACGGCAGCAGTCGAGGTTCGATAGGAAATACAAGGAGTACTCAATGTTTTAATCAACACTTCCAAAAAATAAAGTTCCGTACCTAATTTGTTTGCGAGTAGATCACTGTAGTCCTGGTATACATTTAAATCCCAGTGCCACAGCTCGTAGCGCACCGAAGGAAGAGCCAGTACCAAGTGTCGCACCTCATTGAGTATAGCGCAATTATTTTTTTTCAGCAGCAGTGAAAAGTCGTAGCTGTGTCGGGTCGAGCCAAGTGACTTCTTTACCTGATACGAGTCTTTATCTAGAAAAATACACTCCTGGAAATGGAAAAAAGAACACATTGACACCGGTGTGTCAGACCCACCATACTTGCTCCGGACACTGCGAGAGGGCTGTACAAGCAATGATCACACGCACGGCACAGCGGACACACCAGGAACCGCGGTGTTGGCCGTCGAATGGCGCTAGCTGCGCAGCATTTGTGCACCGCCGCCGTCAGTGTCAGCCAGTTTGCCGTGGCATACGGAGCTCCATCGCAGTCTTTAACACTGGTAGCATGCCGCGACAGCGTGGACGTGAACCGTATGTGCAGTTGACGGACTTTGAGCGAGGGCGTATAGTGGGCATGCGGGAGGCCGGGTGGACGTACCGCCGAATTGCTCAACATGTGGGGCGTGAGGTCTCCACAGTACATCGATGTTGTCGCCAGTGGTCGGCGGAAGGTGCACGTGCCCGTCGACCTGGGACCGGACCGCAGCGACGCACGGATGCACGCCAAGACCGTAGGATCCTACGCAGTGCCGTAGGGGACCGCACCGCCACTTCCCAGCAAATTAGGGACACTGTTGCTCCTGGGGTATCGGTGAGGACCATTCGCAACCGTCTCCATGAAGCTGGGCTACGGTCCCGCACACCGTTAGGCCGTCTTCCGCTCACGCCCTAACATCGTGCAGCCCGCCTCCAGTGGTGTCGCGACAGGCGTGAATGGAGGGACGAATGGAGACGTGTCGTCTTCAGCGATGAGAGTCGCTTCTGCCTTGGTGCCAATGATGGTCGTATGCGTGTTTGGCGCCGTGCAGGTGAGCGCCACAATCAGGACTGCATACGACCGAGGCACACAGGGCCAACACCCGGCATCATGGTGTGGGGAGCGATCTCCTACACTGGCCGTACACCACTGGTGATCATCGAGGGGACACTGAATAGTGCACGGTACATCCAAACCGTCATCGAACCCATGGTTCTACCATTCCTAGACCGGCAAGGGAATTTGCTGTTCCAACAGGACAATGCACGTCCGCATGTATCCCGTGCCACCCAACGTGCTCTAGAAGGTGTAAGTCAACTACCCTGGCCAGCAAGATATCCGGATCTGTCCCCCATTGAGCATGTTTGGGACTGGATGAAGCGTCGTCTCACGCGGTCTGCACGTCCAGCACGAACGCTGGTCCAACTGAGGCGCCAGGTGGAAATGGCATGGCAAGCCGTTTCACAGGACTACATCCAGCATCTCTACGATCGTCTCCATGGGAGAATAGTAGCCTGCATTGCTGCGAAAGGTGGATATACACTGTACTAGTGCCGACATTGTGCATGCTCTGTTGCCTGTGTCTATGTGCCTGTGGTTCTGTCAGTGTGATCATGTGATGTATCTGACCCCAGGAATGTATCAATAAAGTTTCCCCTTCCTGGGACAATGAATTCACGGTGTTCTTATTTCAATTTCCAGGAGTGTAATTTTGTCTATTAGGAAGATTCGTTACAAAATAACGTATAGCCTGTTACTTTGGGGAAAGCGTTGTAACATGAGGATGCCGTGCGCAGATTCGTGGTTTGGGCGGACCTTGGTGCTTGGTCCCAATTTGAGCTAAGAACATGGGTGAAAAGTTCTTGATTTAGCGCGGACGAGTGGCCCCTTATAGAGCCATTCAAACATCTGTCTTACTGTAACTCTTTCAAGCAATATTTGAACGACGAACCGGAGTTGGGAATGGTGCACCGTTCGGGTTTTTCGTGAAAAAAACACGGTTTTCGTTAGGTTTTTTTTACGTGTGCCGCTTATATTTTTCAAGCATTTGCGAATCGGTTCAAATTTTATAAGAAGATAGATAAATACATGTAATTAATGATCGCCCTGTTTTGTGAAAGCTTTATCCGTTGCCACGATATAAGCAACATGATTCTAAATACAATAAAAAATTCTATACCGGATGAGTGAACAAAGCTATGGTGGTCTAATATCAAAATAATGGTAGAGCGAATGTTTGGAACCAGGATAAAAATGCTCCTATTATAGCACAAAAAAGGTGAATACGTCCTGGGCAGAGTTAGGGATGCAAAAGAAGGGAACTAGCTTTCCGACTTAGTCTGGCAACTTCAAAGACAACGTCTTGACACATTCACGCATTATTATGCAGTTAACCCTACTTCCCCAGGGCAGTGAGCTCTCTTAGCTGCAAGGCGTTGGTAATTCTTGCATGTAGTCTTTTATAAGCTGAAGTCCCTGATTCTGCGCCCAAAATTCAGAAGATTCGCCAGCCGCCGTAAAGAGTATGTAATACCATATGGCTGAAAAGCATACGTGTAATAGCTAAACACTTTTTCTCGAATGATAATATTTCTGGGGGAGGGAGGATTCGCTCCTGCGTGAGAGGGGCGGGGGGAGGAATGTCACCATGTATCATGTTACTTTATCTGACACGATGCTTTATATTATATGACAAGGATAGTTATACTGCAAAGCAGAAAAGCGCAAATATGACAAGATGTTTTGATTTAAATGTTTTTGAAGCTGCCAGATAGGTCGAAAAGCGAATTCCTTTTTTTTACGAAACGCTAATTTCCTTCTTTTACATCCATAACTCTGCCTATCTGCTATGATTGGAGCATTTTTCATCCTGGTCTATCATGTGGTTAATATGAAGCTGTGGTTTATGAGGAGGTAGAATTAAATGGGTCTCCGTCGATATTTCTAGCTCTTTCAATCCACTCCAGCGAACCATATACTAGTGAACAAACTTTACACTTCCTCGTCTAGGCTGCTGATATGCAGCCAATGTTTCGTTAGTCTTTGTTGAAATGTGGTGGCAGGGGTCTTAAAGCCAGCAGTTGATTTCTTCCACGATTTGCATTTCTTACAGCCATCGGTTTTGAGAAACGGAACCATAAAAGGGGTCTCATTGTAATACCCGCCATGATCACCCAAACAGCCGTACCAAAAGGTACACAGTCTAGGGAAACGCAACATGTGGCAAGACTGACATGTGTAATCAAGTGACTCCAAGACTTGTTCTGCATCTTGCCAGATTTGTAGTTGGTTTGGTAACTTCTTGACAGAACGAACTACCGACCACGATGTCTGATGAGGACAAACTCCCTGTCAATTCGAGGCGGGGGTCACGATAGTTCATTCCCTTGTTTCGGAGTACTGGGAGGTTTGGATTAGAGAAATGAGTGTATAAGGATGGTGAGGCAGTAGTGTGGAGTGTAGTACGTTATCTCAGATGGGGTTCAGCCAAGGTTCAGAAGTAATTTGGAATGCACCTCGGGGGAGTATCAATCATTTTGCGGTTAATTTAGTTGCTGTCCCAGACCACCTATAAACGACGTAAACGACGTAAAATACTTAGGAGTTACTATCCGGAGCGATCTGAAGTGGAATGATCACATAAAACAAATAGTGGGAAAAGCAGGCGCCAGGTTGAGATTCATAGGAAGAATTCTAAGAAAATGTGACTCATCGACGAAAGAAGTAGCTTACAAAACGCTTGTTCGTCCGATTCTTGAGTATTGCTCATCAGTATGGGACCCTTACCAGGTTGGATTAATAGAAGAGATAGACATGATCCAGCGAAAAGCAGCGCGATTCGTCATGGGGACATTTAGTCAGCGCGAGAGCGTTACGGAGATGCTGAACAAGCTCCAGTGGCGGACACTTCAAGAAAGGCGTTACGCAATACGGAGAGGTTTATTATCGAAATTACGAGAGAGCACATTCCGGGAAGAGATGGGCAACATATTACTACCGCCCACATATATCTCGCGTAATGATCACAACGAAAAGATCCGAGAAATTAGAGCAAATACGGAGACTTACAAGCAGTCGTTCTTCCCACACACAATTCGTGAATGGAACAGGGAAGGGGGGATCAGATAGTGGTACAATAAGTACCCTCCGCCACACACCGTAAGGTGGCTCGCGGAGTATAGATGTAGATGTAGATCATCTGTGAAGAAGTGATATCTGATGAAAGATATAACCATATCAAATCTGATCTGGAAAAATTGTGAAGCGTCAGTAACTAAACAATAATGTAGAGAAAGACGATGTTATAAATGTAACTACTTCTGACTACACGAACGATGCATCATGCCTGGAGACAGGTATGTCACATGTATTGATGTAGCAGTGCCACAGCTGGAGATAATGAAGTACGAGTTCACAAAGGTTGAGTGGTTAGCACAGAAAATGGGATGCTTCGACTTACTGCGTAATAATGCGCGAATATGTCAAGACGTTGTCTTTGATCCTGCCAGAATAAGTCGGAAAGCTAGTTCCCTTCTTTTACATCCCTAACTCTGCCCAGCACATATTCACCTTTTTTGTGCTATAATAGGAGCATTTTTCATCCTGGTTCCAAACCTTCACTCTACCATTATTTTGATATTAGACTGCCATAGCTTGGCAACCGATGTACATTTTTCTTCACTCAGGCGACGACTCATACGGTATAGGTTTTTTTATTGTCTTTCGAATCATGTTGCTTATATCGTGGCAACGGATAACGCTTTCACAAAATAACAGGACGATCATTAATTACATATATTTATATACCTTCTTACAAAATTTGAACTGGTTTGCAAGTGTTTGAAAAATATAAGCGGCATGCATAAAAAAAACCTAACGAAAACCGTGTTTTTTGCACGAAAAATCCGAACGGTGCACCATTGCCAACTCCGGTTCGTCGTCCAAACATTGCTTGATACAGTTACAGTAAGACAGATACTGCTTAAAAAAACGCATCTACGACTCTACTAAAGTATGTACAATCCTCAGATAGCACCAACAACTCACCTAAGCATGTATAAAGAAGGCCAACGTGAGTTATCACAAGCCTGTTTGCTTTGCGGGGAGTTAAATGAAAAAACTTCAGGATGAGGATGAGGAGGAGGAGATAAGTGTTTAAGATATCGTCGACAACGAGGTCATTAGAGATGGAGAACAAGCTTTGTTCCCATATTCTATCACTTGTTGAAATGGAAAGAAAATTTTGCTTGCAGTCAAATGGTACGTATCCTCTACAACACATTTAATAGTGGTTCACAGAATATGGACGTATCTTGACAACTCTGAGGGGTATCATTCAAAATGAGTGGCTAATAGACACAGTCATCAACAGAAACACAATATCTTGCTGCTGTAGGTGCTATGAAACATATCTGTATCATCTACATTTTCACTATTTAGGTCATTTTAACTCCTCACACACACACACACACACACACACACACACACACACACACACACACACACACACACACACACACACAAACAGATAAGCAACATAAGAGCATTGTAAATGTAGATATGTCAATTGCGTTCCCAAACCTGTAAGTTATATCTTTTATGTAACACACCTTTATCTTTTGGAATCTCTACAAACTTTTCTCCTTCTCTTTTTTGTACACCTGCTGAGTGATCATTATCTCTGTGTCTTTAAAAGTGCCTGTCTACCGCTTTGAAATTTTGGTATTTACTTAATTTTATTTTGTTCACAATCAGCTCACTCCCTCCTTAACTTTGATATCACTTAAGATAGATTTAAAAGTGCACCCTGTGACTTCTTTCAAGTTAAACTTTTTATTTTCAACATAATAGTTACAAACAGCCGAGTGTTTGCAATGTTCTGAAATTTTAGCCTTGGTCATCAGTGCATTGTTATGTCTGATTCTCTTTCTAACAACTCATGTTTCTTCAGATCTAGTGACTCTTCTTTCCGTCTTATTGCTGTCCCTTCTATGCTTTTTTTTCTCCAGTGTTACCATTACATTTATATTGTTCCTTCCTATACCATTTCCCTTTCTTGCAGCTGGTAAGAATTTCTTTTTAAGAGTCAAATACCACAAAAATTAGTGTATGTTAGTTTCAATTCATCATGTAGCCCACAGAAGAAATGTAGTTTTTACTTCTGACAAGACTCTGTCTTGAGTTAAAACACACCAGATACAAAACTACGATATTTTTCATTTGACAACTTAAGATAACAATAACTGATCCAATAATCTAGGACTCCAGTCCAGGTTTGGATCATAGTTTACATATGCTGCTGGTAATGGCACTGCAAGTACCCTGTGATACAAAATAAAATCTGTCTCAGGAATAGTCACTTTGCTCAGTGTAAATCTTAAACTTGGTGTAAATCTTATTGATAGATCATTGAGACAAACAGTTGCTCAAGGTTTTCATTTATACATAAAATGAACTTTTCTTGTATCAAAACAGTATTACTGAGATGTGTATGTAATTATAAACATCTCTCTAAAACTGGTACCTTTATGCAACTCACATATGCTAATCATGACATGTAAATGTAGATTTGATTACCTGAAAGTGTATGTTCTATTACTTCAAATGGCTGATAGCATGCCTGTAGAAGTTAGTCTAAAATTATTCATAACACTGATGAAGTTATTAAAATAAACTGTGTGATCAGAAAGTACAATGTGGAAACATTACGGAGATGAAGGGAAACAAACATTTAATATTTCAGGTAATTTCCTTACCTGATTACACATTAATTGTATTTTCAAATGATAATAAAAAATATATTGTTTTGTAGAGCACAACGAAAGTGATGATGGAAACATAGGTTCTCAAGGAGCTGCCTCAACTAATGTTCATCAGTATCTGCCCACTGAATCACAGGGATACCTCATGGGTCCAATGGTCATGAAACTGCTGCCTGATGGGAATCCAGTTCCAGGTACTGTTTTTCCTCAGAAATGAGAGGAACTCTGTTTTGTTACATTATATCAGTGCACAATAATTCACAGGTTATTGACTTGTTAAGCTGAAAAGTAAAGTGATAGAGTAATATTGTTGTACACACACTTTCCATACTTCACATATCAGAAAACTGTCTGTGCCACTCACATGAAAGGCTGGAAATATTTTATCTTCTGCATCACACTCCAACACTAAACCACAATAGGAGCCTATAGACAGAAAGTTTTCATTTACCTAATAATCTTTATTGTATATATCTAAGGCAAATACAGAAAAAGTGTTGCTTCTCAATGTACACTATGTCATCAAAAGTATCCGGACATCCCCGAAAAACAAATGTTTTGCAATTTAGGTGCATTGTGCTGCCACCTACTGCCAGGCACTCCATATTAGCGACCCCAGTAGTCATTAGACATCATGAGAGAGCAGAATGGACCCCTCCGTGGAACTCATGGACTTTGAACGTGGTCAGGTGATGGGGTTTCACTTGTGTCATAGATCTGTACCCGAGATTTCCACACTCCTAAACATCCCTAGGCCCACGAAGAGGGTCCTAACGTGTAATAGGTAGACATCTATCCAGACCATCATACAGGAATTCCAAACTGCATAAGGATCCACTGAAAGTACTATGACATTTAGGCAGGAGGTGAGAAAACTTGGATTTCATGGTCGAGCGGCTGCTCATAAGCCACACATCATGCCAGTAAATGCCAAATGATGCCTGGTATAAGGAGCATAAACATTGGATGATTGAACAGTGGAAAAACATTGTGTGAAGTGACGAATCACAGTACACAATGTGGCAATCTGATTGCAGGGTGTGGGTATAGCGAATGCTTGGTGAACGTTATCTGCCACTGTGTGTAGTGCTAACAGTAAAATTCAGAGGCAATGGTGTCATGGTGTGGTCGTGTTTTTCATTGAGGGGGGCTTTCACCCCTTGTTGTTTTGCGTGGCACTATTGCAACACAGGCCTACATTGATGTTTTAAGCACCTTCTTGCTTCTCACTGTTGAAGAGTAGTTCGGGGATGGCAATTGCACCTTTCAACATGATTGAGCACCTGTTCATAATGCATGGCGCATGGCAGAGTAGTTACACAACAATCACATCCTTGAAATGGACTGGCCTCCACAGAGTCCTGACCTGAATTGTATAGAACACCTTTGAGGTGCTTTGGAACATCAACTTCACCCAGACCTCACCAACCGACATCAATACCTCTCCTCAGTGCAGCACTCCGTGACGAATGGGTTGTTTGTGTTCCAACTCCTGATTGAACGTATGCCTGTGAGAGTTGAAGTTGTCATCAAGGCTAAGGGTGGGCCAACACTGTATTGAATTCCAGCATTACCGATGGAGGGTGCCACAAACTTGTAAGTCATTTTCAACCAGGTGTCTGGATACTTTTGATCACATAGTGTATATCATCAACCTAAGAAAATGTGATTTCTCCTAAGCTCAGATCTGAACATCAGGTGGATGATATAAAAAGAAAATTCTATTTTTAAAAAAGTGTCAGAGAACATTTGTTCATAATTAAGTAGATCTTAGTATAATTCTGTTGTGTTATACAAATTTTAAAATGTACATTTGCTGTACAGATTTCAATGCACAAGAAGAGAAACTTAAAACAGCTTATAATATATTATATAAATTAACATTTGCAAATACATTACTGTAAAAGATAGTCTTTCTCTGCAAATATTAGTCCAGCTATAACATGGTGCTGGAAGAGGGAAGGGAAACAATCAAAACAAGGCTTAAATATGCACTAAACCAGGTCTGTACCAAAGGAGTGGCAAGGTAGCTCCCCACCAACGGTCTAGGCACAGAGGGGGTGCAGAAACTGATTAACAATAAGAAACAAAAAAGAAAGACCACTTAAGAATTAACCGGGAGAGTCATGTGAGTTCTCCTGCCCTCGTGTTTGTATCTTCTGCCTACTAGAAAAAGCCTTTTCCTTGGTCTACAATTGTAAATACACACTGTGGTGACATTGTTGTTTCTACAGTGTCTTTTTGTCCAAGTAGTAACATAAAGAAATGGTTTCTAACCAACAGCTGTGGCACTTCTGCCAGGGGCATATGATCACCTCACTACATCTCTTCACTGAACGGATACTAAGAGATTAAATAGATGGTTAAAAGCAACTGATATAAAGTCAAAATATGTAGCATACTAATAATTAAGAGGTTTTTTGAAATCTAACAGTATTATGAAAAGGATGGAATGTAACAATATTATGGGAAGAAAAGTTGCTATGCCTTCATCAACAATAGACATAGACACACAAGCACAAACACTCACACATGCAAATGCAACTCACACATATGACTGCAGCCACATGCAACTGAAATCACAGTGTGCTTTCAATTGCCTGTGACTGCAGGCGTGCTCAGTATCTCCACTATATGGTGAGTAGCAACTTCCCTTTTCATAATATTGTTACATTCCATCCTGGCTTTTCCATTGTTTGTTTTTTGAAATCTGATGAAAGAAAGGAAATTTTATTTGCCACATATTGTGAAACTGGTGAAGTACCTAGTGAAACAATTGTATCTACTTTTCAAAGTACAACATTGCTTATATATATTGCATGGCTTAATTATCTGTCAAAAGTTAGCTCAAAACCTCACATATTAAGCAGGTAAGCAACAAACATTCCACACTCATTTCACATCATTCAAGTTTGAAAACATAGCATATCTAAATTGTTGAAATTCACCATTTTTGCACATTATTTAACACTTAAATATGGAACTATCTTTTCTTTTGAAAGTTTTGGCCATTTTCACTCTCATTCCAGCTTTGGAATTTCAATAATTTTCTTGAAAGAAAGACATCTATTGCTATTATAAATAGCTAAACACAATTAATAAAATAATATGATATCAGAAGATCCAACTTTTTCTCCATGACCATTATAATGTATCATTGCAAACACATAGTAAACAGAATTTTAGTGTAAGTACCATTGCAAGGAAATTTCTTAATGTATAACCATGGAAACCTTTGTACATAACACTTGTCAGATCCAAATGTGTTAGACAGGGTGTCCATTACATTTCACAGAAAAAACTTAGAAATAGGAAATTATTTATTACAAATAACATGATGACAGATATCTGGCACACACTTTAACCACTTATTCCTATCCCATTTGGTTTGTTTACTTATTTGAAAACCTTTTATGGATTTGTGTATTACCAGAATCACACTTTTATGCTCTATAGCCTATTTTCACCTCTGGAAGTGCTTTGTGTAGAAATGCAAAATTACTCCAGGGTTCTGAGTCTTTGTTAAACTTCCTGTTTAGATTGCTACGTAAACAAGTTCACAGGTCATTTGAAAACGAAAGCATACTGCACCCATAGGACCAAGAGTAGGTAGTAGAACTCTGTGGTGTGTAACCTGACATTTGGATTGACTGAGTTTATTTTGTTTACTTACATTCAGTAGCTCATCCTGATTCTGAAAGAAAGTAGAGAGTGCTTCAGTTCAATTTTATTCTACAGTATTTCAACTTATGTCCCTTTCTGTTGCCATTGTTTGAAGAAGGAAGGGGTGTAAACGCAGCAAAGCTTTATATGGTCTGTCATCAAAAAAACTACTGTGATTACAGAAAAAACTAATGCTAAGCAACTCCTATCATGATTAATACCACACAGACAAGTAAAAAGAATGTGTTTTTCCATATTTAGGTTTTTAACTGTATGATTATGGAAGTATTTGGGCTATCGGCTACGTTCCAAATATCGGAAATACACTGCAAGTATTTGACAGCTACTGTTGTGTTAAACATATCTGTTTTCAGAGTGGGAGGCAAGAAACACAAGGCTCTTTTCTCACAAAAGTTCTGTTTCTTTTATTTTCACACAAACCTATCTTCAAGGCAGATGTTTATATGCAGTTCATGTGTGTTGTAACTTTAATGAAGATTAACTAATCTCGGTGAAGTAAAGAGAAGTCAATATTACAATTACATTAGAGTGACTAACTTTTTGGATTTAGTTCTTTATCACCTCATCACCTGTAAACCAAAGACCTTTCTGTAGCCTTGTGCCACTAGATGTGAGTATTGATACTTGGAGGCTAGTTTGTGTTTTTTGAATCCATAGACTGTGTGAACTGCTCTTCCTTATTTTGTTTCTGACTTGCATTCCCAGTTATTGACAGTCTTAGCTACTCATGAGCTACAACATATTATGGTCAGAGGTGGGCTGCAGAAAATGATCATAGCAGTGAATGCTATCCTCATAATAATTCCGTTTAAATTTATGTCAAGGAGGTGATCTATTCATGAACAAGAATCCAAAGAAAAATCATTTAAAGAATTTACACAAATATTTTCCTAAGGCTATCATTTTACAGCAGTTTTAATACTTTTTTATGTTTTTATTTATTTATCATTGAGCACTGCACATGCTGTTGGTGTTGACTCATAAATGAGTTATATCTAGCATATGTAATAACTGAGAAATACAAATGTATAGTGGAATACATTTCTAGACAGTACACACATTAATAATCAGATATTAAGGTATACTATTAAAAAATTAGTAGAAATAAAACATATCACTGATATAACAACTGGAGACATATGAGGTTTAATACAAAATATAATTTTTAAAACATGTTAAAATTTTTCCTATTGTGTAAAACGCTTTTTGCTTTAACTGTCTTTGTGTAGTGTTAGCCGGCCGAAGTGGCCGTGCGGTTAAAGGCACTGCAGTCTGGAACCGCAAGACCGCTACGTTCGCAGGTTCGAATCCTGCCTCGGGCATGGATGTTTGTGATGTCCTTAGGTTAGTTAGGTTTAACTAGTTCTGAGTTCTAGGGGGCTAATGACCTCAGCAGGTGAGTCCCATAGTGCTCAGAGCCATTTGAACCATTTTGTGTAGTGTTACTGAAGGTAATCAGTGACATATTTCACACTTATGGTGGTAGCATGTTAAATAACTGTATCCCTATATACATATCATTATTATATATTTATTTAAGTCCTATGGTGGGATTTAAATCTTCTGCCCATGCTGTGTGTCATGGTTATGGCAGTAGGTTTTCCTTCATATGCACCAAGCAACTAAATATATAAAAGGATGTAACAGTCATTACTTCTGGTTTTCTTAATACAGTTTGTAGGATTCATAATTTGTTACATCAGTGATATACCGGTACTGTAGATATGTTCATGGAAGCAAACTGTTATAGTAGATGAAATTGTGGCATATGATACTTTAAAATAACATATAATAATGTGAATAAAATAAATTGACAGCTGTTTACTGAAAGAGTGCTTTAGTTGAGTACTGAACTCCACCAAGTTTCTGCTTAAAATAAGCTGTAGACAAAATGACATCAACTTTGTTACGTATTATTGAATGATAGCTTCATTGTTTTCCAAGGCAAATAAAAGTTCACATGAAGTTTATAGAAGAAAGATAGAAGAATGAAACTGATATCACAGAGTGCTGCTAGAGATGCTGAAAAATTCTCAAGGAAGTAAAGTGCCTTGCTATAAGTAGGTATTAGAAGCACCTATGTATAGATCCTAAAATTGTGTAATAAAAGGATAATATCAGCAAGTTTTTAAAAAATACAGGAGTGAGTTTAGATTATTGTAAGAATACAGTATTTTGAGGGATTTGAAGTGGAGGAGTCCAAGTAGTACCAAAAACCTTGCTGATCATAATCTGGATTTATCTTTTTCTCATCAAGAAACAGAAACTGTAACAAAAAAGTACCAATAATCTCGAGACAAGAAATAAAGCACATGAATTATCTCAACGTATCATTGTATGAGACATTAAAATTATATTTATATCTTTTTCACTCTTGTGAATTACACTGAGAGTCATTTAAGATACTAAGGAATCCATGTCACAGTTTGAATGTATCAACTGTGCTGTAGTACAGACAAGATTTTCATGTAAACCAAAATACTCTGAAGCCTTGTAAAATGTAAATCTGGAGTCAGTGGGAAAATGAACCCTATTCCTCCTGAATGAGGCCTGTGTTGTGACCATTGTACTATATGGTCCAGTAAGTATGAACAATAATCAGTGAACCATCTTACAGAAACAGGACATGGCATCTAACTTACATCAACAAATAGGCAATACTCAGAAAAGTTGCTTTTGCATACAGCATTACATGAACTGTGTATGTCTCCTGCTTATAAATTGCTGACAAGCTATTCCATTCTCCATTTGGTACTCTGCTTTGTTTTACAGGTGAGCAGCAATTTCCCATAGTGAGGGATGAAGATGCTGAGGAAATGAAGCTCATGCAGTATCAGTACTCACCTCCACCAGAAGACATACTGAAAAAATCTTCATAATCATTAGTCCAACAATAAAAGTGATTTCATTGTTTTATAAAAAAGCTAGACAGTGAAGTCACAGTTCCACACAAAAGCCAGGGCACTGTTATTTTAGTTTCACAGAAAACTGTAATTAGTGATGCAGCACTACTCTAAAAATGAGCTGAGCTATAAGAAACCTGTTACAATAAAAGTTTTGGCATTATTACATAAATTACTCAAGAAAAGTGTGAAAGAAATAGCTAAAGGTAGTTTATATTTGTGTTTACATGTATTATTTTATTTACACTGCTGACCTGGCCATACTTATCCATAATTATCAGCAATACACAGTACAGGTTTTAATCTAACAGACACAAAATTTGTTATACTTTATCACTGTTTGAGGTGCAAGGAACATGAACTGTATAGGTAAGATGAAACTATGGGCTGGACTATGACACAGATTGGTTCTCTGCTTTTTGTTGGGATTATTTTACTAACTGCTGAGTACTTCTGTTGGTAGTGCAACATTCACGATAAGTAGAGATTTTGGTTTGAGACACACACACACACACACACACACACACACACACACACACACACACACACACACACACACACACACACACATATATATATATATATATATATATATATATATATATATATATATATATATATATATATATTATGCTCCAAAAATTTGCATCTGACTGATCTTTTAAACAGATTTGTAATGACCTTGTAACATACTGTGCTACATGCCATCTGTTAGTTTATAAACTGTAGGTGTATTATTATTATTATTATTATTATTATTTATTTTGTCATTATTTATTTACTTATTACTGTTAGTTAAATAAAAATTACTTTCCCAGATAATGATCATTTATGTTCAAATGTAGTAAACTATTATTTCCAAGTACAAGATAACTCAGCTTGAGGTGAGACCTTAAAGTGTAGTGAATTATAATTTTGAACCAAAATTCAGTACCAACATGTGTTAGCTAAGTCTTTCTCTGTAAATTAGCAAGGAAGTTTTTGCTTAAAGCAATAGAAATCTTTATGTGTTTGTACAAAATGATTGTTTTAATTTATTATATTTATTTATTTAATAAAGATAAAATTAGTCATTGAATCAAAATTAAATGTACTGATGTATTACAACCAATAGTCTTTAAATACAAACCAAAGAGAGTGAAGATCTTCCAGGAGTGGCATTCACAAACACTACATATTGGTCTCTAAATTGTAATGTAGTGCACCTGAAGATGATTTCCTTCCTCCCATACAACAAAGTGCCAATAACACCAATAACATTATTTCTTTAGCACTTACTTTTAGATTAGTGTCATGGAATGGTTGCAGACTTTCATCGGCATGACTTTAAGTATATTGTCTGCCCCCATGGCACTTTTTACTTAGTACTTAATGCTTCAGTGGTGTGGCCATATATATATATATATATATATATATATATATATATATATATATATATATATACAACAAACAGTGGAAGCCTTGAAACAGGAAGGATAAAGAAGCAGCCTGGAAAGGACTCTGTTTGCCAGGTAGAAAAACAGTGCAAGTGGCAGCATGAAGAGAAGAACTAATAAGTTGGATGAAAGTCACTTCAGACCAGCTTATCTGAAAGAAAATTTGGAAACATGATAGGTGGGAAACAACAAAGGAGCACTCTTGATGCATTGTTTCACCTGTGACAAAATTCAAAATCTTTTAGGAAAGACTAAGTGTGCTGTTAGCCTTTAAGTGTAAATAAGTTATTCGAGACAGGGTTTTTATAAAATCCTAATGAATGGCCATGG
This sequence comes from Schistocerca piceifrons, assembly GCF_021461385.2. Lineage (NCBI taxonomy): Eukaryota > Metazoa > Arthropoda > Insecta > Orthoptera > Acrididae > Schistocerca > Schistocerca piceifrons. The sequence continues at coordinate 125,909,838 of NC_060149.1, forward strand.
ATGTGCGGATACACAAGGTGGTTGATGAAGCTCATCCAGGCCATTAGCAAGCCTTATTGAGTTCACACTAGCAAATTATCTTCAGTGATGTCAGATACTGGGCGATTTACAACAACAAAGTATGCATCATGTATGTTAACAAAAAAAATTAAATTCAGTAGCTACCATACTTAAAACATTGTGAATTTATAATGCAGTTTTGAATTATATAGGATTAAACAGAGATTTTAGCAAAGGTAATGTTAGGGGTTTGGGAGAAATGGAGGACATTTAAAGAGTGTTCACAGCACATGTGGTCCATAGCTCGTGGTCTAACGGCTAGCGTTGCTGCCTCTGGATCACGGGGTCCTGGGTTCGATTTCCGGCTGGGGTGGGGATTTTCTCTGCTGGGGACTTGGTGTTTGTGTTGTCCTCATCATTTCATCATCATCATCATCATCATTTGTGACAGTGACTAGATTGGATTGTGAACAAATTGGACTGTGAAAAAATTGGGACTTTGTATGGGCACTGATGAATGAGCTGTTGAGTGCCCCACAAACCGAACATCACAGCACATGCACTTTCAGTGGTGTGCAAATGAATAATATATTATTAGGTTTTCTTTCATGATACCTTCCATAAATGTGACAGTTGAGCATGAGTGACTAGATATTTAAACCACTCAGTATGCCAAAAGTTTGTGTGGGCATGTACAAAAGCTATGAAAGAGCTGATAATGAAAGCTGGTATAATGTTACTGAAAATAGTTGTAAGGATGAATACAACAATCATAACATACATTTTGTATCTACTTATATATGAAGTCGATAGATATTTCTTAGCATTCAGTGGCTGATAAAGATAATGGCTGCAATAAAAATAAATTCCTCTCTACCTGGCTACAATTGCTTTCCCTTATAAGTTGCCTCTAATATGCACACATATATTTAATGAAAGTTAATTATAAAGAGGACCGTATACTGTGACTAATCGATTGCTGGATTAACACAATGACTGCCACAAGGGCACCAGCAGTTGCAGCAGACCCTCACACCATGTGCCCGCCTAAGGCCACACCCTCTAATATCTATATATAATGCAGTACCACAAATAATTTGTGTTTCTTGAGCGAGTTGACGCTGGTGTATAGGAACTCAGGTAGAATATCTTGATCAGTATTTGACCTTCATTTTTTGCAACTTTACATGCAATACAGAGATACACTGTACTAAACAGAATGGAGCATGCTGCCACCAGCAGGCATACAACATCAGATGTGAACCTCTGCTGTGTTCATTGGTGTCCTTGTAGCAGTCAACGTGTTACAGCAACACAGAAGTTAGGTACAATAGACATCATGCTCCTTTTCAGCTGTTATAAAATTTAGACGAATCATTGTGCCACTTCTTTGTTTAAGGAAGTGTTGCAATAAGGAAACACCATTCCAGTATCCTCAAATCTGAAAAAGGCTGATAGAAGTTGCACAAAAAGTAAACATTGTTCATCTCAATTGTAATTAACCCCAGTGACATTTTCAGTGCTGAAGTGTCTCCAACAATGTTAGGTGAAATTCTAGAAAATCAGTTAACAGTGAATGAGCACCAGTATCATATACACAGCGTCTGATTAATAAAAACTAAAAAAAAAATAATTGTACTGGAAATGAATGAAAGACCTACCAATACCAGATCTTGGCTTCATCCTGCGACAAGGTTGCTGTGGAATGTGGCATCATATGTGTGCAAATAGAAAGTGAATATTACACTGAAAATATAATTTGACTGTATACAATCTTTTGGTCTGTACTTGGTGATGATGATAAAAGTGCTCTTACAGAGTCTGTAGCTTTTCCTTTGGATGCTTCTGTTACAGTTCGAGTGATGAATCATGGGAAGTTGACACCACGAATCGGGACCCAGATGTAGGCTGCGAATGAGGTCCTTGTTCGTAATTTTGTGTAGTTCATGAATGAAGTTAGATGTTACTTTGTTATGAGAGGTTAGAATTTAACTACATCAGTGGAATTTTTGCCAGAATTGGAAGTAAGACATATGAGTAGCTTACTGCAGTCATAAATTTATATCTCAGGCCATGCTTTGCATCAATCTGTTGTGGCAATCTCATTTTTGTGTTGAGATTTGTTGACTTCAGCTTACAAATTATCACATTGCAACCTATCCTAGACCTCGGGCTACACTACAGCTCAGTCTATCCTCACAACAAGGTTTTTTTGTTGTTTTGGCTATGCCAACTCAAAACCAAACACGACCTAACCCAGGCCTCAGGCCATGCTGCAGATCAGTCTGGCATGACAAACACGTGCTTTGCTTTAACATTCATTGGTTTCATCAACGCACATGCAAACTGTCGTATTCCAACCTAACATAGGTCGCAGGCTTCGCTATACATCAGTCTCTCAACACATCTTGGCTTTTCCTGTCACCAAAGAAATATCTAAATCATTAAGAAACCTTAAATTTTCATAATAACCAGATTGAGATATCTTATTCTGGCGTTCCACGAAATGAAAACAAATGTAATGAAAATTGCTAAGGCTTTTGTGGCCACTTGTTGACAAACTGCCTGTTGGCTTCTGTCTCGGGTTCTTCGGATGTCGTTTGTTTGATGATTTTTCTGAGGTTTCACCAGCTCAAGTGGCTTGCTTTGTCAAAGCTTCAGCCTCCATTGCTGGTGGTGTACTGCACCCTATTGGGTGTCAATTGAGTCATACGTCTGTATGCGAGATTTCCACACTGCTAAACATCCCCAGCTCCACTGTTTCCAATGTGATAGTAAAGTGGAAACGTGAAGGGACACGTACAGCACAAAAGCGTACAGGCCGACCTCATCTGTTGACTGACAGAGGCCGCCGACAGTTGAAGAGGGTTGTAATGTGTAATAGGCAGACATCTATCCAGACCATCACCTAGGAATTCCAAACTGCATGAGTATTTACTGCAAGTACTATGACAGTTAGGCGGGAGGTGAGAAAACTTTGATTTCATGGTCGAGCGGCTGCTCATAAACCACACATCACGTCGGTAAATGCCAAACGACGCCTCTCTTGGTGTAAGGAGCGTAAACATTGGACGATTGATCAGTGTAAAAATGTTGTGTGGAGTTACGAACACCGTACACAATGTGGCGATCCAATGGCAGGGTGTGGGTATGGCGAATGCCCAGAGAACGTCATCTGCCAGCGTGTGTAGTAGCAAAGGTAAAATTCAGAGACTGTGGTGTTATGGTGTGGTCGTGTTTTTCATGGAGCGGCGCCTGCAGCCCTTGTTGTTCTGTGTGGCACTATCACATCACAGGCCTTCATTGATGTTTTAAGCACCTTCTTGCTTCCCACTGTTGAAGAACAATTCGGGGATGGCGAATGCATCTTTCAACACGATCGAGCACTTGTTCATAACGCATGGTCTGTGGCGGAGTGGTTACACGACAATAGCATCCCCGTTTTGGACTTGCCTGCACAGAGTCCTGACCTGAATCCTATAGAACACCTTTGGGATGTTTTGGAACGCAGACTTCGTGCCAGGCCTCACCGACCGACATCTGTACCTCTCCTCAGTGCAGCACTCCGTCAAGAATGGGCTGCCATTCCCCAAGAAACCTTCCAGCACATGATTGAACGTATGCCTGCGAGAGTGGAATCTGTCATCAAGGCTAAGGTGGGCCAACACCATATTGAATTACAGCATTACCGATGTAGGGCGCCACGAACTTGTAAGTCATTTTCAGCAAGTTGTCCAGATACTTTTGAACACACAGTGTACGTGTCTCCCAACTGACTAGGACCAACATCAACGAACTGCCAACATCCACACAAAATGCAAGATCAGCTGACACTGCAAGTGCACTTTAGGAGTTGTGACAGACCGCTCTGTAATGTAGTCTGAAGTATAGATTAAGCTGAAATGTATTTGCACAATGGTATCGAAGAGTTCAGTTAATTCAAATTTCCCTAGTGTATCACAAATAGTTACACATCAAAAATAGGAAAACTCCAATATAAACATGATTACCTTAGTATTGGATAAGTGAATATCGTTAAACTGAGTCGGGCCATGCAAGAACTGTTCCTGGGAAATATGTCATGTAGTGCATTAGCGACGAATATGTAGAAAACCGGCAATGGGAATGTGTGTGAAATCTTATAGGACTTAGCTGCTAAGGGTATCAGTCCCTAAGCTTACACAGTACTTAAACTTAATTGTCCTAAGGACAAACACACACACCCATGCCCGAGGGAGGACTCGAACCTCCGCCGGGACAAGCCGCACAGTCCGTGACTGAAGCGCCTTCGACCGCTTGGCTAATCCCGCGCGGCAGAACACCGGCAATACACTCTCTCGTCTTAAAGTGACGGGAGATGTTCAATGTTCAGTTTGGGTGGGTGAACTGCCAGAGCAGCTGTTCAGTATAATCTGCAGTTTCGTAACATCAGGCGCGTATCCGAGAGGAGTGGATGCATGGGGAATCACAATCTCCTTCCCTTCCCTTCCCCTTCCCTTCCCCTCCCCTCACACTGCCCACACAAAAAGAGAGAGATTCTACAAAATGCGTTTATATTTCTATGTAAATCAATCTCAGTTTACAAAATTTTTCAGTCAACTTTTGTAGAATAAAAACTAACACACTCGAAAATATTATAGTAATAATTTAGAAAATTAGATGCTACGTTCAACACTGAACGCATTCCAGTTGCTTGCCTAAAGGCTAACCCTTGTGGATGAGTTTTCGGCTTGACGGGCTGCAGAAAACGTTCCAAACACTAACAGGCACCCTTCACATGCTTACCATACCTGGTAACAACGAACACGACACGATCGGCATATTTTCTGTGTACAATCTAAATTTCGGCTTTCGCGCCATTATGATCTTAGACCACTGACGTATTTTGCTGTGTACTGTGCAGAATGGCACGATTTCACGCCAATATCGAGTACAGTGGTCTTAGACAAGTAACGTAGTTTGCTGTGTGCTGTGCAGGTTGACATTATTTCACGCCATTATCGACTCAGTGTTCTTGGGCCATGTGTATGTGTCACCCTGCACAGTACACAGCAAAATTATGTTAATGGCGTAAGAACCCTGTACCCGATACTAGAGTGAAATAACATGTCGTCCTGCACAGTACATAGCAAAATACGTTAACGGTCTAAGATCGTTGCACTCGATAATGGCGTGAAATCCGAAATGTAGATGGTACACAGTACATTGTACACAGGAATTATACATAAATATACAGCCGAATGGCAGTGTCTTCCTTGAAAAACACCGCTGGTGAATCCATAAACAGAAGCGGCAAACCACAGGACTTTGAGTGAGGCAAGACAAAAAGTGAAAGACCCTCCACTTAGGAAATCATTATGAAGACTGACCTTTCCAAATGCGGCGGAAATCGCTAAAAGAATAAGCATTCACTTCATTTCCACCTTCGCACCGACAATCTGCAGACCTGTGTTCACAATCTTGGTGCTAACTGGTAATGGCGAGTGCTCACTTCGTATTTGTATCATGCAAATTGTAAGATAGTCAAAGTCGTTGGTTGTTTGCAATTATAGCTCTTAAATCAACAGCATGATACCTGTAAATTTCAATTTTTTGGAGAATTTATTTTCAAACTGTGTATTTCTTTTAATTGCAATTTCTTCGAATGTGTGTTAAAGAGGTGTACTAAGCACTGATCGAAACAAATTGTTATTATTACAGCGAAACATTTTATATAAGGTTGCATGGGGGCTTAATTAAATATAATGCAAATACTTTTAATTTTCGTCGCTGTCTGTCCGGTTACGCAGTATCGTAAACGGTTGGCCCTTGACGAAAAGCACATTACAGCATCCCTAATCCAACATGTGGTGTCTAGCCCATCAAAACAATACTACAAGTTCTAAACAAGCACTCTCCATGGGAACTTCTCAACAACGACTCACCACTGCTACATCTCAATAGCACTCCCCACCACGACTTCTCGATAAGAACTGCCAGTGGAGGCGGCTGAATAATACTCTTTGGCCCAATCTCTGGCGCTGTGGCTCAGTGTAGCCACCTTTCAAGGTATACAGGCTATTTGACAGTTACAGGCACCATCGAAACTGCCGAGTAGAGGACAATGTCACAGGCAAATAAACCTAATAAACGTAGGTCCGGAAACCAATTGTTTCTCCAATACGATGTATACACTAGTACAGTCATGCCGATGTTACAACACTGTTAATGTCTACGTATAAGTCCTGGATGACGTTCCTTATGGTGAAAAGAGGCGCATGTGGTACATGTATGATGGTGCACCAGAACACTTTCATACGGTTGTTCAAGAAAACAAGTGTATCGGTCGTGGCTCACAGATACCATGGCCTCCCAGGTCCACCGACTTGAACACGTTGCTTTTGTGTGGGGATATTTAATGATTTGGTTCTATTCCAGCCCAGTTGGCAGTGTCGATGAACTCCGGTAACGCATTGCGGATGGTTGTCAGAGCACTCGGAACACACCTGGTATGTCTGAACGTGCTGCAACTTGCCTTTACATGGCCGGTGGAGCAATTGTTATAATGTGTTTATCTTAAGGTGCATATCTGCTGTTTGGGTCATCAGGGACTCAGTTATAGGGGAAAGTCTGGAAAGAATACGCAGTTACTATTTAACCGCACATATCTAGTAGATGAAAAGATTAAATGAAACTTTTCTTATAACATATCATTGCTGGTTTATTTAGGGAAAAAAATGCTGTAGCTGCGTAACTTTTAGCACTAAGACGAAATGGTTGGTTGGTTGGTTGGTTTGGGGGAAGACCAGACAGCTTGGTCATCGGTCTCATCGGATTAGGGAAGGATGGGGAAGGAAGTCGGCCGTGCCCTTTCAGAGGAACCATCCCGGCATTTGCCTGGAGTGATTTAGGGAAATCACGGAAAACCAAAATCAGGATGGCCGGACGCGGGATTGAACCGTCGTCCTTCCGAATGCGAGCTAAGACGAAATGTCCAAATATGTAAAGCACTGCTCTTTTGTACTCTTAGCCGCATCGTCTGGTAAGTGTAGTGACTTGCAATCAAAGAATATGCACAAATATAAATCACAAGAAAATTCACCAGGTCCAACATAAACTGTGCATTCTTCATGCCACCATTCGGAGCAATTATCGCACTTAATCCACTCTTCCGTGCTGGGCTCCTTGTACACTTGATCGCACCCTGGCTAGTTCAAAACTTCAGATCCCTCCTTGGATTTGGACCTGGTTGTTCCCGAAGATGACGACGCGGATAAGTCCAGATTAGCCCTAGAGATTCTGCATTGTTCGTTACTGGTATTTTGTCTCTTCTTGGTTTTGTCTGGTTTAGCTTTCTTTTCGAACAATGCATTATTTTAATGAGACCCAGAAAAAAATCACTTTTTTTGCCATTTTCTTCTTTGTTGTGGGTGGATCATATTTTGGCAGCGGATAAATACTAGATAGGCCTGTACCTGTTCGTACATTAGCTTCATTTGTATCACGTTTGCTGGCGCCAGCACAGATAAATTATTTGTCACCGTCCGTGGGCTCCTGTTGAACTCCTTTGTCTTCTTGAGTTGGAAATTCGGCTCTCTTAGTGATTTCTGATGGAGCAAAGCCTGCTATGAACACATCCGGATTGAACGGGAATATTCCTATTGACTCGAGGGATTTCTCAGCTGTTTGGATTGCGGCTACTCTAGAATATGCAGCTGGAAACAAAGCACACACATCTGTCTGCCTAATGGGTTTTCCTGGATTAGTGACCGTTAGAAACAAAGAAGGAAAGGGGGGGGAGGGGGGTTAAGAGTAAGCTCTTAAATCTTTCGCGGCTGGTCCCGGTCCCTCACTGGGGTACGGGTGTGTGCGCTTGTCCTTAGGCTAATTTAGGTTAAGTAGTGTGTAAGCTTAGGGACTTATGACCGTAGCAGTTAAGTCCCCTAAGATTTCACACACATTTGAATTTTTTTAAAAAATCTTTCCCGATATCTTACAGCTCACTCTTAACCGACGCGCCACACAGTTCAAAACAATATCACAAGTGGCAGCCATTCCTTAGTTCCGCTGTTTGTCGTGCTGTGGTTTGTTCTTCATAGAATATTGATTCTTTTGGCAAATAATTTTATTTTCTAGTGCATATCTAAATAGTGCTTATTGCTTACGATACACAATTCAAAGATTAAATGATTTGAAAGAAAAACTCAGATTTATCTGCTATAACCAGTAAATCTGGCGGAGCTCTCCAAGATTACATGTGATGGTGTTGCTATAGAAGCAGCAATGAATATAGTTTTTCGTTGTCGGTCAGTGTTGCCAACGTAGAGAAAATTCCACTGCGAACTCTTACCTGACGCGTACTCTTACCCGACCTCACCCTAAGGTGTTCACATAGAAATAATACATCTTATCGGGGAAATCATTGGTTTACGGACCTATGTTTATTGCGTTTATTTGTTTCTTTCTTTGTCCTTTACTCACTCCTTTAGCTTTATTCTATTCTATTCTATCGCTTGAGCCTTGGAGGTGGCGCAGTGGTTAGACACTGGACTCGCATTCGGGAGGACGACGGTTCAATCCCGCGTCCGGCCATCCTGATTTAGGTTTTCCGTGATTTCCCTAAATCGCTCCAGGCAAATGCCGGGATGGTTCCTTTCAAAGGGCACGGCCGACTTCCTTCCCCGTCCTTCCCTAATCCGATGAGACCGATGACCTCGCTGTCTGGTCTCCTTCCCCGAAACAACCAACCAACCAACCTTGAGCCTTGTCCCGCAGTTACGCAGGGTCAGCCATCAATTGGATTTGGCATGTTAATGTTAAAGGGGTGGCCGGATGCCCTTCCTGCCGCCACCCCGTACCCCCCAGGACGGAATTAGTGTACCCCAACTGTCTGCGTCGAGTGGAATCCATGGAATAATGCGTATGTGTTCAGATGTCTGCGTTACTCACTCCTTTAGTTTATATCTATAATAATCAATACCCTGCATCATTGATTGTTATAATTGTTGAAATCTTACCCCTCCCGCCGGAGGTTCGATTCCTCCCTCGGGCATGGGTGTGTGTGTTGTTCTTAGCATAAGTTAGTTTAAAGTTAGTTTAAACTAGTTTAAGCAGTGTGTAAGTCTAGGGACCGATGACCACAGCAGTTTGGTCCCTTAGATATTCACACACATTTGAACATTTGTTAAAATCTTAGGCATCTGTAGTTTGTGAAAAGTGAGAATGAGGGTAAGTTGTACCGTGTGGTTATAACTGAAGTATAGCAACTCACGGAGGTCCAATGTGGGCTGTAATTATCGTATGGCAGCGAAATTTGGTAGATATGTTAACGTGGAACCCATTTACGCTGAAAAACAAATTAGTTCCAATTGTGAGCGGCAGCACTATAGTGCTGCAAGAAAATGGTTCAAATGGCTCTGAGCACTATGTGACTTAACTTCTGAGGTCATCAGTCCCCTAGAACTTAGAACTGCTTAAACCTAACTAACCTAAGGACACCACACACATCCATGCCCGAGGCAGGATTCGAACCTGCGACTGCAGTGGTCTCGTGGTTCCAGACTGTAGCGCCTAGAACCGCACGGCCTCTCCGGCCGGCATAGTGCTACATTGAGAGAGTTATCACCGACCGGAATATCAGAGGAGAAGCCCGATGTTATTAAATGGTTTAAAGATGATAATAATAAAATTCGAAAACACGGGTGAGATTGGTGTGGCATCTGGGAGAGGAAGGCGTCCTATCCCGTTGGAAGCTATCGACGAGATTGCAGTTGATGTAACTGACCATGCAGCACGTGCCTCGAGTAGTTCTCGTACAGTGTGACGAGAATTGTCTGTTCCATTATCAACAGTACGGAAAGTTTTGCAGTCTATTTTACACTGGTACCCGTAAAAGATCCAGCCGATGCATCCATAATTTTGTAGTTGCCTGCTAATTTGTATTTTGATACAAACAGTGAGATTCTTTAATTACATAATTCTAGCGTAAATGGTTTTAGTTCAAATGTATCCCGTACTGTCAACTAATGGGATGGCACAACATTGTAGACGCCGTGAAATGACTGGTTTTACTGATGAAGAATTACTGAGAATGTTGAAAGGATCAGATTTTGATGTCGGAGATCCAATATTGTCAGAGTCTTTCTACGGAGATAAGTTAGTGGACACAACTGATTGCGAGAGGAGTGACTGTGACAACAATTGTGTTGGTAATGGTGATGGCAATGGACTGCCTATCTATGGCAAGTAGAACTATAAAGAAGCCACAATTGTGACGAGGGCGCCACCCAAGATAGCATTTACAGGTCAGGTCCGTCCACAGTATATGTTTTATCAACAAGCCGCATGCGGCTGTGACTGTATTACAAACATTGCACACAGAAGTACCTGTACTAAACGGAGTAGATACTGCGGCCGCCGGCGGGCACACGGCGTCAGGCGTTACATTTTGCTGCGTCCGCCGGCGGCTCGTGGAAGCCAACGTGTCAAACGATGTCATTGCGGCAAAATAAAGCTCTATACAATACAACTTCCTTAGGTGACGTTTGTAAAATACAATGGATTTCTGGTGACTTTTGATAGTATAGAACGTGCTCCCTAGCAAGGACGACATTTCCCAAATTAACAGTCGGTAGTGTACGCTACCCGCTCTCCTAGCCGCTCTTATCTCGCCACTCAAATACCGGGTGGTTATAATCAATACATCTACATCTACATTTATACTGCGCAAACCACCCAACGGTGTGTGGCAGAGGGCACTTTACATGCCACTGTCATTACCTCGCTTTCCTGTTCCAGTAGCGTATGGTTCTTGGGGAAGAACGACTGCCGGAAAGCCTCCGTACGAGCTCGAATCTCTGTAATTTTACTTTCGTGATATCCTCGGGAGGTATAAGTAGGGGGAAGCAATATATTAGATACCTCATCCAGAAACGCACCCTCTCGAAACCTAGACAGCAAGCTACTCCGCGATGCAGAGCGCCTCTCTTGCAGAGTCTGCCACTTGAGTTTGCTAAACATCTCCGTAACGCTATCACGGTTACCAAATATCCACGTGACGAAACGCGCCGCTCTTCTTTGGATCTTCTCTATCTCCTCTGTCAACCCCACCTGGTACAGATTCCACACTGACGAGCAAAACTTAAGTATAGGTGGAACGAGTGTTTTGTAAGCCACCTCCTTTGTTGATGGACTGCATTTTCTAAGGACTCTCCCAATGAATCTCAACATGGAACCCGCCTTACCAACAATTAATTTTATATGATCATCCCACTTCAAATCGTTCCGTACGCATACTTCCAGATATTTTACAGAAGTAACTGCTACCAGTGTTTGTTCCGCTATCATATAATCATACAATAAAGGATCCTTATTTCTATGTATTCGCAATACATTACATTTGTCTATGTTAAGGGTCAGTTGCCACTCCCTGCACCAAGTGCCTATCCGCTGCAAATCTTCCTTCATTTCGCTGCAATTTTCTAATGCTGCAACTTCTCTGTATACTACAGCATCATCCGGGAAAAGCCGCATGGAACTTCCGACACTATCTACTAGGTCATTTATATATATTCTGAAAAGCAATGGTCCCATAACACTCTCCTGTGGCACGCCAATCCCTTACACATGGAAACATTTCTGTTCGTCTTTCTTGCGTTCACAACGCCGTATTTGCATCTTTTGGCCAATATGGAAGCTCATTTTTTTCCAGCGTAAATCGGTGATGCTTTAGAATATTTACCACGTGTCTCTGACATACCATAATTACAGCCCACACTGGAAATCTGTGAGTAGCCGGTATTTTGGTGGTGAAGAGCTAGTAGTGCATACTGCCGACTGTTAATTTGAGCCGGTATGTGTGGCCGACCGGTTCTAGGCGCTTCAGACTGGAACCGCGCGACAGCTACGGTCGCAGGTTCAATTCCTGCCTCGGGCATGGATGTGTGTGATGTCCTTAGGTTAGTTAGGTTTAAGTAGTTCTAAGTTCTAGGGGACTGATGACCTCAGATGTTAAGTCCCAGAGTGCTCAGAGCCATTTGAACCATTTTTTGTTAATTTGAGAGATGTCCTTGCTACAGAACACACACTACACTACCAGAATTCTCCAGAAATCCATTGCAGTTTACAAACGTCAACCATGGAACTAATATTATGTAGAGCTTTATTTTGCTGTAATGACATCTTTTATCCCGTTGACGCCGACGGACGCAGTAAAGTCTTACGCCTGACGTCGTGCCGGCCGCGGTGGTCTAGCGGTTCTAGGCGCTCAGTCCGGAACCGCGTGACTGCTACGGTCGCAGGTTCGAATCCTGCCTCGGGCATGGATGTTGTGTGATGTCCTTAGGTTAGTTAGGTTTAAGTAGTTCTAAGTTCTAGGGGACTGATGACCTAAGATGTTAAGTCCCATAGTGCTCAGAGCCATTTTTGAACCTGACGTCGTGTGCCTGCCGACGGCCGCAATATGCACTCAATTTAGTACAGGTACATCTTTGTAGCTTGTTATTATACAGTAACAGCCGCATGTTGCTTGTTGATAAAACATGTACTGTGGAAGAACGTGACCTGCAAATGCGATCTTGCGTGTCGCCTTCGTCACTGTTTTGGCTTCTTATTGTTCTACTTGCTGTAGATGGGCAGCCCATTGTCACCACCACTACTCACACACTTGTTGTCATAGTCACTCCTGTCGCTGTTAGTTGTATCTCCGTAGGAAGCCTCTGATCATGTTGGTTCACCGAGGTCGAATTCGATTCTTTCAATATTCTCAGTAAGTCTTCATCAGTGAAATCAGTCATTTCTCGATGTTTACAGTGTTGTACCATCCCATTGTTTGACAGTACAGGATACATTTGAACTAAAACCATTTATGATCGAATTATATAATAAAAAAATCTCACTGTTCGTCCCAAAATATAAATTAGTAGTAAATTAGAAAATTATGGCTGCGCTGTCTGGATCTTGTACGGGTACCAGTGCAAAACAGATTGCAAATGTTTCCGTACTGTTGACCATGGGATGGACAAGTCTCGTGACACTGCACGAGCACTACCCAGGGCACGTGCTGCATGGTCAGCAGCAATCTCGTGAATAACGATGATAGGACGCCTTCCTCTTCTAGGTGCCACACCAACCTCACCCGTGTTTTCGAATTTCATTACCATCATCTTTAAACCATTTAACGACACCGGTCCTCTCCTCAGACGTTTCAGTCGGCGATACTCCCTCTGCAGCTCTGTAACTGCTGCCGTTCACATAGAACAGTTTCACTAACAGCGCACAGTCTCTCTTTTCAGTAGCCATACTGTTCACTCACTTTATGGCTTGTCAAATGACAGCTTGCATGTCATATCGTCATACAAACATGTGTACAGCGCGAGGTCAGCAACTGGAAGCAGTTAATTCCATGAATTATCTGGGAATACGCATTAGGAGTGATTTAAAATGGAATGATCATATAAAGTTGAGAGTCGGTAAAGCAGATGCCAGACTGAGATTCATTGGAAGAATCCTAAGGAAATGCAATCCGAAAACAAAGGAAGTACGTTACAGTACGTTTGTTCGCCCACTGCTTGAATACTGCTCAGCAGTGTGGGATCCGTACCAGATAGGGTTGATAGAAGAGATAGAGAAGATCCAACGGAGAGTAGCGCACTTCGTTACAGGATCGTTCAGTAGTCGCGAAAGCGTTACAGAGATGATAGATAAACTCCAGTGGAAGACTCTGCAGGAGAGACGCTCAGCAGCTCGGTAGGGGCTTTTGTTTAAGTTTCGAGAACATACCTTCACTGAGGAGTCAAGCAGTATATTGCTCCCTCCTATGTATGTCTCGCGAAGAGACCATGAGGATACAATCAGAGAGATTAGAGCCCACACAGAGGCATACCGACAATCCTTTTTTCCACGAACAATACGAGACTGGAACAGAAGGGAGAACCGATAGAGGTACACAAGGTACCCTCTGCCACACACCGTCAGGTGACTTGCGGAGTGTAGATGTGGATGTAGATGTAGATTAGTTGGTTTGTGGGATTAAAGGGACCAGACTGCTATGGTCATCGGTCCCTTTTTCCAAATACTAAAACACCCACAGAGAATAAAAAACGGACAACAGAATAGATGACAGACGATACAGAACAAGAGATACTTAGACAAAGACCACACAAGACGAACTAAAATCACACAGAGTGTAGATGTAGATTTGCTCCTAGTGGTCACAATTGGAACTAACTTGTTTCCCTGAGCTAATGGGTTTCGCATTATCGCATTAGAATCCTCACTTTTCACAACCTAAAGATACCTATTATTTTAATAATGATAACAGTCATTGTAGATGTTTGTTTGACTATTATAGGTACTAACGAAAGGAGCATGTACGAGATCTGTTCAAAAATTCTCGAACATTCGAAATTTCGCGCCAGTGGTGTGTTGGAGCGAAATGCGGGTGTCATCCCTGCACACACTTGTGTTTATGTGTAACTGTCGGAAGTTTCATTGTTGTATATCTGTTAGTTATTGTTCAGCGCTGTATTGAGTAGAACGTTGTGGCGCACAGTCTGCGAATTCCGAGATGACAGAGTTAGAGAAGCAGCGCGTCAGCATTAAATTTTGCGTGAAACTAGAGAAAATCTTTACAGAGACACACCAAATGATGCAGGAAGCCTTGGTGATGAGTGCTTAAGCCGTACTCGGTGTTATGAATGGTTAACACCGTTTAAAAATGGCCGGACGGAAGTTAAAGACGATCATCGTAGAAAAATTTTGTGGACGGAGTGCGGGAAGTTTTTGAACAGACCTCGTTCAGGACAAAGAAACAAGCAAATAAACACAGATGCGGAAACCAATGGTTTCCCCGATATGGCGTATTATGACTAAGTACGCGAACACCTTATAACTGAGTCCTTGAAGACCCAAACTGCAGGTATACTCCTGAGGGCAAACACATTGCAACAAATGCTCCGCATGGGCACCGTTCAGGCTGCAGCATGTCTCCTCATCGACGCCCGCAGACGTTCAGACATACCAGATGTGTTCCGAATGCACTAACACAATCCGCAATGCATTTCCGGAGTTCATCGACGCTTTCAATTGGGCTGGAATACGCCAGAACTATTAAATATCACAACACAAAAAAATCCTACATGTTCAAGTCGGGGAACCTTGGCGGCCATTAGTACTGGCGAGCCACGACCGATGCACTTGAAGATTCGTACTACATATTCTCGAACAGCGTGTTCGACATCGTATACAAGGGTTGAAACTTTAATGGTGCCAACTATTTATTTACAGCTCGTACAAAATAGATACGTGTTTCAAAGTTTTACTGACCTTCAAAGTAGTCACCAGCATTGGGTATAGCCCGTTACCAGCGATCAGCGATGTGGAAGCTGTAGGATACTCTTAGCAGTGCCTGTTGTGTTGACAGTTCGAGCGGCGCGGTCTATTGTCCGACGAATTTGTAGCAATTCTGAAGTGAATGCCGTGAAGTGTTTCCTTCACTTTAGAAATCGAGTTGAACTTACGGGGCCGTAAGTCAGGGGAGTGCAGTAGGTGGTATAACACTTAGCAGCCCTATCAGTCAAACAAATCAGTAAGAGCTTGCACTGTACGTGCTTGAGCATTGTCCTGCAAAATGATGGTCAGGTCCTGCAGAAAGTGTCATCACTTCTGTCTCTAAGCTGGTCGGAGGGTGTGTACCTGTAACAGTAAAACACCATCTATAAAGTGTTTTAATGTAATATTAATTTTCTTAGATCAGTGCTTAGTACAACTCTGTAACAGAACTTTCAAGATATTGCAATTAAGAGAAATACACAATTTAAAAGCATTTGTTAGAAAAAATGAAATTTACATATGTCGTGCAATTGGTTTAAGTACCATATCGGCAACAGACTATTGACTTTGATTACCTCACAATTTACACGATGTAAATACATAGTGAGCACTCGCTGCAACCAGTTACAACCAAGATTGTGAATACAGGTCTTCAGATTGTCTCTGCGAGCGTGTAAATGAGGTGAATGCTGTTTCTTTTATCCATTTCCGTTTTCATGATGTGGTCATAATGATTTTCTTAGTGGATGTTACCCTTTTTGGCTGGCCGGAGTGACCGAGCGGTTCTAGGCGCTACAGTCGGGAACCGCACGACCGCTACGGTCGCAGGTTCGAATCCAGCCTCGGGCATGGATGTGTATAATGTCCTTAGGTTAGTTAGGTTTAAGTAGTTCTAAGCTCTAGGGGACTGATGACCTCAGAAGTTAAGTCCCATAGTGCTCAGAGCCATTTGAACCTTTTTTTTTTTTTACCCTTTTTGTCTTGTCTTACTCAAAATCCTGTGTTTGCCAATTCTGCTTGTGGACTGACCATTCGTGTCGGATTTGTTGTTCTCAGCTATGGTCAGTATATGATTGGGTGCCTTTCCATGTTTGGAACGTTTTCTGCAGCCGGTCATGCCGCAATCTCATCCACATAGGTTAGCCTTCAGGCAAGCAGTTGGAAAGCATCCAGTGTTAAACGCAGCTTGTAATTTTCTAAATTATTATTAAAACATTTTCGAGAGTTTTAGTTTTTATTCTGCTTCATTCTCCAAAAGCTGACTGAGAAATTTTGTAAATTAAAACTGATATACATAAAAATATAAACGCTGTTAGTAAAATGTTCCTGTGTGGGGGGGGGGGGGCGGTGGAGGGGGGGGGGGGAGGAGGGGGCGGGGGAGAGAAGTGGGAGAGAGGAAGATCGTTATTCCCAACGCATCCTCCCCACCCCCGCCCCTCTCGAATATGCGCCTGTTGTTACGAAACTGCAGATAATACTGACCAGCTGCTCTGGCAGTTCAGTCGCCCATACTGAACATTCAACATCTGTCATTTTAAGAGGAGAGGGACGGTGGCAGGTTTTCTACACATTCGTCACTAACGCATCTACGTGACACACTGCATGACACATTTCTCAGGAGCAGTTCATGCACGGCATGAGTCAGTTTAACGATATTATTAAAACTTATCCAACACTATATTAATCATCTTTATGTAGGATATTTCCAGGTTTTGATATGTAACTATTGCTGATACCCAATGAAAATTTGAATTAACAGAAGTCTTTGACACCACTGTGCAAACACAACCAAACTGTCGCATTTCAACCTAACCTATACTCCATACTATACTACAGACCGGTCTGTCACCAAGGTTAGACAGCATTTATAGTGTCGCCGACTCTTCCGTAGCGTAGTGTGAATGTTGGCACTTTGTTGATGATGGTCCTAGCCAATTGGGTGACAGGTACACAGAAGTCAATGTGAATCAGTAAATCCAATGATTTCTTTCAGCAGAAAATCCAAACTGATTACATTTGTTTTCGATATGGAGAGCACCGGAATAACTCTGTTGGTCTGGTTATTATGAATGAAAAGGTTACCTACTGATTTTCGTATTTCTTTGGTATCAGGAAAAACCAAGATATGTTGATAGACTGGCCTGTAGGGAAGCCTGAGGCCGACGTTAGATTGTAATATAAGAATCTGCATGTGAGCTGATGAAACCAACGAATGTGAAAGAAAAGCACCTGGTTGTGGCGTCAGACTGAGCTGTAGCGTATCCCCAGGCCTACGTTAAGTTGTGGTTGGTTTAGAGTAGGCGAAGGCAACTGATGTGAAACCAAAAACCAGCTTGCACAGTTACTTGTTGACAACCTGGGTCCATGGCTTCACGGGGTCTATGTCACACTCGAACCCTACCATCAGCTCTTATCAGCTGTAATCTGAATTCATCTGACCAGGCCAGGGTTTACCTGTCTTCTGGGGGCCAACCGATACGGTTACGAGCCCAGGAGAGGCGCTGCAGGCGATGTGCTTTTAGCAAAGCCACTCGTGTCTGTCGTCTGCTACCATATCCCATTAACGCCAAATTTCACCACATTGTCCTAACGCATACGTTCGTCGTAAGACCCACAATGATTTTTGCTGCAATTTCACGCAGTGTTGCTTGTCTGTTAGCACTGACAACCCTACGCCAACGACGCTGCTCTCGGTCGTTAAGTGAAGGCCGTCGGCTATTGTGTTGTCCGTGGTGAGAGGTAACGACTGAAATACGTTATTTTCGGCACACTCTTGACGCATTGAATCTCGGAATACTGAATTTCATAACGATTTCCGAAGTGGAATGTCCCATGCATCTAGCTCCAACTATCAATCCGCGTTCAAAGTCTGTTAATTCCCGTCGTACAGCCATAATTATGATGGAAACCTTTTCACGTGAATCATCTGAGTAAAAATAACAGCTCCGTCAATGCACCTCCCTTATATACCTTGTTCACTCGATACTAAAGCCTCTGTATATGCGTATATCGCTATCCTATGACTTTTGTCACCTCAGTGTATACGAGGAATATTCAATAAGTAATGCAACACATCTTTTTCTGAAATCAAGTTGTTTTCATTCAGGATTCCAATACATAATATTATTCGTCACTTTTTGGCTACAACAACCTATTTTTCAACGCAATGGCCTTTCAATGCGGCGGCCTTACGGCACCATACTGGTAGGGCCTGTTTGCCCGCATGCTACCATTCTACTAACCGTCGTCTGAGCTAACGTCTTTCTGCGTCAATAACCTTCCCATTGTCGACGTACTGCTTCCCGCGGAGTGTATCCTTCATCGGCCAGACAGATGGAAGTCGGAAGGTGAGAGATCCGGTCTGTTGGGTGGATGAGCAAGACCAGTCGAGTGAAGTTTTGTGAGCTGCTTTTGGGTTTCTTCAAATCCCTGAGGGTAGCACAGCCGCGTACTGCTGGCTGACACGCGGGAGATTGGACAGGTTCGCGCGGTTTTGTTGCGATGATAGACTCCTCGCCCAGCGACTCGCCGTGCTTTTGGTCAGTGCCTGGTCTCCGTAGAGGGTAGACGTTCTGCAAGCGCCTATGCATATCTGCGATGCTGTAGTTTTCCTCCAAAAGAAACAGACACCATTTTGAAATCGACGTATAGCGGCGCCACCTATCGGAACTACATGAAAGTGTTGGAGCTGTGGCGGGAATATTCCACAATGTCCAGCAACAAATTCCGCATTTTTTTCAACCGAAATTCACCGTGGAAAAAATGTACTGCATTACTTACTAAACACCCCTCATACTGTACTAAACAGATTGGAGCGTGTGGCCACACCGGCTCACACTGCGTCAGGCACGAGACTCTGCTGTATCCACAGGCGACCTCATGGCAGCTAACGTATTAATTTATAAGGTATGTTTTCCACTAAGTTATGATTACATACATGTGAAGTGATTTTTTACATTCTTCTTGAAGCCTGGAAAACACATGTGGACGGGCATTTTGGACGAATAGATCTGATTAGCAACCGACGCTCGGATTGCCCAATGCAGGCGAACCAAATACACATAAAGGAAAAGCGGATGGTGAAACCGAAGTAAAGCTTTTTTTTAGACTACAGCTGCTGCTAGGAACAATGGAAGAAACAAATTGTCTTCAAACCGTGTGAACAGGAACACTGAAAGCCAATCACCACTGATGATACTATACCAATAAAACGAAACACGTCTCGTGAAACACTTGATTAATTAATTTTAAGAGAGAAAAAATAATAATGTTATATAATATCTTTTGCGGAAGATGGTCATCCAAACATATATTTGATGGACATGTGCACGAAGGTCTCTCTCAATAAATCCATTTTATTTTGTTTGAGTCGCTGTACAGTGGTCGTTGCTTCGTGGACAAGAGAAATCGTTATGGTGATGCAATATAGATATAATTCCAAATAGCTCGTACATTGTGGGAGGTATTCTCATACCTGTAATATTTTCATAAATTTTTGTGTTCCTTTTGCAACTGACAAAATCTTATTATCTGAACACAATCAAGGAAAAGTAGTTACAGATCGTCACAGTGCCTCTAGCTATAACAAAATGTCAAATGAAAACGAGACATATGAAAAAAGTAAGTAAACTATTTATAATTTCAAAAGTAATCTTCATAACAGTTAATACATTTATCCTACTGTGAGACAAGAAGGTCAATGCCTTCATGGAAAAATTTTTTGCGGTTGTCTACAGAGCCATGAGTGTATCCAGGTGTGCAACTCTTCGTCCGAAAATCAACTATCACATATGTCTTCCTTCAGGGCTCCAAAAACATGGAAACGGCATGGGGAGAGATGGGGCTGTATACAGTATGTGTAAGGGCTTCCTAGCGAAACCTTTGCAGCGTACTCGAAACGATCTTATCAATACGTGGGCGGGCATTATTTTGCAAGAGAACGATGCCGTCCGTCAACACATTGTTCACTGACTTTATGAAATACGGCTCCACAATTAACGCACAGCGGTACGTGGGCACTTTGTTAGAATTGAAGCGCGCAATAAAGTCCAAACGCCCAGAAATGTTGGCTGACGGTACTATTACGTTGCTTCTGTAGCAGGATAATGCCCGCCCACAGATTGACATTTTCGAGTACGGTGCACAGGTTTCGATGGGAAGCCCTTACACATCCTCCATACAGTCCTGATCTCTCTCCGCGCGATTTCCATATTTCTGGAGCTCTGTGGACAGACATTCGTAGCTGTCGATTTGCCTCAGACGAAGAAGTGCACGCCTGTGTACAACCATGGTTCCGTAGCCAGTTGCAAACATTTTTACCTGAAGGCATTGACGCCTTGTCTCACAGTGGGATAAATGTATTAACATTTGTGGTGGTTACTTTTGAAATAATAAACAATTTCTTGTTTTTTTCCATCCGTCTCGTTTTCATTTGACTGTCTCTTATGTTTTCATGTCGCCACAACACAAATCGTGACTCATCCATCCATAAAACCATCTTCCACTCCTTCAGAAACTATTGACGGCGTTGTCTCCACCGCTCTCCACAACAGGCACTTGTTCTTGTGACCAATTATGTTGACGATTTTAAATAATAAATATTCTGTTCATGATTTGTCATCTCTGAACCTTTCTTTTTTGTATAATATGTCTGCCAATAGTTGACTCCTAACTGTGAAAACTGTACGTGATGTTTTGCTACTCAACCCACGACATATATGATGCCTCAACCCGGGATCCTAAGACTCAGTGCATTGAGATAATGTTGCAAAGGAAAACTTCTGCATGACGTTCTAACCTCTCGTCCTATCAGTTTTTTTCTACTTTGATGTAGTTCGCCATGTCACAAGCAGTGAAACCTCCAGGCGACTCGTGCTAGCTATGAATGTTTGCGTAAAATGTGTGCGTAACATTCGGTTGTTTGATCACATTAGTCCTTCCTATGCTCTCTTAGATTGGCTATGACAGGATAGGCAACGCCTTCTGCACGCGCTCTCGTTACTTAATCGGTTTCTTAGCCACTGGTGTCCTCATCCTCTCCTTCCATATCAAATATCTATCATAATTCCCTCAATCTCTCCTTCCATACCAAATATCTGTAATTATTCCATAAGTGCAGTACCAAATCGGAAACTTCAAGCATCTTGGCTGTACCCTTGAATAACACTAAATGTTTTTCCATCTCCTTCCCCCATTAAGCCATACGAATATGGAACAAACTACCCTGTAATCTGCATCTTCTCCAAAACTATTCCGTGCACAAGAGGAGATTAAAGTTTCGTTTGTTATCATTGGAGTAGCCTCCCTCTCAGCATATCCCAGCTGCTTTCTTTCTGTCCTACAGGGAACCAGTAGCTCTGCCACACTAGACTGTCTATGCTTTTCTGATCTTTTTATTTTGCTGTTTTCTTCCTTCTGTATCGTCTGCTAATATTGCCCTATTATTTATCACTCTTCCACTGAACAGTCAGCTTCTTGTACACATCTATTGCTTTTGCACTACTGCCACACGTTTGTTGGATGTCAATACTGACATTCGACAAGAACAATCTGAAACAGTTGCTTAACATAGTGTTCATAAGTCAGCCATTTCTTAAATTTCGTACAGGGTGCCCCTTCTAAGAGTCTTCAGGGGCGTTTTCTCTGATTTTTCGGCAGATACTCGCAATTTCGTTTTGCAATGTATAGCTAGAGTCAGCCCAAGCAAATATACTGCGCACCGCGCTTTCATGCGACGCCCAGCATCGACGGAAAACGTCGGTTTGTTTCCCATTACAAACTAAATGATTTTTAATGGCGGAATTTTATGCGCCCATTCGATAGGGTGGTCAAAAATAAGCCTAGCGCGATATTTGTTTTATCGATATATATTAACATGGACACTGAAACACGAAAAAAAAAACAGTAATCCAGCCACGACAGCACCGCCCCGGCCTGCACTGTTTGCTACCACCATGCCGCAGCTCTGCTCAGTCACTACTGGAGTACTGGTTTTTCTTCGTATTTTACTGTCCCCGTTAATACATATCGACAAAGGCAATATCACACTAATCTGGAGCCGATCTATCGAAAGGCTACGTAAAATTCCACACTAAAATCACTTTGTTTATAGTGGAATCAAACCAATGCTTTCCATCGACGCTGGGCGTCGCATGAAAGACGTCTTGAGCAGTATTAATTTGGGCTGACTACAGCTACACATTGCAAAAACAAAATTACAAATATCTGCCGAAATACACCGGAAAACGCGGCTGAAGCCTCTTAGGAGGGATATATACCTACACTACTGGCCATTAAAATTGCTACACCACGAAGATGACGTGCTACAGATGCGAAATTTAACCGACAGGAAGAAGATGCTGTGATATGCAAATGATTAGCTTTTCAGAGCATTCACACGAGGTTGGCGCCGGTGGCGACACCTACAACGTGCTGACATGAGGAAAGTTTCCAACCGATTTCTCATACACAAACAGCAGTTGCCCGGCGTTGCCTGGTGAAACGTTGTTGTGATGCCTAGTGTAATGAGGAGAAATGGGTAGCATCGAGTTTCCGACTTTGATAAAGGTAGGATTGTAGCCTATCGCGATTGCGGTTTAACGTAGCGCTACATTGCTACTCGAGTTGGTCGAGATCCAATAACTGTTAGCAGATTATGGAATCGGTGGGTTCAGGAGGGTAATACGGAACGCCGTGCTGGATCCCAACGGCCTCGTATCACTAGCAGTCGAGATGACAGGCATCTTATCCGCATGGCTGTAACGGATCGTGCAGCCACGTCTCGATCCCTGAGTCAACAGATGGGGACGTTTGCAAGACAACAACCATCTGCACGAACAGTTCGACGACGTTTACAGCAGCATGGACTATCAGCTCGGAGACCATGGCTGCAGTTACCCTTGACGCTGCATCACAGACAGGAGCGCCTGCGATGGTGTACTCAACGACGAACCTGGGTGCACGAATGGCAAAACGACATTTTTTCGGATGAATCCAGGTTCTGTTTACAGCATCATGATGGTCGCATCCGTGTTTGGCGACATCGCGGTGAACGTACGTTGGAAGCGTGTATTCGTCATCGCCACACTGGCGTATCACCCGGCGTGATGGTATGGAGTGCCATTGGTTACACGTCTCGGTCGCCTCTTGTTCGCGTTGACGGCATTTTGAACAGCGGACGTTACATTTCAGATGTGTTACGACCCGTGGCTCTACCCTTCATTCGATCCCTGCGAAACCCTACATTTCAGCAGGATAATGCACGATTGCATGTTGCAGGTCCTGTACGGGCCTTTCTGGATACAGAAAATGTTCGACTGCTCCCCTGACCAGCACATTCTCCAGATCTCTCACCAACTGAAAACGTCTGTTCAATGGTAGTCGAGCAACTGGCTCGTCACAATACGCCAGTCAC
This sequence comes from Schistocerca piceifrons, assembly GCF_021461385.2. Lineage (NCBI taxonomy): Eukaryota > Metazoa > Arthropoda > Insecta > Orthoptera > Acrididae > Schistocerca > Schistocerca piceifrons. The sequence continues at coordinate 125,933,560 of NC_060149.1, forward strand.
TACTCTTGATGCACTGTGGTATCGTGTTGAAGCTGCATGGGCAATTGTACCTGTACACGCCATCCAAGCTCTGTTTGACTCAATGCCCATGCGTATCAGAGGTGGTTGTTCTGGGTACTAATTTCTCACGATCTTTGCACCCAAACTGCGTGAAAATGTAATCACATGTCAATTCTGGTATAATATATTTGTCCAATGAATACCCATTTATCATATGCATTTCTTCTTGGTGTAGCAATTTTAATGGCCAGTAGTGCATATAGGACGTCCATAGTGAAAGTTCCAATTTCAAAACGCTGTATAAAGAGAACCGCTGCCCAGAATGACGTCAAATTTGGACAGAATATTACGGATGAGCATGAGGAGAACGTCATAGAACAAAACAAAATTAACGAAAATTTGACCAATCGATGCTGCTGTAAGCGTCAGAATATGCACACCAACACACGAGCGGCACACGGCTGTTCCTCAGCTTGCGTCCCCAGACGCCCAACATGACAGTCTCTGTGAAGGATCGCACGCTGCAGGTAAAGCTCTTCTTCAAGAACGGTGACTGTGCGCCGGTAGCCATGCAGAAGTTACGGACACACAAGGGTATGAAAAAAGGCATTGGTCTGATGTCTGACAAAGGTCTGGATAATATGATTACAAAACGTGAAATGACAGGATCTTTTGAAGTGCAATGTTATACAGGGTGTTACAAAAAGGTACGGCCAAACTTTCAGGTAACATTACTCACACACAAAGAAAGAAAATATGTTATGTGGACATGTGTCCGGAAACGTTTACTTTCCATGTTAGAGCTCATTTTATTACTTTTCTTCAAATCACATTAATCATGGAATGGAAACACACAGCAACAGAGCGTACCAGCGTGACTTCAAACACTTTGTTACAGGAAATGTTCAAAATATCCTCCGTTAGCGAGGATACATGCATCCACCCTCCGTCGCATGGAATCCCTGATGCACTGATGCAGCCCTGGAGAATGGCGTATTGTATCACAGCCGTCCACAATACAAGCACGAAGAGCCTCTACATTTGGTACTGGGGTTGCGTAGGCAAGAGCTTTCAAATGCCCCCATAAAAGAAAGTCAAGAGGGTTGAGGTCAGGAGAGCGTGGAGGCCATGGAATTGGTGCACCTCTACCAATGCAGCGGACACCGAATCTGTTGTTGAGAAGCGTACGAACACTTCGACTGAAATGTGCAGTAGCTCCATCGTGCATGAACCACATGTTGTGTCGTACTTGTAAAGGCACATGTTCTAGCAGCACAGGTAGAGTATCCCGTATGAAATCATGATAACGTGCTCCATTGAGCGTAGGTGGAAGAACATGGGGCCCAATCAAGACATCACCAACAATGCCTGCCCAGACGTTTACAGAAAATCTGTGTTGATGTCGTGATTTCACAATTGCGTGCGGATTCTCGTCAGCCCACACATGTTGATTGTGAAAATTTACAATTTGATCACGTTGGAATGAAGCCTCATCCGTAAAGAAAACATTTGCACTGAAATGAGGAGTGACACATTGTTGGACGAACCATTCGCAGAAGTGTACCCGTGGAAGCTAATCAGCTGCTGATAGTGCCTGCACACGCTGTACATGGTACGGAAACAACTGGTTCTCCCGTAGCACTCTCCATACAGTGACGTGGTCAACGTTACCTTGTACAGCAGCAACTTCTCTGACGCTGACATTAGGGTTATCGTCAACTGCACGAAGAATTGCCTCGTCCATTGCAGGTGTCCTCGTCGTTCTAGGTCTTCCCCAGTCGCGAGTCGTATGCTGGAATGTTCCGTGCTCCCTAAGACGCCGATCAGTTGCTCCGAACGTCTTCCTGTCGGGACACCGTCGTTCTGGAAATCTGTCTCGAGACAAACGTACCGCGCCACGGCTATTGCCCCGTGCTAATCCATACATCAAATGGGCATCTGCCAACTCCGCATTTGTAAACACTGCACTGATTGCAAAACCACGTTCGTGATGAACACTAACCTGTTGATGCTACGTACTGATGTGCTTGATGCTAGTACTGTAGAGCAATGAGTCGCATGTCAACACAAGCACCGAAGTCAACATTATCTTCCTTCAATTGGGCCAACTGGCGGTGAATCGAGGAAGTACAGTACATACTGACGAAACTAAAATGAGCTCTAACATGAAAAGTAAGCGTTTCCGGACACATGTCCACATAACATATTTTCTTTATTTGTGTGTGAGGAATGTTTCCTGAAAGTTTGGCCGTACCTTTTTGTAACACCCTGTAGATGGAAGAAAGCAGTTGATCCGACGTCTGTCGGAGCCATGCACGTCCATGCTGTGGCTTGAGTGGAAGACGGGCTAGAGGAACGCGTGCCCCTCTCCTAATAGCCGTTTCGCAGTGGTTCGTGTTGACACGTCTGGGCTTGCAAGTCTACTTATTTGTGCTGTGGTAGCAGTACGATCTGCCACTGCCGTCCTTACAATACAACATCCTGGCAGACGTCTGTGCTGCGTGGACGTCCAGAGCGTCGTGTACAGGCGTGAGAATGTTCACGTGACCACTGATACCAACATCGTTGCGCAACTGACGCAGCACGTCCAACTTTGACAGTTCTCCGAAAGGACCGTCCCGCCACTCGGAATGCCACAATTCGACCTTTTTGAAACTCGCTCAGTTGGCTGTAGGAAGCACTAGTGCTCCTCTGTCCCGTAGTTGGCTGCTTGCGTCATATGTTTGCGCTACACTGATCGTTGTGACTGTGAGCATTCCATATTAAAGGGTAGACACAGATGGCGCTCTGCTGGTTATGCCTATCTGTTCAAATGGTTCAAATGGCTCTGAGCACTATGGGACTCAACTGCTGTGGTCATAAGTCCCCTAGAACTTAGAACTTAACCTAACTAACCTAAGGATATTACACACTTCCATGCCCGAGGCAGGATTCGAACATGCCTATCTGTTGGCGGGCGACATTGGAACATTATCAGTACAGTTACTATCCCCCAGATGGCATATGCCGTCATCGGATCAAAATCGACATCGTCTTTCCAGGAACAGTAATTTTTTTTTTCCTGCAGTGTATAATGATGTACTGTTTGACAAAAACAGCACAAGTCCCCAGTCAGATCTTGATAATATTTCAAAGCCATGCACAGATTGGAAATTTCCTTTACATGTTCATAAATACAAGATTGTGCACTTCACAATATTAAAAAAAAGATTTTCTTCAATAATTACTGTTGTAACTTGGCAAGACAGCCAAGCCACCAGGAGAGGAAGCCGAAAGGCACGCGTTTAAGCTCACGCAGGCTGGCGTGAGGTCTGGAACAGGTAAGGGAATTTATAGTAGCAAATAACGTAAGTAACTACTGGAATACTTAACTTTAATTCATAATTGGTGAACATCGGTCTGACGGTACATGTATCACAAGATAAATAGCAAATGATAATGGCGCCTTGCTACGTCGTAGCAAATGACGTAGCTGAAGGCTATGCTAACTATCGTCTCGGCAAATGAGAGCGTAATTTGTCAGTGAACCATTGCTAGCAAAGTCGGCTGTACAACTGGGACGAGTGCTAGGAAGTCTCTCTAGACCTGCCGTGTGGCGGCGCTCGGTCTGCAATCACTGATAGTGGCGACACGCGGGTCCGACGTATACTACCGGACCGCGGCCGATTTAAAGTCTACCACCTAGCAAGTGTGGTGTCTGGCGGTGACACCACAATTACAGTATCAACTTATACCAATACCTGGGTGTAATAATTTGTAGCCGCGGAGTCTGAGGAGCCTTGTCACGATCCGTGCGGCTGTCCCCGTCGGAGATTCGAGTCCGCCCTCGGGAATGGGTGTGTGTTTTGTCCATAGCGTAAGTTAGTTTAAGTTAGATTAAGTGGTGTGTAGGCTTAGGGACCGGTGATCTCAGCAGTTTGGCCCAATAAGGCTTTACCACAAATTTCCAAAAATAATTTGTAGGGGAATGATATGGAACGATGTCACAGGCTCATAGGTAAATCAGGTGGTAGACTTTGGATGATTAGTAGCATTCTGCGAAAATGCAGTCAATCAACAAAGAAGACTGCTTATCTAACTCACATGTGATCCATCCTATGTTGCTAAAGTGTGTGGGAGCGGTGCCAGATAGAAGTAACTGAGGATAATGAAGGTATAGAAAGAAGGAGATCAGTAATTGTTTCAAATTTATTTAGCCCATAGGGGGAGTGTCATATGAATGCTGATAAACCTGAACTGGCAGACGCTTACAAAGTTTCAAGAATCAACATTAAGTGACGAATCTAGGGATGTACTACATTCCCCTACATGTATTCCCCGTAGGAATTGCGAAGACAAGATTTGGCTAATTAAGCATGCGCAGAGGTATTCAAACAGTCGTTATTTCCACGCTCGGTACGCGAATAGAACGGAAATTTTTATAAGATGTAGAAGAAGCAACAAGAGTAGTCACGGGATACAAACACTGCAGATGAGATTACTTTATTAATCGCCTGGGAGCATTCAACATGTGCTTCTACGTATAAACCTCTCAGGCCATTGTGCGAGGGTACTTTGCAACAGTGTTATCCACTCCTGCCGCCTTACATCCCCAATGGTGCGACTCTTAGCCACTTTTACCCTTTTCTTGTGATTCGTTCGCAAGATATACAGTGGGGGCAGAAGAACTGTTGCCTACCTCGTATATCGGTTCTCTAAATTTACCCAAAAGCATTTCTCTAGAACCACGTCTCCATTCGTTAAGAAATGCCCATTCTAGTTTTCTGAACAGCTCTGTTATACAGGGTAGGCTAGACTAGACAGTCATTTCGAAAAGCGCGAGAATCGTGCTCAGCTGATGGTAGGTGGTGGGGATGCCGTTCTCCATGTTCTTACAGGTTAGCATGCAGTAGCAACGGGGCGGTGGAAACCTCAGTACCGCGCGTATGCTGTCAAAGCCTTTCACCAAAATTACAGTTCTTACGTACAGGCACATGGTGCTTTTCGGAGCCATTTTCATATTCATCGGAATCGACCATTGTTGCCTGCCTGAGCGATAAAAATATGGATTAAGAACTTCCGACAGACTTCGTCAACGACGATGAGGAACTCTGGGAAACAGAAGACAGTGCGCACTCCTGGAAATATCGAGTGTGTAAGAGTTTCGATTGAAAGAAACTCAGGTCGTCGACATCGCACGACACTTGGATTTCCAGCAGGACGGCTAGAGGTATTTCACACAACGATCTACATTATCATCTTTACAAGATCCCAAATCGTTCAAATTCCTAAATCAACAGTTACGTGTGTCCAAGACGTTTCTGTGAAGCAGTGTTAAATTTAGTTAATGAAGACAATGGCAGTGTAAACAATTTATGGTTGAGTGAGGAGACCCATTTCCATTTGTCCAGTTCTGCCAATAAGCAGAACCATAGACTTTGGAGTGATGGCAGTAGTAGATAACAGCATCAGCAACCTTTCACTTCCAAAGAAGCTACTTTGTGGTGCGCTGTATCTTCATCAGGGATCATAGTGCCCTACTTCTTTCGAAAATAATGTAGACAACGCTGTGACAGTAACTAAACAGAGGAAAGATAACATGTTGGAAATCTTTCTCACGTCACAACTTCTTGCGTACGAAGTAGGCGAGGATACATTTTTTCAACGAGACGGAGCAACCTCCCACCTGGCAAGAGTAAGCATGAGTGTTGTTAATGCTTTATTTACAAATCAGGTGATCTCTCTAAACGGAGATATCGGATGGCCTCCCCGTTGACTGGACTTGGCAAGATGCGACACTTTCTTGAGGAGTTACCTGAAGAGCGATGAGTATCAGGATAACTCAACGCGAACAGTTGAAGCACTAAATGAATGGAGCAAACAGCAGATGGTTGAAATTCCACTGGTAGCGTTGCGGAATGTGACGACAACTTCAAAGCTCGCCTTGAAGAATATCTACTCCTGAAACAATAAAAAAATTTTGTTGTTCGCATACTAATAATTGCCGGATTCAAATGAGAAATCCCGAAATGATTCTTGGTTTCTAGATTTGAAGATAAAAACCGTATAAATCGGAGTCATCTGGATTATCACGAACCTGTGTAACCAGTTTCACATGCATCATCGGATGTTTTGAATGCTTCATATATCGAATGTGAGAAACACAAGTCTTACGATCTTCAGAGTAAAAAACCTATATCGCTGAAAGTGAAATATTGAGAATAGTAGAGTTTGTGAATAACGAAATCATGCACAAAACAAAAGCAAGCATTACTTCCATGTCAACGTTACAAGTTAATGCAAAAACAGAGGAGACAGACAAAGACGAAAACGGAACACCAAGTGTACGTGTTTTGTGATTCTCGTCTCCACTGGCACGAGCAAAAACTTGTTCCAAATACCAAGCACAAAGGACACAATCAATAAGTTGGAGGATTCACATCGAATTTTTTTGTTATTCGTAAGAATACACAACATCTAAGATAGCAGCAAGGAAAGTAATGAGACCCTTCCTAGGTGCAAAAGGTCTTGTTACATACCTGTCTGCGAGGACGAACAGCCAATAACAGTGAAAACGACTGGGCGTGCAGTTGTTCCATTGAAGATACCTTCGAACCACCAACGTTTGGACGACAGGGCTGAAGAAAGGACGTGTTACTTATTCGACTCTGAGAAACAAAGTTCATGAAGACTGAACCAGTTAACATGCTGTATTTATAGTCGGTATTCACCAGCTTTTAGTAGTGACAGGATTTGAGTCACCCCACTTCCTGTCCACAGATGGCACTTTGGCAGTTCAGCCACACAGGAGCTTTTCCAAACATACTGGCATTCCCACCTTTGAAAACTATAACAGGTTCTTACCACAACCAGGTGTCCCACAAGATACGCATTCTTCTCCAACCATTCGAAAACTTAAACTTGCTAAGTAATAACGAGCATTGTGGCCTATGAAGATCCTAATATTTGGGGACCAATGTTAGAAGTTAAAAAAAGGCGACGAACCAGTAATCTTCTCACATTCTCTGTGTTTCGATTTTTGTGTACATTTTAAGAGGAAGAAGGTCTAGTACTACTGTCAGCTACGTTCAAAATGGGAAACGAGTGAAATGAAATTCCATTACTAAGATATAGGAGCGTGACCCTAAAAAAAAAATGGTTCAAATGGCTCTGAGCACTATGGGACTTAACATCTGGGGGTCATCAGTCCCCTAGAACTTAGAACTACTTAAACCTAACCAACCTAAGGACATCACACACATCCATGCCTGAGGCAAGAGTCGAACCTGCGACCGTAGCGGTCGCGCGGTTCCAGACTGAAGCGCCTAGAACCGCTCGGCCACACCGGCCGGCGGAGCGTGACCCTCCCTTCAAATTAACTGGAAGGTGAAAAAATAAGTTAATTCACTACAAATAAAATTCTGCAACGAGTCTGAATTTCGTGAGTTGTTCCACTCTCAACTCCTCCATAAAACATGGATCTTGCATCGGTGAGGAGGCATGCGTGCCTCGACACAGATAGCCGGATCGTAGGTGTGCGTCGGAGGCGTGTGTGTGGAGCGGCCAGACCAACCTGTTGCTCCTGAAGAGGGGCAGCAGTCTGATTAATTTACTGGTCTAGCTTTGTAGCATTTAGCCAACGTGGCCTTTGTGTGTTGATACTGGGGCACAGCTGAAAGCAAGGGGAAACTACAGCCATCATATTTCCCGAGAACATACGGCTCCGACACGTGGAATGTCAGAACCATTAATCGTCTTAGTAGTTTAGAGAACCTGAAAAGGGAAGATGAAAGGTTAGATTTCATGGGAATTACTGAAGTATGGTGCTGGGGAGAACAGTACTTACGGTCAGGTGAGCGCAGGGCTACCAACAGAAAATTAAGAAGGGCTAATGCAGGAGCAAGTCTAATAATAAACAAGAAAATATTAACAAGTTTGTTTGTATGGCCTTTCTTGCTGCAACGTATTTTATTTCTTCCAGACGCGTTTGGCCTGTTAATATAAGGCATCGTCAGTGGAATCTAAAATTATACAGTTTTGTTTCAACATGCGATATTTGTAGATTATAAAACAGTTCACGTCTCGTTTTTTTTTTACTTACAGTTCTTCGCGTTTTTGGTTGGCATCTGCGTTTTCTCTCATCTGGTCACATTTCGGAGGTCACACTGTAACTTCACTTACGAAACGTAAGCACGTTTTCATGTTATGAACATTTTTATTAACAATTTACATATTAGGGCCAACAGTGTGTGACCAGAGGAAACGCAGATTCAACCATAAACGCGATGCAATGTAAGTAATGACTTATTTACGTAAAAAACAAGTCATGAACTGCTTTATAATCTACAAATACCGTATCATTCTAGATTACATTGACGGTGGCTTAAAGTAAAAGGCGAAACGAGCCACGAAGAAATAAAACACGGTCCAGCTATAAAAGGCGCCTTACATTTGCAAAACGAGTAGAAAGTATTAATGAAGTTAAACTGCTAAAATACAATACTACTACCTACCATAGCAGTACATGTTATTATGCCAACATGCTACGACGATGCTGAAGATATTAAAAAAATGTGTAATAAGATTAAGCAAATTATTCACTTCGTTACGGGAGACGAAAATTTAACTGTGATGAGGGACTGGATATCGACAGAGGTAAAAAGATAAAGTGGACTGGCTGAAAGGAGTTAAAGCGGAAGTCGCCAGGTAGAATTTAGCACAGAGCTCTACTAAATAAAGGCAAACACTTTAAGGCCTACAGAGGATTGGTGAGTGGTGGAGGAGCTGGCAGTTGATCCTGAACGCAAATAAACGTAACGCGTTGCTCATAAACAGGCGGAGTACTCCGTAGCCGTTCGATTACACGATGGGCAACAAATCACTGAAAAAAGCAGCTGCCGTAAAATACCTAGGAATGATCATCCGGAGTGACCTGAAGTGTAATGAGCACATAAAACAAACGGTAGGAAAAGTAACTGCCATTCTCAGAGTCACTGGGAAAATCTTAAAGAAATGTAATTCATCCACGAAAGAAGTGGCTTACAAAACACTATTTCGACCGATTCTTGAGTACTGTTCATCATTCTGGGACCCTTTCCGAGTAGTATTAATAGAAGAGACAGAACTCCAAAGAGCGGCTGGTTTGTTACGGGGATCGTTTAGTCGGTGGAGATGGTTCAAATGGCTCTGAGCACTATGCGACTTAACTTCTGACGTCATCAGTCGCCTAGAACTTAGAACTAATTACACCTAACTAACCTAAGGACATCACACACATCCATGCCCTAGGCAGGATTCGAACCTGCGACCGTAGCGGTCGCTCGGTTCCAGACTGTAGCGCCTAGAACCGCTCGGCCACTCCGGCCTCGGTGAGGAGCGTTATGGAAATGGTCAACAAACTCCAGTGACAGACGTTACAGCAGAGAGGTTGTGCATCACAGAGAGATTTAGTGTTGAAATTTTGAGAGCTTACGTTCAGGAAGAGTAAGGCAACATGTTACTTTCAGCTACATACCTCTCCCGCATCGATCACGACGAAAAAATTAGAGAAATTAGATGTCATACATAGCTTACCGACAATCATTTTTCACGCGCAAATATTGTTAATGGAACAGGAAAGGGGGAGTAGTCTGCGGAGTACAAAACCAGATCTAGAAATAAATATAGACTACCATATGAGAATAACAGAAAGTGAAACTGACAGTACGGAAGTAGCTAAATCTGTAGAAACATGCATGACTAAATGAAAGATTATTTCCGCTTATAAAAAAAGGAAAGAAGGGAAACAGAAAGGTGGAAGGAGTATATAGAGGGTCTATACAAGGGCGATGTTCTTGAGGACAATATTATGGAAATGGAAGAGGATATAGATGAAGATGAAATAGGAGATATGATACTGCGTGAAGAGTTTCACAGAGCACTGAGAGACCTAAGTCGAAACAAGGCCCCGTGAGTAGACAACATTACATTACAACGACTGACAGCCTTGGGAGAGCCAGGTCTATCAAAACTCTACCATTTAGTGAGCAAGATGTATGAAACAGGCGAAATACCCTCAGACTTCAAGAAGAATATAATAATTCCAATCCCAAAGAAAGCAGGTTCTGACAGATGTGAAAATTACCGAACTATCAGTTTAATAAACCACGGCTGAAAAATACTAATGCGAATTCTTTACAGACGAATAGAAAAACTGGTAGAAGCCGACCTCGGGAAAGATCAGTTTGGATTCCGTAGAAATGTTGGAACACGTGAGGCAACATTGACCCTACGACTTATCTTAGAAAATAGATTAAGGAAAGGCAAACCTACATTTCTAGCATTAGCAGACTTAGAGAAGGCTTTTGACAGTGTTGATTCGAATACTCTCTTTCAAATTCTGAAGGTGGCAGGGGTAAAATAAAGGGAGCGAAAGGCTATTTACAATTTGTACAGAAACGAGATGGCTGTTATAAGAGTCGAGGGGCATGAAAGGGAAACAGCGGTTGGGATGGGAGTGAGACAGGGTTGTAGTCTCTCCCCGATGTTATTCAATCTGTATATTGAACAAGCAGTAAAGGAAACAAAAGAAAAAATTGGAGTAGGAATTAAAATCCATGGAGAAGAAACAGAAACTTTGAGGTTCGCCGATGACATTGTAATTCTGTCAAAGACAGCAAAGGACCTTGAAGAGCAGCTGAATGGAATGGACAGTGCCTTGAAAGGAGGATATAAGATGAACATCAACAAAATCAAAACGATGATAATCGTATGTAGTCGAATTAAATCGGGCGATGTTGCGGGAATTAGATTAGGAAATGAGACGCTTAAAGTAGTAGATGAGGTTTGCTATTTGGGGAGCAAAATAACTGATGATGGTCGAAGTAGAGAGGATATAAAATGTAGACTGGCAATGGCAAGGAAAGCGTTTCTGAAGAAGAGAAATTTGTTAACATCGAGTATAGATTTAAGTGTCAGGAAGACGTTCCTGAAAGTATTTGTATGGAGTGTAGCCATGTATGGAAGTGAAACATGGACGATAAATAGTTTGGACAAGAAGAGAATAGAAGCTTTCGAAATGTGGTGCTACAGAAGAATGCTGAAGATTAGATGGGTATATCACATAACTAATGAGGAGGTACTGAATTGTACTGGAGAGAAGAGAAATTTGTGCCACAATTTGACTAGAAGAAGGGATCGGTTGGTAGGGCATATTCTGAGGCATCAAGGGATCACCAATTTAGTATTGGAGGGCAGCATGGAGGGTAAAAATCCTAGAGGGAGACCAAGAGATGAATACACTAAACAGATTCAGAAGGATGTAGGTTGCAGTAGGTTCTGGGAGATGAAGAACCTTGCACAGGATAGAGTAGCATGGAGAGCCGCATCAAACCACTCTCTGGCCGGAAGACCACAACAACAACAACAACAACAACAAAAATTATAGACTTTTTGGAGAAAAGAAAAATCAGGCTTATGAAATTCAAGATCTCTGGTAGCAAACCTGTATTTAGCAAAGAATAGAAGGCTGGAAGAAATACACTGATGAGCCAAAACATTGTGACCATCTGCTTAATAACTTGTTATTCCACCTGAAGAACGCAATAAAGCTGCGATTCTTCGTCACATCGGTTCAACAAGTCCTTAGTAGTTAATCGATTCTTCCGTCGTTTCTTGGTGGAATAACACAACTCTGAATTAAAAACACAATATTGTGTATTCTACAGAACCAATTTATTTTGTTAACCGGTTTTCGGCTCACAAGGCCATCATCGTCTGACTTTCACTTATGTCTGAATATGACCTTGTAAGCATACACAATACTGTGTTTTTCATGTAAAAGTACTTGGGAGGTCTCCGGAGATCTATGCCGCCAGTTGTCTATGCACAGCTCACTTAATTTTCGTGAATAACGGGCCAGTGATCCGTGGGCGCGGTGCTGGCGCCCGATAGAATCCCAGATGAGGTTCATCGGGTTCCGACCAGGCGAATTTGGTGACCAGGAAACAAACGTGAGCTACCTATCACGCTCCTCAAACCATACTGGCCTTGTCACACCAACAGTTATCCTGCTGGAAGATGTCATCGTGCATAAAGGTAAGGAGGTGGTTCGTAATCATGTTCACGTTGTCCGCAGCTGTCATGGTGCCTTCGATTACTACTACAGGTCCCACGAAAGCCAAAGTGAATGTTCTCCATATTATAATACTGGCCATTAAAATTGCTACACCAAGAAGAAATGCAGATGATAAACGAGTATTCATTGGACGAATATATTATTCTAGAAATGACATGTGATTACATTTTCGCGCAATTTTGGTGCATAGATCCTGAGAAATCTGTACCCAGAACGACCGCCTCTGGCCGTAATAACGGCCTTGATACGCCTGGGCAATGCGTCAAACAGAGCTTGGATGGTGTGTACAGGTACAGCTGCCCATGCAGCTTCAACACGATACCACAGTGCATCAAGAGTAGTGACTGGCGTACTGTGACGAACCAGTTGCTCGGCCACCATTGACCAGACGTTTTCAGTTAGTGAGAGATCTTGAGAATTTGGTGGCCAGGGCAGCAGTCGAACATTTTCTGTATCCAGAAAGGCCCGTACAGGACATGCAACATGCTGTCGTGCATTATCCTGCTGAAATGTAGGATTTCGCAGGAGTCGAATGAAGGGTAGAGCCACGGGTCGTAACACAACTGAAATGTAACGTCCACTGTTCTAAGTGCCGTCAAGGCGAACAAGAGGTGACCGAGACGTGTAACCAGTGGCACCCCATGCCATCACGCCGGGTGATACGCCAGTATGGCGATGAATACACGATTCCAATGTGCGTTCACCGCGATGTCGCCAAGCACTGATGCGACCATCCTGATGCTGTAAACAGAACCTGGATTCATCCGAAGAAATGATGTTTTGCCATTCGTGCACCTAGGTTCGTCGTTGAGTACACCATCGCAGGCGCTCCTGTCTGTGATGCAGCATCAAGGGTAACCGCAGCCACGGTCTCCGAGCTGATAGTCCGTGCTGCTGCAAACGTCGTCGAACTGTTCGTGCAGATGGTTGTTGTCTTTCAAACGACTCCATCTGCTGACTCAGGGATCGAGACGTGGATGCACGATCCGTTACAGCCATGCGGATAAGATGCCTTTCATCTCGACTGCTAGTGATACGAGGCCGTTGGGATCCATCACGGCGTTCCGTATTACCCTGCTGAACCCACCAAGTCCATATTCTGCTAACAGTCATTGGAACTCGATCAACGCGAGCAGCAGTGTCACGATACGATAAACCGCAATCGCGATAGGCTACAATCCGACCTTTATCAAAGTCGGAAACTCGATGGTACGCATTTCTCCTCGTTACACGAGGCATCACAACAACGTTTCACCACGCAACGCCGGTCAACTGCTGTTTGTGTATGAGGTATCTGTTGGAAACGTTCCTCATGTCAGAACGTTGTTGGTGTCGCCACCGGCGCCAGCTTTGTGTGAATGCTCTGAAAAGCTAATCATTTGCATATCACGGCATCTTCTTGCTATCGGTTAAATTTCGCGTCTGTAGCACGTCATCTTCGTGGTGTAGCAATTTTAATGGCCATTAGTGTATAATACTGCCTCCACCAACCTCCGTCATTGGCGCGATGCGTGTTTGTTGGAAAAATCGTTCACCAGAATGATGGCGTATACAGTCATAACCATCGACTTGAGGTAAAATCGAAACGTGGTTCATCCAAACAGGACACGCGTTTCCATTCATCCACGGCCCGATTTCGATGCTCCCGTGCCCACTACAGTCGTAATTGACGACGTCGTGAGATCAACAAGGGCACATATAGAGGCCATCTGCTTCGGAGCCCGCAGTTGAACAATGTCCGCTAAACGGTACACTTGTGTCTGCACCTGCATTGTACTCTGTTATCCGATCTGCCTCAGGTCGAAACCCATCCTGCTATACAGACCCGGCAAGCCTTCGACCTCCACATTCTGTGATGCGTCATGAGCGTTCAACACCTAGTCATCCACTCACGGCTTCACCGTCCTTCAGCCATTTTCCGTGGAGTCTCATGAAAGCAGAACGCGAAATTCCAACTATCTTCACTGAAATGGTAATTAAATCAAGACCCTAAGCTGTCGACAGGCGTTGATATACATCAACGGGGACAGTTGAAAATGTGTGCCCCGACCGGGATTCGAACACGGGACCTCCTGCTTACATAGCAGACGCTCTATCCATCTGAGCCAACGAGGGCACAGAGGATAGTGCGACTGCAGGGATTTATCCCTTGTGCGCTCTCCCTGAGGCCCACATTCCGAACTTAACCTAAGAACATCACACACATCGTAGTGCCCCTGCCCATTATACTCATTACTCGCGGTAGACAATCTTACCGAGTCCCGTAAGAGTTCGGGCAATGCGTGTGCATCCAGCACAGAAGAAGGTCAATGGCCGGTTAGCCGTAACTATATTAAGATGCTATCTGTTCTTTCGAAAATGTCCGAAAGGGTAATGAGTGTAATGGGCAGGGACACTACGAACGTAGTGTGTGGAGATTAAGCTGGGAATGTAGGTTTCACGGGGAGCGTGCAAGGGATAAATCCCTGCAGTCGCACTATCCTTTGTGCCCTCGGTGGCTCAGATGGATATAGCATCTGCCATGTAAGTAGGATGTCCCAGGTTCGAGTCCAGGTCGGGGCACACATTTTTAACTGTCCCCGTTGATGTATATCATCGCCTGTCGGCAGCTTAGGGTCCTGATTTAATTATCATTTCACGGTCCAAAAGAACAGATACTGTCTTCATGTAATTATCTTAACTGTTTCCGAGATGCTCGTCGCCTGTGCAGGCTATAGCGATCTGCTCTTTGTCAAAGTCGCCTATGGCAATGAATTTCCGCAGTCGCGGCCCCTATCGTTGCTAGAACGATTCCTCTTTGGTCTCTGCTCCAGCTATATATGTTTCTTACCGCGTTACGCGCCCGCAACGCTCCCAGACAACATCCAGTCTTGCGGCGGGGCAGTGGTTGTATTGTTTTATTTGTTAGTGAATGTAGGTTTCCTCGTGCGGGTACGATGTCGGAGTAAATGAAACCTTGTTCACTATCAAAATTCTCTTCTTGCGACTGTGAACAAAGAACTAATCTCGAAGTGAGCTAATTCAGATCCTCGTCCAGACTGATGCATTCGAGAGCTACCAGGCCCTCGCTTGGTATATTTATATAGTTCCTTAAGACCACATGCCGATCACCCTGCAGGTTGTTTTACTTTGACGTCACATGCTGCTCTATCCTGTATTACAACACGTACTCCAATGACTCCTCGTAGCTTTCGCACCGTTAATTAAAAATAGCTTTTTACATACATAAAAATCTGTGTAATAGTAAGCTTACAAGTTCCGGATCAGTGTCGAACGGGAATCTCAGACTGCTAGCAACACAGTGACGAGATACAGGTCAGTAGGTAAAGCTTATGTGACTGAAGACAGTACATACTGTTAAATATGTCTGGTCTGTCCACTACTGGATGCTAGCTTACCGACAATCACTTTTCCCGCGCAACATTTGTGAATGGAACACGAAGGGGGGAGGCGAGGAAGATATTGGTAGCAGAAGTATCCTCCACCACACACCGTAATGTCTGCTCTGTCTACTACTGGATGCTAAATGAGATAGTGCTCATAAATGGAAGCTCTTTTCTTGGATGGTGCAATATCCTCAGAGCTGATACTGCTAGTCTTATAGAGATCACAGAGAATCCACCATGAAATTCCGAACAGTAGATGAAAACAGAACTGGATATTTGCTGGCGCGCGCGTGGTCTAGAGATCCTACCACGCGCGTACGGGATTCGCTCCAGCAACTTACTTTCGCTAAAAAACATTGAATGGAAGAGGTACGCTCCACTAACCGGAGGCTATAGAGTGAGAACAATTATTTCTTTCATTTGAGACTCATTTTATTAAATTGTGATAATTATTTAATAAGTTATTTATGAGAATGTAAAACGTGAAGTGTGTAAACTAGTATCGTACGGTATTCAGCTTTTGGAAAAAAAAATTTTAAAAAATTTAAAAACACTTTTAAATGAATCGGATGGCTCTGAGCACTATGGGACTTAACATCTGAGGTCATCAATCCCTAGAACTTAGAACTGCGTAAACCTAACTAACCTAAGAACATCACACACATCTATGCCCGATGCAGGATTCGAACCTGCGGCCGTCGCGGTCGCCAGGATCCAGACTGAAGGGCCTAGAACCGCTCGGCCACAACGGCCGGTGGGATATTTGCAGCTGCAATACCGCACACATGTAGAACACTAAGTCGTATTTGAAGAAAAAGAGATCTAGATTTAAGGAGCCATCCAGCAAGACTTAATTCGCCACAAATTGCACTCCGGAATGAACCAAACCATAGCTTACATTTTAAATAAGTATTGTTAGATAACGCTGGAACTTAGTAACTGATGCTTGCTTCTAATGGATTGGTCAAATTTTATCGGACACCTGGCGCGGCTGTTATCTGCTCTGCAGACTAGTGCTGCCAGACTTATAATGGTGAGAACACTCTCCGCGTTAGCAGGAAACACTTAAATTAAACCATTTTCTCAAAACAACAGGATAGCTGGGTGTTAAGAGTTTGTGAAGAAAATCCTCACACATGTCTATGAACGATACGATCACAGAGCTATAGTATTTACTTTATTCGACACTAACCGTGGAAATTTCGATTTTGACTTTCGATTCCAGCGTTCAGTAAGGTGTGTGTGCCAGCCCAACCTGTTGCTCCTGAAGAGGGGCAACAGCCTGATTAATTGATTGGTCTAGCTTTGTAACATTTAGCCAACGTGGCCTTTGTGTGTTGATACTGGGGCACAGCTGAAAGCAAGGGGAAACTACAGCCATCATATTTCCCGAGGACATACGGCTCCGACACGTGGAATTTTAGAACCATTAATCGTGTTAGTAGTTTAGAGAACCTGAAAAGAGATGGTGAACGGTTAGATTTCATGGGAATTACTGAAGTGTGGTGCTGGGCAGAACAGTACTTATGGTGAGGTGAGCGCAGGGCTACCAACAGAATATTAAGTAGGGCTAATGCAGGAGACAGTCTGATAATAAATTAGAAAATATTAACAAGTTTGTTTGTATGGCCAACATCGGCAGCAAGCACAGAACTATTCGTTTTGTAAATAAAAACTGCCTTTCTTGATGCAACCTATTTTATTTCTTCCAGACGCGTTCCGCCTGTTAATGTAAGGCATCGTCAGTGAAATCTAGAATTATACAGTTTTGTTTTAATATGCGATATTTGTAGATTACAAAACAGTTCACGTCTCGTTTTTTTTACTTACAGTTCTTCGCGTTTTAGGTTGGTATCTGCGTTCCTCTCATCTGGTCACATGTTGGAGGTCACACTATAACTTCACTTACGAAACGTATGGACGTTTTCATGTTATGAAGTTTTTTCTTAACAATTTTCATATTAGGGCAAGCAGTATGTGACCAGAGCAGAGGAAACGCAGATTCCAACCAAGAACGCGATGGTCTGTAAGTAATCACTTATTTACGTAAAAAACAAGCCGTGAACTGTTTTATAATCTACAAATACCGCATATTAAAACAAAACTATATCATTCTAGATTACATTGACGATGCCGTAAAGTAAAAGACGAAACGCGCCTGGAAGAAATAAAACACGTTGCAGCAATAAAAGGCGGATTTTTTTTTTGCAAAACGAATAGAAAATATTAATGAAGACAAACCACTAAAATACAAAACCACTACCTACCATAGCAGTACAAGTTTATATGCCAACGTGCCACGACGATGCAGAAGATATTCAAAAAACGTATAATGAGATAAAACAAATTATTCACTTCGTTAAGGGAGACGAAAATTTAATTGTGATGAGGGAGTGGATATCGACAGTGAAAAAGGAACAGAATAGTAGGATAAAGTGGACTGGCTGAAAGGAATTAAAGCGGAAGTCACCAGGTAGATTTTAGAATAGAGCACTACTAAATAAAGGCAAACACTTTTAGACCTACAGAGGATTGGTGAGTGGTGTAGGGGCTGGCAGTTGATCCTGAACGCGAATAAACGTAACGCGTTGCTCATAAACAGGCGGAGTACTCCGTAGCCGTTCGATTACACGATGGGCAACAAATCACTGAAAACAGCAGCTGCCGTAAAATACCTAGGAATGATCATACGGAGTGACCTGAAGTGTAATGACCACATAAAACAAACGGTAGGAAAAGCAACTGCCATTCTGAGAGTCACTGAGAGAATCTTAAGAAACGTAATTCATCCACGAAAGAAGTGGCTTACGAAACACTATTTCGACCGATTCTTGAGTACTGTTCATCATTCTGGGAATAGTATTAATAGAAGAGACAGAGGACTACAAAGAAGAGCGGCGTGTTTTGTTACGGGGATCGTTTACTCGGCGGAGAATGTTATGGAGGTAGTCAACAAACTCCAGTGACAGACCTACAGCA
The DNA here is from genome assembly GCF_021461385.2 of Schistocerca piceifrons. NCBI lineage: Eukaryota > Metazoa > Arthropoda > Insecta > Orthoptera > Acrididae > Schistocerca > Schistocerca piceifrons. The sequence goes on from NC_060149.1 coordinate 125,952,019, forward strand.
GAGAGGTTGTGCATCACAGAGAGATTGACTCTTGAAATTTTGAGAGGTTACGTTCAGGGAGAGTAAGGCAACATGTTACTTTCTGCTACATACCTCTCTCGCATCGATCACGAGGAAAAAATTAGAGAAATTAGATGTCATACATAGCTTACCGACAATCATTTTTCCCACTAAAAAATTGTGAATGGAATAAGAAAGAGGCAGGTGGGGAAGACAGTGGTCTGCGGGGTATAAAAGTAGATGTAGAAATAAATATAGACTATCAAAATGAGAATGACAAAATGTGAAACTGACAGTACGGAAGTAGCTAAATCTGTAGAAGCATGCATGACTAAAAGAAGTATTATTTCCGCTTCTAAAAAAAAAAATTATAGACATTTTTGGAGAAAAGAAAATGAGGCATATGAAATTCAAGATCTCTGGTAGCAAACCTGAACTTAGCAAAGAATAGAAGGTTGGAAGAAATAAACTGATAAGCCAAAACATTGTGACCATCTGCTTAATAGCGTGTTATTCCACCTGAAGAACGCAATCGTCACATCGATTCAACAAGTCCTTGGTAGTTAATCAATTCTTAAAAAAAAAAAATGGTTCAAATGGCTCTGAGCACTATGGGACTTAACTTCGGAGGTCATCAGTCCCCTAGAACTTTGAACTACTTAAACCAAACTAACCTAAGGACATCACACACATCCATGCCCGAGGCAGGATTCGAACCTGCGACCGTAGCGGCCTCGCGGTTCCAGACTGAAGCGCCTAAATCGCTCGGCCACTCCGGCGGCTAATCAATTCTTCCGTCGATTCTTGGTGCAACAACACAACTCTGAATTAAAAACACAATATTGTGTATTCTACAGAACCAATTTATTTTGTTAATCGGTTTTCGGCTCACAGGTCCATCTTCATTAGACTTTCACTTACGTCTGAAGATGACCTTGTAAGCATACACAATACTGGGTTTTTTTCATTTAAAAGTCGTTGGGAGGTATCCGGAGATCTGTGCCGCCAGATGTCTATGCACAGCTCACGTAATTTTCGTGAATAACGGGCCAGTGATCCGTGGGCGCGGTGCTGGTGCCCGATAGAGCCCCAGATGAGGTTCATTGGGTTCCGACCAGGCGAATTTGGTGACCAAGGAATAAACGTGAGCTACCTATCACGCTCCTCAAACCATTGTAGCACAATACTGGCCTTGTCACACGAACAGTTAACCTACTGGAAGATGCCATCGTGCATAAAGGTATGGAGGTGGTTCGCAATTGTGTTCACGTAGTGCACAGCTGACATGGTACCTTCGATACTACTACAGGTCCTACGAAAGCCAAAGTGAACGTTCTCCATACTACACTACATCTACATCTACATCCATACTTCGCAAGCCAACTGACGGTGTGTGGCAGAGGGTACCCTGAGTACCTCTATCGGTTCTCCCTTCTATTCCAGTCTCGTATTGTTCATGGAAAGAAGGATTGTCGGTATGCTTCTGTGTGGGCTCTAATCTCTCTGATTTTATCCTCATGGTCTCTTCGCGAGATATACGTAGGAGGGAGCAATATACTGCATGACTCTTCGTACCGAGCTACTGAACGTCTCTCCTGCAGAGTCTGCCACTGGAGTTTATCTATCATCTCCGTAACGCTTTCGCGATTACTAAATGATCGTGTAACGAAGCGCGCTGCTCTCCGTTGGATCTTCTCTATCTCTTCTATCAACCCTATCTGGTACGGATCCCACACTGCTGAGCAGTATTCAAGCAGTGGGCGAACAAGCGTACTGTAACCTACTTCCTTTGTTTTCGGATTGCATTTCCTTAGGATCCTTCCAATGAATCTCATTCTGGCATCAACTTTATATGATCATTCCATTTTAAATCACTCCTAATGCGTACTCCCAGATAAGTTATGGAATTAACTGCTTCCAGTTGCTGACCTGCTATTTTGTAGCTAAATGATAAGGGATCTATCTTTCTATGTATTCGCAGCACATTACACTTGTCTACATTGAGATTCAATTGCCATTCCCTGCACCATGCGTCAATTCGCTGCAGATCCTCCTTCATTTCAGTACAATTTTCCATTGTTACAACCTCTCGATACACCACAGCATCATCTGCAAAAAGGCTCAGTGAACTTCCGATGTCATCCACCAGGTCATTTAAGTATATTGTGAATAACAACGGTCCTATGACACTCCCCTGCGGCACATCTGAAATCACTCTTACTTCGGAAGACTTCTCTCGATTGAGAATGACATGCTGCGTTCTGTTATCTAGGAACTCTTCAATACAATAACACAATTGGTCTGATAGTCCATATGTTCCTACTTTCTTCATTAAACGACTGTGGGGAACTGTATCGAACGCCTTGCGGAAGTCAAGAAACACGGCATCTACCTGTGAACCCGTGTCTATGGCCCTCTGAGTCTCGTGGACGAATAGCGCGAGCTGGGTTTCACACGACCGTCTTTTTCGAAACCCATGCAGAGTAGATTTCTAGTCTCCAGAAAAGTCATTATACTCGAACGTAATACGTGTTCCAAAATTCTACAACTGATCGACGTTAGAGATATAGGTCTATAGTTCTGCACATCTGTTCGACGTCCCTTCTTGAAAACGGGGATGACCTGTGCCCTTTTACAATCCTTTGGAACGCTACGCTCTTCTAGAGACCTACGGTACACCGCTGCAAGAACGGGGGCAAAGCCGGCCGTGGTGGTCATGCGGTTCTAGGCGCTCAGTCCGGAACCGCGCGACTGCTACGGTCGCAGGTTCGAATCCTGCCTCGGGCATGGGTGTGTGTGATGTCCTTAGGTTAGTTAGGTTTAAGTAGTTCTAAGTTCTAGGGGACTGATGACCACAGATGTTAAGTCCCATAGTGCTCAGAGCCATCTGAACGGGGGCAAGCTCCTTCGCGTACTCTGTGTAAAATCGAACTGGTATCCCATCAGGTCCAGCGGCCTTTCCTCTTTTGAGCGATTTTAATTGTTTCTCTATCCCTCTGTCGCCTATTTCGATATCTACCATTTTGTCATCTGTACGACAATCTAGAGAAGGAACTACAGTGCAGTCTTCCTCTGTGAAACAGCTTTGGAAAAACACATTTAGTATTTCGGCCTTTAGTCTGTCGTCCTCTGTTTCAGTACCATTTTGGTCACAGAGTGTGTGGACATTTTGTTTTGATCCACCTACTGTTTTGACATAAGACCAGATTTTCTTAAGATTTTCTGACAAATCAGTACATAGAACTTTACTTTCGAATTCACTGAACGCCTCTCGCATAGCCCTCCTCACACTATATTTCGCTTCGCGTAATTTTTGTTTGTCTGCAAAGCTTTGGCTATGTTTATGTTTGCTGTGAAGTTCCCTTTGCTTCCGCAGCAGTTTTCTAACTCGGTTGTTATACCACGGTGGCTCTTTTCCATCTATTACGATCTTGCTTGGCACATACTCATCTAACGCATATTGTACGATGGTTTTGAACTTTGTCCACTGATCCTCAACACTATCTGTACTTGAGACAAAACTTTTGTGTTGAGCCGTCAGGTACTCCGTAATCTGCTTTTTGTCACTTTTGCTAAACAGAAAAATCTTCCTACTTTTTTAATATTTCTATTTACGGGTGAAATCATCGATGCCGTAACCGCTTTATGATCGCTGATTCCCTGTTCTGCGTTAACTGTTTCAAATAGTTCGGGTCTGTTTGTCACCAGAAGGTCTAATATGTTATCGCCACGAGTCGGTTCTCTGTTTAACTGCTCAAGGTAGTTTTCAGATTAAGCACTTAAAAAAATTTCACTGGATTCTTTGTCCCTGCCACCGGTTATGAACGTTTGAGTCTCCCAGTCTATATCCGGCAAATTAAAATCTCCACCCAGAACTATAACATGGTGGTGAAATCTACACGAAATATTTTCCAAATTATCCTTCAGGTGCTCAGCCACAACAGCTGCTGAGCCAGGGGGCCTATAGAGACATCCAATTACCACGTCTGAGCCTGCTTTAACCGTGACCTTCAGCCAAATCATTTCACATTTAGGATCTCCGTCAATTTCCTTCGATACTATTGCACTTCTTATCGCTATAAACACGCCTCCCTCATCACTGTCCAGCCTGTCTCTGCGGTATACATTCCAAGCTGAGTTTGGGATTTCATTACTGTTTACGTCTGGTTTCAGCCAACTTTCTGTCCCTAGTACTATATGGACGTTGTGACCGTTTATTAACTGGCCATTAAAATTGCTACACCAAGAGGAAATGTAGATGATAAACGGGTATTCATTGGACAAATATATTATACTAGAAATGACATGCCATTACATTTTCAGGCAATTTGGGTGCATAGATCCTGAGAAATCTGTACCCAGACCAACCACCTCTGGCCGTAATAACGGCCTTGATACGCCTGGGAAATGAGTCAAACAGAGCATGGATGGCGTGTACAGGTGCAGCTGCCCATGCAGCTTCAACACGATACCACAGTCCATTGAGAGTAGTGACTGGCGTATTGTGACGAGCCAGTTGCTCGGCCACCATTGACCAGAAGTTTTCAATTGGTCAGAGATCTGGAGAATGTGCTGGCCAGGGCAGCAGTCGAACATTTTCTGTATCCAGAAAGGCCCATACAGAACCTGCAATATGCGGTCGTGCATTATCCTGGTGAAATGTAGGGTTTCGCAGGGATCGAATGAAGGGTAGAGCCACGGGTCGTAACACAACTGAAATGTAACGTCCACTGTTCAAAGTGCCGTCAATGCGAACAAGAGGTGACCGAGACGTGTAACGAATGGCACCCCATACCATCAAGCCGGGTGATACGCCAGTATGGCGATGACGAATACACGCTTCCAATGTGCGTTCACCGCGATGTTGCCAAACACGAATGCTACCATCATGATGCTGTAAACAGAACCTGGTTTCATCCGAAAAAATGACGTCTTGCCATTCGTGCACCCATGTTCGTCGTTGAGGGCACCATCGCAGGCGCTCCTGTCTGTGATGCAGCTCATGGGTAACCGCAGCCATGGTCTCCGAGCTGATAGTCCATGCTGCTGCAAACGTCGTCGAACTGTTCGTGCAGTTGGTTGTTGTCTTGCAAACGTCCCCATCTGTTGATTCAAGGATCGAGACGTGGATGCACGATCCGTTACAGCTATGCGGATAAGATGCCTGTCATCTCGACTGCTAGTGATACGAGGCCGTTGGGATCCAGCACGGCGTCCGTATTATCTTCCTGAAGCCACCGATTCCATATTCTGCTAACATTCATTGGTTCTCGACCACCGCGAGCAGCAATATCGCGATAAGATAAACCGCAATCGCGATAGGCTACAATCCGACCTTTATGAAAGTCGGAAACGTGATGGTACGCATTTCTCCTCCTTACACGAGGCATCACAACAACGTTTCATCAGGCAACACCGGTCAACTGCTGTTTGTGTAAGAGAAATCGATTGTAAACTTTCCTCATGTGAAGACGTTGTAGGTGTCGCCACCGGCGCCAAAGTTGTGTGAATGCTCTGGAAAGCTAATCATTTGCATATCACAGCATCTTCTTCCTGTCGGTTAAATTTCGCATCTGTAGCACGTCATCTTCGTGGTGTAGCAATTTTAATGGCCATTAGTCTATAATACTGCCTCCACCAGCCTCCGTCATTGGCGCGATGCATGTTTGTTGGAAAAATCGTTCACCAGAATGACGGCGTATACAGTCATAACTATCGATCTGAGGTAAAACGAAACGTGATCCATCCAAACAAGACACGCGTTTCCATTCATCCACGGCCCGATTTCGATACCCCTGTGCCCACTACAGTCGTAATTGATGATGTCGTGAGATCAACAAGCGCACACGTAGAGGCCATCTGCTTCGGTGCCCACAGTTGAACAATGTACGCTAAACGGTACACTTGTGTCTGTGCCAACATTGTACTCTATCAGATCTGCCTCAGGTCGACACCTATCCTGCTATACAGACCCGGCAAGTCTCCGACCTCCACATTCTGTGATGCGTCGTGAACGTTCAATGCCTTTTCATCCACTCATGGCTTCACCGTCCTTCAGCCACTTTCCGTAGTCTCATGACAGCAGGATGCGAAATTCCAACTATCTTCACTGAAATGATAATTAAATCAAGACCTTAAGCTGTCGACAGGCGTTGATATACATCAACGGGGACAGTTGAAAATGTGTGCACCGACCGGGACTCGAACCCTAGATCTCCTAGTTAAATGGCAGACGCTCTATCCATCTGAGCCACCGAGGGCACAAAGGATAGTGCGACTGCAGGGATGTGTCCCTTGCACGCTTCCCCTGAGACTCACATTTCCAATGTGTGCCTTTGCCCATTACACTCATTACTCACGGCAGACAATTTTACCGAGTCCCGTAAGAGTTCGGGCAATGCGTGTGCATCCGCACAGAAGAAGGTCAATGGCCGGTTAGCCGTAACTATATGAAGATGGTAGATGGTAGGCCTACCTTTTCTTTCGGACATGTCAGAAAGAGTAATGAGTGTAATGGGCAGGGGCACTACGAATGTAGTGTACGGACATTAAGTTGGGAATGCGGGTCTCACGGAGAGCGTTCAAGGGATAAATCCCTGCAGTCCTCTGTGCCCTCGGTGGCTCAGATGGATAGAGAGTCTGCCATGTAAGCGGGAGACCCGGGTTCGAGTACCGGTCGGGGCAGACATTTTCAACTGTCCCCGTTGATGTATATCAATGCCTGTCGACAGCTTAGGGTCTGGATTTAATTATCATTTCATTCTAGAGAGCTGTCTGGTCACCGATGTTCGAAAGAACAGATATCATCTTCATATAACTATCTTCACTGTTTCCGAGATTCTCGTCCCCTGTGCCGGGCTGTAACGATCTGCACTTTGTCAAAGTCACCTATGGCAATGAATTTCCGCTGTCGCGGCCCCTATCAAATTGGTTCAAATGGCTCTGAGCACTATGGGACTTAACATCTGTGGTCATCAGTCCCTTAGAACTTAGAACTATCTAAACCTAACTAATCTAAGGACATCACAAACATCCATGCCCGAGGCAGGATTCGAACCTGCGACCGTAGCGGTCACGCGGTTCCAGACTGAAACGCTAGAACCGCACGGCCACAGCGGCCGGCGCGGCCCCTATCGTTGCTAGAACGATTCCTCTTTGATCTCTGCTCCAGCTGTATATATTCCTTGCCGCGCAACGCTCCCAGACAACGTCCAGTCTTGCGGCGGGGCAGTGGCTGTATTGTTTTATTTGTTGGTGTAATTGTAGGTTTCCTCGTGCTGGTACGTTGTCGGAGTAAATGAAATCTTTTGTTCACTATCAAAATTCTCTGCTTGCGACTGTGAACAAAGAAGTAATCTCGAAGTGAGCTAACTCAGATCCTCGTCCAGACTGATGCATTCGAGAGCCCCCGGGCCCTCGCTTGGTGTATTTATAAAGATACCTGCACTGCGAGCTAGTAGTTCCTTAAGACCACATGCCGATCTCTCTGCAGGCTGTTTTACTTTGACGTCACGTACTGCTTTATCCTGTATCACAGCACGTACTCCAATGAATTTTCGAAGCTTTCGCACCGTTAATTAAAAGTGGCTTTTCACGTACAGAGAAACCTGTGTAATAGTAAGCTTACAAGTTCCGGAACAGTATCGAACAGAAATCTCAAACTGATAGCAACACACTGTCGATATATACGTCAGTAGGTGCAGCTTATGTGACAGAAAACAGAGAACTATGTCTTATTCCGGAATCAGTACATACTGTTAAATATGTCTGCTCTGTCCACTACTGGATGCTAGCTTACCGAAAATCACTTTTTCCGGCCAAAATTTGTGAATGGAACAGGAAAGGGGGAGGCGAGGAAGATAGTAGTAGCAGAAGCATCCTCCACCACCGACCGTAATGTTTGCTCTGTCTACTACTGGATGCTAAATGAGACACTGCTCATAAATTGAAGCTCTTTTCTTGGATGGTGCAATATCCTTAGAGCTGATACTGCTAGTCTTATAGAGATCACAGAGGATCCGCCATGAAATTCCGTAGAGTAGATGAAAACAGAACTGGATATCTGCAAAAAAAAAAAAAAAAAAACAATGGTTCAAATGGCTCTGAGCACTATGGAATTTATCATCTGAGGTCATCAATCCCCTAGAACTTAGAACTACGTAAACCTAACTAGCCTAAGAACATCATACACATCTATGCCCGATGCAGGATTCGAACCTGCGGCCGTCGCGGTCGCGTGGTTCCAGACTGAAGCGCCTAGAACCGCTCGGCCACAGCGGCTGGTGGGATATTTGCAGCTGCGATACCGCGCACATGTAGAACACTAAGTCGTATTTGAAGAAAAAGAGATCTAGATTTAAGGAGCCATCCAGCAAGACTTAATTCGCCACAAATTGCACTCCGGAATGAACCAAACCATAGCTTACATTTTAAATAAGTATTGTTAGATAACGCTGGAACTTAGTAACTGATGCTTGCTTCTAATGGATTGGTCACATTTTATCGGACACCTGGCGCGGCTGTTATCTGCTCTGCAGACTAGTGCTGCCAGACTTATAATGGTGAGAACACTCTCCGCGTTAGCAGGAAACACTTAAATTAAACCATTTTCTCAAAACAACAGGATAGCTGGGTGTTAAGAGTTTGTGAAGAAAATCCTCACACATGTCTATGAACGATATGATCACAGACCTTTAGAATTTACTTTATTCGAAACTAACCGTGGAACGTTTCCGTTTTAACTTTCCATTCCAGCGTTCAGTAACTGCATACCATGCATCCCTAATCCCTGGCCCATTTCGACTGAGACAGTAACTGCTCTTCGAAGGCAGGTTTGCTTTCAAGTAATATATGCACGCGAAAAGAAGAGGGGATGTAGTTTCTCCGATAAGATACCTGTCTGAGGCCTCGCACATAACTGGCAGTTATTTTTATAGGTCTGGCTGCTTGCAAAACACACAATCTGCTTTGAAGCAGACTAACATATCTGGCTCAGTAAATAGTTTTACATGTTTTTGCGTCATTGTGTAACAGGAAGAACCTCGTTATCGGTTTAGCTACGTAACACGAGCTGATAATCAACAGTTAACCGTTAATTAGAATCTCTATATCTGCATAGCGACTATAGAGAGTAAGTTACACGCTACGACTATTGCGCAACAAGAGTGGCGTATTGTCAGAAGAAAGTATAGGATGTGGACAAAAATACAGAGTGTTACAAAAAGGTACGGCCAAACTTTCAGGAAACATTCCTCACACACAAAGAAAGAAAATATGTTATGTGGACATGTGTCCAGAAACGCTTACTTTCCATGTTAGAGCTCATTTTATTACTTCTCTTCAAATCACATTAATCATGGAGTGGAAGCACACAGCAACAGAACGTACCAGCGTGACTTCAAACACTTTGTTACAGGAAATGTTCAAAATGTCCTCCGTTAGCGAGGATACATGCATCCACCCTCCGTCGCATGGAATCCCTGATGCACTGATGCAGCCCTGGAGAATGGCGTATTGTATCACAGCCGACCACAATACGAGCACGAAGAGTCTCTACATTTGGTACCGGGGTTGCGTAGACAAGAGCTTTCAAATCCCCCCATAAATGAAAGTCGAGAGGGTTGAGGTCAGGAGAGCGTGGGGGCCATGGAATTGGTCCGCCTCTACCAATCCATCGGTCACCGAATCTGTTGTTGAGAAGCGTACGAACACTTCGTCTGAAATGTGCAGGAGCTTGCATTTGTTTTTAAGCATGCGTTCCTCGCGTGTCGTACTTGTAAAGGCACATGTTCTAGCAGCACAGGTAGAGTATCCCGTATGAAATCATGGCAGTGAATCGAGGAAGTACAGTACATACTGACGAAACTAAAATGAACTCTAACATGGAAATTAAGCGTTTCCGGACACATATCCACATAACATCTTTTCTTTATTTGTGTATGAAGAATGTTTCCTGAAACTTTGGCCGTACCTTTTTGTAACACCCTGTATAGAAACAGCAAAAACACGACATATTACTTATGCCTAATACGGCGTAGGAAATCCGTAGTCATTCAAAAGAGCTTACTGTCGTAATGGATAAATGCAGGTCATATATGATTTTAGAGGGAATCTTACACCATTCTTACTGCAGAAGATTGGAAATTTCAGGTTACGATGATTTGTGTGGATTGCGATCACGCACACGGCTCTCCGAAGCAGACCACAAAGGTTCAATAATACTGACATCTGGCGACTGTGGGATCCAGAAGAGATGCGACAGTTCAACCTCGTGCTAGCAAAACCAGTCCAGTTTTGTAAACAGGGGCCCCATCATCTTGGGACACAGCATCACCATTGGGAAACAAATATTGTTCCATGGGATGGACCTGATCAGCTAAAATCGTCACTTAATCCTTGGCAGTATTGCGACTTTGCAGATTAACAATGAGTCCCACTGAATATCACTATATGGCTGCCCAAATCATCACCTCGCCATGTTTCATTTTTGAGACATAAAATCGGCCAGAAGTTGGGAACAGTGTGAAACAAGGCTCATCCGACGAAATGACATTCTTCCTTTGCTCCATAGCCCAGGTTTTAAGGTTTCGGCATCACGTTTTCCAGTTAAGGGCATTTGAATCACTAATGAGTGGCTCTGAAATTCCAGTTCACCCTGTAGTTCCCTGTTTATGCAGTTAACTTCGTGTTGTCTTGGTGCTGACAGGGCTCCCGAGAG